>NC_140960.1:31141208-32443708 GCF_014529385.1 Adiantum capillus-veneris
TCATGAGGGTGGTGTAGCAGCTTTTAAAGCTTGTGTAACGCCTGCATGAACATTCCCTCATCTATTGTCGGTTTGCATCTGACGGGTACTTCTCCCTTTCTTTGGTGCTTGCTCCCCTCTACTCACATGCACTAGAATATCACTACCTCACACACATTCTCTTGGGAAGATAAATATCAAGCCATCCCCAGGCAATCCTTATCCCCAGTCAACAAAGGTGGGTGCTTCATAATGGACCCTCTATTTTTTATTGAAGTTCATTTATATGAAACCGTTGGCTTTATATGCATACTCACAAACCCATCTGGGTCCCATTCTGCCCTGTGTTGAACGAATGTCTGCATACGCGCATGCACACACATCCACAACAGCGGATATCACTCTCCCCACACACCTTATCTCCAATTGACATACACACCTTACCTATTGGCATATCACCACATAAAGGTGAACAGCCAGCGGTCCTTCTACATACAGTACTCACGTTCTCTCTCTCTCTCTCTCTCTCTCTCTCTCTCTCTCACACACACACACACACACACACACACACACACACACACACACAGAGGTGCATACAGGTCATGGTCTTGAATTCCTCAAATATGACGATTTAGCAGGGCCACAAAACAATAAGCAGACAGAATATGATCATTGACTGATGCTGCCTCCCATTTCGTGTGCATGGATACGTTTACAAAGGAGAACACCTCAACACAATAATCCTCTCTTTCAAGGATCCTACCCTACCCTCTCGGATCTGCAACAATTGAAGCTAGCTAGCAGTATCCATCATTCAAGATTCGAAGCACATTGGAGGAGCGACTTGGATGAGCACATACAGGTCCACTCACAGATTCAGAAGGAATGTGCTTCGAATCTTGAATGATGGATACTGCTAGCTACAACATTTATTCAACCTGTGAGATGGAGATAAATACAGGTAGGTGCAACTGCACCTACTCAGTATAGAAATTCTTGCACTTATGGTTCATATGAACTCCTCAGCTTAAATCAGTTTTCTAATGGTTTTTCTTTTTTTTGGACACGACTACATATGAAGATACTGTTGGTTGTTACTTTGAGTAATACACATAGCTGTAATTTAATGAGAAGTGTCAAGGCAAGTGATTAAACACATGAAACATGTCTGTGTTGTTTGCATTTGATAGGTAGTATATCGGATTCCTTTCAAATCTAAAAAATGATTCTGAGTCTTTGTACATATGAAAGAATAACATTATTTATGGTAATCAATTACAAAAAGCTGTTTAGAGGTTTTCACTCGATGTTCCTTTCAAGGGTGAGGATAAACATCGGCTCTAGATTGCAGTTGGTACTTGGAAAATAAAAATACTATTGAGGGTCTTCATGGTCTATGCACAATAAGATTTACTTTTGACGTCTGACCCTAGTTACGGACATCTGATTCATGGTTTTTTTATAACATAGCTGATTCTTTTGGATCCTGAGTCTGATTTGCTATAAGACTTTGAATAAATAATAGGCAATACAATCATTTTAATATGACTAAGCGTGTGACTTACTGGTTCGTATTGATACCTTGTTTCTTTCCATTTGCTGAACAATTGATTAACCATACCTAAATAATCACTTTGACGGAGTTTGTACTATTGCCTTTTAACTTTCCGTCTAAAAGCTGGCCAATGCACTTTTGTCGGAAGAAGATGAACATAATAAACTTTGATATTTACGTAGTGGTAATGGATATATGGAAATTGTAGGCAAAGCCTTTACTTTTGAATGATTGCTAGAGCCTTAAACCTCATGTGAGGGTCTCAGCAGAGATGGCTTTGACTGGAATTTTGAAAAGTTATCCGTACAAAGGAGATGTTGCCCAAATTTTCAATTTTTAGAGATCTGTAATACTAGAAATTGGAGGGATACTTCATACTGATACCTTTCTTTGTCTGTTAAAAATAATTGCAGGATTAGAGGTAAAATTATACTAGTTCATAAGTTCTGAACACTCACATTTTTTTGACATAGAAGTTTACACTCTTGAATATTCTTAATTGGTTTTGTGGACTGTCGCTTGGCTACGAACTTGTGAACCAGAATACGGTGCATACAACTTCCATTGGGCTACCTCCATGGATTGTAGCTCGACACTTAGATCTAGTTTACACAGATTAGGTTATTTTTGGATTTTTACTTAATTGCTTAAGATATAATCGATCTTTCGATCTCAATCAAATTATATGAATGCTTATGCCTCTGGTAAAGATCTTCGAGGAACTGGTAATGACTAGAACTTTTGAAATACAATCTGTATGTAAATAATATGTTGTCCAACTTAAACATCCACCTAGTAAAATGGCCTTATAGACATGTACTTCTATCTTTGTATGCAGGAAATCACTTCTAATGAAGGTAAGTATATAGTGGTGACTTCACAATTACAAAGTACTTTTTGATGCTCTTGGATACGTACATAATTCTTAACACAAATGTTTTACTTTGAAATTCGTTCAAATTAAACGAGCCTTAATCCTCAAGTGGGGGTCTCGGAAGAGATGGTAGTAGACTGGACTTTCGAAAATTGATCCAATTTACAAAGTGATGTTGTCCAATTTTTTCTATAATTAAAAGATTTAAACATTAGCATAAATAAATGACTCAAACTTGATATTAGATCTTTGTTATGGTGGTAGTTTGTGTTGTAATTTTTGACACCAATAACAAAGGGAGGGAGTCGTTGACACCTGTCTTCCCAAGTAATGCTAGTTCTGACAGGCTTGTGTTTCTTGGACGGTGGCAGGTAAGAGATTCTTTCCTTGGGATTACAACGAAAACTTTAGCAGTAACGGACGATCGTCCAATGTACCAGAAAATGTACCAGCTAGATCCTTCTACATGCAGATGTAGTGGAAGCTCATCCCAAAGGATGGACACATAAGATACAACACTAAGATATTATAGTGTAATGAGCAAAGATCAAATTTTTGATCTAAATGATTGTATTATCCATTAGATACGGAATGTTGTATTGGTGTATATGAAATGATTTATGACATCTTGTTTTAAAATATTGTTATTTAATATATTATCTAATGCAAATGTCTAAGTATGGTTCAAGTATGAGGGGATTTTTCATACTTAAACACACACGCACGCACACACACACACACACACACACACACACACACACACACACACACACGTGGATGGACTGTTACATGTGTCTAAGCCAGGACGCTTGTGCATGTTGCAAGCGCATCAATCCCTTGCATCAAGACACAAGGATGGCCAACTAACGGCTACATGTGGTGACAGGTATGGAAACATGATGTCGACATTGCAGATCAAGCATGTCCTATAGGATCTAATGCATGGACCACTCTACCATCCATTATTTCTCTAGCATCTTTAAGAAAAGTAATACATGTACCAATTTTGACATGTGGAAGTCTTCAACTCTCAAGGACTTTCAAGATCTATTATAAAGAGTATAGATAGACTATTTCTCATTTGTAGGTTTGTCAAGTTTGGGAGAAAAGTTTTTCTTGAGCAGTGCATTTGATTAGCATTAGCAGTGCTTTGTTTCTTTAAAGTAGCACTACCTTTAATATTTTTTTTCTAGCACAAACTGTCTTTAGTATGCAATAGCAATGTTTTGTTTGTGTATCCGACTAATAGGAAAAAAAAAAGGCTTAGTGTAATCCCACCTACAATTTTTGAATTCACTAATATAACCTGAGTTTGAAGGCCAAGGATAATGTCCTGGCAAGTACTTGAGAAAACCCAAGTTTAGCCTAACTCTACCTATCTCTAAATTCTAAATTTGAAGGCACAAAAACCTACAAAACCTATAGAAACTTAGTGCATAAAACTTCAAATATATGCAATTCACCTCTAAAACTTCTCATTTTCAGGTTTTCAAAGTTTGAGATCAAGAGGATTGTGCATCTGTTAGTGCTAAAAAAAACCCAGGTTTAGTGTAATCCCAACTACAATTTTTTAGTTTCATCTCTAAAAAATACAGCCTAGAGAAATTTGGTGCAAAAATGTTTAATTTACCTCTAAAACTTCTCATATTGAAGAGCATGGTTAACAAAGATCACGATTTAGAGTAATCACATATGTAGGTTTTCCAAGTTTGTGGTAAAGAGGATTGTGTATCCTAGAAAAAAACCAACTTTAGTGTAATCCCCTCTACAATTTTTTAGGTTTACCTCTAAATTCTAAATTTAAAGGCAAGAAAAACTTAGAGAAATTTAGTGTAAAAACCTACAATTTACCTCTAAAAACCTACACATATGTAGGTTTTCCAAGTTTGTGGTAAAGAGGATTGTGTATCCTCGAAAAACCTTTCGATTTAGTCAATTTACCTATTGCTCTGATGCTTGTGTGAATGGCCCCAATGCGAGTCAATATAGCCAATTTACATATTGCCTCGATGCATGTACACTTACGAATCGCCCCGATGTGAATCATCCCTTCCCACTACGGTCGGCTACCACAAACCATCACATTCGACTATCGCCGAATGTGACTTCTCAAATCTTTCTCTCTACTGCCTATGGGACAGGAGCAAAGATCTTGGCAAAATCTCTCTCTCTCTCTCTCTCTCTCTCTCTCTCTCTCTCTGTGTGTGCGAAAGCAATACTGCTTAGCCTCTCTTTGTCTCTTGCCTCTCTCTCTCTCTCTTTGACTTCGTGCACTGGCAACACAAGTGATCTCACTCTCTCTTTATCTCTTGAATACTTCCAGTAGTGCTTGAAAAAACCTAGCCTTTTAGTGTAATTTCACCTATAAATTTTGAGATTTACCACTACATTTTAAATTTGAAGTTGAGAAAACCTACAAAATTTAGAGAAATTTTGTGTAATAACCTTTTAATACAATCAATATTTCCACAATGCTAGTGTGAATCGTTCCCTTCTCGGCTTCGATCGACCACGAGGAACCATTGGCTGTCATCAAACACGACTTCAAGCCTTTCTCTCTACCGCAAGACCTTGGCGAGAGATTTTTGCCTCTCTCTCTCTCTCTCTCTCTCTCTCTCTCTCTCTCTCTCTCTCTCTCTCTCTCTCTCTCTCTCTCTCTCGTACTTTCAAGAGTGCTTGAAAAGAAGTAGGTTTAGTGTAATCTCCCCTACAAATTTTGAGATTTACCATTAAACTTTACACACTCACTACAAGAGGTTGTGTGTACTTGTGACGCTGTTAGCGACGAAAATACATTGGGTTTTTATACTCCCCTGCGTCGCTAACAGCGTCGATACAGGAACATCGCTATAAGCGTCGCTATCGTTGTCGCTATATAACGACGACCATAGTGATGCTTACATGCTACCTATAGCGATGTTCATAGCAACGTTGCAGAGCCTTATATAGCGACGTCCGAGAGTAAATTTTTTTTATGGCAGGGCATTCACCCATCAACCATATTGAATGTTCCAATAATAGAGTAAACCTAAATGAATCCAAGATAAGCCCAGATTCACCTTTGAAAGAACGTGCAAGCTTAGGTATAGACCCAAAGTAGTCACCCTCAAGACAATATAACCATTAACTCCATCATCCATAGTATTGTTTGCAGAATAAAGATACAAAATTAAATTGATGAAAGTAAATCAATGACAATTGTACACATCATAGGCAAAATCACTTGATTGTTAAACTTTGCAAATGTAATAGTTACAACACCATTGTCATTATTGAGAAAATATACATGGTTTTCCAATAGTTACAAAAAGACGTATACACATCATCTCATGATACATATGATATGACAAAAGGAAACTAATGTTATCTAGCTCGGCTAGACTGACGTCGTCTAATCAGACGTCTCATCGCGTACAAGCGGTGTATTTGTCGGATTCTTTAAAATAAACAATAAGACAACTTTCTGTAAGTATAAACATATAATTTACAAAACAATACAACAAATAGAAAAGAGTAAACCCTAATACCAACCATGCCGCCGCGAGAACTCAGAATCTCCATCAGGGTGTTTAAGCCCTTCCTACCTTCGTATTTGTGCTCGTACGGTGTGGGGTCATGTCCTATCATCGACCACTGTCAAAATATACAAAGAATCCATTATGCTAGAATTTAAAAACCCTAAACCCTAAACTATCAAACCTAAAGAGCAATGCAAAAACACTTACAAAATCGGACTCAAATGATGCCCACCCGCCGCTCCCCAAGTGGTGCGAGCTCCCTGCCTCTACCCGCGCTTTGGCTGCCTCCTTTTGTTGCTTCCACTTGTCAGGATTCTTGCGCGCTAATTTCTTCACATTCTTCCAATCTTCTTTGGCCATTAAATCTAGTCTGTTCCACCCGGGTTCCACCCATGCTTTATTGCCTTTTGCACTTCAGAACGCTTGTGCTTCCAGTATTCATGCATTCGAACCTTCATCAGGTCTTCATTGAAGCGGTCATCCCGTGTTGAAAGGGGAAACTCGTCATGCAAAATGCTGATGACTCTGTCTTTTAAATCACTTGGTGCTTCACTCCAGGTGTTTAGTATGTAGTGTCTAAACACCTGAGAGCAAAGACCGCGCATGTGCGAGATCACCTTCTTGCCTTCGTCATCCAAGATGTCCCACCACTAGATGCTGCTTGCCCCACCACTAGATCTAGTTGATTGGGTGAAAGAGACGCTAAGAAGCAGTAATAGTGCTTCTTAGTGTCTGTTTCACCCGATCAACTAGATCTAGCGGTGGGACAAGCAACATCTATGAGCAGAGACAGATCACTTCCTTCGCGATTGCAGCTTCAGTCTCCATCGCACTCATAGCGCAGTGCTCGTCGTCCCTGCTTGTGAGAACATACCTAGAGCATACGTCCTAGAGTGGACGCAAAGACACATTAAATACAATGACTCAATGATACATATAGACAGAAATGGACAAAAAGCCACGTGAATACAATATATATTATAAAACGAAGCAAAATTGTTCAAATACAATATTTATGGCTTTAAGAGGTCTCTCTCTCATCCTCGCATAGCTCAACATAACTTCCTATATCTATATAGAGCTCTCCATTTAGATAGATGTCCTCCGTTTCATTTTGTAGATCCTTTGCATGCACCCCATAGAGAGTAGCAGCTTGATGCTCGTCTGGCACCACCTCAGCAGCTTTTGACTGAGCATCTTCTCCGATCTCCTCCATTTATGCCGCTGTGATTGGCACATGGTAGCCGTCATACGTCCGTGCACTACGAGGGGCTATCTCTATGACGTACCACCAGTTTGATGCAGACTTTGTAGGATGAAATATCACCTGCAAGAGCCACATAACTTACATGAGAGCTTCCAAGCACATAACTTCTAAAATTGGATATTACTATTTACATACTTACTTGTTCAGAATGCTCGGGTAGTATGAAAGTGTCTCTTAGGTCAGTCCATTTCCTTGTTGAATCCACCTCAAGGAAACCAGACTCTCCTCTACGCACAATAATGTTGCGACCCTCCATGATTATCTTGAACAATTGCACGTCGAACAAGTCGACAAAAAATACTCTATAATCGATCCTCAAAATCTCTTGTATTGTGCCGAAGTAAGTGAATTCCGCCACCACAAGTTCTGCATCAGAGGACCGTCGTCGACTAGACTGTTCGAATTTTGCCATGATTCCACAATCTTGAGTAAAATGCTTTTTTCGATCCGTTCCACCCTAAAATGTCGACCTTTACACCATGCTGCTGTGTATGACTTATACTACAACCAACAAAGATTATGAGTGGCCGTTCAAACATCTAGAAAGTCACTAGTCGTACATTGCAAACTTACCTTGGTTGTGAAACCCTGAGAGTACTCCCACTCCTCCTCAGTCACTTCTTCATCGCACTGTTGTGCGCTTTTCAATTGGTTGTGCAACCATCTTAAGCTCATGAATGTTGGTAGGCTCTCCAAACCCTCCAGATAATGCATCGGTGGTCGTCTTCCCCGTCTCCACTCGATTTGTGCCCTTTGTCGCTCTTGCTTTGCATCCTCATATTGTGAAATCCACTTTTGCATCACTGGATTATGAAGCATGCAAAATCGGCTGATTTTAGCCTCTAGATATTCCATCATCTTCTTCTCAACACTGAGATTGCACATGACAATCCCAGATATGCGCTCATCATCTATGGTTTGCCATAGCGTGTCCCGGGCTTTATCAAATCCGTCTAGCCACTCTCCAATGTAAACTAGGGACTCTGATACCAGCCAACCTTCTGTCATGCTACCCTCCGGACGTGCCTTCTGACGCACATATCCCTTGAGCGTTTTTATGAAACGTTCTAAAAAGAACATCCATCTAGAATGTGTTGTGCCAGCTATTTCCACCTCATCAACTATGTGAACAAGAAGATGCATCTGAATAGTTAGCATGGTAGTAGGAAAGTGTTTCTCAAACATGCACACAACCTTTGCAGCGTTTAGTTTGGCGAATGGTATGGAGTCTACATTGATCTCCTTTTGTGAGATCCATTGCACCAACTTTGCAAGTTTGTAGATTGTGTTACGGACGTCAAGAGACAAAAATCCCTCAATGGCCACCGGTAAAATAAACTGCAAAACACGTGTAGCAATGATATTAAAGTCCACACACAAATGTGTTACACAATTCCCACTATGATATATTTCACTTCAAACATACCTGACACATTTTATGCCAGTCATGTGACTTCAAACTGGTAAGCTTTCCTTCTTTAGTAAAACACAGTCGGAGTGAGTGCATTACGCCAGTGGGGGTCCACACAGATCGAATGGTCTCTTTTACTTTGTGTTCTTGGGATCCTGTGAAAATCCATGGTGCTTTAGGGAGTTTTATCGATCCATCGGATTCTGTCTGCGGCCAATATTGCTCCATACGATCCACATTTCTAAGGTCAACCCTGGCTCCCAAAGTATCTTTCTTACCGATCAGATGGTCCCATATTAGATTACCCACATTCTTGAATATGTGCATTGGATCAAGCAAGTGATTGATCATGAATCGGGGCCAATATGGTAACTTGTACCATAGAGAGAGTCTCTTCATCCCTGGGGGCAAACCGTCATCACACATCTCCTTCTGCTCTAACCATGCTTGTACAGATATCCTCGGTGGATCTCTTCCCAAAAAGCCATCGTGTAACACATGATTCTATGGAAGATACGCTTGATGACCTTCGTAGATTTGCTTCTTCAATGAGGGCGTCCGACGTGCATTCAGTCTAGGTCCACATGTAACACATGCTCTGTATCCGCTTGTTTGAAGCCCTGCACACATGACAATAGGTAAGCTTGAGAAAAACCAAGATTTACAGTGTTTGAGTTTGAGTGTAAATCACCTGAGCATTCTGTTAGGTGATAGTCATGCATGGTCCACATTAGAATGCCTTTGATCAAAGCATTTCGTCAGCCCGTGTGTCGGCTCATATCCACCACTTCTATGCCAATCCACAATTGTTGTATCTCTTTCAATAGTGGACTAAGATACACATCCATATTCTTCACTTTATACCGCCCGCCACAATCAAGCTTAACCATAGGGGCCCCTTATTTTTAGTCAACCACGGGGGAATGTTGTAGTTGACGATGACAACGGGCCATACACTGTATCAAAAGTATTATGCTAAATTAGCAAAAAGATATTATGGTCCTTTTCAAATCTTGAAGCTAACCAATGACATGGATTATCAACTCAAGTTGCCCAACCATTGGCTCATACACAATGCTTTTCATGTGAACCTACTTAAGCCCTACAAAGGAGAGCCACCAAGAGAACCAATTATTGAAGAGCCTTTAGAAATCAAAGACCAAGAAGAGGTGCTACAACCCAAAGATATCCTTCGGCATGAAGACAAGGTACTACGGCATGCTAAGATTATCTGACGATATCTTATTAAGTTCAAAAATTATCCTTTTGAAGATGCTAAATGGATGCAAGGAATACAATTTGAGGATAGTATGAACCTTGTCAATGCTTACAATGATGCACTAGAGTAAGCAAATGTAAATGCTTTCTAAATGAGAAATGTTTTTGTCTTATAAGACTAATCCTCTTTTGTGTACAAATTTAAATAGTATGCATGCTTAGAATCATATTTGTGATGAGGATATCACTCAAACACCAAGTAGAATTTGTCACTCTACTTTGGGAGTATAATATGGACTAAAGAGCAGACATGCTTGCAGTAGCTACGTCTCCCAAGCACCAAATAGACTAGTCATCCATTCGGGAATGATGTTGTAGGGTGAAAGAGGATTCTCTACCCACTAAGAAACGTAGACTAATGACTAAGACTTTACCTCTTCTACCTCATAGGCGAGGACGACTATGATTTCAAGAAAGAGGTAATGTCATAAAATCAAATAACTAACCAACCCAAAAGATTTTCTCATATTAAACTGATCATTTAGTATGGGAGAATAAACAGGAACAAGGGCTAGAACATAGACATGTGCTTATAGATCTGTCTCAACGCGGAGCCAAGGTTAAAGGGGTCCAAATGAGAGATGGTCTGTTAAAGAGCAATGCTACCTAATGGAGCTTAAAGACCTTAGGGTTGACTTCATTAAAGACCTCCAAAAGTTAGTGTTAAAAAGTCATTTGACCTTAGGCAAGCTAGGGATGACCTTGAGGTGGGAATCCTACCCAAGCATGAGGTGCTTATCGGCTTGCTAACTAAGGTGTTTAAGGTGTTTGTGGGAACCTTGCCCAAGCTTGAGGTGCTTCTCATGCTTAAATGACTAAGGTTCTTTAAGTGTTCAATTCAAACATAATCTCTCAAGAGGCATAAACGGTTTTCATGCTTAAATGACTAGGTGTTTGAAGTGTTCAATTCAAATATGATATTTTAAGAAGCATAAAAGACACATGTCAAGATCCTCCACATGTGGCCCTCATGATGTACTTAAAACCTATTGGATAGGCTTAAAAGGGATCCAATGAGAATTTAGATGCATGAAAATAAATAATTAAGTTCTTTCTCTCAAACAGGAAAAAGAGGACACATGTCCAAATGATATAATTAAATAATACAAGAGAGAGAGAGAGAGAGAGAGATCTCAAACACGCATTATCATAGTAGGATTTCACTTTGTGGAAGACCAAACTATACAAGCGATCTTGAGACTTGGAGTATTTTGGCCAACCATGAGGAGTGATGTTCACTCATTTGTAAAAAATTGTCTTCAGTTCCGGACACAAACACCCATACCTCATGTGACATAATTTCAAATATCACTAGTTTCTAAGTGGAGTAACTATCTAGTTACTTACTTATAAAGCGATGCATTTTTGAAGGTTATGAGTAAACGCCGTCAAAGATCTATTGAAATTGAAGCAAGAGACTATGCTCTTATTGGAAACCAATTGTATCAGAGAGGAAAGAATCAACATTTGTGTCTTTCTGTAAATGAAGATGAATATATACCCACGTTAGAACAAGCACATGTTGGATTAGCTGTAGATCACTTTTCTAGTGAAACCACCACTAGAGAAATTTTAATGGCAAGCATATGGTGGCTAACACTTTTTGCGATGCCAAAGAATATGTTTGAATATGTGATGCATGCCAACGAGAAAAGATGTCAACCAGGGCAGATAGCATGCCTTTAAGATCAATGATGGGGGTTAGAGTTTTTGCAAAATGGGGCATAGATTTTGTTGAACCAATACAACCACCTACTTATAGAACTCAAGCTCAATATATCATTGTAGCTACAGACTATTTGACCAAGTGGACAGAGGCTAAAGCAACCAGGAAGAATCATGCTACAACCAGGAAGAATGATGCTAGAACCACAACCGCATTCTTGTATGAGAATGTATTCACAAGATAGGACTTCCAATAGAAATTGTTAGTGATAGGGAAACTCATTTCCTTAATGAGGTAATTGAGTATCTGAATGAATTTATGGTCATCCATAACAAATCCGCTCCATATTATCCACAAGCAAATGGACAAGCTAAGCACACAAATAAAATTCTTAGTGCAGTATTGACTAAAGTGGTTAATTCAGGACGAGTTGATTGGGAAATGAATCTACATGCCGCTCTATGGGCTTATAGAGTTTCACTCAAGACAGCTTTGAATGCTACACCCTTTAATCTTGTTCATGGTCTTGATGCCATACTACCAATAGAATTTCTATTGCCAACACTAAGGGTAGCTAAAGATCTTGAGTGGATGGGACATGAATTGTCAGAGAGGCTTGAAGATTTAGAAAAGCTTAATGAGCAAAGGCTAACAGCTGTAGCTCACATCTATGCACAAAAACGGAAGCAAAAATAATTTTTTGATTCACATCTAGTCACAAAAATCTTCAAAAAAGGGGACCTACTTTTAGTTTATTCCCTTAAGCAACACATTCCCAAGTTCAAGAAGAAGGAAAATAGACCGTTTATCATTGAAGATGTATCTCCAAGTGGAGCAGTTAAGTTGTCCACTCTAGATGGTGAACCAATGGCTAACTAGATTAGTAGATGCCGCTTAAAGAAGTACCATTTTTCACTAACCAATGATTTGCTAAAGAAAATGCATGCAACAAAGCAAAGAAAGATTAAATGACAACAGGTTATTGATGAAGCTCAAGAGGAAGTTAGACTTTGAGTACTCAAGAGAAAAGCTGCTTTCAAAAATAAAAAAACACCTATTCCCATCAACACTTTGGAACCAGATGACAGACTATGGGAATTACAGAATGATGCAGTATCAATTGATGATGAATGGTTGGATGGAATTGACCTTCGCATCATGGTACAACTGAACAATCATAGCACAAATGCATTAGTAGATACCAGAGCTCGAATGAATGCATTTAGTTATTCCACTTACAAGAAAGCTACAAATCAGTCTTTAGCATCGAGAATATCTGTTATCAAAGGATGCAACAAAAACCATCACCGACATTGGGAGTGGTTAACGTGAATGTGATAGTAAATGGATTTTTATCCCCTCGTCAATTTTTACACATACCAGATGAACTTATGAATGAAACAATGATTCTTGGAATCTCATGGATGTGGACATACAAGGTAGTACTAGATTGGGACACCAATCAACTCAAGCTATCACTTAAAGGAGGACAGCTCTGAGTTCCAATTGCACCAAGCAAAGAGGAATGGAAAAAAACTCGCCCACAAAAGAAACCAAGGAATAATCAATCTACGTCAACCTCTAGAAGATAAGAAAATGCTACAAGTAGCATGCAAGGAGTCTGGCAAATTTGGGTACCAAAATCACGAATCAAGGACAATCCGTCTCAAATTTGGGTGCCCAAAACTTTCATCTACCATATTGAAGAAAGTTTCACATCTGACAACTCAGAGAAAAACATCTTTCAGAAGAGACAATAGCACTAGATGGGTTTGGAAACCAAAGGAGCATTTATCTTCTCAAAGCTGATGAATCAGTGGAAGGTCAAATCTCAAAAAACTCGACCACAATAGTTCGCCAATGGAAAACCAAAATACCAATGGAGAGTTCAAGCTCAGTAAAACCATCATCATTGATACCTACAACTCAAGAAATTAGTGTGCCAAAGCATCTTTATGGTACAATCATGCAAAGAGCATAAAAATTACAAAATCTACTATTTAGAAAACAAGAACAAGAAACCTTGACCACGGAAACCCTTGAGTTAACTATACTTTAGATCTAGCTATGGTTGCTCTCATGGCACGGTATGTGCATGGGGAGATTTTGTAATTTTTTGTGATTTATAATATACTTCTCACTCACCTATTGGTGAGTTTTGCTAAAAAAAAAATCCAACTCTTGCACATATTGGTTTGAATTGCATTGACCTTCAAAGCACGATAGAGCCAACCACGGCTATGCATAGACACAATTGTTCAACCCATGCACACAGTCGTCTCAGAATACTCCATCTAGAAGGGGTGGAAGGACACTTCATTAATTAAGGCAATGTTTAAAGAGGGAGGAAAAAAGTTGGATGTTAACGTCTGGTTTTTGCAAAACTACCTAATAATGCCCTTAAAAATCATCAACAGGGAAATTTCAGCTGATAACATCTCCTCGTTGACTGTAAATAGTATATAGACTATCAAAAAATACATCAAAAAATAGCCCTTTTTGCTTATTTTCATCAATTTTTCTTGATTTTGGAGCTTAAAAATGAAGAAATCTGCCAAAAAGGAATAAAATAGTGTTCTTCAATAGAATTTCTTAATTGTTAATTTTTTAAAAAAAAATTAGTGTATTTTATTATTTTCTTTGATTTTTTCAATAAACATGTCAAAAATTAATAATAAATAGCAAATGAGCTCTGATGGAGAAACTGAAGATATGCTAATGATCAGAAGAACAAGACGGACATGCACCAAAAATTTCAATCAAAATGACAAACAAAAGCAAGAAGCCTAAATTAGGTTGCCAAGGCCTACCTCTAATGGAGTCCGATTGAGGAAATTTTTGAGTCTACGTAGATTTCACGGCCTATTACGACTAACAAGGGAATCTGAGGAAAAATAGTTTGGAAAGTCCGAGTATAGATATCCAAGGTAGTCCAAAATCACCTCATTTCGACTAGTCACTCTTGGAGAAGAGAGCTCTCTACCTTCTTCGCGCGCAATTTTTGGAGTCCACAGTCGCCCATTTTCAGCGGTGTTTCACACGAGACATGAGGCGTAAGTTCTAAACTCATCAAAGAACATTTCTATACAGCTGGGTAGCAAGTCTAGGCCCAGGAAAAAACCCTAGAGTCTCAGCTGTGTACAAATTCCTTCCACACAAAAATGACCATAGCGGCCTGTCAACTCAACCGAATTGGACGAGACTTGAACTATAGCATGCCCTTAGATAGTAGAATACTTACATATCATTAGATGACCATTTGGAAGGGGTTGAGGGGGTCCCAAGTAAATAATCTAGGTTTTTGGCCACATGCCAGAATTAGATTCTGACTCCACGGACAGCTTATAGACAAGGTCTATACACAATGTACCTAGATGGTTTCAAGAAGACAGTTAAGGCAAGCTCTCAAACAGCAGGAAACAGCTTGAAGTCTATAGAGTGTCAAATTTGACATATGAAGTCAAATTGACTGCGAATGAGCCCAAACTGGATGAGCAGCATCAGGACTATGTAGCAGACAAGTCCATGGCTTCAAAAGTGACCAAAAAACTTTACACACCAAAGTAGTAACAGAAACCGTTGATTTTAGAGTTGACAAGAGAAAGAAGTGATGCCAACATGACTAAATCTTACCAAATTCATTTTAGGATTTGTTTTAGATGTAATGAAGATGTGTAGGTCATAAAATTATCTTTTGAAGCAAAAAATACAACTGTAGTTAATAATCGTGAATATTAATTTTTGTGCACAATTGGCTTGAAAATCGTCATTTTGCTTCATCTTTCACTTGTACACATCTATCTCATGCCACATGTCAACTTTGAGCCCAAAAGATCAAGAAAATCCCAGATTTTGTCAAAAAAATGCACTAAAGTCCAAATTTTGAGTTAATTGTCACATTTTTTGATCCAAATCATCCCATCTCTCACACAGAGGGTCTATAGCATGTCTAGGACCAACTTGCAGCAAAAAAAATGTCCAATTTAATGAAAAAGATAATAATCGTGATTGTTTACTTTTTCACCAGAATGAGCTCAAATTTCAACTTTGACCTCATGGGACCAAAGTACATGATGTGACAAGCACACCAATCAAATTTGATCACATTTGGATCACAAAAACCCAAAATCCCTTCATATCTATTATTTTGGAGTCTGAAACCTAAATCTAGCACCATTTCCACCCAGTGCACTCAAATGAGCGCACACTTCACTCAGAGTATCTAAATCACATGTTTTCAAGCCTATGATGTCAAAAATGCAAAAAGTTGGAAAAATATTCCTACTGTAAATAATCGCGATTATTTACTTTGGTTGAAAATTTTGCTTGGATTGCATGGTTTTGATCCTTACATGTTTTTATGCATCTATGCATGCTCCAAAATTGATTTGTAGCAAAATGGACATCATTTGCCAGCAATTCAGACACGGGACATTTCAGAGTAGAAATTGTGGAATTTTCTAACTACGAACTGTATTCTCCTAATAGGTATAATGCAAGCTACTAAGAAAGCAAAGAAGAGAATGACTCAGAAAGAAAACCTGCAAGAATTGCCACCATACCAGTTGGATCCAAGTTCACTAAAAAAAGCAAACCTACTATCAAAGGAACAGCTTGAAGAACACAATACCATAGTCTTCATCGACAGGTTCAAGAGTGAAGATAGAAATCAGGTAAGAGTACAGATGCTACCCAAAGAAATTTATGATGTAGCTGCGACGCCAGCCACAAAAGAAGCCAACAGAAGGTTAGGACTCTGCGAATTTTACGATCAAGAGCCGTGTGGAGTAGATTTCCAAAGAGCCTATGAACTACTATCAACAATCAAAGAGGATGGATCGGCTCAGATCATGGATCATCAAGGCCAAAAAGTTGAAGTGGTCATTAACAAGGACATAGTGGCCAAAGCACTAAAACTACCCAGTGAAGGTATGACAATGAGGGCCAGAGATAGGAAAACAGCTGGTACATTCACCAAGGATACAGTTGCTGCCACCTTCACTGACCTAATTCTCAAGCAAGTGGAGAATCCCACCCATCTCTATCACCAACACTTTCACTTCCTCTCAAAGAGACCGCCAAGATACACTACTCCGAATCATGTGATTGCAACCACTTTCACGCAGGTGTTAAGGTCAACAACAAGGCAAACAATAGATCATGCTCCGTACGTGCTTACAACCCTCAAGAGCACAAAGAAGGGAGGAAAGGTAACATATATGGGCGCTCCAGAAGTTCTAACCCAGGCCGAATCGCATACCATGCTATTGGCACGGCCGATAACCTGTCGTCGGCCCCATATCAGAATACATGGATAGTTACAGAACAACCCTCTCCACAAACCCCTAGATCAAAGAAGAAAAGAATATATAAATTAGATGAAGAATCAACAAAAAGCACGCCTGAAGCCCACAACAGTGAAAGCTCTGACAATCAAGAAAAAAGGGCAAGGAGAGAAGAAATGAAGAAGAAAGTTGTGGCAACCCATCATGAAGAACCTCAGTAGAAAAAGGCAAGGTTCGAAAGAGAGAAAAATTTGTATGAAAGAAGTCGCCAAGATGCAAGAGAGAACCCAGAGTCATGGATCCCAAGGGAGATCAAGGGTCCTAGGACCAAGAACCGTGAGAAGAAGATCCAGAGGATCTGCTTGAGCGAATGTATGCAGAAGCCAAAGCCTTGAAGATACAAGAAGCTCTAGAAGTGCAAAGGAAAGCAAGAGAAGAGTTGGATGTGCAACAAAGGCAAACAGAAGCCGCACAACAAAGTGAACCACAACATGAACAAGAGAGATGTCTCCAAGACCACCTTCACCTGCCCATTGAACAAGAAGAACAACCCATGCCGAGTCCAAGCCCTTCACCAACTGCCAAATTAAATGAAGGCAAGGAAACAAAAGCAAAAGAGAAACAAGAGGAGGAAGTAATTATAAATAGCCCAAGGAAACAGAAAAAGATGAAGATGGACCTTCTACACCACCACAAAAAAAATTTGTTGCACCGCCGAAAGAGCCGCAAGTCGAATCTACTAGAACTTCTAAGCAGCCTCAAGTAGAATCTGAAGAATGGGAAACTATTGATGAAGTGATCATCCAGGTTAATGAGTATGCAAAGCAGATGCACCTAATGACAAAAAAAATGCGAACAGTAGCTCTTAGCCCCAATGCACCGAAGCTTGAGATTTGGAGCAAGTAATTGATGTTCTCTAAGGCGAGCTTGAAGATAGGATGAACATCATCAAGAATCTTCAAGGACAGATGAAAGAGCTAAAAAATGAAGCATAGCAACACCAAATTGTCAAGGAAAGGCAACAAAAAGAGATGGAAGATTTAGGGGAGCTTCTCACAAAGCTATCCGATGCATGTAAAAGCAAGGATCAACAGCTGACTGAAGTAAATAACAAATTTTTGAGAACTACTCAGCCACTACAAAAGCTCCAAGTGCAATTAAATGTAGAAAATGCTTCATTGCAATACTCAGAGCAGCGAATCAATGACCAAGCGGCATTCCTAAAGCAGATCAGAGAAAACCCAGTTGTAGTTTCACTCAAGGGAACAGATGAAGTCTACAAGACGTTGGAAAAGAGAAACAAGGACCTCAAACTTGAGTTGAAGCTGGAACATGCACAAAGATGAGATCTCTCCTTAATGCGGGTACAAAGAGAAGAGTAGTTTCTCAAGGAGATAGAGGATTTAAAGAGAGCCAACCAGCTGCTAAGAGAAGGGCATACGGAAGCTCAAGAGGAGACAGGTACCTTTGAATCATCAAATATAGACATACCATTAGTCTCCTGTGCAAATATGGAAACACAACCAACAGAAGGGCAGACAGGAGATTCTGAATTCCAAATACCAATCACCAAAGCGTAACAAGTGCCAATGGTCCAACTTTCTAAAGCTGAAGAAGATGCAGTTAAAGAACAGAGTGTCCATGAAGTGGATTCTGAATGGAAAGCAACAATGGATTGGGAATTGATATTTCTTCACTCAATCAATGTAACACGACTCACTCCCAACCAAATCAATGATCAATGGTATCAATAGTCGTTGTTCTACCCTTTGATAAAGGTGGAGCTACTACAAGTCAAAGAAAGACTTTACAAGGATATGCAAGAAGAGGGGTCAGATGCTCTCCACCCCAAATGGAGAAAGAATTGGCTCAACAAAAACTCAAGGTATCTTATTCTGTTTACAAGAGCACTTGCATTGATACAGAAGGATCCTATATTCTGTCCTATACCAAGGGTAAGGACATGGCAGACACACAAAGCATTAAAGAAGAAAAGGCTGACTTGGCTCAATTACCCAAAATTTTCATCTCCAAAGCAGGGACCAACAACTGAGTAATACATGGTGAAAACCCTAACGGGCGCCATGAACAACTTCAAGAGCCTCCCTGACCTCTCATGTGCAATGCTAATAAAATCTGTATAATGCTGCTCACATGCATCCAAGTTTTTCATGAGCCCGAGCAAGCAGAGCCCCATGGATGTCATTCTTAGAAGGTAACAAAGACTTGTGCTATGATTTGAATGGATAGCCTTTAGAAGAAGTCCTCTACGACTTCTACGCCATATGTATGTTATTGCCATTAAGCAATATGTTGGCATTCGAAGAGGCTTTTTACACAGGATTCTTCACATGGCGTACAAAGATTTTTGAGCCAGTGATCAGCAATTTGATAGCAAGGTTTGTTGGCTATTGTGCCATCGAACTTTTAAAAAAATTCACTACTCAGTTTTTGCAAGTCCCTAAGAAAGAACGTCGCATCAGGTATCAAAAAGCTCTACAAGCACTAAAAGACCACCTCGCCAGCCATCAACCCAAAGACTATTTCAGTCCACGAAACTGTGTCAAGGGACGATACAGTCGAGGAGGGGGGGGGGGATTTAGCAACAAGCTAGCCCATGTAACATTTTTCGAGAGCTTTTACTATAAAAACACTTATTCTTTTGATAAATCGGAATATTGTAACTCCTATTTTCCAAGTGGATATTGTAATCGATGAGCTGGAGCTATAAGCTTCTAGATTGCATCAATTTATCCTTAGTTAGAGCTCCTAGATGATTAGTTTTTGACCAAAGAAACCTTGGCTAAGGTATAAAAGCCAATTTTTGTAAGTTATTATTAAGTTTTTAGACAAGAAATACACAACGTGAGCTAATGGCACTCACTTCTCTCCTTCTCATGCTTCCTACTACCTTGTTGGTTGTCACATTGCAGTGCCGTCTGTTGCGTTGCAACCACACATAAGAGCTCTACGCATTGACGTAAACATATCATGGTAAACTGTAGCTTTTGGCATCGTCAACCCTTGGCCTAATTTCATCATACGTAGGAAATCACAAAGTAAGCATAGGCGGGGTATTGGGGCATCATTGCTAAGCATTTAGATGCATTCGTGGTCAAAAACGACTATGTCAAAATCTCACTAATGTTAATAATCGTGTTTTTTGCACTTCATCAAAAGTGAGGTTTGAGAACATAAGCATGTGCGCTTAGGTATTATATACTTGTCCTAGAAGTTTCGTAACAATCAGATGTCATTTGAGGCTATAACGATCATGTTTTGTTTGTCGATTAGTGACTAGCTTTTGATGACTATGGTCATTTGAGCATAGCTTGTGTTGATTGCGAGTTTTTTTTTGTTTTCCAAGAGATTGACACCCTCTTGTAGCCTCTATGCACTAGTCAAGTCAGCTTTTTCCCATGGATTGACAATTATGTTCGTGGTTCTCACTATGTTTGCAATAAGATAAAAGTGAGGTTAGAAAACCCATCCATAGTTTACCCTCTAAGTTCTCAAAGTAATCTCACAAAAGTGTTCACTATAATTTTCTTAATTCCGCTATTCTCAAAGTTCATAGGCCATTTCAATTACGAGGACACACTTATAATCTGATTCTACTATCCACCAAGACTGGATGTGTAAGTTGTGGCAAAGAAGAGCTTTTTGATCGAGATTCCAAGCTCTTGTCTTTAATTGAGGTAGACAAGTTTTTAGAATACATGCCAATAAGAGGAAAATTTTTGAGTAGCATCAAGAAGCACCATAAGTAATCCATCCAAAAGTAGATTTGTGGAGTTTATATGTAACATTTAATGGCCTAATAACTTATGTGTAGCGGAAAATTAGCATGAACATAGTGGGCATTTCATTAGAATAGATTCCTAATGAGAATTACAAGAGTGCTTGGGTGGAGAGAGCAACAAAAAGCATAACACCTAGTTAGATAGCATCGACAATACTTTCAAAAGAGAGATAAATTAAGCTATTGACAAAACTTGAGGACCGGATTTGCATGGAGCCGGTCCCCCCTCCAAAAGGCTTTGTATTATGGTTTCTCCCATCAAGAGAGACATTGTACAATACAATTCTTTGTGTTCCTTCAAGACTAGCTAGTGCAATGAAGATGGAAACTTCATCCACTAGGCAAAACACTAAACAAAAACAACTTGAATTATCCCCGTTCTCAGACCCAAGACCTCACACACCTTCGAAGATGGTGAGAGCTAGCAGGGTATGAGAGTAGATTGAGAGGAAGAAGGAGTATCTTACGAGAAAGATGTACATCTCCTCACATAATCACTCTTATGTAGCATAGCTTAGCTTAGTAATTAGCTTGGTACAGGAGATGAGCATGCATTGAAGCTTGGCTCTTGGTTGGATTTGCATCCACATGCCAAGAGAGTGTTGATGTAGGCTTCTATCTCACAAGCTTGGAGTAGGTGATGAGTTCTCCATTAAAGCTTGGGAAGAGATAGTCTTCTCTTTCTTCACACATGAGCTTGTGTGAGTGTGTGTGTGATAATGCCTTGCAAAAATTAGCCCCCTCTCTCTCTTGGGCGAGCCCTCTTGCTAATTGCTCTTGCTGAAGCCTCATTGGCCCTCCCCAAGTCAAGCCCATTACAATTAAGCAGCATAAGTGATAGCCTTCTGACATGTGTCCCCCTTTCCCCTTTTGTGAGAGCTTTAGGTAATTAAATAATTAAACTAAAATTTCATTGGACCCCTTTGCCTCTTGGCCAATAGGAATCAGGCAATCCATGGGGCTCTTGAATGCTCATTGGTCCCCTTGGGAGACTGCCCAATAGTCTTCTAGGAGACTTAATTCTCATTGGTTTCTTTTATTAAATTTTTTAAATTAATTAAACTAGATTTACTCTAGCTTAATTCTCACTAGTCCACTTCAAGGGTCATCCAATAGAAATTGGGCACACCTTGTGGGCATCTGGCCTAGGGAGCTGACATGTGTCCCTCATTCCCTTTGTGTAAAGGGAGCCTGTGTGTGTGTGTGTGGCTTTCTCTCTCATCCCCTACCTTTAGGGCTCGCCCCCTCCCATGTAGGGATCTGCAAAGACTTTTAGGGCACACACAAAGCATCCAATTTTCCCTAGGGTTGAACTTTGGACACAACCTTTGAATTTTGGAACCTTAGCATTTTGGAAGTCTTAATGGGCTGAACCTTAGGGTCTTTTTAGCCCATTGTTGCACATGGCTCTTTTGCAGATGGCCTCCCCTTTGGATCCCTATTTTCCCTCCTTTGGATCCCTACTGTGGCCGGTTTGCTAGCTTAGCCAATATTCTAGATTTTTCTCCCCTGGTACTTCCCCACATTAAATGATCAGTTTAATATGAGAAAATCATTTAGGAGAATTAGATATTGATTATTATAACATTACCTCTCTCTTGAAATCATAGTCGTCCTCGACTATGGTGTAGAGAAGATAAAGCATATTCATGAGTCCTTTTCTTAGCGGGTAGAGGATCCCTATGTTACCCTATGACATCATTCCACAATGGATGACTAGTCCATTTGGCGCTTGAGAGCCTGAGGCTGCCGCATGCATGTCTACACATTAGTCCTATCAGTCTTCCATAGTAGAGTGACAAGCTCTACTTGGTGTTTGGGAGACGTCCTCTCCACAAACTTGATCTAAGCATGCATACTACTTCATTTTTGTGCACAAATAAAGAAAAGGAGAGTCTTATAAGACAAAAACTTTGTTCATTTTTAACATTTTGTACATTTGCTTACTCTTGGGAAGCATTGTAAGCATTGACAAGGTTTAGGTTATCCTTTAATTGTATGCCTTGCATCCATCTAGCATCTTCAAAAGGATAATTCTTAAACTTAATAAGATATCGTCGGATAGTCTTACCGCCTCTTAGTACCTTGTCTTCATGTCGGAGAATGGACTCGGGCTGCAGCACCTCCTCTTGGTCCTCGATCTCCGGTGGGTCTTCAATAGTTGCTTCTTGAGGTGGCTCTCCTTTGTAAGGCTTTAATAGGCTCACATGGAAAGCATTGTGTATGAGCCAATGATTGGGCAACTTGAGTTGATAGGCCATCTCATTGATTGGCCTGAGAATCTGAAAGGGACCATAGTACCTTTTTGCTAGTTTAGCATAGTACTTTTGGTGGCCCGTAGGATTCTTGCCGTCGTGTGCCTCAATCGAGCCTTGGGAAACTTTAACAAGACCCAATCGTTTTCTTTAAAGGCTTGGGCTCTTCTGTGCTTGTCAGCAGCAGCCTTTTGCCTTTGCTGTGAGATAGAGATAGCATCCTTAATCTTTTGAAAAGATTCTTGTAGGTCTCAGATATACTCATCTGCAGCGAAGATCTTCCCATGTACCTTAAGTAGCAAGGGACTTTTTTATCTTCCCTCAATTACCTCGAAAGGTGCTTTTCTCGTGGAAGTATGTACAGTGTTATTGTAAGAATACTCCACTAAGGGTAAGTACTTCTCCCATTGGGATCTTTGATCTACTTCCGTTACATAGGCTTTTAGTAGATCGAGAATGGTTCGGTTAGCTATTTCACTTTGGCCATCAGTTTGTAGATGATAGGCCAAAGAGAAGTTTAGCCTTGTTCCTAAATTCTCAAAGAGACCCTTCCAGAAATTACTGGTCATTCTAAGATCTCTATCCGACACTATGGACATGGGCAAGCCATGGTACTTCAAAATTTGTGAAATAAAGAGGGTTGCCATTTGATGGGCTTTGATAGTCTTTTTGACAGGTATAAAATGAGCTTGTTTACTAAACTTGTCTACTATCGTCCATATTCCCGTATTCCCATGGATAGACTTAGGAAATCCAAAGATAAAATCCATGGATATGCTCTCCCATGGTGAATTAGGGATTGGCAAGGGTTGAAGCAATCCAAGTTGCTTCCCTCTATCAAATTCTGTCTTTTGGCATACCACACATTTGGAAACATACTCTTGTATGTTCACTTTCATGGTAGGCCAATAGAAATATGTTGCAATTCCCTTTAAGGTAGACTGAATCCCTCTATGCCCCGCATAAGGTGGAGCATGAGATTCATACATTACTTTCTCACGTAGTGAGTTAGTAACGCATAGTCTATTGCCATAGAGAAGATAACCATCTTGTAAAGTAAATGGTTCTTCTTTCTTCCCTAATGCAAGGGCTGAAATCACATTTCTAAAATCATGCAGGATCAATAGCATACTCATCTATCATTGAAGATAGATCATTGTGAGTTGCTATGGAAACCGCATTCACTCTCGGCCGTCTTGAGAGTGCATCAGCTACTTGATTATGCTTGCCAGCAATGTGAGCAATATGAAAATGAAATTGCGAAAGGAAATTTGCCCACCTCATTTGTTTGTCGGAGAGCTTGGTCTGCATCATGAAGTACTTAAGACTTTGGTGATCCGTTCGCAGAATGAAAGGAGTCCCCAATAAATAGTGCTTCCATGAGTCTAAGGCATGTAGAACTGCAAGGAGTTCCTTTTCGTATATGCCTAGAGCTTGCTCAATAGGGTCGAGCCTTCGACTCTCATAGCCTATGGCGTGCCCTTCTTGGAGCAAAACAGCTCCAAGGCAATCACCACAAGCATCACATTGGAACTCAAATGGTTTTGAGAGATCCGGTAGTGTAAGCACAGGTTGAGAGATAAGCTTTTCTTTAAGCTTTTCGAAAGCATTGTTCTCCTTAGCAGACCATGTATACCTAACGCTTTTCTTTGTTAGGTCATGTAATGGTCCCACAATTTGTGAGAATTTTTCTATGAAGCGTCTATAGTATGCACACATACCTATGAAGCTTCTTAGTTCATGAAGATTCCTTGGTTTAGGCCATCCTTTTATTACCTCTAACTTGGATGGATCCATTTGGATGCCATCTTGAGAGATAATGTGACCTAAATACTGAATCTCTTGCAAGAAAAATGCACTTTTCTTTCGATTAACATAAAGTTTATTCTCTCTTAAAACTTGAAATATTACCTGGAGGTGTTGCTGTGTTCCTCCAATGAATTAGAGTAGATGATAATATCATCAAAGAACACTCCAGTGAAGGTTCGATGAGGCCTGAACAGCTTCTCTATCAAGCGGTTAAATGTGGCCGGTGCATTGGTCAAACCAAAAGGCATGACAATGTATTCGTAAAGACCAAATGTAGTACGAAATGCGGTCTTTACAATGTCTTTATCAACTATCCTTATTTGATGATAGCCACTTTTTAGGTCAATCCTACTGAAGTAGGTCGATCCTTGTAGCTTATCAAATAGGTCTTCTACCCGTGGAACGGGAAACCTATTCTTGACAATGATCCTATTTAGTGCTCTATAGTCGACACACATACGATATGTGTCGTCTTTCTTTTGTACTAATAGCACAGGTGAGCAAAATGGAGATGAGCTAGGCCTAACCATGCCCTTCTCAACTAACTCATGCACTTGCCGCATAATCTCCTCTTGTTGAGCTTGAGAAACTCTATAAGGAGGTTTGTTCGGCAGTGAACTTCCTGGAAGAAGTTCAATTGCATGGTCATCATTACCTCGTTTAGGAGGTAGCTCACAAGGGATGTCGTCAATAAAAACATCTTTAAACCCCTTGAGAAAATTGGATACTAGTTGCTACTCCTCTTTATCCCTTTAGAAAAAGCACTCAAGCTACTGTACCCGCGGCTTGAATACCATTAATTGCAAGGAATAGAAGAGAGGGTCTTTCGACACCAAAACAGCACCGGCTCCTGTCAAGCTTCTAATAGCTCAATAGTGGTTAAGCCGTAGGCAAGCCCCGTAGGACTCCACTATTAAGAACATAGCTCTCGATGGTGATGCCCCGTTAAGTGCACAAAGGCAGGCGCACTGCAAGGCTAAAAAATCCCTATTCTACTTACTCACAGGCAATTAATAATACCAACCATTTGTAGCTAGCTTGAGAACCTCCCTTCTTGAGCAAGAAAAGAGAAAACTTGAGCTCTGATACCAATGTAACATTTAATGGCCTAATAACTTATGTGTAGCAGAAAATTAGCATGAACATAGTGGGCACTTCATTAGAATAGATTCCTAATGAGAATTACAAGAGTGCTTGGGTGGAGAGAGCAACAAAAAGCATAACACCTAGTTAGATAGCATCGACAATACTTTCAAAAGAGAGAGAAATTAAGCTATTGACAACATTTGAGGACCGGATTTGCATGGAGCCGCTCTCCCCTCCAAAAGGCTTTGTATTATGGTTTCTCGCATCAAGAGAGACATTGTACAATACAATTCTTTGTGTTCCTTCAAGACTAGCTAGTGCATTGAAGATGGAAACTTCATCCACTAGGCAAAACACTAAACAAACACAACTTGAATTATCCCCGTTCTCAGACCCAAGACCTCACACACCTTCGAAGATGGTGAGAGCTAGCAGGGTATGAGAGTAGATTGAGAGGAAGAAGGAGTATCTTACGAGAAAGATGTACATCTCCTCACATAATCACTCTTATGTAGCATAGCTTAGCTTAGTAATTAGCTTGGTACAGGAGATGAGCATGCATTGAAGCTTGGCTCTTGGTTGGATTTGCATCCACATGCCAAGAGAGTGTTGATGTAGGCTTCTATCTCACAAGCTTGGAGTAGGTGATGAGTTCTCCATTAAAGCTTGGGAAGAGATAGTCTTCTCTTTCTTCACACATGAGCTTGTGTGAGTGTGTGTGTGATAATGCCCTCCAAAAATCAGCGCCCTCTCTCTCTTGGGCGAGCCCTCTTGCTAATTGCTCTTGCTGAAGCCTCATTGGCCCTCCCCAAGTCAAGCCAATTACAATTAAGCAGCATAAGTGATAGCCTTCTGACATGTGTCCCCCTTTCCCCTTTTGTGAGAGCTTTAGGTAATTAAATAATTAAACTAAACTCTCATTGGACCCCTTTGCCTCCTGGCCAATAGGAATCAGGCAAGCCATGGGGCTCTTGAATGCTCATTGGTCCCCTTGGGAGACTACCCAATAGTCTTCTAGGAGACTTAATTCTTATTGGTTTCTTTTATTAAATGTTTTTAAATTAATTAAACTAGATTTACTCTAGCTTAATTCTCATTGGTCCACTTCAAGGGTCATCCAATAGAAATTGGGCACAGCTTGTGGGCATCTGGCCTAGGGAGCTGACATGTGTCCCTCATTCCCTTTGTGTAAAGGGAGCCTGTGTGTGTGTGTGTGGCTTTCTCTCTCATCCCCTACCTTTAGGGCTCGCCCCCTCCCATGTAGGGATGTGCAAAGACTTTTAGGGCACACACAAAGCATCCAATTTTCACTAGGGTTGAACTTTGGACACAACCTTTGAATTTTGGAACCTTAGCATTTTGGAAGTCTTAATGGGCTGAACCTTAGGGTCTTTTTAGCCCATTGTTGCACATGGCTCTTTTGCAGATGGCCTCCCCTTTGCATCCCTATTTTCCCTCCTTTGGATCCCTACTGTGGCCGGTCTGCTAGCTTAGTCAATATTCTAGCTTTTTCTCCCTTGGCACTTCCCCACATTAAATGATCAGTTTAATATGAGAAAATCATTTAGGAGAATTAGATATAGATTATTATGACAATAAATGGCAGTAATGTAGGGAAGAGAGCACTAGTAGAGAGGTTTCAAGAAGGGATTTAAAAAGGTGATTATGTGTTTAAGAGTGGTGTTTATATCCTCTTCACATAGATGGAAGTCTGACCTTCAAGCCTCTTCTTTGCTTCTTCTAGAACAAACGGTTACAAATAACAGTGGGGTTGTTTGCTCCTTGTCAAGACAAGTGATGAAGAAGCAAATTTTTTAGACTTCCAATTTCATTTTGTAAAGAGGCGTGCTCTTGATGTTGCCTCTTTATGGGTAGATGTTTGCTTCAATATGCATGTAGGAAAGGAAGAACTTGTTGGAAGGTAAGATGGTAAGGTAGTACTATGCAACCATTCTCTATTAATCTCTCCAAAACACATCATAGGTCATGGTATGCTTGGAGTAGATTGGGAGGTTTAGAAGGGATGTGCCCCAAGCCATTTTTACATAAAGTTGATAAGGATGGGCTCATAGATTCCTATAAGTTGGTAGAGAGGATATGCCTTGCATTTTCATCATAACCCAAATGAGTGGGAGAGCATTAGCACATGTGAGAGCTACAGGATACTCTTGTTACCTGCCACCATCACAAAAAAGGCGTATGAGTTTTGATAGAGTAAGTGAGTGTGTGTGTGTGTGTGTGTGTGTGTGTGTGTGTGTGTGTGTGTGTGTGTGTGTGTGTGTGTGTGTGTGTGTGTGTGTGTGTGTGTGTGTGTGTGTGTGTGTGTGTGAGAGAGAGAGAGAGAGAGAGAGAGAGAGAGAGAGGAGGTCCTAGGCTACTCCACTGGAGAGAGGGGTGACAATGAGCAGTTGTGGTTGGAGGAGGGGCAGCACATGGTGGAAAGAAGCTAGCACCATCAACCACCGATGATACCGCTTTGGAGGAGCTGATTAGCAAGAAGATCAAGTGTGGTGAGAGCAAACCATGAGAGAGAATAGAGCAGCTCATGGACATAAGGATGTGATAGTCAGCATGATGGCACAAGATACAAAAGACATGATGATGAAAGATCGCAATAGACATGATTGATCAAATGATGCACAACGAGATAGACATGATTGGCATTAGAGAAGGTATGAAAAACGAAGAGACCATGACAGAAAGGATCAATATAGAAGGGATCTTAGCCACAGGGACACATGATAGTCGATAGGATGATAAAAGTTGCATAAGAGATGATGATGGAGTTCACATAAATGATCATCACATGAATAGGCTATCTAGAATGACAAACTAAAACTGGAGAAGACAAGAATTGCTAACGCATGAAGTTCTTGGGCAGGGGTTGGGCAAGCTAAAACTCATGATCGAACCATGCGATGTGTAATATTTAATGCACTAGTAACTTGTGTGTAGCGGAAAATGATAACATAGTGAGCATTTCATTAAGAACAAGTACCTAATGAGCATAGAGAGAGTACTTAGTTTGAGGAAGCAACATAGCAATTTACACCTAGCTAGTTTGGCATAGACAATACTTGAAAAGAGAGAGAAATAGAACAATTGACAACAGTTGAGGACCGGATTTACATGGAGCCAGTCCCCCCTCCAAAAAGGCTTTGTATTATAGCTTCTCCCATCAAAGGAGACTTTTTTACAATACAATATTTGTGATCCTTGACAAAACTCATTGGTGCAATGAAGATGGAAGCTTCATGCACCAAATTATGCTTGAAAAACACACCTAGTGGGCATAGCCTCAGTCCCAAGACCACGCCTTCAAAGATGGTGAGAGCTAGCAAGGAATGAGAAAAGATTGAGAGGAAGAAGATGTATCTTACAAGATAGAAGTGTTCTCCTCACATAATTACTCTAATAGCATAGCGTAGCTTAATAATTAGTATGGTAGAAGAGATGAGCATGCCATTGAAGCTTGGCTCTTCGATGGATTTGCATTCCATAGCCAAGAGTGTTGGTGTAGGCCTCTACTCCTCAATGCTTGGAGAAGGAGATGTATCTTATGAGAAAGAAGTGTTCTCCTCACATAATCACTCTAATAGCATAGCTTAGCTTAGTAATTAGCATGGTAGAAGAGATGAGCATGCCATTGAAGCTTGGCTCTTGGTTGGATTTGCATTCCATAGCCAAGAGTTGTTGGTGTAGGCCTCTACTTCTCAATGCTTGGAGAAGGAGATGGAGTTCTTGCTCAACACATGAGTTGTGTGTGTGTAGCAAAAAGTAGATAGACTAAAATGCCAACCTCTCTCTCTCTCTCTCTCTCTCTCTCTCTCTCTCTCTCTCTCTCTCTCTCGGTCGACCCCTCCTCCCAATTACTCTTGCTGGCTTTCCATTGGCTCCTGATGCAAAGCTTAGCCAATCACAATTTAGAAGCATAATTGATAGCCTTGTGACATGTGTCCCCCTTTCCCCTTTTGTGAGAGCTTAAGGTAATTAAATAAACTTTTTAAAATCTCATTGGACCTTTAAGTCTTTTGGCCAATAGGAATCAAGCAAGCCATTGGGCTGCTAGATGCTCATTGGACCCCTTGGTAGACTGTCCAATAGTCTTCTAGGGAGCTTAATTTCTATTGGTTCTTTTATCAAGCATTTTTAAATTTATTAAACTAAGTTTACTCTAGCCTAAATCTCATTGGTCCACCTCTATGGTCATCGATTAGGATGTGAGGGGAGATTGGGGGCAACTAGCCTAGGAGCTTGCCATGTGTCCATTCTTCCCTTTGGGGAGAGCTTGGAGTGTGTGTGTGTGTGTGTGTCTGTGTGTTTCTCTCTCTTCCCCTACCATTAGGGCTCACCCCCTCCTTCCTACGGATGTGGAAGACTTTTTAGTCTTGCCATAACCATCAAATTTTCCCCACTTTTGGCAATTGGACAATTTAATTAAATTTAGGAACTTTAGCCTATGGAAGTCTTAATGGAGCTGAACCTTAGGTCTTTTAAGCTCCATTGGTGTGGGGATTATTATGGAGCGAGCTTTAGAGTGAGATTTCTTTTTTCCCATCCCACCACCACTACCTCCCATTGCCGCCCCTTACCACCCATCACCACCACCATCCTAGCCCGCCACCACTAGTGGTTAGTGGTACTAGCTTACCACCACCATGTGTTGCCCCTACTCCTACCACCGCCTCCCAATGCCGTCCCTCCCTCCAGTGGAGTAGCCAAGGACCTCCTCTCTCTCACATACACTATCTCTCTATCTTCTTGACTCTCCCTCTCTAATTATCTTTCACTATCTATCTTGCTCTCTCCCTCTAAAAAAAAACCCAAGGCATTAGCGATTTCGCTAGTGCCTTCGAGTTTTTTAAAAATTAAACCCCCTTGCCCCTCCCCCTCTCAGGATCCCTCCAACCCGTTTCCTCTGTGTGTGTGTGTGTGTGTGTGTGTGTGTGTGTGTGTGTGTGTGTGTGTGCGGGCGCGCGTGCCTAACCCTCCGTTCCCCCTGTTTTTGTTCCACCCTTTGTGTGTGTGTGTGTGTGTGTGTGTGTGTGTGTGTGTGTGTGTGTGTGTGTGTGTGCCTAACCCTCCGTTCCCCCTATCCTTGTTCCACCCTCTCACCCCCCCCCCCCCCCCTCTCTCTCTCTCTCTCTCTCTCTCTCGGTTGGGCTCTCTAAAAAAAAAAGAGAGGCACTAGCGATATCTTGTTTTTCTTTTAAAAATTGGCTCTCCCCCCCCACCCGCCCCCCTCTCTCTCTCTCTCTCTTGCCACCGCTCTCTTCATCCCCTATTCCCTTTCTCTCTCTCTGGCCCCCACCACATCGTCCCTCGAGTCCATAATGAAATTGAATGAAGCATTGTATTTAAAAAACTGGAATGAAATTTTATATAAGGGGTTTTCAAATGCCAAAAGACCTATGACACCCAACAAATGCAATCTTGGTGGACCTAATACAATGTCTAGTTACAGAATAAAATGGGTTTGGTGGGGGGCGGGGGAGGGGGGGGGCAAAATTGTGAGAGGGAGAGAGTGTAGAGTGTTTTTTTAAAAAGAGGGCAAGAGGAAAAGTGCAAAGCTTAAACCCAAAAAAAAAATCCTCCCGAAAGAAGAACTAGCATGTCGCTAGTGCTTCTTTTGAGAGGATTTTTTTTTTTGTTTTGTTTAAGTCCCCCTTTTACTCCCTCTCTTCTCCAAAAAAAAAGAGACTCCACTCCCCCCCCCCATCTTTCTACCTCTCCTTCCTTCTCTATCTCTCTCTCTCTCTTCACAATTCTTGAGTTAAACTCTCACCGGATAGATCTTTGAGGTCTCTTGGGATAGTTTCCCACGATGTTAAAAATTATCTTTTCTCTCTCTCTCTCTCTCTCTCTCTCTCTCTCTCTCTCTCTCTCTCTCTCTCTCTCTGCCCACCCTCATCCTTGTCTCTCTCCGATCCCTCTCCTTCCCCTTCTTCCCCTTCCTCTTTTTGTCTGCCTCCCCCCCCGCCCCCATCTCTCTCTCTCTCTCTCTCTCTCTCTCTCTCTCTCTCTCTCTCTCTCACACACACACACACACACACACACACACACAAACAAGAGGCACAAGCGATACTACATGGTGGCGAGGGTGGACACACACACACACACACACACACACACACAACCAGAGAGGAGAGAGAGAGGGGGGGGAGGGTGGGGGGGTGGGAGAGAGGGATGACGGGGGGTGCATCTCAGTCTGGGATGGCAGAAGGGAAGGCAAGGGGGAGAGAGAGAGAGAGAGAGAGAGAGAGAGAGAGAGAGAGGAATAGGTGTTATAGAGTGAGAGGGAAAGAGAGAGGAAGAAGGGAGTGGGAGAAGAGGAGGACCTTGAGGAAGGGAGGGTGGTTGCTAGAGGAGAATATGGAGGAAGGGAGGGCAGTTAGAGGAGTAGATGGAGAGAGGAGGTGGAGGAGAGGGAAAATGTTGGAGGAGGAGGAGGAAGGGGAGGTAGGGAGGGCGGCCCTCCAAAAAAAAAGGCTTGCTCCATTGAGCTCGCTCGAAAACCTAACTCTGTTGGTGCTTTTGCAAACTGTCCCCCTTTGGATCCCTATTTTCTCTCCTTTGGATCCCTGCTGAGACCGGTCTGGTAGCCTTACCAATATTCTAGCTTTTACTTCCTTGGTGCCTCCCCATATTAAATGATCAGTTTAACATGAGAAAATCATTCGAGAGAAATAGATATAAGTTTTTATGACATTTTGTCTCTCTTGAAATCATAGTTGTCCTCGACTATGAGGTAGAGAAGATAAGCCTAGTCATTAGTCCATTTGTTAGCGGGTAGAGGATCCCTATTTTACCTACAACACCATTCCAAAAAGGATGACTAATCCATTTGGTGCTTGAGAGACTTAGCTACCGCAAGCATGTCTGCACATTAGTCTGTATCAATCTTCCATAGTAGAGCTATAAGCTATACTTGGTGTTCCGGAGACGTCGTCTCCACAAACATGATCCTAAGCATGCATACTTATTAAAATTTGTGCACAATAAAGAAAAAGAGAGTCTTATAAGACAAAAACTTTGTTCATTTATACATATTTATATTTGTTTACTCAAGGGAATCATTGTAAACATTGACAAGGTTTAGGTTATCCTTTAATTGTATGACTTGCATCCATCTAGCATCTTCAAAAGGATAATTTTTAAACTTGGTAGGATATCATCGCGGATATTCTTACCACCTCGTAATACCTTGTCTTTGTGTCGGAGAATGGACTTGGGATGTAGCACTTCTTCTTGGTCCTCGATCTCCAGTGGGTCTTCAATGGTTGCTTCATGAGGTGGCTCTCCTTTGTAAGGCTTTAGTAGGCTCATGTGGAAAGCATTGTATATGAGCCAATGGTTGGGCAACTTGAGTTGATAGGCCATCTCATTGATTGGACTAAGAATCTAAAAGAGACCATAGTACCTTTTTTCTAACTTAGCATAGTACTTTTGGTGTCCCGTAGGATTCTTGCCCGACGTGTGCCTTAATTGAGCCTTGCAAAACATAAGCAAGACCCTTTTTTTTTTTTTAAGGCTAGAGCTCTTTTGTGCTTATTAGCAGCAACAGCTTTTTGCCTTTGCTGAGAGGAAATAGCATCCTTGATCTTTTGGAAAGATTCTTGTAGGTCTCGGCTATATTCATCTGCAGCGAAGATCTTCCCATGTACCTTGAGTAGCAAGGGACTTTTTGATCTTCACTCAATCACCTCAAAATGTGCTTTTCTCGTGGAAGTATGTACAATGTTATTGTAAGCATACTCCACTAAAGGTAAGTACTTCTCCCATTGTAACTTTTGATCTACTTTTGTGACATAATCTTTTAGTAGATCAAGAATTGTTAGGTTAGCTATTTCACTTTGGCCATCCGTTTGTGGGTGATAGGCCGAAGAGAAGTTTAGCATTGTACCTAAATTCTCAAAGAGACCCTTCCAAAAATACTGGGTCATTCTCGGATCTCTATCCGACACTATGGACATTGGCAAGCCGTGGTACTTGAAGATTTGTGATATAAAGAGGGTTTCCATTTGATGGGCTTGATAGTCTTTTTGACATGTATAAAATGTGCTTGTTTGCTAAACCTGTCCACTATCATCCATATTCCTGAATTCCCATTGATAGACTTAGGCAATCCAAAGATAAAATCCATGGATATGCTCTCCCATGGTGAATTAGGGATTGGCAAAGGTTGAAGCAATCCAAGTTGCTTCCCTTTATCAAACTTCATCTTTTGGCATACCACACATTTTGAAACATACTCTTGTATGTTTGCTTTCATGGTAGGCCAATAGAAGTATGTTTCTATCCCTTTTATGGTAGACTAAATCCCTCTATGCCCCGCATAAGGAGGAGCATGGGATTCATACATTACTTTCTCACGTAGTGAGTTAGTAACGCATAGTCTGTTGCCATAGAGAAGATAACCATCTTGTAAGGTAAATGGTTCTCCCTTCTTCCCTAGTGCAAGGGCTGAAATTACATCTTTAAAATTGGGATTGATAGCGTACTCATCTATCATAGAAGATAGATCATTGTGGGTTGCTTTAGATATCGCATTCACTCTCGGTTGTCTTGAGAGTGCATCGGCTACTTGATTATGCTTGCCATCAACGTGAGCAATATGAAAATGAAATTGCGGAAGGAAATTTTTCCACCTCATTCCTTTGTTGGAGAGCTCGGTCTGTGTCATGAAGTACTTAAGGCTTTGGTGATCCATTTGCACAATGAAAGGAGTCCCCAATAAATAGTGCTTCCATGAGTCTAGAGCATATAGGATTGCTAAGAGTTCCTTTCCATATATACCTAGAGCTTGCTCAGCATAGTTGAGCCTTCAACTTTCATAGCCTATGGCGTGCCCTTCTTGGAGCAAAACAGCTCCAAGGAAATCACCACAAGCGTCGCATTGGACCTCAAAGGGTTTTGAGAGATCCGGTAGTGTAAGCACAGGTTGAGAGATAACCTTATCCTTAAGGTTTTTGAAAGAATTGTTCTCCTTGGTGGACCATATATACCTAACATTTTTCTTTGTTAAGTCATATAATGGTCCCGCGATTTGTGAGAACTTTTCTATGAAGCGTCTATAGTATGCACACATACCTATAAAGATTCTTAGTTCATGCAAATTCCTTGGATTAGTACATCCTTTTATTACCTCTAACTTTGATGGATCCATTTGGATGCCATCTTGAGAGATAATGCATAAAATGAATTAATGTAGATGATTATATCATCAAAGAACACTCCAGTAAAGCTTCGATGAGGCCTCAATAACTTCTCCATCAGGTGGTTAAATTTGGGTGATGCATTGGTCAAGCCAAAAGGCATGACAATGTACTCGTAAATACCAAAGGTAGTGCGAAATGCGGTCTTTACAATGTCTTGATCAACTATCCTTATTTGATGGTAGCCACTTTTTAGGTCAGTCGTACTGAAGTAGGTAGACCCCTGTAGCTTATCAAATAGGTCTTCTTCTCATGGAACGGGAAACCTATTCTTGATAGTGATCCTATGTAGTGCTCTATAGTCGACACACATATGTGGGATGCATGTCTAACCTCACCATCCTATCTTATTGCAGTATTAGCGAGAACCACAATTAATTTATCAAACCATGGGATGAAGCTGACTTGACTAGTGCATAGAGGCTACAAAATGTTGTCAATCTCTTGGAAAACAACTAATAACTCGCATCTAACTCAAGCTACACTCAAGTGACTGAAATCACCAAAAGCCAATCGCTCATCGGTAAACAATTCACATCTGTTACAGCATCAAATGACATCCAAACGTAATGAAACTTCTAGGACAAGTATATAAGACCTAAGCACACATGCCTATGGTCTCAAACCCCACTTTGGGTGAAGTTCCAAAATCGCGATTATTAATAGCAGTGGATTTTTGACCTAGTCGTTTTCGACCCAGAATACATCTAAATGTTTAGCAATGATGCCCCAATACCCCACCTATGCTTAGTTTTCGATTTAAAAGTGTAAATTCCTAGTTATGATGAAATTAGGCCGCGGATCTCCGTGACGCCAAAAGCTACGAAATACTGTGAATGGCTTACGTCAATGCATAGAGCTCTTACCTGCGGTTGCAATGCAACAAATGCAATCGCAATGTGACAATCGGAGAGGGAGTAGGAAGCGTGAGAAGGAGAGAAGTGAGCGCCGTTAGCTCACGATGTGTATTTCTTATCCAAAAACTTAATAAAAAACTTACAAAAATTGGCTTTTATACCTTAGCCAAGGTTTTTGAGTGGTCAAAACTAATAATTTGGAGTTCTACCAAAGCTAGGAATTGACTGGTTGATACAATCTAGAAGCTTGTAGCCCCGGCTCATTAATTACAAATTTTACCAAGAAAATACGAGTTACAATATTCTCGATTTATCAAAATAATAATTGTTTTACAAGGAGAACTCCGAAAAATGGTGTCCGTGTTAGCTTGCTGCTAACATTTCCCCCCTCCTCACCTGTGTCGTCCCTTGACACAGCTTTATGGGTTGAAGTAGTCTTTGGGTTGACGGGGAGCGAGGCGGTCTTTTAGTGCTTCAAGTGCTTTTTGGTATTTGATTTTGCGTTCTTTGTCAGCCACTTGCAAAAATTGCATGGTGACTTGGTTTTTCAGTTCCACCACTGACTAGCCTACAAATCTGGATGTGAGGTTGCTTATCACCAACGCAAATATATTCATTTTCCAGGTGAAGAATCCAGTGTAGAATGCTTCTTCAAAAGCTAGCATATTATGCGATGGTAGGAACATGCATCTGGCATAGAATGCATAAAGGATTTCTTCTGAAGGTTGCCCACTCAAATCATAACATAAGCCTTTGTTTCCTTCCAAGAATGAGAGCCATGGGCCTCCTGTCTTGTAACATTTAATGGCCTAATAACTTATGTGTAGATAAAAATTAGCATGAACATAGTGGGCATTTCATTAGAATAGATTCCTAATGAGAATTACAAGAGTGCTTGGGTGGAGAGAGCAACAAAAAGCATAACACCTAGTTAGATAGCATCGACAATACTTTCAAAAGAGAGAGAAATTAAGCTATTGACAAAACTTGAGGACCGGATTTGCATGGAGCCAGTCCCCCCTCCAAAAGGCTTTGTATTATGGTTTCTCCCATCAAGAGAGACATTGTACAATACAATTCTTTGTGTTCCTTCAAGACTAGCTAGTCTCCCATGGTGAATTAGGGATTGGCAAGGGTTGAAGCAATCCAAGTTGCTTCCCTCTATCAAATTTTGTCTTTTGGCATACCACACATTTGGAAACATACTCTTGTATGTTCACTTTCATGGTAGGCCAATAGAAATATGTTTCTATTCCCTTTAAGGAAGACTGAATGCCTCTATGCCCCGCATAAGGTGGAGCATGAGATTCATACATTACTTTCTCACGTAGTGAGTTAGTAACGAATAGTCTATTGCCATAGAGAAGATAACCATCTTGTAAAGTGAATGGTTCTTCTTTCTTCCCTAATGCCAGGGCTGAAATCACATCTCTAAAGTCGGGATCAATAGCGTACTCATCTATCATTGAAGATAGATCATTGTGAGTTGCTATGGAAACCGCATTCACTCTCGGCCGTCTTGAGAGTGCATCGGCTACTTGATTGTGCTTGCCAGCAATGTGAGCAATATGAAAATGAAATTGCGAAAGGAAATTTTCCCACCTCATTTGTTTGTCAGAGAGCTTGGTCTGCGTCATGAAGTACTTAAGACTTTGGTGATCCGTTCGCAGAATGAAAGGAGTCCCCAATAAATAGTGCTTCCATGAGTCTAAGGCATGTAGAACTGCAAGGAGTTCCTTTTCGTATATGCCTAGAGTTTGCTCAACAGGGTCGAGCCTTCGACTCTCATAGCCTATGGCGTGCCCTTCTTGGAGCAAAACAGCTCCAAGGCAATCACCACAAGCATCACATTGGACCTCAAATGGTTTTGAGAGATCCGGTAGTGTAAGCACAGGTTGAGAGATAAGCTTTTCGAAAGCATTGTTCTCCTTAGCAGACCATGTATACCTAACGCTTTTCTTTGTTAGGTCATGTAATGGTCCCGCAATTTGTGAGAACTTTTCTATGAAGCGTCTATAGTATGCACACATACCTATGAAGCTTCTTAGTTCATGAAGATTCCTTGGTTTAGGCCATCCTTTTATTACCTCTAACTTGGATGGATCCATTTGGATGCCATCTTGAGAGATAATGTGACCTAAATACTGAATCTCTTGCAAGAAAAATTCACTTTTCTTTCGATTAACATAAAGTTTATTCTCTCTTAAAACTTGAAATATTCCCTGGAGGTGTTGCTGTGTTCCTCCAATGAATTAGAGTAGATGATAATATCATCAAAGAACACTCCAGTGAAGGTTCGATGAGGCCTGAACAGCTTCTCTATCAAGCGGTTAAATGTGGCCGGTGCATTGGTCAAACCAAAAGGCATGACAATGTATTCGTAAAGACCAAATGTAGTACGAAATGCGGTCTTTACAATGTCTTGATCAACTATCCTTATTTGATGATAGCCACTTTTTAGGTCAATCCTACTGAAGTAGGTCGATCCTTGTAGCTTATCAAATAGGTCTTCTACCCGTGGAACGGGAAACCTATTCTTGACAGTGATCCTATTTAGTGCTCTATAGTCGACACACATACGATATGTGTCGTCTTTCTTTTGTACTAATAGCACATGTGAGCAAAATGGAGATGAGCTAGGCCTAACCATGCCCTTCTCAACTAACTCATGCACTTGCCGCATAATCTCCTCTTGTTGAGCTTGAGAAACTCTATAAGGAGGTTTGTTAGGCAGTGAACTTCCTGGAAGAAGTTCAATTGCATGGTCATCATTACCTCGTTTAGGAGGTAGCTCACAAGGGATGTCGTCAATAAAAACATCTTTAAACCCCTTGAGAAAATTGGATAACTCTAATTCCTTTTGGTTGCTTTTATTTTCCTTTGCTAAGGCATTAGGTTCATTTTTAGAATCTTTAACAAAAATCATGTACACGAAAATAGAGCTCTTTATTGACTTGTTGAAAGTTGGTGTATGTACAATGAGGATGGTGTTACCCATTTCCTTAGCATCTATATACATGTCTTTTTCCCTGAACTTAAAGGAGATTCTCCTTTCATGAAATTTAACATCAGCAGAAAGGCGGTCAAACCATGCTGCCCCTAGGATTACATCCTCATGCTTGAGAGGAGAGATAAAGAAGTCCTCTTTGTCCACATAGCCTTGGACATGAAGCCTCAATTTCCCGATTAAGGGAGTGACTGAAGCTTCTTGCCCCTTGAAGGCACTGTCTGCGGGTAGGACATCTCCCATCTCGTAGGATTGTATTCCTAGCTTGGTGGCCAACTCTATACATATAAAATTGTGACTAGAACCACGGTCAAAGAGAATAAAAGCATCATTTTCTCTTACCTTTCCCCAAGCATGGCATAGAGGAGATCTTTTGTGGTGAGTTTGGTGAGTCTCCTCCTCTTGGATTTCAACCAAGGAAGCTCTAGGAGGATCTTGGCGGTTGTTCTTTTGGGGACAAGCACGGTACGCATGCCCTTGTTCACCGCACTTGAAACACCGGTTATCCTTACGATAACACTCAAGCTCTTCAGGAGAGAGTATTTTCTTACCTTTGTAAACTCCCTTCTCTTTAGCTTTGTTGGAGTTGCCCTTAGGAGACTTTTGGACATTGTCCTTCCCCTTAGGCTCATTGGAACCCTTGTTTTCCGGGGGCTTATTATTTCTTTTTGCCCCCGTTTGGAAATTGATTCGAGAGGCCACCATAGTGTGGTGTATTACCGCCGATATGGTACGTGGTCTTTGGGAGTTGACATACTCCTCCATTTCTTCGGTTAAGCCCGCACAAAATTGTTGCTTTTGCTCTCCAAAATCCAACTTTTTGAAGACAGTGGCTTTGAGTTGTAGGTCCCAAAACTTGTCTACATATTTGTGGATAGATTCATTGGGAGAGAGCTGTAGGCTTCGCCATTCGGTGAGTACTTTGTCTTTGGCATCGGTGGCCAAAAATTGCTTCATAATGGAAGCTCTTAAAGCTTTCCATGTTCGTGGAGCTTCACCGTTGGCTCGTAGGCTAGACCACCATTGTCTGGCGGACTTTTGAAAGTGCATAGCTACATGGCGTAGCTTAGAGCACTCCGTGAAGCCCTCATCTCCAAACGCCGCATCGAATTGTTGGATAAAGGCCAAGACTTTGTCCCTAGCACCAAAGGTACCATCATAGGTAAGGAAAGAGATGCTCTTCCCTCCCTCTATGAATTTCTTCAACTTGGACGACCTCTTCCATGCGGCATAGGATTTCCTATGGCCTCTTCTTTTTGATGGTTCAAAGGTTGCACCATCACTTTCTTCAGAAGGTGAAGAATTTGAAGAAGGTGGAGAAGAGGGTGACCTCTTTCTCGCCTTTTTCTTGTCTTGATCTTTGTCGTCTTCACCATAGCTTTCATAAGAGGAAGAGGATGATGAAGATAGAGAAGAGGGTGTCCTCTTTCTTGCCTTTTTCTTCTCTTGCTTTTTATCATCCCTCTTTGAATTATGGCGTGGAGAAGAGTGTGATGGTCTTCTCCGCTTTGGTGGTGATGGAGAGCGTTTAGCCCGCCGTCTTCGTGGAGCCATCTCCGGCGAGGTGGCGGGAGACTCGCTTCTTTCTCGTTCCTTCGGTGGAGGCTCTTGAGTTCTCCTTTGGGAAGGAGATGCATCATCAAGAAGTAAATTCTTGAGCCCTTCGTATGGATTATCTTCTTCTTCCCGAATCGGAGAGAGACCTCTTTTGGTAGTCTCACAAGGAGGTTTCTTAGGTATTCTCTCATCATGGTGATGAACTTGGAGAATCCCATAAGCACGGAGCTGCCGTTCCACTTCACTTTGGAGAGATGGATTGCCCATGGCTTGTTGAAGCCTAGAAACAAGATAGTTAACAAGCATTGAAGCATCATTAGTAGCTTGCTCATGAGCAAAATCAAAGTTATCAACATTAATTTTGCTCTCTTTACTATTGTCAGCCATTCTAACAACTTTTAAGTGTAAACTTTTTAGGTGTACTTTAGCACTTCAAGCCCTAGTTGCTACTCCTCTTTACCCCTTTAGAAAAAGCACTCAAGCTACTGTACCCGCGGCTCGAATACCATTAATTGCAAGGAATAGAAGAGAGGGTCCTTCAACACCAAAACAACACCGGCTCCTGTCAAGCTTCTAATAGCTCAATAGTGGTTAAGCCGTAGGCAAGCCCCGTAGGACTCCACTATTAAGATCATAGCTCTCGACGGTGATGCCCCGTTAACTGCACAAAGGCAGGCGCACTGCAAGGCTAAAAAATCCCTATTCTACTTACTCACAGGCAATTAATAATACCAACCATTTGTAGCTAGCTTGAGGACCTCCCTTCTTCAGCAAGAAAATAGAAACCTTGAGCTCTGATACCAATGTAACATTTAATGGCCTAATAACTTATGTGTAGCGGAAATTAGCATGAACATAGTGGGCATTTCATTAGAATAGATTCCTAATGAGAATTACAAGAGTGCTTGGGTGGAGAGAGCAACAAAAAGCATAACACCTAGTTAGATAGCATCGACAATACTTTCAAAAGAGAGAGAAATTAATCTATTGACAACAGTTGAGGACGGGATTTTCATGGAGCCGGTCCCCCTTCAAAAGGCTTTGTATTATGGTTTCTCCCATCAAGAGAGACATTGTACAAGACAATTCTTTGTGTTCCTTCAAGACTAGCTAGTGCAATGGAGATGGAAACTTCATGCACTAAGCAAAACACTTAACAAACACAACTTGAATTATCCCCGTTCTCAGACCCAAGACCTCACACACCTTCGAAGATGGTGAGAGCTAGCAGGGTATGAGAGTAGATTGAGAGGAAGAAGGAGTATCTTACGAGAAAGATGTACATCTCCTCACATAATCACTCATATGTAGCATAGCTTAGCTTAGTAATTAGCTTGGTAGAGGAGATGAGCATGCATTGAAGCTTGGATCTTGGTTGGATTTGCATCCACATGCCAAGAGAGTGTTGATGTAGGCTTCTATCTCACAAGCTTGGAGTAGGTGATGAGTTCTCCATTAAAGCTTGGGAAGAGATAGTCTTCTCTTTCTTCACACATGAGCTTGTGTGAGTGTGTGTGTGTGATAATGCCTTGCAAAAATCAGCCCCCTCTCCCTCTTGGGCGAGCCCCCTTGCTATTTGCTCTTCCTGCAACCTCATTGGCCCTCCCCAAGTCAAGCCAATTACTATTAAGCAGCATAAGTGATAGCCTTCTGACATGTGTCCCCCTTTCCCCTTTTGTGAGAGCTTGAGGTAATTAAATAATTAAACTAAACTCTCATTGGACCCCTTTGCCTCCTAGCCAATAGGAATCAGGCAAGCCATGGGGCTCTTGAATGCTCATTGGACCCTTTGGGAGACTGCCCAATAGTCTTCTAGGAGACTTAATTCTTATTGGTTTCTTTTATTAAATGTTTTTAAATTAATTAAACTAGATTTACTCTAGCTTAATTCTCATTGGTCCACTTCAAGGGTCATCCAATAGAAATTGGGCACACCTTGTGGGCATCTGGCCTAGGGAGCTGACATGTGTCCCTCATTCCCTTTGTGTAAAGGGAGCCTCTGTGTGTGTGTGTGTGTGTGTGTGTGTGTGTGTGTGTGTGTGTGTGTGTGGATTTCTCTCTCATCCCCTACCTTTAGGGCTCACCCCCTCCCAGGTAGGGATGTGCAAAGACTTTTAGGGCACACACAAAGCATCCAATTTTCCCTAGGGTTGACCTTTGGACACAACCTTTGAATTTTGGAACCTTAGCATTTTAGAAGTCTTAATGGGCTGAACCTTAGGGTCTTTTTAGCCCATTGTTGCACATGGCTCTTTTGCAGATGGCCCCCCATTTGGATCCCTATTTTCCCTCCTTTGGATCCCTACTGTGGCCGGTTTGCTAGCTTAACCAATATTCTAGCTTTTTCTCCCCTGGCCTTCCCCACATTAAATGATCAGTTTAATATGAGAAAATCATTTAGGAGAATTAGATATTGATTATTATGATATGTCTGCTCAGGCTCATTGAAAATTTGTATGCATGTGAGTAGCATCCTGCAGATCTTATATAGCATTGCACAAGAGAGATCCGGCAAACTCTTGAAGAATGTCATGGTGCCCGTTAGGGTTTTCACCATGTATTCTTCCATTGCTTGGCCTCTCTCTGGAGCTGGCAGCCTGTTGAATTTGAGCCAAGTTGGCCTCTTCTTCTGCAGTGCTTTATGCGCTTGCCATGTCCTTACTCTAGGTACAGGACAGAATGTTTGAGCTTTCTGTAAGGCTGTAGGTGCTCTTATGAACAGAATCAGGTATCTCGGATTCTTGTTCAGCCAGCTTAGCCTCCACTTCGGGTGGTCTTTATCTGCACCATCTTCTTGCATATCCTTGTACAACTTTTCTTTTATCTGTGAAAGTTCTACTTTGATGAGAGGGTATGGCAGGGATAGCTGGTACCATTGAGCGTTGATTTGGTTGGGAGTGAGTTGAGTGACGTTGACAGAGTGTATAACTCTCAACTCCCAATCCATAGCGTCCTTCCACTACTCATCCACCTCTAAGGTGATCTTTTCCTTCAGTGCGTCTTCTTCATCTTTTGACAGCTGGACCATTGGCACTGTATCTTTGTCAGTAATGTGGACCTGAAAGTCTTCATCACCACTCAACTCTGCTGTAGACTGCATCTCAAATTCAACAAACGAGACCGAGGAAATGTCAATTTGGGGCGGCTCTAAAGTGCCTGCCTCTTCCTGTGTGTCGGGCTTTCCATCTCTTAGAAGTTGATTCATATGCTTCAACTCTACAATCTCCTTTAGGAGCTCCTCCTCTCTTTGGACCCGCATTAGTGCCAGGTCTCTGTGCTGTGACTGTTCAAGCTTCAATTCTAGTTCTAAGTCTCTGTTTTTCTTTTCAAGTGCCTTGTACACTTCATCTGTTCCCTTGATCGAGGCCACGGCTGGATTTTCTCTTATTTGCCGCAAGAAAATGGCCTAATCATTGATTCTCTATTCGAAATATTGCAGAGAAGCGTTGGCTACATCTATCTGCACTTGAATTTTTTGAGCTAACAGAGAGGTGGTAAGAAGTTCATTTGTCACTTTTGTCAGCTGCTCGTCTTTCACCTTGCACGCATCAGATAACTTAGTGAGGAGGTCACCTAACTCCTCCATTTCCTTTTGTTGTTTGTCCCTGGGTATATGATGTTGTTCCGCTTCTGTCTTTAGCTCTTGCACTTGCCTTTGGAGATCAGTGATAGTAATCATCCTGTCATCGAGTTTTCCTTGAAGAGCATCAATGACCATTTCTATTTCCTTGGCCTTTGTGTTGTGGTTTAAAGCTGTTGAGCGGAGTTCCTCCGTCATGTATTGCATATGCCTTGCATACTCGTTTACTTGTAAAATTACTTCGTCATTGGATTGCCTCCTCCTGTCTTGCTAGTTGGGATGTGCCTGCAACCTCATGTGTTGCTTCTTGCTGTGTTGTAAGTGCTGGTGGCACTGTAGAGGTGGATGGTTGTTCTTCTCCATGGCCATCATGAGGCTTTGATGCCTCGACAGTTTTTGGCTAAGTGGAAATAGCTGGTGTGGTCTCAACCCTTACCGTATCTTCAATTGCTGGCCGCTTTGCCTTCTCCGACTCATGCTCTTTCTCATGTGTAGTGATATGCTCTTTTTTTGTATCTACCTCTTTATCAGTTTCTTCCGCCAGCTTTTGAGTTTCTTCGGCTGCCTGCTCCGGTTCTGGCTCGGGTTCCTTTTCCTCATGTCCTTTGGTGTGGTCAATTTCTCGTGTGGCTTCTGTTTCGTGGGTGAATTCAGAATCTTTTTCTTTTTCGGTATCGGCTTCTTCATTGGTATCTTGGCCTGGCGGTGATGGTGGTGGACTAGACATGGGATGGTCCTGTTGTTCCGGCGGCGGTGAGGTGGGTTGGGGAGATGCCTGGCTTTGCTCTTGGGTAGCCGCTTCCTCAGCTTTCTTTGCCGCTTCTTCTGCCTCTTTTAGCTTTACGGCTTTGGCCTCTTGGTACATTCTTTCTAAATAATCTTTTGGATCCTCGGCCTCTTTTCTTGTATGATGCTTCGTTCGAGGTCCTTTCAGGACAATGGGTGCCCACTTTTCTGGGTCCTTTCCTTGTGCTTGCCTACTGTGCTGGTAAGCCTATTTTTCTCTTTCAAATCGTGCTTGTTTTTGAGCCGGCTCCTCTTGGTGGGCAGCCAAAGCTTTCCTCTTCATCTCTTCCCTTCTAGCTCTCTTTTTTTCGTTGTCAGAGCTTTCGATGTTGTGCCGCTGTGATGAGATGTCATCTGATTCATCACCTAATTTAAAAGATCTTTTACCTGATCTTGCAGCTCTTGGAGAGGGTTGTGCTACCATGATCCATGTATTCTGATCAGGGGCAGGCAGTAGGTTATCAGCCATGCTGATGGCATGCTAGGCTATTCTTGTTAACACTTCTGGCACACCCAAGTATGTGATTTTACCCTCTTTCTTGGTGGCCTTCAATGTTGTCAAGACATACTGCACGTGATCCACAGGATGCCTTGTTGTTGACTTCAGAATTTGAGTAAAGGTGGTGGCCACGGCGTGATTTGGTGTCGTGTACCTTGGTGGCCTTTTTGCCAGGAAATGGAAGTGTTGATGGTACAAATGGGCTGGCTCTTCCACCTGTTTGTGGATGAGATTGGCGAATGTATCCGCGGTTGTTTCCTTGGTAAATGTACCTGCGGTCTTCCTGTCTCTTGCCTGCATGGTCATTCCTTCAGTAGGCAGTCTGAGTGCCTCTGCCACTATTTCTTTTGTAATTACTATCTCGACCTTGTTTCCTGGGTGTCTGATATTTGGACGGTTTCGTCTTCTTTGATTGTGGACAAAAGTTCATAAGCTTTTTGAAAGTCCACTCCGCAAGGCTCTTGTTCGTAGAAATGTCGGAGCCCCAACCTGCAGTTAGCTTCTTTGGTTTCTGGCTTTGCAGCTACATCATAGACCTCTTTAGGCAAGAGCCGCAACTCCACTTGATGCCCTTCTTCAGTGTTGAACCTACCAATGAAGACCGTCGTGTTGTGTTCTTCCAGCTGCTCTTTAAAAAGATAGGATGCTTTTGCTACGTTGACTGACTCGGGGTCCAATTGATATGTAGGCAATTCTTGTAGTTTCTCTTTTTGGTTTAGCTTCTTCTTGGCCTTCTCCGCGGCTTGCATTGCTCCTGTTCAGTGAATAGAGTGCAAAGTTAGCAGATTTGTCGGATTTTTCTCTAGAATGTCCTTTTAGACTGAAATGCTGATAATCTAGTCCAAATTGCTTCAAATCAATTTTTCAACAAGCACAGATGCATAAAATCATGCAAGGAACAGAACTGTATGGTCAAAACAAAAATTTGCAACCAAAGTAAATAATGGCGATTTTTTACAGCTGAGGAAAATTTTCACCTTTTGCCAAACTTGGCCTCATAGGCTTGAAGTATATGCCAAATACATGCTCTGAGTGAAATATGGGCTCATTTGGATGCACAGGTTGAAAATGGTACCAGATTTTGGCTTTAGGTCTCTGAAACAGTAGATATAAAGGAAATTTGAGATTTTGAAATCCAAATTGACTTAAAATTGGCTAGTGGGCTTATCACAACATGTACTTTGGATGTATGATGACAAAATATCCAAATTCCCCAATTTTGACCAAAAAGTAAATAATCGCGATTATTAACTTTTCTTCCAAAATTGACATTTTTTGGCACAAATTGGTTCTAGGCATGGTATAGACCTTGGGTATGAGATATGAGGTGATTTGGATTACAAAAAGTTGTTCATAACCCAGATTTTGGTTTACAAGGACTTCTTTGCGTTTTTTGGCAATTTTACAAGTAATGGGTGGTCATTTTGGCTCATACTTGATTTTTGGCATGTAATAGGTGTATACACATGATAGCTGAAGTGAATTGACAATTTCCAAGCAAAAATCATGCAAAAGTAAATAATCGCGATTATTTACAACAGTGACAAAATTTTGCAAATCTCACAAATTTTGACATAAACATGTTTCATACACCTAGTACAAGTCCTAAATTGAATTTGGTCAAGCTTGATCATGCCGGCATCACTTTGTGCTCTCTGGACTCTGAAATCATCTTTTTTTGTGATTACTCTGTGTGTTGGGTTGGTCGGTCAACTTTGAGGCTTTGGACTTGTCCGCAACATAGTCGTGAAGCTACCTGTCCAATTCTGGCTCATTTAGAGTCAGTTTGGCCTCGTATGTCTAATTTGACGCTTTGTAATCTTCGAGCCGTTTTTTGCTTTTCGAGGGCTTTGCTTGATGGATTTCACCAAACTGATCATATACATTGTATATGGATCTCATTAGCAAGCCATCTGTGGAGTCAGATCGGAATTCTGGCATTTGCCAAAAACCCTAACTTTCCTACTGGGGATCCCCTTGACCCCAGCCGAATTGTCATCTGATGGTATACAAAGGTTCTATTATGTTAGGTCATGCTATGGTTCAAATCCCATCCGATTTGGTCAAGTTGGCAGGCCGCTATGGTCAATTTTAGGTCGTAGGTCTTCGTGCACTGCTCGATTTCTAGGGCTTTTATTAAAGCTTTAGACTAGCTACCGGCCGTACAAAATGGATCATTATCGAGTAAAGAACTTACCCGTCATGTCTTGTGTGAGACGACGCTGAAAAAGGTCAACTGTGGGCTCCGGAAATGTCACGCGAAAGAGGCCAAAAACTCTCTCTGTAAAGGCTCCAAGTGGAAATAAGGTGGTTTTAACCTACCCTAGATATCTATACCTGGACTTCCAAACCGAATTTCCCCAGATTCCCCCGTTAGTCCTACTAGGCCGTGAAATCTATGTTAGACTCAAAATTTCCCTGATCGAATTCCTGTAGCTCATTCTGTAAGAATTTTGCAAAAGTAGGCCTGGTCGCCTAATTTAGGCTTCTCGCTTCCGTCTTCTGATTTTATTGAAATTTTTTGTGCTTGTCCGCCTTGTCCTTCTGATCACCATCGTGTCTTCAATTTTTCCATCTGAGCTTTCTTGCTAATTATTATTAATTTTGACGTGTTTATTTTAAAAAATCAAAGAAAGTAGCAAAATTCTCTAGAAGAGTAAAGTAAAAATCCAATAATTAAGAAAATCTCTTGAAAAACATAGCTTTATTGTTTTTTGTTGGATTTCTCCATTTTTAAGCATCCTTATCAACAAAAATGATGAAAAATACCCAAAAAATGACTATTTTTTATGATTTTCTGATAGTATATACACTATTTACACTCATCGAAAAGATATTATCAATGGATTTTTCCTTGTCGATGAATTATAAGGGCATTATTAGGTAATTTACAAAAAATCACACGTTAACATGGAACTTTTTCCTCCCTCTTCAGACATTGCCCTTAATTACTTTGTACTTAGTGCCCTTCCACCCCTCCTAGATGGCGTAATCCGGGACGATTGCGTGCATGGGTTGAACAATTGTGTCTATGCATAGCCGTGATTGGCTCTACCATGATATGAAGATCAATGCAATTCAAACCAATATGATGTGCAAGAGCTGGGTCTTGAGTAAATAACTCAAGGGTTTCCGATGTCGAGGTTTGCGGCTGATGTCTTCCAAAGAGAAAATCTTGTAGCCTTTGTGCTCTTTGTTTGATAGTACCAACAGAGTGTTTTTGCACGCTGATTGCTTGAGCTGTTGGTAGCACGTTAGACGGTTGTCGAGCTTATTCTCGCCATTGGTAGCTCGGTCGGCTTGGTGTTGCATGGTGTGTTAGAGTCTGTTGAGACTTAACTCGCCATTGTTTGATTGGTTTAGCGGTGTGTGGAGAAGATAAGTGCTCCTTTTTCTTCCAAACCCTTTTCATGTTAGGTTCCTTGCTCATAGATGCTCGATTCTGTGCTCGAATCCTTGGAACCATCTTATGTTTCTTCAGTGAAGTTTTAGGCTTAACTCGCCACTGTTTGATTGGTTTAGCGGTGTGTGGAGAAGATAAGTGCTCCTTTTTCTTCCAAACCCTTTTCATGTTAGGTTCCTTGCTCATAGATGCTCGATTCTGTGCTCGAATCCTTGGAACCGTCTTATGTTTCTTCGGTGAAGTTTTAGGCACCCAGATCTGATTTGATTTATCCTTAAGTTGTGCTTTTGGTACCCAAATTTGCCTGACTCCTTGCATGCTACTTGTAGCAATTGTTTGTCAACGAGATGGAGAAGATTTGATTCGTGGATTGGTCTTCTGATTGCATCTTTTCCATTCCTCCTTGCTTGGTGCAATTGGAACAATGAGTTGCCCTCCTTTAGGTGATAGCTTTAGCTGACTCGTATCCCAATCTGATAGTGCTTTGTATGTACGCATCCAAGGAATGCCAAGAATTATCGTCTTATTCATGTGTTTATCTGGCAAGCATAAAAACTGATGCGGACATGAACATCCATGTACTACCACATTCAAGTTGACTACTCCCAATGTTGGAGTTGGATTCTTGTTGCATCCTTTGATTGTCGTGATTCCTACGGTCAATGCTTGACTTGCTGCCTTCTTGTATGTGGAATAACTGACTGCATTCACTCTAGCTCCTGTGTCTACCAAAGCATTGGTGCTATGATTGTTGAGTTGTACTTTGATGCGCAAATCCATTCCATCTAACCAGTCGTCATCTGTTGAAACTGCGTCTTTAGGTAATTCCCATTGTCGATCATCTATTTCCAAAATGTTGATGGGATTCGGTATCTGTTGATTCTTGAGACCAGCTTTACGCTTGAGTACCCGAAGTCTAGCTTCCTCTTGGGCTTCATCAATAACCTGTTGTCGCTTCATCTTCCTTTGTTTGCCTGCATGCATTCTCTCTAGCAATTCATTGGTTAGTGGCAAATTGTATTTCTTTAAACCACATCCACTGATCCAATTAGCCATTGGTTCACCATCTAGGGTGGACAATTTTATTGCTCCACTTGGAGATACATCTTCAATGATGAATGGTCCGTTTTCCTTTTTCTTAAACTTGGAAATGTGTTGCTTAAGGGAATAGACTAGAACTAAGTCCCCTTTCTTGAAATTTTTTGTGATTAAGTGGGAATCAAAAAACTATTTTTGTTTTCGCTTTTGTGCATAGATATGAGCTACAGCAGTTAGCCTTTGCTCGTCTAGATTTTCCAAATCCTAACAATTCATGTCCAGTCCACAAAAGATTCTGTGCTACCCTTAATGTCGGCAATAGAAATTCTATTGGCAGTATGGCATCAAGACCATAAACAAGGTTAAAGGGTATAGCATTTAGAGCTGTTTTGAATGAAATTCGATAAGCCCATAGAGTAGCATGGAGATTCATTTCCCAGTCTGTCCTCCCTGAACTAACCACTTTGGTCAGTACCGAGCTAAGAATTTTATTTGTATGCTCAGCTTGTCAGTTTGCTTGTGGGTGATAGGGAGCTGATTTGTTATGGATGACCATAAACTCATTAAGAAAATAATATATTACCAGTAACAATCTCTATTGGCAGTTCATATCTCGTGAATACATACTCATATAAGAATGCAGCAGTGGTTCTGGCATCATTCTTTTGAGTCTCTTTAGCTTCGGAGCACTTGGTCAAATAGTTCGTAGCTACAATGATATATTGAGCTTGGGTTCTATAAGCAAATGGTTGTAGCGGTCAAACAAAATCTATACCCCATTTTGCGAAGGCTCTAGCCCCCATCATTGATCTTAAGGGCATGCTGTCTACTCGTGTTGACATTTTTTCTCGTTGACAAGCATCACACCTCCGAACATATTCTTTGGCATCGACAAAAAGTGTTGGCCACCATATGCCTGCCATCAAGATTGCTCTTGCGATGGTCTCACTAGAAAAGTGACCTCCATCTTATCCAGCATGTGCTTGTTCTATAATCGGAATATACTCATTTTTATTTGCACAAAGACGCAAATGTTGATCTTTACCTCTCCGATACAATTGGTTCCCAATAAGAGCATAGTCTCTTGCTTCAGTTTTAATTGCTCTTTGACGGTGTTTACTCATATCCTCAATAAATGTTCGGCTTGATAAGTAAGTAACCAGATAATTACTCCACTTAGGAACAGGTGACATTTGAAACAATGTTACATGAGGAATGGGTGGTTGTTTTTGACATTGAGGGTAATCTTTTACAAAAGATTTAACATCTCTCCTCATAGTCGGCCAAAATACTCAAAGTCTCAAGATTCGTTGCATAGTTTGGTCTTCCGCAAAGTGAAGTCCTATTATGGTAACATGTGCTTGGCTTAGGTATTGATTCTTTTCTTCAGGGTTAATGCATAAAAGCAATATCCCATCTCAATTTCTTTTATATAGCCTTCCAGCTAGTAATTGATACATAGCCGATTGCTCAATTAAATTAATTGTGATAGGAAGTGGTGAATCCACTTGAGCTATTGCATCAATGACACAATTTTTTCCGACCATCTAGGTATCATTTCCACGGAGAACAAATAGGCATCTAGTAGATCATTGTCTACCCCCTTTAGGTGATTCCCCCGAAACAATCCTTGACAAATGATCTGCTCGTTGGTGTGTAGTGCCTTTTTTTACAACCATAGTGAAATAAAATTCGAGAAGAATGATGAACCGTCTCACTATTCTCCCTATGCTGCATGGCTTTGTTGACCAAATATAATAAGGCTTGGTGGTCCACAAAGAACACAAACTTGTTGGCTAGTAGGTAATGTCTATACTTTTTAATGGCATAGATCATTCCTAGTCCTTCCCTTTCAGTGGTGGTGTAATTTTTTTCTGCCATGTTCAATTGTCGGCTAGCATAAGAAATCGGAAAGTCAATTTTTGCATCTCCTGGTTGGGCTAGTATACAACCAATAGCTAAGCTTGAAGCATCTACATGTACGTGGAATACCTTGTCCCAATCGGGTGCTTTCAATATTGGAGCTGAGGTGAGAACTTGCTTAAGCTTCATGAAGGATTCTTCACATGCCTCGGTCCATTCAAAGTGCGTAATCAAGCTATACATGGGTTTTGCAATTATAGCGTACATGTAGATGAAGCGTCGGTAATATCCACAATGTCCCATTAAGGCTTGTACCCCCTTGACTATTGTTGGTGTAGGCAATTCAGCAATGATATGAATCTTTTCAATATCGGTAGCTATGCCATTTTTAGACACTATATGTCCAAGAATTTTCCCTTGTCTTCCCATGAATGTGACTTTTCAGGATTTAAGCAAATCCTATAAAGTCTACATTTCTCGAATACCTTTTTGAGGTGTTCAAAATGATCAGCCCGGATTGACGAATGTACGCATAGATCATCCATGTATACTTCCAAGAATTTCCAAAGATACTCTTTGAAAGCATGGCTCATCAATCTCTGAAATGTGGCTGGTGTTGGGGTATAAAGCCCAATGTGGTCGCCCAGATAAGTGGGCGGGCCACCAGGTATGTACACATATTCTTTTGTAAAAACCTAATAAGAACTCACTATGCTCTACACATTAAAGTAGAGCGAGTTCACCATATTGTCGTGCTCTTCTTCTCGCACTCTCTCTCGCGTTGCACTTCCGCTCGTACTCCTTTAACTGGTATCAGAGCTCAGATCGAGGCTCGGGGCAGCACTGCAGGAGGCTAGAGTCACCAACTCAAATTGGAATGAAATTCGACAGGCGAAGACACGGCCCCAAATCTCGTGGGGATGCCCAAAGGGCTTGGTGTTGTCAGAATTTCATTCTGAGGTCATCTCGGCCACCGTTCGGCTTCGACAAAGGTCTGCGCCAGCCATTTTCGACTACGTGGTCTCGACGGGTGCAGATCCGACTCTGCAAATTTGGGATTTTCGGCCTATGACTGCAGGTGCTGAGGATATCGACACTCTCAGAGTGTTGATTTGTGGCTGTCTACACATTGAAGGACGGCTCATAGTTCTTGGAGGCGTGTCACATACAACACGGGCGCATCTACACACAGACTGTAGGCGACATCCACTAGTTCATCAGGTAGCTTGTGTTTGTTGCTTGATATTCCAGATTTCATCCTGACATTGCAGGTACTTCCACATGGGATGTATTGTCAGAGATGATGTATGTTTGTGGAGGGTTTGCTGGCTGTGAGTCACGCAGCAAACAACCGCCGCAGCGGTTACAACATATAGTGGGAAATTTGTGGATGTATGACTTTGTGGGAAGTCTATGTACTGTCAGATTTACTGCAGTCTTTGTTGAGGGTCGAGTGAGGTTTCATTGAGTTGGGGGATTCTCGAATGTTGAGATCCTTTCGGTGATACAGGTCTTGGAGCGATCCCTCGAGCACCCTTAGATAGGCAGCTAGGATGTATTGATTGTGAGTTAGACAGTTGGGATTGCATCTTTGCTTTACTGCCATTGAGGCATTGTCGCAGTCTATGCTTATAGGACAGTGACAGGACAGTGAGAGACAGTACAGGTGCAGGACAGGTTTACCCGCAGCTTACAGTGTCAGAGAGACAGTGTTTTTTGAGCTGTTTTTTGGTCTGTTTTTAGTACACCAGAGCCATTTTACAAAGGAGACTCTGCCAAAATTTCTGCAAAATCTGAAGCTTTCTTGGTTCATTTGACAGGTTGATATTGGTTCAGAGGTCAGTTTACAGGGGAAACTCTGCCGAATTTTTCCCAGAAAAGTATACTACTGTGAAGCGTAGCTATGGCTGGATCACAGGACACTGCTCTTTACAATATCAAGAAGCTGGATGGAACCAATTTCCCATTGTGGAAGAAGCAGATTTGGCACGTGTTGGTACAAAAGAAGCAGATAAAACCTATAAAGCTCAAGGGGATAAAACCAGAAGATATGGACGAAGATGAATGGAGCGAAATGGATGAATTGGCACTTTCTACCATTATGCTGACTTTGGCAGACGAGATGTCGGCTTATCAAGCATGGTTAAAGCTGAGTGATCTTTATGAGAAGCAGAGTGCAGCTTCACAGGTATACTGGCTTAAGAGGCTTGTTGATTTGAAGATGAAAGAAGGGACACCTATGTCCAATCATCTGAATGAATTCAACACAATCTATAGTCAGTTGTCAGCTCAAGGTGTCAAGTTTGATGAACCTGTTAGAGCTATGTTCCTGTTGATCACATTGCCGGAAAGTTGGGACACTTTTCACACAGCTTTGAGTAATTCTGCACCTCCAGATGGTTTGAACATAGCAGGTGTAGAAGGAAGTCTGCTTATTGAAGAAACCAATAGAAAGACAATGGACAAAGTCAAAGGAACAACCTTAGTTGTCAGGGGAAGGACCAAAGAAAAGTACAAAGGTGGAAAGAGGAATCAGTCTCGTAGCAAGTCCCGCAGTGCTAAAGGCAAGAGTGACATAGAATGCTACCATTGTGGCAAGAAGGGTCACATGAAAAGAGACTGCAGAGAATGGAAAGCAGAAAAAGGCAAAGAGAAAGCTGAAGACCATGGTGAGAAGAACAAGTCCTCAGTGAAGATTCAAGAAATAAATGTGACAAACACTGTTGCAGAGGATGACAGTCTAGTGTCAGGAGACATCTACTTCTTGAAGAATACAATGGACTCGGCTCTTCTTACAGCATCTGATGGAAATGCACTGAGTGACTGGATAATAGACTCAGGGGCATCACTTCATGTGTCTCCAAACAAGGAGTGGTTTACTTCTTATGTGACCACTAAAGATCATGTTCGGCTAGGCAATGGGCAGACATGTGAGATCTTAGGTGTTGGAGATGTTCAATTGAAGTTTCAGAATGGCTCTTCTTTCACGTTGAAGAATGTGAGACATGTTCCCGCAATTACAAAGAGCTTGATCAGCACAAGTTTACTTGATGATGCTAGCTACGTCACCACTTTTGGACAGAACATGTGGAAGATATCCAAGGGTTCTATGACAGTAGCACATGGAGTAAAGTCTGGAGGACTTTACATGATTTATGTATGAAATGTCTCTAAAAATGTAATCAATGTAACCGAGCAGCCGAACGTTTCTTTGTGGCATAGCCGGTTAGGACATATGTCCAAGAAGGGAATGGAAATCTTGTCTCGTTCTGGTTATTTGCCTGGCTCTTCATTTAATGATTTTGAATTCTGTGAACATTGTCTGTATGGTAAGCAAACACAGCATCCACATAAGCATAGAAGCAATAGAAGAGATACACAGTTGGCACTTGTTCATAGTGATTTGTGTGGACCTATGCCTAACCTATCTCTAGGGGGAGCTTCTTACTTTATGACATTTATAGATGATTACTCGAGGAAAGTATGGGTTTACTTTCTCAAGCACAAGGAAGAAGCGTTTAGTGTTTTCAAAACGTTTGTGACACTTGTGGAGAATCAGAGTGGCAAGAAGCTTAAATGCTTACGCACTGACAATGGTGGAGAGTATGTTTCAAAGGCCTTTCAGGACTTTTGTGAGTCAAAAGGTATAAAACGTGAACTTACTGCTCCTTACAATCCTCCTCAAAATGGTGTTGCTGAGAGGATGAATAGGACCATACAAGAGAAGGTCAGAAGTATGTTGTCTAATGCACAGCTGCCAAATGGGTTTTGGGCTGAAGCTGTATCAACAGCTGTTCATCTTGTAAATAGATCTCCTAGCAAGGTTTTACAGAAGGATTCAGTGCCAGAGATGGTATGGTCAGGCAAAATGCCCTCATACAAGCATCTCAGAGTCTTTGGCTGTGAGGCATATACTCACGTTCCAAAGGAATTTAGGAACAAACTTGAGCCAAAGAGTAGAAAGTGCATCTTTCTAGGCTATGGTAATTCTGGTGAGATGGGGTACAGACTTTGGGATCCCGAATCCAGAAAGGTTGTCCGCAGCAATGATGTTCACTTTAATGAATCCAAATATCATTCTAAACCAGAGAGGGTTGAGGAGATTAGAAGAGTTGTCTTCCAAGAAGATGGATCTGCACGTGCAAGACAAAATGTCAGGGCTCAAGAGGAGCAAGGACAGGATAGAGTGGAACCATAGGTTGTGGCTGAGCCTGAGCCCCCTATTGTGCATAGATCTGGACATGTCACGCGACCTCCTGATAGGTTTGTTCCATCTATGAATTATGTCATGTTGACTGATTGCAATGAGCCTTCATGTTACAAGGAAGCAGTGCAAATGAAGGACTCCGGGAATTGGCAATTGGCCATGCAGTCAGAGATGACAGCTCTCCATAAAAACCAGACATGGAAGCTAGTTAAATTACCACGGGGCAAAAAGGCTCTACCCTGTAAATGGGTTTACAGGTATAAGATCACCGCTCATGATAGTCAGCCAAAGTACAAAGCAAGGCTTGTTGCCAAGGGCTTTAAGCAAGAACAAGGCATTGAATTTGATGAAGTCTTCTCTCCGGTGGTCAAGATGACTACATTGAGATGCTTTCTTGCATTGGTTGCCATATTAGATTTGGTGTTGCACCAAATGGATGTCAAGACAGCGTTCTTGCATGGTGATTTAGATGTGGAAATTTACATGCAGCAGCCAGAAGGGTTTGTTGAGAAAGGCAAGGAAGATTGGGTATGCCAGTTGTTAAAGAGTCTTTATGGCTTAAAACAATCACCGAGGGCATGGTACCATAAATTCCACAAGTTTATGCTTTCTCAAGGCTACAAACGTAGTGAGTTCGATCACTGTCTATATACAAAGAAGGCTAAGGATGGCAGTTGGCTGATCCTTATTTTGTATGTGGATGACATGTTGATTGCTGGCAAGCACTTGGAAGAAATTTCAGCTTTGAAGTCAAAGATGGCAAAATCATTTGACATGAAAGACATGGGTGAGGCAAGTCATATACTTGGTATGCGCATTGAGAGAGATAGATCAAAGCAGTTGATTTGGTTATCTCAAACAGAGTATATTGACAAGGTTTTGCAACGTTTCAATATGGAGAAGGGAAAGGCACTGAGTGTTCCATTGCCACCATATGTGAAACTTAGCAAACAAGATTGTCCTGTGTCTGAGGAAGAAAAGGCTGAAATGGATAAGATTCCATATGCGTCTGCAGTGGGTAGTTTGATGTATGCAATGATTGCTACCGCCCAGACATTGCATTTGCAGTGGGAGTAGTAAGTCGATACATGTCAAACCCAGGCAAGAAACATTGGGAGGCAGTGAAAGGAATATTGAGATACCTGAAAGCTACAAAGAGTATGCGTATATGCTATGGGAGTCAGGAGCTAAGTGTAAAGGGTTTTACAGACTCAGATTATGCAGGTGACTTAGACAACCGAAGGTCTACGTCAGGGTATGTCTTTACATTGGCTGGTGGAGCAGTATCATGGCGTTCTAGATTACAAGATTGTGTTACTCAGTCTACTACAAAGGCTGAATATGTTGCAGCATCAGAGGCATGCAAAGAATCAATTTGACTTAATCGACTAGTAACAGATTTGGGAATCAAAGAAGAGATGCCTGTGTTATATTGTGATAGTCAAAGTGCTATACAATTGGCTCGCAATCCAGTTTATCACTCAAAGACAAAGCATGTGGATGTGAAGTATCATTTCATCATGGAAATGCTCGAGGATAAGCAACTTCAGCTTGTCAAAGTTCACACCACAGAAAATCCTGTTGATCTAATTACAAAAGGACTTCCCTCAGAGAGCTTTGCGCATTTTCGCAAGCAGTTAGGTGTAGGGTAGTACATCACTTCTCTATATCTCTTGTATATTAGCTTGTATAGTAGCTTCTCTCACACTTAAAGTACCACATTGGACTTTAAGTGGGAGGTTTTTGGGGTATAAAGCCCAATGTGGTCGCCCAGGTAAGTGGACGGGCCGCCAGGTATGTACACATATTCTTTTGTAAAAACCTAATAAGAACTCACTATGCTCTACACATTACAGTAGAGCGAGTTCACCATATCGTTGTGCTCTTCTTCTCGCACTCTCTCTCGCGTCGCACTTCCGCTCGTACTCCTTCAGCTGGAGCATTAGTTAACCCAAACGGCACAACTCGATAGGCAAATATATCCCATTCTGTTGGAAAAGCAGTTTTATGTTGATCTTTTGGGTCAATTAAAAGTTGATTGTATCCCAAAAAACCATCCAAGAAGCTGTAGGCTTCTTTTCCTGCCACTCGTTCTAAAACATGCTTAGTTATCGGAAGAGGAAAGTTGTCTATAATGGTAGCTGCATTCACATTTTTTAGATTAACACACACTCGTAATTTCCCATTCTTCTTAGGTACTACCACAATTGGAGACACCCAATTTGTGTGTTCAATTTCGTAAATGAATTCGGCTTCCTTCAATTTTCAATCTCTTCTTTGATCTTTCTCACAAATATTTTGTTATAAGTGTATGGTCTCTATCTACTTGGTTTCACATCGTCTCTCATGGATATAGTATGTTGACAGATTTCTGGATCGACACCCTTGAGATCCTTGTAAGACCAAGCAAAGATATCCCGGTATTCCTTTAACAAGCTCAACAAAAGCTTTTCTTCTTCTTCTGTTAGGTCATTTGCAATGTAAACCGGTCTAAGCCCTTCTCCTGGTTCAACCAAGTCTACTCTTTTAGCGTTTTCAAGTCCTTCGTAAGTCTCGCCTTGTTTTCGTAGTTCCCTAACAGGTTGTTCGATTATGATTTTCTGATCTTGGAGAGTATACTTTTTGTAATGGGATGGAACATGCATTAAATCCTTACCATCCTCTTCAGTGGTTTCCATTTCGGTTGTGTATATCTCCTTTAGAGCTTTTTTCAACTCTTGATATTTCTTTTTCCGCTCGACTCTGGTCGTGAGTGGTTTTTTATTCTGATGTTCTTCGTGAGTACCCTTCCTTGCTTTTCTCGATGTCTAAGACATTTTTAAGTTTCTGTTTGAAGGATATCTGCCCGTTATTTTGTCCTTGACACAATCATTAGCATCTATCTGCATCAGGAATTGTGTTTTACTGGAGACTGATGGCATAGGTCGTTCTTTCACGATATTGTTGTCTCTCTTTCTTCTATACCATTTTTGTCTTCTTGATTTCTGGTTTGGAAAGTCAAAAAACTTTTCCTCCCCTCCCTTTAAGAGTAATTGAGCTCTCATATGCTCTTTTTCTGACCCTGAATCTTCTGAGGTAGCTGAATGTTCATCTAACTCATCAGTCGCATCGTAATAGAGGTCAAAAAAGACTTGTTGAGATTTCATCAAGTCCTTTGTTTCCTCATCTTTGTTTTCAATGTTAAGGACTGACATCATTTGGATGGGAATTATGTCGTAGCCATCCTCATTGAAAAATTGCGTAGGCATAGACGTATTCACATATACATCCATTGTCGCTAAAATTTGAGTCCACTCGAATGGTTCGAATAAATGCTCTGGAAAGGGTTCAGGTATATAGTCTTCGTCTGTACAGTCCCTTTCTAGGATACATTCCTCTCGTCTTAAGCTTCCATTTTCTGAAGCTCCGCACATCCAAATAGGAGTGTCTTTGTTTAACCAAGATGGGAGTTTAGTTTCAACCAAAGAGACTGAATCAAACTCTTGGATGGGTGTTTTCAAGACATCTCTATAGGTGTGATCTTTTAGATTGACTCTTGTTATAGATCCCACCTGCTTCAAGTACAGATAGTCATTTCCCCAATCTTGGATAAGTTGTACCTGTCGCATGAAAGGTCTTCCCAATATGATTTCATAGTTGAGTTTTCCCAAAGTCTACTATGGCAAAAGTGTGTTGATATTCAATTCCACAGGAGTTGACTATCACCTTTTCTAGTAGCCCTAGTGGTCTCTCAATGTGTCCATCAGCCAATTGTAATTTCATTTGCATTTGTCTCATTGGCTGGCTGTCCCCAGGATTCCCATACTGCTTTAGTGGCTATGGCTATGCCAGCCCCACTATCCAGTATTGCCATAGTTTCAATGTCATTATATTTCAATGGGAGAGTAGTGTTTCCTTCTTCCCCTTCATAATATTCTCCGACCTTGTTCATAGGAACTGATCGATCTCTTTGTTTTCTATTGCGGTTTTCAATTTTTCCAAATTCTTAGAGATTAACCCCGTTATCCCCACCTTCTCTAGGGTTTTCTGTAAATCGTTCCATAAGTATGGCCTAAGTTTCAACAGTTCTCTCAAAGTAAGAGTGCACTGGATAGGTGTAGACATGATTCAATGAATGTCTACTTCTAAGGTCTGTTTGGCTCTTTTTACTTGAGTGGTCTTGCAAATGATAGATTCATCTTCATTATCTCCCAAGTAAGAAGGTAATGTTTTTAATGTCAATGGTTTAGATATTCCTGAACCCTCCAATCCGCAATCCCCGTACAAGGATTGTAAATCCATGTTCATATCAGATGGTAGTTCTCATAAGTGTCCTGGCCAATCTTCCTCTACAAATGGAATTCCGTCTAAGGCATCTTTGTTGTCCGGCACTATGAGCTCTGGTTTATTTGTTTCAAGGTGGGGTTCTACCACCACATCGGATTTTGCTTTCGTTTCTTCTACCGCAAGCTCTTCCGATTTTGCAATATTTTCAAGCTTGGGTTTTTGTTTATCCAGCATTTCTTGCGTGATTCTTACCAAGTTTTGATAAGCCTCTAGCTTTGCTGCTTCCATGTCTGGAGATGGATAGTTTTTCCATTTGTTTTCCATGTTTTGGCCTGCTTTAAGTCCTGCTTGGTAAGCTTCCAAGGCAGCATTAATAGGCTCAAAAATTTTATCAACCAAAATGGATCCTCCAGATTTCACGGTTGTTTCCTTGAATTCACTGCCAGTTTCTTTCAACTTGTCCTGGGCTAGCATTTTTGCTTTCTCTTTGTTTTCAACCCAATGTTTTTATTTTCTCATCTCATATCTTTTGCTTCTGCTCCTTTTGATTCTTTGAGAAGAAACTTTTGTGTTCTCTGAATCATCAGAGGAATTGTGTTTATTTTTCTTTGCTTGGGCTCTAGTGATCACCTTGATTGGAACAATCGGTTTCCTCTCCGATGAGCTACTAGGCATCACTTGGACTACGTTTACTACAGTTTTTTCCTTGTTCAAAGGATTCTTAGGACAATCTTCCGGAAAGTGTCCTCCCTTTTTGCAACATTGTATGCAATAGGCTTCAATTGGTTTGAGGTTTTTGTCAGGCTCTGGACATTCGCTCTTCCAATGGTCATCAACGCCACAGTTATGACAGTTTCTTGTTCTGGGCTTCATCATGGGTCTTCCCATGGGAGGTCTGACACCTTGATTAGCTACATAATACATTGGTGCAAGCTGTGGTGGAGCATAAGTCATGGTTTTCTCCATTGGTGGTGGATGTGGACTATACCAATCTCCCTCTACCATTACTGTAGATGGACTAGGCTCTGCATAGGATGTAACAGGCACTAATGCTTGTTCATCTATGACTCCTTCTGAGTGCATGTACTTTATAGGCACCACATTATGCCCTGGATACGGAGGTTGTTGTCCCAACATAGGTTGAGGTCTTTCCATACCCATTGGTGGTCTTTGAGCTTGGGCCATATTAGGCTGATATCTGTACATGGGTTGTCCCTAGGGCCTCATGGGCACGTACTGAACATTCCCATCATACTTTTGTCAGAAGTAGCACTCGTGGGTCTCATGGTTGGTCCATTTACCCTCGATTGCACACCATTTTTGTGGCCTAATTGGTTGTCCCTGTGGAGGTATCCCTTGTCCTGGTCCTCTCATAGGTGTTTTTTGCATATTGTTCATCATGTCATTCATCCTTTTTCGCATATCTTCTATGGCTGAGAGTGGTGCTGCAACAGCCGTTCCCACTTGTGCTGGTTTTGTGGATGTTGTCTTCTCGCTTTGGTTATCCTTAAGGACATCCTGTTCATTGAAGATCTCGCAATTGTCTCCTAGGTCAATAGCATCAGACACACACGCTTCTAGGGTTGTATGCTTTTTACTATAGAGTATAGCATGAAGTTCTTTGTTTAGCAGTCCCTCCAGAAACAATGATACCACTCGTTCTTCTACAGGTATCTCCATATCTGGGCATCTGGTAATGTATTGTTTCATTCGAGTTGCACAATCCCTAACAGACTCACCATGTTTCTGTTTAAAGCTGTAAATTTGAGCTACCGTATTATGTTTAATCCCCGTTTTAGAACAAGCAGCTACAAATCCTTGAGCTAATGTGTTCAAGTCCATGATTGACCTTAGTGGAATGTTTTGGAACCATGTCAAAGCTTTTTCTTCTAATGTCATTCCAAACCCCTCGAATTAAGTATGGAAATCGAATATACGCTCCGCTCTTAGCACTTGCTTAAACCTTGCTAAGTGGTCATATGGATCCCCTGATCCACTGTATTTTCTAACCCATTTTTGAAAATCAGTTGGTCTGACACGTCTATTTGGTTCAACTCCAGGTCTTCTGGGAGTTGGTCATGTTCCAAGTCCTTCAAACCAGTGTATTGGAAATAGTGACTCATGTAGCCCTGGACTGGCCTTAGTGTCACCCGGTTTTCTACGTGATGAGGTGGTTTCTGGTTTCTTCACATTACTCTCAGATGATCTCTCACGATGTTCGTCTCTTGGAGTGGTTTCTGGTCCTTGACCCAATATCCAATCCCGTATGGAATACCCCTGGTATTTGGTTTGTTCTACCTCCTCAGGAGTCATCATAACAAAATTGTTGTTATAACAATCCCGAAACAAGTAAGTTGGTAGATCTACAGATCCCTTGTCTCTGATGTTGAAGATATAGATGATCTTCATGGCCGTTAATTATCATGGTCTAGCATGAGAAGTCCACAAAAGATCTTTTATGTTTCTATCTTCCCCACAATAAACTCCGATCCTAGGATTATCCGTACTAAGCTGTTTCAAAGTCTTCAAGTCTACTTGATCGTATCCCTCAAATTCCAAGGTTGGTGGTCCTTCTTTTGCTGACATATCTGGGATTATAGTGTTTACTTCTAACCCCCATTTGTCTACCACATCAGGATTTTCAACTTGTACATATTGAGTTTCGTTTCGATCCATGTACATTTTTCCTTGTTTGTTTGCCCTAACCTCTTCTTCGAACTTAATGCCATGGTCATCAATGCGAATAGCATTCTCATCGTTAGGGTCCAAGTAAACCTGGGCTCCATGACGGTTAGTCTTGTAAAAAGAGAGTATATGCTTATAGCGCATTGTCGTTTCGATTTTCGAGTGAGTTGAGTAAGAAGACATTTCGGATGTTGAATCTGAAAAAGTGTCTGAGACTTCTTCAGGAATTGTGTGCAAGGAATTGCCTTGATTCATGCTTTCTTTGGTGGATACTCTATTGGTGGTTTCTTCGAATAGGCCTTGATTTCCTAGTACACGACCAGATCTAAGGTTCATATAGACTTATGAAGCCCTGGATAGAGTACTCACCTTGGTTTGACTTGTCGTCAATTTTCACTCGATTCAATTACAACTTTCTGTCAAGCCACTTATTCCTCGTCTACAACCTGATTCCCGTGCAAAATTAATCAAATTAGCTATTTTTTCTATAAAGACAGTAGAGCTTTTGAGAACTCTCGTGATTGGTCTCTGTGTATCACTTCAAATCTTGCTATGGAAGTCAAAATTTGACTTTCAGATTCAGCTTTAGCAAAATCAAAGGTCTAATCTGCAACCTGTAAACTGAGTGTATCTGTACTAATTTTGATCCGATTGAACCCAAAATTGTCATGTGGCCTTATTTTATGTTGTTCTAACACTGTATAAGCCCAAAAGTCAAAATTGAAGTCTCTAGATAGCAGAAGTAAATAATCACGATTATTTATTTTTGTCAAGTTCTGGCACGTTTTGGACTGGTTTGGCAAGTATACAACTTGTTTAAACCCTTAGACAAGTTTCAACAAGTTTGGACAAAATTTGATCAAGTGTACCCACTGTTCCATGTCCGCCGCCGCAGACTCTGATTTCAAGAATTTAGCTTAAGTCTCACTTTTGTGGTCCAAATTTCACCAAAATTGATTTGTGGGGTCTACTTGATGTGCTTGTCCTTGTGGTATACTCAAATTTGCAAAATCACCAAGTTTTAAAGCAAATGTAAATAATCGCGATTATCTACTCCAGCTATATTTTTGTAAATTTTTTCCCCAACTTTGACACAGATCTGTTAAGCACCTTAAGTTAAGGTCACTAGCCAAGTTTCATCAAGTTTGGACAATTTTTTGGTCAAATGGTCATCAATTATCTGTCCGCATACTAGCTTTGCGATTTTAGTCACAATTTTCAATCCAGTGATTCAAATCTTACCAAATTTGGTTTGTGGGCTTATTACAACATGGTAAAGCTAGTGGTATGCCAACTTGGTCAAAAAAGTTCAAAAACAAGGCAGACATAAATAATCGTAATTATTTACATTTGACAAAATTTTACAAGTTTTTGGTCAACTGAGCATGTACACATGTTTATCACATCAATATAAGCCTATGGATCAATTTTCAACAAGTTTGGATAAATTTTTACCCAATTTACAAGCAAGATTCAAAAAGTCAATACAAACTTTAGTTTTTTCCAGTTTAGTGAGCCAAATCTTTTGGGCCTTTACAAAAGTTGTTTGTACACATGCAATGAGTCAATGGTATGAGCCTTGGCTAATTTAGAGCAAAAAGTTAATGATCACGATTATTAACTTGAGGCTTGAAATGAGCACTTTTTTGCAATTTTCTCAAAGACAGTCTTTTTATGATGTTTTTTAAGCCTATAAATCAAGTCAAAACTTAATTTGGCCTAAAATGTCAAGAAAAAGTTAATAATCTAAGTTTTGGTCAACTTCTTGAAATTTTTACCTCGAAGTATCTTTGAGCTTACCCACTAGTTCGGACAACTCTTAGGCTTACTTTCCAGTCGGATTGAGTGAATTCGAGTCTTTTCAAGCTATTTCTAGCCGTAGACCTGAAATTCTGCAACTTTACATAACAACTCACACTTGATTCTTTCAGAAAGAGCAATGTTCTAAAATCGACCTCGGATCCTACTTATCCTACTCCTAGTTTCTCATGCAGTGGGGTTGTGGAAAGTGTCCACAAACACTCATTTTCTTGTTTTTTACGGTTTTCAGAGCCTTGATCTTAAGACTTGTCTCGCTTTTGAATCATTCTCCAAATCCTAATCTAAAGCTACAATCCTACAATCCTAAAGGCACTCGGCAAGTACAACTGACCTCCAAGCTACCTCTACACAGCAAAAGATGACAATCTTAAGCTATGCGATTTCTAAAAAGAAAGTTTTACTCTAGGTAAACCTAGAGGAAGTTAAAGGACAATTACACAAGACGCTCGTGTTTTTTCCTAGTTTAGGTCTCTTCGATCCCCGACAGCGGCGCCAAATGTGGGACGCATGTCTAACCTCACTATCCTATCTTATTGCAGTATTAGCAAGAACCATGATTAATTTGTCAAACCATGGGATGAAGCTTACTCGACTAGTGCATAGAGGCTACAAGAGGTTGTCAATCTCTTGGAAAACAACTAACAACTCGCATCTAACTCAAGCTACACTCAAATGACTGAAATCACCAAAAGCCAATTGCTCATCGGCAAACAATTCACATCCATTACATCATTAAATGACATCCAAACGTAACGAAACTTCTAGGACAAGTTTATAAGACCTAAGCACACAAGCCTATGGTCTCAAACCCCACTTTAGGTCAAGTTCCAAAATCATGATTATTAATAGTAGTGGATTTTTGACCTAGTCGTTTTCGACCCATAATGCATCTAAATGTTTAGCAATGATGCCCCAATACCCCGCCTATGCTTAGTTTTTTATTTAAAAGTGTAAATTCCTAGTTATGATGAAATTAGGCCGCGGGTCGACGACGCCAAAAGCTACGAAATACTGTGAATGGCTTACGTCAATGCGTAGAGCTCTTACCTGCGGCTGTTGCAATGCAACAAACGCAATCACAATGTGACAACCGGAGAGAGAGTAGGAAGCGCAAGAAGGAGAGAAGTTAGCGTTGTTAGCTCACGCTTTCTTATCCAAAAACTTAATAAAAAACTTACAAAAATTGGCTTTTATACCTTAGCCAAGGTTTTTGAGTGGTCAAAACTAATAATCTGGAGTTCTACCAAAGCTGGGAATTGACTGGCTGATATAATCTGCTCATTAATTACAAATTTTACCAAGAAAATAGGAGTTACAATATTCCTGATTTATCAAAATAATAATTGTTTTACAAGGAGAACTCCGAAAAATGGTGTCCGCGTTAGCTTGCTGTTAACAACATACGATATGTGTCATCTTTCTTTTGCACTAATAACACTGGTGAACAAAATGGAGATGAGCTAGGCCTAACCATGCCTTTCTCAACCAACTCATGCACTTGCCGCATAATCTCCTCTTGTTGAGCTTGAGAAACTCGATAAGGAGGTTTATTAGGTGGTGAGCTTCCTGGAAGAAGTTCAACAGCATGGTCTTCATCCCCTCGTTTGGGAGGTGGCTCACAAAGGATGTCGTCAATAAAAACATCTTGGAATCCCTTGAGGAAATTAGGTTCATTTTGAGAATCTTTAACAAAAATCATGTACACGGAAATAGAGCTCTTTATTGACTTATTGAAAGTTTGCTTATGTACAATGGGTATGGTGCTACCCAACTCCTAAGCATCTATGTACATATCTTTTTTCCTGTACCTAAAATAGATTTGTCTTTTAGGGAATTTAACATTGGCAGCCATGCAATCAAACCATGGTGCCCCTAGGATTATATCCTCATGTTTGAGAGGAGAGATGAAGAAATCCTCCTTGTTGTCCACATGGCTTTGGACATCAAGCCTCAATTTCCCAATTAAGGGAGTGACTGAGGCTTCTTGCCCCTTGAAAGCACCATCGACAGGTAGGACATCTCCCATCTCGTAGGCTTGAATGCCTAGCTTGGTGGTCAACTCTGTGGATATGAAATTGTGAGTAGAACCAGGGTCAAAGAGAATGAAAGCATCATGTTCTCTTACCTTTCCCCAAGCATGACATAGAGGAGATCCTTTGTGATGAGCATCCTCTTCTTGAATTTTGACCAAAGTAGCTCTAGGAGGCTCATTACATGTATTCTTGGGGGGGGGGGGGGGGGGGGGGGGGGGGGGGGGGCAAGCACGATAGGCATGCCCTTGCTCCGCGCACTTCAAACAATGGTTATCTTTTTTATAACACTCTAGCTCTTCAGGAGAGAGTTTATTTTTGCCTTTATAAACTCCATTCTCCTTGGCTTTGTTGTTGTTGGAGTTGCCTTTGGGAGACTTTTGGATGTTGTCCCTCCCCTTAGGCTCACTACGGTCCTTGTTTTCCATGGGCTTAAGATTTCTCTTAGTCCCTTGTTGGAAGTTGATTCTTGAAGCCACCATAGTATGGTGTATGACCACATATATGGTGCGAGGCCTTGGGGAGTTAGCATACTCCGTCATAGCCTCAAATAAACCCGCAAAAAATTATTGTTTTTGCTCTCCAAAATCCATCTTTTTGTAGACAGTGGCTTTGATATGTAGATCCCAAAACTTGTCTATATATTTGTGAATAGATTCATAGGGAGAGACCTTCAAGCTTTGCCATTTGATGAGTGCTTTGTCTTTGGCCTCGCTATCCAAAAACTGCTTCATGATGGAAGCTCTTAAAGCTTTCCATGCTCGTGGAGCTTCACAGTTTTCTTGCAGGCTAGACCACCGTTACTTGGCGGACTTTTGAAAATTCATAGCTACATGACATAGCTAAGAGGACTCCGTGAAGCCCTTATCTCCAAACGCCACATCGAATTGTCGGATAAAGGCCAAGACTTTGTCTGTAGCACCAAAGGTGCCATCATAGGTAAGGAAAGAGATGTTCTTTCCTCCATCTTTGAACTTTTTGAGCTTGGACAACCTTTTCCAGGCGGCAAAGGATTTTCTATGGCCTCTTCTCTTGGGCGGTTTGAGAGCTGCACCATCACTTTCTTCAGAAGAGGAAGAGGATGAGGAAGATGGAGAAAAGGGTGACCTCTTTCTCGCATTTTTCTTCTCTTGTTTTCTTTCTTCCCTCTTTGAATTATGGTGAAGAGGAGTATGCGATGGTCTTCTCCGTTTAGGGGGTGTTGGAGAGCATTTTGCCCACCGTCTTTGTGGAACCATCTCCATCGAGGTGGTAGGAGACTCGCTTCTTTATCGTTCTTTTGGTGGGGTCTCTACCGTTGAAACTTGGGCTCTCCTTTGGGATGGAGATGTATCATTGAGTAGCAAGTTTTTGATCCCTTCGAACGGATCCTCCTCTTCTTCCCTTATCGGAGAGAGTCCTCTATTGGAAGTCTCACTAGGAGCTTTCCTAGGTACTCTCTCTTGTTGGTGGGGAGTTTGGAGAATACCATGGGTGTGGAACTGCTGTAGTACTTCACCTTAGAGGGATGGATTGCCCAGGGCTTGTTGAAGCCTAGAAACAAGATAGTTTACAAGCATAGGGGCATCATTAGTTTCTCTTTCATTAGCAAAATCAAAGCTTTCAACATTCATTTCAATCTCTTTTCCCTTGTCATCCATACTAGCAAATTTTAGGTGTAAATTTTCTACTTGTACTTACTCCTCTTTACCTTCAAAGATAAGCACTCAAGCATCTATACCCCTGGCTCAAATATTATTAATTGCAAGGAATAGAAGAGAGCGTTCCCAGAGGCGGGACAACACCAGTTCCCGTTGTCGTGCCGTGGCATGTACATAGTGTGAAATAAAACATTCACCTCACTCTTGACACTTCTCAATGTATGCAAATAAAAGCAATCATGTACATATTGTGATATATGTTGAAGCGTCTACTGCGGTCATTATCATGTACATACCTATCCGGGGAGTCGTGGCCCTGGATGTGGCGCATTTGCATGCTTTTCCACTTGATAATATGCTTAATTTGGTTTTACAACTTATATATTCCAAGTGTTTTATGGTGACACACTCATCTCGCCTATAAAGATTGATGCGGGCAAAAATTGCCAAAAATAGCAACTCGCAGGCGCCGTTGCAGAATTGCATGGAAAGTGACCCAAAATGGTATATTGATGGAAAATGATGCTTATCTATGATTTTTATGCTTATGCGAGTGATCCCACAAATTTAGGGATTTTTCTGACTCCGTTTGGGATTTTTCGCATCAAAAATGGCATTTTTTGGGTCAAAAATGAGCTGAAAATGACCTAGTTTTGGTCCAAAGTGGCAAAATGGCCCAGAAATTGACACATCAGCTGAAAATTCTGTGGGGAAGAGAGAGAAAGGGCATTTTTACAGGAAAAAAACCAGAAATTTTGCACTACTGTGTAATGGCTTCCATGGTTGCTCAATCTATGTGTAGGGCAATCCCGCCTCTTTGAAATCTTGTATCTGAGCTAGTGAGGGAGTGAATTAGGGTTTCCCCTTATCAAAATGGTGTGTGGGCTTCACTTTAGAAGCTCATAAATCTCTGCAAAATCAGAAAGTTATCGTCGTGAAGGTGGAAGCTCGAGCATTCCTTTCAACTGTTTGATGCTATGACTATGTAATTGGGGGCGAGGCTACATGATACCATGAAAGAGGTTTGGGTTTTGATTGAGAATTGTGCTTTTATGAGCATTGAGGTTTCATGGCTGAAACTTTAATGTTTTCAAATGGTCTTTTAAAGTGAAATTGAATGTGATTTGATGATCCTCTTATCTTAGTCTCAACTAAGAAAACAAGCAATTTCCAAGCACGATAGGAAAGAGGGTTTGTGATTTTGCTGTCACGAACGCTCTTAGATTCTCTGTCACCCTTAGAAAGAGGGTTGGTGATTCTCCACAAACGCTTTTTCGCAAAGTGTTTGTGACTCTCATCACGAACTCTCACAGCCAGAGGTTTTGCACCTTCCCAGCTAGACCGCACACATTCCGACATTTTTGGTGAGCCCGACGTGAAGCAGTTGGGGTGGGGGTTCAAATACTTGTTTTGAAAGGTTTAATTACAAATAATTAAAGCTATGGATCAACGAGAGCAACAAGGCATGTGTTTTGATCAAGGAACATTGCAAATGTTTCAAGCATTCGCCATGTTTATGCAACAACTACAGGCTGCAGAAAGAAGGGAGGTGTCAGTAACCAAAGCCCTTCAAGATATTGTGAACAAAATGGACCAATTTGAAGGGAAATATGTCACAAATTTTCTTCGTGGTTATGTAAAGGAGATGGAGCTACAATGGGTTCCAGAGGTGGACATGATTCGTAGTTTTGAGCTTGTTGTGGTCCCCGAGATTAGAGACCATGTAAGGGGAATCAGGGAGGAGCATGGAGAAGGTTGGGAGCAATTCAAATTAGCCCTAGAGGAGGAATACTTCATGGAGGACTCTGAAAGGGTTACAAAAAGTACCTTCTTGGAATGGGTTGCAAAGCCAAAAGAAGAACTTTCCATCACCGAACTGTTGAGAGAGTTTGAGCGACGCTATGCTCAACTGTCAGGAACAGAGCGGGCCACTTTGGATAGTGAAAAGACCGAATTGTTCCTTCAAGCTGCAGGTCATGAGCTCCAAGAAAAGCTAGAGCTACTCCTTTAAGACAAGAATACAGAACAGGGTCTAAAGGCTGAGTGGAAAGAGGTTGAAGACACAGTCTCATTGCTTGCTAAGAGGCAACGTCGTAGGGACAAGATGGTGGTGAATGGTACTACCTCTCCTCCTAGCACGTCAGAGATTCCACCAAAACCTACTGTTGTGAGTCCAAAAGGTGATAATTCAATGCTTGATGAGCTTGTTAAGGGCATGCAAGAAATGAAGTTAAAGCTAACAAGGCTTGAAGAGAAAGGACAACCTGCTCTGCTGCAGGACAAAAATCCCAAAGCAAAGAAGGATTTGTACACAGATGCATATGGTGTGATGGCAGGGACCATGGCAGAAGGGATTGTGATAGCTTTAGTGATGCCTTAAAAAGAGATCTTGTGTTTTTTAAGGATGGCAAGATCCATCTGCGGGAGACAGGTATGCCATTAGGAACTAACTTTGGGAAAGGAGGTATGCGGAAGTTAGTGGAGGATATGGCAACTAGTCATGCTATTTCTGCAATGGAGGCTGCTACCTATGGGGCAAAGATAGAGCTAATTCCAAAGAAAGTGTTAAAGTATACTCCAGATGATTTTGAGGAGGTTGATAGCTTGTGGCCATATGCAGTAGCCTCAGCCGAAAAAGGAAAGGTAACTAAACAGGTATTACATGAAGCCGGTGATTGCATAGGCCATACAACAGGTTGGGATGACCCTGTGGACTCTTTATCAGTGCATGCCTATCTTGCAAAATGCTATAACAATGAAGCAATTGTGGAAGAGAAGCACAGACGTGAGAATGGAGATGCAGGTCCTTCTACTTCAAAGAGGGTTACAAGAGCTGGTGGAAGAAAGGATCTAGGACCTTCTTATGAGGCTCCACCACATGTGCCTCCTCCTCCTGAGATTCCTATGGAGGAGGCATCTACAGGAAAGAAGAAAGAGCAAGGAAAAGCTAAAGCAAAAGGCCCTGCAACATCCAGAAGAAGCGGGATAAATACTTTAACTTATGCATGAACGATGCCAATCCCGTCACACTAGTGGGAGGCTCCATAAGAACCAATGCCTTCACCTTCTTTGTATATGCTTCTATTTCGTTCTGTGATACCACATGACCCAACAGTTGAGCCCTTGGTTGTGCCAGCTTGCACTTCTTTGGATACAATTGACCTGCTTCTTCATCTAGCCTTTGAAAACATAGCCTCAATTTGGACAAATGTTCTACCCTGGAACTATAACAACCAATATCATCCATAAAAACTCTGATGAACTTACCTAAGTATGGCCTAAACACCCTGTTCATCCAATCTTGAAATGTAGCATACGCATTCACCAGGCCAAAAGGCATCCTGCGAGATAGGCAAAGCAACCCCATGGAGAAATGAAGGTAATCTTTAGCTGGTCCTCGAAAGCAATACCAATCTAAACATATCTTAAAAAACCATCCATAATGGAATAGCATTCATGTCCTCCAACCTGGTTTAAAATCTCATCCTGAAATGGTAGAGGGTAATGATTCCGTTTGGTTGCAGCATTCAAAGGCTTATAGTCTACACATACTCGCCATTTTCTATTTTTCTTTGGGGTGATGACAACAGGAGAAAACCACTCAGACTCTTTCACTGGATATATAATACTTGCCTCGAGCAACTTATTGACCTCTTGCCATAGAGCCTCCTTCTGAATATCTCCCAGCCTCTTGAGCTTCTGTGCTTTTGGCCTGTATCCTTCTTCAAGTAGAATCTGATGCTCCACTCCTTTAGCTCCCCTCATATCTTTATACTCTGTCGCAAATAGGTCGAGATAGGATGCACATAGGTCCATATAGCCTTCCTTCTTCTGCTTTGTTAAATTTGTACCTAGCATATCTTCCACCTCTTTAGCCTTCAGACTACAAACAGGAGCTTGCATACCTTTCCTTGCAATGGTAGAGTCTACGGTGACTCCGAATAAATCTGTATCTAGCTTCAATAAATCTTCGTCGCTCTCCTCCTCTTCGACACTGGTTAACCCTTCATCATAAGTAGAATCAGTTTCATACTCGTAACTAGTGCCTAAATCTCGATTATCTCCTCCGGATGATGGATGGAAACGGATCTCCTTGGTCTTTAGATCCAACACAATCTATCCTCCCTTTTCTTGATCCAGCAAAGTAAACACCCCTGTCTCCCAATCTTGCTTGGCCCCAATTGCCAACAACCATGGCCTTCCCAATATAATTGGATAAGCATTTTCTCTTGCTTTCATGACAAAAAAATCGATTAAGCATTCAACGCCCATAACCTTTAACTTCACATCCTGTGCCACTCCTAAACACCGAGCCTTGGCATGGTTGGCCATCCTCATTCGCACATTAGATCTAACAACAGATTTAATACCAATATCCCTTAAAGCAGATTTGGTGATCACACAGACTTGGGCACCACCATCAATGTAGGCTTGAACATGCTTCCTCTTCTCAATCAAAACGTCCACCACTGGAAGCACATCGATCGGACTCCCCACCCTTAAGGCTAGATTCTATACCGCATGCACATCTCCTCCTGCTCGAGGAAGCCTTGTACTAGCGTTGGTTGACCACTGCCTCCTTAATTTAGGGTTAAATGCAAGCAGTTGCCTAAAAGTGATGTTAGCCTTTTGATTTTGAACATCTCTTACCAGATCATACTCCAGATTAACGCGTTCCAGCTGAAAATCCTTTTGATTAATTCTTCGTCTTTGTCTTCTTCTACTTGGCTCTAGCTGCTCTCTACCTTCGTTCACCTTTTCTTTCCCCTTCTTTGCTCTAGTTTCACATTTCGTCTCGGTCTCTCTTTCACCTTGTGCTCTTTTGTTGTCCATAATATCAACCTCCTGCATGTCAACACCAATAATATTAACCCTTTGCACTTCATCATTACTTGACGGAGCCGCCTGAGCTTGGTTTTCAACTGCTTGTTGCTCCCTTTGGCCATTAAATTGTGCCTAACCCCTGCCTCGACCAAACAGAGGGTACATGCCGCCCCTTTCCCTTGGTGGGTGAGGGCAATCTGGAGCATAGTGTCCCTCCTCTCCGCAATTGTAACATCTGCCAGGCAATTGCCTAGCCCTCCCTCTTCCGGTCCTTTCTCAACCTCTAAAATGAAAAGCTCTAACTAAGTAAAACAATAATGCTCTCATTTGTCAACTATTTGTATAGCCTATCTCAAGCCCGGGGGATTCACCATGGAAAAATTTCTGCACCACGTAAGTGCAGGGGAGGAGGGTTTTTTTACAAGTTACATAAGCGTATAATTTAGGGGCAGGCCCCTAATAATTTATCTCCCATACTTAAAAATAAGGGAGGGGGTATCATATTTATGGGGGTGGGGGGGAGAAGTGAGAAAAGGAAAAAATGAGAGGAATTTTTTGTGTTTCAAAATAATAGCTTCCCAAAAGAGTCTATCCTCAAACTTGTGAGTCAATAGCTACAAAGATACATGCAAGAACTAACACTGCTTTGTATCAATTGCTTGTTTTGTGGTTATAATTCATTTATTGAGGGATGAAAGCTATAAAGAGTTTGTATAGATGCAAATTTACATGGAGAACCTAACACAGCTTTATAACCATGTTTTTAAAGTAATTTAGATGGGTCAACATTGGACGAGTAGCTAGAGTGTAGGCTAAACGGGCACATAGTTTGAAAGTCAAACTAAGACACATTGAGAGTACATCTAGTTATCAACAGAAGTGGTTCCATAGTACGTTACGAGTCACTATGCTACACGCTCTTTGGCTAGTTTTACTCAGTTACATCATGTGAGGCCTAAATTTTATATGTAAGATAGGGGTATGATAGTTTTCTGCATTGATTGTCGTATAAGCGTAGAAAGGGGGTCATATTCTCTAATATGAGTCGTATATAGGGGTTTTATCAAAGTTGTTCGCTCGCAGGTGGCATCCCGTTTTGTATATAGAGTGAATCCCTCGGGATCTCAAGTGAGACATTGTAACTGAGGAAAACTTATTGCTCATTGTTATAACCTAATAGTACAGCCTATCTCACATGAGATGCTCTAACTAAGCAAAAATTATTGCTCTTTCTTCTCAATAAATTGCTTCCAAAAATTGGAATGCTTCTTACTAACGTAGATCAGTCAAGAAATTGATGAGCACTTGGACTTGCCTATGATGCATAACAAAAGGCTAGCTCCATGTGTCTACGTCCATGGGTATATTTACTCTCAACATGTGGAGTGAAACCCAAAACTAGCGTTGTTCTTGTGTAAATGAAGAAGAGACTTTTGTGGAGTATCTTTGCTTAGCATAACAGGATCCCTAAAGCTTTGTAAGTGCACAATCTAATGGATGTTGTAGTGTACCCAATTATGTATGCACCTACAAAGTGGGTGCCCTTACGATTGCGCATTGATTTTAATGTGAGTAGCCAAACATGATCCTACGTATGATCAAGTCTAACATCAAACTACACACTTGTAATATCTTGATTTAGTGAAAAAGGATATTGGTTTTCACATCTTCCATGGTATTACATTCATACTATTGCATAATGTCTCTAGGTTGAGTAGCCAAAGGTGACCCTAGATGTGATCAAAGCTAACATTGATGTTCTAAAATGGGAATTCTAGAATTCCAAATCAACAACATGGTTGACACTTACTCGTAGCTATATATGCATCATAATGCATCATATTGCTCACTTGTAAAAAACGATCATATATTGATCCAAAGAGATACATATGATAAAAGGCTATCTAGCCAAACTCTAGAATAAAGTCCATCTATTTTATTTGTGTTTAAATGCCAAAAATTGAACTAGTAAACTGTCCAACTGGAGGAATATCCCATGATTATGGAGATTCTAGTTGATAATATGGGCTCTGCACATCATCTTCCTCTGTTGCATGGAGCATGGGGTAATCTCTTTTCGTAGTTTGAATCCAACAGATAAAGACAACACCAATTTTATATCTTTGCTTATGCAAAATCAATACCAACTTGTAGAGCCTGTGCCCCTTCTAGGAGATTCAATGTATGAGATCGGCTTTGTTTGTTGCATCCCTTTCTCATCTACATCATATACCAAAGATTCAACAATTGCATCTTCCAAAGTTTTTGGATGCAAATGAGCTCATGATACTTGAAGATATAATTGGAAGAATTGTGCACGTAGTAGTTGTCCCATGCCTTCCAATTCTTCTTTGCTTCATTGCTAGTATTTTTGAAAGATATTCCAAAATCGCACCCACGTCTTGGGTTTTTGTGGTGGTGGAATAGCCATCCACCACTTGCATGCCTTAACATACAAAGATAGAGTTGTCCCTCTAGAACTTGCAACATCCGATGTTAACTATAGATGGTTAAAATGTATTGAATGCGTCTTTGTTGTGTTATCAATCTTTAGATTTGTAGATTAAGGGCTTCAAGTCCTTCACCCATGACAATTTTTTTGGGTTATTTTACCATGTAGGTAGAGATTCTAATGGTGGTGGCTCTTTGTTGGCTCCTTGAGTGACCACCCTTAGAATCTATGGCCGCTCCTTGACCATAATATGGTTAACTAGCTTTGTGAGCACATTTAACCCTATATTTACAATGGCCAAACTAGTCTCAATGTGTTAAGTTTGTTGTAGGAGTGCTTTGAAGTCTTGCACATCAACTTAGACATGCTTGGTGTGCAAAAAAATGTTATCTACTACTCACACATTTGACATAGCCGCATCTATCTCTGAGTGTGGAGAATCTTCAAAATTAATCCTCGCATCGTGTGGAAAATTTTGTTTTGACAATGGAAAGTCTGTATAAAATTGTGCTTCTTGAGAAAAGCAATGAAGCTTTAATTGAAAAATTTCAAGCCTTGCTTGCTTTTCAAACATTGAAGCCTCCTTCTAGTGCTCAAACTTTGAAGAAATACAAGATCTAAAGAGCTTGTAACAAATCCTAGAAAAAGCATCTTCAAAAAGGCTATGGATTTATTTTTACTTTGATCTCTCATTGATACTTGAATAGTGTTTAAGTTTTGCAAAAATTCAGAAATACCAAAAAATCAGGTTTATAATTGATGTGCTTACCCTCTTAGAATGCATCTTGAAGAAATCTCTACTCTCAAAATTTTTAAGCTTTTAAAAATCTCTACATGTGAAAACCCTCCTTGGAGGGGATGGACAAATGGCCTCTAATTTAACCCCTAAGTGAGGGGCACCCAAGTGTGGGGAGACCATGTGGGTCACTCAAGGACACAAATGCTATGATACCACCGATAGGAAAATTGGACCAAGCATGCTATTCTGCACCCAATCATTTTCTCTTATAGGCATCCTAGCCCATCTCTAGAAACCCTGAACCATGCTTAGCAAGCCATGACTAGGGGACGTTCCCCCCACTAAGAGGAAAAGGGGACTAATGCATGCTCATCTCCACCCAGCCACCTTCTTTTATATGCCATGTGGCTCTATTTTTAGAAGACCCCTTGGCTGCTTGTCTACAACTGGCTTTACTTAGGTCACCCCCTTGTTCCTACCCTAGTCTTGATATTACTTCCCCCTTGAAAGAGAGTTTTTGTCCTAAAAAACATCAATGTAATGACTCTTCTTACGAACATAAATGGTTCCCTAATCTAAACCTGCATTAGGTCAACTAATCCACATGATAATTTACCAATATGGTACTCATATGTGGAACTATCTGCTTGTAGAGAAAATTGAATCGAATGATTGCAATCAAATATCCTCTTAAGAGACTATTACTTTGGCCAAAAAGATCCTTTACATGGAGCTCAAATTCATAGTAGAGCCTACCTCAAGGGAGATGCTCTTGCTGAGAAAATATTATTGCTCTCTCTTCTCAAGCATTCCTTCCAAAAATTGGAATCCTTTTATTGATGTAGATTAGTCAAGCAATTAATTAGTCAGTGGATAGTATTGTGGCACGGAATAGAAGCCTTGCTTTGTAGTAAGTCTGTCAAAGCATGTTGCTTTGCACATTAGAGAAATCTAATTTAAATGAAATGTTAAAGATAGAAAAACAAATAGAACTTGAAATTGCCTAATCTTGTTGCCCTTTTGAGAGCAGTCACCTTCGCTTGAAGCTGGCTTGTAGCCATGTATACTAAGAAACTTAGAGCTTCCCTGTACCCTAGATACCCTCGTGGCTTGGTTCATACTGACCTCCAATAAAAAATTAGGTAGACACGTTTCCAAGTCTTCCCAAGTTGGTATAGTAATAGCATATTCCAAACTTTGGAAGCTTACGTGCAATATGCCCTGGATTGAAGCCTTGCTTCGCATAATTTCATTGACAATGTGAGACAGAACGCAACCTGATTGCTCATAGTAGCTAACAAGTGCTCCTGCTGGACACACTAACGTCAAAGAAAAAGAGAATCAACCTTGTTGAACTTGCATAGAGAATCAACCTTACAAAATCATGCAGCTTATTGAGAATGAGGAGATTAACCAATATCAAAATAGATCGCTCAGGCAAACTAGCTCTCAATTTTCAATGTGGTGGTAACAAGAGTCTGTAAGCTTGATCATTAATCCTCTCTGTGGTTACAAAAGGTCCACAATATCTGGCACTAAACTTCTTACACTTACCCATTGATAAAGAACTACGTTTGGGTTTTACTCTCAAAAATACCATATCGCCCTCTTCAAAAGGTCTACCAATTCGTTTTGGGTCAGCATAACTCTTCTGTCTATCTTGAGCAGTCGTAATATCATGTCGTATAAGATCGTTTTGTAGTTGCATTTCATCCAACATTTCTTTGGATGCTTGAACTCGTATGACAGGGTCTATCCATTTGAGTGGAGTAAGACAACTACGCAAAATCAACCAAATACAATATCGAGTACATTTACTCTGCTCATGCATACAATAGACTCTTAACATGTCCTCAATGATTTGATTTGTTCTTTTTATATGCCCATCAGTTTGAGGGTGATAAGCAATACTAAAGGCCAACTCGGTTCCTGTAGCTGAGAATAAGGCTTTCCAAAAATTTGAGGTGAACTTCACATCATGATAAAAAATTATCCGGCCAGGTAAACCATGATACTTGAGAACACCTTTCATGAAGACTTGAGCTATATCCTTAGCCCTAAACATTGTCTTGAATGGAAACAAATGGGTCATTTTTGTAAGCATATCAACAACCACGAAAATAGAGTCATATCCCAGAGACGTAGGAACTCCTATAATAAAATCCATGGATATGCATTCCCATTTCATTTGTGGTGCATCAATAGGTTAAACTTATCGGGGTATCGAATTCATTCAGCTCTAATACGTTGACATGTTAAACATCTTGTAACATAGTTCAACACATCACGCTTTAGTCCTAGCCAAAAGAAACTCTTCCTTACAGCAGAGTAAGTCTTAATGTATCCTGGGTGTCCTACTATAGGTATGTCATGAGCTTTCTGTAATTTTTTAAGTTTGATCCCAGCTTGATTTGGAATACAAAGATGGTTACTGAAGTAAAGGTCATCTCCTTCAACCTAGAAGCCTTTGATTTGCCTTTCTTGCTTCTCTGTGTGATTATTTAAGTTCATCAAATATTGGATTTTTATGTAATACGGTTCCTCGGTCATACCTTCTCGAATAAAGTCAATTAAAGAAATAGTAGAGGTTGTGACAGCCGCTACAGTACTCTTCCTGTGTAAGGCATCGGCCACAAGATATTCCTTCCCAGGTTTATATTCGATTCCAAGATCATATTTGCATAACAACTCCATCCATCTTTGTTGCCGCATATTAAGGTCAGGTTGGGTGTAGATCCACTTCAGGCTTTTATGGTTGGTATGTAGTTCAAATCTCCTTCCAAGAAGATAATGTCTCCATACTTTAAGAGCATGCATAACGGCCAATAATTCCAAGTTATGTGTAGAATAATTTAACTCATGTATATGTAACTTACGAGTTTCATAAGCTATTTGTTTTTCTTCTTGAGACAAAACGCCACCGATTGCTTGTCCACTTGCATCAGTGAGCACAGTGAATGTCTTTGAGAAGTCTGAAAGCTGTAGTATTAAAGCATTCACCAAAGCTTCTTTGAGTTTCTCAAAACTAGCTTGAGCACGTTCATTCCAAGTAAACACTTTAGCCTTCTTAAGTGTATTAGTTAATGGAGATACAATTTTAGCGTAGCCTTGAATAAATGTACGATACCATCCTGTTAAACCAAGAAATCGACGTACTTCTCATGCTTATTTTGGTGTAGGCCAAGCTATAACAACTTTGATCTTACTTGGATCAGTAGTAACACCATCATTGGATACAATAAATCCCAAATATTCCACCTTGTCAGTGAAGAAGGTGCATTTGCTACGTTTGGCATAAAGTTGATTTTGACGGAGAAGTTCAAGTACTCACCGCACATGTTGTTTGTATTCTTCTCTGTTTCTTGAGTAAGCCAAGATATCATCAAAGAAGACAAGAACAAATCATCAAGATACTCTCGAAATACGTTGGTCATGAGACGATTAAAAGTTGCAGGAGCATTGGTAAGTCCAAAAGGCATAAGTGTAAATTCATAATGTTCAGAATGAGTATTAAATCTTGTCTTTGGTATGTCCTCCTCCTTGATTCGGATTTGGTAATATCCTGATTTTTGTGAAGATAGAAGCTCCATATAATCGATCAATCAGTTCATCAATCCTTGGTATTGCATACTTATTCTTGACTGCTACCTGGTTCAATCCACGATAATCAATACAAAGACGTAGAGTACCATCCTTCTTCCGACTAAAGAGAACTAGAGTACTCCATGGAGAAATGCTGGATGGAATGAAGCCTTGTTCAAGAAGTTGAGTTAGTCGCTCCTTGAGTTCCACATTCAAGTACAGACATTTTGTATGGTCTATGGGCAACTGGTTGAGCTCCTTGAGTAAGCTCTATTGCATGATCAACATCACGCTTGGGTGGTAATTGTGAAAGCTATTTAGGAAATACATCATCAAATTTTGTTATCCATTCGGGTTCAGGTGTATCTATTTTCTTCTCTTTAGGGTTAAGCTTTACTGTGCAAATCCTTTTATTCTTTCTATGACTCTTCATAAGTTTGGTAAAGTTCACTAATCTAAGCTTAGGCTTTTCCCATTTCCTAGTAACTGTAACCCTAGAGTTTTTGTCATTTTTGAAATTCAATGAAGCGTCCTTCCAATGTATGTGAGCATCATTGGTCTTAAGCCAGTCCATTCCTAGGATTCCATCGTAGATTCCTATTGGTAAGACTCTGAAGTTTGCAAAAGTATTGTGACCATCCAAAACAAAATTCAAGCTACCCACTGAAGTAGAAGATTTAACCTTCCTACCCATAGCTAATTCCACTGTAAGGTCTGTATTAGGGTGTTCAGACAAAATGAGATTTCGGATGCACTTAGGAGAGTTAGGTCTTCGAGCGAGCTCAACGGAGCAAGCTTTGGAGCGAGCTTTTTTTTTTTGGAGTGTTGTCCTCCCTACCTCCCCTTCCTCCTCTTGCCGCCCATGTGCTTCCTCCTCTTCCCTTCCTCCTCCTCCTCAGCCTCCTCCTCCAAAATCCTTCCTCTCCTCCACCTCCTCTCTCCATCTACTCCTCTAACCACCTTCCCTTCCTCCACCTCCTCCTTTAGAAACCACCATCCCTTCCCTAAAGTCCTCCTATCTCCTATCCCTTCTTCCTCTCTCTCTTCTTAGTCACTCTATAACCTCTCTCCCTATCCTCTCTCTCTCTCTCTCTCTCTCTCTCTCTCTCTCTCTCTCTCTCTCTCTCTCTCTCTCTCTCCACCCCTCTCTCGTGCTATCTTCCCTTTGTGCGTGTGTCTCTCTCTCGTCCGCCACCCCTCTCTCTTGTTGTCTCCCCCTCCCACCCACCCACCCCCCCCCCCTCTCTCTCTCTCTCTCTCTCTCTCTCTCACACACACACACACACACAGCCTCTATTGATCAGACAGGCACCCACAATATATATATATATATATATATATATACACACACACACACACACACACACATATATTAAGGCGCAACCCCCCCATATTCTGTGTGTGTGTGTGTATGTGTGTGTGTGTGCGCGCGCGATTGGCTTAGTGACAAAGCATAGCGTCTCTCCTCATATGCAATCACATGTGCTTGCACCTACAACTTGCCCTCTCCTTTTCTCTTTTCTATTTTCGTTTAAGAGGAGAGCATCTCACAGAGATGCTCATCCGATTTCTTTTTGGAAAAACGTAGGCACATATATTGTAATGGAAATGGACTAAGAACTTTGAAGAGAGTAGCGGAATTAGGAAAATTAGAGAAATCAATTTTGTGAAATTACTTTGTGAGCATAGAGAGTGAACTTAATTGATGGTAGCAACATAAACATAGTATTTAGTTAACTTGGCATGAACAATACTTTTGCAAGAGAGAGAGTTTAGAGAACAAGACAACAATTGAGGACCGGATTTATGTGGAGCCGGTCCCCCCTCCAATAGGCATTTATATTATAGATTCTCCCATCAAGAGAGACTTGGTACAATACATTCTTTGTGTTCCTTGTGACCTAGGTGATGCAATGAAGATGGAAAGCTTCATGCACAACGAGCATAACATAAACTTTGCAAAAAGCATTAACTATCGCAAGGCCTCAAACACCTTCGAAGGTGGAGAGAGCTAGCGAGGAATGAGGGTAGGGAAGAGGAAGAAGAAACATTCCATAGGAGAAAGAAATCGTTCCTCACTTATCATCATCACTCTTCTTTCTAGCACCCATAATAGCATAGTAATGAAGATGGAGAAGATGGCAAGCTTAAGCATTGAAGCATGGTTCTTGGTTGAATTTGAATTCCATAGCCACGAGTGTTGGTGTAGGCTCTCAACTTCTCTACTAGCTTGGAGTAGGAGATGGAGCTCTTACATTTTTCACTTCACACGATGAGAGTGTGTGTGAGTGTGTTTGGGAGAGTATACCCCCCAAGCAGCCCCCCTTCTTGCTTTGGTCGATGCCCCCTTGTAGCTTATGCTTGAAGCTCATTGGACCCCTATAAGCCTAGCCAATCACAAGCAGGATGCATAACAAGCAATAAGGGTAGTCTTGGGACAAGTGTCCCCCTTTCCCCTTTGCGAGAGAGGACTTGATAAATGCAAAAACAATTAATCAAAATAACTAATCTAATATTGGACCCCTTGGAAGGCCAACCAATAGGCTTTAGTCACACCATGAGGGCAACATGGGTAGGGGCTTGACATGTGTCCTTGTTATCTCAAGGCTTGGGCTTTCCTTGTGTGTGAGTGTGTGTGTTCTCTCTTATCCCCCTAGCTTTAGGGCTCGTCCCCTCCTTTGTAGGGATGTGGTTGACTTTTGGAACACCTTACCCTCAAGCACCTTAGTCAACAAGCATGACAAACCACCTCAAGATTGGGTAGTGTTCCCAACCTCAAGCTCCCTAGTCGACAAGCACGACAAGCAACTCAAGCATCTTAGTCAGCAAGCATGACAAGCACTTCAAGCTTGGACCAGGTTTCCGACCTCAAGCTCAGCCCTAGCTTACCTAAGGTCAAAGGAATTATTAACACTAACCTTTGGAGGTCTTTAATGAAGCTAACCCTAAGGTCTTTTAAGCTCCATTGGTTAGACTTTCTCTTTGACATACCATCTCTCATTTGGACCCCTTTACCATTGGCCCCGTGTTGATATAGATCTGTAAGCACATGTCTATACTCTAACCCTTGTTCCCGTTTATTCTCCCACATTAAATGATCAGTTTACTATGAAAAAATCATTTGGGTTGGTTAGATATTAGATTTTATGACATTACCTCTCTCTTGAAATCATAGTCGTCCTCGACTATGAGGTAGAAGAGATAAAACCTTAGTCATTAGTCAATCTTTCTTAGCGGGTAGAGGATCCCTTTTTACCCTATGACATCATTCCAAGATGGATGACTAATCCATTTGGTGCTTGGGAGACATAGCTGCCGCAAGCATGTCTACTCTTTAGTCCATTTCATTCTCCCAAAGTAGAGTGACAAATTCTACTTGGTGTTTGAGAAACATCTTCATCATAAACATGATTCTAAGCATGCATACTATTTAAATTTGTGCACAATAACAAGAGAATTAGTCTTATAAGACAAAAACATTGGTCATTTAAAAGAAATTTGTACATTTGCTTACTCTAATATAGCATTGTAAGCATTAACAAGGTTCATACTATCCTTAAGCTCTATTCCTTGCATCCATCTAGCATCTTCAGAAAGATAATTTTTGAACTTAATAAGATACCATTGGATAATCTTACCATGTCGTAGTACCTTGTCTTCATGCTGAAGGATACCTTCGGGTTGTAGCACCTCTTCTTGGTCTTCAATAATTGGTTCACTTGGTGGCTCTCCTTTGTAGGGCTTAAGTAGGCTCACATGAAAAGCATTGTGTATGAGCCAATGGTTGGGCAACTTGAGTTGATAAGACATCTCATTGATTGGCTTCAAGATTTGCAAAGGACCGTAGTATCTTTTCGCTAGTTTAGCATAATACTTTTGATGGCCCGTAGGATTTTTGCCCGTCGTTTGCCTCAATCGAGCCTTGGGAAACTTAAGTAAGACCCAATCATTTTATTTGAACGTTAAGGCCTTTATGTGCTTGTCAACAGCTTTTTGCCTTTGTTGAGAGGTGGATATAACCTCCTTAATCTTTTGAAAAGATTCTTGTAGGTCACGGCTATACTCATCGGCAGAGAAGATCTTCCCATGTACCTTAAGTAGCTTCAATCTTGTACCTAGATCTTCAAAGAGACCTTTCCAAAACTTTCTAGTCATTCTAGGATCTCTATCTGACATGATGGATGTTGGCAATCCATGGTGTTTGAAAATCTGAGATATGAAGAGATATGAAGAGAGTGTGCTTGCTTGCTAAACCTACCGACTATTGTCCATATTCCCGTATCCCCATGGATAGACTTGGGTAATCCAAAGATGAAATCCATGGATATACACTCCCATGGTGAATTTGGGATAGGAAATGGTTGGAGTAGTGCAGGTTGCTTCCCTCTATCATACTTGGTCTTTTGACATACTACACATTTTGAAACATACTCTTGTATGTCCACTTTCATGGTAGGCCAATAGAAGTACGTTTCTACTCCTTGGAGAGTAGGTTGAATGCCTCTATGCCCCGCATAGGGAGGAGCATGGGATCCATACATCACGAAGGGAGTGGGTAACACATAGCCTATTACCATGGAGAAGATAACCATCCTGCAAGGTGAATGGTTCCTCTTTCTTCCCCATTGGTTCCTCTTTCTTCCCCAACGCAAGGGCTGACATTATTTATTTAAAGTCAGGGTCAATAGCACTCATCTATCATAGAAGATAGATCATTGTGAGTAGCTATAGACACCGCGTTACCTTTTGGTCATCGTGAAAGTGCATCGGCCACTTGATTGTGCTTACAAGCAATGTGAGCAATATGAAAATTAAATTGCAAAAGAAAATTTTCCTACCTCATTTGTTTGTCGGAAAGATTTGTTTGCATCATGAAGTACTTGAGACTTTGATGTTTTGTTCATAAAATGAATGTAATCCACAATAAATAGTTCTTCCATGTGTCTAGGGCATGTAGAACAACTAAAAGTTCTTTCTCATAAATGCCTAAGACCCGTTCATCCGTATTGAGCCTTCGTCTCTCATATGCTATGGCATGCCAGGGGGGTTTACAAGTGGTATAGTACGACCAGACTCACTAGCATCTATATACATGTTCTTTCTCCTATAGGTGAAGTAGATTCTCCTTTCAGGGAACTTCATGTTGGTATCCATGCGATTGACCCATGGTGCCCCTAGGATAGCATCCTCATGTTGGAGAGGAGAGATGAAAAAGTATTCTTTGTCGACATAGCTTTGGACATGAAGCCTCAAGTTCCCAATCAAGGGAGTAATGGAGACTTATTGTCCCTTGAAAGTTGTGTCAGCAATTACAGTATCTCCCATCTCAAATGATTGAATGCCCAACTTGGTGGCCAAATCCATGTGGATATGAAGTTGTGAGTAGAGCAAGGGTCAAACAAGATGAAGGCATCATGCTCCCTTACCTTTCCCCAAGCATAGGACAGAGGTGATCCTTTGCAATGAGCATCCTCTTTTGGAGCTTCGATGGTGGAAGCTCTATGAGTCTCATTGTTGCAAGCATTTCTCTTGGGGCAAGAGCAATAGCCATGTCCTTGCTTACCACACTTAAAACATTTATGGTCCTTGAGAAAAGCTTCATGTTCTTCAGGGGAGAGTTTGTTTTTACCTTTGTAAACTCCCTTCTCCTTGGACCGATTGTTGTTGTTGTTGTTGGAATTGCCTTGGGAAGAATTTTGGCCATTGGTTTTCCCCTTTGCATCATTTCTGTCTTTGCTTTCCATGGGCTTGACATTCCGTCTAGCCCCTTGTTGGAAATTAATGCGCGAAGCAACCACAATGTGGTGGATTACTTCGGTGATAGAACCAGGCCGTTGGGAGTTGATGTACTCGGCCATCTCTTCAGGAAACCCCACACAAAATTGTAGCTTTGGCTCGGCAAAGTCTATCTTTTGAAAGACAGTAGCCTTGAGACGTAAATCCCAAAACTTGTCTACATATTTGTGGATAGACTCATGAGAGAGAAGCTTCAAACTGCACCATTCGGTAAGCACTTTGTCATTTGCATCAATTGCAAGGAATTGCTTCATGATGGAAACTGGTAGAGTTTTCCATGTCTTTGGGGCTTCTCCGTTGCCACAAAAGCTAGCCCACCATTGACGAGCAGATTTTTGGAAGTGCATAGCTACATGGCGTAGCTTGGAGGACTCCATGAAGCCCTCGTTTCCAAAGGCCGCATAAAATTTTTGGATGAAGGCTAATACTTTGTCTGTGGCACCAAAGGTGCCATCATAGGTGAGAAAAGAGATACTCTTTCCTCCCTCTTTGAATTTCTTGAGCTTTTGTGACCTTCGCCATGCAAGGTAAGATTTGCGATGTTCTCCTTTCTTGTATTCTCTAGGAGAATAGCCATAGCTTTCATCGGAAGAGGAGGAGGTGAAGAAGAAGGAGAAGAGGGTGACCTCTTTCTTGCCCTTTTCTTTCTTTGTTTCCTCTCTTCCCTTTCGGAGTGACTAGGAGAAGGAATGTGGGTTGATTGTTTCCTCTTGGGAGGAGTTGGCGACCATCTAGACCGCCGTCTTTGTGGAGCCACATCTTTAGAGAAACTTAAAGATTGACTACTTTCCTGCTCTTTGGATTCCTCCTCTTGTATGGGGAGAGAGTCTTCTTTTGGGGGTCTCTTCAAGAGGCCTCCTAAGCTCTCTCTCCTCTTGGAGAGGAAGGGATATCCCATAAGCATGAAGTTGTTGAGTAACTTCGACTTGCAAAGCAGGGTTGCCCATAGCTTGGTGCAACCTAGTAACAAGATAATTGACAAACATGGGGGCATCATTATTAGCACCTTCATCTACAAAATCAAAGTTATCAATGTTCATTCTACTCTCTTGATCATTGTCAGCCATGTTAACAGAATTTGTGTGATTGCTTAGTGTATTCTTTGGCAATTCAAAACCTTATTGCTACTCCTCTTAGCCTTCAAAAATCAACACTTAAGTATCTACACCCATGGCTCAAATTGGTTAATTATAGAGAGTAGTGGAGTGGGTCTAACTTTGTAGAGTTGCCGAGGGATAGCTCCTTTCAGACTTCTTATGGCTCAATAATGGTAAAGTCATAGGCAAGTCTAAAAAGACTCCATTATTAAGACCAAAGCTCTCGAGGTGTGCGCCATATCTCACATAGTGAGCTCCACAAAACCAATAATAGATCCTAGTCCCACTTACCCTAATATAATCAACAAAATCAACCATGAATAGGCTACTTAAGGACCTCTCTTCTTAAGCAAGAAAAGAGAAACTAAATGCTCTGATACCAATGTAATGGAAATGGCCTATGAACTTTGAAGAGAGTAGCGGAATTAGAAAAATTAGAGAAATCATTTTTGTGAGGTTACTTTCTGAGCATAGAGGGTGAACTTAATTGATGGTAGCAACATAAACATAGTACTTAGTTAACTTGGCATGAACAATACTTTTGCAAGAGAGAGAGTTTAGAGAACATGACAACAATTGAGGACCGGATTTATGTGGAGCCGGTCCCCCCTCCATAGGCATTTGTATTATAGATTCTTCCATCAAGAGAGACTTGGTACAATACATTCTTTGTATTCCTTGTGACCTAGGTGATGCAATGAAGATGGAAAGCTTCATGCATCACGAGCATAACATAAAATTTGCAAAAAATATTAACTATCCTAAGGCCTCAAACACCTTCGAAGGTGGAGAGAGCTAGTGAGGAATGAAGGTAGGGAAGAGGCAGAAGAAACATTCCATAGGAGAAAGAAATAGTTCCTCACTTATCATCATCACTCTTCTTTCTAGCATACATAATAGCATAGTAATGAAGATGGAGAAAATGGAAATCTTAAGCATTGAAGCATGGCTCTTGGTTGGATTTGAATTCCATAGCCAAGAGTGTTGGTGTAGGCTCTCAACTTCTCTACTAGCTTAGAAAAGGAGATGGAGCTCTTGCACTTTTCACTTCACACAATGAGAGTGTATGTGTGTGTGTGTGGGAGAGTATACCCCCCAAGCAACCCCCCTTCTTGCTTTGGTCGACCCCCCCCTCCCCCCCCCCTTGTAGCTTATGCTTGAAGCTCATTGGACCCCTGCAAGCCCCAATCACATGCAGGATCCATAATAAGCAACAAGGGTAGTCTTGTGACAAGTTTCCCCCTTTCCCCTTTGAGAGAGAGGACTTGATAAATGCAAAAACAATTAATCAAATTAACTAATTTAATATTGAACCCCTTGGAAGGCCAACCAATAGGCTTTAGGCACACCATGAGGGAAAACATGGGTAGGGGCTTGACATGTGTCCGTTCTGCCTCTTGCGGCTTGGGCTTTCCTTGTGTGTGAGTGTGTGGTGTTCTCTCTCATCCCCCTAGCTTTAGGGCTTGCCCCCTCCTTTGTAGGGATGTGGCTGACTTTTGGAACACCTCATCCTCGAGCACCTTAGTCAACAAGCATAACAAAGCACCTCAAGGTTGGGTAGTGTTCCCACAAGCATCTCAAGCTTCCTAGTCGGCAAGCACGAAAAGCACCTCAAGCATCTTAGTCAGCAAGCACGACAAGCACCTCAAGCACCTTAGTCATCAAACACGACAAGCACCTTAGTCATCAAGCACAACAAGCACTTCAAGCTTGGGCCGGGTTCCCACCTCAAGCTCAGCCCTAGCTTACCTAAGGTCAAAGGACTTTTTAACACTAACCCTTGGAGGTCTTCAATGAAGCTAACCCTAAGGTCTTTTAAGCTCCATTGGCTAACCTTGCTCTTTGACAGACCATCACTCATTTGGACCCCTTTACCATTGGCCTCGGGTTGAGATAGATTTGTAAGTACATGTCTATATTCTAACCCTTGTTCCCGTTTGTTCTCCCACATTAAATGATCAATTTAATATGAGAAAATCATTTGAGTTGGTTAGATATTAGATTTTATGACATATATAATGGACTACTTAGTGGGTTGGATGATATTAAAATCATCCATTACCCAGATTTCCCCCTTCCCCTCTACTCGTCCTCGTCTAAATGCATGCTAACCCTCTCCATCGCCTCCACCCTGGTCTCCACTTGCGCGACCCCCATCGCCAACTACCATTGCCTCTGAAGGGGATCGGGGAGCACCACAGACGGAGAGTGAGAGAGAGAGAAGGAGACACACACGATGTGGGTGGGGAGACTCCAAAGAGTGAGCAGCCCCCTATACACTTATGCTATGTATAAGGTATACAAGTCAGTGGGCGCCCAGACTCTGGGCGGCCGGGCAAGGCACAGACGCCTATACCCCAACAACCTCCCACTTAAAGGCGACTGTGCCTTTAAGCAAGGGAACCTAGTCTAAAGACTAAAAAAGGTGAGAGAAAACCGCTCTCAACCGATGCCCACTGGCTGGCTGTGATCGTGTGCATCCGGCTGTCCTGCTCCCGTGTAAGTCCATACACCACCAGACGTACCGCACACGTACTGCAAGTATGTACTCAATACCTGCATATCTCCCTCGTGCACTATGCCATCATCAGTCAACAAACGACTGACAACCCCAACTGCAAATGCTCCCACTACAGCTGCGATATCCGGTCTCAAGATCAACATCTCATACATGAGACCACCGAATGCCGATGCAATGCTAGCGGGCCCTGCTAGCTCTACGGAGCATGCATCAACATATATATCCCTGGCAATAGGCATCTCTGACTGACAAGGCGTGTCAGCCACATGCATCTCCTGACTGTCCACAAAAGACGCATCAACCTGTCGTGCAACCTCAGAGCAAACCAGCTGCTCTAGGTGTCTGCTGGAAGACATATCCTGCACAACTATATCCCCATGCTCACTGTCGAGCATAGAAAGGAATGACTGCATAATCGCTGACATCTCAGCCTCCTCTGCAATCATCCACTGCAAACATGACCACTCAATCTGCTGTGACTCACTAGAGCTCTCATGCTCTAACTCCGTATGCATAGACTCTTGCACAACGTCCTCCTGTCGTGACTCACTAGAGCAAGACCGCTCTACCTGTCTATCCTGCATAGAAGTATCTCGCACAACTGACTCTCTGCTTTGCTCAGTCACTAGCAAAGCATGCATGTCTGACTCTGTCACCTCTCTATGTGACTGCTCAAGTCGTGCCCCAACCGTGTGCACAACGATCTCACTACTCTGCACTCCATGCAAAGCATCCTGCAACCCACAAGCAAAAGAGACTCGCCTGCTCTCTCGTTCTCTACCTGGCTGCATGATCACAGAGACAACACCGTCTCTCGCGTGATCCACATGCAATGGGTAACCTGTACCACTCCTGGCACCTCTCGCAATCACTAGCGAACCCAAATGCATCACAAAATCTCGCTCTCGTAGCGAAATCTGACATCCACTATCCTGTAATTGTCTGACTGAGATCAAATCTCGTCTCAGATCTGGCACATAACGCACATGACGCAGGGTAAATCTCATACCACTGGGCAAGGACAAACATACGTCTCCTGTACCCTCAATGTCATACATAGCACCATCAGCCATGTGCACACAACCAAGTCTCCCACTAGAAAACGTGCTAAACCACTCACGATACGACGTGACATGGAAAGTAGCATCTGAATCTAGTAACCAATGTGAAGACAATGTGCAATCCGATATGCAATCCGTAGACATAAGATCGTCTGAAGACAAGCTAGATGTAAATGTGACATCGCCATCACAAGCATACTCAGTAACCACCGTACTGATCTCACTAGCATCTGTCATGCCCAAATCTGCATCACGCATCTGTCGCCTCCGTTGTCTCAAACGCCTGAAACATCGACGCCTAATGTGCCCTCTATGTCCACAATGCCAACATGTCAAGTCTCTATGCCTTCGAGACTTGCGTGTGGGACCAATCTCTCCCATGGACATAGAAGTGGGACTAGACTCCCTAGTAGACATGGATGCCGCGTACATAGCATGTAAACTCTGCCATAAAGCATGAGTTGTAGTCTCCCTCGAGACCTGCCAGTAAACAGACTCAACCAGATGCAAATGAATTGTAGACATGGCTAACTCATCAAGATCCTGCCAATCATCATCACGCATAGACTTGGGCTTCGCCGATAAACCAAGCAAGGGTTTATCCTGCCCCAAATCTGCCAATGCAACAAGCATATGCTCCTTCCAAGCAACAAAATCTGCACCATCAAACTGTGTCAGACCATAACGCTGGAAGTCAAATGAAAAATCAGCCATAATGCTCGCAAAAGAGCAAGCAACAATGAGTAGCAAATGTCAACCAAATCAGCCCTAAACTGGCTCGAATTGCATCAACAAAAGTCTGCAAATATGGCTGTAAAATATGGCTGCAAATCAGCCCCAAAATTCAGCTCTTAAACAACTGCATAAACAAGTCACAAACGTGTCCCAGATCAGCCTACAACTGAGTCATACATGGACACCTGCAAAGAGGAAACAATGGCTGAAAATTCAGCACCCAAATAAGCCCTCAAACCTGCCTGTAAACTTGTAAACCTGTAGCTGAAACCTGCTGAAAAACCTCAAGCCATTAGTGCTCGAATCCGGCTACCTAGCTCGTAGCCACACAAGCATACATCACAATACTCACTCCTGTGAGTGTGCCAAGATAACTGTACGCCTGTCAAACCCGTGAGCTAATCACCAAGCCCACACTGTGCGGTATCGATGCATACACACGCACAAATCTCCCACCTGTAGAGAACACCGCACGCAAATGTTGAGTGCAACCCGCAATCTCTACCTAGATCGCATAAATGGTGCGCATAAAACTCCTGGGAAAATTTCGCCAGAGTTTCGTCAGTAAAACGGCCACAAAACCAGTAACCAAACTGACTGCACGCTCAAAACCATGAGCAACCAAAGCGCATCAAACCGTACTCCAAATGCATGCACCAATCTCCACACTTTGCATACATCATTGCAAACACCTACAAATCTAGTACACAAATATCTGCTCTACCTGTGACTGCCAAAAAACATGCTCGAGGCATACATTGCCAAGCTCAAAATGCAATCACATTAGTCTCCCTGAGCATCAAACCACATAAGGCATACATCGTATCCTCCCACCTGTGAGGAAACTTGCAGCAAATATCACTCTCACATCTGAGAGCAAACCATGTGTGGAATCCTCGACACACAATAAACAACTGCTGCTGCAGAAAATTCAGCGTTCAAAATTTTAAAATTCTGATATGACGAGCGCGTCCGGAGCGTGCCAAAACCCCAAGGTAGACTCCTGGATCATATGTATCCGAGTCCGGGTGTGAAAGCTATGCCAAAAACAGTGTTTTTGGGACCCGAGAGTGCACAAATAAACTTGCTGCTGTACCTGCTGTAATTCAAAGCATAATTTCAGCAAATAGACATCACCATCGCGTCCGGAGCGTGCCAAAACCCTGAACTAGACTCCTGGATCATGTAGATCTGACTCTGTATGACGGAGCTACGCAAAAAACTGCGTTTTAGAGCCCGAAAATGGCAAAAACGAGCTGCACACAGTCTTGAACCTGCTCCTGCTCCACTCTGCGTGATGCAATGTCCTCTCAATGCAAGCTCCAACACAAGAGCTCTGCCACAACAGCATCCAAGCACTCGAATGTCAAGCTCTCCTCCGCCGAGCACTTCTCTAACGAGCTCCACTGAGCTCAAAAGCTCCTCTCACCAAGGAAGCCGCAACCGCCTCCTCGACCAAGCTTGACCACACCAAGCTCCTAAGCTCCAAAGACAATGCTCCTCAAGCTAAAATCGCTCTTCGTGAAACTCCGCGATCGAACTCCACCGTCGAGAGCGAGCGAGCTATCGCCTCGAAGCTCTCAAAGCCGTCGTGCTCTCCGCGGTCACCATAGCTCTGATACCAATTGAAGGGGATCGGGGAGCACCACAGACGGAGAGTGAGAGAGAGAGAAGGAGACACACACGATGTGGGTGGGGAGACTCCAAAGAGTGAGCAGCCCCCTATACACTTATGCTATGTATAAGGTATACAAGTCAGTGGGCGTCCAGACTCTGTGCGGCCGGGCAAGGCACAGACGCCTATACCCCAACAGCCTCTGCCCTCACCCACTGAGTTGCTACGATCGACCTGATCCCACAACATCATCCCACAACGCGCGCGCGCACACACACAGGGCTGCACTCTCCGACATGCACACACACACACACATACACACACACACACACAGAGAGAGAGAGAGAGAGAGAGAGAGAGAGAGAGAGAGAGAGAGAGAGAGAGAGAGAGAGTCATAAAAACTAATATCTAATACTCCCAAATGATTTTCTCATGTTAAATTGATCATTTAATATGGAAAAGTGCCAAGGGAGTAAAAGCTAGAATATTAGTAAGGCTGCCAGACACACCGGTCTCTCTTAGGGATCCAAAGTAGGGAAAATAGGGATCCAAAGGGGGACATTATGCAAAAGAGAAATGTGCTTCAATGGGGCTTAAAAGACCTAAGGTTCAACCCCATTAAGACTTCCATAGGCTAAAGTTTCTAATTTTAATTGTATTATCCAAAGGCCAAAGCAGGGGAAATATTGGATGGTCATGGAAAGAATAAAAAGTCTTCCCACATCCCTAGGAAGGAGGGGGCGAGCCCTTATTGTAGGGGATGAGAGAGAAACACACACACACACACACTCCAAAGCTCCCCCTTTACACAAAGGGAATACTGGACACATGTCAGGCTCCTAACCCAATTGCTCCCAATCTCCTCTCAAATCCTATTGGATGACCATAGAGGTGGACCAATGAGAATTAGGCTAGAGTAAATTTAGTCTAATCAATTTATAAAATTCTTGATAAAAGAATCAATAGAAATTAAGCTGTGTAGAAGACTATTGGATAGTCTCCCAAGGGGTCCAATGAGCATCTAACAGCCCATTGGCTTGTCTGATTCCTATTGGCCAGAAGACAAAAAGGTCCAATGAGAGTTTAGATGAATTATTTAATTACCTAAAGCTCTCACAAAAGGGGAAAGGGGGACACATGTCACAAGTCTATCAATTATGCTTCTAATTTGTGATTGACTAAGCTTTGCAGGAGCCAATGAGAGGCCATCATGAGCAAAAAGCAAGAGGGGTCGACCAAGAGAGAGAAAGCTTGGCATTTTTAGTCTTACACACTTTGCTACCACACACACAAGCTATGTGTTGAGCAAGAACTCCGTCTCCTTCTCCAAGCATTGAGAAGTAGAGGCCTACACCAACATCTCTTGGCTATGAAATGCAAATTCAACCAAGAGCCAAGCTTCAATCGCAAGCTCATATACTCTACCATGCTAATTACTAAGCTAAGCTATGTTATTAGAGTGATTATGTGAGGATAATACTTCTTTCTCGTATGATACATCATCTTCCTCTCAATCTATCCTCATTCCCTGCTAGTTCTCACCATTTTTGAAGGTGTGTGAGGTCTTGGACTGAGGCTAGGGACACTAGGTGTGTTTTTCAAGCATAATTTGGTGTATGCAACTTCCATCTTTATTACACCAACTAGTTTTATCAAGGAACACAAAGATTGTATTGTACAAAAGTCTTCTTTGATGGGAGAAGCTATAATACAAAGCCTTTATGGAGGGGGGACCGGCTCCATGTAAATCCGGCCCTCAACTATTTATTGTCATGCCAAATTACCTAGGTGTAAATTGCTATGTTGTTTCTTCAAATTAAGTACTCTCTCTGTGCTCATTAGGAACTTGATCTTAATGAAATGCTCACTATGTTATCAATTTTTGCTACACAAGTTACTATTGCATTAAATGTTACGCGCGCGCACACACACACACACATACGCACACAGAGAGAGAGAGAGAGAGAGAGAGAGAGAGAGAGAGAGAGATAGAGAATCTCAAACGACATTTTTGAATTTCCTATTTTCTATTGTGGTGCAAACATAATGGTTACACTTGAATTAAATCCTAGTACTTCCTAAGACCCCCCCCCCCCCCCCCCCCCCCCCGATATTCGTAGCCCTTCCACTGTAATGTACCCAACATTTTTCAATAAAAGTATTTCATTTACTTTGCGAATATTAAAGGTTCGCATTTTGTTAAGTCTTGAAGCTTTCAAACGGAACGATCAGATCGAAAATCGGACTCTAGGACTACTAATTATGATCCTTATTCACTTGAAAACTATGGGTTGATGGGAAACTTAAACCTCAAGTCTATTTCTAAAGATAAGAGTTGACTATGAAGAAGGAGGGAGTATTTTTAGGAAAGGAGGAGTAATTTTAAAATAGAATAAGTACTTTTAGGAAAGAAAGAGTCTTTTTAGAAAAAAGAGAGGAGGAGTTTAATTTAGAGCTCTTTTCTTCAAAGCCGAGCTTCTTCTTAGAGGTTCGAAATCACACATTGGATTCCATGTCCACAAAAAAAAAAAGAGCCGCGAACGTACGCAAACTTATCCCTCTTTGCTTCCCTTTATTCTTAGCTGGCCTTGAGAGCCTATATAAAGATCCCTCTCTCTTCTCTTTCAAGACACACAAAGACACAAAGACACACTCTCAGAAGCGGAAGCTCTCTTGCCTTGACGTCGTAGTTACCTTCTCTCCCTCAAGCTCTTACCTTCAAGCTATTTCCATCTCCAAGTCTTCTCTACCATCGTCGTGTTGCCCTTCAGATTCCTGAGTTCTCTTTCTCTCTTCCCTTTTCTCTACCTCGTTATGATGGCCTCGAAGCGAGTGATTCAAAGCTCGAAGGATGCTCATGTCATTCCACCTCCAAGGAAGGTGATTTTGCTTTCCTTGTCTCACTGCAAGCCTTCCTTTCTTCTTGGGCACACTACTAGCATCGTTTATCAATGGCGGAATTTTCCTGTCCTTAGGGGGCCGAGCATGGTCCTCTACCACGCCTCGCGCTAAGTTCTTCATTCGTGTCATCGCGCCTACATAGGCAACAATAAGTTATGGCTCGATATCACACAACCACACGCAAACAATCCTACCAGTACGTCAACAAAAAGAAGGCCTACTCTTTTTGAAATCATAAAAACCCAACTAAACTTTTCTGTGCCTCACACACATAATGATACACACACACATAGTATGTAAGTATGTGGGAGTACAATATGATAAGTAGAAGATTGCCGAATAGAAATTATAGAATGAAGAGAGAGAGAAAGAGAGAGAAACTGTCACTTCGCTTTTGAAAGGCAACCTACGACACACGAAAAGCAACCACCTCCTGCACCTCTCCTCTATCCTCTCTCTCGACTCCACCCTGCAATGCTCCTCTCTTCGTGCGCGCCTTCTCTGCACATCCAGCGTCTCCCCAGCCTGGTGTGCCCCCACTTATGCTCTCTTATCTTTCACCACACAGCTCGACACAGGAGTTCCCACCCCTTGCCCTCACACAGATTGCACATAGAAACTACAACAACTATTGCACACACGTGCACAGACTCACCACACCTGTAGCTGCATACCTAGTCGTTCCTGCTTGCCAACCTCGTCCGTACGTTCATGCTCCCAACACACCCCCCACCCCATTATATCCAACTTGCGAAAGTCCCCCGTTTGCCCCCTGGTGGCACTGCATGACGGCTACGCGCATACTCTTGCTCGACCTCCCCAAACTAGCCGCGCCACGTGCTCAAGCCTAGTCTCCCCGTGCGTTGACTATGTGCCCCTACAACTCTCGTTGAATCCCCCAATTGACCATAGTTTGCTACTCGCGCTGGGCTCTCCCCCTTGCAGCATCTCCTTCAGATTCGTCCCAATTCCCATTTCACTAAACTGAAAATGAAAATTTTCTAATACTCTCAAAAAATTCCCCGTTTATAGTTTCATCGGACCTCAATTTTAAAGGTCATAAATGCCCAAACACGAAGAATTTGGCAGGTTTTCTTTCTCTACGCATGTGACAATGGCTTCTCAGCAAGCTCAAGGAAAGAGGAAGCGAGACGATGAAGCAGAAGGTCAGCTACAGAATGGTCGCTTGGGTGTGCAAGAAGACGGGAGTAGTCTTAATCACTCTGCAGACGAAGGTCGCCATAACCAGGTCGACCTTGCTCTTCTAGAAGCTCTTGAAAACTCTCACGAAACAGCCGAGGTCTTGGACTTGCGAGGCTTGAAGAAGATAGTTCTTGCCTTTGAAAGGAAGCTTCGCGACAATCTGGAAGCACGCATGAAGTATGTGGATCAGCCTGATAGATTTCTAGAGTCTGAGGTTGATCTTGATGAAGAGATAAAGAAGCTGCATGCTCTAGCTGCTGCACCTGACCTCTACCCAGACCTTGTTCGGCTCAATGCAGTACCTTCTCTCCTTGGATTGCTCACACACGAGAACACCGACATAGCCATTGATGTTGTTAACCTACTGAGTGATCTTACTGACGAGGATGTCATTGGAGAAGGCAGTGATGAGTCAGCATCCATCCTTGTCGATGCTCTTATTGAAAACAATGCACTTGAGTTGCTTGTGCAGAACCTCTCCCGCATGGAGGAAAGCGAACCTGAAGAAGCCTCTGCAGTCTTTAACACCCTCTCTGTGCTGGAGAACATGATAGAGGTTAGGCCTGCTGTGGCTGAGATGGTATGTGAAAGAACCAAACTCTTAAGATGGCTTCTCAATAGAATCAAAGTTCGGGAATTTGACAGCAATAAGCTGTATGCCACTGAGATCTTGGCTATCCTACTACAAAATAGTGCAGTGAATCAGCGAAGAGTCGGGCAGCTCAATGGTGTGGACACAATCCTACAAGCTGTAGCTCTTTACAAGTCTAAAGATCCCAAAAGTGGGGAAGAAGAAGAGATGTTAGAGAATTTATTCGGTTGCCTTTGTAGTGTTGTCATGCCTATGGAGAATAAAGAAAGGTTTGTCAAGGCAGAAGGTGTTGAGCTCATGATTATTATCATGAAACAAAAAAGGCTGGCTTATGGCTCTGCTATGAAAGCCTTGGATTTTGCGACAACTCGCTGTCCCCAAGCCTGTGAACGGTTTGTGGATGTTCTTGGGTTGAAAACACTCTTTGCCGCCTTCATGGGAAGGGTAAGTTTACAATCTCTTCTTTCTGTTATCAATTACATTCTTAAACCAAAGCATGAATAAAAGCTCTATATCAAGCAGATAGTAGCTACTGCATGATGATCATTTTTCATTTTCCAATGACAACAAATGTTGTGAATTACTTTTTAAGAGAAGAGGGGAGAATGAATAAGAGTGGGAAAGATTGGAAGTAGCCTTTTTGTGTCGAAGTGAGTACCGACAACTATTAATTATGGGTGTATTCAAAGGTGGTTCTTCTCTTCTGGTTTATAGATTGGAGATTGTTTATAGATAGCAATCAGACTTAACATGGCCCATCTAAAAATAATAAATATGTATTGATTGACCATAATTATTAAAACTTAACCTAGTGAAAACTTGATATTCCGATAGCGCAATTGGGATGACCTTCAATTGGTATTCAGATTGAGGGTTTAACAACATTTTGGAGAAAACGTGTAAATTCCTACAAGCTTTCCCACTTTAATCGGGCTGAAAATGACCTTCTCTAGCCCGAGTTCGGTAGCATAACCACAATAGGAGGCTTCACAGACAGAATCCCCAAGCAAAAGGTGACTTTCCCGGTGCATTTGAGCAATTTCCCAAACTTGGCGAGTAATTGCAGCACGCTGAATGCTCTGTTTTCTACCCCGAAAATGCACCAGAACACATGTACAACGATCCCCTAGCTTCCCCGAAGCACTTGAGGTATTAGGGATCAAAAAGGGTCAAAACCCTAAACCTGCAAAAATACAAGTGAATCTGTGTTGTGTCACGTTCGAATCTTGACTTGGGGTGTCCAAGTTTGCTACACAGAGTGGCCCTAAGTTCATATTTATAGGCCCTTGGCCTTCAAACTCAAAAGCAGTTACATGAAAAGCTGCAAACTCAAAAGCAACTGGCCCAAAAGCAACTAGCGTGAATTGCGGAAATCTGTACAGCCTGCCACATGGCATGTGTCAGTGGAAAACGTGGAGAATCTGTACTATAGCCACATCATCATTTGATTACTTCCTCTTCTTTTTGGAAGGACTAGGTACTCCACCGTGTCTGCGGTCTTCTTGGGGCAACATCACTTTCAGAGGTAGGAGGGCTGTCGCTTACATACCTCCCTTGAAAGTTCATGACGCACTTCTTCTTCTCGAATAATTTGCCTGGGAGGTCCTTCTGTCAGGTGCAGCGGAAAAGGGTGAATCGGGTGATGAACTTGTCTGCAACCATGAGCAAACCTCTCTCGGGACCGGGCAGCCAATGGATCTCGAATCTGTTGTGACAGATCTCCTCGTACAGTGCGTATCGTCCACCGAACGGGCATGAGCAACCAAGAACGCGTGAGACCACGCGTGTAGGGGCTCAACACAAAGGAGAAAGGGAGCGCTAGAGAGAGATGGAGAGATCGATGGGAAAAAAACACCAGAGAGATTGATGGTGGAGAGAGAAAACACTAGAGAGAGAATGTGGCGCACACTGGAGAATGTTAGCAAACTACAAAACGCTAGAGAGAGAGAGTGTGCCCAAACACTGAAACTTTGCAATGATCACAACATGCCAAAAGCGCAAGGGGGTTGGTTGCATATATAGGCAAACAGGAAATTTTCCCTACCTACTGCAGAAAACCCACGATTCTGATGAATGACCCTAAAATGCTAATAAATATGTAAACTCACTAAAGGGGAGTTGACACACATATTTAGTAGTAGAACTATAGAACACCCGAGACTCTGAACCCAAGAAACCCTAGGAATGGGGATCCTGCCTCATGCTAGCCTACCGGGTGAGCATCACAGTGGAGTGCATCGCCAAGAACAGGTACGTCTACCGATAGGGCCGGGCACAACCACAAAATAGCCCACTCCCTAATCTCCTCCTGGGAGATATTGGAGCCACCACTTGACAAGAATCTGAACTCTAACACCTTCTGGTATCTCCTCTCTATTACCCAAAGAGATTCTTTTCCCACTAGGAGGCCTCGTAGGAATTATCTCTTCTTGGGCACTTGGGGGAACTTGAGGTTGAAGGGCCCGAGTCTGGCTTTGAACCTCCGCTTGCAAATTAGGGTTTCCCATTGCTTCTTGTAACTTGTTAACAAGGTAGTTGACAACTCTGCAACCATCGTCAAATACTATACCATGAGCCAAATCTAAGTTGTCAATATCGATTACATTCTCTTGTTATGTTGGGCCATGATTGAATTTCCTTGCATGTGTATGCTAGCTCTTTCCTTGGCACTTGGCTATTACTTCTCTTATCCCTTGAAAACTAGCACTCGAGTAAATTGCAAAGCATAGTGGAGTGGTTTTACCACTGCGAGGTTGGCACAAATGAATAGCTCAATAATGGTTAAGCAGTAGGCAAGTTCCGAAAGACTCCATCATAGATCCTGATGGTATCCACCGTACCTTGTAAACAAACATACCACGCAAGATAATGAATCCTTGTCTAACTTACCCTATCTCAATGAACAACTCCAACCTTTCATAGATTACTCAAGGACCTCTCTTCTTAGGCGGAGAAACCTCAGCTCCAATACAATTGTTAGAGAATCTATTACTTACTTTTAGATTCCACGGAATTTAACTATAAAAGGAGAGAATTTTCCTTAAGAGAAAGATAGAGAGGAGACTATAGGTTGTGCCAGGCTAATTTCATTACACAATTACACATTAAGAACACAAAGAGATTACCCAATTAAGATTGACAACTTGATGAGGACCGGATTTACTTGGAGCAATCCCCCCTCCAAAAGGACTTGTATTATAATTCTTTCATAAGAGAGCTTTGTTACAATACATGTTTGTGCTCTTGCCGAGTCTTTCTTGAATCGAGAAGATGGTGTTCTTCAAGATTCCACAGTATAACCCTCCTTCCCAAACCCTAAACGTCTCAGCGTGGAGAAAGGAACTGCGGGGAAAGAGGAAGATGGGGTGACAAAAATGGATAGTTTTCTCACGTGAAAATCTTTTAATTCAAAGGGGAACTGTCCCATTGTGTGCGGGAGCACCTGTAACAGACTTGGACACTCCAAGTCGAGATTCAATCACCACAACACCAAATAACCACTTCAAAACAATTTACAGATCACAATAGATTTGCACTGGCCCGACGGAGTTCCGTGCCTAGAGATATTGGCCCCAAAGACTGGCGCCCCTTTCGGTATTTCTTTATGTATTAAATCAATGTCAAAGTACAAGAGAGCGGTTAGGGTTTCACTCTCAGACTCTGCGTCCAGATGCTCTTCAGAGTGAGCCCCTCACCGCTTATTTAAAGATTACAAGGGATGCCCAAAAGCAGAGCCCCAAAAGGTTTCAAAAATAAAAGCAAAATTTCCCTCTCTCTCTCTCTCAAGAGAGTAAAAATAAAGCAGTCAATTTCTCTCTCTCTCTCTCTCTCTCTCTCTCTCTCTCTCTCGGCCCACCGTAGAGAAAAGCAGCAATTTTGCGTCGCTCAAAAGTTGGATTTTCAGCCCGTAATATCCCCCGCAATTTCCGAGAATCCGTACTGCTTGCCACGTGGCATTTCAGCTGCCAAAAATTAGGGTTTGCAAGAATTAGGGTTTTTGGCAGAAATTAGGGTTTGCAAGAGTTAGGGTTTTTGCTCTCAGCCATGTCATCACTTTGTGACATACCCCCCTCTTGAAAGCATTGTAATCGCCCGCGATTACGCTTGCAAAACCGACATAAGCCATAAACCGTCTTAGCAGACACTGATTGTTAGTACCTACGTACTAGGGACACACATCTAGCACATGTACCAATCGACAGTCACATCACAGGACATCACATGACATTCAACATTCATTCGGATCTTAGAGCATGATTTATCGGCAATGTAGCTGGCAATCGCATCTAGGTCCAATCGGGACCTCATCGATGTCCGATTGACTAACCCCTATTGCAACCATGTCTATTCGAGAGCAATCAGACCAAAATGCTGCAGTCATTTCGTCTATCAGTTCCTGCACTTAAAAGAAGTCAAGAACAAATCAGTATCATAATCAGGAATTCCATTTCATTAAAGTCATACAGCAGAATACTGTCAACTTTTAGTATCCTTGAAGCTCAAAGAGACATCAGTGACTCTAGTATCTAAATCAAGGCATCTGTTGACAAAGGAGCGGAGTGACTCCCCTCTTGTGCGTCCCACTGTATCAGATCTCCGGCCAAGCTGAATTCTGGGTTCCATTTGGAGTAGACTATGCTAAACCAAAAGCATCGAGGTAAAGTTTCACAATATGAGGAGTATTTGCTAGGTCCTCCTCCTCCATCCACTTCGCATCCAATGCAGGATAATTCTTGAACTTAACCAAGAACCGCCTTCGGACTTTACCGTTAGTCTTCGTGTCCTTATGTGCCAAAATCTGTTCAGGAACAAGGATTTCCTCGTTTTCTTCCACTTCGGGTTGCTCATCAGGCTCCCCATCATCAGGCACATCACTCTTAAAAGTTTTCAAGAGACTCACATGAAATGCATTGTGAATCCTCCAAGTATCTGGTAGTTTCAATCGGAAGGAGACATCATTTATCTTTTCAATTATTTGGAAAGGGCCGTAGTATCTCATACTGAGCTTTGGAAAAAGCCTCTCCTTTCCCTTTTTCTTTCTTAGGCGTGCCTTCTCAAAACGTAAGAGCACCCAATCATCCTCCTTCAAGTTCAAGTAGCGACGATGGCGATCCGCTGCCTTTTTCTGTCGTTCTTGAGACTTCTGCAAAGTCTCGCGAACCTTGGCAAAAGCCGTATCCAAATCTCGCGTATATTCATCTGCTTCAAAAATCTTATCTTTCGTGCTTAGGAAGGGTGGAACCTTCGCAACACCTTCAACAATCTCAAATGGCGCCTTCCCCGTCGAAGAGTGTATCGTGTTATTGTAGGCAAATTCCACCAAAGGTAAGTACTTTTCCCATTTGAGTCTTTTGATCTGAGATATAAGACTTCAATAAATCTAGAACCATTGAATTTGCAATTTTAGATTGCCCATCAGTCTGCGGGTGGAGCGATGACGAGAACTGCAACCGTGTGCCAATGTTCTCCCAAATTGCCTTCCAAAACAAATGCGTAAATCTGGGGTCTCTGTCGGAGACAATTGTTTCAGGTATGCCATGTAATCTGAAGATGTGGGCCACAAACAATCTCGCTAAGTGATCCGGCTTGACTGTTTTCTTCATTGGAATGAAATGAGCCTGTTTGCTAAATCTGTCAATAACAGTCCAGATACCATCGTGACCACTCTGTGTTCTCGGGAGATCAAAAATGAAATCCATTGCAATACTTTCCTAGGGGCGGGTGGGTATGGGTAAAGGCTGTAACAATCCCTGTGTCTTATGCTTGTCAAACTTGACCTTCTGGCATACTAAGCAACTGCGCACAAACACTTCCACATCCTTTTTGAGTCTCGGCCAAAAGAAGTCTCTCTCTACCCCTTTCACGGTGGTAGCAATGCCGCGGTGACCCGTAAAAGGTGGACAGTGGCATTCAGTCATAACCTTTTCCCTCAACGGCTGTGTAACACACAACATGGTTTTTCTCATCAAGTAGCCTTCCTGAATGGAGTATCCTGCTACTGTCTCCCTGTCCCGTATCCGTGTGAAAATATCTGCAAAATCTGTATCTGTGGCATACTGGAAATAGCCAGAACCAACGGCTTCCGAGACAAAGCATCTGCCACCACATTCTTCTGTCCTTGCACATGGACAATCTGGAAGTGAAACTGTGACAAGATGTTCGTCCATCGCATCTGCTTTTCCGAAAGCTGCTTCTGTGACAAGAAGTAGCGCAAACTCTGATGGTCTGTGAAGACAGTAAAATCCGTTCTGAGTAGGTAATGCCGCCACTGAGTAAGACTGCAAAAAGCTCTTTCTCATAAATCTGTGCTATCATCTCCGGCCTAGAGAACAATCGGCTCTCGTAAGCAATGACATGGCCTTCTTGCATCAAGACCGCACCCAGACTACGACCACAAGCATCACAATATACTTCAAATGACTTCTGCAAATCCGGCAAAGTCAAAACTGGTCCTGTAGTCAATTTCTCTTTCAATGTCTGAAAGGCAGTCACCTCTGTGGGTCCCCACGAGAAAGGGACTCCTTTCTGTGTCAAGATATGCAAAGGGGAAGTAACCTCTGCAAACTTTCGTATGAATCGCCTGTAGTACAAACACAGTCCCAAGAAGCTTCTAACTTCATGGACATTCTTCAAATTGGGCCAATCACGTATAGTCTCTATCTTGGCCGGATCCATTTGCACTCCTGCTGTTGAGACAATGTGTCCCAAAAAGTGTATCTCTGGTAGAAAAAAATCACTTTTCTTTGCATTAATCACTAACTTGTGATCTCGTAATGCCTGAAGGACCCGAAGCGGATGATCTCTGTGTTCTGCCTCATTCTTGGAGAAAACAATGATGTCGTCAAAGAAAGTGCCAACAAAACAATTCACAGATCACAATAGATTTGCACTGGCTTGGTGGAGTTCCGTGCCTAGAGATATTGGCCGCAAAGATTGGCGCCCCTTTCGGTATTTCTTTATTTATTAAATCAATGTCAAAGTACAAGAGAGCGGTTAGGGTTTCTGTAACAGACTTGGACACTCCAAGTCAAGAATCAATCACCACAGCACCAAATAACCACTTCAAAACAATTCACAGATCACAATAGATTTGCACTGGCCCGGCGGAGTTCCGTGCCTAGAGATATTGGCCCCAAAGACTGGCGCCCCTTTTGGTATTTCTTTATGTATTAAATCAATGTCAAAGTACAAAGAGCGGTTAGGGTTTCACTCTCAGACTCTGCGTCCAGATGCTTTGAGAAGTGAGGCCCTCACTGCGTATGAAAAGATTACAAGGGATGCCCATAAGCAGAGCCCCAAAAGCTTTTAGTCAAAAACAGTTTCTCTCTCTCTCTCTCTCAATGAGAGCAAAATAAAGCAATTCAACTCTCTCTCTCTCTCTCTCTCTCTCTCCAATTCCTTGTCTAGCCAAAAGCTGCCAAAAAAAAAAAACGTCGCTAGCTGCTTTTTTTAGCCTCCGCAAATTTCGGGAATCCGTACCTGCTGCCACGTGGCATTGGCGCTAGCTTTTTAGGGTTTCCAGCCACTTAGGGTTTCAGCCAGCAGTTAGGGTTAGGGTTTCCAGAAATTAGGGTTTTTAAAGATTAGGGTTTCTGGCAGAAATTAGGGTTTGCAAGATTTTTAGGGTTTTTGGCAGAAATTAGGGTTTTTGCTATCGGCAGCCACGTCGTCACTTTGTGACATACCCCTCTCTTGAAAGCATTGTAATCGACCGCGATTATGCCTGCAAAACCGACAGAAGCCATAAACCGTCTTAGCAGACACTGACTGTTAGTACCTAGGTACTAAGAACACACATCTAGCACATGTACCAAATCGACAGTCGCCATCACAGGACATCACATGACATTCAACATTCATTCGGATCTTAGACCATGATTTATCGGCAATGTAGCTAGCAATCGCATCTAGGTCCAATCGGGACCTCATTGATGTCCGATTGACTAACCCCTATTGCAACCATGTCTATTCGAGATCAATCAGACCAAAATGCTGCAATCATTTCGTCTATCAGTTCCTGCACTTAAGAGAAGTAAAGAACAAATCAGTATCATAATCAGGAATCCCATTTCATAAAGTCATCCAGCAGAATACTGTCAGCTCTCAGTATCCCTGAAGCTCAAAGAGACATCAATGACTCTAGTATCTAAATCAAGGCATCTGTTGACAAAGGAGTGGAGTGACTCCCCTCTTGTGCATCCCACTGCACTAGATCTCCGGCCAAGCTGAATTCTGGGTTCCGTTTGGAATAGACTATGCTAAACCAAAAGCATCAAGGTAAAGTTTCACAATCTGAGGAGTATCTGCTAGGTCCTCCTCTTACATCCACTTCGCATCCAATGCAGGATAGTTCTTGAACTTAACCAAGAACTGCCTTCGGACTTTACCTTTATTCTTCTTATCCTTATGTGCCAAAATCTGTTCAGGAACAAGGATCTCCTCGTTTTCTTCCACTTCGGGTTGCTCATCAGGCTCCCCATCATCAGGCACATCACCCTTAACAGGTTTCAAGAGACTCACATAGAATGCATTGTGAATCCTCCAAGTATCTGTCAGTTTCAATCGGAAGGAGACATCATTTATCTTTTCAGTGATCTGGAAAGGTCCATAGTATCGCATACTAAGCTTTGGAAAAAGCCTCTTCTTTCCTTTTTTTCTTTCTTAGGTGTGCCTTCTCAAAACGTAAGAGCACCCAATCATCCTCCTTCAATTTCAAATCGCGACGATGGCGATCCGTTGCCTTTTTTTGTCGTTCTTGAGACTTCTACAAAGTCTCGCGAACCTTGGCAAAAGCCGTATCCAAATCTCACGTATATTCATCCGCTTCAAAGATCTTATCTTTCGTGCTTAGGAAGGGTAGAACCTTCGCAGCACCTTCAACAATCTCAAATGGCGCCTTCCCCGTCGAAGAGTGTATTGTGTTATTGTAGGTAAATTCCACCAAAGGTAAGTACTTTTCCCATTGAGTCTTCTGATCCGAGATACAAGACTTCAATAAATCTAGAACCACTGAATTTGAGATTCAATAAATCTAGAACCACTGAATTTGCAATCTTAGATTGCCCATCAGTCTGCGGGTGCAATGAGGACGAGAACTGCAACCGCGTGGCAATATTCTCCCAAATTGCCTTCCAAAACAAACGCGTAAATCTGGGGTCTCTGTCGGAGACAATCGTCTCAGACATGCCATGTTATTGGAAAATCATCGCGACCATTCTGTGTTCTCGGGAGATCAAAAATGAAATCCATTGCAATACTTTCCCAGGGGTGGGTGGGTATGGGTAAAGGTTGTAACAATCCGTGTGCCTTATGCCTATCAAACTTGACCTTCTGGCATACTAAGCAACTGCGCATAAACTCTTCCACATCCTTTTTGAGTCTCGTCCAAAAGAAGTATCTCTCTACCCGTTTCACGGTGGTAGCAATCCCGCGGTGACCCGTATAAAGTGGACAATGGCATTGAGTCAAAACCTTTTCCCTCAACTGCTGTGTAACGCACAACATAGTTTTTCTCATCAAGTAGCCTTCCCGAATGGCTACTTTCTCCCCATCCCGTATCCGTGTGAAAATATTTGCAAAATCTGTATCTGTGGCATACTGATCGACCATATCCTCGAAGCTCCTATGATGTATCGCGGAAATAGCCAGAACCAACGGCTTCCGAGACAAAGCATCTGCCACCACATTCTTTTGTCCCTGCACATGGACAATCTGGAAGTGAAACTGTGACAAGATGTTCGCTCACCGCATCTGCTTTTCTAAAAGCTGCTTCTGTGACAAGAAGTAGCGTAAACTCTGATGGTCTGTAAAGACAGTAAAATCCGCTCTGAGTAGGTAATGCCACCACTGAGTAAGAGCATGGATAACCGCCAAAAGCTCTCTCTCTCAAATCTGTGCTGTCATCTCCGGCCTAGAGAACAATCGGCTCTCGTAAGCAATGACATGGCCTTCTTGCATCAATACCGCACCCAGACTACGACCACAAGTATCACAATATACTTCAAATGACATCTGCAAGTCCGGCAAAGTCAAAACTGGTCCCGTAGTCAATTTCTCTTTCAATGTCTGAAATGCAGTCACCTCTGTGGATCCCCACGAGAAAGGGACTCCTTTCTGTGTCAAGACATGCAAAGGGGAAGCAACCTCTGCAAACTTTCGTATGAACCGCCTGTAGTACGAACACAGTCCCAAGAAGCTTCTAACTTCATGGACATTCTTCAAGTCGGGCCAATCACGTATAGTCTCTATCTTGGCCGGATCCATTTGCACTCCTGCTGTTGAGACAATGTGTCCCAAAAAGTGTATCTCTGGTAGGAAAAATTCACTTTTCTTTGCATTAATCACTAACTTGTGATCTTGTAATTCCTGAAAGACTTGAAGTAGATGAACTCTGTGTTCTGCCTCATTCTTGGAGAAAACAATGATGTCGTCAAAGAAAGTGCCAACAAATAGTTTGTACTCTCGAAAGATCCTGTCCATCATCCGGTTAAATGTCGCAGGAGCTTTTGGTTAAGCCAAAAGGCATCACCAAAAACTCAAATAACCCAAAAGTAGTTCAAAAGGCTGTCTTGTAGACGTCTTCCGGTGCGATTCGGATCTGATGATATCCACTCTTCAAGTCAATCCTGCTAAAGCACGAGGATCCCCGTAACCTGTCGAGTATATCATCGATCCTAGGAATCGGAAATTTGTTCTTGATGGTGATTTTGTTGAGAGCTTTATAATCGATGCACATTCTCCAAGATCCGTCTTTCTTCAAATCCAACAACAGTGGAGAGCAATACGGTGAAGTAGTATGTTGGACAAGACCCTTTTCCAAGAGGTCTTTCACTGGGTTTATAATCTTTTCATTCTGTACTCGGCTCACACGGTAAGGTGGCCGGTTCAGTGGTGTGCTTCCAGGTATCAGATCAATGGTATGATCTTTAGGCCCTCTAAAAGCAATCGGCATGAGTGTGGAGAAAAATCTTGGCGTTCTTTTGTTCAGGTCAAAACATATTCAACCTTTATCCATCATTCAAGTCTCTCCCATAAGAATGAGTAAAGAAAACTGAAGTTCATCAAGTACAATCTCTAAGCCCTTCATTTGTCAAAGTCGCTTTCTCGGCCCGGTAGTCAACCACGGCGTAGTTCTTGTGGTACCAAGGGATTCCGAGTAGAATGTCACTCGCATGCCCTGAACACCCCTGTCATTGCAAACGAAGGTTGCCAATGCTCGGTGTAATGCAACATCCCGTCCGGGTGCCAGTCGAACTACCTCCGCTTGTGGCGTCAGTCTGTCGAGCGTGATTCCAAATCGAGCCGCCAATTCCAAGTGAAAAGAAGTTTGCCTTGGCTCCTTCGAAAGAGCGTCCCGATCCTTCACTTTGCCCCAAAAGCGGCAAAGTTTGTACTTTCATTCATTTGATTCGGTGTAGGTCCCATGCCATGTGGTACCAGCTCTGCTTTTCTATCTGCCTTTTCTGCCACGTTCCTCAGCTGCTCTCGAACTCTCAGGCCTGTCGTCGTCCTTATCATTCTGTTCTTTCGGTGCCTTTTTAGGGCACTTCGTGGAGATATGTCCATGTTCCCCGCATCCAAAGCACTTCCCGTCTCTGATGAAGTGAGCTCTCTCCTCAGGAGTAAGCTTGGGTGGTACATCCTTTTTCTCTGGGTTGCTCTTTTTCTTTCTACTTTCATTCCCAGAAGTCTGTTCGGCTCGTTGTGTCATGGCCTCATCTGTGGGGTAGGTCAAACTGCCAGAGTGAATGGCAAAGCCCTGCTTCGTATGACTCATCAACTCCTGAATAGAAGCTGACTTCTGCTCCAAGCAGTGATCTCGGATCTCTGTAGGTAGACCCAAGGTAAACCGCTCAATCTGTTCTCTGAACGAGATCTTCTTGAATGAAGAGGCGGGTAGAAAAGAGCTCCAGAATCTTTCACAGTAAGCATTGATTGTATCTTTCTTGGTCATCCGAAGATGGTTCCAAGCAGCTCGTATATATCGTTCATATTCTTGCATCAACCAAGAACAAATAAAAAGCTTCTTAAATTTCAGCCATTTAACTGGCGCAGTCTTGTTTAAAAGAAGCGTGGACCACCAAGTACGAGCATTCCCCTCAAAGTAAAGAGGCAGCTCTCCGAATCTTGGAGTGCTCTGAATAGCATCCTCCCGTGAAAGCTATGTCAAACTGCTATATAAAAGACAAAGCCTTCGAAGCATCTGAGTATCCTGAAAAAGTATCAAACTTGATCGAGTGGCCACCTTTTTTAAACTCTCGGACTTTCTTGCTTTTATCTTCGAGAAAGTCATACTGGTTTGGCTTTGTAAAAGTTCTTCTTGTTCGCATAAAAGTTTCTGTCATCTGAATCTGAGCTGTCTGTAGACGAGTCCTCAGTAGAACTGTCAATCTCTGGGCGAGATTTAGCCTTCTTTGCCTTTTTCTTGCCCTTTCCGAAGCTTTGTTTCTTGCTTCGCTTTTTACCTTTTGTCTTCTTCGCTCAAATCTGAAGAGCTAGAAGAAGAAGAAGAAGAAGAAGAAGAAGTGGGTACTCCTTCAAATCGAACGCGCTTCTTCTGTTTCTTTGCCTTGTCAAAAGTCGACTGACGACCCAAATATCTCGAGAAGTCAGTGCTTTTCTTCTGCTTTTTGCCGTGCTTTTTGGCTTTCTTTTGCGCGTCAAAAAGATGAGCAATCCGTGCATCAACCACCTCCTGTAATTTTTTCTCTGAATACTGTTTGTGATCAGAAGGTTTCTTGAGAGCGGGTTTCAGGGTTGGTGTAGTGGTTTTCTGCCACTGCGCATGCACTGCTTGAAAAGAAGTCTCGCTCATATATTTTGCCAATTTCGGATTCTTTGCAAAACTGAGCATCATCTTTGTTGCATCGCCGATCAGTTGACGACGCTTCATCTCTCTTTGCTCCGCTTGAGTAGGCCGAGGCGGACCATACTCTGTGCCGGAATCTTCGTTGTGATTCGTGTACATTCGTTGGCCAGGCTTACGCTGATGATTCATTGTTTATGCCCCGTAATCAGCAGGCGGATGTCAAAGTGATTATGGGAGCCTTGGAACTTTTTGGCAGTGCGGCTGGGCATAGAGTCAACTTTTGTAAATCAAAGCTTTTGCCTCTCTGTTCGTGTGATTGGCATAGTTTGCTATCGCCAGGGGAGATTGTGTTGTCAAATGTGATCACTAGGCATTTGGGTTATCCTATTGGATGGAATGTTACTCACTCTTAGAAAGTCAATTGGGTCATGCAACGTTTGAATGTCAAATTGCATTACTGGAAGTTATCTACTTGGCCCTTGCATGTTCATCTGCGAATTGTTCAGAGTATTTTGTTGGCATATGTTCAATTTTTTTTGCCATTGATGCATTGGCCTCGCCATTGTCTTGATTCTCTTATGTTGGACATTATGTCCCATTTGTGGCGGCTCAGCGTTTTCAGCCCTTGCCATCGCCAAAAGAACCCTCATGCCTAGCGTTTTTGATCCTAGCAAAAGCAACCCCAGTTTTCAGCCTTTGGACATTTTCAGCAGGAGATTTTCAGCCATCAAAGACCATCAGTTTTCAGCCCTAAGACCTGCAGAATTTCAGTGACAAAGACCAACAGAATCAGCCCCAAAACCAGCGTTTTGGATTGTAGCAGATTTCAGCCCATAGTGTTTTTGGACAGCAGATAAAAGATTGCAGATTTCAGCCCTAGTGTCGGCCTCGCCATCCCCGTCGTCATCACCGACATAGTCTAGACTTGCATGAGTCACATGCATTCAGTGTGTACCAGATTGTGCAATCATAAGTAGACCACTCTCACCGACGAGAGTGGGGCCTTCGGAGGAGGGTTTGACAACGTTCTGGTGTCGTATTCTCTTCTCTCTCTATCTCTCAGTCTCATACACTTTCACGCACAGTGTCCATTCACTTGTTTGTGATCATTGCACTCTCTCATTAAGAACGGAAGGCTCTCCCTTCCATAAGAACAAAAGAAACCTTGAGCACAGTTCGGAGCACTCATCTTGAGCAAAGCGCAAACATTCATTCCGCTGCACCTTACATTGGTATCAAAGCTTTGGCAGTGTTCTGTATCACTCAAGGAAAGAACCACAAGAACCACATATTTTTTTCGCTTGTTGCGGTCGCACGAACCCAAGTTCGCTTGGGCGTGTCGATTCCTAATCGTGTTTTTGAAGAGTGACAGGAATCCCAAGAAAGAAGGGCTTGTCCAGCCTCCCCTTGTGTCTCTTTTCACTCATTGAGATCGGACCGTGCACTTAGTGGCCGGCCAATCGACGTGAGGTGGGAAAAAGCAACCTGGTGTGAGCGCAAGGCCGCCACGGGGTGTGCCCGTGGAAAAGAGCAAAACTCGGGTGAAGAGAAGATCCTTCTCTAACACAGATTGCAAGCTAAAGAAGACCCGCAAGAACCTCAAGAACTCAAGAACCCCAAGAACCAAGACCCCCAAGAACCCAAGTTCCTCGTGAACCTAAGAACCCAAGACCACAAGAACCCTCGACTTCAGTGGATGGTCATCACTCGAAGCGGAATGGATACTTCGCTTGGAGGTGATGAGCATGAGCGAGGCGAAGAAGAATTTCCCCCACCAGGAGGTTTTTTTGACCCTCTCCCTTCCCCATCTACGCCAAGGATTGCACCAAATCCTATGGAGGCTTGGTGCAAGACGATGATGGACATGATGACAACGTGGCACGAAGCAAGAATGGCAGCCATGGAGCGTGAGCGCGAGCAATTACGCTTGGAGGCCAAAGAATTTGATCGCAAGTACGCAGAAAGAAAAACAGAATTGGATCGCAAGAACGTTGTTCATTCTTCCTCTCTCATTTCTAATGTGTAGGCGAAGATTGAAGAGATTTGGGAAAAGGAGACTCTCTCAGTCTCTTCTTCTCTCAAGCATGATACACAGGATTTGAATGGCAATGATTTGCATGATGATTTGGATGATAATGATGAGCTTGATGATTTGGATGACAATGACAAGCATGATGATTTGCATGATCAAGATGTGATTTCTCACAAGCATGATGATTTGCATGAAGATGATGTGATTGTTCACAATGATGAGTTAGTTGATGCTTTTCTAGCGAAGCTAACCTCGTTGCAGATTTGATTAATCACGAAGGATCGATCTTGGCTCTCGAGCCTAGGTCCAAAGGCTAAAGCACCCCTTCAAGAAGAACTGATCTTGGCTCTCGAGCCTCGGTCCAAAGAACTCTCATAGGAAGTATTATGTGTTCGAACGATTTGTCAGCACGCATTGTACGAGTTTTTCATTCGTGATCATTTCCTGTATTTTAGTCAGCGTGTTTATGTGATCCCTTTTCTTAGGCATGACATATTGTACGTTGAGCACGTTTCACTCATGAATGAGCACGAATGCATGCAGATTGTTCATGAAAAGCTGAAAAGTATGTATGCAAGGAAGTCACATTCCATGTCTCTTCCTTGGCATGACACATTTGTAGAAAGAGCACATGAAAGAATGAGCATCAAGCATGGGCATTTCCATTGTGAATTGCCACAGTTGATTGCTTTAGATCAAAAGAGAAAGATTCGATCTTATTGTTTGCGTGTGTGTGGTGAACGGTTTGGCACTCCATCTCTTTGTTCATGTACATTGCATGCACAGTCTTTGAGGAAGACGAGATTTTTTCCACTCACTTTACATGGAATAGGTATGTTCATGGTTTTGTGTTGGAAATGGTTTCAAGAATTTTCAGCCATGGAGATTCTTGAAGAAGAAAGAAGCATGACTCTCGACGAAGTTGAAGCATCGAAGGAGCCACAGAAGACTTTGTGTCGCTTTCGGCGCGGCCCAAAGAAGCAAGCGTTACAGACCTTTATGAAGTTCAAGTACCGCACGACCCACACATCAGAGTGGGCCGGCAAAGAGTCCCTTCCAAGATTCCGAATGCTATTGGCGATCTCTCTCGACGCCATACAGTTCGGTACCAGTACCTCACTTTGAAAAGGAGGGGATGTCATGCGACACATCCAACCCTATGTGTCCGTGAACAAGCTACAACACGACAAGGGTTTAGTCAGTCTTGTCAGTCTAGATTAGAAGTGATCTGACACTTTTGTGAGTCTATTCGTAGACCGTGCATGCCCAGTCACTTAGTGTAGATGCATATCTTTTGGTTGCATACAGCATGATCATAAGCATTCCCATCAGAATCCATCAGAATTCTTCAGGGGAATTTTTCAGTGCATTTAGCCTATTTTACCTATTTTTGACATTTTTCACTTATTAATTTTAAGCGACTTTTGTTGGAAAGTAGGTAGGGCAAATTGAGTAAGTTTGTATATAAGCAAACTAGAGCTAGCACTATTTGGCAGAAGAGGCAACAGGAGGCAAGCTCAACAGGCAACTTCTCAAGCAAGAACTTGGTGGTCTCCCTCCAAGCAAGAAGGACTCAGCCCTAGCGTTTTCCATCCAGCATCATCGTCAGGAGTTCCCATAGCCTAGCGTTTTTGCAACAGGTAGTCACTGCAAGCAGATCCTCATGCACAACGTTTTCAGCATTAGCTTCATCGCCGACAAAGCTGCAAATATCAGCGTTTTCAGTCCTTGCCATCGCCAAAAGAACCCCCATGCCTAGTGTTTTTGATCCTAGCAAAAGCAGCCCCAGTTTTCAGCCTTTGGACATTTTCAGCAGGAGATTTTCAGCCATCAAAGACCATCAGTTTTCAGCCCTAAGACCTGTAGAATTTCAGCGACAAAGACCAACAGAATCAGCCCCAAAACCAGCGTTTTGGATTGTAGTAGATTTCAACCCATAGCGTTTTTGGACAGCAGATAAAAGATTGCAGATTTCAGTCCTAGTGTCGGCCTCGCCATCCCCGTCGTCATCGCCGACATAGTCTAGACTTGCATCAATCACATGCATTCAGTTTGTAACAGCTTGTGCAATCATAAGTAGACCACTCTCGCCGACGAGAGTGGGGTCTTCGGAGGAGGGTTTGACAACATTCTGGTGTCGTATTCTCTTCTCTCTCTATCTCTCAGTCTCATACACTTTCACGCACAGTGTCCATTCACTTGTTTGTGATCATTGCACTCTCTCATTAAGAACGGAAGGCTCTCCCTTCCATAAGAACAAAATAAACCTTGAGCATAGTTCGGAGCACTCATCTTGAGCAAAGCGCAAACATTCATTCCGCTGCACCTAACAAAAGCACTGAAGCTTAACTCCAGTTCGTATATCGAGGCAAGGTGCTCCTCCAAGGCAATGTACTTGTTGTAACAAGGTCCAATAGGTGTCTCTGTCCATCAAAAAGGATGGTGGAGTCTTCTTTGGAAAGCGGATGTTTCCATATGTCGTAAACAACGTCAATGTTGAACAGGAATAAATGGCCCTCGGTGGGTCTCATGCCCAAAAGAAATGATCAAGCTGATGTCGAGGATATGGCTAGCTGCAACAATCATCGGTAGACTACCACCGTTGTCACAGACTTGGGCATCCCAAGTCGGAAATTGAACACGACACACGAGAAAATCACTTAAAATACTTCGCAACTTTAAAATTTGAGTCGACACGGCTCGACTTAGTTCCATGCCCAGAGAGATTGGCCCCAAAGACGGGTGTCCCTTTCGGTATTTCTTTTATATTAATATTAATATTAATGTTTGAGCAAAGTATAACTCGCGAAGGAGTCCTCTGCTCTCAGACTTTGCTTCCAGATGCTCTAAATAGCGAGGCCCATAAGGGTCCTTTTATTTTACAAGAGATGCCAAAAGCAGAGCCCCAAAAGCAATTAAACTCAAAAGCAAAGTGTTCCTATCACGTGACACATCCAACCCTGTGTGTCCGTGGACAAGCTACAGCATGACCAGGGTTCAGTCAGTCAAGTCAATCTAGAATAGGAAGTGATCTGGCACTTTTGTGAGTGTTCGTAGACCGTGCATGTCCAGACACTTAGATTAGATGCATATCCTCTGGTTGCACACAACATGATCACAAGCATTCCCATCAGAATCCATCAGAATCCTTCAGGGGAATTTTCCAATGCATTTAGCCTATTTTTCTTATTTTTGACATTTTTCACTTATTAATTTAAGTGACTTTTGTTGGAAAGTAGGTAGGGCAAATTGAGTAAGTTTGTATATAAGCAAACCTAGACTAGCACTAAATGGCAGAAGAGGCAACAGGAGCCAAGCTCAACTGACAACTTCTCAGCAAGACCCCCTGGTGGACCTTCCCCCCAAGCAGCAGATACCTCCCATCCCCTAGCGTTTTGCATCAGCCTTGTCATCGCCAAAACTTACCATTCCCTAGCGTTTTGGAAGAAGATCCTCACCACAGATTTCCTCAGCTAGCGTTTTTGCAAGACCAGCATACCTAGCGTTTTTGTTCCCCTTCAGCCTAGCGTTTTTGACAAATTGCAGCCTGGCGTTTTCATGAGGATTGCGTTCAAAATAGCAGCAGTAGACATCGCCATTTGCAGCAGTAGAAAACCTTCAAGTTCAGCCATAAGAAGCAGCAGATTCAGCCCGGTAAGAACCTCAGTTTTCAGCCAAAAGAAAGACAAGAAGTTAGACCGAAAAGCAGAAATAGAGCGTGAACACGAAGAAAAGATGGCAGCCATAGAGCGTCAGTACACAGAAAGAGTGGCATCCATACATCACGAGAACAAAGAAAGTCAAGCCAAATTGGATCGCGAGAACAAAGAAAGAGAAGCAGAATTTGATCGCGAAAACAAAGCAAGACAAGAACAGAGTGACCAACACATGAAAGAGTTCTTGCGACTCATGCAAATCATGTGTGTCATGCTTTGGAGAACTAGAGACTGAGAGAGTCTCCTTTTCCTGATTCTGTGCAAAGTGCGCCTGCACAATAGAAAAGAGTGATGATGATGATTTGAATGACGCACAGGATTTACATGATGATTTGAATGACAATGATAAGCATGATGATTTGAATGATAATGATGAGCATGATGATTTGCACGATCAAGATGTGATTTCTCACAAGCATGATGATTTGCATGAAGATGATGTGATTGCTCACAAGGATGATGGGTTAGTGGATGCTTTTTCTAGCGAAGCTAACCTCGTTGCAGATTCGATCAATCACGAAAGATCAATCTTGGCTCTCGAGCCTAGGTCCAAAGAACCCTTACACGAAGTATTATGTGTTCGCATGATTGATACGCACGCATTGATCGAGTGTTTCATTCGTGATCGTTTCGTGTATTTTAGTCAACGTTTTTATGTGATTCCTTTTCCTAGGCATGACATATTGTATGTTGAGCACGTTTCACTCATGAATGAGCACAGTTGTATTCATGAAAAGCTGAAAAGTATGCATTCAAGGAAGTCACATTCCATATCTCTTCCTTGGCATAACACATTTATAGACAGAGCACATGAAAGTATGAGCACGAAGCATGGGCATTTCCGTTGTGAATTGCCACAGTTGATTGCTTTAGATCATAAGAGAAAGATTTGATCTCATTGTTTGAGTGTGTGTGGTGAACGGTTTAGCACTCTGTCTCTTTGTTCATCTACATTGCATGCACAGACTTTGAGGAAGACACGATTTTTTCCACTCACTTTACATGGAATAGGTATGTTCATGGTTTTGTGTTGGAAATGGAATTTTCAGCCATGGAGATTCTTGAAGAAAGAAGAAGCATGACTCTCGACGAAGTTGAAGCATTGAAGGAGCCACAGAAGACTTTGTACCTTTCGGCGCGGCCCAGAGAAGCAAGCATTGCAGACCTTTATGAAGTTCAAGTACCGCACGACCCACACATCAGAGTGGGCCGGCGAAGAGTCCCTTCCAGGATTTCGGATGCTATTGGCGATCTCCCTCGATGCCATATAGTTCGGTACCAATACCTCACTTTGAAAAGGAGGGGATGTCACGTGACACATCCAACCCTATGTGTCCGTGGACAAGCTACAGCATGGCGAGGGTTCAGTCAATCAAGTCAGTCTAGAATAGGAAGTGATCTGGCACTTTTGTGAGTCTGTTCGCAGACCGTGCATGTCCAGACACTTAGATTAGATGCATATCCTCTGGTTGCACATAACATGATCATAAGCATTCCCATCAGAATCCATCAGAATCCTTCAGGGGAATTTTCCAGTGCATTTAGCCTATTTTTCCTATTTTTAACATTTTTCACTTATTAATTTAAGTGACTTTTGTTGGAAAGTAGGTAGGGCAAATTGAGTAAGTTTGTATATAAGCAAACCTAGACTAGCACTAAATGGCAGAAGAGGCAATAGTAGCCAAGCTCAGCAGACAACTTCTCAGCAAGACCCCTTGGTGGACCTTCCCTCCAAGCAACAGATACCTCCCATCCCCTAGCGTTTTGCATCAGCCTTGTCATCGCGAGAACTTCCCATCCCCTAGCGTTTTGGAAGAAGATCCTCGCCACAGATTTCCTCAGCCAGCGTTTTTGCAAGACCAGCATACCTAGCGTTTTTGACAAATTGCAGCCTGGCGTTTTCATGAGGATTGCGTTCAGAATAGCAGCAGTAGACATCGCCATTTGCAACAGTAGAAGACCTTCAAGTTTAGCCATAAGAAGTAACAGATTCAGCCCGGTAAGTACTTAAGTTTTCAGCCAAAAGAAACCTCAGTTTTTAGCCCTAAACCTTCAGATTTTCAGCGACAAAGACCCACAAAAAACAGCCCCCAAAATCAGCGTTTTTGGACTGCAGCAGATTTCAGCCCATAGCGTTTTTGGACAGCAGATAAAAGATTGCAGATTTCAGCCCTTAGGTCGGTCTCGTCATCCCCGTCGTGATCGCCGACATAGCCTAGACTTGCATCAGTCACATGCATTCCCATTGTACCAGTTTGTGCAATCATAAGTAGACCACTCTCGCCGACGAGAGTGGGGCCTTCGGAGGAGGGTTTTACAACGTCTCTGGTGTCGTATCTCTCTTCTCTCTCTATCTCTCAGTCTCATGCACTTTCACGCACAGTGTCCATTCACTTTGTTTGTGTCCATTGCACTCTCTCATTAAGAACGGAAGGCTCTCCCTTCCATAAGAACAACAAAAGGAACCTTGAGCACAGTTCGGAGCTCTCATCTTGAGCAAAGCGCAAACATTCATTCAGCTGCACCTAACAATTCCAAAAGCAACTGGCTCCAAAATCTGGCCCAAAAAGCATCAGCGCAGTTTTTTACAAGAAATCCGTACAGTATGCATGTCATTAGTCAGTGCAAAATCCGGGTTCTGTCAGCTGCCATGTCAGCAATTAGCCCAAAATGAGGGTCTGTCGTACTGTTCTGCTACGTCAGCATCCTCTGTCCGCGGGTGTTCATGCCACGTCATCATTTTGTGATAACCGGAGGTTGTCTTGTCAGTGGGAACCAAAGGAGGGGCAAAGTGGCAAACTTGGAGCATGTTGTGCACCCAAAAAAACACTTGTGAGGGGGCTGAAAATGCCACTGTCAAAGCCAAAATCAGCATGCTTGTCCGTTCTTGGACCGTACCGGAGCGTTGTAGAGGTCCAAGTAGAGTATAGAGCATGATGTGTGTGAGCATATGCATGTCTAGCCGTATGTTTTTTTGCTGGTACTATTGATGAGAACTCAATTGGTGATGACTTGGGAGAGTCATTAGGCGATTACTTTCTAGAAGTCTAAGAGACACTTTTTAAATCAAGTCTTGGTAGACCGAGATTTTAGGAAGTATTCAAGTGACCCAAGGGGGTTTACTTCGGCTTGTGTCACACACATCCGGACGGACATGTGTGACATTGAGTTGGCGAAAGGTGATTCGTTGAGAGACGCGTTCGCCGAGGCAAAAATATGACCGAGGTTACCTCCCCAGCCCAACTGCGGCCATAATTTTGTCAAAAGGCAATGCCAAAAACCCCGAATGTCATGCTTAGAGCTTCGTGCTCAACCAGCCGCTCTACCGTTTAGATACCTTGTATTTCGCAAAGGTATATGTGACAGCCGAGGCACCCAAGACAGCGTATTCGGCCCTGTCGGGGCGCTCGGTTCTGGTGCCCAACCAGCCACTTCTTCCTTGCATTTTGAAGTACAGACTTAACAAGCCTTAGTGATTCTCAATAGATCTGGCAGCCCTGTGCAAGCCGTTGGCAGCAGCCCCTCACCGCATGGTTGTTCTGTGCCTTACTGACAACTAAGGAAAGGGGGATATCTCCTCTTATGTATTCACTCTATTGTTGATGACTGACCAGAGCAGCCTTTGACAGGAGACCATTCAGCCTATAGACCCTTAGAAGAAGCCATTAGAAATAGTCGCAAGTCAATCCTAAATTAGGCAGCCCACAACAATGCTTCTCAATGTGCTCTGTTAGTGGCACAAACCTGTAGGAGGTTACTGAGAGCAACGCTTTACAAAACCTCCGATTGTACTCCTATAGGCTCTTGCAAGTAGCCGCAGTGAGTTGGTGCCAATCCGTCATGACACCGGCTTCAAATTCATTTGACAGCCATGCAGATGCAAACATTTGCTTGAAGTATATCCATGTGGCGGGTGCGTGTCCTTGCATCAACAGTGTCGTCCACCATGTAAGCACATTGCCTTTCAAGAAAGTGGCAGCTTTCTTGACCTCAGAGGCCTCTGTAAAATTTCCCGTTGCATAAGCTGTATCAAACTGTTGGAGGAAAGTTGCCTTCTCCTCAAAGCTATTGAAAGTGTCAAACTTTACAGTTGCACCACCTTCTTTGTAGGCTTTTGGCTTTTCTAGTGCCCCCAAATTGTCATACGGAATTGTCTGCAACATGGGCATTGTAATAGGGATCATCGGCATTCCTTGGCCATTGACATTTTGCGTCGTAAGTGCCATATCTGGCTGCTGTCCATAAAAACCAGCCATGCCAAAATTGCCTTGTGGCACCGCAAACTCGCCCTGATTGCTTTGAAAGCCTTGCTGCATGCGGTATTACCATACATGGGGTTCGGCATCATGCCTTGCATACCCCCCAACACTGTTCCTGGCATATATTGCGGGTTTCCAGGCGCATAACCAGCTATATTTTGAAACACAGATCCACCCCCGAAATACCCAAGATGTACCATGGGTGGTGGAAAAACTTGATGCATTGCCTGGAAACTGGTTCCTTGTCCATTTAATGCAACATATGGACTCTAAAAGGCCTTTCCCTTTGTCGGCCATAGTGTAATCCTGCTTTCCTATACTCTGTGTCGTCACCAAAAACCAACCAAGGCTCACTTCTTGAGGAAAAAGTGATTCTGTCCTGGTGACGGAACCATGAAACCGGCCCGTGTTAGGGAATAATGTTTATAAAGGCATTTTAAGCCTTGAGTCCAAGGGCCCAAATGTGAATGCCCCTTGGACCCTTATGTCACTTACTCATAATAAAGAGAAAGCCCCAAACTCAATATATGGGCTCTTCTCCCAAAATCGTACGCTACTCTCTCTCTCTCTCTCTCTCTCTCTCTCTCTCTCTCTCTCTCCACACGTGCTCCTGCTTCACGCTCCTCCCTTCTTCTCCATCGCCATCACAAGAGGCACCAAGTAGGCTTCTTTTTCACCTCCCCACACGTGGTATCAGAGCCTAGGGTTTCCCAGAAGAGCCATCTTGCGAGCACATATCAGAATTTTGATTTTGCTCGCTGCGCCAGGGATTTCTGCCAATTTGCCTCAAACTTGTCGCGAAGGAGTCTCCTCATCGTGTAGAAGAGACCCATGGTGACCATTTCCGTAAAATTAGGGTTTTGAAAATTGGCGAACAACAGTCAGTTTTTGCTGAAATTGACCAAATTCGACGTCAATTCGACACAAATTCAGCACGGCGAGCCTCACAGGTCATTCTTACAGGCGTTTCCACTAGTACCAGTCTGAAAATTCAGCAAAACAGGTGTTTACAGGTCTGCATTTTGCCCTAAAACAGTGAATTTCAGCAAGCAATAGATGTATTACACCTTGTGGAAACCTTTGGTAAGGGTTTGGCAGTGAATGTAAGCCATTGTGGACTGATTTTGAGTGAAAATCGGTTGCTGTTTTTCTGGTACAGCAGGCTGTTTTTGCCCTATTTGCGCACATTTGGGTGTGTTTAAGTCGCCAAATCAGGGTTTTAGCATTTGCACTCACTTGGGATGGCTTCAAGCAGTGAAAGTGGCAATCTTTTGTACATTCGGAAGCTTGAAGGGGCCCATAACTTTGTGATATGGAAGAAGCAATGTTATAATGTGATGCTGCAAAAGAAACAGGCAAAACCGATTAAAGTGCAGGGACATAAACCTATTGACATGTCGGATGAGGAATGGGAGGAAGTGGACGAGTTAGCTTGTTCCACGATTATGCGTTTAGTGTCTGACAGCTTACTGTTCAATGTTGAGAACGAAAAGTCAGCTTGGGACATGCGGAAGAGATTGGATGATTTGTATGCACAGCAGAGTGCGGCTAGTAAGGTTTACTGGCTTAAGAAGCTTATGGATCTCCATATGAAGGAGGGCATGCAAATGTCGGTGCACCTCAATGAGTTCAACTCAATTTTCAGCCAACTCTCAAGTCTGAAATTTAAGATTGATGACGAGTTCAAAGCTACTTTTCTGCTATGCACATTGCCCGAGAGTTGGGATATTTTCCGGACAGCTCTCAGTAGCTCGAGTGCAACACTTACATATATGGATGTGTAGAGAGTTCTCTCCTCATGGAAGAGATGAACAGGAAGAACACCACTGGGGGTTCTTCTAATGCATTGCACTTGAGGGGCAGGTCCCAGCGGAGGGAGAAGTTTGACCATAAGGGCAAGGCACACAACAAATCTCGCAAGAAAGATGTTGAGTGCCACCATTGCGGTAAGAAAGGGCATTATAAACGCGAATGTTTCGAGTAGAAGAAAGAGAAAAAGAAAGGTGCTGAAACAGATGCAAAGAACAAGGGAAATGCAAAGAAGAGCAATGTTTTGATTTAGGAAATAAACGTTGCAAGTAGCTGTGAGAGTGACAGCAGCAATGATGTACTCAATGCCTCTTCTTTTGATGCACATACCTTGGCTATGGGTTCTAGTGAGGACATGCATACTTAGGACATGCATACTTGGATCCTTGATTCAGGTGCCTCTTTTCATGTGACACCTCACAGGGATTGGTTTTTTCAGTACACAGGTGAGGTGCAGGGCACTGTCTATTTGGGGGATAATTATGCATGTAATATAGCTGGAATTGGCAGTGTGCAGTTCTCTTTTGCAGATGGTATGACCTTTGTTTTGCATAAAGTGCATCATGTTCCACAACTCAAGAAGAGTTTGATCAGTTCAGGGCAGCTGGATGATGCAGGCTATCACACCACTTTTGGTGATAGCAAGTGGAAGATATGTAAAGGGTCACGGATTGTAGCCAAGGGCTACAAAGCGGACACCTTATATCCTTTGTACGTATCCAGTGTGTGTGACCATGTTGTCGCCATAACCGAGCAGCCGGGTGTTTCTTTGTGGCATTTTTGGTTGGGACACATGAGTAAAAGAGGAATGGAAACTCTGTCTCGTTGTGGTTATTTGCCGTGTTTGAGGTATGCTGATTTTTCTTGTGAGCACTGTATTTATGGTAAGCACACTCAAACACTGCACAAGTGTAAGGTGCAGCGGAAGTGAATGTTGAACTTTGCTCAAGATGAGTGCTCCGAACTGTGCTCAAGGGTTCCTTTTACTTACGGAAGGGAGAGCTTTGTGTTCCTTTAGTGAGAGAGTGCGATGGACACAAACAAAGTGGTGAACACTGTGAATGAAGGTACATGAGACTGAGAGATAGAGAGAGAAGAGAATACGACACCAGAATGTTGTCAAACCCTCCTCCGAAGGCCCCACTCTCTATGGCGAGAGCGGTCTACTTATGATTGCACAAATCTCTACAATGCTTGGACTTGCCGACGATGTCGACGATGAGACGGGCTGAAATCTGAAAACGCTAATGATTGAAATCTGCAAATCTTATCTGCTGAATTCTGACTCTTATGTCGATGACGACGGTACGACGATGACGCGCTGAAAACGCAGATGCTGAAATTTGCGTTCTCCGGGCTGAAACTGTAAACTTCGCGGGATCTGACCGTGCAACGAGGATCTGTTGCGGGAAGGTGAGATCTGTGAGGTTCGGGGGTTCTACTGCGGACACTAACTGCTGAAAACTGAAAACGCTGAGTCTAGGGCTGATTCCGTCGCGAAGATGTGCAAAAACGCTGAGGTTGATCTGCAAACCAAGAACGCTAGGGCTGAAGATGGGTCCTGCTGCAAACACGCTGTGGATCTACCGGTGCAAACCACTAACTCTAGTGCTGATCTGTCCTTTGCTATCGCCAAGCTGATGCAGATGCAAAAACGCTAGCTGATCTAGGGTCTTGTCCAAAAACACTAGCTCTTCTGCTGTGATGCAAAAACACTAGAGAAACGTGGGGTCCTGCTGAGAAGTTGCCTGTGAGCAAGCGCTCGTGCTGCCTCTTCTGCCAGAAAGTGCTAGCGCTAGGTTTCTATATATACAAACTTAGCAATATTGCCCTACCTAGTTCCCAACAAAAGTCACTTAAAAATAGTAAGTGAAAAATGTCAAAAATAGGGAAAATAGGTCTATGAACTGTAAAAATGCTACTGATGGGTTATGATGGAAATCTGATGGTCATGCTGTGTGCAACCAGAGGATATGCATCTAATCTAAGTGTCTGGACATGCACGGTCTGCGAATAGACTCACAAAAGTGCCAGATCACTTGCTATTCTAGACTGACTTGACTGAATTGAACCCTATTCATGCTATAGCTTGTCCACGGACACATAGGGTTGGATGTGTCACGTGACATGCCCTCCTTTTCAAAGTGAGGTACTGGTACCGAACTGTATGGCGTCGAGGGAGATCGTCGACAACATTCGGAATGCTCGAAAGGACTCTTCGCCGGCCCACTCTGAGGTGTGGGTCGTGCGATACTTGAACTGTCTGCAACGCTTGCTTCTTTGGGCCGCTCCGAAAGCGACACAAAGTCTTATGTGGCTCCTTCAATGCTTCAACTTCGTCTAGAGTCATGCGTCTACCTTCTTCAAGAATCTCCGAGGTTGAAAATTCTTGAAACCACTTCCAACACAAAAACATGAACATACCCATTCCATGTAAAGTGACTGGAAAAATTCTATTCTTTCGAAAAACTGTGCATGCAACATAGATGAACATAGAGACAGAGTGCCAAACCGTTCATCAAACACATACAAATAGTGAGATCGAATCTTTTCTTTCTGATCTAAATCAATCAACTGTGGCAAATCATAATGGAAATGCCGATGCTTGATGCTCAATCCTTCTTGTGCTCTTTCTATGACTGTGTCATGCCAAGGAAGAGACATGGATTGTGACTTCCTTGAATGCACACATTTCAGCTTTTCATGAATAATCCGCATAATTTCGTGCCCATTCATGAGTGAAACGTGCGCAACGTACAATATGTCATGCCTAGGAAAAGGGATCACATTAGGACGCTGACTAAAATATAGGAAACGATCACGAACGAAACACTCGTACAATGCGTGCTGACTAATCATTCGAACACATAGTACTTCCTGTGGGGGTCCTTTGAACCTAGGCTCGAGAGCCAAGATCGGTTCGTTGTGTTTGATCGAATCTGCCTGGGGGGTTGTTGTGGACCTCCACTCGAAAGCCAAGATCGATTCTTCGTGATCGATCGAATCTGGAATGAGGTTAGCTTCACTAGAAAAAGCATCAACTAACTCATCATTCTTGTGAACAATCACATCTTCTTCATGTAAATCATCATGCTTGTGAGAAATCACGTGGTGATCATCATGCAAATCATCATGCTTGTCATTGTCATTCAATTCATCATGCTTATCATCATGCCAATCATTATCATGCAATTCATCATGCTGATCATTATCATGCAAATCATGTGTGTCGTGCTTTGGAAAAGAAGAGACTAAGAGAGTCTCCTTCTCCTGATCCTTTGCAATCTGCGCTTGCACATTAGAAAAGAGTCGCAACAACTCTTGCATGTGTCGCGCTTGCTCACGCTCACGCTCTATGACTATTTTTCTTTCTACTTTTCTTTCTGCATGTCTGCGATCCATTTCTGCTTTTCTTTCTTTGCATTCACGATCAAATTCTGCCATTCTTTTTGCTTTTCTTGCTTCGCGTTCTAACTTCCTGTCCATAAATATCTGCTCCAACTCCTCCATAGGAGTTAGTGCAATCCTTGGCGTAGATGGGGAAGGGGGAAGGTCGGAAAAACCTCCTGGTGGGGAAATTCTTCTTCGCCACTTTCATGCTCACCACCTCCATGCGAAGTATCCATTCCGCTTTGGGTGATGACCATTCTGAAGTCGTTGGTTCTTGTGGTCTTGGGTTCTTAAGTTCACGAGGAACTTTGGGTTCTTGTGGGTCTTGGGTTCTTGAGGGTCTTGAGGTTCTTGGGTTCTTGAGGTTCTTCTTTTCGCTTGCAATCTGTGTTAGAGAAGGATCTTCTCTTCACCCAAGTTCTGCTCTTTTCCGCGGGTGCACCCCTTGGCGGCCTTGCGCTCACTCCAAGGTTGCTTTTTCCCACCTCACATCGATTGGCCGGCCGCGAAGTGCACGGTCCGCTCTCAATGAGTGAAAAGAGGCACAAGGGAAGGCTGGACAAGCCCTTCTTTCTTGGGTTTCCTGTCACTTTTCAAAAACACGATCAGGAATCGACACGCCCAAGAGAACTTGGGTTACGTGCGACCGCAACAAGCAAAAAACAATTCTTCTGGTTCTTTCCTTGAGTGATACAGAACACTGCCAAAGCTCTGATACCAATGTAAGGTGCAGTGGAATGAATGTTGAACTTTGCTCAAGATGAGTGCTTCAAACTGTGCTCAAGGGTTCCTTTTACTTACGGAAGGGAGAGCCTTCCGTTCCTTTAGTGAGAGAGTGCAATGGACACAAACAAAGTGGTGAACACTGTGAATGAAGGTACATGAGATTGAAGATAGAGAGAGAAGAGAATACGACACCAGAATGTTGTCAAACCCTCCTCCGAAGGCCCCACTCTCTATGGCGAGAGCAGTCTACTTATGATTGCACAAATCTCTATAATGCTTGGACTTGCTGACGATGTCGACGACGACAAGACGGGTTGAAATCTGAAAACGCTAATGATTGAAATCTGCAAATCTTTATCTGCTGAATTCTGACTCTATGTCGGTGACGACGGTACGACGACGACGCACTGAAAACGCAGATGCTGAAATCTGCGTTTTCCGGTTTGAAACTGTAAACTTCGCGGGATTTGATCGTGCAACGAGGATCTGCTGCGGGAAGGTGAGATCTGCGAGGTTCGGGGGTTCTACTGCGGAAACCGACTGCTAAAAACTGAAAACGCTGAGTCTAGGGCTGATTCCGTCACCAAGATTGCGAAAACGCTAAGGTTGATTTGCAAACCAAAAACGTCAGGGCTGAAAATGAGTCTTGCTGCAAACACGCTGTGGATCTGCCGGTGCAAACCACTAACGCTAGTGCTGATTTGTCCTTTGTTGTCGCCAGGCTGATGCAGATGCAAAAACGCTGGCTGATTTGGGTTCTTGTCCAAAAACGCTAGCTCTTCTGCTGTGATGCAAAAACGCTAGAGAAACTTGGGGTCCTGCTGAGAAGTTGCCTGTGAGCAAGCGCTCGTGCTGCCTCTTCTGCCAGAAAGTGCTAGCGCTAGGTTTCTATATATACAAACTTAGCAAAATTGCCCTACCTAGTTCCCAATAAAAGTCACTTAAAATAATAAGTGAAAAATGTCAAAAATAGGGAAAATAGGTCTATGCACTGTTAAAATGCTACTGATGGGTTCTGATAGAAATTTGATGGTCATGCTGTGTGCAACCAGAGGATATGCATCTAATCTAAGTGTCTGGACATGCACGGTTTGCGAACAGACTCACAAAAGTGCCAGATCACTTCATATTCTAGACTGACTTGACTGAACTAAACCCTGTTCATACTGTAGCTTGTCCACGGACACATAGGGTTGGATGTGTCACTTGACAACAAGAGATCTCTTTCTTTAAAGTCTGACAGGTTAGACTTAATCCATTTAGATGTATGTGAAATGCCCTAGTTGTCCTTAGGGGAAAAGAAGTATTTTGTCTCGTTTATGGATGATGCCACACGTAAGGTGTGGGTGTATCCAATACGTGCTAAAAGTGATGTTTTGGATACTTTTAAGAAGTTTCTTGCGTTTGTTGAGAATCATATTGGCAAGAAGCTTAAGTCTTTGCGCTCAGATAATGGTGGAGAGTATGTATCAAAAGCATTTATTGACTTTTGTGCTGCTAAAGGCATTAAAAGAGAGCTCACTGCTCCTTTTAATCCCTCCCAAAATGGAGTTGCAGAGAGGTTAAACCGGACTATCGAGGAGAAAGTTCGGAGTATGTTGTCACATGCTGCATTACATCATGGTTTTTGGGCAGAAGCTGTGCAAACAGCTATTCACTTGATAAATCGCTCACCGAGTAAGACTTTGGGTGGATAGGTGCCTGAGGGGGTGTGGTCCGGCAAGCCACCCTCATATGCACATTTGCGAGTGTTTGGTTGCGAGGCCTATATTCACATCCGGAGTGAACTGCGCACCAAACTTGAACCCAAGTCTAGTAAATGTATTTTCCTAGGATACAGTGAGGATGGTGAAATGGAGTAAAGATTATGGGATCCCACATTGCAGAAAATCATACGCAGCAATGATGTCATCTTCAATGAACACTGTCACAAACGAGAGCACATAACAATATAAAATACATTTGGATAAATAGATTTTATTACTTATTACTGAAGCTAGAGGATATAGAGAGAAATAGATAGAGAGAGAGATAGAGAGTGAGAAGATCGACAGAGTACTGGGGACCAGAAGATGGGCTGGTCCCCCCCCGTAATAGTATCTTTATTACTGAGGAGAAGTCTATACAAGCACTTGAACCGAACGTATTACCACGTTCGTTCTAGAATAAGACTTGATGGTTCCCGAAAGCCTCCGCTTCCGATTCCTAGGGCAAAACCCTATTCCAAGGAACTTCCGTTCCTTATTCCAATTCCTCGAGAATCAAGGTTCTCGCCTCTGGATCTCACCTTCCAGACTCAGGGCATGGCATCCCTGCAACTCTTTTCCAACTCTCTTTCCAGAGTCCTCTCCCCGCAGAACAACTCTGCTTTCCTGGACACGAAGTCCTTACTTGGGAATCCCAACTTCCGGATCACAACTTGAGAGACTACCTAACTCCGATCCGTGGATCTACTTCCCAAACTCGGGTACGAAACCCTTGGGCTGATCTGGCTCTAGTTCCTCAGAGCGCTTTTCTCCTGCAGAGGCTCATACCTTCCTCTGCTCCTACTCCCTCACTAAGAGGAAGTACACCTGCAAACAAATACTCACAGTTCATAACATGAAAATCGTTACCTTCAAAGTCTCGACGCTCGAAACGCAACTCCGTTCTCGAAAAGCAATTCGTCGGAAGAGATCTCTCCATAGAAAATCCTCTCTTCCAATCCTACACACAAAAGAGGTGTGTTCTCGGATTCCTTCTCGTAAATCAGCCCCGTCTACGACGTTTATGGGCTGAAAACAGAGAAAAACAGCAACTTGTCGCGATGGAAACACGCTTCGTAGGCACTTCTTCGCGAGGGAACTCGCGCACTGGGTCTTGGCGACATTTGGTACACTTGGGGCAGCCATGGGCATCACTGGCAACGTCTTCTTTACGGCTGAAATCTGCAGCAGCATCTCCTCCTTGCAAAGATTGGTCCTCCCCTCTGAGCGAGGGCATGTGATGCTTTTATAGCTCCTAGCCACGGGCACGAATAGCTGCTCGCGTAGAGATCGCGGCCTTTTTTTTTTTGTTCTGCCAGAAAAGAGAGAGAGAAAACGCTGGCTGATCTGTTGCCTTATTTATCAGATGGCTGCCCACTTATTAAGTGGGCGGCTAGCGTATTTTAAAAATAGTCTGAACCTGCCCAAAAACTCAATAAAACCTTATAAGTTAAAAACAATGCTTTCACAGCACTTCCCAGGCGTCCTTGGATGCAATCACATGCACAGTTGCAATGCAGACATAGACTTCCTCACGGGAAAGCATCTGCTTTCCCGAAAAGCAATCCGCTTTCTCAAAAAGCATATGTTTTTCCTCAAAGTTTCCTTTGAACCCATCTTCATTCAAGTGCTTGCTTTTTCCTTGTGCACAATTCTAACATAGTTTGGAATTTCCTCCCGACTATGGATATTCCCTTTCCGATGCACCCGTCACCCACCTTGTGACGCATCAGGAATACCCATCACCTAGTCCTTTCCTACCGAACTTACGGTACAATCTCCTTCATGATGCTCTATGTCACCCATCCTATGACGTATCAGAGATGTCGGTTCCCGGATGGTCGGATACTTCTTTTCGATGCTCCCTGTCACCCATCCGATGTGACGCATCAGAAGTACCCGTTCCTGGTGGCCTTACAGATATTCCCGTTCTCAGTGCTCCCGTCATTACTTTGAATGACGCACTAGGAATACTCTGTACTCGGATGTCTCCAGTGAGAAAAGCCCTCTCACTTCAAATTCCAATAATTCATTTAGAATTGTTTTTCCTTGGTGTTCCAAGCGAGAAAACCCTCTCACTTATAAATCCAATAATTCATTTAGAATTATTTTTCTGTAAGATAAAGCCAATTTCCTGTCACTTATAAATAGTTGTCCTCAACTGTAGAGATCCAACTGAACTGCCGGGGAGAAACCGGAAAGATTCCAAATCTTGCTCAATGGTGAGTTGAGCTAGTCCTTTCTCAAAAGAGAACTTAAAAATTAAATTAAATAGAAATTCAAAAATTCAATGATTCAATACTTACCTTACCGGTTCATGTCATTCCTCTAGTACCTCGAGGATATCCTTCACCAATCATCAAACTTACGAGCCATGTAAGAACTCGTCATTCGCGTCTTTCCAACAGATCGGAAGTTTCCTCATCCGAGAATCTGTTACTCAATTCCACCTTCTCAATTACGAGAAGAATAATCCTCCTAGAAATCAATCTAGGTCTTTGTCCTTGCACATAACCTTGCGCTATTAGTCCTGAGGATATTAAACCTCTTGTGTCCTCCCACAAGGGAATGCCCAAATCATAGAGCATTAAGCTCGATGTCTTTCTTTCACAAACAAAGTTTGCGATCACCTTAAAGAAGGTTCTGTGTTCCGGGCCGTCGCTCAACGTAGGCGGACGGTTCCAATCCGAAGATTCCTTGTGCACGGCGGCACTTCCTTCCAATCTTTTCCTCCTTGCAAGCATCAATGACGCCTTGCAGAATCTCAGGCAGATAGGATTCTAGCCATAGCATTTTCTGAACGTACGTTCAAACCCGGTTCACGGTAGAGCGAACCCTCTTTGATTCTCAGGGATGTTCTCCCATATGTAATTCTTACCATTTTGAAACGGTTGGCGAACTATATTCTTACGAACATAATAGTTCGAATTTATTCTAGCAGCGCGTAAATGCTACTTGACCTGCTCATGGAGAGACATATATTGCAACCAAAAGTTGCTACTGTAATGGTAAAGGCACATAACGTACTCAATGAGCAACGACCATCAGAAAACCTCGTCTCCGTAGAGAAACTCAAATTCCTTCTACCGAACACACCTCAAATAGAGATTGTCGTGTCGAAATATCCTTGCGCATAAAAAGGCGCTCAAGAGAGTATAACAAATTCTCATCCAGTTCCTTGGCATAGGTCTGCATCTTCGTGTGTTATCCATGTACCCAAAGTAGTACATAAGTTTCAGTGAGCCTAGGAAATTACCTTCCCTTCGTAAGATCCTTAGAGCGAAGACGCTCAACCTGACGATCCCTTGGCTCAATCTTAGAGCAAAACCTTGGCAAGAGTGAACCCCTACTTGCTTTGACTCGCTCATGTTCCTATTGAGCAAACCAATCCCAATCTTCTTGAATGCCTTCATTAAAGTGTAGAGGAAAAAAATTTGCCGGAAAATTCAGCCTTGAATTGTTATTGTAAGTTCCTTGCAGAGCTTTGGTATACCACCAAGTACTTGCAATTCCCCTTGAGGTGTTTGGTCACATGCCTCACCTTCGACGCTTTTCAGAAATTGCCGTTTGCAAAGGCAACTTCAAACTGTCAAATGAAAGCGGTAGCTTTCGGAACATCTTCCCTTCTGTCAAAAGTATGAAACTTGACCGGAGTGTTCCAAGGTCTAAAGACCTTCTTCATATCCTTCGCAGAATGACGGGATTTCTTGGCTATGGTTCTGGATTGATGTTCATGGATATTTTCTGGATTCTGAAGGATCTCGAGCATTCCGCTCCTTGGGTTCTCTAGTTTCTTGAGCATCGTGCTCTTGTCGCCTTCTCAGAGAATCCAAAGTTTTGTGTCGACTTCTTGCAGAGAGAAAAAAAAAAAAATTCCAACTCTGCGAGCTTTTCCTACAGGGCTTAGGGTTCCACCTGCTTACTTCTCTCTTGGCTTGTCATGGCTTCTTCACGTATCTTCCCAGAGTCGTCCTCCTTTACAGAAAAAGAGAGGAGACTATGCTCTGATACCACTGTCACAAACAAGAGCGCATAACAATATAAAATACATTCGGATAAATAGATTTTATCACTTATTACTGAAGCCAGAGGATAAAGAGAGAAATAGATAGAGAGAGAGATAGAGAGTGAGAAGATCGACACAGTACTGGGAACCAGAAGATGGGCTGGTCCCCCCCCGTAATAGTATCTTTATTACTGAGGAGAAGTCTATACAAGCACTTGAACCGAACGTATTATCACGTTCGTTCTAGAATAAGACTTGATGGTTCCCGAAAGCCTCCACTTCCGATTCCTAGGGCAAAACCCTATTCCAAGGAACTTCCGTTCTTTATTCCAATTCCTCGAGAATCAAGGTTCTCGCCTCTGGATCTCACCTTCCAGACTCAGGGCATGGCATCCCTGCAACTCTTTTCCAACTCTCTTTCCAGAGTCCTCTTCCCGCAGAACAACTCTGCTTTCCCGGACACGAAGTCCTTACTTGGGAATCCCAACTTCCGGATCACAACTTGAGAGACTACCTAACTCCGATCCGTGGATCTACTTCCCAAACTCGGGTACGAAACCCTTGGGCTGATCTGGCTCTAGTTCCTCAGAGCGCTTTTCTCCTGCAGAGGCTCATACCTTCCTTTGCTCCTACTCCCTCACTAAGAGGAAGTACACCTGCAAACAAATACTCACAGTTCATAACATGAAAATCGTTACCTTCAAAGTCTCGACGCTCGAAACGCAACTCCGTTCTCGAAAAGCAATTCGTCGGAAGAGATCTCTCCATAGAAAATCCTCTCTTCCAATCCTACACACAAAAGAGGTGTGTTCTCGGATTCCTTCTCGTAAATCAGCCCCGTCTACGACGTTTATGGGCTGAAAACAGAGAAAAACAGCAACTTGTCGCGATGGAAACACGCTTCGTAGGCACTTCTTCGCGAGGGAACTCGCGCACTGGGTCTTGGCGACATCGGGTACACTTGGGGCAGCCATGGGCATCACCGGCAACGTCTTCTTTACGGCTGAAATCTGCAGCAGCATCTCCTCCTTGCAAAGATTGGTCCTCCCCTTTGAGTGAGGGCATGTGATGCTTTTATAGCTCCTAGCCACGGGCACGAATAGCTGCTCGCGTAGAGATCGCGGCCTTTTTTTTTTTGTTCTGCCAGAAAAAGAGAGAGAGAAAAGACTGGCTGATCTGTTGCCTTATTTATCAGATGGCTGCCCACTTATTAAGTGGGCGGCCAGCGTATTTTAAAAATAGTCTGAACCTGCCCAAAAACTCAATAAAACCTTATAAGTTAAAAACAATGCTTTCACAGCACTTCCCAGGCGTCCCTGGATGCAATCACATGCACAGTTGCAATGCGGACATAGACTTCCTCGCGGGAAAGCATCTGCTTTCCCGAAAAGCAATCCGCTTTCTCAAAAAGCATATGTTTTTCCTCAAAGTTTCCTTTGAACCCATCTTCATTCAAGTGCTTGCTTTTTCCTTGTGCACAATTCTAACACAGTTTGGAATTTCCTCCCGACTATGGATATTCCCTTTTCGATGCACCCGTCACCCACCTTGTGACGCATCAGGAATACCCATCACCTAGTCCTTTCCTACCGAACTTACGGTACAATCTCCTTCACGATGCTCTATGTCACCCATCCTATGACGCATCAGAGATGTCGGTTCCCGGATGGTCAGATACTTCTTTCCGATTCTCCCTGTCACCCATCCGATGTGACGTATTAGAAGTACCCATTCCTGGTGGCCTTACAGATATTCCCGTTCTCAGTGCTCCCGTCATTACTTTGAATGACGCACTAGGAATACTCTGTACTCGGATGTCTCCAGTGAGAAAAGCCCTCTCACTTCAAATTCCAATAATTCATTTAGAATTATTTTTCCTTGGTGTTCCAAGCGAGAAAACCCTCTCACTTATAAATCCAATAATTCATTTAGAATTATTTTTCTGTAAGATAAAGCCAATTTAGCAACAAAAACTGCATGCATAAACAGCCCATAAGAGTCGAGGAAGTGTGGCGGGTTGTTTTTCGTGAAGATGTGACTTATGGACAGCCAAAAAGGCCCAATGTTCAGTAGAAAATGCATGCTGAAAATGGTGCTGAAAAGTAGCCAATAGGTGCTGAAAATCATCCCCAAGAAGTTGCCATTCATGCACCACAGGTTGGGGAACAGGTTGATGGCTATAGGCAGCTCGTTGACGTGATGCAACCGACTGAACAGCCTGCTGTTTTTGATGACTTATAGGCTGAAAATCCACCTGTTATGGATCATTGGGTGCATAGGTCTACTTGGGTGACAAGGCCTCCCGATAGATATGAACCGTCTTTGGACTAAGTCATGCTTACTGATTGTGGTGAGCCGTCTTGTTATAAAGAGGCTATGCAACGTGATGACAGTAAGAAATGGTTCAAAGCATTAGTTTCGGAAATGCAGTCTTTGGAGAAGAACCATATATGGGATTTGGTTGATTTGCCTAATGGGCATAAGGCTCTGCCATGTAAATGGGTTTACAAGACAAAGGTCACATCTGATGCTTCTTCGAAGTACAAGGCACGTTTGGTTGCTAAAGGGTACAAGCAAAAGCATGGTGTTGACTTTGATGAGATTTTCTCTCCTGTCGTGAAGCTTGCCACATTACGCCTTGTTTTGGGTCTGGTTGCTTCTCAAGATATGGAATTAAAGCAAATGGATGTAAAAACAGCGTTTTTGCATGGTGATTTGCTTGAGATAATCTATATGATGCAGCCAGAAGGTTTTGTGTCAAAGGGACAAGAGAAAAAAGTTTGTAGACTCTTGAAGCGCATGTATGGTTTGAAACAGTCTCCAGGTGCATGGTATCAGAAGTTTGATACATTCATGAGGTCTCAGGGGCACAGAAGAGGTAATTCCGATCATTGTTTGTATACCAAAAAGGCCAGTGATGGAAGTCTTCTATTGCTGATTTTGTAGAAGAGCTTGGCATAAAGTCACAGGTTCCTGTGCTACATTGTGATAGTCAGAGTGTTATTATGCTTGCAAGGAATCTTGTTTTTCATGCCAAGACAAAGCACACAGAGGTGAAAGTATCACTTTATCAGGAGTGTGCTTGAAGACAAAGCTATCACCCTTGTCAAAGTGCATACAGATGACAATCTTGCAGATCTTCAAACCAAGAGTCTCCCAGCAGAGAGGTTTGCATATTGCCGCCAGCTGATGGGGGTTGGATGAGTAAGTGTATAATCAGCTGATGTACCATAGTTAGCGGATTCTTTTATCTCCCAAAGCACATTGCCTTTAGGTGGGAGGTTGCCTTTATAAAGGCATTTTAAGCCTCGTGTCCAAGGGCCCAAATGTGAATGGCCCTTGGACCCTTAGTTCACTTACTCATACTAAAGAGAAAGCCCTAAACTCAATATACGGGCTCTTCTCCCAAAATCGTACGCTACTCTCTCTCTCTCTCTCTCTCTCTCTCTCTCTCTCTCTCTCTCTCTCTCCCCACGCCTGCTCCTGCTTCACGCTCCTCCTTTCTTCTCCATCGCCATCACAAGAGGCACCAAGTAGGATTCTTCTTCACCTGCCCCACAGTCCGTAGGGTGGTAGACTTTGGCTTTCACCCGAAACTTTACTTCAGACTTTAGGACAGAGAGAGACTTTGCAAATAAAACTTGTAACTGGAATTAACACTTCAAATAAACATGGCCTAGAAGCTAGAGCACTCCAAGCAGATGGCGACAACCTGTTGGCCCCAAAGAGTGGCGCCCCTTCCGGTATTTCTTTATTCTTATCAAAAAGGGAATAAAACCTGTGATTTTCTGTGAGCTGTCCCGCATGATCTGGGCTGGTAAAGACTTCCTCTGGCCGATTTCGGCAGCATAACTGTACTAGGAAACTTCATAGACAAAATCCCCACGCATTGCATGACTTTCCCGGCGCATACATGCACTTTCTCAAACCTAGCAAGAATCTGCAGCATGCTGAATTCTCTGTTTTTTGCCCCGAAAATGCACCAGATCACATGTACAACAATCCCCTCGCTTCCCTGGAGTCTGGACCTCCTGGGGGTATTAAAAAATCAATTAGGGCCAAAACCCTAAACCTGGAAAAATACACAGCAGGCTGTAATTCACTGTTTCAAGCTCCATTTCGCATTGCCGGTCGTATCCGTAGCAAGCCCTCGCGCTCCCGCACTTGTAGGGCTACTTGCCCTTTGAATCGGACGAGATTTCTCGAGTGAAATCTCTCCGAATTCACCTGTACCTGCGGGGGATTAGCAACTAGCTAATCCAGTACCTGTGCAAGAGGCTCTTGCCTCGGCAATCACGCATGAACCCACACAACTGTAGATACAGATGAAAAGCCCTCGAGCAGGGCATCACGTTTTTGTATCCAAAGGGGGAGAGAAGGCAAGCTTTCTATTAAAGCTGTGAAACCTGCACCCACTACTCACCCACACTTTGTAGTCACTTATGGGAAAAAATCAGCCTTCTTTTGAGTTAATTTCCTAGCACCCACCGACTTATAAGTGTAGCGAGGGGGCCTAAATGACTTTGAACCGAGCCTAGACACCCTTTTACTACTCGGATTCTAGTGCCAGTCGGGCCAACCAACTCGTGGCGACAAGGCCTTCCAGTCTGCGGGTGAAACTCTCGGCCATCGGCCGTTTTACACTGGCCACCCAATGTCCGGCCATTTGTGACTTCAAAACGAGGGTCCCAAAAATTAAATAAAAATCATCGGAAAGAAAACAACAACTAAGGTTAGTCTCGTGACAGTAATTAACATTTGCCACATCCTCGTGACAGTTTGTCTTGGACCCCCTCCCAGTGTGATTTCCTTCTCTCTATTTGTCCCTTAAACAGCCTTCACCTCTTTCTTTTTCTGTCCCCCTCTCTTTAAGAGACAAGGAGATTCTTAAGAGAGGAACCCTTAGGTGGAACCAAAGAACTAAGTAGCTAGACAACCAAGCTAGACGCTTTGTTTATTTATTGTGCTATCTTATTTTTTTTGTCGCATTTATTATCGGGTGTGCCTGACATTCAGCTATTTGTCAACGCTAAGGTTATGTAATTTTGGGCGCATCTTGTTTAGACATGTTTGAGGGGCCATACTTTACCCACTGTGCAAGCTGCGGTCCACTTGGTGCAAGCTTCTATCTGCCCAATGAATTGTCCATTAATATTTGATCAGACATATCTGAACCATTGCTATACTTGCCTTAATTATCCTCTTTCACATTCTGCAATTGGTGGTGATATTTCTTCTAATATTTTACAGATACCAACAAAGGGAAAACATGGGGGCAGCCGAGATAAAGAAGAAATTCTGGAGCATGCTGTTTCTATTATTGCCTCACTTTTAGGTATGAAATAAGTAATCTTTGTTGCTACTTCAAGCTGTCAAAAAATGAAGAACTTGCAGTTCTTGTGTAAGAACTCGAGGTGAACTTGCAGTTCTTGCATGCCATCCCTTTTTTTTTTTTCTTATGAGTCAAAATCTGAAGCTACTTGAAGGAAAAAAGAAACATCGGAGGGTTTTCTTGTTTACAATCTTGTGAACCTTCGGCAGCTATCTTTTTTAGGTGGGCTGACGCGAGGTTCCAGAAGAGAGCGTGTGATAGGCAAGTTTACAGAAAATGAGTTCGAAAAGATCGATCGACTTATGGAATTGTACATGAGGTGTGCCTACAACTAGCAATTTGGTTTTTCAATAGCAAATTCATTGACTATGTTTATCAAGGAGATGATTCCTACTAATCGTGTTCATGTCTTCAAGTCGATTGTTAGGTATATGAATCGCGTCAAAGTTGAGACCAAGCGGCTGGAGACCCTGGAATTGGATGATGTCGAGGTTGCCCATTCTTTTTGATGTAAACCCTCTTTTCTATCTACACTAAGGAAGCAGGAATCATGTTGTATTTTCCATTCTCAATTCAGATGGATGAGGAAGACAGATATTTAGCCAAAATGGAAGCCGGGCTTTACACATTGCAGGTTTGCATAACCTAGTGAAGTTTCATAATAGTTGCTGTTTGTTGCCTTGTGCCAATGTGGTTGGCTTTTGTGGTATCAACTGACGTATGGCGACATTTTTTGCAGCTTTTGGCTCTCATTTTGGCTCATGCGTGGGCATCAGAGTAAGTATAAGTGAGACCAAAGGCATCACCAACTTACTCATATTGACCTGATCTGATCTATATCAATTCTTGCAGGAATCAAGGTATCAGAGATCGTATAGATCTCCTTCTGAAACAGCAAAGGCTATCGAGGAAGGATGTGATTCAAATACTTCAGGTATTCTGCATGCCTCATTTGTTTGCTTCAAATCGTTTTTGTGGCCCTTAGACATTGGCAAACATTTTATAAGCATTCCATGGTTTATGTGCTGTGAGGTTTAGATTATGAAATAGAGCATGCAAGGCTGATAAAAGGACCTGTAATCAAATCATTTTGCTCCCTTTAATGAAAATGTGACTGTTTCAGGGAGCCAATTTAGCATGGGATAGGAGACCTATCTCAACACGGTGGCAAGGAGAAGACAAGCATGATGAAAGCAATTTGGCTAGAAGTTTCAAAGGGGTGGTGATCAATGACCTTGGCAAGGCAACAGTTGTCTAGCCTCACCTTTAGTAGGAGGGGATGCCACGTGCCCTTAGGCTCCAGCATGGCCATGCCGCTATAAGCCAGAGTCAACGCATAGACTAGGAAAGCTGAGGTGATTTTTGTACAGACTCCTTTGTGAGCCTGTTCGCAAACCTGCATGAGCAGACAAAACCAAACTAGATATGACCAATGTGTAGCTCTTTTTGCAAAATTGATAGTCCGAAGTGTAGTTGGTTGTCCAGTCGTTTAGGTTGCATGCGCCAGTGTTGGCATGTAGCTAGTAGTAGCAGTAGTACTAGTACACTGTAGTACGTGTGGTTGCGGTCTCGTATTTGCTGGAATGACATCACTTGGAGTTATACACGCTCTCAAATTTTGGCAGCATTATTTGTTGAGACATCAAGATCACCACAAGATCATGTGATGCGCGAACATGTGCAAGCCTAACCTAGTTACTTTTTGCAGGTACTTTCTATGACGATTTAACTGAAGTGACTTGGCCCTTGTTTAAGAGAACTTTTATTAAAAATCTTGGCCACAATGTATAGAATCCTTGGTTGACCTCACTTTAAATTTCTATAGAAGTGACCCTCGGGAGCTCATTTAGAAACACAGTAGAAGAAGGCCGCCCACTTAAGGTATCAATCCAGCCACAGTTCCTCCCAGATCTTATGCCTTTCATTGCTCACCATGCCATATATGTAAAATTGGGGAGGGTCCAAAAAGAAAGAGAGGCTGTCTAATCATAGTAGAATATTGGTTACCAAATTATCAAGTGTGTGGGTGTGCTTGCGTGAAGGTGTGTGTGTGTGTGGGTGTGTTTTTCTTTGTTGAGTGCATATATTGATACCGAGTTCTAAAACTACTATAAGGCACTGATGATGTTAGTAACTTAGTGGGTATATCGGCAGTAAATAGTTGATACTATGTTTGATGAAGCTGATGGTTATGTCGTCACGTGGATGATGATCATGAGTCTGTAATTTGCAAGGGTGAAATTGGGCTTTTCTCAGATTATCTCATGTGCGTACGCACACACATGCACAAGCACGTGCACACACCACACAACTGATATTCAACTTCAGAAAAGCCATTCTGTCCTTCAATTGTGTCTCTCTCTTAGCTTGGAGCCACTAGAATTCAGCACAAGGTCTATAGCTTTCTGGCCTCTTTCTATCTCCCTCTCTCTAGCAAGACATCAGTCTAGCAGCACACCATATTTTACCTCAAATGCCAGAGCTTGTATCTTCACAATCATACCTCAGAAAGCATGTAGTGCGTAAGACATAGAAGAGGTGCAGATATCTCAAAATTTTTGTACTTTTCTTAGCCTTGTCTTTTTTTTTTTTGGGTCTGTTATGTTTCAGGAATACCATGATAATATTGGGGATTTGGACGGGCCTGAAGAAAGGGAAAAGGCGTGCAGCAAAGTACAGAAGATTATTAGCTCCATGTAAAGGTTTTCACTTGAAAAGATGAGGTTGAGATTGTACATCAATGGAAAGCAGTTAAATTGATTCAATTTTGAGAAAGTGCTGTCTTTTTGTTTTCAAAGAAAAATGGAAAAATCAAGTAGAAGCCACCTCTAAGGGGTTGACTTTGTATACCACGCATGTAATGACATTCTGGAAAACTGCCACACCATCGAACATTTGAAAGACATCGTCTTACTGAAATAGAACGTCAGAGCTATTTTCGCATTGTAATTTTAAACTTAACCCCCAGTTGAAAGATGAAACTTTACAAAAGGCTTGCCTTTACGGACATTCAGTGTTGCCTTATCCTTTCTTACAATGTCAAATAGTGATGCCAAGAAATGGCGCAGATATTGCGCAAAGGAAGGTCTCCATCCTCTAATTGAGAAGTTGCAAACAGAGCTAGATTGGTAAGGTAGTTTACCGATCATACAGAGCTTGTCAAGACCACAATTTCATTTGCTTAATCTGTTTCAAGAGTTGAGCAGTCCTACAGCTTGAAGCCAATTGATATGGTTTGTGATTATGTTTTCAGTGAGCAATCCTAAGCTATTTGTTAATTTAGTCATTCGACTATAAAAGAGTGCTTGAGCAATTTAAGTACCCGTAGAAGTAATCATGAGTTGGGATCTGACCACTTTGTAATTAATTAGGTGTGGGTGCACCTTGATTTATTGAGTGGCCCAACAATCAGCATAATTTTGCAATATGGTTTTAAATTACAAACCAGCATGCATACTCTATGGTTTTAAGAATGGTAACCTAGTGGTTCAGGAGGATGTGGATGCATATAGATGTGGGGCCGGGCTGCATACCTTGGTGACATTGTACAAATTTCAGTCAGCCCTGCAAAAGAAAAACCCATGGTTATAAATTTCAGTCAGGCCTCTTTTGGGACCCTTATGTATTTGTGGTCCTAGCAACTGAAACCGTAACTTTTAATGCCTATATAGGAAAATGTAGGCTGGATAGGCTGTCAATGTGACAGGTTTTCAATAGCCTATGATGTCTACACTTGTGATAATCTGTTGCTTTTTACCAATCGGCTGCTCTTGCACATGTGGTACTCTAGTGTTCTCTTAAATCAATATGGAGACTTTACAATCCTCTCCATTGGCAGCTATTCTGAAACTCTAGTGCATTGAGCTTGACAAGTAACCGCATACAGTCGCTTTCCAACCAGAAACTTTGCAACATGATCACACATCACATTATGGTTATTGTGTATTTTGATTTCACATGGGTGGTATATTGTCTATTTTTATTTTTGAACGCACCCACATGGTGGATTTGAGCAAGGTCCAATGCTGGAAAAGAGCCTTTTTCTAAAAACTTGCAAAACCTACAAGTGAAAATTTGAGAGGCAAATTGGCAGTTCCTCACATTTTGTAGTGTAATACCACTTACAAATTTTGAAATTCCTAGGTTTCTTTTGGGAGCATTGGCATGTTTCTTTGGGCTCGGTATCTTTTTGGCTAAAGCAGAAAATTTCACACATTGTGGACCCCCAATTTACCACTATCGCCCAATTATGGCTTATTGCAAGTGCCTTCCACACCATCTTGAACTCATATCCAAATTTAACTCTCAAGTCTTTTCTTTCAATATGTTGCTCACTCGAACCAAATTATAACTATCACCAGTTTCAAAGGTAGCTGTAAGCAGACACAGTTAACACATCTGAAGCTAGCAGCAAGCGACGTTCCTCGTTCGTGCCTGCAAGCCACATAATACAAATGCAGAGTGGGTGAATTCCAAGCCACATTCCGTTCCCCAAGGTGCATGTTTCCGAAAAAAGAGAATTGGGATTTCTCATGCTGCTTGCACCAATGTATGGAAAGAACTCTCAAGGGTGCCCCTTTAAAGTTTAAAAATGCTGGTTTAGAGCAAGAGCAAGAGCAAGAGAAGGAAAAAAACCCACCTGTCTTCATAGAAATTATTATAAAATTAGTAAAAATTAGCTCACTTTTTTCTAAATTTTCATCTTGGAGAAATCATAAAAAGGAATCGTCTATGGTTAAATAAAAGATTTTTCCCAGCCACCAACCTCAACCACACATTTAAAGATTGATTGGAGAATTGGCTTGCCATCTATTTTAAAATCCTCAGAACACAAAAGATTACCACCCGAATAATGAAGCTGACAACCGAGCGACAACTAAGGTGCAAATTTGAAATCCACTCATTTACTTCACTTTTGAAAAGCCGCACAACTCAAAATCTTCGAATGGAATCAAGCAGCAATATGTTTAACATGATCCACAATCAAAAAATCTGTTCTAAAAGCCAAAGCATCGATTAAAAAGTTAAACTAACCATCAAAACAGCATTGAAAGACCACATTCTTAAAACCCAAAGGCATTAACCAGAAAACAATGTATTTAAGTTTCACCTACAAGATGCATGATCATAGCAACCAGCTCAATATGATCACTACCCCAATTTGCCACAGCTTAAGCATGATCAGATACCCCAGGTACATTTCTTCGCGTCATAGAGATGCAAAGTATTTGAATATGGATGGAATTTACACTAGAGATGTGGAGTATTTGAATATGGATGGAATTTACACTAACTTGGTGGTCTGCATATGAGGTGATATAACCGTTATACAATCGTTCTCATATATAAAACATATCTGGTGTGTGGTTGCAAGGGCACCCATGGACGTGCGAGGGTTCTTAACCACTTAGCAGACATATCATATCCGCCAAATGGTGATTCTATCAATTGCTCCATCATTTCATTCAGTTGGTCTTTTCTCAAAACCAGGGGATATGGCCTGCTTAATGGGCTGCACATTCACACCTGTTACGACGGCTGCAGGTGGCCCCAATTTGCAGCTTTCTACCATGTTGTCAACAACCGAGGGCTTGCCAGCAAATACAGCCTCCACAGACCCATCTCGGCGGTTTCGCACCCATCCATCCAATCCAAGCTTCCGGGCTGTTTCCACTGTCCAATTGCGGTAGAATACGCCCTGCACTGTGCCTTTGATGCGAACATTCACCTGCACAAGTGAGAAACAAAGAGAGACGTTTGCTGTGTGTGTAAGCTGGGTTTCAGATCGAATGTGTTCATTCAATATAGTTGCACAGAGAATCTAGAAGAAAGGGGCATGGCGATGAGCGCTTACTGTTTTGATGTCCTCGACGGGATTGGGGTTAGGAGCAGAGTCTGTAGAAGGCAAGGTGGCCATGGCTATTTGGGTCTTGAGACCTCTTCTGCACCAGGTTCTAGCGGTTATGTGCTGCGCCAAAGGAGAGTGAGCTCGAGGAAGATGAGGACCCAAATTGTTGCAGCTCATTTCCTTCGACACATCGCACGACTGTTTCTTTTGTTAAATGGGACCTGCCAATTAGTCTCCACTAAATGGTACTAAATGGTACCTGTTCAGGGCTAGAAAAATACATTTTCCCTAACCGGTGAAAATAAGGGTAAACTTGAAATTTTCCCGTGTTTAAGGTCAATATTGGAAGCTTTTGCAGGTGATTCCACTAAAACTTTTGTAAATTTCCTGGTTTTCTTAAAGGTAAGCTCAAAATCTAACTGGGATTTCACAATTTCAGTCCGCTAGAATGCATCCCCATGGAGGCTAGAGCATAATTCTGCATACGTCAGTATCAGGGGGTAGATAGTTGTCTTTTCCTTCCTCTAGTTTGTCACATTCTACAACTCTACAGAGTTAGCTTCTGAGGACACCGTTTTGCAAAAGCTGACAATTGACGCCGAGCTTAGAATGCTGCCAACTGCTTGGTGCAAACCCTATCTAAGGTATATACACACTTTTATGTTCTTTTTGTATAACATATGTTCTTGTGATATAGGTTGAGTCATACCTTGTGGTGTTGAGGATGCAAGAAGCTCCTCACCTTTTGAAGGGTGAACCGGTGAGTGTGGCGAGGAGCATTGCCCTATGGTGAGAAGAATAATGTCTAGTAATGAAGGTTAAGGAATCGAGAGGTGAGTGGATTAGTGAGGCTTGGAGGGGAACCTCGACCCTCGTCCATGTGGGATGGTGGAGTGTTAGGGGAGACTTGGGGGCGGGGGTGAGACTAATTTATTGAAATTGGATCCAATCGAACGCACCCACTTGCTTTTGAGTGCAAGTGGGTAATTGCGTATACTTGATGCTTGCTTGTGTGCAATCGGGTCCAATTGCATGTAATTTGGGTGCACTTGGTTCTAAGTTGGGTCCAAATGAATAAAAGTGAATACAATTGGTGCATTAAAATCTCAATTGTATTCGATTGAGTGCAATTGTGTACAATTGAGGTGTAGTTGATTTTAATTTGGTAAAAAAGGGAACAAAATAAGTCAAAGTGAGTACAAATCTATGAATTGTGATCAATTGAGTGTGTAATAGGGTATGATTGAGATTCAATCGACTTAATGGGTTCCTAGTAAGTCTAACTCGATCTTAATCAAGTTCACTGGGTCCCATCAAGCCAAATTGCATGTGTTTGAGCCCAATGGAGTGGATTTGGGAACACTTGATGTCTGCTTGCTGATGCAATTTAGTGTAATGGCATATAAATTGGGTCCATAAAGTCTGAGTTACATGAAATTGGGTCCAATGAAGTGCAGTTGGTCCAATTGAAGGCCAATTGCATGAAATTTGGTGCGATTGGACTTCAAACAATTGTGTCCAAATGCATGAAAGTGGATACAACTGGTGCAATTGAGGTATGACTCAGCTACATGAGTTCACTTGGGTACACTTGAGATCAAATGGGGTGTACTTGGGTCAAAAAGAGTCTAAAATAAGTCAAAGATTGAGATCCAACTAAGTGCAATTGGATTGCAATGAGTCCAATTGACCAAAGTTGCATGCAATTGATCCCAATTGAGAATTCTTAGATACATTTGATGTCTACATGTATTCAATTAGGTCTAATACCTATATCCAACTATTGGGCTCAATGAAGTTCAATAGGATCCACGAGTGGCATGAAATAGGGGTTCGAATGCATGAAAGTGAATACTCTTGGTGCAATTGAGGCAAAACTGGATCCAGTTGTGTCCAATTCAGTGCAATTGGGTAAATTTGAAGTCTACCTGAGTGTATATGTGTTAAAAAGGGGCCTAAATTGCATTTTACTGGGTCAAACTCAATGAAATTGTATTCAATTCATTGTACAATAGGGTACAATTTAGGAATGATGTAGCTGAGTTCTAGCCAGTCCAAGGGATTCAAATCAAGTTCATCTGGATCCCACTGAGTGGAACTGCAAGCAATAAGCCCAATTGAGTAGTGGAATTTCATGTAATTGAGTGCAATTGGGTACAATTGATGTCTTCTTGAGTGCAATTGGGTCCAATAGTTTGAATTGGATACGATTAGCAACAATGTAGGTTGCAATTTATAGCTTGAGTTTAATTGGGTTGAATTTGTTACCATATACATGTGGTAGTGATGTGTGTGAACACACTAGGACTGCCGGGGCATTTTTTCTGTCTTTAGGAGGTTTTTCCCCTCGAGCACTGTATATACGCCCATCACTCTAGGGCTATCTATCTTTCCATTGCACACTAAGTAATACACTCTCAGTTGTGTGCCTTGAGCTTCCTTCATCTTCTCCAAGCTGTGTGCGTTTCCTTGCAACCCTAATTCCAACAATTGATATGAGAGCAAGTTGCATCCTCTCGGGCTCAGTCGCCAACAACTCCAACACACGCCTGCTCACTTTCTCCGATTTTTGTGAGCTTTGGCGAGCATTCGCAAATCAACAAATTTTTTGGGAGTGCTTGTAGAGCTCAATCTGCTCAGATTTTTAATTCGGGCTCATTTTGGCCTCCGTTTCCACTACAGACAGGTTTGCACAAGCAATTTCGTCATTTTGTGCAGAATTTCTATCAGTGTCATTTTTTGCATAACAGGTGCCTTACAGTCTTCTATGGTTTGTGCTATATAGCACTGTTGTTTCCGCTCTGTTTCTCCTCTTTTAGGTGTTTTCACATCAGTGCAACATTTACCATGGCTGACAACAACTTAGATGTGTTTAAGATGTTTGCTGCCGAGGACAGGTTGGATGGGGACAATTACCTTATGTGGGCTTATATGATGCAACATGTTCTTGTCTCAAAGGGTGTCTGGAATATTGTGCAGGGCATTGATGTACGTCCTGGTTCTGATGATGTAGGCGATGTTGAGGATGTTGCAGGTCTTGCTGCAAGGATTGCTGATATTAGAGTTGTTTTGCCTACGGTAGAACAAGCTCGTTGGGATGTAAAGGATGCGCAAGCTCATGCATTGATTGCGTTGTCTGTGAAGCGCACCATTGTTCCTCACATTCGTTTAGCAAAATCTGCAAAATAGGCTTGGGATATTCTAGCAGGTCTTTATGCAAGCCGCAATGAGGCTAAAATTGCTTTGCTGCTAAAGAGCTGGAATCGAAGATTATGCATGAGGAAGATGATATGGACACTTTCCTTGCTGGTGTCAAGGATATCAATGAGCAACTTATTTCTGCAGGTGAAGTCATTTCAGACAGTTTCCTTGTGCAAACTATTCTTGATGCCTTACCAGATTCATACCAGACTTTTGCTAGTACTTGGAGACTAATAACCCAAGGAAATCCTGAAGTTGTCAAGTTTGATGCAGTATGCACATTGCTGTTGCAAGAGTCACTTTCCAAAAAAACCAGGACTAGGCAACGTGCAGTTGAACAGGCTTTTATTGCTTCTCAAAGAAAGGGTGGTAACAGCAATGCAACCATTTCTTATGGTTCTGCTGCGAGTGGCAAAACTTTTGTTCCTAATGCTTATGTTGGCAACAATTCATCTCGAAATTCTGGTGATAAGGGCAAAAAGAAGATACGTTGCCATTATTGTAAAGCTAATGATCACTTGATCAAGCAGTGTCCTAAGTTGAAGGCCAAAGAGGCTAAGAAGAACGAGGGTGGTTACACTGCAAATGCTGGCTCCACTACAAATGCAGCCATTGTTGAGTCTTTTGTAAAAGGAGAATGTGATACTCATGTTGATGTAGAATGGGCTTTTAGTGTAGAGTGCACTTACAATCGTGCTGTCCATGATGCATGCTTGTTAGTTGCTACAGATTCACATGTGTGGTATTTTGATAGTGGTGCTACAAAGCACATTACCTCACATCGTGAATTGTTCACCTCTCTCGAGTCTGTCCCTCATGGGAATTCAGTCACTTGTGCCAACAATGCCTCTCTTATTCGGTTCAGGGAGTTGGAAAGATTGTGCTTATTGCTGCAAATGGATTTTCTTTCACACTTGTTGATGCACTTTATGTACCTGGGATCAAGGAGAATCTTTTGTCTGTATCCGCACTTGCTAGACTTGGACTTGTCAAATTTGTGGATGACAAATGTACAGTTCATGATCTCAGTTTTGGTGATGAAATTGTTGCATCTGGGCTTTTGTGCCGTGGACTGTATAAGCTCACTTTGTATGACAAGTGTGGACAAAATTTTGCCAATGCAGTTGCAGATTCAAGGGCTATTTCACATGCAAAACTTTGGAATGCACGTTTTGGTCGTCTGAATTTTACCAGTTTGCTGCGTTTGTAGAAATCTGATATGGTTGCTTCTTTGCCGCCTCTTGAAGCACTTTCCAAACATGTTTGTGAAGGCTGTATTTTGGGTAAGATGCAGCTTTCTAAGTTTCCAAAGGATGGTTCAGTTCGGGCCACATGCAGGTTGCAGCTTGTGCATAGTGATGTTTGTGGGCCATGCAAACTCTGTCCTTGGGAAATTACCTTTACTTTGTGACTTTGATTGATGATTACTCCAGGCATGCATGGGTATTTCCGCTTAAAGCAAAGTCCGAAGTTTTTATGTGCTTCAAACAATTCTGGCTATGGCTGAAAATGTCTTGAAATGTACTATGGGCACCCTCCGTTCCGATCAAGGGGGGAGTATATGTCTCATGAATTTAACGCATTTTTGGCTAGTCGTGGGATAAAACACCAATGTATAGTGCCATATACGCCTCAACAAAATGGTGTTGTTGAGAGGAAAAATAGCTCTCTTATGGAAATGGCAAGATGTATGGTCAAGAGTCAAGCTTTACCACATTCATTTTGGCTCGAGGCTGTAATGTGTGCCACTTATGTACTCAACAGGTGTCCTACGAAAGCATTGCAGTCTATGACTCCATATGAAGCATGGCATGATAGAGAGCCATCTATTGAGCACATGCGTGTTTTTGGCTATTTGGCTTATGGTTTAGTGCCACAAGTACAACGCAGAAAATTGGATGATAAGACTGTCAAATGTATTTGTTGGTTATAGTGCTGAAAGCAAAGGTTATGTATCATCCGCAAACAAAGCGTATTTTGGTTTCACGAGATGTAGTGTTTGTGGAAGATTCTGTTCAGCCCTTGCTGTCATGTACTAGAGACAGTAATGTAAGCTCACAGGACATTTATGACACTTTGTTGCCTATTTTCAATGGTGGAAGTAAATTCCAATGAGGCAAATGTACAGCCTATGGGGGTTTTCAAAAATGTTATAGATTAGCCTATTATTGATGCAGATGTACATGATGTACTTGATGAGGAAAGGGCTAGAAATGAGCAGGCTAGAGGTATGCCAAAATGGCTGGTGCACACTTTGCGTGACAGTAAATTGGATGCACCTTTGTCTAGTCGTACTCGTTCAGGCTCTCGCCATGCATCTTATGCATCAGATTGTTATGCTTTGGCTGTGTCTAGCTTACATGATGTTGAGGAACCTCTGTCTTTTGATGAAGCAAAAAATCAGAAAATTGGATGGCTCCCATGCAATCAGAATATGATGCACTTATAGAAAATGACACATGGACTTTATGTGATTTGCCTCTTGGCAAAAAGGCCATTGGTACAAAGTGGGTTTACAAGTTGAAATGCAAGCCAGATGGTGAGATCGATCGCCATAAGGCTTGACTTGTTGCAAAGGGTTATGCACAACAAAAGCCCATAGATTATAAAGAGACTTTTGCTCCCACTTGTCGTATGACCACTGTGCGTTTTCTATGTGCATTGGCAGCTCATTTTGGTTGGGATGTACATCAATCCGACATTGTTACTGCTTTCTTGAATGGTGATATATTTGAGGAAGTTTATGTAATGCAGCCTCGCGGTTTTGTCAAGAAAGTACAAGAGGACAAAGTGTGTATGGGTTGAAGCAATCTCCTCGTGCTTGGTATGAGAAAGATGACACTCATTTGGTCAAACAAGGCTTTCGTAACAGTCCAATAGAAAGCACATTGTATGTAAAGCGTGAGGGTGATGTACTTCTCATTGTGGTTCTTTATGTAGATGATTTGCTGATCACTAGACCAAATGAGAGACATATTGCTGAATTTAAGGCTGATTTGAATGCTACTTTCAAGATGAAAGATTTCGGGATGTTGCATCATTACTTGGGCATACAGTTTAAGCAGTGTGATGGTGGTATTGCCTTGTGTCAGAAAAGTTACATAGAGACATTGCTATGTAAGTGTGGACTTGAGGATTGCAAACCTATTGCCACTCCCATGGAAATAGGTTTGAAATTGAGTCTACATGATCCTGCAGATGTCACTCTTTGCCAAATTGTTGTTGGATGCCTCATTTATGTATGCAACACGAGGCCAGATATTCAGTTTACAGTCTCACAGGTTAGCAGATTTATGCATAGCCCAGGGTCTAAGCATTGATAGACTGTTAAGAGGATTTTTTGCTACCTTAGTGGCACTTTACATCTTGGCTTGTTTTATCCCAGGGGGGGATCATTGCCGCCAGACTTACATGCTTTTTTGGACTCAGATTGTGCTGGTTGTTTTGACACGCGAGTGTCCACAAGTGGTTTTTGTTTCATGCTTGGCAGTTCATGTATATCATGGTTGAGCAAGAATAAACCTACTGTGGCCACTTCGAGTTGTGAGGCTGACTACAGGGCAGTCTTCACAGCTACGTTTGAGTGTGTATGGCTCAAACGCCTTATGGCTGATTTGGGTGTTGAATAGGACACTGCCAACACTATCTACACTAACAGCCAGAGCGCATTGGCAATTGCGAGGAACCCAGTTTTTCATGCTCGCACAAAGCACATTGAGGTGCATTACCACTATGTCAGGGAGAGGCTCTCAACAGGAGAGATAAGCTTGGCTTATGTGCCAACACAGGACAACCTTGCAGCTCTTTTCACAAAGGCATTGTCTCGTGAGAAGCTTGACGCTTTCCGCAAAGCTTTGGGCTTACTCCCTTCGTGGACTGATCATGTCCTTAGGGCATGGCACTTCCCTTTACTCATGTGCCAGCTCTCGTTCACCGCATCACTCTAGGGGGGATCTGTTACCATATACATGTGGTAGTGATGTGTGTGAACACACTAGGACCGATGGGGCATTTTTTCCCTCTTTAGGAGGTTTTTCCCCCGAGCATTGTATATACGCCCATCACTCTAGGGCTATCTATCACACTAAGTAATACACTCTTAGTTGTGTGCCTTGAGTTTCCTTCATCTTCTCCAAGCTGTGTGTGTTTCCTTGCAACCCTAATTCCAACATAATTGAGTCAAATTAGGTAGGAAATTGGGTGCAATTAAGCCCAATTAAGTTAAAAATGTCATAAAATATAATATCTACCTATCGCAAATGATTTTCTCATATTGAACTAATCATTTAATATGGAAAGTTAAATGAGAACAAGAGTTAGGATACAAATATGTGCTGCTAGACCCATTCTCAGTAGGGCACCAAGAGGAGAGATAAGCTCATCTCAATAAGGGTCCAAATGGAGAGAGGTCTACCAAGGAGCAATGTGAACCTAATGGAGCTTTAAAACCCCAAGAGGCATAAAGGACACATGTCAGGCCCCTAGCCAGTTACCCCCAATTAAGCATGAATGCTATTGGATAGCCTATGGAAAGGACCAATGAGAATTAAGCTTAATGAAATCAAGCTTAAACTTTATGGAAAAGCCCATAAAAGGGACCATAAGATTACAACTCCCTTTAATTCCTATTGGGCAGTCTATTAAGGGGTCCAATGATAATTGAGCAAACCATGTGCAAACTTAATTCCTATTGGCCAGTTGACCTAGAGAGCCAATAAGAATTTAGCTTCAATTATATAATAAAGCAAGATCTCTCTCAAAGGGGGAAAGAAGGACACTTGTCTAAATGCTACTCCCCTTGCTTGATTTGACCAAGGACTTTCATTGGCTAGCTCTAAGCTTGGGCCAATGAGCTTACAACTAGAGTATTCTAGCTAGGTCGACCCATCTCTCTCTCTCTCTCTCTCTCTCTCTCTCTCTCTCTCTCATTCTCATTTTTGGAATCCATGAGCCCACACACACATGCACTCATTGTGTGTTAAGCAAGAGATATCTCATTCTCCAAGCTTGAGAAGTAGAGAGCCTACACCAACACCTCTTGGCTATGGAATGTAAATCCAAGCAAGAGTCAAGCTTCAAAGCATGCTCATCATTTTCTCAAATCTCCACTACTATGCTAAGCTATGCTCTAAGAGTGATGATATGTGAGGAGAATACTTCTTTCTTGTATGTTACATCTTCCTATTCACTTTCCTCACTACGTGCCAACCCTCTTTACCTTTGAAGGTGTTTGAGGTCTTGGGATTGAGGTCGGAGACAAGTTTATGTTTATTGCAAGTAAGTTTAATTGTTGTTTTGAGCATAATATTGGTGCATGAAACTTTCCATCTTCTTGGCATCAACAAGGTCTCAAAGAACACAAAGGATGTATTGTACCAAGTCTCTCTTTATGAGAGAATATATATAATACAAAAGTTTTTTTGGAGGGGGTCGTCAATTGTTGTCAATTTCTCTAATTCCCTCTCTTTTACAAGTATTGTTCATGCCAAGCTAACTAGGTGTGATATTTCTATTGCTATCTTTAATCAAACACTCCCTCTCTATCTTCAATAGGCATTCTCTTAATGAAATGCTCACTACTATCATTTTAATTCCGCTACAATCAATGGTATCAGCCTAATTCCATTATGAAAGCTTAATTGAGCTCTGACTAAGAGAAATTGGGTGCAATTAAGTCCAATTAAGTAAATTCAAGGCAAGTTTAGGTAAAATTGAATCCAATTAAGTTACTTGAGTACAATTGAGTTCCAATTCGGTGAATTAGGATCCAATGGAGTGCACTTGGTTCTAATTGGATCCAAATGAGTGAACTGAGTTCTACTTGAGTGAAATTGGATGAAAATTGAACCCAACAAATTTTGGGGTAAATACGTTACACCTCTATCCACGGCCGGGCAATCGGTTGACCACACATCCTTAATCTTCTTATCCATGAAAGAAACAGGAGCTCCACTTATTCTTGAGAGCTGATCCACCCACACAACACGTCTTGCTTCTCCCCGCACGCACCGCGCACACACACACCCGCACTACGGGCACTTCAATAGGAAAAACATGAACCCTCTAGGGACCCTTTGGGATTAAGGTTAATTAGAGGCAAGCCAATAGGAAGAGGGTGGTGGACACTCTCTATGCCCTCAAAATAGTAGGGGGACAAAGTAGTCTTACATCTTAATGGACTCTTACCTACTAAGAAGGTGGGGGGAGGAGTGGGGGGACACTTGGAACCTCCAAGTTTATCTTCTTTTTGACCCGGTTTTCAAAATACCCCAAAAAATTAAAAAATTTTAAAAATTCAAATCTTATATTCTTAAAACCCTCCTAAACCTAATTTATGGTCAAAAAAACATTTTTCTAACATCCAAAAGTCTAAATGTGCACCAAAAAAACCTAAAATTCACTTTTTAAAAAAAAAATTGAAACATCATTTTATACTTTCCAAAGTCCCTTCAAAACTATCCCATGCCTGAAAAGTGATTTTCTCTCTTTAGAACCCATTTTCCAAGCCCTCCTTGAATACTACCATCACACTCACCCTTTACCCCAACACTATCTCTCTATTCTCACCTCCATTGCAGTAGCAAGGAAGCTCCTCTCTCTTCCCCTCCCATCTCCCATTGCCACACCAAGCAAGGCTCATCCACCTTCTCCTATCTCCATTGCGACACCAACCACGCTCCTCCTCCTCTTTGCCACGCCCACCTCCCATTGGCACACGAAGCAAACTCATTCTCCCACTTGCATTGTAGCAATAAGCAAGGTCCTCCTCCTCCTCCTAATTTCCTTTACTCACCCATGGCAAGCTCTACTCCACAAATTCAGCCAAAGGATGAGGGCACTAGAGTTGCATGCCACAATTCACAAGAGGTATAGATGGTGAGTGGGTGCCACAAGAGTTCGCCAAAGGTGCTTGGGTATACATACAACCATCTGCTATTGGCCCTCACCGTGTTTGAAACCGTGCAAACTTAGATCATCATTGGAAAGGAACACTACTTGGCTTCAAGAATCGCAAGGATAAGGGGACTGTAGCCATTGTGCAACATGTTTTCTCAACGTCAAGCATGCAATTGCAACAACCTGCTCGATTCTCAACACATTGTGAGTACACGTTTTGAGAATACAAAGTTGGGTGTGAAGTCACAGTGGAATGTTTTTATGGATTCATAATTATGTTTTGGCTTGCTTTTGCAGTCATATTTCCATCTACATTGGTGGAGGAAGCCACTTCATAGCCTCTCCAGCACATTCAATGCTATACATGCAGATATTGGAGCAACAATTTTTTCATGTCTTTGCCCAACCAAATTGGTTCAAAGAAAAAATTTCTTCTTTTCAAACTCCCATATTGTAGCTACTACTATGCAAGGTTATAGGAAGCTTGAAACCATCCATGTATCTTCCTTATTAAGGATGGAGTGGCAACAACCAGATTTATGGTAGGTAGCATCTTTCAAGAAAAAGAATGGTATTAGATGTCTAAAACTCCTTGAAATATTCTAAAGCTTCTAGTTTTATGGGCTTGAGTTGGTGTTTGCATGTTCATTGTTTTGTGCATATCTTTAAAGAGTTTGCATTTGCGGAGATAACCACAATGCTTGTATGTAGAGATGTACACTACAAAGAAGCTCTACTATCCAAAGGAGGCGGATGGTTGGATATGAGAATGACAGGCAATCAGTGTAAAGACAAGTGTTAGAACAAGGGAAACCAACAACAATTCCAGATGCAAGCTCAAATCAATTGGATGAAGACATGCAGATTCAAGCAAAATTTCTAGAATCAGCAACAACTTCAAATGAGTTTTTCCCAGACTCTGATTTGGGATAGTGACATCAGAACAACTTGAAGTACCATCATCAAGAATTGATGTTGGTGGAATTAAGTGTTCCTCGGATGGACGAAAAGTGGTCAGCTTTGCAATATGATATGATGACTAGTCTTATCGTATCGATGCAACACATAGTAGATGAGTACTTGGAGTGTTTTCTAGTTCAATTCCGGACCACCAAGTCTGATTTTGATTTGGTTCAACGGTTGGATTGTGTTTCTAATGGAATCACAACGTTGGCAACCTTCCTTTCATATTGCATGATGGATGCAAGAGTTCCATGGGTGAGAGTAGTTCCCAAGAAAATGGAGGCATTCACTACATAGGAGGTGATGCTAATCTATGAGGAAGGAAATGTACTTGTCATGAGCACGAATGAGAGGGTGCAAAACCAATGCAGGATGGTAGAGGTGTGTAGTGATTGGGGGATATTCTGAAGTTGAATTTCAAGACATAATTTTCAATAAGAATGAAGTTCATACTGATATGCAATAAATCAGCACTAGACAAGGTCAACCAAGAAATAGGATCTGGTTAAGAAGAAAATCAGATCTTCAGCACAACTGTACACCAGTATTGAAGGAATTTCAAAACCCAATTCTTCCTTTTTTCAAATGCGATAATATCCGGTTTTCCAATAATTAAATATTTGATCAATGATGATGTCAATAGGGAGGTGTTAGCAAGTCAAAAGAGGGGAAGTTCAATTTTTTTGAAAAGGAGATGGTCAGACCCGAGGACTTCAAATGTCCAGTATTTAGGCGAATGTCAGATTTCAATAAAACAAAAGCGTCAAGCTATAAGTATCCAGATAACAAGAGTGGTGAATGGGCAGTCCACAAGTGTAGGGGAGTTCCTCTGTGCGTCACCAGAACCAGCCATTGGAATGTAATTTTTCAAGGTTTGTTTAATGATAAGAACAATTAATGTACTATGGGGTACACAGCGTGGCCAAACAGTGGAACATGGCCAGATCTTTAGAAGGCCATAGGGGCTGATGGTTGGAAACCAAATGGTCAAATTTTTAAAGCCAAATGGCTAGATTCTAGAATTATAGCTTTTCATATTGTTGAGGTTCATGAAAGATCAAAAGATCATATTTTAGGAGTTTGGATATTTGCATTTTAAACTTTAGATTTATATGATGACAACTTATCCAACAATACTTGTTCAGTGGGTACCAGTTGATCATATAATAAATAATAAAACAATCCTAAAGGATGAATGGCTAGCAATCGGTCTCCGGGTTTGTTTCAATACAACATGAAAAATACCCAGACATGGAGAGGGTCAAGGCACAAGTAACTAGGGATGATGGAGCCAATAGATGTTGAAGAGTATATGGTTTTGATGGATAAATCTTTTTAGAGAAAAGGGTATATGTGATTCTAAATAACTTGACTTCAAAGGATTTACTAGCAAACATACGTCTAGTGATGGGCATTTAAAGGATCAAATTCTTCAACCCACCAGCTTGAAGGCTGAGGTTGAGTTGTGAGGATAAACCTTTAAGAAACAACAGAGTATCTGACGGTCTAGCCAAAGAATCATTACACTCAAAGATGGGATTGAAAGTTTGGGATCCAGGCATTTCATGGTGGTCCTTTACTAAGAATAACAAGTTGGTTGCTAGGTATTTTCTACCGATTATTGGGTATTTTTAGTTGGTTACTGGTTACTAGGTACTTTCAGTTGGTTACTGGTTATTTTCAGCTGACTATTGGTTTCTTTTAGCTAGCTAATGGGTACTTTAATTGGTTATTGGGTACTTTCAGCTGGTTACTGGTTATTTTTAGTTGACTACTAGTTGCTTTAAGCTAGCTACTATGTATTTTTAGTTGGCGGGGGTAGGGAAATACATAATTTCATTCAGAGTCAGTATGATACTTGAGGTTTTCATTTGATCAACATCAGTATTTAGCGATCCCATCATAAATATGGTTAGTGTTGGCTCAACTTTTGGTTGTCATCGGACATTTCTTTATCATAGATCATCTCGGCCACATTAGTGCATTGGTCAGTGCATACATTTGGAAAAGTATGCTCATTAGATCAACTATTGGGTGTCATCAGACACCCAATAGTTGACAGGCTAGTTGGCAAACATTTGACATTTGGGAAGCTTCAAAGGAATCAGTCAATTTTCAGTCACATATGAATTTTTTTGAAAATATTCCAAAATTCACAGAAAGGGGGGAAGAAATGTAGATGGTGGGAACCGTCCTTAGGCTCGAATTTTGACTGACAACTGACCTAGTAATTACTAAGCCAACTACTATGATAACTGCATAATGGATACTCAATCAGAGACATATAAATAGGGGCCATTACTTCATTAGAAGGGGGCATTTGACAGTGTATTCTTTGAGCTATGACTTGGGAGCCACATGCTGTTATAGTGTATTAGATCTCACGTACTCTTGTATTTTATTATTGATAACCTAAGAGTAGTCTCTTGGCTCACATTTTGATTTTTCCAGTTGTACTGATATGATCTTAATACAATTTAGTTCTAGCTTCAATTCCGATATGTGTCATTTCCATTTTAGTTATTAGCTCCAGTTCTATTCCAGTATCAGTGACTTTGTCTGATCTGAAGTCTGTCTGTCTAAGCCAAACTCTCTTAACCCAACACTAGAATAGTTGTCTGAAGAGACTAGCTCAGTAATCAATTTACTTAGATTTGACACATTTTGGACTTTGAATATAATTTTTCATTCAACAATAGCAAATTTTTTAAATCTAGGCATCATAATGAGGTGAAAGTCCATTTTTGTAGCGTGATTTGGGTGTCCCATTTAAAAAGGCATTTTATTGAGCTATTTTTGGAAAATGTGCCTTATTTTAAAAAGCCCACCATTATGAAAGGGGGGGGGGGGGCTTGATAACTCATTCTCACTTTTCACTTTTGCAACCCTTGAGCTCTTCCGCTTTTTATCGACACTCTGAACCAGATATGGATGCATCCACAACCTCTGCTTCTGTACCCACATCCACCGCTTTGTCACACTTCATCTTCTTCCTTGATGACACTAACTACAAGGGAAAATGTTAAATTTACACCTTTTTCACTCGTCTCCCAGACCTTGACGCCATAATTGCCCTCCAGATGGACGCATTTGCAGAGATTGCAACATTCATGGAGGAGTACATCATCAAATATGTCGTAGCTATCTCCCCACATGCAGGGATCTGGGTGCCTTGAGATCTCCTATGCTACATCCACAAAGGAGATCACTTGTTCTCTAAGCATTTGAGACGGTTTCAAGAAATTGCCATCAATGCATGCCATTTCTGGTGGACGAGTAGGTCCCAGAGGTGCTAGAACTAAAGAAGTGCAAGTTGGGGGTGGAGTACCTTTCTTGCTTGGCTACTTTCATCTCCTTGTCAGCGAGAGGAACCCCATTTGGAGGAGGCGTGACTGCCACACCTTTAGGTTGTCTCCATCATCAAGGATGCCAAGGAGCAGTAGGGTGTCCTCATGAACCCTTTGGCCGAAGGCCAGTCGCTTCATCCTGAGTACCCCAAGGGGATCAAGGAAGTGGTTGAAAAATGCATCATTGTGGCTAGCACTAGTGTCACTCTAGAGGGAACTCCACTCATGGATGAGACACTCCCAAAAGTAGAGGTCAACCGATTATATCATTGGTAGTGGATGGGAAGGAGTTTCTTTTTTTGCATGACTTGGAAAAAGCGTTCGGCCTATGCATGGAGTGCATGAGTGTGCTATGAACCAACACCCAGTTTCCCTTAAACTCCATGCTAGATGCCCTTGAAAGCAAGCTCCTGCCACTTGGTGACTCTGTCACTCACACTATCGCACTTGTGTGTGCAGAGGTTCTCACAGTAGAGCAGTTGCACGTGGTAGAGGAAGATCTCCAAGCCACACAAGCCAAGGTTGTTGCTGCAAGGATCCTTATTCCAGTGCAAAACCCCCCCTTTGATGAGCCAAAGTTTGTGGATTCCGTGAAGTCATGCATTGACTTGGATGCCAAGGGCAATAGATAGGAGAGCACCATGTTAGTGAATTTGGGAATTTCCCGATCCCCACTTTCAAAATGAGCTTAAGAGTTGACCACATGGCCAAATCTTAGCCAAAGTTTTGAGAGCATTGCTTGGAAGAGATTTTCAAGTACTACCTTGTGGAAGGCTTTGGGTTTAAAAGATAGTTTGAGATTTGTCCTTATGACCAAATCTTCAAGATATTAGTAATTCCCAAATTGGCTCTAAAGTCTCAAACTCTCTCATATGGTGTTGGAGGAGGACAAGGAGCAGGATGTAAATTTTATCCTACTTCATATTTTTTTGTTCTCACCTTGATTTTCCTTTTCTTACCCTTGATTGGTTTATGATAGGATGTCCTGGAGCTTCATGAGTTTGTAGTACATATAGACGGAAAGCGAACGGCCTTCAGACCACAATCCTCCCTTGCATATTATATAGGAAAAGTTCCCCTGGAAATGTTTCCATTGTACACAATGATTTCACTCCCAAATGTCATTTCATGTCGTGGTCTTTGAAAGCTTGGAGAAAATTTTTGTGCTTAAGCACCATTGCCCAAAATGATCATCTTCTATTCCTAATATGTAGATCCCTTGTATGCACTATATTTGGCACTAGCTTCCGTGGCAAGGTGCTTGCCCAATTAGGTGTACACGTCTTTGTTGGCTTGATTGACCTTGAGGCAATAGTGCACTCCCTTTTGGATGGGAGTTGCCTTATGCACAAGAGAGATGCCAAGAAATGAGCAAGAAAAATATGGACGACACAAGTGATCTCGTCCGGCCTACGTAATAAGCTCTCTCTTCTTTGCTGTGGATTTCCAGACCTTTGTTCCTCCTCAAGACAAGGCCTTTTGATCTCACGAATAGGAGTAGGTTCTGGTTTCCTCTTCCCGGTATTGGTTAACTCTGGTTCAATAGGTTTTCCTACATCAAGGACATCTGCAAAGTTGGTAAGACGAAGACTCTGGAGTCTAGTCTTCATAGGATTATGTAACCCTGACACGAATCGAGCTACCTTGACCTCTTGAGTCATCCCTGTTGGAGCATATTTGACGAGGGTTAAGAAATGCTGATAGTATGATTCTAGGTCTTTGGTTCATTGAGTACAATTAGGAAACTCATTCATACAGTTTGAATGATAAACTTTGTTCTGATAGTTCTTCTTGAGCTGGGTTTTAAAATAATCCCAAGTTGCTGTATTAGGATCAACATTGTTTTTTGTGCAATGGTCTCTTCCACCAACGCTTGGTTGTTTTCTCTAGTTTAAACTTGGCAATAATAGCTTTTTTTACTACAGAAGAATGAGAAAAATTAAAGTAGTCATCCATGCACTCAATCCAATCTTCAAGAACTTTGCCTTTCCTGCTAAAGTTTTTGGGTTGAGACTTGCAAAGCATAGCATCCATGTCTCTATTAATGATGGTGTGTTGAGGAAAAATAGGTTCATTTGTGTTAGCAGCAACTACATTGTAACTTACTGCATCATATCAACCAAGGTCACACTTAGTACAATATTCTAGACCGCTCAAAGTCCTTTAAGTTAGATAAAAAATAGACGGTTGAGAATAAGATAAAAGAGAGAAGGAAAAAGAATAACAAATAAATTAAACCAATTTCTATATCACAAAACTTTGGAATTCCAAAAAGTCTACAAAGTGTCTTGAAAGTTTTTAATAAATCCTAATAGCTTTGACATAATGCACCCGATAGTAGCCATTGTGACATCCTTCCACCAATGGGCATAGCTATCCTATTCTTTGTGTATATCGGATGGGTGATCCCATTAATCACTTTTTATCTTTGTTTGAAACATCTCCTCATTAGCATGTGAATCATACCATTGTTGGGTAAGAGATCGATTAGTTACATGTACCCCCATTTGGCTGTGAACTATTGCCTTCTTGTAACCGAAGTAGTCGTCAAAGTAAGAAGATTCTTTGGAAACACATCCGGTGTGTCCCACCCATCATGGCTGTGTATATTCGCACAATCTGCAAGGCACTGGGGTCTGTTATATGTATTGTATGAAACTTTTACATGGTGAGGATTGGGGATTGTGGAATTTCCAAACAAGCCAAAGAACAACGCACAAGGTACGGGGCTAAAGGAATGTTGGTCATTGGTATGGCATTGACGATCCCATACATTGAACATGAAAATGTTGAAACATCCCGTAGCAATTTCTAAGGAAAGTATGTTCCTCGCTATCCATGTTTTTTTTATCGGTCGCAAGGTAAGTTCATAAACGTTTATGTACAACACTTGGTTAGTGACAATGATCTCCTTTCCTAACTTGGAATTGGATCCATTCGATACTTCCAATGGGCGAGGGTTTATGTCTAGTTGGTCTAAACTCGGGGTTTTTTGCAGCGTAATGGTACGAAGCTCGGAATGTATTAGGTACAATACAATCCGTGGAAAGTAATCTTTTCTTCTCTTTTCCATTATGCGTGGTACTGACAATCCGTTGCACTTCCTCATGTTTGAAGATGCTCCTCCACCAAGAGTATATTTGTCCATATCCCTTGAGGTAAGATGTTAGTCGTCTACACACACACCCTATCACTCAAGTTAGCTAGAATGATAAAACCAAGATCTAAACTCAAATAGTATGACTTCAAGAGTTATATCAAAATCATATTTTTATAACCGTAAAAAATAAAAAAGATACATAGTGCCGTTGGAAAGATACATGAATACAAAAGGGTCCTATCAACCAGTTCTTGGTTCCTACAACCAAGGTCCTATCCTTATATTTGCTCACATCTCAAGTTAGAAAGTTTAGAACTTCAACTTGTGCACTAAAATTCACGTCTTTTTTTTCGTACCATTCTCCTCCTCATGATACATCCATGGGTGGTATTGTATTAAAGCAATTTACATGAGCGTGCCGTTCATTTATATCATCTTTGTAGAAATATCTACTCGAATTCACTACCATTGGATGCACTTAAGCAAAGTCACTAATAGATCTGGGCTTCTCGTAGTCCTCATCAAAGGTAATGGTGACATTGTGAGGATTGTATTTGAGAATGGGTCCATAGACTCTATTGAACAAGTTTTGGGTTACATACGAGAATCAATTTTACCACCATTTGATTTCTTTCAAACTCTGATTATGACCTTTTCACAGAAGCCGTATCTTTGGTTTATCATGAGGGCCTTCTTACTAAGAATGAGTTCTCGACTTGGTATGTCTAAAATCGAACACAGGTTAAGGTAAAGAATATATCCTTGTACTTTGACGTCGCCTTCTTGGATCTTTTCCTTGACCTAAAGCTGTGGATCGGTCATAAACCTATCAGGAACTTATGTCGGATGTTCAAGTTGGGCTTCAACATATATTTCCCATGCTATGTAAGTGTTCGGAACAAGGTAGTCTCTGGTTTCCTTTGAAGTTCGAAACACTTCAACTCCCCAATGGAAATTGAATTCGACCACATCATTGAAAAAGACACTTTGTGAAAAATCACTTGGGAGTTCATCTAGACAATTAAGAAGATCCATCCCAAAAACAAGACAAGGAGAGAGAAAACTTAGTACACATGTGAACCAAAACTGAGTCTATGTCTCTTTTATTCATCAAAATGTGATTTTTAAGATTCTATTATAACATTATGGATGTCTCTGAGCCAACTCTCTAAATATTATTTTAACTCTCATGACAGGGTATTCTCTTAGACCTCCCACGCGACAACGTGGTCTATAGTTATCTTCTAGTTTTTCTTTCCCTATGACAATTGCAAGAGCTTCAAACTTCTTAGCAACTTCGATAATTCTTAACATTTGGGAGCACATTGCCAAGTAGTAGAACATGTCTTCTAGGCCTAACCACATCCTGAGTTGAAGTAGCTTGAGGCTGGCAAACCAGTATCTTGGACTATATCATCAATGTAGATAAAGAATTGACGGAAGGGTTCTCGGTGACGGGTAAGATAACTACGGTCATTGCTCTTCTAACAATTGTTCTTCTTGGCATGCCAAAGACTTTGGTCCCGATTTCTAAGTAAAAGAGTTCCCTTGCATCTCTTGATAACAGTGTTGCCATATTGTTGAACACTATTGCCAAAACCTTATTCCCCTGGCTAAAGCATCCAGACGTCACTTTGTGAACCATTTGTTACTACAAAACAAACTTACCACTTCACTATAACTCAAACTAAATAATTTCATTCAAAGAAATTACAATGTCGTTGTTAAACACTTTACCACTTCACTATAACTCAAACCAAAAACTTCCATTGAAGAAGACAAGTCAAGCATATACCACCAACCAACATCACTTAAATGCATCATGAATACAATATCCTTTCCCAAACAACATGCATAATGCTTGCACAATGCATAACTTACTCGATTGGTATGAGGCTTCATGCTATCCCCATATCCTTAAGCACATGTTTTGATACGTGGTGAGAGATACCCCTCCCCAGGGGTCTATGCACAAAATATATAATTTACACCTTTATACAATTTTCAATATACATCAGAGTTGCGAAAGAGTTTGCATAGGGAGGAGTTCTCAGCACCCGACCAAGCATAAAGTTTAGTCCATCAGCCGGTCTGCATCCAAAGGCACCTAGCGACTAGTGCTACCCCTAAATGGGTGTTATGAATGAAAGCGTACTCCATGGAAAATATAACATTTTGGAGGGTGAATATATGTGTACACCGCATTGCGGGAAGAGTGAGAGAGAGAGAGTATAGTGGAGGGTGAAATAGAGTGCACAGAGACATGAGAGAATGAAAACACAGAATCTTTAAATGCCCCATCTAGATGAATCAGGCAACCATATATTAATGCAATGACAAAAAAAATCTGGGTATACCATAACATCAAAAAAGAATATGACAAAATAACTAGCAGAGCACCGGACCCTGTGTAGGGATCGATCGGTCCACCCATCCACTTCTGCTCTATGGGACAAAGAGAATTTCACTTCGTCGGGAGTGAGCGAGAACACCTCCAATCTACCTGAGCCATACATAAGCTGAGGCCGCTTCGCCTCCCTCCATGAACACGAGCTCTGAAAGGATCCCAAATACCAGTAGGTGGTAGGGTATCAACATCAATCATACCAATTTAGGTGCCACGCCTCGTTGATGCCCAACATCGGGTGTTTAAGCAAAGCCAAGGCAAAATCCCCGACGCGTTATGCGTGTAGGTCATTCAACCCCGATGCACTAACCGTGTATATGAGCATAACAAAAAAGAAGAAGATCTAGGAAACACCCCGGATCTAGCAAAGCCCCAGGTCAACGACCCTTTTATATAAGGCTAAGTGATCCTAGTCTATTAGCGACGCTGCCATGAGAAACATAACACGTGAGTCCAGTCACAATAGCACCTTCCATATCCACACATATGGCCCTTAAGACATGATATTTCTATGCATAAAATAAGTCTGAAGAGCAACTAAAATGATATAATAATCCACTTTTGACAACATCTAATTATGCAAAGCTGATGCATCATATTTGCACTTCACCTCTCTAGAACATAGAGCTAGTTTTGACCTAGAAAGGTGGAAAGCAAGCATATGCATGCACATGAGTCATCCACATCTATCAGTAAGGTTCCATACACCACATGATATCATTACATCACCATAAACATGATGCAAAACAGCTCCGACCATTAGGTCAACTATAAACCATAACTTCACACATATGCGAAAAACAACTTTTTGCCATTTTTTGGAGCATACATAGCATGCAATTGAAAGTGTTTGACCTCAAAAAAATGCATCAAGATTAGCTCTATAATATAGACTAATACTCTATCACATCACTTTACCCATTTAACACTCACACAACAAACGGTAACACAAAAGGAAAGCCACTTTATTCATATCTGCCTATGCGGTTCGGGTTGACTAACCATATGTCCTCACATGAGTTTATGGACATCTAATACTTGAAATCAACTCACCAAAATAAACCATAAATTATAGATAAATAGCTCGATTAACTCATGATGTCATATGGTACTCCCCGTAGGAAGCACCCATACACGCGTAGGTAAACCCAGTTATGGAAAGATTAATAATTCCCATACCCAAGGTGATATCGGAGACCCAATACATTTATCATCAAGTTTTATCAAGCCTTATAATTGGCTAAGTGGGTTTTCCCATCTGGGGAATCTATAGAGTGGTTCTCCAAGGAGCCTCGGGTCCAAAATTTTGACCGTGCAGTGGACAAGCATCTGTTTTTTGACCATATCTTTGAGCTCGTACATGATATTCACATGACACCCACGAGATAAAATGTTCTAAATTATGTGTTTTATCTTTGGTATAAGGGGTTCGGGCGGATTCATAACGGTTTGTGAGTTATGATCAAAACAATTTTCCTATTGCTTCTATGACTTGAAACGGAAAGCGCTTTTTATGCACGCACATGATCATAAACACATTGTGTGCATAAATTAGCGTTTTAAACATGATAAAAGAATCATGGGAAAACTTCATACATACTTAAAAAATTCATACATACACTCGTGTGTAAAAAACAATCATCGAGAGGGTGTCTACTTAGAAAAACGACATAGAGGGAGATGACGATGGCTATGGAGTTTAGAGCTTCTCACTGTGCTTTAGAATTGATTAGCGGCTGTCGAAAGGCTTTTTGCTTTGTTGAAAGAGAGTGGTTATGAGAGTTACACAGAGGTATTCACCACGAGAGCTTTTGGAGAGTGCGTACACCGTGAAACGAGAGAGGAGATAGTAAGCAAGTAGTAGAGAGAGAGTATCCTTCTTTTTTTGTTGTTGTTCTTTTTCTTCTCATAAACAAGAGAGAAGAGCTTATGGATCTTACACAGAGGCTCCTCTTCCCGAGTCAAAAACTCCCATCAAAATTTCATATTATCGACTCTGAGCCACCCGGCTCCTGCCGCCTTCTGGTTTCACCATGGTCTTGAACAAGACGCCCAAAATTTGGAAAATATCACATGCACCCACCTACTCGACATCAGCTCCCGATTTCAACTCACCGTATCCTGCCAACCGTGAGTCCAATTGACAAGCTTTCCCTTCCTCTTAGGTCCATACAATGCCCACGTCGCGTAAACCCCATCGAGCTCAAAAAAACCCTCAGATGTCACGCTTTCCAAAACGGGCACATTGGCATGGACCCGGCCCCTTGGAGACCTTTAAACCTTTGTAATTTGGCATCTAGAACTCAGATTATCGATCTAAAAAGACTGGTATGCTCCATAATTTGAGCTCTACACATCCATACACTGAAACTGTCTCCAACCACTTGGCACCACCTGCCTTGCCCGTCCTAGATTTACATATATCTCTAGCTTCAGCTTTAGTATCTTGCACATTGTTGATTTGTTTGATAAGCCATCTAGACCTGCTCCTTCAACACTTCAAGCTCTACATTTCCACACAAATAGATTACTTAGTGATCCTCCTTCATTTTCCATCCCATCAAGCCCTTCTAGAGACGTTTTTGGCCTATAAACCACATCACTCATACACACCAGCTGCTACTACTTGTCTTCCTAGGATCTTTGTAGCTGCTACAGCCCTTTGCCATGCATCTTCTTGCGTACACATACCTGCTTGTTCCATCTTCTATGGTCCTCACACTTTTCCTGCACCATCATTGCCCACCCCCTATTTGAACATTTATATTCAACCACACACATACTTTATTCTCCTAGCAACTGCAAACACGAACACATTGTTAGCAACCCAAAACCATATATACAATTTCATTTTTCCTACCAAGCCTCAAGTGGGTTGCCTCACCCCCTAGATCTCATAGTCTTTGCCTGGGTCAAATATCTACCATTGGTTCCTTTCACTCATCTGTAACTGCATACCATAGTGCTGAACCCCAACACCTAGACCATCATGATCATAGGCCTCCCATAGCCTATCTTGATCACTCAAAGCATCTATCTGCATCCAAATCTTCAAAGAGAGCACCATCATGCTCACCAAGCACATTTGACATACTTGAAAACATATCTGACCCTCCCTTCCAACCAGAAAAATTGAAGGCCTCATCCAAGGACCCTTGTACCTGCTGGACCACCCATTGCACAACTATCTCTATCATCATACCCATCAATCAAGACTCACATACCTTCAAGGTAAGCAAAGTGATACCTTCAAGGGAAGCAAAGCTATCACTTGGAATTCTCCTTTGCCCACCACTAGACATGCCTGTTGCACTGGGATCTCCATCAGTTTTGAATCCATGCTCTCTTCTTCATCAACAATGCACTTGATTTCAACATCATCAAGACCTTCTGCTTCAACCAACTTCTCTTTAAGGTCAATCTGCTCTACGTATTTTTCATCTTCAAATACTTGCACCTCAATCACCTCTTCTATTGCTACATCATGTTCTACCAAAGTAGAGAGAAACTCTCTCCACACCGCATCGCCTTAATATGCATCAAGCATACCAACTTGCATCGCTCCCTGCTCTTGACACATATACATCGTATTTCCAAGAACTTGCAAAAGATCAAAATCTTCAAACCTGGACTGGGTTGACTCTATTTCCTAGCTCGTATATGCATTCATAGAGATAGACTCACTCGGTTCAACCTCGTCTTCTATTTCTAGCTTAAGAATCTCTTCTACCTTCATAGCTTTGACTTGATTTGAAAATCGCACCATCTACTCTCTAGCACTCTTCAAAGGAGACCTAGCAGCCATACCTTGATTTGGTAGCACTTCTCCTGCCTAGTCTAGAATCATCTTCACTTCTTACACAACTGGATCCACTCTTACTAGCATTCTTGGCATGAGAACTATCCCATCTCTCTACAACCACAAGACCCTTGGTTCGTCTTGTAAAGGTACTTACCTTTGTACCACCTTTGGCTTCACTTTCATTGCTTCAATCCGCCTTGATACCACCGCATTTGGAAAACTATGCCTCGCATGTCACTTCTTAAGTATCTTCTTGGTCCGCCCTTTTGCTAGAGCCACCTCTTTGTCATATGACAACAAGTCATCCAAATCCACCTTGTCTTGCCTTTCTTCATGCAAGCAGCCCAAAAATTTTCTTATCTTAAAAAAATCCACATTTTTAGCAGTAGTTACCTTGATCAATTTCCCCAAAGGGCTTCCAATTCCCATGTGAACGCCTGATAATTGGCTTCCAAAATTTTCTTCAACCCATCGAGCTTTCCCTTTACCTCGTCTAGTTGCACATCTGCTATGAACTTTCTTTGAAAAGATGCTTCTAGGGATTCATGATCCGCCTTTTCTTTGTCAGGTAGTTCATCGAACCACCACTTTGCATTTCCATGAACTAGGAGTGGGAAAACTCGCACCGCACTGTCTTTTCTTGATACAATGCTTTCTAGCAGGAACAATCCATAGTCTTGTAGCCATACCCCCACGTCTTCAACCCTATTGAAAATCGGGAATCCTAACCATGCCATGCTTAGCAACACCTGCTCTTTAGATCTCGTATCTTCAACATCGACAAAACCACCATTTCAACTTCAAATAGGAGAATTAGTCAGGTCCTCAGTGATGGCATCAGAAGATGGAAAGTGGGAAAGGGGAACACACTTGGCACACAATCAACATGCCCCTCTATAGCCCAAGATACATACAACACCCCAATCCACTAGAGTTTACCTTCAAAACTCAACAATCTTACATGCAAACCACTTTTTTCACACAACTGTATGCACACACTCAATGCGACACCACAAACATGTTACCATATACATGTGGTAGTAATGTGTGTAAACATACTTAGGACCGCCAAGGCATTTTTTCCCTCACTAGGAGGTTTTCCGCCAGTGCATTGTATATACGCCCATCACTCTAGGGCTATCTTATCTTTCCATTGCACACTAAGTAATATACTCTCCATTGTGTGCCTTGAGCTTCCCTCGTCTTCTCCAAGTTGTGTGTGTTTTCTTGCAGCCCTAATTCCAACAATTGGTATCATAGTAGGATGCATCCTCTTGGGCTTAGTCACCAATAGCTCTAGCACACACCTGCTCACTTTCCCTAATTTTTGTGAGTTTTAACAAGCGTGAGTAGGTTGAAAAATATTTGGAGAGAGCTTGTTGAGCTTAGTCTGCTCAGATTTTTTATTTGAGCTCATTTTGGCTTCCGTTTCCATTATAGGCAGTACGAGGATAGATTGGATGGGGACAACTACCCTATGTGGGCTTATATGATGCAACATGTCCTTGTGTCAAAGGGTGTCTAGAATATTGTGTAGGGAATTGATGTACATCCTAGTTCTGAGGATGTAGGTGATGTTGAGGATGTTGCAAGTTTTGGTGGCAGGGTTGTTGCTGCTCCCAGGTTTGTTTTGCCTACAACTGAGGAAGCTCGTTGGTATGTAAAAGATGCGCAAGCTCATGCATTGATTGTGTTGTCTGTGAAGTACACTATTACCCCTCACATTCGTTCAACAAAACCTACAAAACAGGCTTGGGATATTCTACTGGTCTTTATGCAAGTCGCAATGAGACTAAAATTGCATTATTGCATAAAGAGCTAGAGTTGAAGATTATGCATGAGAAAGATGACATGGACACTTTCCTTGCTAGTGTCAAGGATACAAATGAGTAACTTATTTCTACAGGCGAAGTCATTTTTGATAGCTCCCTTGTGCAGACTATTCTTGATGCTTTGCCAGATTCTTACCAGACTTTTGCTAGTACTTGGAGACTCAAGACCCAAGGAAATCCAAAAGTTATCAAGTTTGACGCATTATGCACATTGCTATTGCATCAGTCACTCAAAAAAAAAAAAGAACTAGACAAAATGTAGTTGAACATTCCTTTATTGCTGCTCAAAGAAAAGGTGGTAATAGTAATGTAGCCACTTCTCATGGTTCTTCTATGAGTGGTAAATCACATGTTCCTAATGATTTTGCTGATGCCAGCAATTCGTTTGGAAATTCTGGTGATAAGGACAAAAAGAAGATGTGTTGGCATTATTGTAAAGCTAATGATCACTTGATCAAGAAGTGTCTTATGTTGAAGGCCAAAGAGGCTAAGAGGCCGGTTCCACTACAAATGCAGCTATTGTTGAGTCTTCTATGAAAGGAGACTGTGATGTTGATGTTGATGCAAAATGGGCTTTTAGTGCAGAGTGCTCTTATGATCCTACTGTCCATGATGCAGGTTTGTCAATTTCTACAGATGCTCATGTGTGCTACTTTGACTACGGTGCTACAAAGCACATTACCTCTCATCGTGATTTGTTTACCTCTCTTGAGGATGTCCCTCATGGGAGTTCTATCACTTGTGCCAACAATGCCTCTTATTATGTTAAGGGAATTGGAAAGATTGTGCTGACTACTACAAATGGAAGTTCTTTCACACTTGTTGATGCACTTTATGTACTTGGGATCAAGAAGAATCTTTTGTCTGTATTTGCACTTGCTAGAATTGGACTTGTAGTCAAATTTGTGGATGATAGATGTACAATACATGATCTCAGTTTCAATGATGAAATTATTGCATCTAGAATATTATGTCGTGGGCTTTATAAGCTCACTTTGTATGACAAGTGTGGGTAGAATTTTGCAAATGTAGTTGTGGATTCTAAGGCTATTTGAGATGCAAAACTTTGGCATGCATGGGTATTTCCACTTACAGCGAAGTCCGAAGCTTATATGTGCTTCAAACAATTTTTGGCTTTGGATGAAAATGTCTTGAAATGTAATATGGGCACCCTCTGCTCTGATCGAGGGGGTAGTATATGTCTCATAAGTTTAATGCATTTTTGGCTATTAGTGGGATAAAACACCAATGTACAGTGCCTTATACGCCTCGACAAAATGGTGTTGGTGAGAGAAAAAAAAGTCACTTACAAAAATGACACAATGTATGGTCAAAAGTCAAGCTTTGCCGCATTCGTTTTAGGTTGAGACTATTATGTGTGACACTTATGTACTTAACAAGTGTCCTACAAAAGCTTTGCAGTCTATGACTCTGTATGAAGCATGGCATGATGGAAAGCGTTTTATTGAGCACATGCATGTTTTTGGCTATTTGGCATATGCTTTAGTGCCACAAACACAGCGTAGGAAATTGAATGATAAGGCTGTCAAATGTATTTTTTGTTGGTTATAGTGTTGAAAGAAAAGATTATATATTTTATCATCTGAAAACGAAGTGTATCTTGGTCTCATGGGATGTTGTGCTTGTGGAAGATTCTCTTCAGCCCTTGATGTCATGTACTAGAGATAGTAATGTAAGCTCACATGACATTTATGACACTTTGTTGCCTCTTTTTAGTGGTGTAAGTTTGAATATAAATTCCAATGAGACAAATGTACAACCTATGGGGGTTTCTTAAAATGGTACAGATCACCCTATTGTTGATGTAGATTGTTATGGCGGTTACGCCGCTAGCGGAAGCTAAATAGCGAGAGCTCAACCAACAACAGAATTTGTCAGACGAGGAAGGAGCTTGACCCGCAGGCACATGGAAACAACTAGGTGGGTGTCAAATCACCTACTCGACCTTCTAATGACAATCACTACTAAGGAAATCAAATCTAAGTTCTAAAATACGCAAGTGACTGAAATCCGTACTACGAACGAATGCTATACAAAACAGGATCTAGAATCATTGAATCGATCTCAAACTCAAGGGGAAGTCTATTCACTAGGTAAGAACAACACCCTAAAGACTTGAACTGCAAAATCAACCTATAACCACTCCGTGCGGTAAACGCGTATGAAGACAGGCCGAAAAATACAGGTGATCGAAACTTGACCCCGATGGTACCAATGTGTAGCTCTACTCGTTGTGGTTCTATAGATATGCTTCACGCTCCATTCCGACACACGAGTTGGAAGAAAACTCACACCGAAGCTCGTAGGAACTTACCACACATAGAAGCCGATAGCGCGCACTCTTGGTATTTGTGCGTAGCTCTCGCCGTTGCTAACACAATGGCGGTGTCGCTTCTCCAATGGCGGCTCCGTAGCTCGCGTAGCAAGTAGATAAGACTCTCTCTCACTCTCTCTCAGACACAGTCACGGCGCTCAAAAACTCACTTTGATTAATAATCTCCTTTTTTTAGGTTACAAAAACTTTGGCTTATATACCTCAGCCTTGGAGGTGAGGACATCTCTAACTAATTACATCAACAAGTGAAATTACTTCAGGATTACAAGCTGGAAACTCAATTGAGTCCCGTTAATTAATGAATGGCTCAAATCAAAATTAATGTCGGAAAGACATTTATTACAATCAATGGTTACAAAATGATGAGTGTGAGCAAAAATGTGGGTGTAATCCTCTACTGGCTCAACACTCCCCCCCTCCGCGTTCATGTCGTCCCTGACATGACTTTTATGCTTGGTCAATAAAGTCCTGTCGTCTTGAGCATCTGCAAATGTGATTCGTATCGTAAGTTGCCGATGGTCAAGGTTGGGCCGAATATTTTGCTTTCGTGGGTGAAAAAGCCGGTGTAGAAAGCTTCTTCGAATGTTTGCATGTGGAAGCTAGGCAAAAACATAATCCTTTGGTATAGGAGGTGTAACACTTTTGGAGAAGGCTGCAATGAAAGATCGTACATCATATCAGTCACTGTGTCGGCCGTCGATAGTGTACTCGAGGTCGTGGCTTTATCTGGCGCGAACACTTCAATGCAAGCTAAGAGAGTCCTGCAGATTTTCTTGAGCATCTGACATGAAAGGTCAGGAGAGACAGTAAAGAGCTTGATGGTGCCCGTTAGGGTTTTCACCATGTAGGCTTTACCTATTCTCTCTCCTGCCTTTGGTCTTGGCATCCTGGGAAAATTAAGCCAATTTGGCTTCTTTTCTGCAATCCTGCCATGCTCTTTCCAGTTTCTGACTCTTGGCACCGGGCAGAAGGTTGCATCCTCCCGAATCTCCTTTGGTGCCTCCACCAAGTAGATGAGGTAGGCTGGGTATTTGCTCAGCCAACCTTTCCTCCATCTAGGTTGTGAATCTACTATCTTCTTTGATTGTTCCTCCTTTGTGATGTCACCTTCGTAAAGAGCGACATACTGCTCCTCCTCTATTCTCTTTTTCGTCTTTAGCACTTCAAATTTCATCAAAGGGAAAGGCAGGCTGGGTTGCATCCACTGTTCATGGAGCACTTTTGTGTCTAGTCCCTGAAGTCTAATGGAGATTAGGAGTCTCCTCTCCCATTCCATTTCTGCCTTGGCACTCTCCTCTGCTGACTTTTCTATTTGGTCATGGAGCCTTTGTTCTTCTTCTTCAGAGATTCTTGAAGTCGAAGCCACCTCTTGAGCTGGGGCTGGATCTTCAATTGTGTTTGCCTCTCCAGTTTCTGGTAGCTCTATGGATGATCCACCTGATTCTTCTTGTGGTGTCTCTGTATCTCTCCTTTGTTGCTCTTGTAGATCTTGGAGCTGTTTGCGGAGGGCCTCATTCTCTATCCTTAGTGTTTGATTTTCTAATGTGAGCCTCTCCTCTGCGGCCAATGATCCCTCCGCAATGTGCAACCTTTGCACTTGCTCTAATCTTAGCTCTCTTTGTAAGCTTCGGACCTGGTCTTCCAAAACTGGTACGATAGCTCCCTGTTGTTCGGTTCCTGCTCTGCTAGCTCTAGGGGTAGTCCTGAGTCTAGTGATTGTTCTTTCTTGGAGCTCGACTCTCTCCCTTAGCTCAACGAGCTCATCCTTGGCCGCCTCCAACTCATCCTCTATCCGCTCCCTTGCTTCCTGTGCACTTGTTACTTCTCTTGAAGCCTCGGCTAGCTGGAGTATCAAGCCGTCTCTCTCGTTTTTCGCGTCATAGAGTGATGCTTTATGACTTTCAGATTCAGTCATAGCATTCTCTAATTTTCTCTGCAACTCCGCTTCCCTTTGTTTGGCTGTCTCAATCTCTACTTCCTTTGCCTTGGATCTTTCTTTTATCTTGCTGAGCAGTTCATGCACCATGTGCATGTCTTTTTCATCTTCATCTGTCAACTCTAAAGCTCTTTCTACCACCACCTCCATTGGCTTTGGCTCTTCTAGTACGTTCGGTTCGTCCAGTTTCTCTTCACTTTCTTTTTTACTCTTTGTCTTTTCCTCCGTCCCTCTCCGTTCATCTTGTTTTTGTAGGGTGATCCCATAAAATGCCTCAAGGGCCTCTTCTTCAGTGTATCCTATAGCTACCAGATCCTCATAATCATTTCTCTTTTGCTGAACTGGATCTATCTTCTTTTCTTTGGTCTCGGCCTCTGGCTTTTCCAAATCATCTGTGTCCACCTCTACTGTGGTCTCCTCCACAATTTTTTCCGTCTTCTTCAGGCTTGGTACATCAGTCATAGAGGAATATCTGTCCTCAGCTTCCTTGGCTTTCCCTTTGTCGGCTTGCCCGTCTATCTCTTGAGGCTTAGTAGACTCATCTACTTTCCTTTTCCCCTTGTCGTCCTTTTTTAGCTCAGCTTTTAATTGTTGTACCTCCTCTTCAGTGTATGGCTCGACAGGTTGCTGCTCCAGAATAGCCTCTGACTCCTCATAAGCTTTAATATATTGATCGTATTGATCAATATGTGGCCTGGCCGGGCTAGTTCCGACTTTAGTGGGGTCTGGCACCCACTTTTCTTCAAAGTCACCCTTTAGAGCTCTTTCCGCTCTAAACTGCTCCACTAGTATTTCCATTCTTGCCGCTTTCTGACTTTTGGTTTGCTTGGGAGCAACCTTCTTCTTTACTTTCTTCTTAAGCGGCTCGTCCACATCCTCTTCAGGTTCTAAAACTATTTCTAGTTTCCGGCGTGCTCTTGTGGATGCCCTCTTGGATACTTCGGGCTGTTCTTCCTCCTCGTCAGCTTCTCTAAGCCACTCATTCTGGGAGGGAACCTTTGGCCACTGATCTCTAGCTCCAATAGCTTCATAAGCTATTCTTGTCAGAATTTCCGCTCCTCCTATGTACTTTGGCTTCTCGTTGTGCATGGCAATTACTTGCTCGTGGATGTGTTGAGCGTAATTCACCTCTTTTGGCATATTGCTCTTTAATGCCCATGTGATGGTGGTCGCAATGGCATGGGGTGGTGTCGTATACTTTTGCGGTCTTTTACTGCAAACATGAAGAAATTGGTTGTATAGTCGGCAAAGGGTTGCCGCTCTTGGGTCTGCCATATCTCCATAGGTTGCATTCTGTTTCTTGGGCCCATAGACCTCTATGGCCTCCCTTCTTTCCCTGACAGAGCTCCCTTTGTTGTGCAGCTTCAATGCGTCTGCAATGAGCTGTGGAGTGATCTGTACTTCTACTTTCTCTCCATCCATGGCTGTCAATGTGGCTTTTCCATCCTTCTGAATGGATGTTGCCAACTCGTACACTCTTCTTGTATCCACACCTGATGGTCTCGAGGTGAAGAAACTGTGCAAGTCTGCCCTTTCCAGGTACCTGCTGATGTCTTCTGACCTGCTATAATCTACCAATTTCTGTGGGATCATCGGTACATCCACCGCTTGCCCTTGAGGATCTCTGAAAGTCCCCTAGTAGATCTTTATTCCCTCTTTCTCCAATACTGCTTCCTCCACCCAAGTTTTGGTTGGCTTGAGGGTTTCTGCTGGAATGTCAAAGGGTTCCGCTTCTGCAAGAGCATCCCCCAAAATATGTATATCCTTCTAATTCTTTCTTGCCCATTGTTGAGTATTGCCTCCCATACTTGTCGTAAGCGGCAATTTTCACTTTCGATCCCTCTGTGTAGGTAACGACATAAAGTCTTTTTTGGTCTGTCAACTCTCCAGTGTAGGGTTCTTCACATCTATAATAGAGATCTTGCTCCCCATTATTATATTTGTATAGCCCCACATAGATGTTATCAGTGTTGATCCTTGTAGTTTCATTCTCTCTTCTTAACCTCACATCAGGGAAGTTCATTATTGGTGCTTTCTCCTCAAGTTCTTCATCTAATTTGGCTTTGGTGCCCATCAATCCCCATTTGTCCACAATGTTAGGGTTTAGAACTACCAAGTACATGGTACCCTCGTCATCTAGATATCTATCTCCGCTATAGCTCACAGGCACTAAGTCCTTGAACTCACCAGATCTCTCCTCTATCTTTACACAATAGCGGTCCATTCCATCTTTGTAGATCTTGGCACCTTGCTCATTGTCGTACTGGTATTTTATGAACAATAGCTTCATTGTGGCGGAAGGGTTTGATGATCCTGCTGCCATATTTTCTCTGTTGTTCAGGTTCAAGTGTTCCAAGTGTTCGGTGAAAATCTCGTAAGATCTCTCCGAAGAAGTATCAGAAACACTTCCTTCAAAGATCGGCTCTAATGGTTGCACCCAACTTTGGTTTACACTTCCCTCGGTTGATATGACACTTGCTTGTTCCCCTTGTTTTGGTTGGTTATTCTGGAGATTCCTGCCCGATCTCAAATTCATCAATTCCCCTAAAGGACTTTAACTTTTTCGTCTCGGCAATTTGTTTTCCCAAGTTTTTGTGGTCAGAATTGATCCAAACTGATTGATACTTGGTCAATTGTTTAATCTTGTCAGTTGGACAACTTCTGTTTCATCAAGTGAGAATTTTGTTGCAGTTATACTGAAAAAGACATTATACGCGTATGATGTCTTTTTTCACTGATTTGGACTATTTTGGTTATGCTCACTCTCAGTAGCCCCCTTATGCTCAGTCCACTCACAAAATTCAGTTTGAACTCTGTTTAAGCAAGTTATGGCTGATTTAGGCTTTTCTTGGCAATTTTCCACTTTTGGCTTGTTTTGGGTCAATTGTGATCCAAATGGGATGAAACTTGAAATATAACCTCTAGACAGCTATTACAATCGATCTGTGTTGACAAAGTATCAAAATATGTCCAAAATTAGGTCAAAGACATTATACGCGTATGATGTCTTTTTCATCAATTTGGGTCAAGACTTGATATTTATGCTTTCTAAGGTGTTTGTAACAATCTTATCAGGTCAGATATCAAAAATAAGCAGTGGATGTGCTAAAAGACATTATATGCGTATGATGTCTTTTGTCCCAGATTTTGACTATTCTTGGTTTTAAGCCTTCTCCAATGTTTATAATTGAGTTTCAAGTGTTTTTGTCAGGTTTGAATGTAAAAACAAGATCTGAATCCAAAATTTCCTATTCTTTGCGTTTCTTGGACTCCGACTTGTCTTTTTGGGTTTCTTTGAGTGTTAATGCTCTTGTTTTAAGTTGAAATTAGGGTATAACCCCCCTTTTGAACACTTTGGTAAAGTCAAAATTTCTGTTTTGGTCTCTGTTTGGTCATTTAGACATCATACGCGTATGATGTCTAAAGTTGCAAATTTCCAGTTTTTTGGCACAGAATCCTTCCTAAAGCTTTCTCAAGTGCTCAGCAACTCCCAGATACACAGAAAATTTCTTTGACTTTTGTTTATTGCAAGTTTAACTACTAACTCGACGGTTTAGTGATCTAACATGCAATCAACCATATCAAGCAAATACTCCAATGATTACTAGCTCTAGATCAGGATCAAATGAAGTCCTACCTAAGCTATTCCTAATCATAAAATGGGTTTGGTAATTGTGATTTTAAAGAGATCCACTGCCACTCACGGACTAGCAAATTCTTCTTCTATCAACAACTACTGAACACCAACAAAACAACAAACAAATCTAAGCTAAACTAAAAATAATGTCAACACGGAAGACCCAGGAATACCCCACTTCCTAGTATCTCTCGAGATCTTCGGAGTCCACCACTCCTAGATCTTTTCTAAATAAAGTATACAAAGTAGTTTATACGACTCACCTCGTAGGATTAGTCTAAGGTCACCTACTTAGGGCTCTCGTCCCTGGCAGCGGCGCCAAATGTTATGGCGGTTACACCGCTAGCGGAAGCTAAATAGCGAGAACTCAACCAACAATAGAATTTGTCAGACGAGGAAGGAGCTTGACCCGCAGGCGCATGGAAACAACTAGGTGGGTGTCAAATCACCTACTCGACCTTCTAATGACAATCACTACTAAGGAAATCAAATCTAAGTTCTAAAATACGCAAGTGACTGAAATCCGTACTACGAACGAATGCTATACGAAACAGGATCTAGAATCGTTGAATCGATCTCAAACTCAAGGGGAAGTCTATTCACTAGGTAAGAACAACACCCTAAAGACTTGAACTGCAAAATCAACCTATAACTACTCCGTGCAGTAAACGCGTATGAAGACGGGCTGAAAAATACAGGTGATCGAAACTTGACCCCGATGGTACCAATGTGTAGCTCTACTCGTTGTGGTTCTATAGATATGCTGTACGCTCCATTCCGACACACGAGTTGGAAGAAAACTCACACCGAAGCTCGTAGGAACTTACCACACATAGAAGTCGATAGCGCGCACTCTTGGTATATGTGTGTAGCTCTCGCCGTTGCTAACACAATGGCGGTGTCACTTCTCCAATGGCGGCTCCGTAGCTCGCGTAGCAAGTAGATAAGACTCTGTCTCACTCTCTCTCAGACACAGTCACGGTGCTCAAAAACTCACTTTGATTAATAATCTCCTTTTTTTAGGTCACAAAAACTTTGGCTTATATACCTCAGCCTTGGAGGTGAGAACATCTCTAATTAATTACATCAGCAAGTGAAATTACTTCGGGATTACAAGCTGGAAACTCAATTGAGTCCCGTTAATTAACGAATGGCTCAAATCAAAATTAATGTCGGAAAGACATTTATTACAATCAATGGTTACAAAATGATGAGTGTGAGCAAAAATGTGGGTGTGATCCTCTGCTGGCTCAACATAGATGTACATGATGTACTTGATGAGGAGAGGACTGAGAATGAGCAGGTTAGAGGTATGCCTAAATGGATGGTGCATACTTTGCGTGACAATAAATTGGATGCGCGTCTAGTCGTACTTGTTCAAGTTCTCACCATGCATCTTACGCGATAGATTGTTATGATTTGGTTGTGTCTAGCTTACATGATGTTGAGGAAGCTCTGTCGTTTGATGAAGCACAAAATTCAAAAAATTAGATGGCTGTCATGCAATCAAAATATGATGCGCTTATACAAAATGACACATGGAATATATGTGATTTGCCTTCTAGCAAAAAGGATATTGGTACAAAGTGTGTTTACAAGTTAAAACGCAAGCGAGATGGTGAGATTGATCGCTATAAGGCTTGACTTGTTGCAAAAGGTTATGCACATAAAAAAGGCATAGATTATGAAGAGACTTTTTCTCCCACTTGTCGTATGACTACTGTGCATTTTTATGTGCATTGGCAGCTCATTTTGGTTGTGATGTACATCAGCGAGACATTGTTACTGCTTTCTTGAATGGTGACATATTTGAGGAAGTTTATTAACATAGCCTCACTGTTTTGTCAAGAAAGGACAAGAGGATAAAGTGTGCCATTAAGGAAAATTTGGACTCACAACGGGGCCTTATAAGGAGTTTGACTTCCTCTCTTATGTCCAAAATGGGCGTGCAGTAAATTTTTTGCAAATCAACTCTAAATTTGGCAAAGATTTGACAATTAGACTCTTCAACCTCTATCTATTGATATATAGCACGTCATGAGATTTCTCATATTCTGAAAGATTCTATTTTTGATTCTCTTGTGATGTGACAACTCCGTTTAGAATCTAGAGAATAAAAAATAGAATCTTTCAAAATATGAGGAATCTCGTGGCGTGCTATATATCAATAGAAAGAGCTTGAAGAGTAGATTCTAACTGCCAAATATCCGCCAAGTTTAGAGTTGATTTGCAAAAAATTTACTGCACTCGCGTTTTGGACATGAGAGAGGAAGACAAACTCCTTATAAGGCCCCTTTGTGAGTTCAAATTTTCCCTAATGAAATGTAAGAGAACTTTGTAGGGGCTGAAGCAATCTCCTCATGCTTGGTATGAGGAAGCTGATACTCATTTGTTCAAACGAGGCTTTCGTGATAGTCCCACATAAAGCACATTGTATCATTACTTGGGTATACAGTTTAAGAAGTGTGATTGTGGTATTGCCTTGTGTCAAAAAAGTTACATAGATACATTTCTATACAAGTTTGTACTTGAGGATTGCAAACCTATTGCCACTCCCATGGAAACAAGTTTAAAATTGAGTCTTCACATGATGTTGGTGATCCTGCCAATGTCACTCTTTACCAATCTACTGTTGGATGCCTTATTTATGTATGAAACATGAAGCCAGATATTTAGTTTGCAATCTCACACGTCAGCAGATTTATGCATAGCACAAGGTCTAAGCATTGGCAAGCTATCAAGATGATTTTTTTCTACTTGAGTGGCACTTTACATCTTGGATTGTTTTATCCCAAGGGTGGATCATTGTCGCTAGAATTTCATGCTTTTTTGGACCCAGATTGGGCTTGTTGTTTTGACACACGAGTGTCCATAAGTGGTTTTTGTTTCATGCTTGGCAGTTCATGTATCTCAAGCTGAGCAAGAAGCAACCTACTGTGGCCACTTCTAGTTGTGAGGATGAGTACATGGCAATCTTCATAGCTACAATTGAGTGTGTATGGCTCAGACGCCTTATGGATGATTTGGGTGTTGGACAGGACACTGCTAACACTATCTACACTTGACAGTCAGAGCGCATTGGTAGTTGCAAGGAACCCAATTTTTCATGCTCGCACAAAGAACATTGAGATGCATTACCACTATGTTAGGGAGAGCCTCTTAGCAGGAGAGAACAACTTGGCTTATGTTCCAACAAAGGACTATCTTGCAGATCTTTTCACAAAGGCATTGTTTTGTGAGAAGTTTGAAGCTTTCAGCAAAACTTTGGGCTTACTCTCCTTTGTGAATTGATCATGTCCGCAGGGCATGGCACTTCCCTATACTCTATGTGCCATCTCTCGTTCACCCCATCACTCCCATTTGTTACCATATACATGTGGTAGTGATGTGTGTGAACACACTTAGGATCATTGGGACATTTTTCCCCCGTGCATTGTATATACATCCATCACTCTAGGGCTTTCTTATCTTTCCATTTCACACTAAGTAATATACTCTTCCTTGTGTGCCTTGAGCTTCCTTTGTCTTCTCCAAGCTGTATGTGTTTTCTTGCAACCCTAATTCCAACAATCCCTCACCCCCCCCGTGGATTGTATATACGCCCATCACTCTAGGGCTATCTTATCTTTCCATTGCACACTAAGTAATATAGTCTTTGTTTTGTGCCTTGAGCTTCCTTCATCTTGTCCAAGCTATGTGTGTTTTCCTGCAACCCTAATTCCAACAAAACATGATCAATCATTTAGCACATCGTGATTCACAGCATTCACCACACACACAACCTCTCTCAACCCCCCTGTGCACAACACCGGGGGGGGGGGGGGGGGGGGCACACTTCCAACACACATCCGCAAACACATGCACACAAGCGAAGAAGAGAAGGGGGACACAAAATTTCACAGCAATGATGGCTTCAACTCGTTAAAAAACACCATTTACAAGATAGATCCAAGTTGGCACACCCTCGACAAGCACAACATCAACAGGCTTAACAACTTCCCATCACCATAGCCCTATGACTCCATACACTGACTCAAAGATCACTTGGCAAAAAGCCCTCAAATCGGTGTGAGATACCCCTCTTATAGGAGCATTCTAAAGCACAAAAAGGAAGAAAATGTGTTTTCTCTGGCTCGTGCAAACAACTGAGCCCCATGATAGCATTTTTCTTGCATTCCACACGTGTCCCCCTTATTTTGGTATATCCACTACATGGATAATAGCTAGGCCTCTTTCCATGTCCATCACTCACTCGATTGCCCAGTGCATGTGAATCACCTTTAGCCACTAACTCGGCCATCCCTTCTGCGCGGACCAGGTCTTATGCCAGGGGGGGTTGTCACGGTGGTGTAAAAACATCCCTCCTTCCTTCTTCTCACCACAATAAGGTGGACCCTTATGGCTCCGGGATCGACCCCTTAGTCAGGTGCCACATCAGCACATAGTTCACCAATAACGACCGCCTGACCACCACCGTTGATGGAGCAAAAGACGTTGTGTGCACGCTCACACACTCAGACAACTCAACACAACACAACAAATTCACTTAAATTCTACCCCGCACACATCACCACTCAAGAGCTCAATGAAAAATCTCCCCATAATCCCTATTCAAACTCCAAACGCCTCGACCTACATGCCCTTGGCTGGTCGCAGACACTGCCAGGTGAGTCGAGTTGATCAACACTTGAAATCACACTCGATGGTGATCAAAATATAGAAAAAAACATCAAAAACTCCAGCCACAAAAGGCCTCTCTCAAACCATTGCAAAGCCTTCATCAAACTCCACTCTGTTTGGAGTAGCCCCAACCCTAATGACACCGATACAGGGTCACATATTCTTGTAGAAAGTCACACCTTCTTCCCTCAATTCCTTGCACACACACATTCATGGAAACCTCAAAAATTCCATAGACTCTCCCAAGTGCAAAATTGAAGAGAAAAATCTCTAATTCACTCCTCCGCACACTAAAAAATAGGATGCGAATGCAATGGGACTGCATTAGACCACCTGTAATAACCCTGCTTCCTCCCACACATAGAGAGGTGAAAATGATGATATTGGGATTCAAAAGTACTCCCTCAGCCTGGACCGCATGGCACCATGAGTGATATGTCAATTTTCAGCTTTTCACACCAACTTTGACCATTTTTTGACTTTTTCAGACCCAATTTTGGCTAGTTTATACTTATGGCAGGCATTTTTCGTGGGAAAAATACCAAACAGACTCCAAAATTGACCAAATTTTGTAGTCTTGGTCCTTGATACCCAAATATCATTGCTACATGCTCACATACCATTTTTGACCACTTCTAGGGTGGATCGCACATCTCTACATATCAGGCATCACAAATAGGCAATTACTGCATTTGCCAAACTTCCCGGGTGGGATGAGAGTGCCCACACATCCAACTTGCATTATTTACATTCTAAAAAAAGCTCAAAAAACATTCCCTAGAGCCGAAATAATCCACTTGGGACCACATCCAAGGCTTTGATACCTTGTCCAGACACGTGTGTGTGCCCGATTGTCGACACACAACATGACTATTTGACATATATACATCATTCGCCATACTTGAAACCAAATATTACATTAAAAAACCTTCTAAATGCATGTAATAACATATTTATATAAAAATTTCCATGCATATAACCATTACTATGTACATACCAAAAGTGGTTTATCACCGTCAGCGAGACAAACACCAAGCTCTGCGCGTCGATGTCCACAGTAGCACTAGCACCACCGCCAACGGGTAACCGCCATAGCCAAGCATCCAAGGGGACTCTCTCCCTGTTGTTTCCCCTTGTGGCCTCACGGCCCAATATATAAACCATGCATTACTGTCTTGTGTGCTTGCATATGGGATAAGCGAACGCCACGTGGTAGCTTCTAAGCAACTCCCCTCCAAGAGCTTCAAAAACTACCCCCAAATTTTTTAAAAAAATTCATTTTTCCTCACTCAATTTCCCGACTTGCCACAAGGTTACAAGAGCTCCTCTCCCCAAGCCAAAAACACCCACCAAAACTTTATATTATCGTCTCTGAACCACCCGGCTCTCGATTTCACCATGGCCTCCAAGAAGGCGGCCAAAATTTGAAAAAGAACACCTGCATCCACCTGCTCGGCATCAGCTCTCGACTTCAACTCACTGTACCTTGCCAATTGTGAGTCCAATTGACAATCTATCACTTCTTGTTAGCTCCATACAGTGCCTACTTCTTGCAAACCCCATGAGCTCCAAAAAACCCTTTAATGGCATGCTTCCGGAAGCAAGCACACTTAGCATAGACCCGACCACCATTGGAAAACCTTCAAACCTATGTAGCTTGGCATCCATAACTCAGATTGCCAATTTGAAAAGATTGACATGCTCCATAATTTGAGCTTTACACATCTATATCGTGAAACAAGGTCTAACCACTTGGCACCAGCTTCCATGTTCGTCCTAGATCTACATACACCTCTAGCTTCAGACGTGCCAAGGGTGGGTCGTCACGGCGCGGTGTGACAACACCCCTCCTTCCCTGTCCTAAACAAAATAAGGTGGCCCATTATGACCGTGGGACCAAACCCTTAGTCAGGTGCCATGCCAACACACAATTAACATGACCACCGATGCCCACAATAGCACCAGTAGCATCACCAGTGGGTACCACCATAACATCCAAGGATCCTCTGTCCCTCTTGTTTTCCCTTGTGGCCTCACAACCCATTATATAAACAATGCGTTATTGCCTTGCGCACCCGCATATGGGATAAGTGAATGCTATGTGGAAACTTCTAAGCAACTCCTCTCCAAGAGCTTCAAAAAATACCCCCAATCACTCACTTTCTCAGCTTGCCACAAGGTTCCAGGAGATCCTCTCCTCGATCCAAAAAACTCCCACCAAAACTTCATATTATTGACTCTGAACCACCCAGCTCTTGCCGCCTTTTGGTTTCACTATGGTCTCGAACAAGGCACCCAAAATTTGGAAAAAGTCACCTGCACCCACCTGCTTGGCATCAACTCTTGCCATATCCTAGCAATTGTTACTCCAATTGACAATCTATCACTTCTTTTAGCTCCATACAATGCCCACTTCTCGCAAACCCCAGTGAGCTCCAAAAAACCCTCTAAAGGCACGCTTTTCAAAGCGGGTACATTGACATAGATCGAACCCCTGGAAAACATTTAAACCTCTGTAGCTTGGTATCCAAAACTCAAATTACTGATCTAAAAAGACCGGCATGATCCATAATTTGAGCTCTACACATCCATACGCTGAAACCATCTCTAACCACTTGGCACCACCTGCCTTGACCATCTCAGATCTGCATACACCTCTATCTTTAGACTTTAATATCTTGCACACCGTGGCTCTGTTTGATGAGCCGTCTGGACCTATTCCTTCAACACTTCAAGCTCTACATTTCAATGCAAAAGACTACCCTACAATCCTCCTTCATTTTCCATTCCATCAAGCCCTTATAGAGACCTTTTTGGCCTATAAACCACATCAACCATACACATCGACTGCTATCTATCTTCCCATGATCTTTGTAACTGTTGCTGAAACCCTTTTTCATTCATCTGCTAGCCTGCATGTACTTTCTTGTTCCATCTTCTATGGTCAACACACTTTGCCTGCACCAATGTGAGAGCCACATTTACTCGCCTAAGCTTGGCATTAGGAATGCCTAGCTTTGGTGGCTTCTCCTCGGGCTTTACATCAACATTTTCCTTTGTGCATGTTAATCCCCACTTATCCACAATAAAGGGATTAAGCACAACTACATACATGTTTCCTCCCTCATCAAAGAATCAATTACCACTGTAATCTATAGGAACTATGAGCTTGAGCTCACTAGGTCTCTCTTCTATTTTAACGCAATAACGATCCATACCATCTCTATAAATTTTGGCACCTTTTTCATTTCAAAGTCATATTGTAAGTGCACGTCATATTGTAAGTGCAAAAATTTCATGGTTGGTACTGAATGTGATGGTCCCACTCCCATTTTGGTTTTCTCCTTGAAACTCACACTTTTTGATCCCTCAGCCTTATAGGTATAAGATATTTTTGTAGAAGTACCAAAAAGATTTTCCTCCAGAATTGTCTTTAAGGTAGGTATGGTCCCTTGATGACGCCTCCCTCTGTAGAAATATGGCTCGATTGTTCTCTAGCAGTATGGTTTCTATTCTGATAAACTTGCTTGATTGCAAATACATCAAGAATATTAAGCTTACAAAACCCTGACTTGCTAACTTTCATGGTGCATTCAACCCTCCAATCAATAGCAAGTAGTGTTGCATACTCTGATTCCCACAACTTGTACAAAAATCACTTGGTGGCTATAACTTTATAGTTGCTTGGTTAGTAAAAAAATTTCTCAAATCAAAATTTTATTGCGCTTTCAACAAAAAACTCTATTTTGTTTGTCATATGCACAAATCAACTCCAAATTGAATTTTGAAAACACCACTATGCTCCCAGGGACTAGTGCTAACTCAAGTACTAATATGAGCTTACTTTGTGACAAGGGTCATGGATCACGATCCATGTACCCAAGTGTCAGACTCTATGAAAACTTGGCACAAAGGTCTCCCGCCATCTCCTGATCCTTATTCTTTGACTTTATGTGGTTTTAATCCCTTTTGATAATCCAGAAGTCATTTTCTAAATTTTCTTGATGATTTTTGGCCTTGAATGACTTTTGTCCTGTTTTGACCTATTCCTTGAAGGTTTTTGGTACCCTTGCTTTTGGATGAGTTGTTTGTGTTAATCTCTTCTACAAGGATGTATAGTCTCTGTCCAAAAATTTAACGGGGGGACATGGGTCAAGATCTTTGTTCCATCAGATCTGAACCCCAAACTTAGCTTGGTGATCATCTGCAGTCTAAGGAGTATACCCCACCACTTATTTTTTGGATTTGAAAATTTTTCTTTATCAAAAGACACTTTTTTTTGTCTGTCTTGCAATTTTTGACTTGCAATTGATATTCTAGGGATTGGATCAATTTTTTGTGGTTCTATGCTATGGTCCCCTTTACGAAAGTTACCCCAAATATTGTCATCTACTCATTGTTTCAATGTTAGCTTCACATGTCTTAGGGTCATGGATCGCGATCCATGTTCCATCACATCTGGACATGAAATTTGGTCAGTTGTATGCTTGTACCCTATAGAAGTTAGATTTCCATTTATTTTTGAATTTGAATTCCAAAAAGTCAAAAGCCCCAATTTTTGTCTATTTCCAAGTTTTTTGTGCTTTTTGCCCAATTTCTTGATTTGGATGAGTTTATTGTGTCAGTTTTCCACCAAAAGGGTATATCTAGTGGCCTGCCACCTCACCCTTTGGTATCAATTTCTGCCCAAATTTCCTCAAGGGTCATGGATCGCGATCAATGTTCCTTCACCTTTTGACTTGAAACTTTCCAGATCAGCTCTCCCTTGCTGGTTTTACGCCTTTTTGCACTTATTTTTGGGTTTGTATCTGTCTTTGAGCTTTGAACATCAAATTCTCAAATTTCAGAGTTTATGGTCTTGGCTACCAAAATATGGTCTTGACAGGTTTTTCCCTGATCCTTTTTGCTCAATTTGATGGTTGTAAATGCTATCTAAATTATCATAAGTAATGAAATGAAAACTATGACTAGAAACCAGCAAACAATGCAAAACTGGAAGAAAAATGGAATATGGAACAATACTTTCAAAGCATAAAAAAATATGCAGAATAAAATGCTCTCATATCCCACTCACAAATCCAAATACCTCTCAAGAATAGACCTAGCAAGTCCCCGACTTCTAGCCTCTACCAAGCACTAAACCCTGGTTTAGCTACTTGACTATCAATGTGTAAATGAAAAGGTAATAAAAGTCAAAAGTCTCTAAGTAAAAAATTACGACTAGGTCACTCACCACCTAAGGATTGCTATCCCCGGCAACAATGCCAATGTTTGCGGGTCACCACACCAGACGTCTCTTGGAATGCAATGATCGTGGGATATATCCAACAAAAGCAGGGCCAGGAAGCTCTAGGTTGTTTTCAGCCAACGCAAAGAGAGGACAACTCTCCAAATAAAATCACGTGCACGTGTATCTTGAAGGCGTGTGGCATTATGCAAGATGTTGATACAAACAAAAGAATTCAGAGTGATATTGCTAGCCAGGGGATTTTGAAAAAAAAGACGTACTTGGCATTGCTTTGGTCCATATGTATGCCAAATTTGGTGTGCTTCATAAAGCACAAAAAGTGTTTGAAGAGATTCCTGTTCAGAATGTTGTCTCTTGGAATGTTATGTTCTCGGGATATACCCAATAAAGTCAAGGCCAAGAAGCTCTAGGTTATTATTATCAGACAGCAGATGCAAAGAGAGGGTAGCTCCTTAAATGCAATCATGTACGGTTGTATCTTCAAGGCATGTGGCATTATGCAAGATGCTGATACAGGCAAAATAATTCTTTATGGTATTGCTAGCTAGGGGATGTTGAGAAAAATGATGTACTTGACATTGCCTTGGTTGACAAGTGTGCCAGATGTGGTGTACTTCATAAATCACAAAAAGTGCTTGAAGAGCTTCCCGTTCAGAATGGCGTATTTTGGAATGCATTGATTGTAGGATATTCTCAACAGAGCCAAGGCTAGGAAGCTCTAGGCTGTTTTTAGCAAATGCAAACAGAGGGAAACTCTCCAATTGCAATCATGTATGCCTGTATCTTGAAGGCATGTGGCATTATGCAAGATGCTAATATAGGCAAAAGAAGTCATGTTGATATTGATATAGCTAGGGGCTATTGAAAAAAAATGACGTACTTGGCACTGCCTTGGTTGACATGTATGTCAAATGTGGTGTACTTCATGAAGCACTCTTAGTTAAGAGAGCGTATATATTGTTTGAGTCATGGTGAAACATGGGCTATTGGAGAAACATGCTAGATTCGGAGGTGCTTTGGTTGACATGTATGCCAAATGTGGCACGGCCATGAAAAGTTTTGGTTTAGCATCTTGAAATGTGGTCTCTTGCAGTTCATTGATTGCATTATATGCCCAACATGGTCGTGACAAAGAATGTCTTGATTGTTTTCACAAGATGTGAAATGAAAAGGGTCCCTCTCGATGCAATGCTTATGCATGAACCTTGAATGCGTGTGGCATTATCTGAGACATTGTCATGGGTGATAGTATTCATGATGAGGTTGCCAGTCAAAGGCTGCTGGAGAAACATGTTGTGTTTTGAAATTCTTTGTTCAATATGTATGCTAAATATGCCCTCACAAAGCTTGAAAAGTTCTAGATGAGATCCTGCCCGGATGTTGTCTCTTGGAGTGTGTTGATTTTATAGGATATACCCAATACTTTTTACAAAACACAGAGAAAAAAGGTTCCCTCTGCAATAAATAACCACAATGCCCATCAATCAATAGAGTAGGATGTAAAGCATCACATGTGCTGCTACAAAGGTAACTGGGGTTAGGAATGCCAGCAGCCACCATTAAAAAATTGGTTGATTAGTGAGGGTGAGGGAAAAGCTCTGGGCTACATGAACACAACTACAATATGCAAAGTTGAAGGCCAGTTTGTATGTTGAAGTCTTGTGACCTTACGCAAGATGTTTACATGGTTGATAAAATTCACAATAGCATTGCTCATCAAGTACTATTGGAGAAAGCAATGCTTTGGTCAATATGTATGCCAAATGTGGTGCGGTCATGAAAGGACAATAAGTTCTTCATGGGCTTCTTCTCTGAAATGCCATCACTTGGACATGATGATTGCAAGATATGCCCATTATGGCTATTGCAAGGAAGCTCTAAGATATTTTCACGTATGCAAAGGGAAGGCCTTTCTCCAGCCTATGCTTGCATCTAGAAAGCTTATGGCCTTAGGACCCCTTGGAAAAAGATGACGTGCCTGTCCGTGCTTTGATCGATGTGTATGCCAAGTGGGATGCCCGGCAAACATCATGGAGGATATAGAGCGTACATGCCTATTTCATTGGAAACAAAGTTTATGTATACATACTAAACAATGTGTGAAGAAAGAAACAATATATTAACTTATGTGAAGAATGGAAATTAGCAACAAATAAAGAGGAAGCATCACTATAAAGTAAAGAAATCCATGAATGGTGATGCAAGGGACATGTAGAGGTGGGAAACATATCATTGTTGGATACACCGGATGAGTTTGGTGGGAAGAACAGATTGCACATTGGGAAAACTTGATGTCAAGGGTGAGCATTTCTCTTAATCAAATTTTTTGTTTCAAAAAATTATGTTGAATGCTTAAAAATTTTGTATTTTGTAATAGGAATCTCTTTGTGCGTAGGTTATTTTAAGCTCAAAGAAGCTTGCACATACTCCCAGCACAAACTTGTCTGAAAGTGTGCATTTGAGTTGACTTGTTGGAGAAGGATACAAGGAAATTAGCACATACTTTTGATGGGTTTGTATAAACCATCATCTATAGTTTTGCCTTCATGATTTATAGACGTTTTGATAGTGGCATACTATCTATAAAAATTTCCTCAATAGCGGAGAAGCTTGCAAAAAAAATTTATTTCTCAAAAAAGCTTGTCAAAGGAAGCTCGCAAGAAAATTAAACACGTAGAAGATGCACATGCAAAATCAGCCAAACTCATGTATGGTTGATCAAACTCCATTGGTAAGTGCTAGAGATCAAAGAGTGTGGTTTGTACAAGAAGTTAAACCGGTAAAGGTAGAGAAAATCTTAGATGTTGTTGATACAACCTGGGAGACAGATTCGTCCTATTCAAGGTATGAGGAATTTGATCTTCTACATGTGGATAAAAATGTGCAAATTGTGTTGGAGAAGCAGAGACAAGTGCAAACCAATGTGTTTGATGAAAGAAAAATGAAGGAATCCAGGCACATGGAAGTGGACATGACATGCAGGTAAAGATGCTATGTGGTGCCATGATGATGGTCATGCTAAGTTGCTATGGAGTGTGCTATAGTGGTAAAGTAGGTAAGGAGTTTTGCCATGGATGATGAAGCAAACTTGGCTTTGGAAGGAGACCATGATAGTTCAGTGGAGGATGATTCTCTATCTTCTTTGGCCGAGGATTGGCCGAGGATGAAATAAAAAAAGCAGTTTGATGAAGTTGAAGTACTAAAGGTGCTGATGGATCTCAAAGGGCCGGTTGATGCAGAAGAACTGATGTTGGAATTGAGATCTTCATGCGGATGTGAAGGAGAGTTTGGAGCCAATGGTAGAAGAGCTTCCAATGCAACATACAAGATCCATGATACAGGAAGAAAAATCCCAAGGTGTGTCCAATCTTTCAAAAGAGATGCAACTCATGGTTGAAAGGTATGCTTGTAAGTGAGGCAATTATTATGTTAGTGCCCGATAGCTATGCTACAGACATCCGTCGCGACAACCCGCAAACATCGGCACCATTGTTGGGGATATGATCCTTAGATGGCGAGTGACCTAGTGCATATTTAGAGTGTTCTTTTCTAAAGATTTGTCTCTCCATTCCATTTACACCTTAGCAGTGAAGCAGCTAGACACGGGATTTAGTCCTTGATAGAGTCTAGAAGTCAAGGACTTGCTAGATCTATTCTTGAGAACTAAAGAGGGTTGTGAGTGAGATAGCCAAAAGTTTTCATTCTTCAATTTTATCATTACTTTCAGAGTGTTGTTTATTTTTTTGTTTTGACTTTATTTTGTATCGTTTTGTTTGTTTTTGTTTCATGTTTCATTTCACTACTTAGGAGTAGGATAAGTAGAAACTACCACCATCAAATTTGGGCTAAAGGATTGAGGGGAAAAGGGTGAAAACCATTGTTTGACAGAAATGACCATAACTCTAAAACTTTGAAAATTTGATGGTAGAGACCTCAAAAGTGATCCAAATTCAAAAATGTGTGAATGAAGAGCATTAGCAGACTCTCTAAAAGCAATCTGGAAAGTTTGGCTAGAATCTGTGGACGAACATGGATCGCGATCCATGTACCCAGAGACCATTTTTGGTGAAAAGTGACCAATTACAGTGTCCACCAGTGGGATAGTGCTCTAATCAAGTTTTCTTGAAAGGAAAACTCAAAAATCACGTCAGAATTGGCTGTTAGGGCAAAACAACAAAAAAGGCATTTTAGACACAAAATATTGGATTTTTTAATTTTCTGGGATCCAAATTCAAAAAAGGGTGAGATTTGGCTTCTACAGGGGATAGAGAACCACCAGAACAAAATTCATGAAAAGATGCTGCCAAACATGGATCGCGATCCATGTACCTTTTGACATTTGGGACTAATGTTTAACAAGTACATCCCTGATAACTAGTGGAACAACTTTTCCAAAAGGGACCATAGCAAAAAATTGCAAAAAGTTGATCAAAACACCAAAAATACTGTCAGATAGCCAAAAATCGAAAGGCAGCCATAAAAACTCACTTTTGATTGGGGAAAAATTATCCAAATTCAAAAAGAAGTGGTGGAATAGACTACTGACACTGTAGGTAATTATCAGACCAAATTTGGTGTTCAGATGTGATGGAACATGGATTGCAATCCATGTACCTCATCAAAAAATTTCACTGAGATTTGAGCAGTAGATAACTGGTACCATTTGGAATAACTTTCCCAAAAGAACTATATACAAAAAAGTTGCAAGAAGTGGCCAAAAGAGCCAAAGAAAGTGCATTTTCAAAAGTGTCAAAACAGATTGTAGAAGTCAGTTTGGGTAGGGTAAAACTGATCCAAATTCAAAAATTCTTTGTGGAGCAAGCTATAAAGATCACAAGCTATCAACACACCAAAATTCAAATCCAAAAGTGGTGGAACATGGATCGTGATCCATGTACCGAGCCTGAGAAATTTTTGGACAGGAACTTTTCCAAGCTGTAGCTAAGATCATTGTGAACAAAAGTCCCCAAATAAATTTTGTCAAAAAGTTCAAAAAGTGGGTCAAAACGGCAAAAAACAGCTTAAGGTAAAACCCTAAAATAGACCTACGGATTGACTTTTGCCTGGCCTAAACAAGTCCATATCAAACAAAAACCACATAGCTAGCATTAGGAGACCAAGAACAAGCTGTGTGCCAAGTTTTAATACTTTTTGACACATAAGTACATGGATCGCGATCCATGTTCCTCTGTCACAGAGATTGATATCAAATTTGAACAATAGCTAGAGTACATCACAAGGAATCTAGTAGTCTCTTCAAAACTTAATTTGGATACCAAAAACCGAACCAAAAGCCTTGAACTACCAAGTACAATGACAAAGTGCCAGAATTGACCCAACTTTCAATCCAGAGGTCCATTTTCAAAAATATTGATACCATAGGACCTCCTAATCATGCTGATTCTGACTGTACCAAAAAAAGTTTATTTGGGCTCCAAACATGGATCGTGATCCATGTACCCATAGTGACAGCTTGGCCTGAAACTTTCCAGATCAGTAGTGCATACACAAGAAAATATATGCCCAAGCCCAGTTTTGGAAAAATTTGAGCAACTTTGGGCCAAAAGGAAGCAAAATAGGTGACATATTAAAAACCGCTATGCAAACCTAGTGTTGGCTATTTGACCTATCAAACCAAGTCCAAATCCAAAAAGATTTGAGATTTAGCTTGTGGACATAGTCAAGAATAAGCTGCCAAGAGATCAAGTCCATATGTGGTTGAACATGGATCACGATCCATGTACCTCAACCTCAAAATTTGATGAAAATTGGTATATAACCTGCATATGAACTTGTCTACATACAGTCAAAATTTGGAGAAAAAATTTTGACAGAGGAACATGGATCACGATCCATGTTAGCATAGTGGGGGTATCTGAGTTGGTGATCTTGTAAACATACTTGAGGACATCCCAAATCTCAAGTTTGAGCTAAAAATACCTTCTGGAGACCAAGGTACAAGCCAAAGTTTATGTGTTCTGGTCCTGAGACTGTCTTGAGTGCCTTTTCAAGTGCAATTCCCTAAAATTGCTCTAACTTTTGATTGGCAACTCCAAATTGAGTCAGGTATAGCCAGGAAGAAAGCTTGCGAGTAATAGGATTTTCCCAGGTTTTCCAAGGTTTCCTAAATCCAAACTTTTAGGATACCCAAAACCAGTTTCGAGAAACCAAAAATGCACAAAGACCTAAACTTTGAGAGACCTGATCAGGGACAAAAAGGGGATCAGTTGCACTAAGCCAAAGTAGGATTGTCAAGGACATTCTTGAGAGTTTTGAGTGAGCCTTGACCATGAAAAATAATCCACCACCAGGATTTTCTACTCCACTCTGAGACATGAAAAAAGCAACAAATTCTATACTGCTGACAACAGTAGGATTGGGAGAATACATAGAGGAGAGGCATCCTCTAATCAACAAACAGAACGTGAGATTCATAAAAGCCAATGAATCCATAAGAGTGCTTAAGGATTACAATTATCAGGGATTATATAGATTCACAAACGGGGATCAATATATCTTCTACTACAAGCGTGTAGAACCCAATTCTAGAGAATTGACCACGCATAAGAATCTCTATGCATTCACATATACAATTGCCCATGAAGTGCAAGTTTTGATGGTAGATAAGTACGGAAAAGAGTACAAACATGTCGATACAATTGACCTAGAGAGATATATGTACAAGGGTACTCCAATCTCTACTTACTTTCAACCAAAAATGATGACAGACACACATTAGAGAGGATTCCACCAGGGTTTTCTAGAGCATGAGAGGAGAGAGAAAGAGCCGATTTTGCAAAAGACCATGAGCTGTTTAGATTGATGACTCGACTAAAAGAATTAAGACCATATCAAGTGGCTCAGTGTGTCAAGACAAAATACGATGGGTTGAAGGATCCATATTCTCATGCTGAACAAATTGCAAATTTCCATACTCAGTATGAGGGATTTGGATTGACATTAGAAGGGACGGCCTTGAGTTGGTTCCAACCACTAAATAGAGATGATTTTCCAAACATAGCACAACTCTTACAAGAATTCACAGAACAGTTCTCAAAAAGGGGAATCAAACACAACATAGTGTCCCACATCTACGCTTTTATACAAAAAAGGATGAAAGAGTGAAGGAATCTTTGCTTTGCTCCAAATGGTACATAGATAGATGTCCTCTGAGAGAGCTACCGCAAGATGAGAGATTATTAGTTCTCTTCATAGAGGGCTTGAGTAATGAAAATCTCAAAAAAGACCTACATATGAAAGCATGCATGGAATTTGAGCAAGTCACTAGAGAAGCTTCTATATCTAGTTGACAATTGCAAGACCTACAGAGAGGTGGCTGAAGATACAGACAACACGACTAGTAGTGCCTCATCTCCAAAGAGCAAAACAACAACAAAGAGAGATGTTAAAACTCCTTGGGAACCAATCATTGATCAAGTGGTTGAGGGGGTGATAAGAAGAATAAACCAAGACTACAAACAAAACCTAAATGTGCAACAACCTCAATTGAGGAGATACAATACTTGTGAAGGGGATCACCCCACTACATTGTGTAGCACTCAGCCAAAGCCACAATGTGTGCTAGGGCAACAACCACCTCTTCAAAATGATGGTAGAGTAGTATTCAACTACACTCAGCCAATGCACATGCCACAACCCATGAAAAACAAGTACTCCATGGATACAAACACGCTTATGTTCATAGCCAATCAAGAGTATGGTTCAAAGAACATTCTTACCAGGCAAGAACAACCATTTGCTAGATCACCAACTATGAAACAAGAAGGTCCATGCTATGAGTGTGGAGGTGATCATTGGGCATGAACTTGTCCAAACACGGCTCCACAAATAGAATTATTTGTGTTGTGTGAACATTGTGGGGGAGACCATTCACGCCAACATTGTGCTAAAAATCTAGACTACAAAGGGAAATCAACAATGAACATTGTAGGTGTGATGCCTTCTTCAAGCAGATCCGAGGTAGAGCCTGTAATTCCTTTAAAGGTAATGAATCGAGCTCAAGCTCAAGAGGCTGCCAAAAATGCAATCGTTGAGAAGGAAGCCACATTGTCTGCTCAAACAAAAATCGAGAACATATCGGTGAGAACAGGAAGAAAATTGTGGAACAACAAAAGGGGAAAAATGAAAGCAAAAAGGATACAGGAGAAATTTGATTGGAAACTAAATTGAATCAAACAAGAGAGAAGCTTAGACAAGAGCAAGAAAGGAACAAAAATGCAAAGGACCTAAAGAGTCAAAGACTGACTCAGGTGGTTTAGTCTTGGTCGACAAAGTCTTTGAACCTTTAGATACAATTTTGAAGGCTTATGAAGCTAGACTAACCAAACCTAAGAGGATAGGTGGCTAACATACCCTCACCCGGGCTATGAAAAAGAGAGGTTAAAGATGTGCAAGGAGCTCATCCAAGCCGTTCAAGCCCTTATGGAACCACTAGTTCTGACTGCTCCAAGGACAAAGGTGTTAATACGTGAAAAAATTCCAAGACTTAAAGGAGCAAGGGATTGAAGACGGAGACAAAAAAGATTCGGTAAATGAAATGCCTTTGGATATGAGGATGGAAGCCAATACAACAGATGGAAATTGATGAGTCTGTCTATGCAAAGTCTAAGTTGTAAAGTCCATAATTTGGTATAAGCACTGTAAATCCGGCCATTGGCCAAGAATCCATTGGGAAAGAAAAATTATCATTATTGAAGGATTGAGTTTGAGCAAACGACTGAGAGAAGCTACTCTCATGCGCATTGTAATCATCATATCTTGAGCTCTGGTAATCACATTTTGATTTTGAAAATTGCAACGTGTTCCTTGTCTACTGCTCTTTCATTTAAGTGTAATCATTGTCAATTATTTTGTGGTTTGTGACAATGTTTTAGTGAGATAAATCGGCTGTTTGGAGTACATTGATGGTTTTTTTTTTCACATATTGACCATACGAGAGTTTTCCCAGGCCATAGGGCAACCTATTTGGTATGTTCTATTGAAATTTTCTAGACCTTGATCATGATGGATTGTGATTTTGGTACCTCATTGGATTGCTATTAAACTTGCTAGGATTGTGCCTTAGGTGTCTTAGACCTCCTCCTCAAATTTCATAGCATTTGGATGTCGTTTGAGTGCCAAAATGGTGTGACGACCTAGTGCAGTGACATAAGACATAGGTAGTTTTCCATGCTTGGGAGTGATAGGTTTGCTAGTGCATTAGATGATGTTGTTTAGTAGGTTCACTTCTTGAGGTTGAAACCCTCAAAGTGTCTCCAAGCCCCATGTGAGTCGCTTCCCTAAGTATTGACATAATGTTAGTGCCAGATAGCTATGCTACAGTGCCAAGTATCTCATTTTTTTTTTCAATAGCCCCTCGCTAGCAATATCATCATGAATTCTTTTGTCCCTATCAACATATTTCATAATGCCACATGCCTTTAATATACAAGCATCCATAATTGCATTTGAAGAGTTGTCCTCTCTTTGCATCTGTTGAAAAACAACTAGCTTCTTGGCCTACCCTAGATGCCTCCTAGATGCATGTGTAGGTGACTGAATTTGGAGAGATGCCCTCTCTTTGCATCTGTTGAAAACAACCCATAACTTCCCATAATCAATGCACTTCAAGACACAACATTCCAAACAGGAAGCTTGCCAGCTATCAAATCCTTCATCAATGCCCTACCGTAATGGTTTGCTGCCCTGCCATAGCTGATGCCCATCTTTCTCACCATCCCATGGTCATTTTCATTAGTATAAGGGACATAGGTGCAAGAGTTTTGAGCTCGGCATCATACGCCTACGATCCATAGGGGTGAATAAGACTCCAACGTTTCTCTAGATTCAATGTGGTCTTTGGTACTCCCTAGTGCAAAGGGGTGCCCTATGGTGGATCTTTAAAAACTCTATTGGCAAGCCATTAGGTATTTGTGGATGCGAGTTCTAACATTTCACCATCACCACTATCAGTGAACCAACTTGTTTCAATGATTGAATTTTTCAAAAGCCAAGCTTGGCCATACTTGCTCAGAGATGATGACTTCCAAGGTGGGGGAAAGGGGTCTTCTGCGCTAACGCAAAGGACCCCCCCTCCCATTTACAAAAAATGGGTGTAATAAGCCCTACCAATATTGGGCGAGATTATTTAGGCAATGGGTTGTCCACGTTAACGCAAAGGACCCCCCTTGCTAGCTTATGCCTTAGAGTGCGTGTAATTTCATTAAGCCCCACTAAAATTGAGCGAGATTATTTGGACAAGAGGTCATCCGTGTTAACACAAAGGACCCTCTTGCCACTTTAGTGCCTTGGAGTGCAGAACACTATAAAAAATAGATGTAATTTTGGGCAAGGGGTCATCCGCGTTAACATAGAGGACCACCCATTGCCAGCTTAGTGCCTTAACGCATGCACAATAGTGTAAAAAATTGGAGTAATTTCATTATGCTTTGGGCAAGATAATTCCAACAAGGTGTCCTCAGTGTCCATGTGGAGGACTCCCAATTGTGAGCCATTTATTTCTTTGGGGACCTTTAGAGATACACTTCCCCTTTGCTAGCCAATCAAGAAGGGAACTTCAACAGCATTCCACGATCCTGTTGTTTTACTTAAATTATCAAAATGCATTGCATGAATCCTATTCTTGTGAGCTGAAAGTTGAAACGTGAGAAGGATCACCTATGTCTGCTCATTCTTGGCCATGTCATTCTGTTCAACCAATTAAGGTTAGCACAACAATGACCCAACTGCTTATAGAACATAATGCTTTTTTGGTAGAGATCAAAAAAATTAATTGAGTTTTCAATTTTCTAGATAGATATCAATTGGCCAGCCACGTCATCTCTAGCCACCACTAATTAACCTTGCAACTTTGAAAGTCAACATCCTCTACATCTAGAGCATACCTTGTTCACAATCGCACCCAACACCATTGGCAAGGAATCTCTACTTGTGACCCTTATTTTGGGAAATGTTGTGAGACAACTTTTGGTTCTGGATCCTCAAGCCCTCAAGCCTCAGAAGTGACCATCACCACTGTAAAAATCATAGTGAATTTTTTGCGCCTCGCTTCCTACCTTCTACTATGTACCAAGAGTCCCTTCTTTAGTTCTACAAGAACCTTGCTACCCACTAGCCTACTCTCATTACAAGACCTATTTTGAAGTCCCTAACTTTTTGCTAGCTAGTAAAAGTTGGACATGCGTCTCTGAGTACTGTATGGAAGTTTTCTTTCAAGGCATATCTTGTTAACACTTAATAGCGAGGCTAACCTATCTGAGGCTAGGGGGGTGCACTGTGTAATAATGTTAATACCACATGAATTCAGTAAGAGGGGTTTTAAAATGCAAAAAGCTTAAGTAATTTAAAAAAGATACATTAGAATAAGGGGTTTTTATATTCAATTTTGGAAAAAATCCTAAAATAAGGGGTCATTTTATTCTATTTAACATGTAAAAAAAGGGGGATTTTTTATGACTTTGTGAATGCACGTTATATAAGGGCTCTTGGTGAATAGTGTACCCCTTGAGATTTGAGGCAACCCTTCAAGTTCTTTGAACTCTTAGCACAACAAAGTTGGTTTCCTAGCTAGCCGTATTAGCCTCTTTTCTTGCCTTTTTATAGATCTAACCCTTTACTATCTTAACAAAATGCTTAGTAAGCCTCTCAAACTTATCTTAACCTTGCACTTTGCAAATTTCCTAGAGCTCCATAGTCTCACCTATTGCAAGTCTTATAGTTTGTGCTTAACCTTTCTTTTTCTTGTTGCAAATTTTCTCATTTGCTAGAGCTCCATTGTCTTACCAAATACAACTTTTATAATTTTTTCTCCACCCTACCTGATGTAGATTCTCTCTTTTGTAACTCTACATTTCTCCCTCTTTTAGCATACTCCATGGTACCCTTTGCGGTATCTACTACATTGCAATTTAAATCTTTACGGTAAGCCCCTTTAACCACTCCACATAGATCTCTCTAAGGTCCCCAAATTTAGTTATCAAGCCACCCTTTTAAGGCTCTTAGAGTAAAATTCATTTTAATATGAGACATAAACCCTTTTTCCTCTATGATTATTTACCTCTTATAACCATACTCCTGGCCCCTCCTACCCATCACCGGAAGGAACACAACTTCAATACCTAACCCATCACATATCTTTTGATTAAATTGTGGACATAACCTTTCAACGTGCTAATGATTGAGAGGTGGATTCGTTTCTTATTTCATTAGCTTTTCCTTACCATACTCCATAACTTTTCTTAAATTGTGGACATAACCTTTCAATGTGCTGGTGGTTGAGAGGTGGAGACCTTTCTTATTTCACTAGCTTTTTCCTACCATACTCCATCCTCGTATTTGTATGTGTGCTATCAAGTTCCTTCTCCTATGAATTAGGGCATCTACCTAAGCCTCCTATCATTGGATATGATATTTTAATATCAACCACACCCTTGCCACTAGCTTGTGAGAAACCTCTCCTTACTCACAAGAAAATAAACCTATCTCGTATCCAACCTCAAAATCTTACCCTTACCCATAGCCATGCCCACAATCACAAGATCCCTCCCTTATTCTTATTCAATGTTTCTTTGTTATGATAATGATTTCTTTAAACTCTTACCTTTTACTACATGGATTCCCCCATCTCTTTGTCTGGGTTTATAAAAAATTCATCCAAACATATTGTATTTGATCCAAGCTCATTGAGATCCCCCCCCCCCGCCCCCCCCAACCAAAAAAAGAGAAATAAGCAAGAGGCCCAAGAGATTAATCTCTTTCATAATGCAAAATGTAAATCAGTCAAGAGCATAATCTCTCACCTGAGAAAACTCTAACTTGCGGTTGTCACAAACCCAAATGGGGGTACCTTTTCTCAAGCTAGAATGTTCAGATCCCCATTTTCATGCTTTGTAAACAAGGTACGGCTCCTAAGAAATAAGGGTGAATGGAAATAAATTTTGGTTTTAAGCATGTTATTTATATTAGATCTTGAACTTCAATTTATATATGACCAAAACATTTCAATTGGACATGTCTTGTAGCAAAAAAGGGTTCCTCATTTAGATTTAGACATGTGTATCAAACTTTGAGTGAGGAAGCGCACTCCAGGACTCCTACACACTCACATGTATGTACAGTTCAAGAGGAAGATGGTGTGGATACATCTTCCCATGATGTGGGCAATGATCAAGGTGGGGACTGACAAACTACTAACATGATATCACTGGGTGCCCCAATTATTATCTTCACTACACAAAATGTTAGCCAATCATAATCTGAGAGGTAGTATACCACTAATGATGTGGGGGTTGTGTATAGACAGCTTCTTGGACAATCACTTTATTTGGGATTTTTAGGTGATTTCTTTTCAAAATTATTTGTGAAATGAAATTGCTCTCCTCCATTGATCCCTTTGTGTAGATTGATTCCTAATGAAGCAACCCGCACAGTCTCTAGCCAAGCTGAGGTATTTTGTGATTCCTTTGATAGCCATGGTTATGTTGATGCATGTACCCCCTTTCTTGGTCTCCATCACTTGCCTTGGAAGTTTTATCTACTTTGATGCGACACAATTAGATTTTCAAGAGTGGGGCCAAATTGGGTTCTCAACATGAGATATTTGAGATGGAAATCAAACCAATAGAGTGGGAGAATCTCAAAGGTAAAAAAATTCTAGTTTGGGATGGTAATTATCTCCAATTTTTAGATTTTCAAGAGTGGGGGCCGAATTGGGTTCTCCAACATGAGATATTTGAGATGGAAATCAAACCAATAGAGTGGGAGGTAAAAAAATTCTAGTTTGGGATGGTAATCATCTCCAATTTTTACTAGATGTAGAGCTTAATAGATAGAAGAAATAGAATTAGTTGATTTACGATGTGAAATGTCCTTGGTCTAAATATCAATTTTTTATTTTAGCTTTAGCACTCAAAGTAAACTACTTAATGTTAGATTGTAGTCGGTTCACTCCTATGTAGAATGAGGGATGTCATATGGAAAGGATCAACCTTTGTGGAGTAATATGTGATTGTAGTTAGTTGTTTAATGAAATATTTCATCATGTCTTTTGAGTGGAGAAAAGCTTGCACAAATAAACCATTTACTAATAAAATCTCATTGAAATAAGCCCGCAAAAAAATATCCCCCATCTTCTTCCCGTTCTAGAACCACTTGCTCTTCTTTCACAACAGGAGCTTTCCTAACTAGCATCTTTGGCATAGAAACCACTACACCTCTTTGCAACCACAAAACCCTCAGTTCCTCTTGCATTGACACTTCTCTTTGCATCAACCTTGGCTTCATTTCCACCGCTTCAACTTGCCTAGGCACCATAGCATTTGACAGATTCGGCCTAGCCTGTTGCTTCTTCAAAATCTTTTGGGTTTGACTTTTGCCAAATTTTACCACTTCAATATACGTCACAGGCCCATTTGCTTTGACTTTATCTTGAACATCCCCATGCAAGCAATCCAAACATTTACTCAATTCTATCATCAATAATTACCTTGACCAGTTGTCTCCAACGGGCTTTGAATTTCCATACAAAAGCTCAAAAATCTCCGTCCAGGCTTTGCCTTAGAGCACCATATTAGAGAATTTGAGACTTTTGAGCCAATTTGGGAAACACCAATGTCTTGAAGATTTGGCCATATGGTCAAATCTCAAACTATTTTCTAAAAACAAAGCCTTCCACAAGGTAGTATTTGAAAAGATCTTTTGAGCCATGGTCTCAAACCTTTGGCTAAGATTTGACCATGTGGTCAAATTTTAAAGCTCTTTCTAAAAGTGAGAGTCGAGAAATTTCCAAATTTACTAATATGGTATTTTAGACCTTCTAGTCTTTGCTTTACCTCATGCAACTACACATCCGGCACATATTGTCGTCAAAACCCTACTTCCAAAGTCACCCAATCTATCGATCTACTCTCTAGCACAAACAAACCATAATCTTGCAGCCAGATTTCAGCATCTTCCACCCCAGTGAAAGTAGGATAACCCATCCAAGCCATCTTTTACAACACCTGCTCTTCAAAATCTACACTTCATCAGCTCCAAAAACAAAATGTTACCTTCAATTATCAACAATCAGATTCTCCTCTGTGGGGGCACCAAAAGATGGAAAGGAGAAAAGGGGAACACACCCAAAACACAAACACGATGCCTCTCTATAGCCCACGATATACATTGTGCCCCAATCCACTATAGTTCATCTTTGAAACTCACACAATCTATAGGCAAACCACCATTTTCACACATGTCGATGCATGCATGCTTTACATCACCAACTGATAGCACACCACACCAATTATACCCATTTGCAACCTTCACAGAGCACACACCATGCTCTCTTTTTCTCTCTCACACACATAGGCCCGAGGAGGTGCACACATCTCACACACCAGCACCAGATAGTTGGTGGAGTAGAGCAAAGGCAAGAAGGGGGGAAAGGGGGAAGAAATGGCACCCAATTTGGCTATGGTTTGCTTCAATTATGATTAAAAACACCTTCTACAAACACTATGCCACTCGACGAGTGCAAAAACAATAGTAATCCTTGGCTTCACCTCCATATAGTTTTCCTAGGAGGTGGCAAGAAAACCCTCCTATTGGTGCCTTCGTTGGCCCCAAAGTTGTCCAAAAGCTTCTCCTCCAAGAGATCTTTGTTGAGATCCTCCTCTAAACCCTACTGAGAACTCATCTATGCTCGCCAAAAACTACCCCACAAATCGCAAAAAAATGCCCGCTTTAGGGCGTGGACATGGCCCCTTCTATTCTTGTCAAACCCTTTTCTATGCTAAGACTCAGCCTTTGCATGTGAAGGCACCCTGCTAATTCTTGCTTGCTTGAGGCCCACACCACCATATACACAATCCCTTAAGTGGGGCATCGACGTTCCCTCTTTCAGCCTTCAAAAGAACTTACCCTTAGAGGGTGCAGGATATGATCAATAGGCACTACCACATCATCAACATGCTCATGAAAGTGGCACCATCAATGGATGCCCACCACTGTCATGCCGCAATGTGGCGAGCACCACCGATTGGCACCCAAAACCATCACCTTCCTCAGCCAAGGCCACCTGCGGCGACAGCGCTCACATGGCTTCCTCCATAGCCACGCCGTGAGTATCTCCCCTCTCTCACCTCTTTTCTCAATGGGATTGTTTGTTCCAACCCATATACCCCAATAAGCTCTAGCTTGACTTCACATGTGGACCTATGCGCTCTCCACGTGGCACTATTAGAAGCATTGATCCTCAAGGGCTCCCAAAATTCACAAAAATCTCTTAAAAACTTGAGAACAATTTCCCACCCCCCCCTCTAGGCTCCCCTTGCTGATCCGCAAGCTTCCACTAATACTTCATGTTGTCATCCCCAAGCTCCACTCTCTCTGACCCTTATTGATTTTTCTAGGCTCGTCAACCAATGCAATCAAAACTGGTAACCTGGCATCACACTGCCGCCACTTGGCACAAACTTGGACTCGCAGTAACTTGCAGACCAGGACTCTGCTTGACATGTCATGACTTTCTACTAGCTCCATACCATCCATACTACCTCTGTAAACCTTGTCGAGATCCAAAAAAAACCCTCATGGAACATTTCCCAATGCAACAAACCGACTTAGAATCAACCCCTAGCAAAACTTCAACTGATCATATCTCTCCCATCCTGGCTTCAATTGAAAATCTAAAAATACTGACATACTCCACAACATAATCTCTACACATCCATTTGTGGATACCTATTTTGATCACATGTCATCACCTAACCTATCTGGCTTAGGTCTACAATGCACTCCAGCTTCAAACAACCATATCTTGCACATTGTGCTCTGTTTGATGAGCCATCTTAACCAGCTTGTACAACACCTCAAGATCTACATCCCAAAGAAAAAAGCAATCTCTTTAGAAATCCTTCACCTGCCAATATGTTTAGCCCATTGTAAGGCACATATTGTCTAAACAACCACCTTCCTCATACATCTTCACTGCCACCTATCTGCCCAAGCCTTCATACCTACTTTAGCACTCTAGCTTGCACCTGTAGACATACATGCCGCTGCTTGTGCCCTTTGCAAGGGTCGACACTCTTTGGCTGCACCAAACTCACAAACAGTGCACATAAACCCAAGGTAGGAAAGGAGTGGAGCATTCATGGCACACATGCATATAACTATGAGAAGAGTGCACAAAACTTCTCTTTACCATCAAAGACTCACGTGACTCACTCCCTGGCCTGCAGAGCTTCCCTCACCCTCGTCTATCGCAACAACTTTGACTTAACATCCTTCACCTTTGCACACACCTTCTCCATTAGCTATGGCTTTTGTTTCCCCCGAAAACCTTGAGGTGCTCTTGCTTTGACTCCCCAACATCAACAGTGAGTAATCTCTTTCCATACAAGTTTTGTACAATGCATGTATCGGCATATAGAAATAAAAAGTGTCAAAAAATATGCAAGCAACCATTGTGGGACGCGTGTCTAACCTCACTATCCTATCTTATTGCAGTTTTAGTGACAACCACAATTAAATTGTCAATCCATGGGACAAACTAGTGCATAGAGGCTACAAGAGGTTGTCAATCTCAACGAAAGTAACTAAGGGAATCTCTATTTGTGGTTGCTCGAAAGTGCCTGCCTCCTCTTGGGTTTCTGGCCGTCCCTCTCTCAATAGCTGGTTGACTCTTTTAAGTTCTGCTATTTCTTTCAGCAGCTCGTCTTCTCTTTGGACCCACATCAAATCCAGGTCTCTGCGCTGAGACTGCTCCAATTCAAGCTACAACTTGAGGTCTTTATTCTTCTTCTCTAATGCCTTGTAGACCTCGTCTGTGCCTTTGATCGAGGCCACTGCGGGGTTTTCTTAGATTTTCCGCAAGAAAGTTGCCTGATCATTTATCCTTTGCTCTGAGTATTGTAGGGAGACATTTGCTACATCTATTTGAACCTGAATCTTCTGAACTGACAAGGTTGTAGTTAGAAGTTCGTTTGTGACTTCTGTCAGTTGTTCATCTTTTGCTTTGCATGCATCTGACAATTTTGTAAGCAAATCACCAAGCTTCTCCATTTCGTTCTGCTGTTTATCTCTTGCAAGCTGATGTTGTTCAGCTTTTGCTTTCAACTCCTGCACTTATCTTTGTAGATCAGTGATGATGTTTAGTCGGTCGTCTAACTCCCCTTGGAGCACGTCAATCACCATTTCTAATTCCTTGGCCCTTGTGCTACGGATAAGTGTTGCTGAGCGAAGTTGTTCAATCATGACCTGCATTTTCTTAGCATACTCATTAACTTGCAGGATCACTTCGTCATTTGATTGCCAATCTTTGTTTTGTGCCAACTGACTTGATGTTTCTGTAGATTCTTGTGTATCCTTTGGCAGTGTCATGGCTACTGGTTGCTGTTTTCCTTGTGGCTGGCTGATCTTCTGCCATTTTGTCATCCTGAGGCTTCTTGGATGCCTCGGCCTTCTCTTGCTCTGTTGAGGTAGAGGGTGTTTCCTTGGCCCCCTATTCTCTTAATTACTCAAACTTTGTGTTGTCCTCTAGTTAAGGACTTGTTGTGCCAGTTCAGCTACTTCTCTTTGTTCAGGCTCTGCCTCTTTTGTGTGTTTAGCTTCTGTGGCTTTTCTTGTTGGTGAAGGTGGTGGACTCGGCATGGGGTGATCATACTGTTTAGAAACCGGTGAAGAAGGGAAGGGAGACACCTCACCACGATCATGTTGTGTTGCTCCTTGCTCGATTTCTTCCTCTGCTTTTTTTTGCTGTTCTGCCGTCTTTCGCTTTTCTTGCCACTTCTTGGGCTTAATTCCCTTAGCTTCAAGGCTTCTGCTTCTTGATACATCTTTTCCAGGGATTCTGTGGGACCTTTAGCCTGCTTCCTAGTACGATGCTTGGTTCTTGGTCCTTTAAGCTCAATGGGTACCCACTTTGCTGGGTCCTTACCTTGTGCTTGGTGGCTGTGTTTGTAAGATTGCTTCTCTCTTTCACATTTGGCTTGTTTTTGTATAGGTTCCTCCTGGTGTGCTACCATGACTTTTCTCTTCATTTCTTCAATTTGAGCTCTTCTTTCCTTATTATCTGAGCTTTCACTGCTGTGCCGTTCTGGAAAGCTCTCAGGCAACTCTTCATCAAACTTGTATGATCTCTTGGCAGATCTTGTAGCTCAAGGAAGGTTGTGCTGACACTATCCAAGTGTTCTGATCTGGGGCAGGTGGCAAGTTGTTGGCCATGCTGATAGCATGGTACGCAAAAGTGGTCAGAACCTCTGGTGCACCTAGGGATGTGATTTTCCCTTCTTTCTTTGTCCCTTTCAACGTGGAAAAAAACATATTGTGCATGGTCAATTGATTGCTTGGTGGTTGATTTGAGGACTTGCGTAAAGGTTGTGGAAACCGCATGATTTGGTGTTGTATACCTTAGCGGTCTTTTGGTAAGGAAGTGGAAATGCTGATGGTACAACCTTGCGGGCTCTTCCACCTTTTTGTGAATGAGGTCGTCAAATGTGACCGCGGCGGTTTCCATGGTGAAAGTTCCGACCGTCTTTCTATCTCTTGCCCTCATTGTCATTCCTTTTGTTGGCAGTCTGAGTGCTTCTGTCACTATCTCCTTGGTAATCACTACTTCAACCTTATTCCCTTTTGGGTCAAAGATCTGAGTGGTTCCATCCTTTTGGAAGTCCACTCCACACCGATCTTGTTCATAGAAATCTCTGAGTCCTAGCCTTCGGTTGGCTTCTTTGGTCTGGGGCTGCGCGCGTCTGTCGCACGTGTCAATGCAAGGAACTTTCCAATACACTATGTGCGAGCCACAAATGGCTCCAAGCATGCAACTAGCCTAAACTAGTAAGCTCAAAGATGGTGATGGTGTGTAACTCACCGCTCTACGCTTACTGTCGTGGAGGATTCCTCGCCGCAAAGAAGAAGGAGCCGCCACTGTGCCACGCTCAACCGCTTCGCCACCGTCGTGGTGTGTCACTCACTACTCACCGCTCTACGCTTACTGTCGTGGAGGATTCCTCACCGCAAAGAAGAAAGAGCTGCCAATGTGCCATGCTCAACCGCTTCGCCGCCGCCGTGCCATCGTTGCAATGCTCAATCGCACACACTCTCTCTCTCTCTCACGCATACACACACATACAAGGAGATGAAGAAGAAGAAGATGGAGATGGAGCAAGAGCACTCTTCAATTGCACAAATAAGACAATGAGTGAATTCTACGTTTAGTTGAATTTTATATGAGCTCGCCCCATTCACACTTGAGTGCCCATGCTTAGCCAGTAAATCCCTTGAATGTTCCAGTTAGAGTGCACCTCTCATTGGCGATCACTCTTACCCTTTTCTATTGGATCGACATGCCTGGTACCTAACTCTACCAAATAATAATACGGCGTCCGTCTTAGGCCGATAGGAATGTGCGTGAGGGTTAACATGCCCCCCTTTCTGATGTAGATTCCATCCTCGAAAGCTATTGAGTTGAAGCTCGTTCATCTAGGTGGAAGAGCATTTGAGACGAATGTCCTTAGCCTCCTTCAGACTGCAAAATCAAACAACATTGGCACAGTAATTGCATTCTCATATACAATTAAAAAGCATATGCACTTGTAGGCAGACAATTTGATTCATAACAGAATTTTAAACCATTTGTCAGCAATTAAAATTTAATTGCAATATAATCAAATGCATAAACAATTGTAAAGGTAAAAATTAAACAAGTATGGGGTTGCTAATTTAACGATCGAAAGGCACTAAAGATCGACTATTAATACCATGGGCAAGCTTCTCAATCTTCTCTAGTCAATTAAGTTGTTTAATTGCGAGAGCCAAGTATTTCATATCCGAGGGCTGACTAGAGGCTATACCTAGAAGACCTTGTAGTTAAGCTACGATAAAAGGAACTGCTCATGAAATCATCGCCTGACTTATTTCCTTTTTTTTGACCCTCCAAAGTCTTTTCATATTGTTTCAATTTTGATATGTGTGCTTATTTTGTATGCCTTGGGTTTTTTGCTTTTCAAGGAAAAGCGCCCACATTGGGAACCTCTAGGGCTCTAGTACCATAGGTGATACATGTGAGTGAAGTACCAAATCAAGCTGAGATTTCTCTTCTAGCTTAAGATTTTACATTGTGGCACTTTGATTTTTTTGTTTGTTTGTTTTCAACATTTTAATTTTGTAACTTTGGGGGGTCATATAATACTGTTACCGTCCCCAGGCTCATCACATTAGTAAAATCCCTTTATCATACTTAAGCTAAAGGTCAATAGGGACTAAGCCCACTAGAAAGCTCTAGTACATTGCACACAATGCTGCCTAAATCGGATTAAGAATCTAAGTAACCATAGATTATTAGGAAGGTATTCCCCATGGTATTAAGAGAAGATCTCTAACACCTAGCTTGGTCAAACTAGCTTAGTCGGACTGCTTGATTTTTAAACCTAGACAAGTGATTATGACAAAAATTACATTAAATTTAATGTTTGATACTAAGCAAATGTGCTGGGTATTATGCTACCAATCATAATTAAAGCACACAAACATGGATGCAAAAAGATAAGGGGCAATGCTAATGGACAAGAAACACCTGTTTGTGTTGATGATGATGCTTGATTTGAAAAGTTGATGAGAGAAAGATTCCATGAAGGTCCAAATCCTAACCACAGCAACATGTTCCTGTACACACGAGGAAACACAAAGAATACCTCTAGGAGACACATCAGTGGGGAAGAAAGAACTTTGATAATCACTAAAATCTAAAACAAAAACACTCCTATCGTACTAATCCTACCTACCCTCCGTCACTGGAGTGATGAGGATCAAAGGTGTTTTATGACATAGGTTTTTGTTTCAGTGTACTGGCTGTGAATGTGTAGGTCTGGGTCAATGTTTTGACTTTTATTGTGCATACTCATTTGCTAATTGCTCTTGCTCTTTATTATTTTTGTTTTTTGTGTGTATAAGGCTCTATATATACATTCCCTAAGATTGGGAGATTGAGAGGTTAGGGAGGAAGGTTCAGAGGGGAGTGAGTGAATGATGACTGTCAGCAAACACTCCCCCCTTCCTTAGGTAGATCATACCGTTTGAAATGTACTCGTCACCCTTTGAAACCAATTGTTCTAGTTGGTAATAGGTGAGGATTTTTGCTAGTATTTTTCTATTACCTTAGGTGCCTCGTCGAGTTGTAAGGGTGGTAAGGTACTCTCCCAGGATCGAACTTGAAGTGGTTGATCAGGTGATTCTTGAATACTGGGAGGTGTGGATTCCTTTGTAGCTTTATGGAGGTCCACTATTGTAGGTGGAGGTTGTGGAGAAGCTTTTACCTCTATGGATGCATTACATGAGGAGCTAAAAGCTTCATGGGTCTCCCCCCTTCCTGAGCTAGGTGGAACAAATTGTTCTTTCTTCGATACCCAAACTAGCTCTGGAGCGGGTGTGTAGCATTTTGTGATTTTTTTCGTTCCATGATCGTCAATTCATTTTGGAGCTACAGGATTGAGCTCACATGGGTCAGGTGACAGGTAAGAACACAATTTATGTTTTGGCACCCAGATTTGATCATTTCCTTGATAGTAGCCTTGGGCTTCCAATAGTCGTTTAGGAATCCACAGCCACGTTTCTTTACATTTTTTGGGGCGAGTCGGACGTTTCTTACAAGGCTTCTGTTTTTTAGCACTAGCTATGGTTGCTAAAGAAGCTTTAGGGACCCACTTGTATGTTTTCTTTGTTATATTAGGATGAGTCTTGTCGAAAGCTATATGCATTGCTTGTAGTATATTTAAGGGTACGGGCATTCCATCCCCCTCAGGTGTTACCCAGGTGGTCCCCCTATTTCCCCAAGTGTCTATGGTTGCTGCTAGGTGGACCCAATCCAAATTGTCTGACTCAGTCATCCCAGGTAGTACATCCATATAAGGAGAATCTTCCCCAACATCAGTGTCCGCTTTACACGTGTAGCAATACTGCAATGGGGCCGAGTGGACTATGGTGTCAGATCTATGATCAATTATAAACTTGTTTCCTAGGGGATGCGCTCGACCAGTTACAAGATCCACTTGAATGACAGAATCTTGGAACTTCAAGTAGACATGGGTTTTAGGCCAGAGTCATGCACCATTTTTGATTCCCTCATGAAAGGACGTCCTAAGATCATCTCCGATGCCATAGTGTGCTTGGAGAAATCCATAACAATGAAGGTAACTATTACTTTATGTCCAAAGACCTTGATCTTGAGATCTTCTAGAATCCCAATAGGTTTAACAATAGACCCATTGGCCATCTTCACTACTATGGTTGTGGTCACAAGGTGACATCTTCCCATAGTTTCCCATCAATTTTTAGTCACAATGGTAACCCCAACGCCACAATCAAGGATTCCCTTCACATTTAATCCCTTAGTAGTGATTGGTATGGTCGCATTGAATTCATCACCCTCAAAGTATTGTCCCAACTTGTTAACAGGTATTATTATAACAAGGTTCTCATCTAGGTTGGGTTGTGGATCTAAGTGTTCCTCCACTATTGGCATCTCCCTAGCTCCATCCATATCTGCAAATTGTGGTAGACCAAACTTTAGTTCTTCATTGAGAAAGGCTTGAAGAGCTGAGACTAGCTCAGGGTCTTTATATAGTTTGGACATGATGGTGGTTCTAACTTCTGAAGACATGAAATCCATCAATTTGGCAATGTTTAATGACACCTTTTGGGCTTCAGTCCCTTGATGTGGGGAAGATGGGATCCCCATTTCTTTGATAGGATCAGGTAGTACCTTTGTAAACATTCTTTCCATCAAGAAGTGAGTACGTCCACTTTCCCATGACTTTAAGTCACTTTCTTCTTGGATGACACTAGGTATGGCTAAGGATCTATGGACTTGGTGAGGTTGTTGTTGCGTAGGAAACACGGTGTATGTAATCTGGATCTGCCTAGGTGCTGGTTCTAGATCCCTTTGGGTATCTTCTACCAAACTCCTTAATTGCTTGACTCGCTCGATCTCCTCTGTAGGTTTTGGATAAGTTCTTATCTTCTTCTTGGACCCTGGCCATTGTGGCTCATGAAGATCTTCCTTATTGGTTTCTATCTTAGTGGTGGTTTTGGTCTCCATGGTTTCACCTAAATCAGAATCCTCTTCAACGTCATTCATATATATGGGGTCATCACTAGTCCCTATGTTGGTCTTTGAACTGGGTCTGACTTCGCTGCTTTTTGCAATCTCTTCCTTCGTGTTTTCTTCTTTTTCTGAGATTGGGCGATTGATGTTGTGTCTCTTTCCTCAAGAATATAATTTTGTTTTTGGAGCATCGATCGTGTGAGTATGTTTACTGGTACCACAGGTGTACTTTGTGATGGTTCCTCGGTAACCTTAATCAAGTTTAACGGCGTGATCTTTGGTGCATTTGGATTATTTGGACATTGGGAAATCAAATGATCTATGCCACATCGATTACACATGAGTATCGACATTGTAAACGTGCTTGCCTGATTGGTTTGCATTAGTGTGGCGTTCTTTTGTAGCCTAATAGGACACTCAGCCACACAATATGAACCTCCACACTCATTGAAGAGGTGGTCTCTTGGTAGTGTAATTGATATTTTGGCCTCTTGCAGTAAGAGCAGCTACTTGATAGACAGGTTTGACTGGTCCCCAATAGTCCTCCATGTAGTATTGTGGACTTTCTTCAAGCACATCCATCCCATAGGCAATACTAGGATCTATATCTTCGTCATATACCATTAAGATCTAATATGAGGGCTGATCGGGTTGGATCATCATATGGCAAGGAGGAGATAGCTGGGGGAATGTACTTCGGGGGATCTGTGATGATGATGATTTCCTCTACGGGCAGCTTGAGGGTCCCCTTTTCCTTTGAACACTCTGCAAAAGACAACATTCAACATTGAAAAATAAACACGACGCAATATTTGATATAAAAGCAACAAAAACATAGAGGCTGACAAAAAAGTTTCTTTTGCATTCAAAATCAAGAATCACAGATTCTTGTATTTAAATTGAAGAGTCACAATTTTTTGCAAACTCGAGGCTTGGGAGGGTGGGAAACACTAGAAGGATTGTAGAGGGGAGTACTCTTTCTGGGAGTCTTCTTCACGGCAGGAGGTGATCTGGGTGCTTCCCTCTCTCCCATGTCTCCATTTGCATGATGATCATGTTGCTTTGAACGTGTGGACTCCGAAGGTCTATTCTTTTTGGAAGGTCCACCTATGTCATAAAACAAAACATCAGCCCCATATAGACATTGCATAGAAGTTGACAAGTCCAATACCATTACACTTACCATCACCGTTTTTCTTGCGCTTCTTTGACACCTTCACCATGTCACTCAGAAAGATGGGAGAATTTGGATTCTCATCACCAGCTATCATGCACTGCACTGCATCCACTCCCTCTTGCGCTATTGCCTCCGCATCGTCAACCGCTGCAGCTTCCTTTGGACTGCTTTCGCTTGGTTGTGGCTCAACTTCTATTGTGCTTGCAAGGGGGTCTACCTTCACAGCTGGAGTGCCCTCACTGGAGTACACACTATGGGATTTAGGAGTAGCTTGTAGCACAACCTTTGGCACGTCATCCTGTATCGGTGCCACACAAGGAATATGGCAAGAACCTGCAAGCACATCAATGAAGTTCAGGCTTGTGCAGTCAGCAGATAATTGAAGGCAACCTTAACTATTCTTGGATTTATATGAGATTGGAAGCAATGGAAACCAAACTATATGCAGGAGCATTGATTTAAGTGAATCTCGAATACTACTCTTGCAAGAGGCGTCCGCACATACCGTATCTGATCCAAGCCAGACAACAAAACACAGAGCATGGTACGCATGACCACATAATAGCGTGTATACACAAACCACATGGGAAGCCATAAATGCAAGACCACATGCAACACATAGTCTTGGAACAAAGAATGTAGCTTGCAAGTGGCTCAAGTGCTGGCTAGCTGTCGGAAGCAGTAACATTGTGTCACCAGCCTTCACCTGCTCCAACATGCTCTCACAAAAGTTCATCTATTGCACACACATACTCACTGATGTTTTCAAGTCAGTCACTTCTTTCTGCATGACAAATGAAGAACAAAAGGTCCACAGGGATTAGATATGAGAAGCACCATTATAGCCCAAAGTACCATGATAAGTACCTTTAACAGAAAAAACTACCATAAAAAAGTACTTTGGACACTCCAAAAAACCGCCAAGGCAATTAAAAATACCATGGCAGGTAGAAAAGTACCTTGGACACTACCACCATAACAGAAAACTGCCATTCCATTAAAAACATCAAGGCAAAAGCTATTACCATAATAGGAAAGATTGTCATGATAAAAAAGCCACCATGACCAAAAACAAAGTACAATGACAGGTTTCTTGGACACTACACACTAATTAGCAATGACCATACAACCACCTTAATAGAAAAAACTACCTTTACAAGTACTTTGGGCACAACCACCATAGCAAACAAACTTCCTTAAAGAAACAATCAACAATAGCAGAAAACACCATGAAAAAGTACCTTGGACACTGCCACCATAACAAAGATGGCTTTCCAAAAAACCTCTAAGGTAATGACATATACCATGGATAGTAGAAAAGTACTTTGAGCACTACAACAATAGCAAAAGAAAAGTACCATAGCAGAAATACTGCCATGAAAAAAACACCACCATGATCAAAAGAAGTACCATGACAGGCATTTTGGCCATTACATGATACCTAGAAAAATAGCCATGACCCCTGCACCTGTCATGGTAGGAAAAACTACCGTGACAAGTACCACAATAATAGACAAAATTCCATGGAAAAAAAACACTCATAGCAAAAAAAACCACCATGGAAAAGTACTTGGTCAATGTCACCGTAAAAAAAAGAAAGCCATGTAAAAAGAAACTACCCTGCCAAGTACCTTGGGCACTATTACCATGATAGAACCCCACAATAGAAAAAACTACCATGTCAGGTAGGTTGGGCACTTAGCACCATAACAAAAATAATTGGCATGACAAAAACAACCATCTAAATAGAAAAGAGTACCATGTCAAGTACCTAGGGCATTACCACATAAACAAAACTAACTGGCATGGCAAAAAAAAACCACCTAAGTAGAAGAGAGTACCATGTCAAGTACCTAGGGCATTACCACATAACAAAAATCCTGCCTTGACGTGGTCGACACATACTTGGAGACGATCCACCTCATCTCTTATGTTCGAGCTGCTTGCATCGGCCCCAAGAGCTATGAGTGCACTAGTTAGAGTAGCCATCTTGCCTTCAATCACCAAAAAATCAGGGTCAGTATCGAAAACTCCCTTCATGCTGGACCGCAATATCTGGAGCTCTTGCAATTGCCCCAAAAGCACTGCCGCAGCTGAATATGTCCCTTGTATCTTCCACATATTTTGGTTCCTATCTTGTAGCTCTACTCTCACATTATCCAATGTTGTGTTCAAAACCTTTAATGCATCCCTTTTTGCATCCAGAATCTGCTCCACCTGTGCTTTTACTTGTTGGCTTATAAAGGAGGTGCTAACTAGGGAAGTGCTGCAAGATAAGGGAGCATTTTGCCCACTTTTTTGACTTGCCCCGACATTGTCAAGATGAAGGGGTTGAAGTGATGTCCCCTCATTATTCTCCAACCAAATCTTTACTTTCTTGTCAATGCCACCCGGAAGCTTCTTGCAATGGTCCAAAACCTATTCACCAGAAGCAGCCCATGCAACCTTTTAACCTGCAGGATTTTGCCGAGAGTAGCAGGGCATCGCTCGTACACAAACAACGTTGCAAACTTATGTGTGATCTCTTTGTTGGCTGGCATGCTTTGGTAGACTTCGTGAAACAGTAACCTGCATGCGTCTTCAAACTCAGGTCGCATCATATGCAGAAAGATTTTAGAGCCCTTCTCCCTTTTCTTCATGAAGACCGGCAACCAATCCTGATCTGTGACATTAGCTTCAACGAGGTGCTAGTAGAGCTTGCCCTCCAAGCCTAAGCCATACTCCTCATGCAACTCCTCTCGTGTGTAGCAAAATCGAGTTTGCTTGGGATATTGAATCCTCCAAGAAGATCTTGCTGCAAACCATATTTGACATAGTAAACAAACATAAACAAACATTGAAAAGAACATTTCTACAATTGAAGAGATAGAATTGATATGTACAAATGCTTTTGTCGCTGATAGTTTTAGACTTTATGCCCAATGTTGTGGAGCTCCTAGGCTTGCTACTGGATGAAAGCATGCTAGCTGAACCACCATCAGCTGCTGCCATGGTGCACTTTCGTGATGGAGTCTTCATATCACTGTACAAACAAATAAACACAATCCATGATTCACAATGTCCTCAAACAAACACATTGCTCAACTACAACAAAAGAGAGAGAGGGAGAGAGAGAGAGAGAGAGAGAGAGAGAGAGAGAGAGAGAGAGAGAGAGAGGGGGATGGGGGGGGGGATTACAGTACCCGGTGAAGATTGAGGTCGCACAGAGAGGGTAGGCATCCACAGTTCTTCCTCGCTCTGTTCACGCAGGGTGCATGAAGATGGAGTAGCTCGTGGGTAGCTTCCTGTTGTGTAGAATGGCATGCAAGAGAAGTCACAGTCACCCTCTACCCGTAAACAATGTTCAAAAAATGATGGCATTCTTGAAGTGGCGGCATTTTCCATTTCTTGCAATTTTCCACGTCCCCGATAAATTATTTGAAGGGAAAAAATAAAACTTGAGAATTACTTAAGAAACCACCTAGAAAAGCCCTTAAAATTGACCACCATTTCATGCTTTCACCCATATAGGCTTATACAAATAGAAAACCTTTTGACACATGAGCGCAAGATGTGGTTGTTTATGCACAAATACAAGTGGTTGTTCTTTACACAAAGGTTGTAAGAGGTTCTTCACATGGCTTGACACATCAGGTGGAAAGGGTTCTTCACACAAGAGATGCAAAAAAACCTCGCATCCCAACAATCCTCCCTATGTGGGTTTTGGCTGCATATCACTCACACAATCCTCCCTCAAAACACACTAGGATGAGGCATGCAATTCACAAGCCTCCCCTTGAACACAAAGTTGCCTCCCCTAGACACAAAGGGTGTAGGCATACAAAACATTAGGGTGTAGGCACACACAAGCCTGCCCTGGCACAAATAGAGGGTAAAGTACACAAGAGAGAATCATGGACCACATTTTGGTTGTTGTTTGTTGGAGGATTTTCTCCCCTGCAAAAATCTACAAAAGGTGTTGTACTTGTTGTCGGTATTCTTACCACATTATGATGTCGTTGATGTTTTGATCCAACGCTATCGTTTTTTATGTTTTTATCCAATGCAAAATGTGAAAATGCAAAGGAAGATAAATGCACATATATGTACAATAGAGGAAAAACCGCGTGGGAAAAAGCCCTCAAATTATTTTATGGTATGCAAAAGGACTTTAAAATTATATTGAATGTGTTGGAGAATGTCCGCCAACTTCTATCCCTTTGCCTTGATGTCGTGAGCTTCGTTGTTTGGTGACGGTTGCTTCATCATTTTTATGTTGATGTTGATCTTCTTTATTCATGTTGGTGGTTTGTTCTGACAAAGATGCAATTTTCATGAAAATGGAGTAAAAGAGTGTCCGCGTATGCATAATTTGATGCCTTGTTAGGAAGGTCTTACCGTGCATCATGGCAGTGTCTAATCCTTTTACATGGGTTGGCATACTCATGGAGTTATCTTCAAAGATACATAATATAATTCAACGGTGATGCCAATCATGTATGTTGTGTCTTCATACAAATATACCTCATACATTCTAGTGTGGTTTACAATGCCACGTAGGGATTTCTTATGGCTTGCAATAGGCTTAAAGACCAAGGCAGAGGCTATAACATGAGAATAGCTCTTCTCAAAGAGATTATAGTGCAAATTGCATGTGGGAATAATCCCTTTGCAAGGGGTTATGAGATTGTTGTTTGCTATGGAAGCAGCCCCTTAACAGGAAATTTGGGAGCAAAGCTTAGCAAAAATGAAAAGGGGCACATTTTGTAGGTGTCGGCCGGCTAAAACATGGCCTGAATGATGGTGCCCAATAGTGGTTGAAGCAAGATGACGATGGGACTCGCACACATTGAGGACCTGCAGGTTCAAGACTAGTGCAAGGACTCCTCCATTCAAATGGCGGGTAGTAGTGTCTTCACCATTCACGTTGGATGGGAGGAAAGGGAAACACAACTGACACACAAATAGCACGCCTCTCTATAGCCCAGGATAACCACTGCACCCTGATCCACTAGAGTTAACCTTCAAAACTCAACAATTTTGCCTACCAATCATGCACACGATCGTACACACAATTTTGCCTACCAATCATGCACATGACCATACACACATAGCCCCTGCACTAACCTTGCCTGTTGACAGCTCCCACGGAACACAAACCACTCTCTTTCTCTCTCACTCGCACCACACTTCCGGAGAGTCACGCACTTCTCAAACCGGCACTAAATAGCAAGGCCCAGAGAAAAGACGAGAAGTGGGAAATATGAGAAGGAGTTGACACCAAACTCGGTTATGGTTCCCTTCAACTACTGACAAAAAATAACTATTACAACTCTAAGAAATCTCTGCTATCACACGGTTGTCATCTCCAACACGACGAGCAACGAGGAGTGTAGACGATGTCTGATGCCGCCTTGGAGCGTCTTACTTATTGAGAACACAAGCAAAAGAACCTGCTGGTCTACGTTGGATTGAAGAGGCTTTGAAACCCTCGATGCTCTGCCGTCGGAGGCTTATTCTTGAGCTATATACCGCCAAAACACTCTCCTCCGAGGTCTTGTGGAGCTTCTCTTCTCCTTCTTCTTTGCCTTCTTTCTCCAAAAGCGGGCCGCCAATTTTGCATAAGGTTGGCCCCTTATTGGGCGTGTGAGAGCTCTCTTCCTCCTATTTTTGGCTCCTCGATCTATTTTTAGCTTCTTCCTTTGCATGTGATGCGCCCCGTTGCGGCCTTGCCTTGAGCCCCACTTTTCCTATGTGAACCTCCCCTCCACGCGGGCACCGACGGTGCCGTCCGTGCTCCCAATCCCTCTTTCAAAAATATTTGCCCCTACGGGGGCGAGACCATTCCTCAACAGGCCTGCCATGTCATCACCTGCTACGTGAGGGTGGCACCGTTGATGGACACCCAAAGTGCCACCACCGGAGCACCCTATGCACAACGCCATTGCCAGAGCTCCAAGGGAGCGCCTCACCCCTTTGATTCTTGTGAAGGATGCTGCTCGTGGTATAAATATCTTGCTTCCACCGGGCACCCTTCCGCATGTGGGTTTGCCCATGGCCACCTGGCAGCGCTGCAGGGGTCCCTCCTCCAAACCTCCCCAAGCTCACCCATTCGACATATCCATTATGAAGTCACTTTTTTGCCCTGCAACCTCTCTCCCCGCAATTTGATGCCCCTAGATTGGATGCCCAAGCCAAAAAAAGCTAGTGAGAGCTCTCGTTTTTTACTTCAACTTGTCAAGCCCTTGTTGCCTTTCGACCTTGTCCTGCTTGCCAACCAATACGACCACAAACTGGTAACATCATCTGGCCTCACCTCACCTGCAATCGTCACCAACTTCACCAGTCTGCCCCCTCTAGGTCTGGACTCTGTTTGAGATGTTGTTACTTTTTTTTTGCTCCATACACCACATAGAAGGCACAGAATCCTTGGTGAAGCTCCAAAATCATCAGATGGTACATCTATTGAGGCCGCCAACCTGACACAAATCTGGCCCCCGACAAAACTACAATTGTCCATATCTTGGCATCCAAGACTCGAATTGCCGATCTAAAAAGACCGACCTGCTCCATAAATCAAGCACTACACACCCATAACTCCAAACTGGCTCAAGCCACCTGGCATCATTTGGCCTATCCATCTCGGATCTACAATCACTGCTAGCTTCAAAGAACCGTAACTTGCACATCATGGCTCCATTTGACGATCGTGATCCATGTACCTTTGAGTCAGAACAGAAACAAAATTTTACCACACAAAGAGCTAGTCCACAGTATATCCAGGTGGTTCTTTCAAAATTGAAATTGGACCTAAATTGTTGAGGTTGTGTGAGAAATTGTGTGCTACTAAAAAACCCTAGCTAAATTTTGTTGATTAAAAGCAAGAGCTAGCAAGAACGGCTGTAAGCTCACAGCTATAAAGAAAATTTTTGACAGGTTGCAGGTACTAGAGGATACTACCCAGCAAGCAAGGTCAAACGGGGGATACACACTATCTAATAAGGTAACTTGGTTTGGATTTTGCATTACTAATTCTTCATGAATTTGTGATCAGGAAGATTGTACCAGAATAGGAATCCCAGCATCTTTGACCAAGGGAGCAATCACTCGATGGAAGAAAGTATAAATCAGAGACCGTTTCCGCCTTTAGAACCCATTTTAGAGGAGAGCTTCTCTGACACTTTGTCAGAGAGATCATATAGCCTCATGATTGAAGATTCTAACAAGTTGAACCCTAAGGGAATAGCTTCGATGGGTGCAGGTCCTTCTCAACCTGCATCTGATGTAATATTTTTGTATTTGAAGTTTCAATTTGAAAATGTGCTTAAGGCCAAAATCTATAATGATGGAATGTATTGCTACTGTGTTAAGTTGGAAAATAAGCCGAGCGAGTTCAGAGACCTTGTAGATGTTGATTATGACGGGGATAGATATTTCGATCGAGAGGGAATAATGTACCTAGTGGTTCATAACCCTTTTATTGTGGATAAATGGGGAATGATTGGCACCAAGGACAAGGTAGATAATGAGCTGACCGATGAACCACCCAAAATGGAGAAACAAAACGTGGTACTCAGACGCGCCAATGAGACAGAGCGCGTTAATACAGACAACACGTATGTGGGGCTATATAAGTTCAATAATGGAGAGCAAACACTCTATTACAGATGTGACGAGCCCCACATCAAGGAATTGACTGACCAAAAAAACCTGTATGTTTACACGTACAGGGAGGGGAGAAGTATTTAGGTGGTCATAATAGACAAGTATGGCTGAAAGTACTCTCCAATGGATCGTAAGGAATTAGAGAGATATACATATTTTGGGGGGCCACTCCACCAATACTATGTAAATCTAAAAGAGGTAAAAACCACAACTACTCACACAAGACCTAAGACTGTACATGTGAGCCCAGTGAGAACCAGGGTGGAGGAGTCTTTTAGACATGAACGAGTCCCAAACACAGGGCCTTTAGGACCAACGGGGTCTAGGGCTTCCATGAACACACATAGGGGCAGTATTGTTCCTGACGTCACTTACACCACTCGAATCCCTCCAACTATTACACGATATCGACTTGACGAGCGTATAGCGGATAGCATACCACTGGTAGTAACAAGAGGATATTATGAACCTAGAGAGAGAAACCACACTAGGAGGACCAGGTGTTGTTAGAATGGTTACAGAGTCCAGACGTATGCGGCCATCTCAGGTGGAAAAATTCTTGCCCAAAAAGTATAATGGATCAAGAGATTTGTATGCCCATATTTCGATCTTCAGACAAGTGTTGAGAGCAAAACAGGTAACTGATTTCCATACTCAATATGAAGGTTTTGGGTTGACATTAGAAGGGACTGCTTTGACTTGGTTCCCACCATTAAGCAACTTGAAATTTCCAAGTATTGAGCAACTTCTCCGAGAATTCACTGAGGAATTCTCAAAGAGGGGGATCAAGCATAACACTGTCTCGCAGATATTTGCATTTAGGCAAGCATCGCTTCATTTCAAGCAGTACATAGAAAGTTGCCCTGCTCAAGAAGTACCTCAGGATGAAAGACTGTCATTCATTTTCATAGAAGGATTGAGAAATGACACGCTCAAAAAGGACTTGCACTTGAAGGCATGTGTAACTTTTGAGCAAGTCATGAAAGAGGCGTTGTATCTAGTAGATAACTGCAAGGCATATGGGGAGGTGGCTGAAGACATAGATCAAGGAACGAGTAGCACCTCTTTAACCACTAGTGAGTCCACGAAAAAATTGGGAGGGCAAAACCCAACTGTGCCGAACGTTGATCAAATGATCGAGGAAGTGATCAAAAGGATAAACCAAGGAAATAGGACAAACCCAAACACACGACAACCGCCCACCCAAAAACGTGACACTTGTGGAGGAATCATCTAACCGAGTGGTGCAACCTTCAACAAAGGCCAGGAGTAAATGCATAGTGAGTACTGAAGTGGTGTGCTACCGAAAAAAAATGGACAAACCATGAAACTCACGAATGTTTCTATAATCAGAACTATGTTAGAGAGAGACAATACGGACCACCTGGAGGGCAACGATTTCCACCCCCTCCAAGGTACCAAGTAGGACCACATAACGCAATCCTAGGGTAGGAAAAACCGCAACTTGTGTTGGGACGTCAACCTCCCTTACCCCAGGAAAATAGGGCTATGGTAAGGATTTCTCAACCCATAGAACCACCTTTTGATCAGAGTATGGTCCAAGTAGTCTCATATCGGGAAGATTCAGACAATACTTACGAGAGGGGATTTGATGGGAATGCTTATGCTCTAGAGGGACACAATCCATGGATAATTCCTAAAGAGATGCTTGAGCCCTCATACATAGCACAACCAACCAAAAACCATTACTTGGTCGATGAAAATATGCTTATGTTCATCAGGTCTACAAAACTAGGGGGTATCCTCCTAGAGCAAGACAATCGATGGGGGCTCCACAATCTTCTCCACCAGCTGTAGGACCATGCTATGAATGTGGCGGTGATAATTGGGCAAGAGTTTGTCCAAACAAGAAGAACAGGTAAAACTTTTTGGATTCTGTGATGGATGTGCCATTGACCATCTCATTCCACATTGTCCAAAAAACCCTGACAACAAAGGGAGAGCAACCATGAACAAGATGGGGATTGTACCAAGCTCAAGTGGATCGGAAATAGAACCAAACATTCTGATAAATGCGGTAACTAGAGCTCAAGCACACGGGGGAGCAAGGAACGTCCCAGCCAGTCAAACAGAGATAGAAAATTTGTCTGTCCGAACCCCTAGGAAATCTTGGAAAGCAAAACGAGACAAGATGAAAGCCAAAAGAGAAAAAGAAAAGACGGCATTAGAAACCAAATTACTGAAAACAAAGGAACAATTGCAAAGAGAAAGAGACCTTAAGGGACACAACGAGAGAAAAAAGCCATCAGTTATACCATCGGGAGGATCTGTCTTGGTAGACAAGGTAGAAGAACAATGGCCTCAGAAGCTATGGGAACATATCAGAAATAGAAATGATGGAAGTGCTACACTTTGGTCAGCTCCCATCCCAGAGATCCACTTGGAGCATGAGCTCTACCCAAATGACATCATATCACTGTATGGTGATACAGGTACATCGATATCGGAAGACAATAAACCAAAGTCATTGAAGACTTTACCTTCATTTATTGGTAACCACGAAACTCGATCGGAGGTGAAGAAAGTACCATCTCAATGGAAATCCAATCCTAAGATGATGGATACTAAAACTCTTCACGAGCTATGTCATCCCCTATCCGTTGTACACTAACTCTTTCAGAGTTACTGCAAATTAGACCGCAACTTTGGGAGGAGGTCGGGAGAAATTTGGAAAAAATAGGGTTGATAATTCCGCCACCCAATGCTTCTCCAAACACATTGAAGACACAACCCTCAAAACAAACTAAACATGAGCCAGTACCAATGAACAAGGTAGGGGATTATTGTGAAGGTGAAGAAGGAAATACTACCCTGCCGGTGGAGTACAAATAGATTAAGTCAATAGCAATATTGAATAGTGGGGCTGGAATAGCCATAGCTACCAAAGCAATGTGGAAAAAATGGGAAAAACCTGCTCTCCGCAAGACTACAACGAAACTTCAATTGACAGATGGGTATCTGGAAAGACCCATTGACATCTTGGAGCATATTGTGGTAACCTCTTGCGGAATTGCATATGAACACACGTTTGCTATTATGAATTTCAACCAGAGCAGCAATTTTGATATCATACTGGGCAGACCATTCATGCGTCAGCTCAAAATGGTGCAAGATTGGGGTTACGACTATATCTATCTAAGGAACAAGGATGTCACTACAAAAATTAGTGTCGTAGATCATAGCTATAGAGATGTAGAGCAAACCCCAGGAGAAGACTTGAACTCCACAACTGACCAAGAGGGGGGAATACTGGCTTGGCTACAAAACAAAGCTCACCAGTGGATAGGAGAAGCTTCCAAAGGTGGAAGTTTAAAAAGGGAAAATTTCATTCTTGATAGGACTGCACAAGACAAGGCATATATACCAGAGCCTTTTCCAGAAGAGATGTTCGAACCTTAGAGAAAAGTGCATTTAATCGGACATTTAATCTCATGATGTGAAGTATTGACTCGTTGAAATTGATCTTCATATTTCAATTTGTCAAATAGTCCCTTTACTTTAAGCACCTCATACAAGTCTATTTCATTAAATTGTTTTATTGTTTCATCTATACTATCTACTAACATAATATGGCGAAAGAAGGAGCCCTTTACAAGTGTCACAATCTGCGACCTTAAGGCTAAAGGCCAAAACAAAAACAAACCCCTTTGCATGCGATAAAGAGGGAGAGAGGGGGAGAGAGCTTCGGCGGACAGCCATACTAGTATTATAAAAGGGGAGTGATTCCCCCCTCCCGCCACATGGTGTGCGCTCCTTCATCCGACTTGTGTGTCTTGTTCCTTCGATGAGACAGTGAACTGAACGTTCGAGAGAGAGAGAGAGAGAGAGAGAGAGAGAGAGAGAGAGAGAGAGAGAGAGAGAGAGAGAGAGAGAGAGAGAGAGAGAGAGAGAGAGAGGCAATCAAAAGCAGTCGGCCAATCGATACTAGCCACTCTTGATGTTTGTGTAAACGAGGTGACCCTCACCAAATTCTACGATGAGGAAGGATATGATATCATTCCATTCCAGATGTTGGGTGTCATTCTAAATCCGAAGTTAGAGTGGGAAGTCCCTGACATGGAAGGGGTTGCTGAGTGCCGACGCATAGTGGATGAAATCTCAGTAAGAGACCTTGACCAAACCGATGGATATGATTTCCATTTTCAAGGATGTAAGTTCCAGATTCACAGCTAACCACCCTTCTCTCTGCCAGCCCCATGGCCATGACCACTACCATATGAAACATCGGTTTAGTGTATCGAGCCCGGGGGATTCACTCTATATACAAAATGAGATGCCACCTGCGAGCGGATAACTTTGATAAAACCCCTATATACGACTCATATTAGGGAATATTACCCCCTTTCTACGCTTATACGACAATCAATGAAGAAACTATCATACCCCTATCTTACATATAAAATTTAGGTCACATGATCTAATTGAGTAAAAATAGTCAAAGAGTGTGTAACATAGTGACTGGCAACGTACTAAGGAACCACTTCTATTGATAACTAGATGTACCATCAAAGCAGTGTTAGTTCTTGCATATATCTTTGTAGCTAATCACTCACAAGTTCGAGGACAGACTCTTTTGGGAAGCCATGATTTTGAAACAAAAAAAAATCCTCTTATTTTTCCCTTTTCTCACTCCCCCCCCCCCCCCCCCCCCCCCCCCCCCCCCGAAATATGATACCCCCTTCCTTATTTTCAAGATTATTGAGGGCTTGCCCCTAACTTATATGCTTATGTAACTTGTAAAAAAAAAAACCCTCCCTTGCACTTACGTGGTGCGGTAAGTTTTCCATGGTGAATCCCCCAGGGCATCGATGTGGCTTTTGCACTTTCAAGTGTTGTGATATTAACTGCAGAGGCAGCTCCATCTCAGAGTAGATTAGATCTTAATAGGTCAACTTCTTGTGGCCCCTGTGCTTGAGGAAAGCTTTTTCATTATCTATTGCCTTGGTTTTGCGCAATAGGTTGTGGGTTACTTGCTTCAAGTGGAGAGCTTCATTGATGATCTCCAGGGTGATCTTTACTTTGACTATAGCCCCATATTTGTCTGTTATTCATGGGCTCTTCAAAAATCTATTTCCCATGGTGGTAATCTGAAGAAGCTGTCTAAACATAAGCATTTGGCCCCTTCTAGTACTTCAAATTTTTGGTGTATCATCCATAAATCCTTGGGGATTATGGTGGTCTCGAGATTGTTCCATTGGTCGCTTGGAACTTTCTAATGAAGATATTTATTGGTAGTGCTTTTGGCTCTTGATCAGTGATGTGAAATTTCTCATTTGATGAGATGTCTGTAGCCTCATAAGGTGCCACCCCCACTCCTTCTCAACTTTCCTGCGGGGAATCTTGTGACCAATTTCAAGGTGATTTTAGATAGTCAGGAGATGATCAAAAGGTTGCTAGGAAACGGAAAAAATGAAAACTTGACCATAAAATGAGAAATGAGCATAACTCTATCAAAACTACTCCAAATTTGACCAAACTTCACCAATGCATCTAGGATAACTATAGTCACAAGGGCTAGAGATCACAAATGGAATTTGGCTCTGAGGTCCATGGATCGCGATCCATGTTTGAACACATTTTGATGATTTGTTCATACCACCTGGTTGGGCACATCAAGGTGATGCTTTAATCCAAAAAATTTGGGGTTTGGATCATTGGTTAAGATTTTAGGTCAACTTTTGGAAAATTTGACAAACTTAGAGAATTTGGGCTCTTTGGTTGGTGGTTTTGAGATCCAAATGACCTGGTAACTCAAGGCTAGACTTTGTAGGGTGTCCAAGACCAAATGGTGATGTTTATTCTTGGCTGGGTGAAGAAGGTAACATGGATCGTGATTCATGTTTGACAGGGTTTGGAATGCCATTTGGCACACATGTTCCTATAGTCCATCCTAGCACACTCATGAAAAATTTCAAGTTTGGGCATGTCTTTTCCAAGTTTTACTCCAATTCTTGGTTTATGGCCATATTTTTTTTTACTTTGGCCATACCTGTTTTCTTGACCCCTTATTCCCTTTGTTACCATCTGTTGTTTCCTTGACTTCTGGTGATTTGTGTTTGATGATCACCTTGCTGCCCAATTGCCTATCAATTCTCAATATTCTCTGATTCCATTTGCGGTTGGAGATCTAACTGAGAAAATTCAAGGACTTTGAAAGCATTTTTAGCTAGAGTTCACAAACTTTGAAACTTTGAAACGTTGAATGTTTTTCTTTGGCACTTTGGTTTCCCACACATCTGCTTTGAACTTTAGAATCAACATTTATGTACTATGCTAACATCATTTTCCCTGTATTTCTCCTGTATAGGAATACTGATTGAAAACTGTTGAAATCTGTCAAAATTTTGCTTGAAGAAGGTACATGGATCGCGATCCATATTTGAAGGTTAAATACTACTAGACTTGGTGGGTTTGTTTTTGCCACATATTCTAAGCCATTGCTAGCGGGTCACCACGATGGACGTCTGCAGCATAGCTCTTTTGTACTAACAGAATGTCAATATGCAAGGAAGAGACTCGGGATGGGGCACGGAGACTTAATGAGAGTGTCGATCTCACCACAGTGAACTCAGAGGGATACTCATTCTATGACAAAAGAAAATTAACCACTTCCTAGTCAAAAAATCATTATGCGTCCAATCTCACCTCTCTAGGTCATTACGCCTTTTCGGCATCCAAACAAATTTGGAATGCAACGAAACTTAAGGAGAGGTATCACAACACCTAAGGGCACAATCCTACTAAGTTCTTTTGCCATATGGGAAGGTACATAAATCACGATCCATCACAAAAAATGTGCAAAAGCTTGAAACAGAACTACTCGAAAGGGTCCCCCTTAAGCATAGAAACACTTATCTATGGTCAAAACATTTAAAAAAAACCATTTTAACCTCCAAATCAATGCATTTAGCTCACAAGCAAAGCGTCGTGAACCACAGCATTATTGAAAATGATTACACGTAGATTGTAAAGCAAGAGACAAGGAACACAATGTGCTATTCGGAAATGAATTTTGATTACCAGTCCAAGAGAAAAGAAGATTACAATTTGTAGCAGCAAGAAGCTCTCACATTGAACGTTTTCAAATCTTCCAAGCTAATGATCTCTCCTTAGTCCAAAGTAAGGGTTTTGACTTAAAAGTTAAGGGAGCTTTCCCATGGCCATTCGGCCACTTACAAGGGTGTAGACTCAGAGAGGTTGAGAGGGTATGTCAAATTACATTACAATTACAAATCACCATAGGCTGCATTACATGGCTTTCTTTGAAATTGAGTGAGTGTTTATAGGGTTTGATGTGCATACGCCTATATCCACCAAACATTCCCCCCTTCCTATTCATTGCATGTCCTCGTGCAAGCCATCTCTGAGTGTAGGCTACTATCTTCTCTCAAGCGTTGCAGTGAGGTTTCTGAACTTCTGAGATCTTGCTTCAATCTCTACTCTGGTGGCCAGCTCTCTGAAAGGATTGTTACTGAGAGTACTTTGATAGGCAGTGTGACGTGTTGGCAGATCTTTTGTCATGGGATTGAATATGGAGGAGTCCACTTTGAAGAAGCCTGTCACATGAACGCCTCTTCGAAGGTCTGCATGTATGAGAGAGTAGGAACATGAGTATTGCATATAATCCCATGATGACATTCCTCCTTGGGATTTTTATCTCCATATTCCAACAAATGCCTCTCGTGCCTTCGACAAAGATTTGCCAGGGATGCTCTATTGCTTCTATATCATTGAAAGCTGTAATGCAGGTGATGAGCATCTTTGCAATCTTCACAAGCATCTAACATGCGAGATCCGGGATCTTTGTCATTATGTTAATCACCCCTTTGAGAGTTTGAACCATATATTGCTCTGACGGTGGGTTGTTATTGAGTGGCTTTGTGATTACTGGGTAGTTCAACAATGCCGGCCTTTTGCTTTGCCAAGTGTAAAAACTGTCCCAGGATCGCCGTCTGTTGATGGAACAGTAAGTTGGGTCGATCTGAGATGCTGGGGAGCGTTCTTGTAATAGGTTTCATCTATTGGCCTTTGATGAAACCATTTCTTTCGCCAGAGGGGTTGATTATCAATGATTATCTGAATCTGAAGTGCTATGACAGGAACCTCCCTATAATCCCCTCTGCTGTTTGGTGGAAGTTCTGGTAGCATTTTTTGCTGCCATAACCTAGCCTCTTGCCACATCAATGGCAGGGACATCATCTCATGCCCAAGATTCTTTGCCACCTCATCTGGAGTAATCATGAGGAGGGCAGCCAATTCCAGTTCTTTCAGTTCATATTGCATATAGGCTTTGTGCAAGGGATCCTTTACTTCTGAGATCCAACGTTGAATTTTGTCCTTGGCCGACTCTGAAGTGGATGTCGTGGCTGGATCTGTAGATTCCTGCGTTGCTTTTCCCGTGCTGGTAGTGGGCACCTCTGTTTGATGAGCTTCAAACTTGGACTGTTCAAATCCTCCTTCTTGCTCAAATTCTACCGGGGCCTGTTGATGCTATGTATGATTGGCCCTTAGAGTCTCTAAGTCCCCTCTTGCCTCAACCAACTGCTTCCTTAATTCGTAGATTTCTTTGGCGCATTGTAGGGCCCTATGTCCTGTTGTCATGATCTATCTATCATACTTTTCCTGAACCAGGGCTTCTTTTAAATCTTTAATCTCTTGGTTTAAGGAGGTAGATCTTGCAGTCATGGTTGAGGAGGAGGGGGTCTCTTGTATGGCAAGGAGCTCAGTCAGAGATCTGCTAACCACAACATATGAGCCTTGCAACTTCTCATTTTGTTTTCTTTATTTGGTTACATCCTCCTCAAGACGTTGCTGCTCGACTTGCAGTGTGGAGTTTGCCTCATTAAACTGTTGCACCTCTTTGTAATAGTAGATTGCATTTTCTTGTTCCCTTTGCAACTCCAATTGTGCTTGGAGTTGTGTTTTCTCTAATGCCTCTATTCTTTGCTTTAGTTGTAGGGAATCTGTTGCTGCCTTAGATGCTTCTTTCTTTGTATCTTCCAACTCTAGCTCATGCAGATTGTAAAGAGCCCTTTGACATTGAAACTGGAGCTTGATCTGCTTTAAGTGAGCATCAATGTCAAAGGACTTGACTATACCCGCTCCTTCCTCCAGTGCAGCTTGTGATCGAGGCGATCTTAACCTCTGCTGCCTTTTTTGGCCCTGATCTGATTTTTCAGCCTCATCAATCTGCTTTCCTCTCTGTTTTGGATCTTCTAGAGCCGCAGATATTATGGTGGGCTTTGTTTGTGTGGCCTCCGTTTCTTGATCTGTGTTTAGTTCCGATTGCCTTTTCTCCGCTCCTTTCTCTGGCAAGTCTTCAACTTTTTCTTTCTCTTTTACCGCAGTCTCTAGAGGTGCCCCAGTGTCCTTGGGAGAACCAAACTCTTGACTGTGCTGGTCCTGTGTGTCTTGTTGTTCCTCCCCTTGCGAGTTATTTTCCTCTTTTTTGCTTTGAATAGATTCGTCAAATGATTCAAGATCATTGATGTGTGGCTTCTTTGCTTCTTCTTTCTCCCTTTGCTCCATTTTTTGCTTGAGTTCATTATGGATTCGTTGCCGCATGGTGCTGGCAATCTCACATTTTTCTTCAGCTTCCTATCTTTTTTGCTGCTTGATCCTTTCCAGAGCAACTATTTGCCGATGTAGCACTGGAATGTTTTCTACTTCTTCCTCCTCTTTTTCACCATCGGCTTCGATTCCTTGGGTTTGTTTTTCTTCATGCTTCTGTTGGCGGAGCCTTTCCCTCAATGCCTGAGCTTCTTTGATTGTCCTCCTGGCATGAGTAATGGGAATCAATTTTTCCACGTACACAATTTTCTTTCTCAATCGTATATATCCTAGAGTGTATTGGCTGTCATGCTCCTCCTCTGAAGACTAGTACTCCGAAGGATTGTCTCTCTGTTGGGACCCAGCTTCCTGGCTACTCTGAGCATCTGACTCTGTCTTTTCTCTATCAGAATCTTTTATAGTTGAGCTTTGTCTCATCTACTTAACTTCTGGTTTTGGCCTGGTGGAAGGTCCTGCCACACGTCTTATTACTCTTTTAGATCTGTGGATCGGATCTATCTACACTTCGGCTGGTGGTAGATCATCGATCATATCCAGTGCCTGATAGGCAATACGCGTCAGCATTGGTCCCGCATTCATGTAGGCTTTGCTTCTTTGGCTCCCCTTTAGGTTTGCTTCGACAATGTTGTCAAGAAGATAATTGCGAAAGTTGCAACTGACCACTCTTCCCTCTGCCAAGCCCATTGCCATTACCATGGCCATGTGCAACAATGGTTCTGCATATCTGGGTGGCTTTTGGACTTTGAAGTGTTGTGATATAAGTCGCAATGACAGTTCAGTTTTTGAGTATATCAAATCTTGATATGTCAGCTTGTGGCCTCGTTGCTTCAAGAAGGCTTTATCATTATCTATTGCCTTTTTCTTTTGCAAGAGATTGTGCGTCCCTTTCTGCTGCAGGTGGAGGGCTTCATTGATAGTTTTTATTGTGATCTTTACCTTAACTATTGCCCCATCCTTGTCGGTCAGAGTTGCTTCCCCATTGTACTGAATTGAACTTATGAGCTCATGAGCTCATAATCGTCTGAAGTCTGTTCCCCAAGGAGGCAATCGTAAGAAGCTATCTAACTGTAGGCACATGTCCCCTGCTTGCACTTCTGGCTTTTGGTGCAACATCCACATTTGCCATGGAAATATTGTGGCCTTTACTATTTCTCCGTCTGCGGCTTGAAACCTTCCGATGAAGATATTAGCCGGTATTGCTTCGAGTACCTATTCTGTGATATGAGATTTCTCATTTGAGGAGATATCTGTTATCTCATAAGGTGCAACATTCCACTCCCTTTGTGCTTTTCTTCAAGGCATCCTGTGGTCAATTTTAGCAATGAAACCAGGTTTTAGCCATCAATCAAAATTGTCAAAAAGTGTAAACTTGACCATAAAATGAAAAATGAGCATAACTTTGTCAAAACTACCCCAAATTTGACCAAAATTTCACCAGTGCATCTAGGATTACTATAAGCCAAGGATATAATGTAACATATGAATTTTGGCAAAAAGGAACATGGATCACGATCCATGTTGGGAAGAATTTTGAAATTCCAACTAGGGGAAGTTGTTCTTGGGCATATGAAGATGCTACTTTGCAATTTTCTCTGAATTTAGAGTTTGAGGTACATGGATCGCAATCCATGTTGGGAAACATTTTGGAAATCTGATGATACCATCTGGGAGGGTTTATCTAGATGATGCCTTGGTCCAAAAATTTTAGGATTTGGATCAATGGTTTGACACGTGGGCTAAATTTTGGGACTTCTTTGCAAACTTAGAGAATTTTGGCTTTTTGAAGTGGATTTTGGAATTCAAATAGTTTGAAACTTCATGGCTTGGCTTTCTTGAACATACTCGATCAGATGGCATGGTTTTTTCTTTGATTGGGCAAAAAGGTACATGGATCGCGATCCATGTTGAGAAGAAGTTTGAAACAGTTTCCCTGCACATATGTTCCATATAGGTTTTCCTAGTACACTGGTGAAATATATTCAAATTTGGACATGTTTTTCCTTAGTTTGCACTATTTTTTAGTTTAAGGCCATGCTTTTTTCATTTTGACCATATCTATTTCTTACAATCATTTTTGGGCACATGTTCTGCATGATATCTATCATTGTCTTGATTCCCAATGATTTAGGTCTGTAGTTCACAACATTGTCTGGCTCCTTGTCAAATTCCACCAGAAATTGAATCCATTTGAGGGGACAAATTAATTTCGGCAGTTTCACCATTTTTCAATTAATCCTTTGCTTGGTTTTGATCCTACAACCATCCTTACGTTACATTTCCTTGTTGATAGGCTCCAAGGAGAGTGTGGAGTCTCCCAATTGGCTTAAGCAACTATTTGAAAACTTGTCAAGAACTCTGGTTTTAGCTCTTCGTCATAAGTTTTGATGGCATCCTAGCATTTGACCTCTCTCTGAGTTTTTACTGGAATCTTACCCTTTGCTCCTTGAAAAAATAGCCAGAAGACCATTTGCTGACCGAAGGTAGCAAACCAAGAGGATTTGATGATCTTAAGAGCAATTTTTGTGATTATTTTTGCAGCACTAGTACTATTTTTGCATTCGCCAGCTAGTGAGCCACTCTTGCCCTGATTTTGGCAAAAAGGAACATGGATCGCGATCCATGTTGGGATGTATTTTAAAAAATCCAGTTATAGGAGTTTGTTCGTGGCCATCTATGGGTGCTCCTGTACAATTTTCTCTGATTTTAGGGTTTGAGGAACATGGATCGCGATCCATGTTCCACCACTTTTTGCTGTTGTTTTTGTCCTCCTAATTCTGTCAGCTATTTGGGGTCTACTGGTGAAAGATTTTTGGTTTTTGATGAGTTTTGGGATTCCCCATTGGCCCTGTTAGTTTGCCGATTTTGTGACTTTGTACTACTTTGATCTGTTGTTTTGGCAATGTTGATGCAGTATGGGGCATACACACATGCTCTTGCAAGGTTAATGATCATACCTGTCAAATCTAGTGTAGTAAGATCCATCGAGGTGGTCGCAGCGGGCAGAAACAAATCCGAAAACTCTATGCTCATGTGGCTCTCTCTCTCTCTCTCTCTCTCTCTCTCTCTCTCTCTCTCTCTCTCTCTCTCTCTCTCTCTCTCTCTCTCTCTCTCTCTCTCTGAATGCAAATGAGCTTATGTTGCCCCATTTGACTATATGTTCCTAGTATATAGTGAAAACAAACATCAAGGGGAGTGATAAAAAAAACTATACATGAATGTTGGACCAGTGTTGCCCAGAATTGTCTACCAAGCCTTAGGAATGATCGATGATTTACCACCTACGAAAACACAATTGGAGTTAATTCATGAATCCAAGAGAGCCGTGAAGCTGGTGGGCAGGACCATCTACAGTACAATCCTCAAAAGCAAAACAAACTGGGCAAAGCTCAAAAACAACCTAATTTTGACAGTGAAGAGACAGAATCATATGTGCTGCTCCCTCAGAGTATCAATATTTAGAGGAGGAAGAAGAGGAGGAATATACACTCAAGCAAACAAGACTAAAGGTACGGTCAAACACGACTATCAAAACAATACCCATTACCCAAGCACGGAGACCTATGGAAGAGGCTCAAGCCCAAAGAGAAAAACTCTGTCAACAAAGACATGAGGAAAAAAAGAGACCTTTGAATTGAAGCAAACGATGAAAGAGAGGAAGAGGAGAACATGCCACTAGAACACTTGAAGGCTGAAGCTCTTGAAAGGCTCACAAAAGAAAGGAAGGAGCGGAAAATCTAAATATTGCCAGCGACATGCGGCAATGAATTCAGATGGAGCCCAAATGCAAGGCAGAACAAAGGGAAAGAGAAGAAGCCAAGCGCCAATGCGTCGATGATCTTGAATCATCTGATGAGTCGAATAAATCAGAGGGGACAGACAAAACTGACATGGCACGACTAAATCGAGAGGAGCTAGGTGGTTTATAGCATTTTAAAGGTCATACAAAAAATATGTCATCAACGATAGGTGCAACCGCACCTCCCCCTACTCAAGAATTAGCTGACCAAGGAGTTGAAAAGTAACAAAAGAGCATGCAACCTATATGCCCAAAAACAATCGACAAAGTGTCGCCAACAACACACACAATTCAAGAGGAGAAGACTGAAAATCCAAAAATCAACCAAACTCCAATTGATCCTGAAGCACAACATGATAAAGGTAAGATAACGAAAGAAACAAAGACAACAGAAGTTGGCACCTCCAACCAATCTCAAGTGACACAATAAAGGCTAAGGTCGCCCCGATCACAAATGGTGGTAGATGAAGGGACTCAATTGATCAAGTCCTTTGACATTGACGCACATCTAGAACAAATCAAGTTACAATTCAATTTCAAAGAGCACTCTACAACTTGCACAACTTGGAGCTGGAGGATACCAAAAAAGAGGCAACTAAGGCGGCTAAAGACAAAATTTGGAACTGCGACAAAAGATCGAAGGATTACAAACAGCTCAAGATCAACTCCAGTCGAAATTGCAGAGAGAACAAGAAAATGTTCCATATTCCTACAAGGAATTTCAAGCTTTCAATGAGGTAAATACAAATTTTCAAGTAGAGCAATAGCACTTAGAAGAAGAGTTAGATAAAGAAAAGCAAAAGAACGTGAAGTTTGGAGAGTCATATGCAGTTGTGAGCAAATAGCTTACACAGCTCTTAGCCATGCAAGACATGCCAACATCAGCAAGTACGTCAGCTCAACCACCTTCACTGACACAAGAGCTACAAGAGCTAAAGGTTACCCTAGCTCAAGAACAATATGACAGACAAAGCCTAACAGCAAGCCATAGAGCAATACAGAAAGACAAAGATGAGGAGATTGAACATCTTCAAAGACAACTTGCCAAAGCAAAGGAGGACCTAGTTGTTCAAAGTGCAGTACAGCAGTCGATACTGCAACAGAAAGATCAAACCATAAAGGCCATGTAAGCCCAACCAACCCCTGTAGAAATCTCTTAGACAATAGGACAGGGACAAACGGCACAAGATTTTCAACATACACAGATGCCCATATGAGCACAAAAAAAGAATTACCTGAGTTTGAAGATTCAACCGATATGCAAATTCCCAAAACTGCCAGAGAAGAAGCAGTGGATTTCAGAAGTGCATGATCCTTCACAAAAATAATATCTATGATATGAACTCAAGGTGTTGGAATCGGCTGCTCTTCTCATGATTACACTTGATGAGGTTGTGAAGAATCTGGGGCATGAAATGATTGCACTTCTGTTGATGAGATAGGAAGCTCTCTTATGGAAAAGAAAAATGATGCCCACCCTCGAGCCCAACCAAAAGGGGAGTTACATGAATTTTCTTGTAACTGCTACATAGGTTCAAAGAATCATTGATAAATAGACCATACGGCGGAATAAATGGTTTGAGCGGCACCCAATAGATGAGACTTATTACAAGAATGCCCCACAACATCTCAAGATTGACCCAACCTATTGTCCCATCAACAGACGGCAATCTTGGGATAATTTCTATTCATAGCAAAACAAAAGACCCGCACTGCACAACTATCTAGTGATAACAAAGCTAGCCAATAATATTCTCTCCTTAGAGAAACATATGGTTCACACACTCAACAAAGTCATCAATCAAATGAAGGAGGTTCCAAATCTCGCAAGCCAGATGCTTGTAAAAAATGCCAAAATGTTAGTCACATGCATCACAGTGTTTGACGATATTGAGGCGGCGGAGCACCCCTGGCAAGTGTTTGGGGAAGGAACCAGAGGTTTTTGTTGGAATATGGAAACTGAAGTTCCAAGAAAAAACATCCTTATGGGGTTGTATGCATGAGTCATGTCTTTGTCCTCACACTACATGCAAACCTTCAAACATGTATTCATGACAAAATTGTTTGAAGTTGACTCATGAACCCCATGATGAAGGTACTTCCTATATCGCCTACCAAAGCACTTTCAGTAATAATCCATTTAGGGAGCTAGCAACAAAGATAGTGATTGAGACAAGGACAGAAAATTTCAGGCAACTCACTGCGTTTGTGGCACCAAAGCATAAGCTAAACAATAAAAAACATGCAATTTATCAATAGATGGCTTGTTATCATGCGTTCCAAAGAAACACACACAGCTTGGAGAAGATGAAGAAGCTCAAGGCAGACAATAGAGAGTATGTATTTCTTAGTGCACAATGGAAAGATAATTTAGCCCTAGAATGATGGGCATATATACAATGCACGCACGGGAAGGGGGGGGGGGGGGGGGGGGGGGGGGGATCTCCTAGTGAAGGAAAAATGTCTCAACGGTCCTAAGTGTGTTCACACACGTCACTACCATATATGTATGGTAACACATACATTATTGCAAACTATAAATCTAGCTAATGAAATTAATTCTATGTATTTCTTTTTTCATTAAACCCATCTGTTCTTTTTTAACTACTCCTATTTTTTACTCCATTAGCACCTCAAGTGAAACTCTAGGTTCTTTTGGATAGATGGGACAACACAGAGAGACGTAGCTTGCACAAGGACGTGCAACGAATAGGAAGTGGGGAATGTTTTGAGGATGCAATGGACATTTATTTAAAGAGCCAGCTATACGCCACACTTCATTGTATTCTATCTTTTTTCCAAAGAAACCTTGTAATTAGAACGTAATTATTCTTAAAGTGTATTCATCTAGCCCATTATTCTCTATTTCCCGCTCAGAACCTACAAGCCTTGTAAATTGGCCAATGTCCATGGGAAAGAATCCCAAGTCTTTGGGTCAAAACCCTTAGTTTCAAAAGTGACATTATCCTTATCTCAAAAGAGCTTTTGGACGTCGACTTTGAGTTGCAAGTCAGTTACATCTTGTAATCAATCCTTCTCTTTGTCTGGTAATCTAAAGTCGATTCTGATTAGTGCATTGTGTTCCTTGTCTCTTGCTTTTGAATCTAAATGTAATCATTCTCAGTTTTGATGTGGTTCACGACAACCTGTTTGTGAGCTAAATGCATGGATTTGAGTGCTAAAATGGATATTTTTTTATGTTTTGACCTTGGAAGAGTGTTTCTACGCCATAGAGCTACCTTTTTGAATAGTTCTATTGTAGTTTTCTATACATTTTTTGGAATGGATTGTGATTTTGGTACCTCATAAAATGACCACAGAACTTGGTAGGATTGTGCCCTTAGGTGATGTAGTACCCCTCCTTAAGTTTTGTTACATTTCGACATTGTTTGGATGTCAAAAAGGCGTGATTACCTAGAGCGATAAGACTGGACATAGGTAGAATTCTGGACTAGAGAGTGACAGATTTTCTAAAGTATTCGATTGCGTAGTTCTATAGGTTCACTCAAAGAGTCTCCGTGCCCCATCCGAGTCACTTCCCTTAGTATTAACATTATGTTAGTGCCAGATAGCTATGTTGCAGACGTCCACTATGAAAGATAGTCACTGCTAAGTAAAGACATTCTTTCGATAGCTAAGTCTTCCAAGCACCAATTGAAGTTAGTCGCCATATGGAACAATGTCGTCGATGGTTAAAAAGGGATCGTCTACTCAACTCAACAGGACTAGGAATGATTTTGTTTTCCCTACCCCATAGTCGAGGAAGACTATGATTGCAAGGAAGAGGTAATGTCATGAATATTATATTCTAATCTTCTAAAAGTATTTTCCATCTTAATTTAAAATTAAGTTGAGGAAAAATAAAAAGAGAACAAGTGAAATTGATGAAGTGTTGATGGATCAACTGGTCAAGGCTTGGGACCAAAAGGATAAAAGTCCATAAAAGAGAAAGGGTAATTGCTAACTAGTTATCTCAGTCATAAGTATAGTTCAAGGAAGGGTAAATGTATTTCGGGCAGCTTTGATCAAAGGTATAGGACAAAGGAGATGATCAAGAGCAATTATAGGAATCTAAAAATAGAAAGTGATTGTGCTAAGTTTGAGTCATTAGAATAACTCTTTAGATTCCAAGTATGAAGTCTAAGAAGCCTTAGGGTGAAATTCGAATTTATCACAAATTGTCTAAATTTAGCAGGTTTTGGGAGCAACTTGGCGGGACCTCCAAAGCCTTGTGCTAAGGTTTTACATAAGAGGTGAAAGTTTTAAAGGCCAAAGGGTGAGTTTTATTTTTACCAAATTTCATCCTAATTTAACAGGTCCTAAATTAGCAGGTAGGTTGTAGCCCCGGGTTAGCTTCATAAGCGTCCAAGGTTTGTGCAAAGATCTTGCACCCGAGCTATTTAATAAAATGGTAAGTTTATGGTTTTTACTAAGTGAAAGAAAAAACTTAAAGATTAAGGTTAGATCATCCCTTCCTCATTTAGTAAGTTTACTCTAGTAGTTGTTTACTAAGCTTGGCTAGGCCACATATCCAAAGTAGTACACACTTGCTTTGAGTGAACTTAACAAGTGTGAGTGAGTGTGTGTGGTGTCTCCACTTGCCAAGATGACTTCCAAGAAGGGGGGCGCACGGGGGGGGGGGGGGGGGGTCTTCATACAAGGTAAGCTAGGACAAGTGTAGGATAAAATTGAGTTGCATTATGAGGTGTCCCCACCTATCAGGACAACGGCAAGGCCAGACTAGACAAGGGCAAGGCCGGGCTAGGCAGTGTGGAAAGCGAGTCCAACTAGGGCAAAGGGCCAGGGGCCATGCTTTATAGTGGGTGGTTGGGTGGTGGACTCCTAGGTTCTAGTTCCCCTTGTCTAACATTGGTATCAAAGCTCAGGGGGGAGAGTTATGGAGGAAGGGGGCCTTGCATCTCTCTCTCTCTCTCTCTCTCTCTCTCTCTCTCTCTCTCTCTATCGAAGAAGAAGTCAATCTCTCTCTCTTGTGAGTTATGGAGGGTGTGGCTCTCACGTTTGGGGAGATTTTTGCATGTCTTGCATGCGGAGGAGTAAGGACAGGCGTGGCCAAGGGCCTTGGGAAGAAGAAGGTCGTGGAGTTCTTGGCATGAACTTGCATGCTACATGCAAACTAGGGTCGGAATTCACGGCGTGTGCAGAGCTACTTGACAAGCCGAGGAAGAGGTCAAAGACCCGCATGCACGGAGGCTTGGGCCGAGAAGAGAGAATTCGACCTCCACCAAATCAGGCCAGGGCGGGCTCGTTAGGGTCGCAAGGCCATGAGAAGGAGTTTCCGACACCGGCTCGGCATCTGTGGAGCATCATAGTGCGTCCCGGCTCGCGGTTTCTCTGGCAACGCGAAGGCGGCCTTGCCATGGCAACGCAGGTTTGTTGTTGTTTTTTTCTTTCTTGTTCATACGCGGGTGCCCAACCCAACCTTGGTTTCTTGAACTAAACCCTAAGTAAGGGGGCATGCCCACCCTGGGCACACACCCCTCACTGTTTTGACCCCTTGCTTCGCCAAGCTCGGAGATCCGAGGCCAATGAGCTGCGACTTTCATAATGATGTCCCAGCAGCAGAGCCTGCATTCGACCGTGGTCGTTCACGACATGGAGTACAACCAAAAAACTCCGATGCTAGAATTCACGGATGGAGTGGGAGGTATAAGACAGAGTTGTGCCATGCAAGGGCATGTAGGTAAGCATACAGTTTTCGGGAAGATCCGATATCGGGAAGATCCGATAGGATTGGCAAAGCATGCAATCCTATTGGTGCAACTCGGGCAAGGCCCTCTGCAGCAGGAAGTAAGGCATCTAAACACAATTAGGCATGTTGAGGCAAGTATTTCACAAGGACATATGCAGAAGATCATCAGACATCACATAAGGCATCGATGGTGAATAAAGTGCTTGACCTCGGACAGAGACACCAACGGATTGTCAGGTTCACAATTTCAAGTTCTTGCAATTTTCATGTATATAAGTGTATTGCAAGACTATGTTCTTATGTTGATCTCGGCCATGGTGTCCGGAGAAATTATCTACGGGTCTAGTATGACCAAGATCAACATATTATGTCCAATATTGGAAGTCATTACCATGATTTGGACTAGGAGCATGGCTCCGCTAGAGATAACCTCTACACAGGTTTTTATGAGGCACGATTGTCTAGTAATAGACCCAACTCAGGCATGGCCTGTGCCTTATAAGGCATCGGTGATTGGCAAGGCCGATCATTCTTTCAATTCTAAGCAGCAGGAAATTCGAAATGGTGAAGTCGAATCCACTGTTGGCCATGTCTATTGAACCAAACATCAGTATCCAGAAAATCACTTGTTGGTTTTCTTCTTGTGGGCGACTCATTAGATCCTTCCGGTGGCAAGATTCATCGGTAAGTGTACTTAATAAGGTATGCAGTTGATTTTTGGTTATGGAGAATCTGCTTGATAGCTACGATATGCAATAGACATGCATACACTTTAGGCCTACACATCACAAGCATGGCTTGTGAAAATTACTGTAACCACCAAACATTTGATTGGTTTAAAGATTGGAATCAAGCATGGCTTGAGTACCAACCACCTTGCTCTGCAGTAAGGCTTCTCAGTGATTCAATTTTGATGCAAAAGCATAGCAAAATTGTAATGTTTTGGAATCTCAAGGAGACAAGCATGGCCTTTTACTGCACCTGTTGAAGAAAGCAAGTTGCTCGGCATGGCCGACTCCTTGTCACCGTTTCTATACGCTGACGGAGAATGCTTACCACACAGCACTGGTCAATTTCAATTGAAATTGCTCGACACGGTCGGGGTATGCTATGCGCACACACCTTTTAGGAATCTCTCCATATGCCTGCAGGATATTTTAGGACAACAGAATAACCAGGTTAGACCATGTCACTATTGTTTACTTTTCCATGTTTATACATTTACATTGGAAATTAATACTTTTGTGTAAAGCAAAGTTCTTTTACAATTTTACATGAAGCAAGGCTTCTCCCTTGTGCCAAGGTACTGCCCATTGATTTGGAATCACGGGCAGTGGCACACAAGTTTGAAAAAACTCACAAAATAGGAAAAATCGCCTCACAGCCTCCCTACCAGTTTAGACTGTGCAAGGCACTAATGGTTTTGGCTCTCACGTTTGAGGCCATCACTCTCGCCAAGGGCTTCAAAATTTGTATGCAAGGCATGCTAACCAGGTGGCATGAATTCCACCGCTTCCGAGATTACGCTTCCGCTATCACACCAGACACTCTGTCTCACGGACAAATTAAGTTCTGGATTGTTTAAATTTTTGGTTTTTGTCAATGCACAACACCACTAAAAAGAACCTAAAATTTCCACTAGATTCACCGGCAAAGTGCCCTATTCAAGTCATCCTCATACAGTCACAACCCATACATGGTAGATGGTCAAGATTTGACTTGTGTTTTCTGTTGTCTCTCTCGATGAGAGCGTCATACAGACAGATTGTTGTATGCTTATAGGATAAGCTGCAAAGCAAGCGTAAGATGCCTAAGAGCACACATTCTGGGCACACACTCTAGAAATTCAAGGAAAGTTCCTCAGCCCAGCATGCTCTTCTTCTCTCTCTTTTTCTTATTTTTCTCAAGAATAATGAAAACTTTCTAAGAAGCTTTTGATACATGTTTTGTTTGGGAGTTAGCATGAGCCAAGGTGCTCTAACTCTCAACTAGAAATTGGACAATATGCCATTCACTTTAGTTTTCATCGATTTATCAATTGAACACTAACTGCCGTAAGAGCTAGGAGCCACACACAGGCTGGCTAAGAGCCATTGTCAGATTTTGGGTAGGACCCAATTATTGGCATTCCTTGAAGATTGTTCTTATGATCAAATAGATCTGCCTAGTGAAGTACACATCAAATACATCGACGTTAATGGACGAGCAAAAGTCTTGTCATTTCAGAGGATTAGGGTGTCATTTTTGTACTATATGTTTCTAGTGCGACGCTCAAGTTGAGTTTTTGATACTCTTGCACTTACATGCTGATCTATACCATGGGGTCTAGAGGCAGCAAACAGTTGAGACAGCATGGCTATTGATACGAGCTAGGCATCTCACTTGTGTGGATTTCTTGCTCTCTCTATAGCACGATGAGTGTCTATGTTTTGGGGTACAACCCAGCGGGTGCTTACTAAATCACCCCATACGCATTGAGGATCACAGTTTGATCTATTCCCGTTATACTTTCAAGGAAAGAATTTCGCAATCTACCACACGGTAGTGGATAAATTCAACTTTTCAAGTTGATTCTCATCATTGTATACACGGTTAACTAGGTTGTTTACCATTACCTGCGAGTTGAGCAGTTTCTACAAAGGGTCTTACCAAGGGATTTGACTACGTAGATTCTACCCAACGGGTTTGGATTGCGAAGGCAACACCCAAGGTTTCTAGTGCAATGTTGCTTTTTTTTTTCCACAGGTGGGAGATGTACTCCTATGCATTTGAATATGGGTAACTGAATTTTCAGTTCAGTCCCGAGGGCCATGCCAAGGGCATGTCGAAGCAAGTATTTTGGGCCGTAGTGTCCAAAGTACATTATGCTATTATGAATCCACTTGTTGGATTCGATTTGGCACATGTTGTCACATGGGATACAACGTGGTCTAAGAACTCAAGGAGTTTGGTTTAGCCAGTGTGGAGCAATGAATGAGGGTCCCTCTCACTCTTGTCGCGGAGTGTTTAGAGTTACCTCCACACACAAGTACATCTTGTACTTGAAGAATGTTCTTTTTTACACATTCTTACATGAGACATATTCCACATGTGGAGAATATGAGTCTCTGGACTGACACTGGAGCCATTATTTTGATTATGTGTCTCGACAAAGTCCCTAAGTGCTGGTCCAATCTGTTTTCTAGACCATTTTTCAGCACAATGTATCAGGAACAATTTCTGTGGCAAAATTTTTTTGGGTACTTAGAATGACTTGTTCAGGTACAAGTACTGCTAAACAAAATTACAGATGGTTGTTTATACATATAGCAAGGCTCTAAGTTGTTAATGAAAAAGTTTCATTGTTTGTACTTAGAAGTGATCATTGTTCCACCTTCTATTATGGTTCAAACATTTCAGCAAGGCTTGAAAATGATTACCACTGAAAGTATTTAGTTTCTATTTGGAACTATTTACATTTCTCTTTACTGTGTGCTACGCACATCACATTTTCCATAAGTATTGGCAAGGACAATCATGGATATACAGGTTTGGATCTGTTTTTTGCTAAATGCATGCACACTAGGTGTTATGGGCCCTAGTGTTTAGCAAAGTCTGATTTGGAATGGAATGCGTATTCATTAAGTTGTTGCTTATGAAGCCTTCTGCACTCGGTGTGCATTATCTCAATGAGTTTACTTTTCGGTCCACCAATCACCAATAGAGGTCATGGCTCAGTTTGGGTGCTTGTGGATCTTTCACGTTAACCACGATGGTTATTCAACCAATTTTTGATTTCTCAGCAATGTGGTACGATATTGTGATCCCCGTTTGCTAGCCATCTAGAGATTGGTTGTAAACCGTGGGGGAAACACACCTCAGTACTGTCACTTATCCAAGGGGATATGCATATTACAAAGTGTAATCTTGTGCTAAAAGGATATGCAAGTGCATACGTTAGCACCACGCGATCCAATTAGTAAGCATTTATTGCTCTACTTGGACTTTGCTTATAAAGTTAAAGCATGGTTACGACTAGGTGTAGTCTCTTCATGTATAAATCAAGTTCTCAACCTACACTAGTGATGGTGGGGTTGTTTATTGCTGAAATTGGAAAACAAGTCAAGGACTTAAACTTGGCTGATGAGTATGTTAGCAAGTTACTTTCATGGAAAGTGAAAAGAGGTCCTCTTTAGAGTACATCTTTGTGCGATAACTCGTTTTGAATACTCATGTGTGTTCTACATGGAGTCTACACACAATGATAGGATAGGAATCGGTAACACAAGCTGGTTGCAAATGGACAGCAATGTGGAAAATCAAGATATTACTCTTGGTTTCATTGAACCTCCTGTAGAACCGTGTTCCAGTGGGGAGAATGCGATAACTCGTTTTGAATACTCATGTGTGTTCTACATGGAGTCTACACACAATGATAGGATAGGAATCGGTAACACAAGCTGGTTGCAAATGGACAACAATGTGGAAAATCAAGATGTTACTCTTGGTTTCATTGAACCTCCTGCAGAACCGTGTTCTAGTGGGGAGAAAAGAATTGCGAGGAAAGAATTTCACCCTCATCTCTCTTTCCTCGCAATTCTTTTCTCCCCACTGGAACACGGTTCTGCAGGAGGTTCAATGAACCGTGTTCCAGTGGGGAGAAAAGAATTGCCAGGAAAGAGAGATGAGGGTTTGGGAAGGAGAATTATACCATGGAATCTTGAAGAACACCATCTTCTTGATTCAAGCAAGGCAAGAGCACAAACATGTATTTTAGCAAAGCTCTCCTTTGAGAGGATTATAATACAAGTCTTTTTTGAGGGGAGACCAGCTCCAAGAAAATCCGGTCCTGATTGAGTTGTCAATCTTAATTGGGTATTATCTTTGAATTGTGTGCATGATTATAGTGTTTTTAATGTGTGTTTGTGTGAAGAAATCAGCGCGGCGCAACCTAGTTTCTCCTTGCTACCTTTCTCTTAAGGAAACCTTCTCCTTTCATAGTTAACTTTCGATGAACCTAAAAGTGAGTATTAGATTCTTTGATAGAAATCATGCTTGTGTAGTTTAGGACCAACATCTTACCTCATTAATAGCAACTAGTGCATCCATGCCATCCTTCTTATTCATAACATTTGATTCTAACTCCTTATATAAGCATGTAACTAATTTTTCCCTCATTATGCATTGCATACAAAGAAACTAGTCTATTATATGTCTACTTTGGTGTTTTTTATAACCAAATGTATGGAGTAAAGGAATGCATAATAGAGAGCACAATCAATGCATAAACTTGCATATCTCTAGCATCCCATCATAACTTGTCACCAAAAGCTCACAAAAAGACTCTAGCATTAGCAATTGTAGAAATTGCAACATCATCCATACACCATATTTTGTCTCCAAAAAACATAGTTTTACATAGTGTTTAATAGTTTATAGTTCTCACCGTCTAATTATTTATCCTAAAGAAGACATGCAAAAAGGATACATTGCATCACGTAGGACAATACTAGCCACCTTCCAACTTCCTTCTAATTCATTTACAAAGTGGAGAACTAATGAGATTTTAGCTAATGAATCCCCAAATCGTTTGCTTATCCTGCCATAGACGAACTAACTAATTCCATTTCAATTTTTGCATTTCCCTTCTCTAAACCAAGAGAATCTCCCAATATTCTACCTAATGAACCCAAACCCAAAAATTAGACTTACCTATGTGTCCAACTCCTCAATGCCCCTCCCCGTCTTTTCCTTTCGTTTTGCTTCGGCTTTTATTTTTAAGAGGGTATCTCTCTAAATACCCTCTATTAAGCTCCTTGCATGATGGATTAGTTTGAGAAAACAGATTCTCCCTTTTCTTAGTTCAAAACAATCATGAGTTTGAGGTAGTTATCTATGGTTGGCGGGTGGCAGCTTGGCGATAGCAGACACCCTCCTCATGGTGGCACTGCTCGTTCTTGGACTTGCCCTTTTCAATGATTCTCATGATGGAGCATGGCTCTCCTTAGATAGCCTGAAGCTTGTTATGGCAGTTCAATGGCTCTGGTGGGTATTTGGTGGCACCGGTATGCATCCTTGATGGTGCAATTCCCCAATTGTGACTACTTGGCCGGGCATCTTTGACTAGGTACTTTCCTACAACGTGATGGAGGCCTTGGACTCCGCCCTGATGATGGTGGAGAGGGGGAAAGGGGAACACACCCGGAACACAAATACAATGCCTCTCTATAGCCCAAGATACACACATTGTCCCAATCCACTAGAGTTCACCTTCAAAACTCGACACAACTCACAAGCAAACCAATGTTTGCACACAAGCATACACACACACACACACACTCGCTGCAACACATCAAACAAGCCCAATCAATCCCCACAATCCAATTTGCATCCTTCCACTCACACATAACCTCTCTCTATCTCCCTTTGCACAACCAACCTTGGGGGGACACACCTATCGACGCACACCCGAAAATGCATGCACATAAGCAGAGAAGAGAAGGGGGAAGGGAGAATCAACATCAATACACTGCAATGATGGCTTTCTCTTCACAAAAACACAACCATAAAAATTATGATCCAAGCCGGTACACATCGGCGAGCTCAAAACCCCGAACCAACAGCCCTCTCTGACTCCGAATAGCACAAAATGGCCTCCAAAAGAACCGATCAAAACTGGAAAAACCATCTGGCACTGCACCACCGTCAATTGGCACAAAGTCAACCTGCAATATTTTGGTTTAGGATCTTATCAATTAGGTTCTTTTGAAATTGAATATTTAGTATACTCTTTCCTCTGTCTTTTTGTTACGAGTTCTCTTTTCTTTGTGTGTGTGTGTGCGCGCGCGCATGTTTGCTTTATTTTTTCATCTTTACAAAACCATATAGTGAATTGTACCAAATTTTATCAAACTTAACTAGTAGACTTCAAAAGATGACTCGGTTGAAAATACACAATATGAAAACTTGATCAAACACTAAAAATTAATGAATTGATTAATCAAATACACAAAATACAAGTGGCAATTCAGGAGGAGTAGACGCGTCTTCTCATGGGTGAAAGAGAGGTTGGTACCTTCCACCATCCAAACAACAAAGCTTATTAGAATAGGCTACAATGAATGGGTAGACAGGTACCAAGTGACCCCACCACTTGTTTTGGCTATCATCCTGCCAGAACAATGCCTACTATCCTGATTTATGATCAAATACAATTGCAGGTTTGAGAGAGGCTTTAGCTTTTTTAGGCAAGAATTCTCTAGTCCTATAGGGTTCTATTGTTGGTGATTTGTGCTCCAATTTGGTCATTTGTAACTTGTTACTAATTGCTTTAATTTTCTTTGCGCTAGTATTCTAATCTATGCAATCATCCTTAATTTGCTTGATTCTTGTGTCGTACAAGTATGTGTTTCATGAAAATTGGCAAACATTATACTTTCTATTAAAAAAATTGTCAAAGTTCTATTTGGTTTTGCAAGAAAATTTCAAAAAAAACCATAGACCTTTCGTAAGGAGTCTCAAATCACTTCAAGTAACCTTTTGAATATGCTTAAGCTTCTTTGTATATGAGAGAATGAAAAAAAGTAAAATGTAGTCCTTTTCAATGACCAATTTAAACATGTCCAACCACTATTTTAAAAACCACCAAGGAATGTAACCAAATCACGTTTAAAGAGAATGCTTTCCCTCGTCAAAGAAAAAAGTAACCAATGATTATTGTAGTGTTCAACATCCAACCCCACAACAAATACCAAAAGAATGCCATCTAAACTAGTGCTTGCATCAAAAAAAGTGTGCATTCATGTATGTGCACGCGTGTGTGTGTTCTTTTTTTCAAGTGAGTGTGTATCAGATAGAGTCAACCCATTCCCTAAAACCCATCGGCAAGTGGGTACACCTTCTGTAGTATGGAATCCTCAAGCAACTATTTGGTTTCTATTATTACATACGATTATGTATGTAACCAATCAGCCCCAGATTCATGAACGTATAGGATCAAAGATTTCGCCCCTCCAAGGGTTAGGTTACACAAGAGAGCTAAAGCAAAAGCAGTCAAACAGACACTATGTTTAATGAGCTTAAAATCCCAGGGTTTATTATGAAGATGAATGGCATCAAGTTCAACTTACCTAAGAGGGAGAAGAGGAAGAATCAAAAAAGACCTTAGAGATATTTTTCAGCTTTATCAAAGTTCAAGATAGTTAGAGATGTTATGGCTTCTCTTTCCTCAGGGTCAAGATGATTAAGGTCAAGCAAAGAATGAACAAATTTCTCATTATGCTTGATTTCTAGGGGAGCAGCAAAAAGATTGTTAATGATGAAGAGCTTATTAACAATAGTGGGGAGGGTCTTGAAAATCAATGAAACAAAGAGAGAAGAAAATTATCTAGAGAAGAGAGAAGCTTAGGAAGTTCCTTCCTAGCAAGAAGGAGAAAGGAAATCCAATCATCAACCCAAGAATTTTCAAGTTCACAAGTATAAATGCTTGATCATATCATACCCATATCATGCACCAAATGTTGCATATGGTAAATTTACCATACAAGTTTCATAGAACTGTTCCACACATTGATAGGAAATCAAGAGCAACTTGACAAATTTCACTTTACTCATTTATTTGTGAATGATAAGCACAAGAGAACTTGCAATTTCATTCTACTCATTCATTTGTGAATGATAGCACTAACCGCTACGCCCGCCTCGTTTTCGTTGACATATGGGCAAACCATGAAATGATAAATAAAACTTGGATAGGCAGGAATTACTTATTTTGTCCTAGTTTACCCCTGAAGATCGCGTCCTAGTTTGCTTGACATTGATCCCACCGCTCGATCTTCATTGAAGGCTTCGTGCCCGCTATTGCTGAGGTGATCCTATCTTCTCTCAAACCTATCATGCATGGTTCTTCGCGAGGATTTGTTGAAGATAATTGTCCATGCCTTTATATTACCCGGAGGATTGGGTAAAAACGAGTTCCATGTCTAGACACTTTCCATGGTTCCACTAGTGTTGGCAATGCTTGTAATGAACTTCACAAACAGTTAAATTAACATCACAGACACTAGACTTTGCACCCAAGTATTGTAATTTTTTCAGCCGATAACCATACGGCTATTGCTTCCAAATGTGAATGTATGGGCAAAGTGTGATTGAGAACCCCAAAAATTTTCATACAAACAGGAGAATACCAAAAGGAGGCAAGAAAATAAGCTACTTTATTAGCACTGCCACAATAGTTGCTAATGCAACTTTCTTGTGTTTTACTACAGAAACGTGGCCGTGAATTTCTGACCAAAGTAGAAATTGTATACTCCGCGTTTTTGCTAAGCTGTGTTCATGCTATTTCGATGAGAGAGAGGGGGAGGGGGGGGGGGGGGGGGGGGGGGGGGTGTCTTCTTACTGTGCTCGTCTTCTAAGCTAGGTTTTCACACCTCGCTTTCAAGAGTGCAATTCGTTCTTTTGGGACACCTTGTTTCTTTTTCTATCAAGTCTACACGAGAATTGGACAAACTCCTAGTTCACACATATACATACTTGACCATACCAAGCTCGTATATCATACGAAGCTGGGTTCACATAGGGTGGTGAGAAATTGGAAAAGCTTGCCAACCAACAAGAAAGTGCAATGTAGACCTTGATCATCGCACAGGGCAACCATCCACCTCGGAAGCTCTTCATCGTTCACCTTGGCAAAAAGTGCCATGTTGGCACCTCCCACCCTTCGTCCACACTTGCGGCCTCCTCTTCCTTCCACCACCTCCAAGTGTTCACAACATGCGGTGGAAAAAAATGTAACAATTTTCTTCCGCCATCAATGTGAACACATGGGCGGCGGAAGAGAACATTTTGGAGGTGGAATTGCAGCTTTCCTTGTGAAGAGCTCATAAAGTGCCATCTATTACACCGGTCTGATGTGAACCCAGCCTCATATGCATATGATGAGCCAAAGGTCGCGCATAGAAAATTTATAATACAAAGTTACAAGAAAAGTCACCTAAAGAGAGAACACCACCAAGAATCTGAGCCAAAAGCCCTGTTGAAAGATCTCATACTTGTACTCATGCAGGAGGCTAATAATGGGCACCATTCATTTCCGCAGTAGTGACCACAAACAGCGGCTGTAGCTTCTCATCGATTTTCATCAGTCTAGATAGATGGCTTCAGGAAGGGCCCAACTTTACCTGTCTCTTCTTCCATCGAGACACATTAGCATGCGATTACTACATGCGCAATTTCAACAGAAAATCTTCACCGCATGCTAATTTAGGCGGCAAAGTTGTCGGTCGCATTCAACAGTAACATTTAATGCAGCTGACGGTTGGACGTTGCGACACATTAGCATGCGGTGACTACATGCACATTTCGACAGAAAATCTTGTTGAATGATAATTTAGGCACGAAGAGCATCGATCACATAGGAACAGCGACATGCAATGGAGCTTAGGGTTACACTTGTCTTGTGGGTGACTCTATAAATTGCAAGTTCTTCTTTCAAATAACCTTTCCTTCCACTCTTATCAAACCCGAAGAGAAGCAAAACACAATTTCACCAGACAGAATCTACATTTGCCCAAATTTGAAAGGCAATTCCCAAGATTCCTCACAAGAAAGCAAATAATGAAACAAATCTTTATTAAAAACGGGGAACAATAAAGAATAGATGTCTAAAGAACACTAGAAAGGATGGGGATGGGGGCAAATTGTGGTACTACAACTATAGAGAGAGAGAGAGAGAGAGAGAGAGAGAGATGGATGAGGCTCTACTACCATTATACACAGAGGATCAGAGCCAGAGGGGACGCCGAATATAGAGAAAGAGATGAAGGGAAGAGTGAAAATCCACCTCCATAGGCGCCGCAATCCTCTGCGATGAACTCCTACACAAGGCGGAGGGTGAACCCGCCAACTGCTAGCATGGCGATGACCCTTAAGAAGCCTGACAATGCTGTAACGGAGGCCGCGCTCTCTGGAACCATGGGACCGGGCGCCGGTGCCTGTGCGTTGGCCGCACCCATCATCATCACCACCATCCAGCTTATGATTGTGAGGAATGCCCAGCACACGGAAGCTCTTGTGCAGGCCATTGCGTGTAAGAGGAGATAGTGCTCTGAAGATCTGCTGCTCGCAGAGAAGAAATGTGGGTGGCTATGGAGATCTCGCTGCAAAGCTTGCGGCTGCGCAGGAGATCGCAAAGCGCTAGTGGGCTTGGAGAGGATGGTATGATTGGGGCAGGGGGGCTTACAAAAGGAGCGCCTGGATGTTTTAAGAAGTGGGCTGTGTGTGTGTGTGTGTGTGTTTGTGAGAGAGACAGAGAGAGAGAGAATCTGTGGGCCGTTGAACAGAGAGACGTAGAGAGAGAGAGATGCAGCCCCTCTCTTGAATCGGTTTGTGTGTGTGCATCCAGAATCTCTCCTAGAGCTCCTTCCACGTGTAAGTAGAAAGAGGGGCGCGCACACACTCTCTCTCTTCAGTCATGTGTGTGCGCTCTCTAGAAGAGGTCAGCAAGTGTGAATCAGGGGCGACATATTGTGCGCCAGAGGAGTTTCCATGTCCAGCTAGCGTGGGGACCCACTCCCCTTCCTCTATCTTTCTCAACACAATTGGAGGCAGGGCAGGCGCGCTTCCAAACAATTCCTACTACAATATGGTTTTACAGCTGGGCTGCATGCTGGTGGGCTCTCTTGCCAGCTCCAAAACACACCACACACACACGACCCTGCCTCCCTCCCTCCCTCCCTCCCTCCATCTAGGCTCTCTCCCTCCATGGGTGGGCAAGCCCATGTGGTGATGCAATGTGTGTTGCTCATTGTCTTTGGTACTAGGGTTGTTTTACATGGGTATCTCTTTATCATCGTTGGCGCTTGCTTGGGTCATGTTGTTTCACATGAATTCCTCACCTCGTATAAAAGAGACCCTCTAGGTTGTTGTAGTTAGCACCTCCTTGTTGGCTTGCCTGGGGTGTGTGTGTGTGTGTGTGTGTGTGTGTGTGTGTGTGTGTGTGTGAGAGAGAGAGAGAGAGAGAGAGAATAAGAAAAACAAATAGCAAAGAAAACTCCTAACATTGTAGAAACAATCTCAAGAGACCTCATAGAGTTTATTTGGTGACTCTTGCTCATAATAAGTCTCTCTCCGGAAGAGAATCTGCACACATGGTTACTCCAAACTCGACATCTTTGAGTCTTTTGAATCAAGAACAGGAGCCTATGTGAGGCTTCCTTAATATGAGAGATACAAACCTCTGAAGTTCTTTTCAACTCATAAAAATGGAGCTGATTCCCTTTAGGTCCCAAAGACAACACAATTTTTGGCACACTAGCAGTGCCACAAATAAGAAGACCTCCACATCTTCCATAGGGGTATATTCAGATGGTAGCATTCTCCTAGCATTATCTCTTTGATTGTGAAGTTTTGAGGATGAAATGATGAGCAACCTTCATAAAGAAGACTAAGCATAGGGGGAATTATGGGGGCAGTTGAAAAAGAGGTGTTAAAGGTCCTTTCGTCCGTGACATCTGGAGCATTGGCCACTTCCTATGTTGGCTTTGAGAGCTCTTTGGGGTGTCCAAACCCCTTTATGAATGATCATCTAGCTTTAAAAATTGTGTTTGATGGGAATTGGGGAAACCCACAAACACTTCAACGTGTAAATCCATTGTCTGGAACTCCAATGTAGCTTCCTGTAACATTTTAATGGCCTAATAACTTATGTGTAGCGGAAATTAGCATGAACATAGTAGGCATTTCATTAGAATGGATTCCTAATGAGAATTACAAGAGTGCTTGGGTGCAAAGAGCAACAAAAAGCATAACACCTAGTTAGATAGCATCAACAATACTTTCAAAAGAGAGAGAAATTAAGCTATTGACAACAGTTGAGGACCGGATTTGCATGGAGCCGATCCCCCCTCCAAAAGGCTTTGTATTATGGTTTCTCCCATCAAGAGAGACATTGTACAATACAATTCTTTGTGTTCCTTCAAGACTAGCTAGTGCAATGAAGATGAAAGCTTCATGCACTAAGCAAAACACTTAGTAAACACAACTTTAATTATCCCCGTTCTCAGACCCAAGACCTCACACACCTTCGAAGATGGTGAGAGCTAGCAGGGTATGAGAGTAGATTGAGAGGAAGAAGGAGTATCTTATGAGAAAGATGTACATCTCCTCACATAATCACTCATATTAGCATAGCTTTAGCTTAGTAATTAGCTTGGTAGAGGAGATGAGCATGCATTGAAGCTTGGCTCTTGGTTGGATTTGCATCCACAAGCCAAGAGTGTGTCGATGTAGGCTTCTATCTCACAAGCTTGGAGTAGGTGATGAGCTCTCCATTAAAGCTTGGGAAGAGATAGTCTTCTCTTTCTTCACACATGAGATTGTGTGAGTGTGTGTGTGTGATAATGCCTTGCAAAAATCAGCCCCCTCTCTCTCTTGGGCGAGCCCTCTTGCTATTTGCTCTTGCAGGCTCCCCATTGGACCTCCCCAAGTCAAGCCAATGGCTATTAAGCAGCATAAGTGATAGCCTTCTGACATGTGTCCCCCTTTCCCCTTTTGTGAGAGCTTTAGGTAATTTAATAATTAAACTAAACTCTCATTGGACCCCTTTGCCTCCTGGCCAATAGGAATCAGGCAAGCCATTGGGCTCTTGAATGCTCATTGGACCCCTTGGGAGACTGTCCAATAGTCTTCTAGGAGACTTAATTCTCATTGGTTCTTTTTATTAAGTGTTTTAAAATTAATTAGGCTAAATTTACTCTAGCCTATTTCTCATTGGTCCACTTCAAGGGTCATCCAATAGCAATTGGGCACACCTTGTGGGCATCTGGGCTAGGGAGCTGACATGTGTCCCTAATTCCCTTTGTGTAAAGGGAGCTTGTGTGTGTGTGCGTGTGACTTTCTCTCTCATCCCCTAGAAGAAGGGCTCGCCCCCTCCCATGTAGGGATATGCGAAGACTTTTTAGTTACACACAAAGCATCCAATTTCCCCTAGGGTTGACCTTTGGACACAACCTTTGAATTTTGGAACCTTAGCATTTTGGAAGTCTTAATGGGCTGAACCTAAGGGTCTTTTTAGCCCATTGTTGCACATGGCTCTTTTGAAGATGGCCCCCCCTTTGGATCCCTATTTTCCCTCCTTTGGATCCCTACTATGGCCGGTCTGCTAGCTTAACCAATATTCTAGCTTTTTCTCCCGTGGCACTTCCCCACATTAAATGATCAATTTAATATGAGAAAATTATTTAGGAGAATTAGATATTGATTATTATGACATTACCTCTCTCTTGAAATCATAGTCGTCCTCCACTATGGTGTAGAGAAGATAAAGCATATTCATGAGTCCTTTTCTTAGCGGGTAGAGGATCCCTATGTTACCCTACGACATCATTCCACAATGGATGACTGGTCCATTTGGTGCTTGAGAGCCTGAGGCTGCCGCAAGCATGTCTGCACATTAGTCCTATCAATCTTCCATAGTAGAGTGACAAGCTCTACTTGGTGTTTGGGAGACGTCGTCTCCGCAAACTTGATCTAAGCATGCATACTACTTCATTTTTGTGCACAATCAAGAAAAAGAGAGTCTTATAAGACAAAAAGTTTGTTCATTTTTAACATTTTGTACAGTTGCTTACTCTTGGGAAGCATTGTAAGCATTGACAAGGTTTAGGTTATCCTTTAATTGTATGCCTTGCATCCATCTAGCATCTTCAAAATGATAATTCTTAAACTTAATAAGATATCGTCGGATAGTCTTACCGCCTCTTAGTACCTTGTCTTCATGTCGGAGAATGGACTCGGGCTGCAACACCTCCTCTTGGTCCTCGATCTCCGGTGGGTCTTCAATAGTTGGTTCTTGAGGTGGCTCTCCTTTGTAAGGCTTTAATAGGCTCACATGGAAAGCATTGTGTATGAGCCAATGATTGGGCAACTTGAGTTGATAGGCCATCTCATTGATTGGCCTAAGAATCTGGAAGGGACCATAGTACCTTTTTGCTAGTTTAGCATAGTACTTTTGGTGGCCCGTAGGATTCTTGCCCGTCGTGTGCCTTAATCGAGCCTTGGGAAACTGTAACAAGACCCAATCGTTTTCTTTAAAGGCTTGGGCTCTTCTGTGCTTGTCAGCAGCAGCCTTTTGCCTTTGCTGTGAGATAGAGATAGCATCCTTAATCTTTTGAAAAGATTCTTGTAGGTCTCGGCTATATCATCTGCAGCGAAGATCTTCCCTTGTACCTTAAGTAGCAAGGGACTTTTTGATCTTCCCTCAATTACCTCGAAAGGTGCTTTTCCCGTGGAAGTATGTACAATGTTATTGTAAGCATACTCCACTAAGGGTAAGTACTTCTCCCATTGGGATCTTTGATCTACTTCCGTTACATAGGCTTTTAGTAGATCGAGAATTGTTAGGTTAGCTATTTCACTTTGGCCATCCGTTTGTGGATGATAGGCCAAAGAGAAGTTTAGCCTTGTTTCTAAATTCTCAAAGAGACCCTTCCAGAAATTACTGGTCATTCTAGGATCTCTATCCGACACTATGGACATTGGCAAGCCATGGTACTTGAAAATTTGTGAAATGAAGAGGGTTGCCATTTGATGGGCTTTTGACAGGTATAAAATGAGCTTGTTTACTGAACCTGTCTACTATCGTCCATATTCCCGTATTCCCATGGATAGACTTAGGCAATCCAAAGATAAAATCCATGGATATGCTCTCCCATGGTGAATTAGGGATTGGCAAGGGTTGAAGCAATCCAAGTTGCTTCCCTCTATCAAATTTTGTCTTTTGGCAAACCACACATTTAGAAACATACTCTTGTATGTTCACTTTCATGGTAGGCCAATAGAAATATGTTTCAATTCCCTTTAAGGTAGACTGAACCCCTCTATGCCCCGCATACGGTGGAGCATGAGATTCATACATTACTTTCTCACGTAGTGAGTTAGTAAAGATAGAAAGTATGAATCTCATTCTACAGAACCCCTCCCCATTATTTTAGAATGTATGAATCTCTAAAATCGGGATCAATAGCGTACTCATCTATCATTAAAGATAGATCATTGTGAGTTGCTATGGAAACCGCATTCACTCTCGACCGTCTTGAGAGTGCATCAACTACTTGATTATGCTTGCCAGCAATGTGAGCAATATGAAAATGAAATTGCGAAAGGAAATTTGCCCACCTCATTTGTTTGTCGGAGAGCTTGGTCTGCGTCATGAAGTACTTAAGACTTTGGTGATCCGTTCGTAGAATGAAAGGAGTCCCCAATAAATAGTGCTTCCATGAGTCTAAGGCATGTAGAACTGCAAGGAGTTCCTTTTCATATATGCCTAGAGCTTGCTCAACAGGGTCGAGCCTTCGACTCTCATAGCCTATGGAGTGCCCTTCTTGGAGAAAAACAGCTCCAAGGCAATCACCACAAGCATCACATTGGACCTCAAATGGTTTTGAGAGATCCGGTAGTGTAAGCACAGGTTGAGAGATAAGCTTTTCTTTAAGATTTTCGAAAGCATTGTTCTCCTTAGTAGACCATCTGTACCTAACGCTTTTCTTTGTTAGGTCATGTAATGGTCTTGCAATTTGTGAGAACTTTTCTATGAAGCGTCTATAGTATGCACACATACCTATAAAGCTTCTTAGTTCATGAAGATTCCTTGGTTTAGGCCATCCTTTTATTACCTCTAACTTTGATGGATCCATTTGGATGACATCTTGAGAGATAATATGACCTAAATACTAAATCTCTTGCAAGAAAAATTCACTTTTCTTTCGATTAACATAAAGTTTATTCTCTCTCAAAACTTGAAATATTACCTGGAGGTGTTGCTTGTGTTCGTCTAATGAATTAGACTAGATGATAATATCATCAAAGAACACTCCAGCGAAGGTTCGATGAGGCCAGAACAGCTTCTCCATCAAGCGGTTGAATGTGGCTGGTGCATTGGTCAAGCCAAAAGGCATGACAATGTATTCGTAAAGACCAAATGTGGTGCGAAATGCGGTCTTTACAATGTCTTGATCAACTATCCTTATTTGATGATAGCCACTTTTTAGGTCAATGCTACTGAAGTAGGTCGATCCTTGTAGCTTATCAAATAGGTCTTCTACCCGTGGAGCGGGAAACCTATTCTTGATAGTGATCCTATTTAGTGCTCTATAGTCGACACACATACGATATGTGTCATCTTTCTTTTGCACTAATAGCACAGGTGAGCAAAATGGAAATGAGCTAGGCCTAACCATGCCCTTGTCAAGTAACTCATGCACTTGTCGCATAATCTCCTCTTGTTGAGCTTGAGAAACTCTATAAGGAGGTTTGTTAGGCGGTGAACTTCCTGGAAGAAGTTCAATTGCATGGTCATGATTACCTCGTTTAGGAGGTAGCTCACAAGGGATGTCGTCAATAAAAACATCTTGAAACCCCTTGAGAAAATTGGATAACTCTAATTCCTTTTGGTTGCTTTTATTTTCTTTTGTTAAAGCATTAGGTTCATTTTGAGAATCTTTAACAAAAATCATGTACACGGAAATAGAGCTCTTTATTGACTTGTTGAAAGCTGGTGTATGTATAATGGGGATAGTGTTACCCATTTCTTTAGCATCTATATACATGTCTTTTTCCCTGAACTTAAAGGAGATTCTCCTTTCAGGAAATTTAACATTGGCAGCCAGGCGGTCAACCATGATGCCCCTAGGATTACATCCTCATGCTTGAGAGGAGAGATAAAGAAGTCCTCTTTGTCCACATAGCCTTGGACATGAAGCCTCAATTTCCCGATTAAGGGAGTGACTGAAGATTCTTGCCCCTTGAAGGCACTGTCTGTGGGTAGGACATCTCCCATCTCGTAGGATTGTATGCCTAGCTTGGTGGCCAACTCTATAGATATAAAATTGTGAGTAGAACCAGGGTCAAAGAGAATAAAAGCATCATGTTCTCTTACCTTTCCCCAAGCATGGCATAGAGGAGATCCTTTGTGATGAGTTTGGTGAGTCTCCTCCTCTTGGATTTCAACCAAGGAAGGTCTAGGAGGATCTTGACGGTCGTTCTTTTGGGGACAAGCGCGGTACGCATGCCCTTGTTCGCCGCACTTGAAACACCGGTTATCCTTGCGATAACACTCAAGCTCTTCAGGAGAGAGTTTGTTATTACCTTTGTAAACTCCCTTCTCTTTAGCTTTGTTGGAGTTGCCCTCAGGAGACTTTTGGTTATTGTCCTTCCCCTTAGGCTCATTGGAACCCTTGTTTTCCGGGGGCTTATTATTTCTTTTAGCCCCCGTTTGGAAATTGATTCGTGAGGCAACCATAGTATGGTGTATTACCGCCGATATGGTACGTGGCCTTTGGGAGTTGACATACTCCGTCATTTCTTCGGTTAAGCCCACACAAAATTGTTGCTTTTGCTCTCCAAAATCCAACTTTTTAAAGACAGCGGCTTTGAGTTGTAGGTCCCAAAACTTGTCTACATATTTGTGGATGGATTCATTGGGAGAGAGCTTTAAGCTTCGCCATTCGGTGAGTACTTTGTCTTTGGCATCGGTGGCCAAAAACTGCTTCATAATGGAAGCTCTTAAAGATTTCCATGTTCGTGGAGCTTCACCGTTGGCTCGTAGGCTAGACCACCATTGCCTGGCGGACTTTTGAAAGTGCATAGCTACATGGCGTAGCTTAGAGGACTCCGTGAAGCCCTCATCACCAAACGCCGCAACGAATTGCTGGATAAAGGCCAAGACTGTTATGGAATTGATATCTTATTATTTATTGCAGCTGTGACAGGTGGAAAAGGCTTGACCGAGCTAAGCTATTGCAAAAGGATATCATATTTTATGTACATTTTATTATTCAAGTGCTCTTTATGAGCTTTGGCCATTTATGATCGATCGGCCAATTTGTACTCACTTTGACCATTCAAGAATCTATAAATTAAATACGTGCAAGAGGAAAATGGTCACTCTTGCACGGGGGGAGATTGCACCCAGTGCTTGTGTCTTCTTCTCTTCTCTCCTCCCTCCCCTCTCACCGTGCCAGGCGTAGCACTCCGCCCTAGGCGGTGCGCCTGCTTATATTCTGTCATAATAATCAATATCTAATTCTCCTAAATGATTTTCTCATATTAAACTGATCATTTCATGTGGGGAAGTGCCAAGGGAGAAAAAGCTAGAATATTGGTTAAGTTAGCAGACCGGCCACAGTAGGGATCCAAAGGAGGGAAAATAGGGATCCAAAGGGGGGGCCATCTGCAAAAGAGCCATGTGAAACAATGGGCCAAAAAGACCCTAAGGTTCAGCCCATTAAGACTTCCAAAATGCTAAGGTTCCAAAATTCAAAGGTTGTGTCCAAAGGTCAAACCCTAGGGAAAATTGGATGCTTAGTGTGTTCCCTAAAAGTCTTTGCATATCCCTACATGGGAGGGGGCGAGCCCCAAAGCTAGGGGATGAGAGAGAAAGCCACACACACACACACACAGGCTCCCTTTACACAAAGGGAATGAGGGACACATGTCAGCTCCCTAGGCCAGATGCCCACAAGGTGTGCCCAATTCCTATTGGAAGACCCTTGAAGTGGACCAATGAGAATTAAGCTAGAGTAAATCTAGTTTAATTAATTTAAAAACATTTAATAAAAGAAACCAATAAGAATTAAGTGTCCTAGAAGACTATTGGGCAGTCTCCCAAGGGGTCCAATGAGCATTCAGGAGCCCCATGGCTTGCCTGATTCCTATTGGCCAGGAGGCAAAGGGGTCCAATGAGAGTTTAGTTTAATTATTTAATTACCTAAAGCTCTCACAAAAGGGGAAAGGGGGACACATGTCAGAAGGCTATCACTTATGCTGCTTAATCCCTATTGGCTTGACCTGGGGAGGTCCAATGAGGCAAAAGCAAGACTTACTTAGCAGCTAGGGCTCGCCCAAGAGAGGGGGGGGGCTGATTTTTGCTTGGCATTGACACACACACTCTCACACTTGACCATGTGTGAAGGGAAAATACTCTATCTCCTCCCAAGCTTTAATGGAGAGCTCATCACCTACTCCAAGCTTGTGAGATAGAAGCCTACATCAACACTCTCTTGGCATGTGGATGCAAATCCAACCAAGAGCCAAGCTTCAATGCATGCTCATCTTCTCTACCAAGCTAATTACTAAGCTAAGCTATGCTAATATGAGTGATTATGTGAGGAGATGTACTTCTTTCTCGTAAGATACTTCTTTTTCCTCTCAATCTACTCTCATACCCTGCTAGCTCTCACCATCTTCGAAGGTGTGTGAGGTCTTGGGTCTGAGAACGGGGATAATTCAAGTTGTGTTTGATTAAGTGTTTTGCTTGGTGTATGAAGCTTCCATCTTCATTGCACTAGCTAGTCTTGAAGGAACACAAAGAATTGTATTGTACAATGTCTCTCTTGATGGGAGAAACCATAATACAAAGCCTTTTGGAGGGGGGACCGGCTCCATGCAAATCCGGTCCTCAACTGTTGTCAATAGCTTAATTGCTCTCTCTTTTGAAAGTATTGTCGATGCTATCTAACTAGGTGTTATGCTTTTTGTTGCTCTCTCCACCCAAGCACTCTTGTAATTCTCATTAGGAATCAACTCTAATGAAATGCCCACTATGTTCATGCTAAATTCCGCTACACAAAAGATTTTAGGCCATTAAATGTTACATTGGTATCAGAGCTCAAGGTTTCTCTTTTCTTGCTCAAGAAGGGAGGTCCTCAAGCTAGCTACAAATGGTTGGTATTATTAATTGCCTGTGAGTAAGTAGAATAGGGATTTTTCAGCCTTGCAGTGCGCCTGCCTTTGTGCAGTTAACGGGGCATCACCGTCGAGAGCTATGGTCTTAATAGTGGAGTCCTACGGGGCTTGCCTACGGCTTAACCACTATTGAGCTATTAGAAGCTTGACAGGAGCCGTTGCTGTTTCGGTGTCGAAAGACCCTCTCTTCTATTCCTTGCAATTAATGGTATTCGAGCCGCGGGTACAGTAGCTTGAGTGCTTTTTCTAAAGGGGTAAAGAGGAGTAGCAACTAGGGCTTGAAGTGCCAAAGTACACCTAAAAAGTTTACACCAAAAAGTTGTTAGAATGGCTGACAATATTAAAGAGAGTGAAATTAATGTTGATAACTTTGATTTTGCTCATGAGCAAGCTACTAATGATGCTTCAATGCTTGTTAATTATCTTGTTTCTAGGCTTCAACAAGCCATGGGCAATCCATCTCTCCAAAGTGAAGTGCAACGGCAGCTCCGTGCTCACGGGATTCTCCAAGCTCATCACCATGACGAGAGAACACCTAGGAAGCCTCCTTGTGAGACTACCAAAAGAGGTCTCTCTCCGATTCGGGAAGAAGAAGAGAATCCATATGAAGGGCTCAAGAACTTACTTCTTGATGATGCATCTCCTTCCCAAAGGAGAACTCAAGAGCCTCCACCGAAGGAACGAGAAAGAAGCGAGTCTCCCGCCACCTCGGCGGAGATGGCTCCACGAAGACGGCGGGCTAAACGCTCTCCATCACCACCAAAGCGGAGAAGACCATCATACTCTTCTCCACGCCATAATTCAAAGAGGGATGATAAAAAGCAAGAGAAGAAAAAGGCGAGAAAGAGGACACCCTCTTCTCCATCTTCTTCATCCTCTTCCTCTTATGAAAGCTATGGTGAAGACGACAAAGATCAAGACAAGAAAAAGGCGAGAAAGAGGTCACCCTCTTCTCCACCTTCTTCAAATTCTTCATCTTCTGAAGAAAGTGATGGTGCAACTTTTGAACCATCAAAAAGAAGAGGCCATAGAAAATCCTATGCCACATGGAAGAGGTCGTCCAAGCTGAAGAAATTCAAAGAGGGAGGGAAGAGCATCTCTTTCCTTACCTATGATGGCACCTTCGGTGCTACAGACAAAGTTTTGGCCTTTATCCAGCAATTCGATGCGGCGTTTGGAGATGAGGGCTTCACGGAGTCCTCTAAGCTACGCCATGTAGCTATGCACTTTCAAAAGTCCGCCAGACAATGGTGGTCTAGCCTACGAGCCAACGGTGAAGCTCCACGAACATGGAAGGCTTTAAGAGCTTCCATTATGAAGCAGTTTTTGGCCACCGATGCCAAAGACAAAGTACTCACCGAATGGCGAAGCTTAAAGCTCTCTCCCAATGAATCCATCCACAAATATGTAGACAAGTTTTGGGACCTACAACTCAAAGCCACTGTCTTCAAAAAGTTGGATTTTGGAGAGCAAAAGCAACAATTTTGTGCGGGCTTAACCGAAGAAATGGCGGAGTATGTCAACTCCCAAAGGCCACGTACCATATCGGCGGTAATACACCATACTATGGTGGCCTCATGAATCAATTTCCAAACGGGGGGTAAAAGAAATAATAAGCCCCCGGAAAACAAGGGTTCCAATGAGCCTAAGGGGAAGGACAATGTCCAAAAGTCTCCTAAGGGCAATTCCAACAAAGCTAAAGAGAAGGGAGTTTACAAAGGAAAGAATAAACTCTCTCCTGAAGAGCTTGAGCGTTATCGTAAAGATAACCGGTGTTTCAAGTGCGGCGAACAAGGGCATGCGTACCGCGCTTGTCCCCAAAAGAACAACCGCCAAGATCCTCCTAGAGCTTCTTTGGTTGAAATCCAAGAGGAGGAGATTCACCAAACTCACCACAAAGGATCTCCTCTATGCCATGCTTGGGGAAAGGTAAGAGAACATGATGCTTTTATTCTCTTTGACCCTGGTTCTACTCACAATTTTATATCTATGGAGTTAGCCACCAAGCTAGGCATACAATCCTACGAGATGGGAGATATCCTACCCGCAGACAGTGCCTTCAAGGGGCAAGAAGCTTCAGTCACTCCCTTAATCGGGAAATTGAGGCTTCATGTCCAAGGCTATGTGGACAAAGAGGACTTCTTTATCTCTCCTCTCAAGCATGAGGATGTAATCCTAGGGGCACCATGGTTTGACCGTCTGGCTGCCCATGTTAAATTTCCTGAAAGGAGAATCTCCTTTAAGTTCAGGGAAAAGGACATGTATATAGATGCTAGGGAGATGGGTAACACCATCCCCATTGTACATACACCAGCTTTCAACAAGTCAATAAAGAGCTCTATTTCCGTGTACATGATTTTTGTTAAAGATTCTCAAAATGAACCTAATGCTTTAGCAAAAAAAAATAAAAAAGCAACCAAAAGGAATTAGAGTTATCCAATTTTCTCAAGGGGTTTCAAGATGTCTTTATTGACGACATCCCTTGTGAGCTACCTCCTAAACGAGGTAATGACGACCATGCAATTGAACTTCTTCCAGGAAGTTCACCGCCTAACAAACCTCCTTATAGAGTTTCTCAAGCTCAACAAGAGGAGATTATGCGGCAAGTGCATGAGTTAATTGAGAAGGGCATGGTTAGGGCTAGCTCATCTCCATTTTGCTCACCTGTGCTATTAGTGCAAAAGAAAGACGGCACATATCGTATGTGTGTCGACTATAGAGCACTAAATAGGATCACTATCAAGAATAGGTTTCCCGTTCCACGGGTAGAAGACCTATTTGATAAGCTACAAGGATCGACCTACTTCAGTAGGATTGACCTAAAAAGTGGCTATCATCAAATAAGGATAGTTGATCAAGACATTGTAAAGACCGCATTTCGTACTACATTTGGTCTTTACGAATACATTGTCATGCCTTTTGGCTTGACTAATGCACCAGCCACATTCAACCGCTTGATGGAGAAGCTGTTCAGGCCTCATCGAACCTTCACTGGAGTGTTCTTTGATGATATTATCATCTACTCTAATTCATTAGAGGAACACAAGCAACACCTCCAGGTAATATTTCAAGTTTTAAGAGAGAATAAACTTTATGTTAATCGAAAGAAAAGTGAATTTTTCTTGCAAGAGATTCAATATTTAGGTCACATTATCTCTCAAGATGGAATCCAAATGGATCCATCCAAGTTAGAGGTAATAAAAGGATGGCCTAAACCAAGGAATCTTCATGAACTAAGAAGCTTTATAGGTATGTGTGCATACTATAGACGCTTCATAGAAAAGTTCTCACAAATTGCGGGACCATTACATGACCTAACAAAGAAAAATGTTAAGTATACGTGGTCTGCTAAGGAGAACAATGCTTTCGAAAAGCTTAAAGAAAAGCTTATCTCTCAACCTGTGCTTACACTACCGGATCTCTCAAAACCATTTGAGGTCCAATGTGATGCTTGTGGTGATTGCCTTGGGGCTGTTTGCTCCAAGAAGGGCACGCCATAGGCTATGAGAGTCGAAGGCTCGACCCTGTTGAGCAAGCTCTAGGCATATACGAAAAAGAACTCCTTGCAGTTCTACATGCCTTAGACTCATGGAAGAACTATTTATTGGGGACTCCTTTCATTCTGCGAACGGATCACCAAAGTCTTAAGTACTTCATGACGCAGACCAAGCTCTCCGACAAACAAATGAGGTGGGCAAATTTCCTTTCGCAATTTCATTTTCATATTGCTCACATTGCTGGCAAGCATAATCAAATAGCCGATGCACTCTCAAGACGACCGAGAGTGAATGCGGTTTCCATAGCAATTCACAATGATCTATCTTTAATGATAGATGAGTATGCTATTGATCCCGATTTTAGAGATGTGATTTCAGCCCTTGCATTAGGGAAGAAAGAAGAACCATTTACTTTACAAGATGGTTATCTTCTCTATGGCAATAGACTATGCGTTACTAACTCACTACGTGAGAAAGTAATATATGAATCTCATGCTCCCCCATATGCGGGGCATAGAGGGATTCAGTCTACCCAAAAGGGAATTGAAACATATTTCTATTGGCCTACCATGAAAGTGAACATACATGAGTATGTTTCCAAATGTGTGGTATGTCAAAAGACAAAATTTGATAGAGGGAAGCAACTTGGATTGCTTCAACCCTTGCCAATCCCTAATTCACCGTGGGAGAGCATATCCATGGATTTTATCTTTGGATTGCCTAAGTCTATCCATGGGAATACGGGAATATGGACGATAGTAGACAGGTTCAGTAAACAAGCTCATTTTATACCTGTCAAAAAGACTATCAAAGCCCATCAAATGGCAACCCTCTTCATTTCACAAATTTTCAAGTACCATGGCTTGCCAATGTCCATAGTGTCAGATAGAGACCCTAGAATGACCAGTAATTTCTAGAAGGGTCTCTTTGAGAATTTAGGAACAAGGCTAAACTTCTCTTCGGCCTATCATCCACAAACTGATGGCCAAAGTGAAATAGCTAACCTAACTATTCTCGATCTACTAAAAGCCTATGTAACGGAAGTAGATCAAAGATCCCAATGGGAGAAGTACTTACCCTTAGTAGAGTATGCTTACAATAACACTGTACATACTTCTACAGGAAAAGCACCTTTCGAGGTAATTGAGGGAAGGTCAAAAAGTCCCTTGCTACTTAAGGTACATGGGAAGATCTTCGCTGCAGATGAGTATAGCCGAGACCTACAAGAATCTTTCCAAAAGATTAAGGATGCTATCTCTATCTCACAGCAAAGGCAAAAGGCTGCTGCTGACAAGCACAGAAGAGCCCAAGCCTTTAAAGAAAACGATTGGGTCTTGTTAAAGTTTCCTAAGGCTCGATTAAGGCACACTACGGGCAAGAATCCTACGGGCCACCAAAAGTACTATGCTAAACTAGCAAAAAGGTACTATGGTCCCTTCCAGATTCTTAGGCCAATCAATGAGATGGCCTATCAACTTAAGTTGCCCAATCATTGGCTCATACACAATGCTTTTCATGTGAGCCTCTTAAAGCCTTACAAAGGAGAGCCACCTCAAGAACCAACTATTGAAGACCCACCGGAGATCGAGGACCACGAGGAGGTGCTGCAGCCCGAGTCCATTCTCCGACATGAAGACAAGGTATTAAGAGGCGGTAAGACTATCAGACGATATCTTATTAAGTTTAAGAATTATCCTTTTGAAGATGCTAGATGGGTGCAAGGCATACAATTAAAGGATAACCTAAACCTTGTCAATGCTTACAATGTTTCCCAAGAGTAAGCAAATGTACAAAATGATAAAAATGAACAAAAATTTTTGTCTTATAAGACTCTCTTTTTCTTTATTTGTGCACAAAAATGAAGTAGTATGCATGCTTAGATCAAGTTTGTGGGGACGACGTCTCCCAAACACCAAAGTAGAGCTTGTCACTCTACTATGGAAGACTGATAGGACTAATGTGCAGACATGCTTGCGGCAGCCTCAGGCTCTCAAGCGCCAAATGGACTAGTCATCCATTATGGAATGATGTCGTAGGGTAACATAGGGATCCTCTACCCGCTAAGAAAAGGACTCATGCGTATGCTTTATCTTCTCTACACCATAGTCGAGGACGACTATGATTTCAAGAGAGAGGTAATGTCATAATAATCAATATCTAATTCTCCTAAATGATTTTCTCATATTAAACTGATCATTTAATGTGGGGAAGTGCCAAGGGAGAAAAAGCTAGAATATTGGTTAAGTTAGCAGACCGGCCACAATAGGGATCCAAAGGAGGGAAAATAGGGATCCAAAGGGGGGGCCATCTGCAAAAGAGCCATGTGAAACAATGGGCCAAAAAGACCCTAAGGTTCAGCCCATTAAGACTTCCAAAATGCTAAGGTTCCAAAATTCAAAGGTTGTGTCCAAAGGTCAAACCCTAGGGAAAATTGGATGCTTAGTGTGTGCCCTAAAAGTCTTTGCATATCCCTACATGGGAGGGGGCGAGCCCCAAAGCTAGGGGATGAGAGAGAAAGCCACACACACACACACAGGCTCCCTTTACACAAAGGGAATGAGGGACACATGTCAGCTCCCTAGGCCAGATGCCCACAAGGTGTGCCCAATTCCTATTGGAAGACCCTTGAAGTGGACCAATGAGAATTAAGCTAGAGTAAATCTAGTTTAATTAATTTAAAAACATTTAATAAAAGAAACCAATAAGAATTAAGTGTCCTAGAAGACTATTGGGCAGTCTCCCAAGGGGTCCAATGAGCATTCAGGAGCCCCATGGCTTGCCTGATTCCTATTGGCCAGGAGGCAAAGGGGTCCAATGAGAGTTTAGTTTAATTATTTAATTACCTAAAGCTCTCACAAAAGGGGAAAGGGGGACACATGTCAGAAGGCTATCACTTATGCTGCTTAATCCCTATTGGCTTGACCTGGGGAGGTCCAATGAGGCAAAAGCAAGACTTACTTAGCAGCTAGGGCTCGCCCAAGAGAGGGGGGGGGCTGATTTTTGCTTGGCATTGACACACACACTCTCACACTTGACCATGTGTGAAGGGAAAATACTCTATCTCCTCCCAAGCTTTAATGGAGAGCTCATCACCTACTCCAAGCTTGTGAGATAGAAGCCTACATCAACACTCTCTTGGCATGTGGATGCAAATCCAACCAAGAGCCAAGCTTCAATGCATGCTCATCTTCTCTACCAAGCTAATTACTAAGCTAAGCTATGCTAATATGAGTGATTATGTGAGGAGATGTACTTCTTTCTCGTAAGATACTTCTTTTTCCTCTCAATCTACTCTCATACCCTGCTAGCTCTCACCATCTTCGAAGGTGTGTGAGGTCTTGGGTCTGAGAACGGGGATAATTCAAGTTGTGTTTGATTAAGTGTTTTGCTTGGTGTATGAAGCTTCCATCTTCATTGCACTAGCTAGTCTTGAAGGAACACAAAGAATTGTATTGTACAATGTCTCTCTTGATGGGAGAAACCATAATACAAAGCCTTTTGGAGGGGGGACCGGCTCCATGCAAATCCGGTCCTCAACTGTTGTCAATAGCTTAATTGCTCTCTCTTTTGAAAGTATTGTCGATGCTATCTAACTAGGTGTTATGCTTTTTGTTGCTCTCTCCACCCAAGCACTCTTGTAATTCTCATTAGGAATCAACTCTAATGAAATGCCCACTATGTTCATGCTAAATTCCGCTACACAAAAGATTTTAGGCCATTAAATGTTACATATTCTCTTCTTCTCTCTCGCTCGCTATCTCTCTATATTCGTGTACAACTTCTATTTTGTGCTTGTGGATCTGCCAGGTATGCAATATTTATCGTTTATGGTCTGTAGTGCACGATTCTCGATATTTTGCAGGGTTCTCCACGCTCTGATTGTAGCAGTGGTATCAGAGCGGAAGGGTTGTTCTTGGGATGTTGTTCATCATATCAACAAAGGCCTTCGATGTGCAGCAGAATATGAACGGTTCATTCTATTTTTTTTCCTTTTGTTTATTTTTATTTTTGCTGAAAATATTAGGAGAGAGGTCTTGTTATTGAGAAATATTAATGTAAGTATTGCGTAGTCAGTGCATGTATTTTTCCTTAATTATGTATTTATACCTTGAATTAGTTGACTAAATTTAAGACGCGAATTTAAACCTGCTTAGCTTAATCCACAATATGCATAAGAGATTATATATTAAGTGTGTGCTTTGGATATAATTATATAATACGAGCAAGTATATACATACATATATATAGTAGGATAAATATGGAAAAATAGCACTCCGAGAACGAAAGAAGGAACCGAAATGAACAGAAAAGAGAATTTTCACATCGCAATCTCATATTCAAGAGGGTCGACCTTCGGGCATCTGCTAAAGGCTCGCCATCATCATGGCGCCTCCTCTGCAACCAAAGAGTTTTATTTCTACTCCTTCATTTTCTTCTCCGGGTGACTTTCTGCTTACTCCATCGTGGAATGCCCGCTCACTGACTATGGAAAAATCCCTAACATAAACCCAGGGGTTGCCTGCACAACCCACCCACAAGCCGCCCTCGAGCTCCTATGGCTTGTATCATGCACTACCGGCTGCCTAGTGTAACTCGTTCTCCATATCACGAGCACCGGCCTGAGCCATTCGGCTTCCACCCCTTCCCCAAACCCTCTACCCCTCGCATGCCAACCGATCAACAAGTACCAACTTGAACAACTCCACTCGAAGGACACCATGCAGCAATCGCCACTCGATTGCATGGGCAGGGCCAAATTTCAGTAGCATTGCTAGTAGCCGACGCACGACCAAAATAAATAAAGAATATATTTTTTTAAAAAAAAGCGGAAGCTCAATCATTGCATGGCTGCGCCGTCAAGCAGCCAGTTTTCCACCATGCATAGGCTGCCATGCAGCGAGTTTCTGCGCTCCTCAGTCCCACGACCAAGCTCTTGTCCGTTTGGTCTTTTTGACCTACTCAACTGCAGTTATCCCTTCCCATGCACCAAACACAAACCTCACCATCGTTGATGGCACATGCTTTCCAGCTTGTAGTGGTAGGTTTATACAACCACCTCGCCTATGCAAGCAGACCCCTCACAGCACTACCAGTGTAAGGTCAACTTCACTTACCCCCTCTCCAAACCATGTCTCCCAGAGATGCGCAGGCCGCCATGCAACTCACTCTTGCACCATCAATACCCACCGAGGGCACTGTAGTATCATCATGCATCGTAGTAGCCAGCCGTCTTTCTCTCTTTGACCTACTGGAACCCCCACACACATAGTAACAACCATACTCACACGCTTCTGGCTGCATGGTGTACCTCTCTCTCACTCTCTCTCTCTCTGATCTCTCTCTCTCTCTCTCTCTCTCTCTCTCTCTCTCTCTCTCTCTCTCTCTCTCTCTCTCTCTCTCTCTCTCTCTCTCTCTCATTTTCAACAACCCGCTTGCCATGCATGGCACCCTCTTTCTCTCTTTCTCTCTCTCCCCCTCAGTCGCCACTCCACACACCACCAGTGGTTTGTGGCGCACAACACAGCCGCCCACTATCCATCCAAACCCCCCATGCCCTGTGATCTTGGCGCCATCTTTGACTTCCAATGAAAACGCGGGTGCTCATGTACTACCAGTCATACTCCCTTCGAACTAACTGTAGCCTACCCGGCTCTCAATTCGCTGACACTATTTTCATCATGCATTATTTGCATCATGTAGAAGTCACAAACCACCAAACTCCACCTGTTTCGGCATACTGGCACCGCGCGCCCTCCCCAACCACCTACTCTAGCTGCAGGGCGTCCACTACTACATGGCGACCTTAGTGCTGCCTTCTCTGCCTTCTTTCTGTCTTCTCTTCCTTATTCATTACACACATGCACACCTTCCATTTAGAATGAGCCCACACCGTGCAGAAGGCGGCTGCCTATGCTATCAACCCTCTATCTCGTCTGTGCCGAACAACATTTTAATGGCCTAATAACTTATGTGTAGCGGAAATTAGCATGAACATAGTAGGCATTTCATTAGAATGGATTCCTAATGAGAATTACAAGAGTGTTTGGGTGGAGAGAGCAACAAAAATCATAACACCTAGTTAGATAGCATCAACAATACTTTCAAAAGAGAGAGAAATTAAGCTATTGACAACAGTTGAGGACCGGATTTGCATGGAGCCGGTCCCCCCTCCAAAAGGCTTTGTATTATGGTTTCTCCCATCAAGAGAGACATTGTACAATACAATTCTTTGTGTTCCTTCAAGACTAGCTAGTGCAATGAAGATGAAAGCTTCATGCACTAAGCAAAACACTTAGTAAACAAAACTTTAATTATCCCCGTTCTCAGACCCAAGACCTCACACACCTTCGAAGATGGTGAGAGCTAGTAGGGTATGAGAGTAGATTGAGAGGAAGAAGGAGTATCTTACGAGAAAGATGTACATCTCCTCACATAATCACTCATATTAGCATAGCTTTAGCTTAGTAATTAGCTTGGTAGAGGAGATGAGCATGCATTGAAGCTTGGCTCTTGGTTGGATTTTCATCCACAAGCCAAGAGTGTGTCGATGTAGGCTTCTATCTCACAAGCTTGGAGTAGGTGATGAGCTCTCCATTAAAGCTTGGGAAGAGATAGTCTTCTCTTTCTTCACACATGAGATTGTGTGAGTGTGTGTGTGATAATGCCTTGCAAAAATCAGCCCCCTCTCTCTCTTGGGCGAGCCCTCTTGCTATTTGCTCTTGCAGGCTCCCTATTGGACCTCCCCAAGTCATGCCAATGGCTATTAAGCAGCATAAGTGATAGCTTTCTGACATGTGTCCCCCTTTCCCCTTTTGTGAGAGCTTTAGGTAATTTAATAATTAAACTAAACTCTCATTGGACCCCTTTGCCTCCTGGACAATAGGAATCAGGCAAGCCATTGGGCTCTTGAATGCTCATTGGACCCCTTGGGAGACTGTCCAATAGTCTTCTAGGAGACTTAATTCTCATTGGTTCTTTTTATTAAGTGTTTTAAAATTAATTAGGATAAATTTACTCTAGCCTATTTCTCATTGGTCCACTTCAAGGGTCATCCAATAGCAATTGGGCACACCTTGTGGGCATCTGGGCTAGGGAGCTGACATGTGTCCCTAATTCCCTTTGTGTAAAGGGAGCCTGTGTGTGTGTTTGTGTGTGTGTGTGTGTGTGTGTGTGTGTGTGACTTTCTTTCTCATCCCCTAGAAGAAGGGCTCGCCCCTTCCCATGTAGGGATATGCAAAGACTTTTTAGTTACACACAAAGCATCCAATTTCCCCTAGGGTTGACGTTTGGACACAACCTTTGAATTTTGGAACCTTAGCATTTTGGAAGTCTTAATGGGATGAACCTTAGGGTCTTTTTAGCCCATTGTTGCACATGGATCTTTTGCAGATGGCCCCCCCTTTGGATCCCTATTTTCCCTCCTTTGGATCCCTACTATGGCCGGTCTGCTAGCTTAACCAATATTCTAGCTTTTTCTCCCCTGGCACTTCCCCACATTAAATGATCAGTTTAATATGAGAAAATCATTTAGGAGAATTAGATATTGATTATTATGACACTTCCACTTTTGGTTGAGCCGTGTCTTTAGGTCCTCATCAAACAAACTCTGGTATCTTACAAAATACGCTTTAAAACCAAAGTCTTCTATGCATAACTAGTTACTTCTTGGAGAATGTTGCTTTCTTAGGTGTTCCTTCAACTATTCCGGCATGTGTACAACATTTACAAGACAAGCATGAGTAAGATTGATTTTTTTCTGGATCTCCTCTTGAGTCATCCAAGATCCTGAGAATAAGAGATCATTGTTGGAATTAGGGTTGCAAGAAAATGCACACAGCTTGGAGAAGATGAAGGAATCTCAAGGCACACAATAGAGAGTGTATTGCCTAGTGTGCAATGGAAAGATAGATAGCCCTAGTGTGATGGGCGTATATACAATGCACGGGGAAAAAGCCTCCTAAAGAGGGGAAAAATGCCCCGGCGGTCCTAGTGTGTTCACACACATCACTACCACATGTATATGGTAACATATCCCCCTCGAGTGATGCAATGAACGAGAGCTGGCACGTCAATAAAGGGAAATGCCATGCCCTGAGGACATGATCAGTCCACAAAGGGGAGTAAGCGCAAAGCTTTGCAGAAAGCTTCGAGCTTCTCACAAGACAATGCCTTTGTGAAAAGATCTGCAAGGTTGTCCTGTGTTGGCACATAAGCCAAGCTGATCTCTCTTGCTGAGAGCCTCTCCCTGAGATAGTGGTAATGCACCTCAATGTGCTTTGTGCGAGCATGAAAAAATGGGTTCCTCCTCGCAACTTCCAATGCGCTCTGACTGTCAGCGTAGATAGTGTTGGCAGTGTCCTGTCCAACACCCAAATCAGCCATAAGGCGTCTGAGCCATACACACTCAACCGTAGCTGTGAAGACTGCCCTGTACTCAACCTCACAACTCGAAGTGGCCACAGTAGGTTGCTTCTTGCTCAACCATGATATACATGAACTGCCACACATGAAACAAAAACCACTTGTGGACACTCTCGTGTCAAAACAACCAGCCCAATCTGAGTCCAAAAAAGCATGTAAATCTGGCGGCAACGATCCCCTCTTGGGATAAAACAAGCCAAGATGTAAAGTGCCACTAAGGTAGCGGAAAATCCTCTTGACAGCCTGCCAATGCTTAGACCCTGGGCTATGCATAAATTTGTTGATCTGTGAGACTGCAAACTAAATATCTGGCCTCATGTTGCATACATAAATGAGGCATCCAACAGCAGTTTGGTAAAGAGTGACATTTGCAGGATCACCAGCATCATGAAGACTCAATTTCAAACCTGTTTCCATGGGAGTGGCAATAGGTTTGCAATCCTCAAGTCCAAACTTACATAGCAATGTCTCAATGTAACTTTTCTGACACAAGGCAATACAACCATCACACTGCTTAAACTGTATACCCAAATAATGATGCAACAGCCCCAAATCTTTCATCTTGAAAGTAGCAGTCAAATCAACCTTAAATTCAGAAATGTCTCTCATTTGGTCCAGTGATCAACAAATCATCTACATAAAGAACCACAATGAGAAGTACATCACCCTCACGATTTACATACAATGTGCTTTCTGTTGGACTGTTATGAAAGCCTTGTTTGACCAAATGAGTGTCACCTTTCTCATACCAAGCACGAGGAGATTGCTTCAACCCATACAAAGCCTTCTTACATCTGCACAGTTTGTCCTCTTGTCCTTTCTTGACAAAACCACGAGGCTTCGTTACATAAACTTCCTCAAATATGTCACCATTCAAGAAAGAAGTAACAATGTTTGATTGATGTACATCCCAACCAAAATGAGCTGCCAATGCACATAGAAAACTCACAATAGCCATACGACAAGTGGGAGAAAAAGTCTTTTCATAATATATGCCTTTTTGTTGTGCATAACCCTTTGCAACAAGTCGAGCGTTATGGCGATCAATCTCACCATCCGGCTTGCGTTTCAACTTTTAAACCCACTTCGTACCAATGGCCTTTTTGCCAGGAGGCAAATCACATAAAGTCCATGTTTCATTTTCTATAAGTGCATCATATTCTGATTGCATGGCAGCCATCCAATTTTCTAAATTCTGTGCTTCATCAAAAGACAGAGGTTCCTTAACATCATGTAATCTAGACATAGCCAAACATAACAATCTGATGCATAAGATGCATGGTGAGATCTTGAACGAGTACACTAGACAAAGGTGCATCCAATTTACTGTCACGTAATGTATGCACCAGCCATTTTGGCATACCTCTAGCCTGCTCATTTTCAGCCCTTTCCTCATCAAGTACATCATGTACATCTGCATCAGTAATAGGCTGATCTGTAACATTTTCAGAAACCCCCATAGGCTGTACATTTTCCTCATTGGAGTTTACATTCATATTTCCACCACTAAAAAGAGGCAACAAAGTGTCATAAATGTCCTATGAGCTTACATTACTGTCTCTAGTACATGACAGCAAGGGCTGAACAGAATCTTCCACAAACACTACATCCCGTGAAACCAAAATACACTTTGTTTGCTGATAATACAACCTGTAACCTTTGCTTTCAGCACTATAATCAACAAAATTACATTTGACAGCCTTATCATCCAATTTTCTGCGCTGTGTTTGTGGCACCAAAGCATATGCCAAACAGCCAAAAACACGCATGTGCTCAATAGAAGGCTTTCTATCATGCCATGCTTCATATGGAGTAATAGACTGCAAAGCTTTTGTAGGACACCTGTTTAGTACATAAATGGCACACATGATGGCCTCAAGCCAAAAAGAATGCGGCAAAGCTTTACTTTTGACCATACATCTGTCATTTTCGTAAGTGCCCTGTTTTTCCTCTCAGCAACACCATTTTACTGAGGTGTATAAGGCACTATACATTGGTGTTTTATCCCACGACTAGCCAGAAATGCATTAAATTTATGAGACATATACTCCCCCCTCGATTGGAACGGAGGGTGCCCATAGTACATTTCTAGACATTTTCAACCATAGCCAAAAATTGTTTGAAGCACATAAAAACTTTGGACTTCGCTTTAAGTGGAAATACCCATGCATGCGTCGAGTAATCATCAATGAAAGTCACGAAGTAAAGGTAATTGCCCAAGGACGGAGTTTGCATGGGCCCACAAACATCACTATGCACAAGCTACAACCTGCATGTGGCCCTAACTGAACCATCCTTTAAAAACTTAGAACGCTGCATTTTACCCAAAATACATCCTTCACAAACATGTTTGACAGGTGCTTCAAGAGGCGGCAAAGAAGCAACCATATCAGATTTTTTTGCAAACGCAACAAACTGGCAAAATTCACATGACCAAAACGTGCATGCCAAAGTTTTGCATCTGAAATAGCCCTTGAATCTGCAACTGCATTTGTAAAATTTTGTCCACACTTGTCATACAAAGTGAGCTTATACAACCCATGGCACAAAAGCCGAGATGCAATAATTTCATCACCAAAACTGAGATCATGAACTGTACATCTATCATCCATAAATTTGACTACAAGTCCAAGTCTAGCAAGTGCAAATACAGACAAAAGATTCTTCTTGATCCCAGGTACATAAAGTGCATCAACAAGTGTGAAATAATTTTCATTTGCAACGGTAAGCACAATCTTCCCAACTCCCTAAACTGGATAAGAGGCATTGTTGGCACAAGTGACTGAATTCCCATGAGGGACAGACTCGAGAGAGGTGAACAATTCGCGATGTGAGGTAATGTGATTTGTAGCACCACTGTCAAAATACCACACATGTGAATCTGTAGCAACTGACATGCGTGCATCATGGACAACAGGATTGTAAGTGCACTCTACACTAAAATCCCATTCTGCATCAACATCAGTATCACAGTCTCCTTTCACAGAAGACTCAACAATGGCTACATTTGTAGTGGAACCAGCATTTGCAGTGGAACCACCCTCTTTCTTCTTAGCCTCTTTGGCCTTCAAATTAGGACACTGCTTGCTCAAGTGATCATTAGCTTTACAATAATGGCAATGCATCTTCGTTTTTCCCTTATCACCAAGATTTTCAGACAAATTGCTGCCAGCAGAAGCATTAGGAAAATTTTTTTTGCCACTCGCAGCAGAACCATAAGAAGTGGCTGCATTGCTGTTACCACCCTTTCTTTGAGAAGCAATAGAAGCATGTTCAATTGCACGCTGCCTAGTCCTGTTTTTTCTGGAAAGTGGCTTTTGCACCAGCAATGTGCATAATGCATCAAACTTGACAACTTCAGGATTTCCTTGGGTCATAAGTCTCCGAGTACTAGCCAAAGTTTGGTAAGAATCTGGTAAGGCATCAAGAACAGTCTGCACAAGGGAACTGTCTGAAATAACTTCACTTGGAGAAATAAGTTGCTCATTGATATCCTCGACACCAGCAAGGAAAGTGTCCATATCATCTTCCTCATGCATAATCTTCGACTCTAGCTCTTTACGCAACAAAGCAATTTTAGCCTCATTGCGACTTGTATAAAGACCAGCTAATATATCCCAAGCCTGTTTTGCAGATTTTGCTGAACAAATGTGAGGAACAATGGTGTGCTTCACAGAAAACGCAATCAATGCATGAGCCTGCGCATCATTTACATCCCAACGAGATTGTTCTGCCATAGGCAAAACAACTCTAATAGCAGCAATCCTTGCAGCAAGCCTGCCACATCCTCAACATCGTCTGCATCCTAAGAACCAGAACGTACATCAATGCCGTGCACAATATTCTAGACGCCCTGTGACACAAGAACATGTTGCATCATGTAAGCCCGTATAGGGTAATTGTCCCCATCCAATCTGTCCTTAGCAGCAAACACCTTGAACACATATGTGTTGTTGTCAGCCATATTAAATGTTGCACCTGATGTGAAAACTGCCCAAGAAGAGGAGAAGCGGGAACAACATGTGCTATATAGGACAAACTGTAGATGTTAGGCACCTATTATGCAAAAAAACGGCACTGACAAAAATTCTGCACAAAATGAAAAAATAGCTTGTGCAATACTGCTTGTAGTGGAAACGGAGGCCAAAATGAGCTCGAATCAAAAATATGAGCAGACTCAGCTCTAAGAGCTTTCCCCAAATTTTTGTCTAACTATGAACTCTTGCCAAAGCTCACTAAAATCGGAGAAAATGAGCAGGCGTGTGCTGGAGCTGTTGGCGACTAAGCCCGGGAGGATGCAACCTGCTCTGATACCAATTGTTGGAATTAGGGTTGCAAGAAAATGCACACAGCTTGGAGAAGACGAAGGAAGCTCAAGGCACACAATAGAGAGTGTATTACTTAGTGTGCAATGGAAAGATAGATAGCCCTAGAGTGATGGGTGTATATACAATGCACGGGGGAAAAAACCTCCTAAAGAGGGCAAAAACGCCCCGACGGTCCTAGTGTGTTCACACACATCACTACCACATGTATATGGTAACAATCATGTTAGGTTCTCAGTCCCTGATTGAAACAATTGTGAGCTCTAATGTTTAAGTTTTGATTTTTGGATTTTGGGGATGTGTACAAACCATATAGAGTACTGCATCAAAAAGTCAATTCCGCTATACAAACGAGGAGGAGTTCACCAATTAGCTCTGACATCAAACCATGCCCTCCACAAGTTACAAGAAGTCAGATTAGAAACAACAATTATGAGAGTACTTGGAGAGGTAATCAAGTCCCATTGGGAAATATTATTCCAAGCCTTGTATATCTGCAAAAAGTATTTGTGTGAGTGTCTTCAAAGAAGACAAGACCAAGAGTTTGATGAGGTCACTGATACAAGGATCCATTTTGCTGCCAATTTGGTGGGATTTTTGCAATGTGTGTAACATCGAGACTAGCTCTGAGACAATATATGTTCCAAGACACTTTAAGGACTTTTGCCCGGAGCTCGTTGCGGACCCATAGGAACATTCTTGCCAATTTAATTACCTATTTCAATTGAGTTGAGGTAGTCTTCCAAGAAGAGAAAAAATAGGTTAAAGTAGTTAAGATGTAGCGATTCAAAGCAAAACTCCTAGCTAACAAGTTTGGTTGAAATGTTTGCCAAGCAAAAACTTCTTTCTTGAATCTATCTTTGCCATCTTTGTAACGTGATTACCTTAACCCATTGCCATCTTTGTAACATGATTACCTTAAAATTCATAGGTTTTCGAAGCAATTTGAAAATTTGGATTGTTTGACAGCCTACATTCTGCGCTATGATAAGGACAACTCCAGTAAATGACTTAAATCCATGGTTAATCTAAGACCCACTATCAAGACAAAATATGTTCAAGCATTCCAAAATATTATCAGTTGACTTGGTATCTACGTGCAACAAAGCATCGTGTCATCTACAAATTGTTGCAAGCGTAGATTGTCATCAAAGTTATGAATTCTGATTCCTCTTAATGTTCCCTTTTGCATGTATCAACCAACCAGCCAAGAGCATAAGAGATGATGGCATAAAGGAGAGGAGAAATGGGGCAACCTTATCTAATAGACCTCATGAGAAGAATGTAATATGTAAGCTCCCCATTCATTGCAATTCTAGCATATGTATCCCAAAGAGCACATGAACCATTTTTATAAATCTCTTACCAAAACCCGTGTCAAACAAAGACTGAAGAATGAATTCCCACTCCATTCTATAATATGATTATTCAGAGTCAATTCTGAAAAACAAGAAGTCCTAGTCAAATTCTGAAGCATATTCCACACCTTCCTCTATGGTGATAATAGCATCCATTATGAACATGTTCTTGATAAATCCCTTCTGCTCCTTTTGAATGATTGAATCCATGATGTCAATAAGTCTCCTAGCTAAGGACAATGCAAAGATTTTGTAACAAAAAGTCAAACATGTAATTAGTTTCCAATTTCCTATATCCCCTTTAGAGTCCTTATGAGTCAGCTTATTGGCTCTATTGTTGATACATGTAGGAAGAACTCCTTTCGATAGGGATTCTTGGCACATGAGTATCAAGTAAGGAATGATGAAATCTTGCTTTGTCACAAAGAACTCATGAAAATCATCAAAACTTGGAGATTTTCCTGCTTTAAGGTTAACAATAGTTTCTTTGAGCTCCTTATTGGAAATGGGTTGGTCGAGGAAGTGAAATGTAGTGGGAGCCACTATCCTCCTTCAAACCTGAACAATTTTAGCTCTTGTTGTTTGAATAGCCTCATTCGTTTTAGGAGAGTTTAAGAAAATATTACTAAAGAACTCATAGGCTACCTCCAGATTCTCTTTGTGAGAAGCAGCCAAGGAGACATCTTTTTCCTTCTAAATTTCCTTTAGGAAAGGAATGCAGTCCTTAGTCTTATTCTTTTTAAGAAGATAGAACATATTCTTGGTGGGTTTGTCAATTTTTCCAGTCCAAAACCTATCTCCTCGGAGGATTCACTCACAATGGGCATGGACATCCCTCTGTGAAGTGTACTCAGAGGTCATTATCCCCGCTAACTAAAAAACTTAAGTTACTCTTGTGTCTATATATGTGTTTTTTATATAATTATACTTTACATGTACAAAAAAGACATGTGAGTCCCAACCTCAAGCCACTCAATACAAATCTTATTTTTGTTATTTAAAAATTTTCTCCTTCAAAGCAAGAATGGCAAGTGCATTTCACTTTTCCTATATATATCAAGAACTTAAAACTACAAAAGTGGATGTCTTTGGTCTTCATCTTCAATGTAGAAGATCATTAATCCTAAGTTCTTCTAAGAAAGCTTATAAATCTCACCTCCATCGATGTAACAAAACAATCAAGCAACTACTTTTGAATACGTTCAGCATATGTCACTAAGCCTATCAATTGTTATCCATGTTGTCAAGACAAGGGTAGGACCAAGAGGGGGGCACAACCTCATTGTGTACTCGGAGCGACAGTGAATTGATCTTCGACTAAGCATCGTTCACGGGTTCCTAGAGATGTGCTAGGATGAATATAAAAGCAACCGTTTGGGTGGATAATGGAATGCTTTATCCCATGTCCTCTCAGTGGTATCATAGAAGTTGTGGTCTTGAAGGACTCTATAGAAGGTTGATGAGTTTTTATGTGCATGGACTGTGTGTGTGTGTGTGTGTGTGTCCATGCGCACACGCTTTTCATGGCAGGCATGGCAGGAGTGAAACAATGCTTACACAGAAGCTAGGTTTCAAAGTCGCATGCATGAAATGGAGCATGGTTCCAAAATAGACTGCCCTTATGAGCTGAGCACATCTCTCTTCTTTTGTGAGTGCAACAAAGCATTAGAGCTTCCGTTGCAAAAAAAGTTCTCCCAACAACATTGATATGCATCGATTCTATGCCATCGCTTATGTTTTGAAGGTCTCTCCACACTTGAGTACCCCCCTTTTAGAGGTTCAATTAAAAGGCCCTTTGGCAAATAGAGATTTTCCAAATCTTGAAAAATGTTGAGAGGAAGCACGTCAATTCATAACCTAAATTTTTGTTTTTTCTCAATTTTTGTAGGACTTAAGCACAATTTGAGTATTACAATAAGATCAAAGCTAAGATGGATCTATAGCCTTTTCAAAGAGACTTTTTCCCGGATTTTGTGACAATCTCTTTAGAGCCGAGTTTAGAGTTTGTATTCCTTCAAAATTTCAACACTATAAAGGTGCCCTAGTGTTTGCAAATAAGCACAACAGTGTCTTCTTTGAAATTTTCCACTTCACACTTCATTGATTTGCTCAAGGAGCACAATTCTGTCCGACCTTTCCATCATGTTGTTGGAAAATGGTATTCCATATGATCGTAGGTTTGATTTTGAAGATCCTCCATAATTGAGGCTAGATGCGGCTATGTCATACGTGCAAGCAACAGAGAACTTTTTTTTGCACATAGAACACAGCTTAGTTCTGCAAGAATTCAACACACCCTTATAACAAACTTTGCGCATTGAGACTACTTTGGCCACTATAGATACAAACTTACACTACAAGAGATGGCTTCATTACCGACACCAAATTATTGACATCATTGGCGAGCGTCAGTATATGCATTGCTAAACTTGTAGGAAGATCCATTTTTAAAAAATTTACATTTTGCATTATGGATGCTTATACCGACGTGCATATCGATGCTCATACCGAACTGTATATTGACGCATATATTGATACCTACACCGATGCAACCTACAAAATTAGAACCATGGGCTCTATATCTCCTGTTTTCGCCCCATTTTTCAAAAAGTCTCTTACTCTCTTCTTCTCCGTAGCTTCAGATCTGCTCCAAGGGGACTCATTGGGCTTTAGATTTGAACTCATACACTAGTCGACACCAAGAAGGTGATTTTATTTCGTACATTTATGGTAAGTTTTTTGGTTTTTGTGTGTGTGTCTGTGACATAGTGTGTGTGTGTGTGTGTGTGTGTGTGTGTGTTTGCAGTTTCTACATGCGCAACATCTTCTCTAGTGTTTACGCTCACATAGTCCATTGTGAGTGCACTATCACTTTCTTTTTTTTTGCGCGTACACACACACACACACACACACACACACACACACACACACAAAATGCACATAAACATGTAAATAGAGAAAGATGCGCATTTACACACATTTTAACACACTATGCGTGTGCGCACACATATACACACAAAAATTATATTAAATTAAAAAATTAAAACTTAAAAAAATATTAAAATTTTTATTTTCAAATTTTGATTTAATATTATCATTTAGAATAAAAAATAAGAAAAATTGATAATAAGAATAAGTTCACAAAAAAAGCATTCATGAGTTATTTTGATTTGGTTTAAATCAATCTATACTTCAACAAAAAAAGTTGTTTCTTTGTTCATGTTTAAACTAAAACTTAGTTTACCTAATACGTTTGACCATGTTAATCCATCTAGACCTAAACGCTTAGGTTATAGTGTTAGGGTTTGACCATTTAATTAGTGAAGAACTTGTCAGTTATAGGATTGGCTAGCTGCATGTTTCAGTTGGCTTAAACTTAGCGTTTAGCCATTTCAATATGTTTAGGGCCGTTTTACTCTGCTTAGAGCTAGCTGCTTAGGGTTAGCAGTTTTTGGTTATATGATCGTGTTTGAACGATTAGGGTAGGTCGCGTAAAGTTGCTTAGGGTTAGCGACTTAGGGTTTGATCACTAATAGATTTTTGCATTCGCGGTTAGGGTAGGTAGTGTAAAGCCGCTTAGATTAGGCTGCTCAAAATTGGATTAGAGCAATGTTTGGCCATTTCGATCTGCTAACGCTAGTCACTTAGGGCTAGCGGCTTGAGGCTAGCGACTTCTGGTTTGGCTATTAATAGATGGCTGTGTTTGGATGGTTAGGGTGGGCTGTATAAAGCCGCAAAGGTTTGGCTGCTCCAAATTGGGTTAGGTTAGCGTTTGGCCATTTCGGTCTGCTTAGGGCTGGGCTAGCCACTTAGGGTTATCGGCTTAGTGTTTGGTCGCTAATAGATGGCAGCGTTTAGATAGTTAAGGTAGGCTATGTAAAGCCACTTATGTTAGGCCGCTCCAAATAAAATTAGGGTAATGTTTAGCCATTTCAATCCGCTTAAGGCTTACGTTGTACAAAGCCTCTTAGGTTAGGCCACTCCAAATTGAATTAGGACATTGCTTAGCCATTTCAATATGCTAGCTGCCTAGGGTTAGCAGCTTAGGGTTAGCGACTTTTGGTTTGGCTGCTAATAGATGGCCGTATTTGGAGCGTTAGGATACGCCATGTAAAGCCGCCTAGGTTTGGATGCTCCAAATCGGATTAGTGTAGCGTTTTTCCATTTCAATCTACTTAGGGCTATTCACTTAGGTCTAGCCGCTTAGGGTTCTACGGCTTTTGGTTTGGCCACAAATAGATGGCGCATCGTGTTCGAACACTTAGGGCATGCTGTGTAAAGCCGCTTAGGTTAATCCGTTCTAAGTCGAAATAGTGGAGCGTCTGGTCATTTTTTTTGCTAATAGGGTTAGTGGCTTATGGTTTGGTCGCTAATAGATGGCCGTGTTAAGAGGGTTTGATCGAAAGAGTTTTACGATAGAATGTTACATATTAGGGTTTGTCCTCGATCTACATGCACTGTCATGTTGATGTGGGTGTACTTATGTCATACCCATGAATATAAGCATTGCTCAATAAAGAGAAAAGTATTACCCAGTGGTCCTAATCTCTGTGCATCTCTAGATTGAGGTGTGTGGCGATCGAGTATGACTAGAGATTGTGAGCTAGTTAAGCTACATTGTTATTTGCTTTTGGTTTGGCTAATTAGGGATGTTCATACAAAGACGTGGTTTGGAAGATTAGGGCTAGCAGGAAATGGTTTGGCCGATTAGGATTAGCCATGCAAACACGCGTATAGTTTGGCCGATTAGGGTTAGCAGCTTTTGGTTTGGCCATCATGGTTAGTTGTGCGAAGACGTTTATGGTGCGCTTAGGGCTTGCTAGCCATTTGTTCACATTTATCTGTTAGCTCATATTATACGCTCTAAAAACAATCGAGTCGTGTGCACTCACTATTACTTGTTAATTTGTTTTGTAATCTTTAGATTTATTATGGACAATAGGATGGCATGCCCTTGTATCCCATGTAAGAATCAAAATTTTCAAAAATAAAAGATCTATGATCAGCATATACGCAACAACGACCTTTTTTCCGTAGAGAAGGTGCAAGATCTGCGTTATCAATCTCATGGTTGAGAGAGTACCAGTCAAATCTTGGGTATCGATATCACTCCAATCTCAACAGGGACTCAACAAAGGAGGCAAACCAAATGAAACACTACTGGTGGAGTCTACCCCATCAACCATTGATGCCACTTTTCAAGAAGTTGAGATGGAACAAATGTTGGATGTATTCTTTGATGTGGACCCCATCATTGAAAGCCAAGGTGGAGTTTCATAAAATATAATATCTAACTAACCCAAATAATTTTCTCATATTGAACTGATCATTTAATGTGGGAAAATAAATAGTAACAAGAGCTAGAATATAGACATGTGCTTTTAATTCTAGCTCAGCACGGGACCAAAGGGAGAGAAGGCAATGAGTCCAAAAGGGAGATGGTCTATCAAAGAGAAATCACCAGATAATGGAGCTTAAAATACCTTAGGGTTAGCTTCATTAAATACCTCCAAAGGTTAGTGTTAAAAGTACTTAGACCTAGGATCTTAAGCAAGCTAAGACTGACCTTGAGGTGGGAACCTTGCCCAAGCTTGAGGTGCTTGTCGTACTGGCTGACTAAGGTGCTTGTCATGCTTGCTGACTAAGGTTCTTGAGGTGCGTGTCATTCTTGATGATTAAGGTGCTTGAGGTTCTTGTCATGCTTGAAGCCTAAGGTGCATGTCAATCTTGATGATTAAGGTGCTTGAGGTGCGTGTCATTCTTGATGATTAAGGTGCTTGAGGTGCTTGTCATGCTTGATGATTAAGGTGCTTGAGGTGCTTGTCATGCTTGAAGCCTAAGGTGCTTGAGGTGCTAAAGTCAACATGATCTCTACACAAGGGGGGGTGAGCCCTAGAAGTAGGAGCAAGAGAGAGAATACTCACACACTCTCAAGGAAAGCCATGACTTAAGAAGCAACAAGGACACATGTCAAGCACCTACACATGCTGGCTTCATGTAGTGCCTAAAGCCTATTGGTTGACCTCTAACAGGGTCCAATGAGAAATGAGTTCAATTTATTAACTTTTCAAGCATTATTCAAGCCCTCTCTCCTAAAGAGGTAAGGAGGACACTTGTCCAAATGCTACCCTTGTTGCTTAATATGACTAATGCATGTGATTGGGTAGGCTAGGGGAGGTTCAATCAAATTTCACCTTGAACTAGAAGAGGGGGTCGATCCAAGAAAGGACGGGGGTAGCTTGCCCGTATACTCCCTCTCACACACTCTCATTATCAGTGTTGAGAAAGAACTCCATCTCCTTCTCCAAGCTTGAGAAGTTGAGAGCCTACACCAACAACTCTTGGCTATGGAATGCAAATCCAACCAAGAGCCATGCTCCAAAGTGCAAGGTTGTCATCGTCTTCATTTCCATTACTATGCTACTATGCTTTACTAAGCTACAAGAGTAATAACAAGTGAGGAGACTATTTCTTTCTCATATTGTTCTTCCTCTTCCCTTCCCTCACTCTGTGCTAGCTCTCTCTACCTTTGAAGGTGTTTGAGGTCTTGGGATTGAGGCCGGGGATATGTTAATGCTTTTGCAAGTTAATTAAGGGCATAATTTTGGTGTATGAAGTCTACCATCTTCATTGCACCAACAAGGTCTGCTTGTATTGTACCAATGCTCTCTTTATGGGGGAATCTATAATCCACATAAATCCGGTCCTCAACTATTGTCAATTTTTCTAATCCTTTCTCTCTCTTTTACAAGTATTGTTCATCCCAAGTGGGTGCTATCATTTAACAAGTGATGAAAAGCGAGCAAGGGGAAAAAAGAGAGCGACAATCAGTGAGTAAGCTTTCCAATACCTTGATCACAAAACCCTTCAATCAATTACAACACAAAAAGACACATAATTGATTACTACTAGATGGTCACCCTAAGGTCATAGGTTTCCCTCTATTCCAATTGGAGATCCTATGGCCCTAGAGCCATAGGGTGATTATGGTGCATATGTAGGTGTCCTAGAATGGCAGGGAGGGTGGGGCAAATAATAGAGCATTGAAAAAGCAAAAGAAATTTTCAATCTAGGAGTTATTTTTTGAGGTTTCTGAAAGGTTTAAGGTTGTCTATTTTCTTTTCATAGAAAAGGTGAACTCTTTTAGAGAACACCCATTAGCAATGACCTAAAGAAAAATTCATGTGGACTTGTTGTAGTGGTTTGTAACTACACAAAACCCATCTTTGGCTCGAACCACTTTGAGTGTGTAGCCGACCTTTGTGCTATATAATCAGCTTGCTCATTTGTGAGAGATTGTCAAAGGAAAACAAACTCTTCTTTGATTTGTCGTATCTTTACAAATGAATTTTAAGGGAGGAGAGGAATTTGGTTGGAATGCTTTGGTGTATGCCAAAAATGTGATCCATCACATGGAGGAGACTACGAGGCGTGAACTGTCACAAATGTACATAAATCACTTAAACATGCCCATGATGTTGTGCTTATAATGTTGCCCCAACCATTAAATGTAATTTTCTTCACTTCTCCTTCAATCACATTTTTCTCTCTTAGGTTTTGAGTTCAATACTTGGATATTTGAGGTCTCTTGGGATTGTTCCAACAACATTGAGACCTCTCTTCTCATGAATATGTGTGTGAATAATAAGAGACTGAAATAACCTTTCTAGCACCCAACTTTGGTAGTTTGGTTTCAATTTTCTTATGGAGTCTCAGTTTACTCGTTTACTCTGGAGTATCAATTGGTCTTGAAAATCTCCTTTCATTTTTATTATTTATATTATTATGCTTCTTCCTTTTTATCAACAAGCCTTAAAACTCTCTTTTCCTTTTTATTATTAAGCTTCTCCCCCCCCCCCTCTCTCTCTCTCTCTCTCTCTCTCTCTCTCTCTCTCTCTCTCTCTCTCTCTCTCTCTCTCTCTCTCTCGTATACATCATAGTAGCAGCTTGTGATGGCTTACTCACAAAATCAGTGAGACAGTTTGTCAAGCAAGGGCGACTACATGCAGCATGCAATCCGTTCAATGTGTTGTCACTACAAACAATTTGAACAATTGTGCAACCTCTCACACATGTAGTTAAAAATCATGCTGGTTGATATGTATGCCAAATGTGGTTCTCTAACAAAAGCTAAGCTTGAAAATCGTTCAAGGAACTATCCAATCATGATCATGTGGTCTCTTAGTCTACACTGATTGCGGGGCACACCTAGCATGTCCAAGTCAAGATGCTTTGACAACAACATTGCTCATGGTTGTTGTATGACAACATTTATGGATGCACGAACATTGGCTCTTGTTGCAATACTCTAAAGCATCATGAAAACGTCCACTAGCTAGACATTGTTGCATGGGGAAGATGCAATTTGAGCGATGGAGCAAAGGGTCCAACCCACCGGTTGGCAAAGGCCATTAGTTGGCAATGGTGTGTCGTCTCTCTCTCTCTCTCTCTCTCTCTCTCTCTCTCTCTCTCTCTCTCTCTCTCTCTCTCTCTCTCGATTATATATTTAGGTATTATATTATATAATAGGGAAATTTACCAAAATACCCCTCTATCTTATGGAAATTTCAAAATACCCCTTAAATTTAAAAAATTATCAAAATACCCTTGTATCTGTTTTGGTTGGGTTGTTCAAGATTTTCTAATCTTTTGTAACATTTAATGGCCTAGTGACTTGTGTGTAGCAAAAAATAGCATGAACATAGTGAGCATTTCATTAGAATAGATTCCTAATGAGCATAGCAAGAGTGCTTGGTGGAGAGAGCAACAAAAAGCATAACACCTAGTTAGATAGCATGAACAATACTTCAAAAGAGAGAGAAATTAAGCTATTGACAATAGTTGAGGACCGGATTTACATGGAGCCGGTCCCCCCTCCAAAAGGCTTTGTATTATAGGTTTCTCCCATCAAGAGAGACATTTTACAATACAATTCTTTGTGTTCCTTTAATATTAGCTAGTGCAATGAATATGGAACCTTCAAGCACTAAGAAAAACACTTATAAAACACAACATCAATTCCCTCACGGTCTCAGACCCAAGACCTCACGCACCTTCGAAGATGGTGAGAGCTAGCCGGGTATGAGAGTAGATTGAGAGGAAGGAGTATTCTTACCAGAAAGATGTACATCTCCTCACATAATCACTCATATTAGCATAGCATAGATTAGTAATTAGCATGGTAGAGGAGATGAGCATGCATTGAAGCTTGGATCTTGGTTGGATTTGCATCACGAAGCCAAGAGTTGTTGGTGTAGGCCTCCCTTCACACAAGCTTGGAGTAGGTGATAAGCTTTTCATTAAAGCTTGAGAAGGAGAGAGAGAGTCTTCTTGATTCACACATGAGCTTGTGTGTGAGTTAATGACTTGAGAAAATCAGCCCCCTCTCTCTCTTGGTCGACCCCTCATGCTATTTCCTCTTGCTGACACCCTAGTGGACCTCTCCAGGCTTAGCCAATAGGATTTCAGGAGCATAAGTGATAGCTTTCTGACATGTGTCCCCCTTTTCCCTTTTGTGAGAGTTTTAGGTAATTAATTAATGCAGCTAAACTCTCATTGGACCCCTTTGTCTCCTGGTCAATAGGAATCAGGCAAGCCATTAGGCTGCTGAATGCTCATTGGACCCCTTGGAAAACTGTCCAATTGTCTTCTAGAGAGCTTCATCCTCATTGGTTATTTTATTAATTTTTTTTAAATTAATTAAACTAGATTTACTCTAGACTAATTCTCATTGGTACACCTCCATGGCCATCCAATAGGATTTGAGTGCACCTTGTGGACATCTGGGCTAGGGAGCTAACATGTGTCCCTCATTCCCTTTGTGTAAAGGAATCTTGTGAGTGTGTGTGTGTGTGTGTATGTTTCTCTCTCATCCCCTACTTGCAAGGCTCGCCCCCTCCTTTGTAGGATTCATGAAGATTTTTGGTACACACACAAAGCATCCCATTTTTACTAAGCTTTGACCATTGGACACAACCTTTGAATTTTGGAACCTTAGCATTTTGGAAGTCTTAATGGGCTGAAACTTAGGGTCTTTAAAGCCCATTGTTGCACATTGCTCTTTTGCAGATGGCCCCCCCTTTGGATCCTTATTTTCTCTCATGTGGATCCCTAATGTGGCCGGTCTGCTAGCTTAACCAATATTCTAGCTTTTTCTCCCCTGGCACTTCCGCATATTAAATGATCAGTTTAACATGAGAAAATCATTTAGGAGAATTAGATATTAGTTATTATGACATTACCTCTCTCTTGAAATCATGGTTGTCCTCGACTATAGGGTAGAGAAGATAAAGCCTATTCATTAGTCCTTTTTCTGGCGGGTAGAGGATCCCTACGTTACCCTACGACATCGTTCCAAAATAAATGACTAGTCTATTTGGCGCTTGAGAGCCTAAGCTTCTGCAAGCATGTCTGCACATTAGTCCTATCAATCTTCCATAGTAGAGTGACAAGATCTACTTGGTGTTTGGGAGACGTCGTCTTTGCAAACTTGATCTAAGCATGCATACTACTTCATATTTGTGCACAAAAAAAAAAAAAGAGTCTTATAAGACAAAAACTTTGTTCATTTTAAACATTTGTACATTTGATTACTCTAGGAAAGCATTGACAAGGTTTAGGTTATCCTTTAATTGTATGCCTTGCATCCATCTAGCATCTTCAAAAGGATAATTCTTAAACTTAATAAGATATCGCCGGATAGTCTTACCGCCTCTTAATTCCTTGTCTTCATGTCGGAGAATGGACTCAGGCTGCAACACCTCTTCTTGGTCCTCGATCTCCGATAGGTCTTCAATAGTTGGTTCTTGAGGTGGCTCTCCTTTGTAAGGCTTTAGTAGGCTCACATGAAAAGCATTGTGTATGAGCCAATGGCTGGGCAACTTGAGTTGTTAGGCCATTTCATTGATTGGACTAAGAATCTGGAAGGGACCATAGTATCTTTTTGCTAACTTAGCATAGTACTTTTGATGTCCCGTAGGATTCTTGCCCATCGTGTGCCTTAATCGAGCCTTGGGAAATTTCAGTAAGACCCAATCATTTTATTTAAATTCTTGGGCTCTTTTGTGCTTATCAGCAGCAGCCTTTTGCCTTTGCTGTGAGATAGAGATAGCATCCTTAATCTTTTGGAAAGATTCTTGTAGGTCTTGGCTATCCTCATCTGGCGAAGATCTTCCCGTGTACCTTAAGTAGCAGGGGACTTTTTGATCTTCCCTCTATTACCTCGAAAGGTGCTTTTCCCGTGGAAGTATGTACATGTTATTGTAGGCATACTCCACTAAGGGTAAGTACTTCTCCCATTGGGACCTTTGATCTACTTCCATTACATAGGCTTTAGTAGATCAAGAATTGTTAGGTTAGCTATTTCACTTTGGCCATCCGTTTGCGGGTGATAGGCCGAAGATAAATTTAGCCTTGTCCCTAAATTCTCAAAGAGACCCTTCTAGAAATTACTGGTCATTCTAGGATCTCTATTCGACACTATGGACATTGGCAAGCCATGGTACTTGAAGATTTGTGAAATGAAGAGGGTTGCCATTTGATGGGCTTTGATGGTCTTTTTGACAAGTATAAATTGATCTTGTTTACTAAACTTGCCTACTATCGTCCATATTCCCGTATTTCCATGGATAGAATTACGCAATCCAAAGATAAAATCCATGGATATGCTCTCCCATGGTGAATTAGGGATTGGCAAAGGTTGAAGCAATCCAGGTTGCTTCCCTCTATCAAACTTCGTCTTTTGGCATACCACACATTTAGAAACATACTCTTTGTATGTTTGCTTTCATGGTAGCCCAATAGAAATATGTTTCAATCCCTTTTAGGGTAGATTGAATCCCTCTATGCCCCGCATAAGGAGGAGCATGAGATTTATACATTAATTTCTTACGTAGTGATCTAGTAACTCATAGTCTATTGCCATAGAGAAGATAACCATCTTGTAAGTAAATGGTTCCTCTTTCTTCCCTAGTGCAAGGGAAATCACATCTCTAAAATCGAGATCAATTGCATACTCATCTATCATAGAAGATAGATCATTGTGAGTTGCTATGGAAACCGCATTCACTCTCGGTCGTCTTGAGAGTGGATCGGCTACTTGATTATGCTTGCCAACAATGTGAGCAATATGAAAATGAAATTGTGAAAGGGAATTTTCCCACCTCATTTTTTTGTCAGAGAGCTTGGTCTGCGTCATAAATTACTTAAGGCTTTGGTGATCCATTCGCAAATGAAAGGAGTCCCCAATAAATAGTGCTTCCATGAGTCTAAGGCATGTACAACTGCGAGGAGTTCCTTTTCATATATCCCTAGAGCTTGCTCAACAAGGTCGAGCCTTCGACTTTCATAGGCTATGGTGTGCCCTTCTTGGAGCAAAACAACTCCAAGACAATCACCACAAGTGTCACATTGGACCTCAAATGGCTTTGAGAGATCCGACAGTGTAAGCACAGGTTGTGAGATAAGCGTTTTCTTAAGCTTTCCGAAAGCATTTTTCTCCTTGGTAGACCATGTATACCTAACGTTTTTCCTTGTTAGGTCATGTAATGGTCCTGCAATTTGTGAGAACTTTTGTATGAAGCGTCTATAGTATGCACACATACCTATAAAGCTTCTTAGTTCATGAAGATTCCTTGGTTTAGGCCATCCTTTTATTACCTCTAACTTTGATGGATCCATTTGGATGCCATCTTGAGAGATAATGTGACCTAAATACTGAATCTCTTGTATTTCGATTAACATAAAGTTTATTCTCTCTTAAGACTTGAAATATTACTTGGAGGTGTTGCTTGTGTTCGTCTAATGAATTAGAGTAGATGATGATATCATCAAAGAACACTCCAGTAAAGGTTTGATGAGGCCTGAATAGCTTCTCTATCAAGCGGTTGAATGTGGCTGGTGCATTGGTCGAAGCCAAAAGGCATGACAATGTATTCGTAAAGACCAAGCGTAGTGCATAATGCAGTCTTTATAGTATCTCGATCAACTATCCTTATTTGATGGTAGCCACTTTTTAGGTCAATACCGAAGTAGGTTGACCAATAGGTCTTCTACTTGTGGAACGGGAAACCTATTCTTGATGCTGATCCTATTTAGTGCTCTATAGTCGACACACATACGATATGTGCCATTTTTCTTTTGCACTAATAACACGGGTGAGCAAAATGGAGATGAGCTAGGCCTAACCATGCCCTTTTCAATTAACTCATGCACTTGCCGCATAATCTCCTCTTGTGAGTGTGAGAAACTCTATAAGGAGGTTTATTAGGCGGTGAACTTCCTGGAAGAAGTTCAATTGCATGGTCATCATTGTCTCGTTTAGGAGGTAGTTCACAAGGGATGTTGTCAATAAAGACATCCTGAAACCCCGTGAGAAAATTGGATAACTCTAATTCCTTGTGGTTGTTTATATTTTCTTTTGCTAAAGCATTAGGTTCATTTTGAGAATCTTTAACAAAAATCATGTACACGAAAATAGAGCTCTTTATTGAATTGTTGAAGCTTGCGTATGTACAATGGGTATAGTGTTACCCATCTCCTCAACATCTATGTACATATCTTTTTCCCCAAACCTAAAGTAGATTCTTCTTTCAGAGCAACCATGCCATCAAACCATGGTGCCCCTAGGATTACATCCTCATGCTTGAGAGGAGAGATAAAGAAGTCCTCTTTGTCCACATAGCTTTGGACATGAAGCCTCAATTTCCCAATTAAGGGAGTGATTGAAGCTTCTTGCCCCTTGAAAGCACCATCTGCGGGTAGGACGTCTCCCATCTCATTGGCTTGGATACCTAGCTTGGTGGACAACTCTGTGGATATGAAATTGTGAGTAGAACCAGGATCAAAGAGAACAAAAGCATCATGTTCCCTTACCTTTCCCCAAGCATGGCACAGAGGAGATCCTTTGTGGTGAGCTTCCTCTTCTTGGATTTTGACCAAGGTAGCTCTAGGAGGCTCATGGCGGGTGTTCTTCTGGGGACAAGCGTGGTACACATGCCCTTGCTCATTGCACTTGAAACAATGGTTATCCTTGAGATAACGCTCAAGCTCTTCAGAAGAGAGTTTGTTTTTGCCTTTGTAAACTCCCTTCTCCTTAGCTTTGTTGTAATTGGAATTTCCCTTAGGAGACTTTTGGACATTGTTTTTCCCCTTAGGTTCATTGGAACCCTTGTTTTCCGTGGGCTTAGGATTTCTCTTAGCCCCTGTTTGGAAATTGATCCAAGAAGCCACCATAGTATGGTGTATAACCGCCGATATGGTGCGTGGTCTTTGGGAGTTGACATACTCCACCATTTCTTCAGTTAAGCCCGCACAAAATTGTTGTTTTTGCTCTCCAAAATCTATCTTTTTGAAGACAGTGGCTTTGAGATGTAAAACCCAAAACTTTGCTACATATTTGTGAATGGATTCGTAGGGAGAGAGCTTCAAGCTTCGCCATTCGGTGAGTACTTTGTCTTTGGCATCGGTGGCCAAAAACTGCTTCATGATGGAAGCTCTTAAAGCTTTCCATGTTTGTGGAGCTTCACTGTTGGCCCGTAGGCTAGACCACCATTGCCTGGCGGACTTTTGAAAGTGCATGGCTACATGGTGTAGCTTAGAGGACTCTGTGAAGCCCTCATCTCCAAACGCCGCATCAGATTGTTTGATAAAGGCCAAGACTTTGTCCGTAGCACCAAAGGTGCCATCATAGGTAAGGAAAGAGATACTTTTTCCTCTCTCTTTGAACTTCTTGAGCTTGGACTACCTCTTCCACGCGGCATAGGATTTCTATGGCCTCTTCTTTTTGATGGTTCAAAAGTTGCACCATCACTTTCTTCAGAAGATGAAGAATTTGAGGAAGATGGAGAAGAGGGTGACCTCTTCTCGCCTTTTTCTTGCCTTGATCTTCTTTGTATACACCATCACTTTCATAAGAGGAAGAGGATGAAGAAGATGGAGAAGAGGGTGACCTCTTTCTCGCCTTTTTATTCTCTTGATTTTTGTCATCCCTCTTTGAATTATGGTGAGCAATTTTTGTGCCCTTCGTATGGATCCTTTTCTTCTTCCCGAATCGGAGAGAGGCCTCTTTTGGGAGTCTCACAAGGAGGCTTCCTAGATACTCTCTCATCATGGTGAGGAGCTTGGAGAATCCCTTGAGCACAAAGCTGCCATTGCACTTCACTTTGGAGGGATGGATTTTCCATGGCTTGTTGAAGCCTAGAAACAAGGTAGTTAACAAGCATAGGGGCATCATTAGTAGCCTGCTCATTAGCAAAATCAAAGCTATCAACATTAATTTCACTCTCTTTACTATTTTCAACCATTCTAACAACTTTCAGGTGTAAAATTTTTTAGGTGTACTTTGGCACTTCAAGCCCTAGTTGCTACTTCTCTTTACCCCTTTAGAAAAGCACTCAAGCTATTGTACCCATGGCTCGAATACCATTAATTGCAAGGAATAGAAGAGAGGGTCGTTCAACACCAAAACAACACCGGCTCCTGTCAAGCTTCTAATAGCTCAATAGTGGTTAGCCCTGTAGGACTCCACTATTAAGACCATAGCTCTCGACGGTGATGCCCCGTTATCTGCACAAAGATAGGCGCACTGCAAGGCTGAAAAATCCCTATTCTACTTGCTCAATTGCAATTAATAATACCAACCATTTATAGCTAGCTTGAGGACCTCCCTTCTTGAGCAAGACTTGGCCCCATTGCAATATTGTTACACATGTAAAATGGACACTGATGTTGGGGAAGATTCTCCTTATATGGATGTTCTACCTGGGATGACCGAGTCTGACAATGTGGATTGGGTCCGCCTAGCAGCAACCATAGACACTTGGGGAAATAGGGGGATGACCTGGGTAACACCTAAGGGGGATGAAATGCCAAATCATACCTTTAAATATGATAGGAGCAATGCATATATCTTCTGATGACCTACCAGATGAAGGCTTAACCGAACCAGTAGCATCTCAAAAGACTATAGCCCACACGATGCGGAGTCAGAATCATCAATTGAAATTGACTCCTAGGATGAAGAATCTGAGTTAAATCTTGGTGCAAATGTGGGCACAAACCATTCAGGACCCAGTGGTACCCGAGATGAAAATCTATCCGGGAGAGGAGAAGACATGAGTAGCGATTCATCTAGTGACTCTTGACTGGAGGAAGGTCGTAATTGAAAATTAGACAAGAAGAGTAAGAGATATAAGAGGCAACGATATCGAGCAAATGTGCGTGCTAGAATAAATAAAAAGAATCTATTGCAGAATGGCTTAATTATATGGGGGCATGTGATGCTCATTAAAAGTTGGTAGATAATTGGGGTGAATACCTTCAAAGCATCATGTGGTGTAGTCCACAACCCATTGACATCGCATAGCTAGAGGCTACAGAGAAGCCAAAGTTGAGCCGTACTATAAGGAGACGAAAAAATCAAGAGCTCAACAAAAAAAGGAAGTGGAAGAGAAATCACAGTCCACAAAGCAACAAGACCCCACAGACTTACACCCTACACTTGATCATTTCAAATCCAATACCTAAGAGGAATGTAAGATTGTGTATACAAAGGCCCAAAAAATACCTATCGATGGAAGCAATGGAGTCTATTGTTACCACCAAGCAACCACCTTTTATGTAGCCATGGGCGAGGAATCCTCTTCTTCGTGGCGAGAAATCCTCCATGACAGCAAGTGTAGAGCGGTGAGTGACACACCATTGTCATCTTTGAGCTTCTACTAGTTTAGGCTAGTTGCATGCTTGGAGCCATCTGTGGCTCGCACACAGTGTTAGGCAAGTCCCTTGCTTTGATACGTGTGGCAGAAGCCCACATTTTTGGTGCTGTTGTAGGGGAATCGCCCTGCACTAAGCTCAAGAGGCACTGTTTGTGTTAGGAAGGAAGAGGAAGGAGAAGAAGTTATTTCTACAAGTTTTTATTTCCTGTATAATCTTTGTTTTCTGCCAATGTCTGCTTGCACATAATCTTTTGCGCAGTTAGTAGTTAGTGTATTAGTAGTGAATGAGTAAGTAGTAAGATAGTTAGCTTGTTTTCTGCCAATGTCTGCTTGCACACAGTCTTTACATAGTTAGTGAATAGCTTGTTTTCTGTCAATGTCTGCTTTTACACATTTTTTTAAATTTATTTGAACAGTTGGTAGTTAGTGTGTTAGCTAGTAAGCAGTTAGGAGAGTAGGTAACTTCACTGTCAGTTAGTAGTCAGCAAAGTAGTTAGTAGAGTAGTTAGCTATAGAGCAGATAAGGTTAGGTTAGTCAGAAGAGTAGGTAAAGGTTTGGTGTGTGTGTGTGGCCCAAAAAGGCGACTGAAACTTCACGTAGCGATCGCGTAACCTTTTTTTTATAAAAACGCTCGGGATATTTGGGACCAAAAATAAATTCGATAATTAAAATAAAAAATTTATTATCCTAAAAGGAAGGGACCGGGATCATTCCCCCCAAGCCCAAGCCCAGGCCCAAGCCTCAGGCCTCATTCTTATGATATACTACTTACACTACCCTATATATAAAGACTAGGATCTCAAGTGAAGGGAGGGTATGTGGGACAAGTTCCTCAAGTTCTCCACGATCCCCTTCACACTCACCCTTTGGACTTACTAATTGTACTCCTCTCCCCGCTTAGGAAAAGACTAGTTTTAGGATTTCGAGGGCTGTACGTAACCGAATCGGGGGCTGTAAAGCATGACATGTCCCTTTAGCCAAGACGCTCATTTTAAGCTATTGCACGCCATATTCTGTGGCTCAGTGGAGAAAAGGAACCAAAAATACAAAATGTTGGGTTGTAAACACCTTAAAAACTAGATGAGCGGCCTTCACGGGAACTCATCAACACCTCTAGAGTGTCGAGGTCACATGCACCTACGCTCTGGTCGTGTGCTAGAGGAAGAGCACATCAAAAGTGTCTCCATTTACGCGGACACTCATTATTCCTCTACCTTAGGCACTAGGCCCTTAGCGGGAACCCAAGGTAGTACCACTCAGGATCCGCATATTGTGTCCAGTGACTCTTCCTCTGACTATGACATCATGGAGGGTTACCCAATGCCTAATCCTGATGGCACAAGCCAAGACATGCATGCCATGAGCCCACGGTCTGGGCCGAGCGTGCTACCTGCTTGAAGGAAACCTTTAGTAGAGCCACTCGCTTTGAACATGGAGCTAACGATGTAAATGAGGGGGGGTGGGGAAGTAGATTCTCCATTCATGACCAACATAAACCCTTTGCCCTTAGAGAGTATGCACGCGAATACTCCATTCACTGCACCCCTTGACTCTTCAGAGTTATTCCCCTTCGAGGTTATATTACCTGATGGTAGAAGCCTTGCCGAATACAAGAAGTTGAGCAGTATATCATTGCAGCTAGGGAAAAGGAAATCAAGAGCTTACGCAAGGCAGAGCAACAAAGAGAGTTAAAAGAGAAAGCCCCTATGTCAATATCATTGCTAGGAGAGCAATCAAGTGCTCCTGAATTAGCAACCACTAAGGGTCAACCCATAGAGAGCCACATTGCATCTAGTCCAAAGGACACCTCTAGCACCTCAATCCTAGATGGAGCATTCCTAAATGAGAATTGGGAGTATGAACTACAAACAAAAACTCTAACCGACCTATACACAGGTCACACCTATCACGTGGGTTGGTTAGATGTCCTGCAATCCACAACGGGTGCTACTAGTGTGGAGGATCAACAACAAAGAGTTTGTGGGGTCATCCATAGGGTTATTAAGCTAGAGAGACAGAACAAGGGGATCCACATGCCTTCAACGGGTCTCATGAGATTCTTGGATATAGGGAAGGCTAAACAACCAACCTTATCGCAAATGGAGACTCCCTCGGTAAGTCCGATGGATCCTCCATATGTTGTTTCGCCAGGGGTCTCAGTGCAATCTGAGCCCACAAGTGATAGCTATACTTTTCCAAGTCCAGCTCATCTTTCCCTTGATGACACTACGGCTACCATGCCTACCCCAATGATGTTGTGTTGAGTGCCAGGAAGTCGTGATGATGAGAATTGCATATGCACATACATGCTGCTCTAGACCGAGGATGCCATGGAGAGAGAGAGAGAGAGAGAGAGAGAGAGAGAGAGAGAGAGAGAGAGAGAGAGAGAGAGAGAGAGAGAGAGAGAGAGAGAGAGAGAGAGAGAGAGAGAGAGAGATACCACAACAATGGGTGCAATCATCCCCCCATGCCTAGAGTGAGCTGGCTTCCTCTAGGCATGTATTTATATTATTTTTCCAAAAAGGAACAGCTCATAAATGAGGCTATTTACATTCCACTTTGGGGATAAAGACTTTATTGAAATAACTTAATTTTTATTAACTTATTCCATGTCCTGCTCTCTGCTGTCAGCCACCTACCCACGACTCAGCTAGCTTGACCTGCTACATCACGCACACATGACCATAATTGTTAGTATCTCACTTCTCAGAATCCATTCCATAACATACCCCGGGGCAACAAAAGCAAATGACATCAGTTGTTCATAACAATAGCAAAGTAATATGTGGTGGGCAAGTTCCACATGTAAATATCACGGAGAGTCCTGCCTCACTGGGCGTAGGAACTCTAACACACATGTAGATAACAACAATAATTTCCATATCACTTGCATAACAGAGAGACCTGCCTATCAGAGGCATAGATACTCTAACATGTGTGTGAATCAAATTCATTCGAACCACCCAATGTACCAATGAAGTCCATTCATAATTGTATTCCATTCCATTGACTGACAATCCAACCATTCTACCAAAGGTGATGCTATGCATTGCCTAAAGGTGCCTCGTCAGGCCTAAATGCATTACTATGATTGTGGTATGCAAAAATCAAGTGCAGGTACATGAGACTTAAAGTGGCTCTGCAGGAAGCCATTGGCATTCTTCGACAGAGTGATTCTTATATTTAACAAGATATCTATGATATTGGGTACCGGTGCGTGTAGTAGTGACATCATGATCAATAATTGATTCTAGAAGTAATAATTCTTCATCATCTTCAAGTAAGGGTGGATCGTCAAAAACAGGTGCAATAGGTGGTGTACTTTTAAGTTTGCGCAATAAACTTACATGGAAAGAGTTGTGAATGCGACAGAGATGTGGAATGTCAAGCCTGTATGCATTGGGATTAATGGTTTCAATGATCTTGAAGGGACCAAAAAATCTAGGAGCTAACTTGACCTTGGGGTGCTTTTCAATGTTCTTTAAATGACGTTTTTCAATACGTAACCAAACATAATCATTTAAATTGAACTCAATGAACTTACGCTTTTTGTTGGCTTGTGTTGTGTAGTGTGCTTTGGCTTTTTGGATAGCTGTAGTGACTTCTTGTAAAATGCGAGTGTGATCCTGTGCCTGGGTGTTAGCTGCAGGGACATTACTAGTGAGTGTGGTCAGAGGAATACACAACTTCTTACCATAGACGATCTCGAAGGGAGCTTTTTTAGTGGCGGAGTGGAGAGTGTTGTTGTAAGAAAATTGGAGGAGAGGAAGATGTTGGTCCCAATTTGCTGCATTGTCTATTGTGTAGGCCCTAAGGAGGTCAAGGATGGTACTATTGGTAGCTTCAGTCTGGCCATTACTTTCAGGGTGGAAAGCAGACGTGAAGTCCATTTTGGATCCTAAATTAGTGCACAGTGCAGACAAAAAATGATTGCAAAATCAACCATCACGATAAAAAATTAGTACTTTAGGAAAACCATGATGAGGGAAAATGTGATTTAAAAACATTTTGGCATCTTGAGGTGCAGTGAGTCTTTTTACAGGGAATAAAATATGCTTGCTTACTAGACCTATCTACAACAGTCCATATCATATCATTGCGTGAAGAGGTGGGTGAAAAACGGGTAATAAATTCCATGGAAATCTCTTGACAAGGGCCCGTTGGAATAGGCAGGGGCATAAGAAGTCCACGAGTTCTACCATGGTGTCGCTTCACACGTTGGCAAACAATGCAGTGTGAGACAAAGTGTGCAACATTGTGCTTCATGTCATGCCAAAAGAAATAGTCAGTGCAAGCAGAGAGAGTGCTTTGAATACCTTGGTGACCCATATACTTTGGTGCATGCATCTCATGAATAGCAAGTTCTCTGAAGTGTGAAGTGACACAAGCGTTTGACGATAAAAGACAAAACCATTTGCAAAAGAATAGTCACCGACAGGCAAGTAATTATTGGCAACCAAATCAGACTAGGCATGTGAAAAATCCATATCAGTTTCATAAGCAGGAACCATAGAATCAAAAGATTGATCATGAATTTCAGCAACAAAAAGATGATTAAGATACACCGATTGAATGTGGTGTGTGTAGCCGGTGGAGATGTAAAACCTTGAGGTGTTTGTCCAAATGTACGATGTTGTGGACCAAAATTAAAGACAGTGCGTGGAGGTGGTGCAAGACGTGGAGTAAGCAAAGCACGTGCAGGTGCAAAATGACGAGTGTGTGGTGCTTGATAATTATTGGGGTTATACCTGCGTTTATTATTGAAGCACGAGAAATTGTTGAAAGGAGGAGGTTGGTGTCGCGGTGGATTAACTTGCAGCATATGTGTGATCGAATTGATCTCCTTCTCAGCATCATGTGCATAAGAAATAGCTTTGTAGAGAGTGGCTGGCTTCAAAGAATGTAGCTTGGCTTGAATACCCCGTTGAAGTCCATCTTCGTACTTGATTTGAAGCGTATCTTCAGGAACATCCTCCATCATGCGCAGGAGCAGTAGGTGTTGCCAAAATCTGTCAGTGTATCGGCTCACTGTTTCGCCGTCTATCCAAGAGAAAGCAGACCAGGCACGGCGAGCCTACAAGTGGAATTGCGATGGGAGAAAGTTGTGCTTGATTTGGCTTTGAAATTCGAGCCAAGTGGCTGGGAATTGTGCACTGTTGCGGGTGACGTTCCACCAAAGTGAAGCCTTACCGATCATGTGGTTTGTAGCACACTTAATTTTATCCTTCTCGAAGAATGATTCGTCAGCAAAACAATCATCAAATTGACTAAGCCAAGAAAGAACAATGTTACCAATTTTGTAGCCATCATATAAGGAAAAAGTGAAAGCGTGACGATTGATTTTTTGTTCTTTGCGGTCGGCTTGGTTGTCAAAGGTGGCCTTGAAAAATTTGGCAAGGCGTTCATCATTGAGCTCAGCATCATGGTCGCATTTTTCGCGTTCAGCAAGTTGGTTTTGGAGATCTTGAACATCCTGCTAGAGAAGCTCGATTTGTTGATTGGTAGAGAGTGGGTCAAGCAGCAAAGAATCATTGGTCGGCATGATGCAGTACATGAAAATTGCGTGATGGTTTCCGCGATACCGGAGTCATAGGCGAGGTAAGATGAATCGATGGCTTCGGCGAGGAGTTGCAAAGCAACGTGCTTCTGCTGGAATCTGCGGTGATTATTTGCGATGGGACAGACGTCGTCTTCTGTTCGCATCAAATAGGGGTGATGTAATGGGGAGAAACCATCATATCATCAAAGAAATTGCCGAGGTTGAAGAGTGATGCTTTTTTTTTTCTTTTGGTTGTGGTTGTGGTTGTGCGACACCGGCCTGTAGGGTGTGTTTGTGTAGGGACGCTTAAGAGTAGGGTATGTAAGTGGTTCTTCAGAGGGCAGGACGATTGCAGAGCTGTAAGACCTGTGTGTGTGTGCAAGAGCCAAGGGGGTGAAAGGGGGAAATAATGCAGGTGCTGCAGGGTCGCTGGAGATCCAGAGGTACTTGGTGGCCGAGGACGATGATGACAGAGGAATGTAAAGAATTGAAATGATGGTGTTTCATTTCAGTGCTACGTTTAATTCAGCACCAGCTCGATATGGTTCTATGCATGGAGTTTGAGAGGGAGTGCAATGCATGAGGGTCGTGCTGCAGCATGTGTGTGTGGTGTGTCTGTTAATTGTGTGTTTGCATGGTGGGTCTCTCAACGACCTTAAGTGGGTGGCACTACCCCCTATCAAAGAGCAGTAGTCTCAGTGTCTAAAGTGTGTGAGCGTGAGACAAAGCTGTAGGAGTGGGTAGGTGTGTAGGTTCCAGAGAAGAGGGGTTGAAGAGAGTCGTGATTGGTGAACAGTAGCCCCGGCGGTATAGCAACTCGAGTGTGTGTGTGTGGGAGCGCCACCGAAGGATTATGCAAGGTGGAGAGCATTCTGGGTGGATGCATGGCATATGTGAAAAGTGTTGGAGAGTTGTGATATGCCTGCATGTGAATGCTGCCGACAGCTGGTTACGCTTGATGAGCCAGCTTGCTCATGGTCTGAGGGTGGTGCAGAGTGGGTGGCGGGTATGCCATGCAAGCGTATGCGGCTTCCTGCGCTGGCCTGTACCATAGCCTTGCACCTCTAAGCCGACGTCCTGTGCTGGCCTGCACGCTCGAGTTTTTTTTTCTTGGGTACATACAATGTGAAAATGATCAATTGCAAGACTGGTTTTGCATGCTTGCGCGAGCAAAGAGCATCCAAACCCTTGAGATGTCAAAATCCATTCTTTGCCTCGTCTTGCGTTGAGCTTATGTTTCCTTCGGGTTCTCAATGCCGTCTCCTTGCAAAGTTTGAGCATGCATAATTTCCTTTGCATGGGCCCTTGGTCTTTGTACATCTGCATCTCCGTAGCACAACTGGTCGTGCTCCCTTTCTACACGAAGGGGATGATATGGGTTCGAATCCCATCGAAGAAAATCTTCTATGCTAAGACAAGCAATTAAGATTTGATTGGAAAAATCACTACATATTTAAGAAAAAACGATGGTTTGTAAGCATAATCATGTGAATTGGAAGTAGAGTAGCACTTATTAGTGTATGCATGTTTCTCCTTCGGGTTGAGAATCAAATGGAGCGTCGCCATGGGCTCTGATACCACTGTTGAGTACCAGGAAGTCGTGATGTCAAGAATTGCATATGCACGTACATGCTCCTCTAGACCAAAGATGCCAGAGAGAGAGAGAGAGAGAGAGAGAGAGAGAGATAACACAGCAATGGGTGCAATCATCCCCCCATGCCTAGAGTGAGCTGGCTTCCTCTAGGCATGTATTTATATTATTTTTTCAAAAAGGGACACTCATAAATGAGGCTATTTACATTCTACTTTGGGGATAAAGACTTTATTGAAATAACTAAATTGTTATTGACTTATTCCATGTCCTGCTATCTGCTGTCAGCCACCTGATCATGACTCAGCTACCTTGACCTGCTACATCACGTACACATGATCATAATTGTTAGTATCTCACTTCTCAAAATCCATTCCATAACATGTGCATGCCAAGAAACACGCCATGGACCTCATTTGTTAGTAAAGCACCTGCTGCATGGTAGCTCAATGCTGACAACAACCCCTACAAGTGTGTATCAATCATATGCACCTATGGTCCTCGTACTCATGTAGTTCCTACCCCTCCCATTGTTTCAACAACCTATGCTTTACAACCACAACACTGAAGCTCTTATTTCCATGGGACCATATTGGCTAGCATTAGCATGTCACATCTGACGTCTGCTATGCCTAGGGACACACATATGAACTTTGGGCCGCCACATGGCACAACACTGTACCAAACCTAGAACCCAAGGGCTTCCTATGCGCCAAGCCCAATGCCAATACCTACTCCACATGTAGTCTCTGGAGCGCCTTCACCCACGGTGCCTGCTCACTTAGGTGACTTGGCAACATTTGCTCAAGCTATTGGTCGATCTATTGCTGAGAATATGCATAACACGCCTGATAGAAAACCTAGAAGTAAGGTAGTACAAATAGCCAAACTCACACAAAAATTTAGTGGAGACGGGGATGTGAGAAAGCATATTGAAGTGTTTGAACAAATATGCAATTCTCTAGGAGAACACAATGACCTGCATAAGAGTAATGCTTTAAGCCTAACCTTAGTGGAAGGCAGGGGATTGGTATAGAACCCTAAGGGTGGAAAACAATTTACCGTACTCTTAGGAGACTGTTCTTGAAAGAATACATACAAGAGGGAGTGCTTTGGGGTGCAGCCTCTCAGCTCCAGAAAGCCCAACAAGAGGAAGGAGAGTCGGTGAGAGACTTTATTAGTCGCTTAAAGGATTTGAATTCTTGTTGTAATCCAAATGAGCGCTTCAATAATAATCAATTGCTTAATAGATTCATTAGGGGATTACGACATGAGGATATCTACAATGGCCTAGTCATTAGAGGTATCACCACTCGGGAAGCAGTCACCACCAATGCGATCCAATTGGAGGATAATTTAATGATTCAAGGAGAAAGAGTGTCTGTTGAGCCTAAATCTTACTAGCTCATAAGCATCGGGGCATCAGCCTATGACCCTAAAGCCTATTGCTAACGAGCCAAAGATATCTGAGATGACTTTAGCATATCTCACCAAGGCCATTCAAGAGAGTCTTAGAGACAATCGCACTGCGAAAAACAATCATATGTATCCAAGAAGGGAACAACAATGGTGTTCAGTATGCTATGGTCCACATAGTACCAGTGAATGCCCTACTTTTAGAGGAAAATTCAATGTAAATTGCAATGCCTGTGGGAGGTATGGTCATCAAGCTAAGGATTGCATAGTATTTAAGCGCATGATAGACAATAGACCCACCTTAGCATGGACACACACACCTCGAGTGCTTGCATTGGTGCCGGCTCTAGCTCTTGAAAAAACGTCACAACACATGGTCTCTAGGGCCCAAAATGTTGTTCAAACAACACCCTTACCACCTCCAGTGCTAGGATCGCAACCACTACATCCGAGAATCACTTCTTTGAATCAAGTGGGTTGTGAGTCATCTATTGCTTGTTTGGAAGCCTGTGAGGAAGATATAGACCCTAATATTGCCTATGGGATTGATGCGCTTGAAGAAACTCTACAATACTACATGGAGGACTATTGGGGACAAGTCAAACCTATGTATCAAGTAGCCGCTCTTGCTGCAAGAGGCCAAAATATCAATTACATTGCCAAGAGACCACCTCTTCAATGCTATGAGTGTGGAGGTCCACATCTTGTAGCCGAGTGTCCTATTAGGCTACAAAAGAACGCCACACTAATTCAAACCAATCAAGCGAGCCACGTCTACAATGTCGATACTCATGTGTAATCGATGTGGCATAGATCATTTGATTTCCCAATGTCCAAATAATCCAAATGCGCCAAAGATCACGCCATTAAACTTGATTGAGGTTACAAAGGAGCCATCACAAAGTACAGCTATGGTACCAGTAAATGTACTCACACAATGGATGCTCCAAAAACAAAATTATATTTTTGAAGAAAGAGACACGGCATCAATTTCCCAATCTCAAAAAAATAAGAAAACACGAAGGAAGAGATCCCAAAAAGCAGCGAAGTCAGACCCCTATTCAAAGACCAACATAGGGACTGGTCACGACCCCACATATATGAACAACGTTGAAGAGGATTCCGATTCAGGTGAAACCATGAAGACCAAAATGACCACTAAGAAAGAAACCAACAAGGAAGATCATCATGAGCCACAATGGCCAGGATCCAAGAAGAAGATAGGAACTTATCCAAACCCTACAGAGGAGATCGAGCGGGTCAAGCAATCAAGGAGTTTGGTAGAAGATACCCAAAGGGATCTAGAGCCAGCACCTAGGTAGATCGAGATTACAAACACAGTGTTCCCTATGCAACAACAACCTCAGAAAGTCCATAGACCCCTAGCCATACCTAGTGTCATCCAAGAAGAAAGTGACTGAAAGTCATGGGAAAGTGGCCGTACTCACTTCTTGTTGGGAGGAATGTTTACAGAGGGACCACCTAACCCTATCGAAGAAATGGAGATCCCATTTTCCCCGCGTCAAGGGACGGCAACGCAAAAGGTGCCATTAAATATTGCCAAATTGATGGATTTCATGGCTTTCGAAGTTAGAACCACCATCATGTCCAAACTATGAGGAGACCTTGAGCTATTCTTAGCTCTTTGAGCTTTCCTCAATGGAGAACTGAAGGTTAGGCTACCACAATTTGCACTGATGGATGGAGTTAGGGGGATGCCAATAGAGAAGAAAGACTTAGATCCACAACCCAACCTAGATGAGAACTCTATTGTAGAAATACCTGTTAATAGGTTGGGACAATACTTTGAGGGAGATGAATCCAATGCAACCATGCCAATTACTACCAAGGGATTAACTATGAAGGGAACCCTTGATGGTGGCGTTGGAGTTAACATTGTGACTAAAAATTGTTGGGAAACTATGGGAGGACCTCACCTTAGAACCACAACTATAGTAGTAAACATGGCCAATGGGTCTATTGCTAAACCTATTGGGATGCTAGAAGATCTCAAGATTAAGGTCTTTGGACATAAAATTAGAATTACCTTCATTGTTATGGATTTCTCCAAGCACACTATGGCATCCAAAATGATCTTAGGACGTCCTTTCATGTGGGAAGCAAAAATGGTGCATGACTGGTCTAAAAACCATGTCTACTTGCAGTTCCAAGATTCTGTCATTCAAGTGGATCTTGTAAATTGGTCGAGCACATCCTCTAGGAAACAGGTTTATAATTGATCATAGATCTGATGCCACAGTTCACTCAGTCCCATTGCAGTATTATTACATGTGTAAAGCGGACACTGATGTTGGGGAAAATTCTCCTTATATGGATGTACTACCTGGGATGATTGAGTCGGACATGTGGATTGGGTCCACCTAGCAGAAACCATAAACACTTGGGAAAAGAAGGGGACAACTGGGTAACACCTGAGGGGGATGAAATGCCACCACTCGTACCCTTAATATGCTAGAAGCAATGCATATAGCTTCTGATGACCTACAAGATGAAGGTCTGACTGACATTGGAACCAGTAGCGTCTCACAAGGCTATACCCACACGATTTGGGGTCAGAATCATCAATTGAAATTGATTCTGAGGACAAAGAATTTGAGTTGAATCTTAGTGTAAATGTGGAGAAAAACCATTCAAGGCCCAGTGGTACCCTAGATGACAATCTAACCAAGGGAGCAGAAGACACAAGTAGTAATTCATCTAGTGACTCTTCACTAGAGATCGGCCGTAATAAAAAATTAGACAAGAAGAGTACGAGATATAAGAGGCGACGATATCGAGCAAATGTCCGTGCTAGAATAAATAAAAAGAAATCTACCGTAAAATGGCTTAATTGTATAGGGGCATGTGATGCTCATCAGAAGTTGGTAGATAATTGGGGTGAATACCTTCAAAGCATTATGTGGTGTAGTCCACAATCCATTGACATTGCACAACTAGAGGCTACAGAGAAGCCAAAGTTGAGCCATACCGTAAGGAGACAACAAAATTGAGAGTTAGCTCAACAAAAAAAGGAATTGGTAGTGAAATCACAGTCCATAGAACAACAGGACCCCACAGACTTACACCCTGCACCTGAACATTTCAAATCCTACACCACAAAGGAATGTAAGGTTGTGTATACAAAGTCTCAAAGAAAACCTATCAATGGAAGCAATGGAGTGTATGATGGTCCAATGATAGTTAAGGAAAGAGAGCTAGCAGACTCAGGAGAAAAGTCCAAACCTATTTTCATTGCCCAAGATCTCACAGAGACTGAAGAGTGTGTACTTAAAGAACTTCTCAAGGAATTCAGGGATATATTTGCTTGGACATATCATGATATGAAAGGTGTTCCACCTTCCGTGGTGCAACACACAATCCCCATGAATAGCATGGCTAAACTAGTTCAACAACGACCCTACCCAATGAATCCTAAATATGCAAAGATCGTTCAAGAAGATATTGAAAAGCTTGTGAAATGCGGATTCATATACCCTATTGAGCACTCAAAATGGATGTCTCCAATAGTGATTGTGCCAAAAAGGAATGGAAAACTCAGAGTATGCGTGGATCTCAAGAAGGTCAATGCCGCCACTAGGAGGGACCATTACCCCTTGCCATATTCAGAACATGTGCTTGAAAGAGTTGCAGGGAAGGAAGCTTATAGCTTTTTAGATGGGTACTCTAGCTACAATCAAATCACAATTACACTAGATAACCAAGCTAAAACAACCTTTATAACCGAATTTGGAGTGTTCGCATTTTGTGTTATGGCTTTTGGCTTAACCAATGCCCCTGCTACCTTTCAAAGATTAATAAACATTGTTTTTAGAGAATATTTGACGGAGTTTTGTAAAGATTTCTTAGATGACCTTTGTGTTTATTCCTCTTGGAAAGAGCATCTATCATGCTTACGAAAAGTTCATATTGTATCACATCTTCTTAAACCCTTTCAAATGCCAATTTTGGGTTAAACATGGAGTCATTTTAGGGCATATAGTGTCCAAAAATGGGATTTCCAGATATGAGAGAAAAATTAAAGCCATTGCTGAATTGTCACCACCTACAAACTATAAAGGAGTTCAAAGGTTCATGGGCCATGTTGGTTATTACGACGGTTTATTTTAAACTTTGTTGAGATAGCTCGTCCATTGTATAAACTTCTTATTGAGTTTCACTGGACCGCGGAGTGTGACCATGCTTATGAGTCATTGAAAAAGACCTTGACAAGCACTTCCATTTTACGAGTGCCCGATTGGAATTCAATTTTCCATGTGCACATTGATGCATCAAATTTTGCTATTGGATGTGTTTTAGCTCAACCAGGAGAACATAAATTGGACTACCCCATTAGCTTTGCAAGTCGTCAATTGAATGATGCCGAGAGAAACACTATAGAGCGAGAAGGTTTAGTTATGATTTACGCAGTGAAGAAATTTTGCTACTACCTTCTTTTGCCAGTAAGTTTGTTTTCAATGTGGATCATCAAGCCTTGTTGTATCTAGTAAATGAAACTTATTCCATGGGAAGAATTACATGATGGTTGTTAATTCTCCTTGAGTGTGATTTTATCGTTGTGGTGAGACCTACTAAAAGATATGTCATGGTGGATCATTTGTCTTGCATACCCAATGGTGAAGCCCCTACTGGAGTCGATGATGAATTGCCTATTCCTAGTTGAAACCATACCTGAATGGAGTGAGAAGGTTGTGAACTTTCTAGTTAATGGTTTTTTACCCAAAGAGCTTTGTAAGGACATAGCAGGAACTCTCTATAGGCTAGGGAAGACTAGACGTTGTGCTCGTGAGGATGAGTATTTATACATAATGAAAGAAGCCCACATGGGTATATCCGGAGAACATTTCTCAAGGGAACTAATAGCTAGAAAGGTGTTGCAATCAGGATTGCTGGCCTAACTTATTCAAAGATGCATCACTTTTTGCAAAAGGATGTGATGAATGCCAATGTTACAAGATCACACAATGAAAGGATAAGATGCCCCTACATTCTGTTAAAGTGACTCAACCATTTGAAAAATGGGGGTTGGACTTTGTTAACCCTCACGGCTCATGGACACCCTATCACCTACGATGGACGTTGTATTATTTACTTGTAGAGTCAGGTACCGGGCTTGTTGGTCCAATAGGAAATGGGTAAGAGTGATCGTCGATGAGAGGCGCACTCTAACTGGAACATTCAAGGGATTAGTTGGCTAAGCATGGGCGCCCAAGTGTGAATGGGGTGAGCTCATATAAAAGTCAACTAAACCTAAAATTCACTTATTCTCTCATTTGTGCAATTGAAGAGTGCTCTTGCTCCATCTCCATCTTCTTCTTCTTCATCTCCTTGTGTGTGTGTGTATGCGAGAGAGAGAGAGAGAGAGAGAGAGAGAGAGAGAGAGAGAGAGAGAGAGAGAGAGAGAGAGAGAGTGCGATCGAGCATTGCAGTGGCACGACGGCGGCGAGGCAGTTGAGTGTGGCATAGCGGCGTCTCCCTCTTCTTCGCGGCGAGGAATCCTCCACGAAGCAAGCGTAGAGCGGTGAGTTGACACACCATCGTCATCTTTGAGCTTACTAGTTTAGGCTTGTTGTGTGCTTGGAGCCATTTGTGGCTCGCATGCGGTGTATCGGCAAGTTCCTTGCATTGATACGTGCGACATACGCACACATTTTTGGCGCCGTTGCGGGGGATTGCCATACACTAAGCTTGAATGGCACTCTGTGCTTCTTTTGTGGTGCAATTTCAATTGTAGAAAAGGTAAGGAAGGAGGATGTGTGTGTTGAGAAGAGGGATTTGGTGTTATACTGTGTGTTTTTTTTGTTAATGGAGTTTTCAAAGGTACTGTGTTTATTCTCTGTGTACTAAGGTTGTTAGTTTTCTGTGTACAATAAGTAGGAAGTAGATCTGTGAGAGCTAATAGACTGTGTTAGTGTGTAATAGTAGGTGTATTACTTAGAAGTAGGTAGATAGAGTGTGTGTGTGCTCTCGCGCAGGCCGCGGCGACCTTATCCTTTAAAAAAAAAAATCAAATTTTGTTTAAAAAAAAGGTAGGACCGGATCGGGAATATCTCCCAAACCCAAGGCCAGACCCAAGCCCAACCTCACGCTTAGACCTAGGCCTCAGTCACCTTTTAAAATTATGAATTTTAGCTTCACACGTAGCTAAAAATCGATTTTTTGAAGACCAACGGAATTTCAGATGCCCGAAAATTGTGCTATAAAGCACACAACGACCCTCTAAGTGATACGCTCGTTTCGAGCTATCACAACACTTTAATAAAAAAAATCAAACATTAAAAAAACATTAAAAATGTAAAAAACACGAGTGAAAACGGATGCTTAAAAAAGGTAAGCGGTGTGAGTGGGATGAAAACACACACAGCGCCTCTATAACGACTCAACACACACTCTTGGAATGATACACACACACACTATGGAGCACCACTCGGCTTACACAACACACCTGGCCGAGACAGGGAACACACCTCTGGAGTGAGAGGAGAGAGACTATCCACTTGCCCACTCCACACACACACACACACACACACACACACACACCCAAAAAACTCAGCTCAAAAGAGGAGAATTTCTGATGTTTAGATACAATTGAGCTTGGGCCAACACCAATGGGGCAAATAGCTCACACAATATGGGTAAAAGATACCAGATACAATCACAAATTGGAGCAGAAGCTTCGCTCATAGGAGAAACTTACACAGCCAAAACAGCAGAAAAAGAGTGAGAAATTTGGCAAAATGGACAGTGCCATCGCGTCCAGAACGGCCCAAAACCCCAGTCTACAATGTCAAAGTGCTCAAATCCGACATCCGATGAGCAGTTTACGACCAAAACAGGCTCCAAAAACCCCAAAAACACACCTGCGACTGTTCCTCCTCTATTCTCCACGTTTTTTCTGGTCTTCTTTCAGTTTTTTCAGTTCCCACACTTAGCTTTATTACTTGGGCACCCTTGGCCATTTTGTTGACCTCAAACGGACCCCGAACAGGCCAAAAACTGACCTCGCAGTGCATAGTTGTCACCCTGTTGCATCCATACGCACACCTGGCACTCAGCTTCTTTCAATAATGCATCCCGCCACCACGTGAAGTGGCCCCAAAATATGGTCCTCATGATGACCTTTTTGCATAATTATCATAAGAAAACATCCACGTTGTGTTTGTACTTATCAACGTGCAAATATTGACCACATTCGGCCTTCTGACGCCACTAGATTCCATCTGACGCACCTGCTTACCATGTCGTCGGCCCGCGGATAGCTTCCTCGAGAAGTTTTAAGTGCTACCAACTCCTCATTATTGTAGAAAAAACACATTGGTACTGGTAATAGTGAAAATCGATGCACTATGTACATGGTGTCCTACCTGTACACATGTGGGCCCCACGTAACCACCTGGCTATGGAAAATGGGCAATCCTTTATTCGATGCACCATGCATGTGTATGTACATATGCGCAATCCCTTGCTCCAAAAAACTCCTGACATAATTTGCTCACCCCCTAGCCTGCTAGAGCATTCATGCTCAGTAGCAGCACTAGTAGATGCTCATTCCACCTGGATCAAAAGGCCAAAGGCATATTGCCTGATTCACAAGAAGCATCATAACACCACACCTACATTTGTCAAGAATCAACCAAAATGCACCATAGGCATATTCAACTAACACATCCGCTCTGCCTGGAGTTCCAAAATCATAAATATTGCATGCCACATTCAACCCAACCGATATAGACAACTCAAGTGACTCATCACCTGGCATCTTGGCTTCACCAGCCATAGCAACAACCTGAAAATCATGCACCCATGTAGCTAAAAGCATTGTGTGAAGGTAAAGTTTTTGATATCCAAAGCACAAGAGTATCCCCGCAGCACACATATCCCTAGCATAGGCATCCACATAGATGAGATTGGACTCATATATGCCAAACTGCTTCTCATCATCATAAGCATACTCATCATCACACATAACTTTATCCACATCATAATCATGGCTAGCACCATTATCCATAGCTTCTAGCATGGGTTCATCAGTCTCCAAGAATACAGATCCCTACTCTAAACCACAATCATGCTCACAAATCGGTTCAATCACTGCACATACATCAAAATATGGCTTCAAAACATGCTCCACATCCAAAAAATCCACAAAATGGCTCTCAACCTTGCCCTCTTCCCTATTTTCCAAGGAACTAGTATCCAAAGATACGTGCTCATCATCAATAACCTCGACCTCACACTCACACCCAGAATCACAAGGTACACAAGTAGCCGATGCATCCTCTTCAAGACTTTTCAATCCTGTATCCAAAGCATTACTCACCTCTTTTGGATCTTCCATAAACCTGTCAACCTGCAAGACCTCTTTACGCTTCACAATAGACCTTGGGAAGAAACGAGAAACATCATAGGATACGATACTTTTCACCTGCTTAGGCTTAACTTCATCTTCCATGTCAAATCCATTTTGCACATGCATACCTGTACTGATACCATGTTCCTCAAGATGCTTAAACTTCCATTCCTTGTGCTTTGCAATGCATACCGCATCTTCAAAAGACTCGGGCGTCTTCAACTCAACCTCGAACCGCAACCAAGGTGACAAACCATCAACAAAAGAACTTTTCTTCAATGAACAAGGGGGGGTCTCATCCTTAAGAGCAACACACCAACGAGTCCATAAATCTGTAAAACCTTGTACATAGGCATCAACACCTTGACAAGAACCTTGCTTAAGAGCATTGAGCTCATTCCATACTGCATTTGCATCTTCAAAAACCTGGAAACGCTCTAAAAAAGCTTCTATAAACTTGTGAAGACTCAAACCATAAGAAGAAGCCACTGCTTCTTTAGCTTCCAAATCCATGAACCAAACACGGGCCTCATCTTTCAAAAGCAATCCAAATAGCCTCAAAATCTTCTCCTCATCACACATATTGTTGCTTATGCATGCCACCTCGACTTGCTCCCGAAAGTCTTCCGCATCTTCACCACTTCTTCCATGAAATTCCGGATAAGAGAAAGCCATGGCTACCCAAGTTACAATGCTTTAAGAACCCCTTCGAACACACGTGCAAGAACCCAAGACTTTTGACTACCCAATTCCCTAAAACTTCAATGGAGCTCAGCTTTAGATAAGGACAAACACATGCACATCAAATGAGTTTTCATAGTTGATCATCCGAATTACAACAGGCAAAGGACATTCCAGTATCTCCCTTAATCTTCTTGGCCCGAACATGAAGACTGTGTGCTGCTGGAAAAAAATCTTCCTGGACACATGAACATTTATCTGGATTCTTTAAGTTAAATGAAATGGAGTGTTGAGGGCCATTTTGATCATCCATTAAAGCCAACCATGCAGCTCCCAAGAAGGCACACCTGACTTATCCTCTGATTTTGCCAAAATTTCAGCAGCATCACAGCGTAAATGGCTCAAAAGACCAAAAAACCAGCCATCACAACTCGGGAAAATTTTGGCAGAGTTTCCCCAGAAGTAGAGCAGTGTGAACCCAAAATATAGACTGTATATGTATGCATAAACTGTCAACAATAGAACCCGAGCATCAAATAGGACTCACTAGTACATAGCCTATGGCGAGGTCACGAAAAGGGTGCTCCAGCTACCTGTATCACCGAAAGGATCTCCACATCTGAGAATCCCCCAACTCAATAAAACCTCACGCTATCGACCCTCACACGAAGGCTAATGCAAATCGCGTATAGTCAAGTCTCAGAAATGACTATCTTCCAGACCAAGTCTCAAAAATGGTTGGGACTGCCAAATAAAACCATATATGGCTCCACAAAGGCGTACCATGGCAGTTTCCACAAGTAACGTACAATCCAACAGACAATGCGCTCAAACAGGCGCCAAGTGATGCATACCCACAACAACTGTAAGTGACACCAATGCTAGTATATCACTATACTCCAGCTACCTGTACCTGTGTGAATCACCTGTACCTGTACCTGTCCCTGTAACCTGTAACCTGTAATTTGCAACCTGCAACCTGTAATCCCGAATCTCGAAGCTTGAAGCTCGAAGCACAAGGTACTCGAAGAAGATCCTCCGTGGGGGCGCCAAAAGAATGTGAGCGGGATGAAAACACACACAACGCCTCTATAACGACCCGACACACACTCTTGGAATGATACACACACACACACACTATGGGGCACCACTCGGCTTACACAACACACCTGGCCGAGACAGGGAACACACCTCTGGAGTGACAGGAGAGAGACTATCCACTTGCCCACTCTACACAGACACACACACACACACACACCCCCAAAAAACTCAGATCAAAAGAGGAGAATTTCTGATGTTTAGATACAATTGAGCTTGGGCCAACACCAATGGGGCAAATAGCTCACACAATATGGGTAAAAGATACCAGATACAATCACAAATTGGAGCAGAAGCTTCGCTCATAGGAGAAACTTACACAACCAAAATAGCAAAAAAAAAGTGAGTAATTTGGATAAATGGACAGTGCCATCGCGTCCGGAATGGCCCAAAACCCCAGTCTACAATGTCAAAGTGCTCAAATCCGACATTGGATGAGCAGTTTACGACCAAAACAGGCTCCAAAAATCCCAAAAACACACCTGCGGCTGTTCCTCCTCTATTCTCCACGTTTTTTCTGGTCTTCTTTCAGTTTTTTTAGTTCCCACACTTAGCTTTATTACTTGGGCACCCTTGGCCTTTTTGTTGACCTCAAACGGACCCCGAACATGCCAAAAACTGACCTCACAGTGCATAGTTGTCACCCTGCTACATCCATACGCACACCTAGCACTCAGCTTTTTTCAATAATGCATCCCGCCACCACGTGAAGTGGCCCCAAAATATGGTCCTCATGATGACCTTTCTGCATAATTATCATAAGAAAACATCCACGTTGTGTCTGTACTTATGCACGTGCAATTGATCACATTCGGCCTCCTGACGCCACTAGATGCCATCTGACGCACCTGCTTACCTCATGTCGTTGGCCCGCGGATAGCTTCCTCGAGAAGTTTTAAGTGCTACCAACTCCTCATTATTGTAGAAAAAACACATTGGTACTGGTAATAGTGAAAATCGATGCACTATGTACATGGTGTCCTACCTGTACACATGTGGGCCCCACGTAACCACCTGGCTATGGAAAATGGGCAATCCTTTATTCGATGCACCATGCATGTGTATGTACATATGCGCAATCCCTTGCTCCAAAAAACTCCTGACAGCGGTTAACCTTCGAAGTTATTCGCCGACGCTTGTAGGGTGCGAAAGGCACATACATCTGCGCTCTGGTCGTGTGCTAGAGACAGAGCAACTAGAGAGAATTTCAACTTACGCGAGTTCTCAATATCCACCTACTTTAGGTTCCGGACCCTCGGCGGGGATCCAAGGTAGTAGAAACCAAGACCCGAACATAGCGGCTAGTGAATCTTCCTCTGACTACGACGTCATGGAGGGTTTCCCAATGCCTAATCCCGATAGCTCAAGCCAAGACATGCATGCCATGGGCCCGTGGTCCGGGTCGAGCGTGCTTAGCCGCTTGAAGGAAACCTTTAGTAGAGCCACTCGCTCCGAACATGGAGCTAATGATGTAAATGAGGGGGGTGGGGAAGTAAATTCTCCATTCGTGACCAACGTAGACCCTATACCCTTAGAGAATGTGCACGTGAAAACTTCATTCACTGCTTCTCCAGACTCTTCAGAGTTATTTTCCTTTGAGGTCATATTACCCGATGGGGTAGAATCCTTGCCGAAGTGCAAGAGGTTGAGCGACATATCCTTGCAAGGAGGGAAAAGGAAGTCGAGAGCTTATGCAAGGCGGAGCGACGAAGAGAGTTAAAAGTGAAAGCCCCTATGTCATAAGGACACCCCTAGCACCTCAATCCTAGATGGAGTGTTCCTAAATGAGAACTGGGAGTACGAACTACAAATGGAAACTCTGACCGACCTATACACAGGTCACACCTATCACGTGGGTTGGTTAGATGTCCTACAATCCACAATGGGTGCTACTAGTGTGGAGGATCAACAACAAAGAGTTTTTGAGGTCATCTATAGGGTTATCGAGTTAGAGAGACAGAACAAGGGGATGAACATGCCTTCAACGGGTCTCATGAGATTCTTGGATACAGGGAAGGCTAAACAACCGACCTTATCGCAAATGGAGATCCTCCATATGTTGTTTCGCCAGGGGTCTTAGTGCAATCTGAGCCCACAAGTGATAGCTTCACCTTTCCAAGTCTAGCTCATCTTTCCCTTGATGACACCACGGCTACAATGCCCACCCCAATGATGGGCATGCCAAGAAACACGCCATGGACCTCATTTGTTAGTAAAGCACCGCTACATGGTAGCTCAATGCATGCAACAATACCTACAAATGCGTACCAATCGTATACACCCATGGTTCCTCGCACTCATGTAGTCCCTACCCCTCCCATTGTCTCAACTAACTACGCTCCACAACCACAACACCCAAGCTCTTATTTCCATGGGACTATACCGGCTAGCATTAGCATGTCACATCCGACGTCTGCTATGCCTAGGGCCACACATATGAACTTTGGGCCACCACATGGCACAACATCGTACCCAACGTGGAACCCAAGGGCTTCCTATGCGCCAAGCCCGATACCAATACCTACTCCACATGTAGTCTCTAGAGCACCTCCACCCACGGTGCCTGCTCACTTAGGTGACTTGGCAACATTTGCTCAAGCTATTGGTCGATCTATTGCTGAGAATATGCGTAACGCGCCTGATAGAGAGCCTAGAAGTAAGGCAGTACAAATAGCCAAGCTCACAAAAAACTTTAGTGGAGACGGGGATGTGAGAAACAATATCGAAGTGTTTGAACAGATATGCGAGTCTCTAGGCGAACACAATGACCTACATAAGAGCAATGCTTTAAGCCTAACCTTAAATGGGCAGGCAGGGGATTGGTATAGAAACCTAAGGGTGGAAGAAAAAACGATTTACCCTACTCTTAGGAGACTGTTCTTAAAAGAATACATACGAGAGGGAGTACTTTGGGGTGTAGCCTCTCAGCTCCAGAAATCCCAACGAGAAGAAGGAGAGTCGGTGAGAGACTTTATAAGTCGCTTGAAGCATTTGAATTCTCGTTGTAATCCAAATGAGCGCTTCAACAATAATCAATTGCTTGATAGATTCATTAGGGGATTACGACATGAGGATATCTACAATGGCCTAGTCATTAGAGGTATCACCACTTGGGAAGTAGTCACCACCAATGCGATCCAATTGGAGGATAATTTAATGATTCAAGGAGAAAGTGTATCTGTTGAGTCTAAATCTATTAGCTCACAAGCATCGGGGCATCAGCCAATGACCTTAAAGCCTATTGCTAAGGAGCCAAATATATTTGAGATGACTTTAGCAGATCTCACCAAGGCTATTCAAGAGAGTCTTAGAGACAATCGTGCTCCGCAAAACAATCATATGTATCCAAGAAGGGAGCAACAATGGTGCTCGGTATGCTATGGACCCCATAGTACCAGTGAATGTCCTACTTTTAAAGTAAAACTCAATGGGAATTGCAATGCCTATGGGAGGTATGGTCATCAAGCTAAGGATTGCATAGTATTTAAGCGCGCGATGGTCAATAGATCAACCTTAGCATGGACAGACACACCTCGAGTGCCTGCATTGATGCCAGCCCCACCTCTTGAACAAACATCACAACACATGGTCCCTAGGGCCCAAAATGTTGTTCAAACAACACCCTTACCACCTTTAGTGCTAGGAACGCAACCACCACATCCGAGAATCACTTCTGTGAATCAAGTGGGTTGTGAGTCATCTATTGCTTGTTTGGAAGGTCGTGAGGAAGATATAGATCCTAATATTGCCTATGGGATAGATGTACTTGAAGAAACTCCACAATACTACATGGAGGACTATTGGGGACAAGTCAAAACTGTATATCAAGTAGCTGCTCTTGCGACAAGAGGCCAAAATATCAATTACAATGCTAAGAGACCACCTGTTCAATGTTATGAGTGTGGAGGTCCACATCTTGTAGCCGAGTGTCCTATTAGGCTACAAAAGAACGCCACACTAATGCAAACCAATCAAGCCAGTACGTCTACAATGCCGATACTCATGTGTAATCGATGTAGCATAGATCATTTGATTTCCCAATGTCCAAATAATCCAAATGCACCGAAGATCACGCCATTAAACTTGATTGAAGTTACTGAGGAGCCATCACAAAGTACACCTGTGGTACCAGTAAACATATTCACACGATCGATTCTCCAAAAACAGAATTATATTCTTGAGGAAAGAGACACGGCATCAATTTCCCAATCTCAGAAAAAGAAGAAAACACGAAGGAAGAGATCGCAAAAAGCAGCGAAGTCAGACCCCAATTCAAAGACCAACATAGGGATTGGTGATAACCCCATATTTATGAATGACGCTGAAGAAGATTCTGATTTAGGTGAAACCATGGAGACCAAAACAACCACTAAGAAAGAAACCAACAAGGAAGATCTTCATGAGCCACAATGGCAGGGATCCAAGAAGAAGATAGGAACTTATCCAAACCCTACAGAGCAGATTGAGCGAGTCAAGCAATTAAGGAGTTTGGTAGAAGATACCCAAAGGGATCTAGAACCAGCACCTAGGCAGATCCTGATTACAAACACCGTGTTCCCTACGCAACAAAAACCTCACCAAGTCCATAGACCTTTAGCCATACCTAGTGTCATCCAAGAAGAAAGTGACTTAAAGTCATGGGAAAGTGGGTGTACTCACTTCTTGATGGAAAGAATGTTTATAGAGGGACTACTTGATCCTATCAAAGAAATGGAGATTCCATCTTCCCCACGTTAAGGGACTCAAGGCCAAAAGGTGCCGTTAAACATTGCCAAATTGATGGATTTCATGTCTTCAGAAGTTAGAACCACCATTATGTCCAAACTATATAAAGACCCTGAGCTAGTCTTAGCTCTTCGAGCCTTCCTCAATGGAGAACTAAAGTTTGGGCTACCACAATTTGCACAAATGGATGGCGCTGGGGAGATGCCAATAGAGGAGGAACACTTAGATCCACAACCCAACCTAGATGAGGACCTTGTTATAGAAATACCTGTTAACAAGTTGGGACAATACTTTGAGGGTGATGAATCCAATGCGACCATACCAATCACTACTAAGGGATTAACTGTGAAGGGAATCCTTGATGGTGGCGCTGGGGTTAGCATTGTGACTAAAAATTGCTGGGAAACTATGGGAAGACGTCACCTTGTGACCACAACTATAGTAGTGAAGATGGCCAATGGTTCTATTGTTAAACCTATTGGGATGTTAGAAGATCTCAAGATCAAGGTCTTTGGACATAAAATAATAGTTACCTTCATTGTTATGGATTTCTCCAAGCAGACTATGGCATCGAAGATGATCTTAGGACGTCCTTTCATGAGGGAAGAAAAAATGGTACATGACTGGTCTAAAAACCATGTCTACCTGCAATTCCAAGATTCTGTCATTCAAGTGGATCTTGTAACATGTCGAGCACATCCTCTAGGAAACAGGTTTATAATTGATCATAGATCTGACACCACAGTTCACTCGGCCCCATTGCAGTATTGTTACACGTATAAAGCGGACACTGATGTTGGGGAAGATTCTCCTTATATGGATGTACTACCTAGGATGACTGAGTCGGATAATGTGGATTGGGTCCACCTAGCAGCAACCATAGACACTTGGGGAAATAGGGGGACGACCTGGGTAACACCTTAGGGGGATGAAATGCCCGTACCCTTAAATATGCTACAAGCAATGCATATAGCTTCTGACAAGACTCATCCTAATATAACAAAGAAAACATACAAGTGGGTCCCTAAATCTTCTTTAGCGACCATGGCTAGTACTAAAAAATAGAAGCCTTGTAAGAAACGTACCACTCGCTCCAAGAAATTTAAGAAAATGTGGCGTTGGATCCCTTAACGATTATTGGAACCCTAAGGCTACTATCAAGAAAATGATCAAATCTGGGTGCTAAAACGTAGATTGTGTTCTTACATGTCACCTGACCTATGTGCGCCCAATCCCGTAGCTATAAAACAAATCGACGATAGGGAAAGAAACAAATCACGGAATGCTACACACCTACTCCAGAGCTAGTTTGGGTACCAAAGAAGGAACGATTTGTTCCACCTAGCTCAAGAACAGGGGAGTCCCATGAAGCTCTAGCTCCTCATGTAATGCATCCATAGAGGTAAAAGATTTTCCACAGTCTCCACCTACAATAGTGGACCACCATAAAGCTACAAAGGAATCCACACCTCCCAGTGGTCAAGAATCACCTGATGAACCACTTCAAGTTCAATCTTGGGAGAGTACCTTACCACCCTTGCAACTTGATGAGGCACCTAAGGTAATAGAAAACTAATGGCAAAAATCCTCACCTATTACCAACAACTGGAACAATTGGTTTCAAAGGGTGACAAGCACATTTCAAACGGTATGATCTACCCAAGGAAGGGGGGAGTGATTGCTGACAGTCATCATTCACTTGCTTCCCTCTCAACCTTCCTCCCTGACCTCTCAATCTCCCAATCTTAGGGAATGTACATATAAAGCTTTATACTCACAAAAAAAAATAAAAATAAAAAGCAAGAGCAATTAGCAAACGAGTATGCACAATAAAAGTCAAAACATTGACCCAGACCTACACATTCACATCCGGTACACTGAAACAAAAAACTATGTCATCAAACACCTTTGATCCTCATCACTCGAGTGATGGAGGGTAGGTAGGATTATTACAATAGAAGTGTTTCTGTTTTAGAGTTGAGTGATTAGAAAAGTTATTTGTTCCCACTGATGTGCCTCCTAGAGGTATTCTTTGTGTTTCTTAGTGTGTACAAGAACGTGTTGCTGTGGTTAGGATTTGGACCTTCATGGAATCTTTTTCTCGTTCACACTTCAAATCAAGCGCAAACATCAACACAAACAGGTGTTTCTTGTCCATTAACATTGCCCCTTATCTTTTTGCATCCATGTTTGTCTGCTTTAATTGTGATTGATAGCATAATATCCATCACATTTTCCTAGTATCAAACATTTAATTCAATGTAATTTTTTGTCATAATCACTTGTCTAGGTTTTAAAATCAAGTAGTCTGACTAAGCTAGTTTGACCAAGCTAGGTGTTAGAGATCTTCTCTTAATACCATGGGAAATTCCCTCCTAATAATCAATGGTTACTTAGGTTCTTAATCCTATTTAGGCAACATTGTGTGAAATGTATTAGGGATTTCTAGTGGGCTTGACCCTATTGAACTTTAGCTTAAGTATTATAAAGGGAGTTTACTAGTGTGATGAGCTTGGGGAGGTGTAACAGTGTTATATGACCCCCCAAAGTTACAAAATTGAAATGCTGAAAACGAACAAACAAAAATTCAAAGTGCCACAATGTAAAATCTTAAGCTGGAAGAGAAATCTCAGCTTGATTTGGTACTTCACTCACATGTATCGCCTATGGTACTAGAGCCCTAGAGGTTCCCAGTGTGGGCGCTTTTCCTTGAAAAGCAAAAAACCCAAGGCATACAAAATAAGCACACACATCAAAAGTAAATCAATGAGAAAAGACTTTTGGGGGATCAAAGAAAAGGTAATCAGTCAGGCGATGATTTCCTGAGAAATTCCTTTTGTCGTAGCTTAACTACAAGGTCTTCTAGGTATAGCCTCTAGTCAGCCCTCGAACATGAAATACTTGGCTCTCACGATTAAACAACTTAATTGACCAGAGAAAATTAAGAAGCTTACCCATGGTATTAATTGTCGATCTCTAGTGCCTTTCGATCGTTAAATTAGCGATCCCAGACTTGTTTAATTTTTTACCTTTACATCTGTTTATGCATTTGATTATATTGTAATTTAATGTTTATTGCTGACAAATGGTTTAAAATTATGTTACCAATCACATTGTCTGCCTACAACTGCATATGATTTTTAATTCTATATGAGAATGCAATTACTGTGCCAATGTTGTTTGATTTTGCAGTGACTAAAGAAGGCTAAGGACATTCATCTCAAATGCACTTCCACCTCGATAAACGAGCTTCAACTCAATAGCTTCCGAGGACGGAATCTACATCAGGAAGGGGTGCATGTTAACCCTCATGGCTCACGGACACCCTATCACCTATAATGGACGTTGTATTATTTACTTGTAGAGTCTGGTACCGGGCTTTTTGGTCCAATAGGAAAAGGGTAAGAGTCATCTTCGATGAGAGGTGCCGAGAGGCTCACTCTAACTGGAACATTCAAAGGATTAGTTGGCTAAGCATGGGCGCCCAAGTGTGAATGGGGTGAGCTCATATAAAAGTCAACTAAACCTAAAATTCACTTATTCTGTCATTTGTGCAATTGAAGAGCGCTCTTGCTCCATCTCCATCTTCTTCTTCTTCATCTCCTTGTGTGTGTGTGTGTGTATGCGCGCGCGCGCGCGCGTGTGTGTGTGTGTGTGTGTGTGTGTGTGAGAGAGAGAGAGAGAGAGAGAGAGAGAGAGAGAGAGAGAGAGAGAGAGAGAGAGAGAGAGAGAGAGAGAGAGAGAGAGTGCGATCGAGCATTGTGGCGTCACGACGGCGGCGAGGTGGTTGAGCGTGGCGTAGCGGCGTCTCCCTCTTCTTCGCGGCGAGGAATCCTCCACGAAGCAAGCGTAGAGCGGTGAGTGACACACCATCATCATCTTTGAGCTTACTAGTTTAGGCTTGTTGTGTGCTTGGAGCCATTTGTCGCTCGCATGCGGTGTATCGGCAAGTTCCTTGCATTGACACGTTCGACATACGCGCACAGACTTTGTAGGCCCAATTAGTCCGACAGCTCGTAGCACTCAATATCGATCTATTATCGTTGCCCCTGACTATGTGACAAAGTGGGCGGAAGCCAGGGCGACATGTAAGGTTGATGCAAGGTCAACTACCAAGTTTCTCTTTGAGAACAACACTACAAGATTTGGTTGTCCCTTTGAGATTGTGAGTGACAATGGCACTCATTTTATAAATGGCATGATAAAAGAATTCACTACCAACTTCATGATAGCTCACCATAAGTCCACACCTTATTACCCACAAGCAAATGGCCAAGCTGAGAGCACCAACAAGACCTTAATCTCTATCTTGACCAAAACGATGGAAGCTCATTGCACAGATTGGGATTTGAAGCTGACTTCAGCCCTATGGGCTTATTGTACTTCTTACAAAGTGGCTATTAATTGTACACCATTCAAAATGGTATATGGCCAAGAAGCAGTTATGCCATGGGAGTTTGTAATTCCTAGTCTGTGTGTAGCTTCACAAGAAGGTTGGGATGGTAACCCTTTAGTTGAGCACTTATATATCCTTGAAAGGTTAGATGAAGAAAGGCAATTGGTGGTGCAAAATGCACTTGTGGAGAAAAATAAGAGGAAGAAATGGTTTGACCATCATCTAAAGAACAAGGATATCAATGTTGGTGATAAAATCCTTATGTATGGAGTGCGTAACAAAAAGAAAAAGTTGAAATATGCGGGAAAAGGACCATATAGAGGATATGAAATCACCCCACAAGGGACCATTTGTGTGGAGACTCTTGATGGAGTTGAAACCATTGGATTCCTGAATGAGAGAAAATTTAAAAGATACTATGATCCTTTAAGCCAAGAGGAACTATGTGCCATCCATCAAAAAAAGGCAGCCAAGGCACAAATAGAATTGAAGAAGATACAAACTCAAGTTGAGGCTGAGGAGCGACAACAACGCATAAGACGCCAACGAGAGGCTTACCTTGAAGTTACACATGAATTCCACGTTGAAACCAATGAGGATTGGTTGGACTCTGACACACCTTTACGATACCCTATTGAGCTAAACAGCGCCTATGGAAAAGTACTATATAACGCCTTATTAAACACGGGTGCTAAGTATAATCTGCTATCATATGGGGTGTGGTGTCAGTTAGGAAAGCCATCTCTATCTGAGAGTATTATCCAAGTCAAGGGTGTCAACAAGAAAAAAAACACAATTTTGGGAATCTAGCACACTTTTGTCAGTTATGACAATGGGGTTGTAGCTCAAGACTTTTTGGTAATACCTGCTGGAACTATGGAGGGTAACATAAACCTTGGACGCATGTGGATGTTGGAAACCAAATGCACTATTGATTGGGGTACTGGTAGTGTCATGATGCAACCATCAACTCTTACCCCTATCCTTGAAGCAAAAGTCACCTACATTGCAGAGTCTACTGAAGTTGCTGGATAGCCAAGATTCACAAACCAAAGTGGTTAACTTGTCCTTCTCGACTGCCCATGAACCTAGCACTTCAACACTTGTAGTTGCAGAAGCAGTAATATTGCAAATACTCAACCTGCCCTAGCACTTCAACACTTGTAGTTGCAGAAGCAGTAATATTGCAAATACTCAACCTGCACGACCTTAAGAGTACATATCAATGGGTCCCCAAGGCCTTACTTCCAGATACCTCAACCCTTCCATCCATTTCAAGAAAAACTTGTCATGGAAAACCAAGAGAGCGCTCTAGGAGAGTCAAAACCAAATCTCGATGGATTCCAAAACGACTATTAGAAGCCCAAGGCTACTATGATGAAAGTGATCAAATTTGGGTACCTAAACATAAAATGTGTCTTTTGCTATCACCTACAAAACCATGTGATGGCTAGTTCACCAGAGGCATGCACTTCTATTTTTTATGAAAGGTACCCTTTTTATTTTTCTCAAGTGTTTCACATCTACTACCCTGTACTTTCTTGCGAATGGGATATGGTAGAGAGACTTGCACGTGAGAGAAATTTTGAGGAGTTAGAATGGCTGATACGTCTATGGACAACTAGTGATCCCTAGTCAGTAGCGAATGTTTCTCTAGTAGCACATGCTTATTCTTTTGCACAAGATGAGTATCCATGCATAGCGAGGTTCTTGATTAACACGCTTGTGCAAGAGGATGAGGAAGAAGAAATAATAGAGACTGAGGAAGACTATGGCCTCATGGAAAATGATTTCGTTTATCTAGATGATGAGGATAGAGGCCTAGCCTTAGGAATGACACCCGGTTTATATAATATCTTCTTTCCTTAATTCTAAAAGGGATGACAGATAGGTAGGTTAGGGGTCTGGATTGTGTTTTAAGTTTTTTTTTTAGGAGTTTTAATTTTTTCACACTGACATGCCTCCTTGAGATATAGTGCCTTGATGTAGGACTTATATGGATTTCCATCCACATGGCTTAGGACATCTGCTTCGATGAAATGAGAAATTCCATTCTCCAGGTGTACTACTTTCCATGATTCATGTTTGGTGGATGTATTATTGCTAATTGTGGTTTTTCATGGTTTGTTTGAGTGCAATAGTTATGTTTGTTATTTGCCATTATAGATGTATAAATTTGTCTTTGCTTAAGTTGATTGAACTAGAGTTTAATCTTATAGATGAGCCTTGAGATTAGGAGACCGTGGCTTTAGGTTAACTCATTTACTTGATTACTAGTCCTTGTTGATAAAATTATCTGAATGTTTGAGACCTTAGGAATGTTTTACACATAGAGAAGCTTGCTCACTTAAACAACAAAAGACACTAGTGAGAATACCAGGGAAATGGAAGCAAAAAACATAAGTGCCACAAATGAAAAATCTTACGCTGGAAGAGGAATCCTGGCTTGATTTGGTACTTCACTCACATGTATTGTCTATGGTACTAGAACATTAGAGGTTCCCAGTGTGGACACTTTTCCTTGAGAAGCAAAAAGCCCCGGACATACAAAATAAGCACACACGTCAAATGATTGTGAACCAAAGTAAAGAAAAAAGAAAAAAAAAGACATTTAAAAGACTTCCATCGAGCTTACAATTAAAATTTCAAGCTTTTGTTTGGAGTTGTGAGAGCTAGTTGGCTAATCAAAGCTGAAAAGAACAATTAGGAAATATTGCATTTATATAATCTTCTTAGCTTAGCTAGTACTAGAGTAGTTGTTTTAACCTTAGTCATAGCTAACTAATTGATAACCTCACCCATAAGCCCGAAACTCTTGATTAATTAATTTCATCAAAGTGCAATTTATTTGTCCTTAGTGGCAGTTTAGCATTTCATAAATCTTACATTTACTCATTTCCACATCTACTTTACATTCCTCACATGATTTATTGCCATATAATTCCACTTGCATAAAACAATGACTTTGCCTTGTAGATTCAAATCCAGATGCTCTACAACATGGACAAAACGAGATTTCTCTCACTTGTTTTCGATGGTGGAATCTACATAAGGAAGGGGGGCATGTTACCACCAAGCAACCACCTTTTATGTAGCCATGGGCCGGGCTTGTCGGACCCGCTAGTAGTGTATTATGTTATTAGTCGGGCTTGTCGGTCAGGTAGGAATGGTTAAGAGTGATTGTCGATGAGAGGTACACTCTAAAACTGGAACCTATAATGTGTGGGTAAGATTGGCTAAGGGTGGGCTCCCAAAGTGAATGAGCAAGCCCATATAAAAGTCAATCTAAACCTAAAATACCTCATTCTCTCATTTGTGCAATGCAAGAAGAGTGCTCTTTCTCCATCTCCTTCTCCGTCTCCTTTGTGTCCTACTCTGTGTGTGTGCTTGAGAGAGAGAGAGAGAGAGAGAGAGAGAGAGAGAGAGAGAGAGAGAGAGAGAGAGAGAGAGAGAGAGAGAGAGAGAGAGAGAGAGAGCATTGTGGCAACATGACGGCGGCGAGGAGGTTGAGAGCGGCACAGTGGCAGCTCCCTCTTCTTTGTGGAAAGGAATCCTCCACGATAGCGAGCGTAGAGCGGTGAGTGACACACCATTGTCATCTTTGAGCTTACTAGTTTAGGCTAGTTGCATGCTTGGAGCCATCGGTGGCTCGCACACAGTGTTAGGCAAGTCCCTTGCTTCGATACGTGCGGCAGAAGCCCACATCTATGATGGTCCAATGATAGTTAAGAAGATAGAGTTAGCAAACCCTGATAAGGAGTCCAAACTTGTTTTTATTGCCCAAGATCTGATAGAGACTGAGGAGTATGTACTTAAAGAACTTCTCAAGGAATCCAAGGATATATTTGCTTGGACATATCATGATATGAAAGGTGTTCCACCTTCCATGGTGCGACACACAATTCCCATGAATAGCAGCTAAACGAGTCCAACAATGACCCTACCCAATGAATCCTAAGTATGCAAAGATTGTTCAAGCAGAGATTGAAAAGCTTGTCAAAGGAGGATTCATATACCCTATTGAGCACTCATAATGGGTGTCTCCAATAGTTATTGTGCCAAAAAGGAATGGGAAACTCAAAGTGTCATTAGGGAATTTGGGAGGTCATTTGGAGGGCCTTATTGAGGAGGAGAGAGAAAAGGAGGTGCATCCAATGAACAACAAACCAACATAACATAGAAATAGGAAGAAATAAATCAAAAAATGCACAAGAAAGAGAAGAACATGAGGTAAAACCTCGTTTTTACGGTGTTGAAGGTATCTATATGTGGACCCAAGGTCTGAATGTAGTTATGGTACTGAAAGACAACTACGATAATGTATCATTCTCCCGCCACCAAAATCTCTTGTTCCATCAACCAAGTGTTCAAAATTGGATTTCCCTCCCTTGGAAGCAAGTTCACTCTTTCTTCTACCACACAGAAAGAGCCATGGTTTCTTCTTCTTCTTCTTCTTCCTACCCTAATAGCTCTAGGGGTTGTTGTGCTCTCTCCCTAGCCAACCTCGCCATTAGTCTCCCAAGGAGGCCAAGTAGCACCATAAAATCTATCACTATCTCAAAATCCATCAATATAGATAGTCAATGGCAATAACAGACAATATACAAAGGTTCTTGGGTTCTTATGAAACCAAGGAGGAAAAGATCCTCAACAAAGAATCTATTTTGTTCAGCATGGAAAGCACGAGTGCTAGATTTCAAAGTGGAGGTGGGCAAGAAAACTGTTAAGGAATTTTGGTACAACATGTCTATAGTCACATTAAAGTGATTGCTAATGGTGGATATGTTTCATTGGCTTATCATCCTTGATGCAACTATGAGTGTGTTCATAGCCTTCCATCTCTATTCTTACTTTTAGACCTTGCTGTTCTCTTTATTTCTTTTTTCTTTTGAAGAGGTAAAACAATATTAACATAGCAAGATCAATTTCTTATAAGTTCTTCATTTGTTTCAGTAGTTAGACTAGGTGTCTGTTACATTTTATTGTTGCAATTGCAGATGTCTATCCTTCATCATACGAGGAATGGGAGCCAGTAGAGTGTATTATAGGTCTCATCTCTGTAACCCACACAGACATTGGTGTTTTACAGTATGATGGAAGAACTAGCAAGAGTCTTGTGGATGAGGGAATTTTCTTCTATGAGCATTTCTACCAGCTCAACCAAAAAAATCAAAAAGGTAATTTGGTTAAACTCCCTCTCCCTAGACATTGGAGCTGTATTGATTGGCCAGTCCCGGACACGACCGTGTGTGAAGTTCTTGGAAGAAAGCTATTTAGGGACAGAAGAAAAGGCAAGAAAGAGTTTACTCTCTTCCCCATCTTCTTCATCCTCTTCCTCTTTTGAAGAAAGTGATGGTGCAGACAAGGAGGAACAAGGGAAGAAAAAGTCTAGAAAGAGGTCACCCTCTTCTCCATCCTCCTCATACTCTTCCTCTTCTGAAGAAAGTGATGGTATAGCTCTTGAACCACCTAAAAGAAGAGGCCATAGGAAATCCTATGCCTCCTAGAAGAGGTCATCCAAGCTCAAAAAGTTCAAAGAGGGAGGAAAGAACATCTCTTTCCTTACCTATGATGGCACTTTTGGTGCTACGTGTAAAGCCCCTGGTGGGATTGCCTGGAATGAGCCTCCAAACCTCCCTTTAAATAGCCCTCTGGGCCTCATTCCTTATCCACACTCGCAGCCAGCCCCTTGGGCTTGATCCTTGACCACCGGGCTATGCCCTTGGCATGACATTACTCCCCCATTGGAGAAACGGTTTTGTCCTTGAAGACAAGAGTGATGATACACCAATACTTTCCATAATGGCATCTTGCAGGGATCCAACTGTTTGCTTGACGGGAACACGGTTCAGTAGGAGGTTCAATGAAACCAAGAGGAACATCTTGACTTTCCACATTGTTGTCCATTTGCAACCATCTTGTGTTATCGGTTCCTATCCAATCACAGTGTGTAGACTCCATTTAGAACGCACATGAGCATGCTAAACGAGTTATCACAACAAAGATGTACCCAAAGAATACCTCTTTTCACTTTCCACAGAAGTAACTTGTTGACATAACTCATCAACCAAGTTTAAATCCTTGATTTGTTCTCAAATTTCATCAGTAAACAACTCCACCATAACTAGTGTTCAAGGTTGAAAACATGACTTATACATGAAGAGACTAAACCTAGTCGCAAACATGCTTGAACTTATGGTAAGTGGTAAGAAAACTCTAAGTAGAGCAATAAATGATTACTAAGTGGATTGCTTGGTGCTAACATACGCATAGTTCATATCCTTTAGCACAAGATTACACCTTGTAATCTGCCTATCCTCCTTGGATAATGGATATTACTGAAGTGTTTTTCCCCACGGGTTACAGACAGTCTTCCTAGATGACTGGTAAACGGGGATCACAATATCATATAACATTGTTGAGCAAACAACAATGTCTTGAATAACCATCTTGGTTAACTTGAAAAATCCATCAGCACCCAAACTGAGCCATGACCTCTATTGGTGATTTTGGTAGACCCAAAAGTAAGCTCAAAGAGATACTGCACATAGAGAGCAAAATGCTTCATAATAAGCAACAACTTGATGAATATGCATGCCGTTCCAAATCCGCCTTTGCTAATCACTAGGGTCCATAACACCTAGTGTGCATGCATTTAGCAAAAAACAGATCCGAACCTATATATCCATAATCTTCCTTGTGCCAATACTTATGGCGATTGTGATGCTCCTAGCACACATTAAAGAGGAGTGTAAATAGTTGCAAAAATAAACTAAATACTTTCTATTGCAATCATTTGCAAGCCTTACTGAAATGTTTGAACCATAATAGAAGGTGAAACAGAAGTCACTTCTAGGAAAACAATGAAACTCATAGCCTTGCTATATGTATAAAAAACCATTTGTAATGTTGTTTAGCCTTCTATTATGGTTCATGCAATGTGTGTGTGAGAGACCCTCATTATCCATGCTCCACACTGGCTAAACCGAACTCCTTGAGTTCCTAGACCATGATGTATCCCATGTGACAGCATGTGCCAAATCAACCCCTACAAGTGGGTCCATAACTGCGGAATGCAAAAAATTTATTGTGGACACTGAAGCCCAAATTTATTAGCTCTTATGAGACCTTGTCATCTTTCTAAAGAGAAAAAATGGATGAAAGCAATCAAGCTGAGTCATGTGACTTAGAAATTTAAGCAAAGCATATTGAAAAATGGAACTAAACCAAATCCAATGCGTACCTGGAGGTTGAGCATAGTGTTCCCGTATCTGTAGGGAAAGGTACCTGCCCAATTTTTTTGCCTGCAAAGGCCTTGGAACACTAAGTGAAAATTAGTGAAATGCAAGTAATATTGCACAGGTAACCTTGGGTGTTGCTGTTGCAATCTAGACCACGTGGTTAAACTTTGCAGGAAAATTGCTCTACTAGCAGCCAACCCTTGGCCTATGTCTCTGACCCCCCTTGGGTTGGCCCGTGGGAGTATGTTCCATTGGAAGTTGAAACCTTTTCACTACCCCTTGGCAGTCTGTGGACTCCTTTCCTTGAAAATGAAAGTGTGATGGGTCCAAGAATTGATCATCAATACTTGAAAAAATGATTTGAGTAATCACAAGATGGGTCTTACCCTAATTTTTTTTTGTATAGATACTCTTAGTGCTATAAAAGATCCACTCAAGTTTGAATCGTATTCAGCATTGGATCTGCTCTAAACACCAAAATCCATCATCTTGGTTTTTTGTGAACAGCTGTGTTGTTCAAAATGCTGGCTTCATCTATACACCTTGGTAGAGATAAGCCCTTACGAGTTTAAGACGTTCAAAAACTCAACTTGATATTCACACTTAAAGTATGTAGTGCTAAAATAATGCCCAAAATATCACTAATGGCAAGACTCTTGCTTGTCCATTATAATTGATGGGTACTCAACTGGATGGATTACAAAAAGATGGCTCTTATCCATTCCAAAATAGGTGGCAATAGATGGATTTTAGCCCTAATTGTTACCGTATTGACATAGAAACATGTCAAGAAAATCATGCCTAGTTTCTCTTTTCCCGGATAGAAGTTGAGAAGAGAGAGAGAGAGAGAGAGAGAGAGAGAGAGAGAGAGAGAGAGAGAGAGAGAGAGAGAGAGAGAGAGAGAGAGAGAGAGAGAGAGAATGTTGGGCTGAGAAAAACCCCTTATTCAAATGTGATGTATGCCCCTTGCATGTGATCCCATGCAGACCATGACTGTGTCTTAGTGTAGCCTAGAAGCGTACAACTACACGCCCTCGTAGAGAGAGTCTGAGCTTATCCTATAAGCATACAAATGTGTACTTGTACCATGTCCTCGTAGGGAGAGGTACCATAGGTCACATCCGGTCCCACTGAACTTGTATGTGATCGTGACTGTATTAGAGTAACTCTAAATACGGAATTTTGCATGTGAATAACATAAAAAATGTTTTAAGATATCACCGACGCACCTTGTTCTTGACAGAGTATTTAATGTTATAGTGGAAGCATATGCAATGATGGCTATTGTACGGCCATTGCACTAGTATGCTATGCATACAAAGAAAAAAATAATAATAATAAGCCCTTGGCATCCATGATAGCCTCAACCATGTGATCCATTGGTATGCGTGCCATGCATGACAACACTGGAATGGATACATCATAGTGCAGCCTTGCTTGTGAGCTTATATCCATGGAGTGCTAAAGATGTGTGTCATTATTATTGATCTATATTCAATCAATAATACTTGGTCACATAAGAGAAGCTGTGCTTCACATGAAGATAGGCAAAGCACTTTGCTTTGTACAGTGGCTTCATATGGAGTCTACCCAAGCACTTTGCTTTGCACAATAGTCCAAAATGAAAAGTAAAACATAGACAAAAAAACAAACATAACTTGAAATGGACTAACCTTGATGCCCACTTTATGATAATGCGCTCGAATCTGGCTCATAGCCATATATGCGAAGGACTTTAGAGCTGTCGAATGTCCCGCACATGCCTTCTTGGCTTGGTTAAGCCAATCTCTAGTGGGAAAAGATGCAGACATGTTGCAAAGACTTTCAAGTTTGTATGCAATATATCTTAGAGCAAAGCCTTGCTTCCTAGAATTTGATCCATAAGATGAGACCGAACTGATACTGAATGCTCATAGCAAATAGGTACGCTTGTTGACACATAGGTGTCCAAGTAGAGAAGAATCGATCTTGGCAAAATTTTATAGAGAATCGGCCTTGCCAAATTGTGTAGCGTATTGAGAATCATGAGATTGCCCAATATTGATAGAGATAGCATTTTTAGCATAATTATCAAGAGTCAACTATTGACAAACACTACCAAGTGCCCTTGGCATCGAAAGTCATAGCATCCCGTATGTGTGGTGATTGCATTGGGTTCAGCTCATAGTGGTACACATCAATGTGTTTACCACTACTTTAGATACTTATGTTGCCTGATCCCGAGCAAGTTACAACACCTAGAAGTGATTATGCATTCAATGCATGGAGCCGTGCTCCTGAAAACCTTGTTTCTTACTAGCCTAATTTGTCCCCCTCCCTCGTCTGCTTGATATCTATAAGAGGACATAGGAAAAGAGATATTAAGCAATGAGAGCTATGGCCCAATTGATTGATAGCTTTGTTGTAGCTCCCCATAAGTGATGATTGCCTTAAATGCAAGGCATCATAGCATGTAGAAATCGAATTTCACAAACTACCATCATACGGATATTTTTAAGTCATATCATGTTTCAAGTATCCCTGCATGGAGTGTTGCTCCTTAATCTATACATAATGACATGCCATGCATGCATGCAAACCGGGTTAAAGGGACATTACCAAACTTGGAAATGTCAAAAATGGCTTGCAGTAGTAAAGCCGTGCTATCTTCATTAAGTTCCTTTAGTGCTGTTTGTAAAATGAACGCTAGATCATATTAGCATATGAGTAAATTAAACCAATCTTGAACCTGTTCTAGTCGTGCTGTCTAGCTTGTGGGCAGCTTTATACTGCTTCATACTCCATAGACATCGTGGATAGCTTCATACAGAATTATACTCCATAATTTAAACATGATTGATTTACCTGCCTTATTGACGCAGGCTTTTTATGGCAGCTCGCATCCAATCTTGCATGTCACCGATGACATGGTGAAGCTCCCAAGCTGATGGCTAAACCTGTCAACTCGGCTGCAGATCACGTGGGCTACTACCCTTGTTCAAGGATGCAATCTAGAAGCCCGTGGGCACTGGTCTGTATTGAAAAAAAAAACCTTTTCCCAAGGCCAAAGGCCTGTGGGGCGCTTTAATGTGGAAACAAAAACCATGGAGATGGCACAACAAAACGGCATGAGGGCGAGGGAGAGAGTATCTGCCGGTGTGATGCGGCCTGGCACTCATTGCGGTCACTTAAATCCACTCGGTCAACGACGCACATCGTTCAAGCCCTCCCTTGTGGCGATTGATGCAGATCGAAATTTGTCCCCCTCCCGCCACAAGAAGTCTTGCACACGAGCTTTCCTCCTCCTCCTTCTCTGTCACCTGTCAAGGACTATTGCCCACCGCCTTGCTTCCTTAGTGCATGAGCATGCAAAAGTGCTTGGCTTCATGCCCCCCTTGCCAAAAATAGACTTGCTTTGATACCAATGTAAAGCCCCTGGTGGGACTGCCTGGAATGAGCCTCCCAACCTCCCTTTAAATAGCCCTCTGGTACTCATTCCCTATCCACACTCGCAGCCGGCCCCTTGGGCCTGGTCCTTTGACACTACGGACAAAGTCTTGGCCTTTATCCAATAATTCGATGCGGCGTTTGGAGATGAGGGATTCATGGAGTCCTCTAAGCTATACTAGGTAGCTATGCATTTTCAAAAGTCCGCCAGGCAATGGTGGTCTAGCTTACGAGAAAATAGTGAAGCTCCACAAACAAGGAAAGCTTTAGGAGCTTTCATTATGGGGCAGTTTTTGGCTACTGATTCCAAAGACAAAGTACTCACCAAATGGCAAAGCTTGAAGCTCTCTGCCTACGAATCTATTCACAAATATGTAGAAAAGTTTTGGGATTTACATCTCAAAGCCATTGTCTTGAAAAAGATGGATTTTGGAGAGAAAAAACAAAAATTTTTGTGGGTTTAACTGAGGATATGGTGGCGTATGTTAACTCCCAAAGGCCACACACCATATCTGCGGTCATACACCATACATTGGTGGCTTCACAAATCAAGTTCCAACAAGGGGCTAAGAGAAATCTTAAGCCCACGGAAAACAAGGACCGTAACGAGCCTAAGGGGAAGGACAATGTCCAAAAGTCTCCCAAAGGCAATGCCAACAACAAAGCAGGTAAGAAGAAGGCATTTTATAAAAGCAAAAATAAACTCTCTCCTGAAGAGAGCGTTATCGGAAACATAATTGTTGTTTCAAGTGCGGGGAGCAAGGGCACGCCTATCGTGCTTGCCCCCACAAGAATACACATAATGAGCCTCCTAGAGCTACCTCGGTTGACATTCAAGAAGAGGATGCTCATCACGAAGGATCTCCTCTATGCCATGTTTCGGGAAAGGTAAGAGAACATGATGCTTTTATTCTCTTTGACGCTGGTTCTACTCACAATTTCATATCCACAGAGTTGGCCACCAAGCTAGGCATCCAAGCCTATGAGATGGGAGATATCCTACCTCCCGATGGTGCTTCCAAGGGGCGGGGCAAGAAGCCTCAGTCACTCCCTTAATTGGGAAATTGAGGCTCCATGTCCAAAGCTATGTGGACAAGGAGGATGTCTTGATCTCTCCTCTCAAGCACGAACGAGTATGTAATCCTAGGGGCATCATGGTTTGATTGCATGGCTGCCAGTGTTAAATTCCCTGAAAGGCAAATGTACTTTAGGTTCAGGGAAAAAGATATGTACATAGATGTTGAGGAGTTGGGTAGTACCATACCTCTTGTACATAAGCAAGCTTTCAATAAGTCAATAAAGAGCTTTGTTTCCGTGTACATGATTTTTGTTAAAGATTCTCAAAATGAACCTAATGCTTTAGCAAAAGAAAATATAAATAATCAAAAGGAATTAGAGTTATTCAATTTCCTCAAGGGGTTCCAAGATGTTTTTACTGATGATATCCCTTGTGAAAAACGAGATAATGACGACCATGCAATTGAACTTCTTCCAGGAAGTTGACCGCCTAATAAACCTCCTTATAGAGTTTCCCAAGCTCAACAAGAGGAGATTATGCGGCAAGTGCATGAGGTAGTTGAGAAAGGTATGGTTAGGCCTAGCTCGTCTCCATTTTTTTCACCCATGTTATTAGTGAAAAATAAAGACGGCACATATCGTATGGTTAGGCCTAGCTCATCTCCACTTTGTTCACCCGTGTTATTAGTAGAAAAGAAAGACGACACATATCGTACTTGTGTTGACTATAGAGCACTAAATAGGATCACTATCAAGAATAGGTTTCCTGTTCCACGGGTAGAAGACCTATTGATAAGCTACAAGGGTCGACCTACTTCAGTAGTATTGACCTAAAAAGTGGCTACCATCAAATAAGGATAGTTGATCAAGACATTGTAAAGACCGCATTTTGCACTATGTATGGTCTTTGTGAGTACATTGTCATGCCTTTTGGATTGACCAATGCACCAGCCACATTTAACCGCTTGATGGAGAAGCTATTCAGGCCACACCGAACCTTTATGGGAGTGTTCTTTGATGATATAATCATCTACTCTAATTCTTTAGATGAACACAAGCAACACCTCCAGGTAATATTTCAAGTTTTACGAGAGAATAAACTTTATATTAATCAAAATAAGAGTGAGTTTTTCTTACAAGAGATTCAATATTTAGGTCACATTATCTCTCAAGATGGCATCCAAACGGATCCATCAAAGCTAGAGGTAATAAAAGGATGGCCTAATCCAAGGAATGTGCATGAACTAAGAAGCTTTATAGGTATGTGTGCATACTATAGATGCTTCATAGAAAAGTTCTCACAAATCGCGGGACCATTACATGACCTAACAAAGAAAAATGTTGGGTATACATGGTCCATCAAGGAGAACAATGTGTTCAAGAAGCTTAAAGAGAAGCTTATCTCTCAACCTGTGCTTACACTGCCGGATCTCTCAAAGCCATTTGAGGTCCAATGTGACGGTTGTGGTGATTGCCTTGGAGCTGTTTTCCTCCAAGAAGGGCACACCATAGCCTATGAAAGTCGAAGGCTTGACCCTGTTGAGCAATCCCTAGGCATATATGAGAAGGAACTCTTAGCAGTTCTACATGCTCTAGACTCGTGGAAGCACTACTTATTGGGGACTCCTTTCATTCTACGGACAGATCACCAAAGCCTTAAGTACTTCATGATGCAGACCAAGCTCTCCGACAAACAAATGAGGTGGGAAAATTTCCTTTTGCAATTTCATTTTCATATTGCTCACATTGCTGGCAAGCATAATCAAGTAGTCGATGCACTCTCTAGACGACCGAGAGTGAATGCGGTATTCATAGCAACTCACAATGATCTATCTTCTATGATAGATGAGTACACTATCAATCCCGATTTTAGAGATGTGATTTCAGTCCTTCCACTAGGGAAGAAGGAAGAACCATGTTAGCAACAAGATAACAAGGATACCATTTTTTGGAGCTCCCATGTAAAAACACTTATTATTTTTGATAACTCGGGAATATTGTCAATTCGTGGGGTTTGGAATGACATTAAAAGGAAAAAAATTAACATGGTTCCAAAACATTCCACCGAGGTCAATCATAGACTTAAACACATTAGCTCAAGGATTTGTAGCTGCTTGTTCCAAAACAGGGATTAAACACAATACGGTAGCTCAAATCTACAGCTTTAAACAGAAACATGGTGAGTCTATTAGGGATGTGCGACTCGAATAAATCCAGATGCCCACGGCTAGAGATACTTGCAAAAGAACGACTAGTATCATTATTTTTTGAGGGATTGCTAAATAAAGAACTTCATGCTATACTCTATAGCAAGAAGCATAGAACGTTAGAAGAGTGTATGTTAGATGCTATTGACTTAGGAGACAGTTGTGATATTTTCAATGAAGAAGATGTCCCTAAGGATAACCAAAGTGAGAAAACAACATCCACTAAACCAGCTCAAGTGGGAACAGCTGCTGCAGCACCACTTTCAGTCATAGAAGACATGCTCAAAAGGATGAACGACATGATGAATAACATGCAAAAAGCACCTATGAGGGGACCATGACAAGGGATACCTCAACAGGGACAACCAATTAGACCGCAAAAATGGTGTGCAATCGAGGGTAAATGGACTAACCATGAGACCAATGGAGTGCTACTATTGAACAAAGTATGATGGAAATGTTCAGTACGTGCCCATGAGACCACAAGGACAACCCATGTACACATACCAGCCTAACATGGCATCAGCTCAAAGACCACTGATGGGTATGGAATGACCTCAATCCATGTTGGGTCAACAACCTCCATATCCAAGACATAATGAAGTGTCTGTAAAGTACATGCACCCAGAGGGAGTCATAGATGAACAAGCACTAGTGCCTGCTACACCCTATGTTGAGCCTAGTCCATCTACAGTAATGGTAGAAGGAGATTGGTATAATTCACATCCACCACCAATGGAATAACCTATGTCTTATGCTCCACTAGAGCTTGCACCAATGTATTATGTAGCTAATCAAGGTGTTAATCCTCCTATGGTAAGACCCATGGTTAAGCCAAGAATGGGAAACTGTCATAATTGTGGTGCAGATGATCATTGGAAAAATGAATGCACAGAGCCTGACAAGAACCTCAAGCTGGTTGAAGCTTATTGCATACAATGTTGCAAAAAGGGAGGATACTTCCCGGAAGATTATCCAAAAAATCCTTTAAACAAGGGTAAAACAGTAGTAAACGTAGTCCAAGTGATACCTAGTAGCTCATCTGAGAGTGAACTGATTGTTCCAATCAAGGTAATCACTAGAGCCCAGGCTAGGAAAAAGAAACATAACTCCTCTGATGATTCAGAGAATACAAAAATTGCCTCTCAAAAGACCAAAAGAAGAAGAAGCAAAAGATATGAGATGAGAAGGCACAAACAAAAGGCTGAAATCGAGGAGAAAGAAATTGGTTGATAAATTTTTTGAGCCTATTAATGTAGCCTTGGAAGCCTACCAAGCGAGACTTAAAGCATGCCAAAACATGAAAAACAAATGGAAAAACTATTCTTCTCCAGACATGGAAGCAGCTAAGCTTGAAACTTATCAAAATTTGGTAAGAATCACACAAGAAATGCTGGAAAAATAAAAACCAAGCTCGAAAGTATGGAAAAACCTGAGGATCTTGTGGTAAGAGACACTAGAGAAAAATCTGAAGTGGTGGTAGAACCCCACCTGGAAACAAAAGAGCCAGAACCCATAGTGCCAGGTAGCAAAGATGTTTTAGACGGAATTCCATTCGTAGAAGAAGACTGGCCAGGACACTTATGGGAAAAAGTTAGAGAGATCAATGATAGGAGCCTAACTCTAAAGTCAACTCCTATAGAGGAAGTTTGGTTAGACAAGTAGGCAAGTTTGGCAAACAAGCACATTTCATACTTGTCAAAAAGACTATTAAATCCCATCAAATGGAAACCTCTTTATATCACAAATCTTCAAGTACCACGGCTTGCCAATGTCTATGGTGTTGGATAGAGATCTTAGAATGACCAATAACTTCTGGAAGGGTCTCTTTGAGAATTTAGGTACAAGGCTAAACTTCTCTTTGGTCTATCATCCCCAAACGGATGGCCAAAATGAAATAGCTAACCTAACCATTCTTGATCTACTAAAAGCTTATGTCATAGAAGTAGACCAAAAGTCCCAATAGGAGAAGTACTTACCCTTAGTGGAGTAGCTTACAATAACACTATACATACTTCCATGGGAAAAGCACCTTTGGAGGTGATAGAGGGAAGATCAAAAAGTCCAGTTCTACTCAAGGTACATGGGAAGATCTCCGCTGCAGATCTGCAAGAATCTTTCCAAAAGATTAAGGATGCTATATCCATCTCTCAGTAAAGGCAAAAGGCTGTTTTGCTGATAAGCACAAAAGCGCCCTAGCCTTTAAACAAAATGATTGGGTCTTGCTTAAGTTTCCCAAGACTCAATTAAGGCACACAACAAGCAAGAATCCTACAAGACACCAATAGTACCATGCTAAGTAAAGGCAAAAGGCTGTTGTTGATAAGCACAGAAGAGCCCTAGCCTTTAAACAAAATGATTGGGTCTTGCTTAAGTTTCCCAAGGCTCGATTAAGGCACACAACAAGCAAAAAGGTACTATGTTCCCTTTTAGATTCATAGGCCAATCATTGAGATGACCTATCAACTCAAGTTGCCCAACCATTGGCTCATGCACAATGCTTTCCATGTGAGCCTATTAAAGCGTTACAAAGGAGAGCCACCTCAAGACGCAATCATTGAAGACCCACCAAAGATCGAGAACCAAGAAGAGGTGTTGCAACCCAAGTCCATTCTTCGACATGAAGACAAGGTGTTACGAGGCAGTAGGACTATCCGCGATGATATCTTATCAAGTTTAAAAATTATCCTTTTGAAGATGCTAGATGGATACAAAGGCATACAATTAAAGGATAATCTAAACCTTTTCAATGCTTACAATGAATCCCTATAATAAGAAATGTAAATATGTATAAATGAACAAAGTTTTTATCTTATAAGACTCTCTTTTTCTTTCTTGTGCACACATGTTAATGAGTATGCATGCTTAGGATCATGTTTGTGGAGACGACGTCTCTTGAACACCAAGTAGAGCTTTTCACTCTACTATGGAAGATTGATACGTACTAATGTGCATACATGCTTGCGGTAGCTAACACTCGCAAGCACCAAATGGACTAGTCATCCATTCTGGGATGATGTCGTAGGGTAAAATAGAGGTCCTCTACCCGCTAGCAAACGGACTAATGACTGGGCTTTATCTTCTCTACCTCATAGTGGAGGGCGGCTATGATTTTAAGAGAGAGGTAATGTCATAAAAAATAAATTTTAATTCTCCCAAATTATTTTATCATGCTAAACTGATCATTTAATATAGGGAAGTACCAGGGGAGTAAAAGCTAGAATATTGGTAAGGCTGCCAAACCGGGATCCAAAGAAGGGAAAATTAGGATCCAAAGGGGGACAGTTTGCAAAGAGCAATGTGCTTCAATGGGGCTTAAAAGACCTAAGGTTAATCTCCATTAAGGCTTCCATAGGCTAAGGTTCCTAATTTTTAATTCAATTGTCCAAAAGCCCATGTAGGGGAAAATTGGATGGTCATGGGAAGACTAAAAAGTCTTCCCACATCCCTAGGAAGGAGGGGGCGAGCCCATAGAGGTGGACCAATGAGAACTAGGCTGGAGTAAATTTTGTCTAATCAATTAAAAAATACTTGATAAAAGAACCAATAGAAATTAAGCTCCCTATAAGACTAATGGATAGACTACCAAGGGGTCCAATGAGCATTCAGCAGCCCAATGGCTTGGCTGATTCCTATTGGCCAGAAGGTTAAGAGGTCCAATAAGAGTTTAGTTGAATTGTTTAAATACTTAAAGCTCTCACAAAAGGGAAAGGGGGACACATGTCCCAAGGCTAGCAATCATGCTTCTAATTTATGATTGGCTAAGCTTTACAGGGGCCAATGGGATGCCAACAGAAGAAATTAGCAAGAGGGGTCGACCAAGATGAGAGAGAAGGTTGCTTTTTACTCTAACTCAATGCTACGGGAATGCTACACACACACACACACACACACACACACATACAACTCATGTATGCAAGAAGAACCCCATCTCCTTCTCCAAGCATTGAGAAGTAGAGGTCTACACCAACAACTCTTGGCTATGGAATGCAAATCCAACCAAGAGCCAAGCTTCAATGGCATGCTCATCTCCTCTACCATTCCAATTACTAAGCTAAGCTATGCTATTAGAATGATTATGTGTCATAATAATAATTATCTAATTCTCCTAAATGATTTTCTCATGTTAAACTGATCATTTAATATGGGGAAGTGTCAGGGGAGAAAAAGCTAGAATATTTGTTAAGCTAGCAGACCGGCCACAATAGGGGTCCAAAGGAGGGAAAATAAGGATCCAAAGGGGGGGCCATCTGCAAAAGAGAAATGTGCAACAATGGGCTTAAAAGACCCTAAGGTTCAGCCCATTAAGACTTATAAAATGCTAAGGTTCCAAAATTCAAAGGTTGTGTCTTAAGGTCAAACATTAGGGAAATTGGATGCTTTGTGTGTGTCCCAAAAGTCTTCATGCATCCCTACATAGGAGGGGACGAGCCCTAGTTGTAGGAGATGAGAGAGAAACTCACACATACACACACAAGATCCCTTTACAAAAAGGGAATGAGGGACACATGTCAGCTCCCTAGCCCAGATGCCCACAAGGTGTACTCAAATCCTATTGGATGACCTAGAGTAAATCTAGTTTAATCAATAAAAAAAAAACTTAATAAAAGAACCAATAAGAATTAATCTCTCTAGAAGACTATTGGACAGTCTCCCAAGGGGTCCAATGAGCATTCAGCAGCCCAATGGCTTTCCTGATTCCTATTGGCCAGGAGGCAAAGGGGTCCAATGAGAGTTTAGTTGCATTTATTAATTACCTAAAGCTCTCACAAAAGGGAAAAGGGGGACACATGTCAGAAGGCTATCACTTATGCTGCTTAATTTCCATTGGCTGAGGCTCGGGAGGTCCAATAGGATGTGAGCATGAGCAAATAGCAAGAGGGGTCGACCAAGAGAGAGAGGGGGCTGATTTTTCAAAGGCATTATTGACTTACACACACACAATCTATGTGTGAATCAAGAAGACTCTCTCTCTCTCTCTCCTTCTCAAGCTTTAATGGAAAGCTTACCACCTACTCCAAGCTTGTGAGAAGGGAGGCATACACCAACACTCTTGGCTTCGTGATGCAAATCCAACCAAGATCCAAGCTTCAATGCATGCTCATCTCCTCTACCATGCTAATTACTAATCTAAGCTATGCTAATAAGAGTGATTATGTGAGGAAATGTATATCTTTCTCGTAAGAATACTCCTTCTTCCTCTCAATCTACTCTCATACCCCATTAGCTCTCATCATCTTCGAAGGTGTGTGAGGTCTTGGGTATGAGACCGTGAGGGAATTGATGTTGTGTTTAATAAGTGTTGTGCTTAGTGCTTGAAGTTTCCATCTTCATATCACTAGCTAGTATTGAAGGAACACAAAGAATTGTATTGTAAAATGTCTCTCTTGATGGGAGAAACCATAATACAAATCCTTTTGGAGGGGGGACCGGCTCCATGCAAACCTAGTCCTCAACTGTTGTCAATTGCTTGATTTCTCTCTCTTTTGAAGTATTGTTCATGCTATCTAACTAGGTGTTATAGTTTCTGTTGCTCTCTCCATTCTTCATCATATCAAGAAGGGTCCTAAAAGGATCTTCAAAGCTTACTTCAACCACTAATGAGTTGGAATTTGTGGGTGTGAAACACCCATATTGTCCAGCTTCATGCCTCATGATACTGAGTGAGAAGTGGACTTTTTACAGCACATCTCATAGATTCTATTGAGGAAGCATCCCTATGTAACTAAAGTAATGATTGCAATCAACACACTATTTGTCACCTATCTCTCCCTCTCTTTGGTGTACATAAACCTCTCTGTCCTCTCATTTACAATGTAATGCTTCCACTATGTACTTCTAATAGTGGGAATCCCCCTAGCCTCCCACATGGTGTTAGAAACTTGTTTCGATCCTCGAGATGTACTACCACTTAATTGGAGACAAAACCCCTATTGCAAGCACATGTGTTCTTCTTTGGTTTTTAATACCCAATGGAAATGATGGTGCAACTCTTAACATGATGATAAAGACGACGGTCTCTTCTTCTGCTACAAGTGATACCAACCAACCAACCCTATTCTCAAGCCCCTAACACAAATGCGTAAGATGACCTTCTTGCAATCGTAGCTGGAGCCCAAGCCTTTCCATGCGACTCATTACGTTGCCTTCCTTTGAAAAAAAACTCTTATGTTGAAGGAAAATCACTGCCCTATTGCTGCTTGGATGATGATGATATTGCAATCTGTTGCCTTTCTTGCCACCCTCAAAGATCCCCTGCTCTACTTCCAAGTTGCACACATTCATGTTGGAGCCTTTTTTTCTCATGCCAACACTGAAGTCAATAATGTACAAGTTTCCATTATTGCAACATATCTTGATTCTCTAGAGGAACCAATGAGCTTGCTCATAGTAAATCTTCACCTTGGTGCGCTAACCAGCGCCCTTTCTTGCTTGGCTATCAACCCTAGATGATGAATCTCAAGGAAAATCACTTATTAGTTGCAATCTCACCAGCTACAAGGCTTCTTGCTTCTAGTCTTGGCAAAGCCTTTGGTTGGGATAATCAACAAAAAATGCCTAGAGAATATCATTCTTTGATGCCCAACATCATTTGAGTTTGATGGAAGATAATATTTTTGATGAAATGGAAGAGCTGAACGTTGAATGTGTAGAGGACTCCAATCCTTCACTTGTACAAAATGCCAACCAACTCTCAAAATTTACATGTTATTCATCATCCCTTGTAAGCCCATTATTGGAAGCCAACCTCTTCATACCCACGGTATGCAAGAGGCGGTAAGAGAAGCAAAATCCTATGACAACAAATTTTGTGCAAAAATTGAATCTCATGAAGACGGTGACCTACTTTATGTTTTTCATTCTAAACACTTCTTGGGTGTGATCATCCCCAAGATATGCATGGTAACAATATCCAAGAACCAAAGGAAATCCTTTCTAGTTTACATGGTTGCAAATGAAGATGGAGATGATCTCAAAGCAGCAAATTATTTTCCAACTTTGTTGGTAATTTTCAAAAGGGCTCCCCTTATTTATACATTGGATACATTTAAAGATTATGATGTTTGTTTTCTCATCACATGAACCAAACTAGTCTCTTTTTGGAAGTGGATTCCCCCTCCTTGCTACCCATATGTTGATGAGGGTATATCAAGCCTGATTGCAACTATTGAAGCTCCCTGTGAAGGCCTTGATGTTGCTCATGTTCTTGATGAAGTTAACGTTTCATTTGATGCCAACATGGATCTATTACCTATTATGGACTTGATGAAAAATGGCCTCCTCATGGCCAAGGATACGAACAATTCCCAATTTCCATCCTCAAATGAACCACACGATTAGTGGTTTTTGGAGAGGTTCTTCCTTTGATAATCATGTCGGCCAGCTGGCTCCCTCAAGGCCTGTTATGAGCATCATTCGGTAACAAAATGCCATTTGCAACATGGATCTATTGCCTATCATGGACTTGATGGCAAATGGCCTCTTCATGGCCAAGGATATGAACAATTCCCAATTGCTATCCTCAAATGAATCCACACAAGCAGTGGTTTTTGGAGAGGTTCTTCCTTTGATAATCATGCTGGAAGCATGCTTTCTCAAGGCCCATTACTAGCATTATTTGATAACAAAATGCCATTTGCAATCATTACCACAAAATCCCTTTTTAATGTACGCCAAGCCCTTGCCAGTTCCTTGAAAGTCACCCTTGTTGGGATATAAGTTTTGTTATTTTTCTTTTCCCAACCAAAATTTCAACATCCTTTCTGACTACTACCCTTTGGCCTCTAAGTCTTGAGCAGTCAAGACTATTGAAATATGAATAGAATCTTTTGATTCACTTGTGGCATAACATACTAACTTACTGGTCAATTTGGCATAGTACTCACTATTGAAAGTGAAATGGAGTATAACTTTATCAAAAGGGAGCTCACAATTTTGCACGTCTTGAATCTGAGCAAGAAAATACTTAGAGTAGGATGAGCATGAAGATGAAGAGAAGATGAAGAGGTTCTTGTGATCTGAGTGAAGGTTGCAATAGGAGCTACCCATATCATTGAATGGCTTGAGCTAGCTCCCTTAGATTGCTCCACCTTCTCTCTGTGACTCTCACTCTCTTACACACACAACGAATCATGGTCACTCTCTCTCTCTCTCTCTCTCTCTCTCTCTCTCTCTCTCTCTCTCTCTCTCTCTCTCTCTCTCTCTCTCTCTCTCTCTCTCTCTCTCTCTGTCTCTCTCTCTCTCTCTCTCTCTCACACACACACACACACATTGCACACAATATTAATGAATTAATGTAATGAAAATGTCAAAGGACTCAGTGAAATGCTTTAGGATTTGAGAGAATGATACATGGACTCTCTCTCTCTCTCTCTCTCTCTCTCTCTCTCTCTCTCTCTCTCTCTCTCTCTCTCTCTTCTTTCTCTCTCTCTCTCTCTCTCTCTCTCTCTCTCTCTCTCTCTCTCTCTCTCTCTCTCTCTCTCTCTCTCTCTCCCCCCCCCCCCCCTTTCTTTGTACAAGGCGACACTGTATCTTCCCCCTCTTGAGGTCCGTTGTACTGTTGTGAAGGAAGGTGGACACTGGCTCCAAGCCCTATAAAACAGTGAGCTTTCCATGCTCACTTAGCATTGGGACTATGTGCATCTGTGGTGTGTGTGTGTGTGTGTGTGTGTGTGTGTGTGTGTGTGTACTTGTGAGTAGTTGTCTGTACATTGGGAATGTGAGGGTTTTACCTGCAAAGGGTTTAGTGTTAAGTGTCGGCTCTATGGCAAAGGGAAGGATAAGCAGGCTATTGTGGAGCTGGCCGCTTTGACTCAATCTCATGTGGCTTATGGCATTGATATGGACTACTGTCCGAATTGTTCAATGGTGCGTTGTGATTCACTTGTTGTTATCGTAATTTTCCTCATGCATATACTAGTATATGTACATGAATGGCAACTTCTACTGAACTGTTTGTATCTATGGCACTGTGTTTTTTTTCACATTGCAAGTTAGGTATTGCTATTTAAGCATGTGTATGAGCACCCTTTGGTGTGTGCGGATTTGGTTTTGTAATTTTCTTTTGAGTGTAGGGATATCTAACAATGCATATCTAAGGTTTTCCATAGGCATGTAAAAAAACATTGAAAGGTGGTATTCTCTTTCAAATATTGGATAATTGTTTCCTTGAATGTGGTTTTTTAAAAAAATGTGGGAAATGATTGAAGTTCTTCTTAAAATACCTGGTGAATGACCCTATATGGTGGGATTGACCTACTTGTGGGTGTAAGACAGTGGCTTGTAAATTCTGGTAAGGCTACCGTGGCGGTTGTACTATTGTTGTTGTGCCTCTGGGTTGGTTATCAAGCTTACCACTCCCACCGTTTTAGTGTTGTGTGTATAGAATTTTTGCAGGATTTCTCATATTGGCCGAATATGGTTGGTTGCGAACAGGGTTATGATTGAAGGTGGCCGATTATGGTTTTGAATATGGTTATGATGGGTTGTGGTATATGGTTGATATGGTTGTATATGGGTTGTTCATGAGGCTATAAGTGGTTGCTTATTGCATCAATGTTATGGCCCTTGGCGGCACACGTCCCTGGCTTTTGGAAAAAATGAGGAAATATGGAATATCCCATCTATATGGATTATGATTTAGGGAATTAGTACTCATACTTACTACCTTACATGTAGTTTTTAACTCCGACTAAGGGGGGGTTGATATATATAACATTCCATTAGATTCCTTATATTCTATAAGATTCCATTTTTTTATGTGACAACTATAAATGGAACATCTCCCCATATTTTAGCTTCAGTGGGGATGCCATAACTTCTACAAATCCACTCCAAATTTGTCGCAGTTTGAGGATTTAGAGCCTATTCTCTAAGATCCTTCCAATGATATGTTGGTCGATAGGGTTTTAAAAAAGCGTTTATGTACTTCACCAGGTTACCCACTTCATATGTGTTTTATTCAACTCCTTCATGACATGATTTAGAAAATAACCTCCCTAATCACAATGGGACATCCAAATTGGGTCATAACATTTTCGTACAAAATCTTAGCTACTAAATTTTCTTTCAAGGGAGACACTTCCTCCCACTTAGTACAGTAATCACTAGCTACCAGAATGTACTTGTTTCCTATATTCTTAGAGAGAAACTACAAGATGTTCTAGTGGGTGCTATCAAGTTGAAGCTACCTTTCTTTCAAGGTAGCGATGCTATGCCTGACATCATGAGTTTCGTGGACACATGAGAGAATCCTCAAGATCTTAATGAGGGCCAAACAAATGGCTTGTGTGCAAGGCAACAAAATATCACCTTATCGATGACGACCTCTACTGTAAGGGTAGGGATCATATTCTTAGGCGTGGACTACACGTATGAGTACTGTCACTGACCTAGAAAAAAAGTGGCAATTAATGCCAAACTCTGTAAAGTCAAGAAACTGGTATATGTAGCCCAATTCGAGGCTAAAATGCCTCATAAGACTCTCATCTCCGGCCTTATCTCATGAGAGATTGTAAAGCACAAGGGGCTTCATATGTTTTTCCTCCTTGTAAATGATTTCATCTCTGAATATATGATTAGCTTGACCTTTCTTATTATTTATCTTTGAAAGCAATCTAGTTGGGACATCAATAACATGTGGGATACCCATGCATCACTTGCATACGATGCCAATGCTAAATAAAAGTTTTGTTGTTTCCATGGGTGCAGGTGAGGCTTACCTTCTCAACTATGGTTTTCAAAGTTCCTTGGCTTGAAGATGGCGCATTTATATATCTTCAGGATCTTGATTCTCTTGTACATGTGTATAATGTCTATTCTGTACTATGAATGGGAATTATACCACCTTTTCATTGACATAGTTTCTAGTGTCTTCCGTAATTTGAAAGGATTCTTTGGTGTTTATGCTATATTGTTTCTGGAAAACACACACACACACACACACACACACACACACACACACAACATGGTTACACATGAGCAACTATTGAACTTCAAGTGTCGAGGTTGTTTGAGCTCATTTTAACTTCATAGAATTCCAAAGGTGGAGTCTATGCAAAGCTTCAGTGGATGACATGTGGATGACTTCTCCTTCCTTAGGAAATTTAAGCCCCATGATATATAGTATAAAAGTATATATGTACATGCATACATACATACATCAAGATCTAGTCAAAAGGACAAAATTCAAGATTAATTTAAATGGTAAGATTAGCAATCTCCGAATACCTTCATGTTGCTTCTTTGTTCATTGCCCTCACATAGATTACCCTGGTTTTTTCTCTTGTTTCTCACCATTAGCACACAAAAATGATTACCAACCACCTAAATCCTGCAAAAATTAGCAATATGTAACTGAGAGAGAGAGAGAGAGAGAGAGAGAGAGAGAGAGAGAGAGAGAGAGAGAGAGAGAGAGAGAGAGAGAGAGAGAGAGAGAGAGAGAGAGAGAGAGAGAGAGAGAGAGAGAGAGAGATTTCATTATCATGTACACAAGTCAAACATGACCCATGGGACCAAGAAACATGACAATACAAGTTTCTTCCAATAGAAGGCGTCAGATACATATCAATTAAGGATTTAGGGTCCATTAAAAAAAAGGGAGCAGGAGAAAAACAGACCCTAAGGAGGTTTAGGAGTAGGGAGAGCTAGTCTCAAAGTTCAAAGCTCTTGAATGACCACTTTGCCCCCTTGATAAACTACCCATTTTCCTTGTTTTCCGGCTTCGTGCATCTTCTTGAGCTCATTTGCTTTGCATTTGAGTTGGTCGGTTGTTAATTCCTTGAAAATACATAGCTTGGTCCCCTTGAGAAGGCAAGATTGACGCAATAGTTTCAAACGTCCTCCTCCATGATTTGGGCCTCAAGGGCGGCAATTCTTGCTTTTTGTCGGGCGTGGAGGTCCTTTCTTAGGGCGGCTGCCACAACAAGGAAACACTTGTGTGAGGGAGTTGTCGATGTCTCGGGGGTGGAAATCTTCATGAAGTGCTTGTAGAGGGCCCAGGGCTGCCAACATGTGAATTTTGAGATTAAGAATCTAACTCATATGAAGAGTTGTTGTGTCACAAAATTGAAGGTGATGTTAATGGCAAGGTGCTGGTAAGTTATAATGTCGGTATCTGAAGGCGAGTTGTGCCCGATGTCATGCCGCTTCGCTTCCATGATGAGAAAAAGAGCAAACAAATGCAAGCTAAGCTTCTTTGAAGCCTACACATTTATTGAGCAGTGATCAGGGCTTGTTAATAGGCCAAGTTTAATGATTAATGTATGACAGATGGAGCTTAAAAGGGAGTATGCTTGAGGTGATCATAAATGGGAAATTATGATCTAGAACTGCAATGCTTGAAGTTCTTTATTGTCATGTGTTTACGGTTCATTGATTAGAGCTACGGTGAAAAAGTTATGGCAGTTTGAAGTTTGAGCCAATTGCAGATCCCTACCGGATTGGGCAACTGCAGCTGAGAGGTTTAAAGTGAATGGCCTAAAGTGTTCACTTTGTGGAGCGCATCGATCTTTTTAGATTAGTGATCAAAGTTACGGTTACCAAGATACCACCAGATTAAACTTTACCGGGGGCTATTTCTGTTCCAGGTTGGTCGCTTCGATCGGTGTGCCATCTGGGAATTTTTGACTTCGACCTAAGTTTTGAAAGGTTATCTTTTGTGGTGCACTGATAATTATATATGCGAGAGGAATTGCGGCACTACTTTATTCAATATCTGTGTCATCACTACGCTTGGCAATGCTTTGATCTGAACTTATAATGCTAATTGATACGCAATCCAATGGTTTGCAAGGAATGCCTTGGGTGAATTATATACCAAATGTGGTGCCGTATGGAAGCACATAAGGTTTTTGAAGTGCTTCGTGTCCAGAATTTCATCTCTTGGAATGCAATGATTGCGGGATATAGCCAACAGAGGTAGGGCCAAGAAGCTGGCTATTTTGAACAGATGCAAAGAGACGACAACTCTCCAAATGCAATCTCTTATACTTGCATATTAAAGGCGTATGGCATTGTCGAAGAAATTAATGCGGGTAGAAAATTTCACGATGACATTGTTAGTCAAGAAGTGTTGGAGAAGGGCTTGCCTTGCCATGCCTTGGCCGATATATATGCTAAATGTGGTGCCTCTACGAGCCCAAAGGATGGCCGCCCATGCTCAAAGTCTGTCCAAGGCCAAATGGCCACCCAAGGTAAGAGGTGTCCACCCATTGAGTTAAAAAAGAAAGCCTAATGTGTAAAATGAGTGGGAAATAGGAAGAAAAAAGTCGGAAGAGATGGCACCCAGACAACGAGCACGATGCAAGCGAGAGGAGGAGGAGCTCAAGGTGGCCGCTACAAGGCCTGGACACAGTGGGTGAAGAAGAAAAAATTGCAGAGTGGGATGGGGTGAAACTGTTTGGGGGCCAATTGCCATGCATTTGGTGGAGATTTAAATTCAACATGCCACATAATTATGAGGGAGTTTTTATGCTCCCTAGCAACATAGGTGTCGTCTTTGCTAAGGGAGGGGAGTTATTTATAGAGGGAAGTGCCCACATTGCATGAGATCAAGAGTATTGTGGTGATTGAAGAGGGAAGAAGAAAGAACAAGCTCTAGTGCTAGAAGGAAGAGGAATCATGTTGCATGAGCAAGAAGGGAAGCCACGCAAACTCTCTCGCTCTCGTGCTTGAGCTAGGGAAGGAGAGGCTCTCTCTTGATCTCGCTCTCGAAAGAAAAAGAAGACTCTCTCTCTCTCTCTCTCTCTCTCTCTCTCTCTCTCTCTCTCTCTCTCGGGATGAGCAAGGGAGGAAAGCAAGACACAATCTCTCTCTCTCTCTCTCTCTCTCTCTCTCTCTCTCTCTCTCTCTCTCTCTCTCTCTCTCTCTCTCTCGCATAAGAAGGGAGACTCGTGCTTAAGCAAGGAAAAGAACCCACTCTCTCTCTCTCTCTCTCTCTCTCTCTCTCTCTCTCTCTCTCTCTCTCTCTCTCTCTCTCTCTCTCTCTCTCTCGGATGAGAAAAAAAGGAAAGAAAGACACAATCTCTCTCTCTCTCTCTCTCTCTCTCTCTCTCTCTCTCCCTCTCTCTCTCTCTCTCTCTCTCTCTCTCTCTCTCTCCCTCTCTCTCTCTCTCTCTCTCTCTCTCTCTCTCTCTCTCTCTCTTGCTTGAGCAAGAAGGGGAGGAACGACAAGGAAGAAAGAAGAGATAAAGGGCGGAACTACATCTGCAGCCCAAGGAGGAGTTGGGGTAGAATTCATAGCTAGAGCAGGAGTCGGAGTCTAAGCCGAAGTGTAAGCAAAAGTTGAAGCTGGAAGGTTAACAAGGGAGCTCTTGGCTTGGTGAGGCGACGAAGTAAGCCATAGGAGCAAGTCAATTAGAGGAGAAAGTCAAAGCTTGTGAGTGGCAATTAACACAGTGCAAAGCACACAAAGTAGGAATTTGCAGAACAGTTGACAATAATTGAAGCATGATGATTGACACAGTGAACTTAAATGAAGCTTGAAGAATCTTGAAGGTAGTTGAAGAAGATAAAGCGACAAGAGGGGATTTCCATCACCGTCATCATCTTGAAGATTGATTAATTATCTTGTTAAGTCTCGATGTCGTTAACGATCCGATTAATCTTGTAAAATGGGAGCTTAAACTCCTAGTTATCAGATGATCCAAGTGTGACGGTGTTGTTAATCGTCCGCCTTGGCTAAGGATTAAGTTGTACTCAAAGCGTTATTCAATTAATTGATGATCACAGTGATTACCGGATATTTTAGTGTCTGCTATTATTTCTCTTTCACACCTCTCATAGCCAGAGTCTCGACGCCTTCTCGGCTCACGTTTCGAACACATATCCCTCGACATTGGCTAGGGGGGAGATAGGGGCTGATACTAACCTCCCCAACTAGGTGCTGCCTTACACCTAGCACGGAGCAGTAGAGAAATGGGGAGGGCGAACCCTAGCACGACTGGGAGTTCAAGCCTGCTAAACGGAGAGAGAGAGAGAGAGAGAGAGAGAGAGAGAGAGAGAGAGAGAGAGAGAGAGAGAGAGAGAGAGAGAGAGAGAGAGAGAGAGAGAGAGAGAGAGAGAGATAGATAGATAGATAGATTTTATTATCGTCCTCGGAGGTCAAATATGACCTATGGGACCAAAGTTACATGTGATGTAGTATGTGTATGGTTGATGAGTGACTCTCGATGCTGCAAAATTGTAGTGATGAGAGTCGCAATGGAGAGCCCACACTTTGGCTGGGAGAGGAAAGTGTGTAGGTCTAAGTTATGGCTGAAAATGGGAGAGAAGCAAGTTCGGATGTGATCAAAAGCTGAGCACTCTAGTAGTGTGTGGTACTCAGACTCTCGAACTTGCAGTGAGCATAATGTGCACAATCGATTTGACTCTTCTCGATTGCCCCAACGCCCTATCTCGCATCGAAGGAAATGGGAGCTAAGCCGAATTGCTGCGATAGTGCGTATCGCGGACAAGGGAATAGGCTCAAGCATGTAAGTATGAGTACGGTTTCCTCTCTCAGCGAAGAACATGGTTTTGTAGTTGGGGGCAATATAGGTGGTGTAATGTATGAAGCGTGACCCACCGGATTTCTCCCAAGCCGTAATACATTGGCATTGTAGAAAAGCTTCATTCACTTGAGAGTCAATTGAAGCATCATGTAGCAAGTGTAATGCATCCCATCTCCCAAACCACTTCTTTATGTCTTGCATCCATCCCGTGCTCAAGATCTTGCTTTTATGCGTCTTTTGAACTTTTTTGCTTGCTTCCCATGCAATTGTAGGAAGTCGATGTGAGGGGTTTTGACGCATCTTTATCATGTACTCCACAACCCTTTCCATGCCCATAACCTCAATTGGAAGAGATCCCGACTCAAGAAGTAGGAGCATATATGTTTTTTGTGTCTTAACTTGGAGAAAGTTTGTAAGAAAACGCTTTTGGACATTGTCAAACTATTTCCAAGTAGACTTTGAGATGCTCCCGCCCCACACTTCAACTCCATAAAGAAGAACCGGTGTCACCAATGCATCAAAAAGATACTTCTTGAGAACCCAACACTTGATGTTTCCCGCATTACACATGTTCTCAAATGCATAATATTCTCTCTTTCCCGCTTCCAAACGACGCATAGCACATTCATGCCACTTGTGATTGGATGGAACCTCAAGGCCAAGGTACTTAAAGCTCTCAACAACTTCAAGTGTCTCGTTGTTGTACACAATGCATGGCTTCTCCTTATGGTTGGTTTTCACAAGCATAACCTTTGTTTTGGATTCATTCACAATCAGCCCACTATGCAAGCAAAAGTTCTCAAGGACAACCATAAGCTTTTGTGCATCTTCTAAAGTGTGTGCTAGAAGCACTACATCATCCGCATACAACAAAATCATGATTACCGCATTGCAAATAGTGACCTCTTCAATGCCTTCTTCTTGCATAAAGTCAAGTACCATTTGTTCCAATTGATCGATGCATAGACCAAAGAGAGTTGGTGACAATGGACATCCTTGTTTAACCCCAATAGTGCTTACAAAAATTTCTGAAATTTCTCTTCCCATGCGCAATTGACAAATCACCTTCTCATAGATTAAAGAAACCGCAAGCATAAACTCACTTGGCACTTGGAGTTCTTCCATCCTTCTCCACAAATTGTTACGTGGAATCATATCAAAGGCTTTCTTAAAGTCCACAAAACAACAATACAATCGCTTGCCTTTCAACCGACTTTCCTCCATGAGAACACGAAGAGTGACAAGATGATCAATGGTGCTATGGCATCGACGAAAACCCGCTTGTCCCTTTGCACGCTTGTCATTCTCTTCAGCCCAATCACTCAATTTCATCTCCATTATGCACCCAAACAACTTTTCCATAAGAGACCCAATCATTATAGTCCGGTAGTTGCTTACATTCTTTACATCCCCTCCTTTATGCAAAGGCTTAACCCAATTAGTACTCCAATCATAAGGCATACCATGTTGAAGTGCAAGGTTGAACATATCACACATCCACTCATGGGTAAAATCTCCCGTCCATTTGATCATCTTCGGCTTGATACCTTGAAGATCTCCCGCTTTGCGAGTGGCCAACTTTTCAAGCCCACCGCATACATCCTCAATAGTAAAAAAAATACGGCATACATGGGAGTGAACCATAAAATGGCATTTTTTCAGTATTTTCTTGCTCATATAATTGCCTACAATGTGTGTACATATCCACTAGACTCAAGTTACCAAAATTCTCAACCCGCTTGCCTCTCAAGTTTCTCCAAAATCTTCCACATGCATGTGCCTTTTCTTGGACTTGAAATTCTTGTTGCTTTACTTCCCATCTTCTTCTCTTCTTTTGAATCAATGCCTTGTATGTATGCAAATGACTTTGATAGTTGTCTTTGTCCATAGTTGCATCAAGATTTATCAAGAACTTTCAAGCATCTTGACATTCTTTATCAAACCACCTTTTGCGTGATCTATCTTTGTTGATACCATGGAGATGCTTTATGGCAAAGCATTTTTCCGCACAAGAACAAATAGCTTTCTTGAAAGCTTCCCATTTAGTTTCCAATGGTGCATCACATTGAAGCTTTGTCATCCATAATTTTTGCTCAACCATTTCAATGTACATTGGTGCCCGTTTGAAATCCATTACATAGTGATAACTTCTCTTTCCTTTGGCTAAGATAATCATGCTTAGTTGCTTCTCCACATGAAAGGTCAATACATAAGGTGCGATGGTCGGATTCCGGGGTCCATTGACCAAACATAAAACTCTTTATGCGATACATGATGGCTTTAGAGAGTAGCATATAGTCAATCACACTATCCCCATTATGTCTTCTACATGTAAATCCATTGGTTCCACTCCACAAAGATACACCATTGGCAATGAGCATAACCGTGCTATTACACATGTGTAAAAGTAACTTTCCATAGTGATCCGGCTCTTTCTCATCCATTGAAGTACGATCATACAAGTGAACTTCCTCCAACTCCCTTGAAATGTATGGCATATCAAATTGTTGAGTATCATGTTGCAGTGTTTTTGTGCGAGCATTCATATCCCCAAATACAATAACATCACCTTCACCTTTGAAATAAGCAATGTCCTCTTCCAAATCAGAAAATGGTTGATCTCTATCCATGCAAGCATAAAAGGGAGAATCATGATGAGGAATGTAGCAACCGGCTACAAAAATGGGTGCTCTTTTTGGTGTCATAATTTTCAGCCATACATAACGTTTGTACTTGTCATCTTTCACAATTGATACAAAATCTTCCAATCCTTTCTTAACCATACATGCTAACCCTCCTTGTCCTCTTCGTTGCTTGAGATTCTTTGACCACATCAATGAATGTACATTGTAATCCTCCAAGCCGTTAATCCTTTGTGTATCATGCTCCCAAGTTTCAACAAGAAGTACAACATCGGCTTTGCTTGTTAGTTCATCAATGCCAACCCCCGCATTCCATGGGTATCCATTACAATTCCAAAAGCATATTTTCAATTGTAACTCGGTCTCATAGGTCACGCATCCCTATTTGCTTGAGAGAGAGAGAGATTTTATTATTATCCTCGGAGGTCAAATATGAACTATGCCAAAGTTACGTGTGATGTAGTATGTATGGGTCTGACGAGTGATGCTTGATGCTCCAAAAATGTGGTGATGAGAGTCACAATGGAGAGCCCACACTTTGGCTGGGAGAGAAAAGTGTGTAGGTCTAAGTCATGGCTATAATGTTAGGGAAGCAAGTTTGAATGTGACCAAAATCCAATCACTATAGTAGTGTGCTGGTACTCAAACTCTCAAACTTGCAATGAACATAATGTGCACAATTAGTTTGACTCTTTTCCATTGTCCAAGTGCCTTATCTCGCATTGAAGGAAGTGAGAGCTAACCGAAGTGGCTAGGAGTTTGTGTCATTGACAAGGGATAGGCTAAAGTGTAAAAGGGTGAGTATGGTTTCCTCTTTCAATGAAGAACATGGTTTTGTGGTTGGGGGAAATATGGGTGGTGTAATGTATAAAACGTGAACCACCCGGATTCCTCCCAAGCCATAATACATTGAAGTTTTAGAGAAAAGCTTCATTCACTAGGGACTCTATTGAGGCATCATGTAGAAATTGTAATGGATCCATCTCCCAAACCACTTCTTTATGTCTTGCATCCATCTCATGCTCAAGATCTTACTTTTTTGCTTGCTTCCCATGCAATTGTAGGAAGTCAATGTGAGGGGTTTTGATGCATCTTTATCATGTACTCCACAACCCTTTCCATGCCCATAACCTCAACTGGAAGAGATCCCGACTCAAGAGGTAAGAGGATACATGGTGTTTGTGTCTAAAATTGGAGAAAATTTGTAAGAAAATGCTTTTGGACATTCTCAAACTCTTTCCAAGTAGGCTTTGAGATGCTCCTGCCCCACAGTTCAACTCCATAAAGAAGAAACTGGTGCCACCGACGTGTCAAAAAGGTACTTCTTGAGAGCCCAACATCTGATATTTCCAACATTACCCATGCTCTCAAATGCATAGTACTCTCTCTTCCCGACTTCCAAACAAGACAACACATTTATGCAACTTGTGATTGGCCGGAACCTCAAGGCCAAGGTACTTAAAGCTCTCAACAAATTTATCTCATTGTTTTCCACAATGCATAGCTTCTCCTTATGGTTGGTTTTCACAAGCATAACCTTTTTTTAGGATTCATTCACAATCATCCCACTATGCAAGAAAAATTTATCAAGGATAATCATAAGCTTTTGTGCATCCTCTAAAGTGTGATCTAGAAGCACTACATCATCTACATACAACAAAATCATGATTCCTGCATTGCAAATAGTAACCTCTTCAATGCCTTCTTCTTGCATAAATTCAAGTACCATTTGTTCTAATTGATTGATTCATAGACCAAAGAGAGTTGGTGAAAATGGATATTAGGTAAATTATTATCATCATACAAAGTTACCAAGTTGGGAGTGCCTACTAGCACTTCAATATGGATTCCTAAGAAATTTGGTAATTACAACTATTTAGGTTGATAGACACCAATATCAACTTACAGCTCTCATTCGATACATCCAATGATGCTTGTGCTTCCATGCCCTAGATGGGTTCCCGATCCTAGGATTGATAATTTTTTTGGTCTTGGATTGATTAGGTTATGCTACGATTGCCCCCAACATTTGGCGCCGTTGTTGGGGATCGATAACCTAAGCTAGTGAGTAGAGGATGTTTAGAATAGAGTAATTTCACTACTAATTTCATCGGTTTTGAGTGTGTGTAACTCAATTTCGGGTTGATTTGATGATGTGTGTGCAAGTAATTGAAGCTAGGTTTTGAGTTATGAATACCCAAACCCCCAATGTCACTAATTTCTCACTAACCATTACTAATTTATCACTAACCATTACTAATTTTGCTTCATTTGCATGCTAATTATACTACATTCATGCTAATTTTTACTAATTTTTTACTAACTTTGCTAGACTAACCACTAACATTTTAAGTGTAATGTATGTTTAATCCCCTTCAACACTTTTATCAAGTTCTTTGTGCTAACCTAATTTGATTATTTGACTGTTTGATTTTTGGCCTACAATGGTCAATTTTTGGGCCAAAATTGGAAGAACCACACATGTGTGTGCATGGTGGAATTTTCATCTAGAGCAAGGATTAGCTTGGATGCAACCAATTGTAAGTGCATTGGCCTACTCCATTCAATTTTTGGGTGACTAATTTGATTCCAATGTATTGCTAATTTAGTGCTAAAATTAGGTGTATAAATCAATTGACATACTTTGAGAGCCTAATTGGATTGTTTTGGAGTGAAATAGATGGTCAATTTTGACTAATGAATCATGTGTGTGTCAAGATTAAGCTTGATTTGCAACAAGAATTCATGTGTGTGCATAAAAATTATTGTGTGTATAATGTACCAAAGAGAGAAAAATTGTCATAAAATTCAAGTGTGTGTGCACCTAATCTTGAGTGTGTGAATGCATAGAAATTGATAAAATTGATGATATGTGAGTGTGCAATCATGTAATTGATGTGAATGCTAGGCAATTCCAATCATTGGCTATGCCTTTTTGCCAAAAAATTGGGCAAAATTTGAGCGTGTGTGTCCATTCAAGACCACTTGATTTTCAATGATTGATGGTCAATTGGGGCACCCAAATGCTTTTCGATTGTCAAATGTGCATGAAAAGTGTGTGAAATCACTAGGTATAAGCCTAAATTCATTGCCAATTGGGCCAAATTTGAACTTTTGTGTTTAATTTTTGAGTGTGTGCATTGCTTGATTAGGTCACAATACTGTTGATTTTTAAGAAATTAAGCATGCATACATTCATTTATGTTTGATGACTGTAAAATTTTAGCATTGCAATGAGAAATTGATGGATTAATTGCATAAATTTTTTGTCTAAATTTGGGTGTGTGTGCCTACTCAATGGCATTCAATGTCCAAATTGAAGTTGAATGATTGGTCTTGGTCACCAATTGTGATGATAAGTAGACCAACAAAATATTGGTGTGTGCATCATTGACGACTCAATTGATATACAATAATACCATTGTCGTGTATGTCTATTTGATTGGAAATGGTAAGAGTTTAAATGATATGTGAATTTTCCAATGCCAAAATCAAGCATGTATAGCCTCACAAACCAAAATGACAAATCCAATTGGGTTTGGATGACTTGAGATATTGGAGACGAGCAATTATATTGCAATGATTAAAAATTATGTTTGAATTGGCCAATGTTTTGTGCCAATTTGGTCTACGTAATTATGGATAGTGGTATGCGTAACTCAAGTTGCAATGATTGATACATGGGATTGAATTTGCAATTGTGAGAAAATTGTGCATTAATGAAGCATGTGTGTATTCCCCAATTGATTACAAATCGAGTCAAATTTAAAATCAAAACCGGAATTTCTTGTGCATTCCAATTCATTCTAATGTGTATGGTAAAGTTATCATCAAATTGAAGCAAGATGGACAAGAGTTTGATGAACTTTGTATGATCTAATGGATTTGTGTGTGGATTGTCAATTGTTTTGAGAATAATTTTTCTTTGATTTGATGCAAATCAATGATTAATTATGCTTTTGGATAAACTTGCGTGCAATATATGTGTATTTCTTTCGAACAACGATGCAATTTTAAGATAGATATCAATTTTAAATCAGTTGTTGTGAGCATTTTTGAATCATGATTGCATACAAAGAATGATATCGAGGAGGAATACAAATTTTGTTACCGTGGGAATTTTCCCTAAATGAACTTTTTTCAGAAAGAAAAAAGAGAAAACAATGGCCGCTTTTGAAGCTCTCTCTCTCTCTCTCTCTCTCTCACACACACACACACACACACACACACACACACACACACACACACACACACACACACACACACACTTATTGTTGTGCCACTTGTCGGTTAGCACACTGCAGACCTACATGCTAGAGTGCCTTTATCCATCTTGATTCTCACTCACCTATCCATTCAATGGCTTATACAAGCCCTTCAATTCTGGACGCGTCTTGCCCTTGCCAGCAACTTAAAATTAATTATGGTGCTGCACCACTCCTACCCAGAGGAAGTCAACCCTCACACTCACAATCTGGAGTCACACTGTGTCACTTGCTGCTTTTCAGAGCACGCTAGAGTGTCAGCATGGCTCTTTCTATGCTAATGATTTTATTAGCAGTTGATTATTGCCGCTCTCTCTTGGCCAGCTGGAAACCCGAGCCCACCAGGCACACAACACTGAATCACACTGGTAATCATTGTGCTGCCAACCCTCCAAGATGTTCATGCTAACCTGTTGTCCATAAGACACCCACTCACCCTCAAGAATCTTCCATGCACAATCTGCCATACATGCATAATGGTGGCACACCCATGCTTCTCATGATCCTAATATTTAGGATAAGGGATCCATTGCCCTTTTTTGCAGAAGATTCCAAAGTGCCCTTCATCTTGCAACGAGTAACGATGCACATACACATACTCATTAACAAGCCATTCTTCACTTGGAGTCATCTGTTCATGGAGAAAGAAAATGCCTAGATTATCTCGCTGCCTCCCCTGCTTTCTCTCCTTACCTAATGATTGGCTCACGTCAACTCTATTCAAAACTCACTCCAATTGTTGAGCCCATGAACTCTACATTATATGAGTCACCATGTTTACTACACACACACAGGTCCCAATTACCTTGAGTCGCTCCCTGGGCCCCGCAAGTTCTGTTGCATTTAGAGGGAGCTCACACACCCAATGTTGGCATTGTTAAAAGAAACCCCCCCACATTGTTAAAAGCAACCTGACCCGCTGGCATCCACACATATTTGCACTCCTAACTCGGACCTCCCAAGTTTATTGGGCTCGCAATTGGGTTTCTTGTGCTGGCCTGGATTCACACTCTCACACACACCAAAAGATCAGTGTCATCATCTCATTGTCCCACCTAAACTCCAGGGAATTTGTGCTGTGCTGACCTTTTCTCAGCCTTACACTCGCCATATTCCTTGACCCCTTTAATCTCGTGCCACAAATAGTGAAAAAATGAAGGAGGTGGTTCCCACTAGATCACCTTCCTCCCTTTGAAACCCATATACTCTCGTGAAAGTAGCCATGAAAAATAATAGCGATGTCATCAAAACTTGCTTAACTTTGAGCAAATTGGAAATTCAAAACTCCCGATTGAGAAAAGAATGAGCATAAAATAATAGCAATAAAAAACCTCGATTGAATTTTAAGAGTAAGCATAAAGAATGCTTCAATTCACTTAGAGGGGCTCAACAAAATTTTAATATGTTTATCGATTGCAAATCATTGATATTTCAAGGAGATCTTTTTACTTGAATGAGGATCAGATTGAAAATTGTTTGCATAGACTTGGGAGATTGAGCTACCCATTTTATGTTCATTCATTGGCCATATTGCTTTGTATGTGATAACCTGCTGCATAAGAGCATGGTGTGGACATTGATGGTATGCTATGATTGTGTGATCATTTCCATTGCACCAAAATTCTTGGCGTGTGCATGGGTTGAAACTCAATTTCATTGGCATTTTCATTGCATTACATGAAAAAATAATTTGGCATGCATATGGGCTTCACATTTGATAGCCACATTGATAATGAATACATGCTTGGTGGAGAGTGTGCATTAAAATTTTGATTTGAAATTGCTTGTACATTTTTAGTGCTTGCATTGAATGAAAAATTATTACAAAGCACTAAAATTAAGCTTGTTTGATGGCCAAAAGAGAGCATTTTGGGGTTATGGTTGATCATTTTTGCATGTGTTGAATTTCCATATGCTTAAGAGCACTAATGATTGACTTCATTTTTTGAAGAGTGATTGGCAAAGTGGGATTCCATTGCAAATATGGGATATCGGTATTGTAATGTATTGCAGTATGTGGTTATTTAGAGCCATTTGATTTTCTTGGACCCAAGTTGTATACATGCTAGCTCATAGTTTGGTCTAAATTGAAAATTCCATTTGAGCTAGTTGTTAGCTACCTTTTTGGAGAGCTTTAAATTGTAAAATTTGGCTTTCAAGAGCCACTTCATTTCATCAAATCTGCGTTATTTCTAGCTGGTAATTGGCCTTGACCTTAGGTCAATGTAGGATCATTGCTCATTAGTCCTAGACTCTTAGTGATAGTTTTAATACTCCTTTCATTTTTAACATGACCTAGGGCTATGATTAGGCTTTAGTCCCTTAGTCCATTTTCCATAAACATCTCATGTTGGAAGCAATAAAAAAGTGCTAAAAAATGAAACATGAAAAGAAATTTATATGTTATGTTGTGTCTTGTGAGGCCTAGCGCCTTTCTTGGGGTGGTAGCCTTGTATTGTGCTTTACTTTTTTTTATGAATGACTAAAAAAAATCTATTATGAGCTTCAAAAGTTGTGACAATGTACTAATAGATTAGGAGATTTTATATAGCCTATAGACATGATAGACTTGGATGTTTTATTAAGATTAGTCATATAGTTTTTAGGCTAGTCGGTTTATTGCATTAGTCTAGGGTCATAATTGATTGCTTGTGTTTCATGCATAAAACTGAAAATTTCAAGTGGTTAAATCTTCATGATAGTTTAGGTGTTTTTTTTCTTTAGGTTGTTTAGTTTTTTGTTATGATTGACTCATCCTTTAGAAGCAAATATTCACTTTGCATGATTGTTCATTCTACTTCGTGTTTTATTTATCCTTGTTGACCATTGATACTCATTACTTGTTTTATGTTTTGCAGTTCAACATTCTTCCATGGACTTGCTTTCTATCATGTCATCGTGCTCTGCTTCAGCGGCACACGAGGATGTGCACCAAATTAGGAAGGGGGGAATGTTAGCAACGGCTAACACATGTTATACCAATTATGCACCAAGTTGGAGATGTGCTATGGATGTGAAAAATATTTCCTATTCACATTGTATAAGGTTTTGGGCTCATTGGGAGTTCCAAATTGTATATGATAGTTAGAGGGCTCAAACTTAATCCCATAGTAGAAAGGATTTGTCCGCGTATGTCGCACGTGTCAATGCAAGGAACTTGCCGATACACTGTGTGCGAGCCACAAATGGCTCCAAGCACACAACAAGCCTAAACTAGTAAGCTCCAAGATGGCATTGGTGTGTCACTCACCGCTCTACGCTTCCTGTCGTGGAGTATTTGCTACGCCGCACTCAACCACCTCGCCTTCGTCGTGCTGCCGCAATGCTCGATCGCACACTCTCTCTCTCTCTCACGCATACACACACACACACACACACACACACACACACACACACACACACACACAAGGAGATGAAGAAGAAGAAGATGGAGATGGAGCAAGAGCACTCTTCAATTGCACAAATGAGACAATGAGTGAATTTTAGGTTTAGTTGACTTTTATATGAGTTCACCCCATTCACACTTGGGCGCCCATGCTTACCCAACTAATCCCTTGAATGTTCCAGTTAGAGTGCGCCTCTCATCGACAATCACTCTTACCCTTTTCTTATTGGACTGACAAGCCCGATACCTGACTCTACCAAATATATAATACAATGTCCGCTGTAGGTGATAGGAATGTGTGTGAGGGTTAACATGCCCCCCTTCCTGATGTAGATTCCGTCCTCGGAAGCTATTGAGTTGAAGCTCGTTCATCAAGGTGGAAGAGCTTTTGAGATGAATGTCCTTAGCTTCCTTTAGACTGCAAAATCAAACAACATTGGCACAACAATTGCATTCTCATAAGCAATTAAAAAAGCATATGCAGTTGTAGGCAGACAATTTGATTGGTAACAGAATTTTAAACCATTTGCAGCAATAAACATTAAATTGCAATATACTCAAATGCATAAACAGCTGTAAAGGTAAAAAATTAAACAAGTCTGGGGTCACTAATTTAACGATCGAAAGGCACTAAAGATCGACTATTAATACCATAGGTAAGCTTCTTAATTTCTCTGGTCAATTAAGTTGTTTAATCGTCGTGAGAGCCAAGTATTTCATGTTCGAGGGCTGACTAGAGGCTATACCTAGAAGACCTTGTAGTTAAGCTACGATAAAAGGATTTTCTCATGAAATCATCGCCTAACTGATTACCTTTTATTTGAACCCCCAAAAGTCTTTTCACATTGTTTCAATTTTGATGTGTGTGCTTATTTTGTATGCCTTGGGTTTTTTGCTTTTTAAGGAAAAGCGCCTACACTGGGAACCTCTAGGGCTCTAGTACCATAGGCGATACATGTGAGTGAAGTACCAAATTAAGCTGAGATTTCTCTTCCAGCTTAAGCTTTTACATTGTGGCACTTTGATTTTTTGTTTGTTCATTTTTAGCATTTTAATTTTGTAACTTTGGGGGGTCATATAACATTGTTACCCTCCCCAGGCTCATCACACTAGTAAACTCCCTTTATAATCCTTAAGCTAAACATCAATAGGGACTAAGCGCACTAGAAAGCCCTAGTAAATTTCACACAATGTTGCCTAAATCAGATTAAGAACCTAAGTAACCATTGATTATTAGAAAGGCATTCCCCATGGTATTAAGAGAAGATCTCTAACACCTAGCTTGGTCAAACTAGCTTAGTCGGACTGCTTGATTTTTAAACCTAGACAAGTAATTATGACAAAAATTACATTAAATTTAATGTTTGATACTAAGAAAAGGCGCTGAATATTATGCTACCAATCACAATCAAAGCAGACAAACATGGATGCAAAAAAGATAAGGGGCAATGCTAATGGACAAGAAACACTTGTTTGTGTTGATGGTCACGCTTGATTTGAAGTGTGAATGAGAGAAAGATCCCATGAAGGTCCAAATCTCAACAACAACAACACGTTCTTGTACACACTAGGAAACACAAATAATACCTTTATCAGTGGGAAAAAGGAACTTTGCTAATCGCTCAACTCTAAATCAGAAACACTCCTATCGTACTAATTCTACCTACCCTCCATCACTCGGGTGATGAGGATCAAAGGTGTTTTATGGCATGGGTTTTTGTTTCAGTGTACCAGATGCGAATGTGTAGGTCTGAGTAAATGTTTTGAATTTATTTGTGCATACTTGTTTGCTAATTGCTCTTGCTCTTTATTATTTTTGTCTTGTTTTTGTGAGTATAAGGCTTTGTATATACATTCCCTAAGATTGGAGATTGAGATGTCGGGGAGGACGGTTAAGAGGGAAGCAAGTGAATGATGGATGTCAGCAAACACTCCCCCCTTCCTTGGGTAGATCATACCTTTTGGAATGATGTCGTCACCCTTTGAAACCAGCTGTTCCAAGTTGTTATAGGTGAAGGCTTTAACCAAAAGTTTTCGACCACCCTATGCGTTTCATCTAGTTGCAAGGGTGGTAAGGTACTCTCCCATGATTTTATTTGCAACATTGTTGTAGGTGGTGAACTTACAACTGGAGGTGAAAACTCTTTCTTGCTTGTATGGATATGTACAATGGTAGGTGGAGGTTGTGTCGAAGCTTCTATTTCCGTATAGGAACTACATGAAGAGCAAGAAGTTTCATTTGATTTCCATGTTCCTGAGCTAGGTGGAACAAATCGTTCTTTCTTTGGTACCCAAACTAGCTCTGGAGCAGATATGTAGCATTCCATGATTTTTTCCTTTCCGCAATCTTCAATTTGTTTTGGAGCCACGGGATTGAGTTCACATGGGTCAGGTGACAGGTAAGAACACAATCTACGTTTTGGCACCCAGATTTGATCATTTCCGTGATAGTAGCCTTGGGCTTCCAATAGTCGTTTAGGAATCCAACACCACGTTTCTTTACATTTCTTGGAGCGAGTGGGACGTTTCTTACAAGGCTTTTGTTTTTTAGCACTAGCTATGGTCGCTAAAGAAGCTTTAGGGATCCACTTGTATATTTTCTTCGTTATGTTAGGATGAGTCTTTTCAGAAGCTATATGCATTGCTTGTAGCATATTTAAGGGTACAGGCATTTCATCCCCCTCACGTGTTGCCCAGGTCGTCCCCCTACTTCCCCAAGTGTCTATGGTTTGCTGCTAGGTGGACCCAATCCACATTGTCCGACTCAGTCATCCCAAGTAGTACATCCATATTATAAGGAGAATCTTCCCCAAAATTAGTGTCCGCTTTACATGTGTAAGAATATTGCAATGGGGCCGAGTGAACTGTGGTGTCAGATCCATAATCAATTATGAACCTATTTCCTAGAGGATGTGCTCGACCAGTTACAAGATCCACTCGAATGACAGAATCTTGGAACTGCAAGTAGACATGGTTATTGGTATGGTCGGATTGGATTCATCGCCCTCAAAGTATTGTCCCAACTTGTTAGCAGGTATTTATATAACAAGGTTTTCATCTCGGTTGGGTTGTGGATCTAAGTGTTGCTCCTCTATTGGCATCTCCCTAGCTCCATCCATCTGTGCAAATTGTGGTAGCCCAAACTTCAATTCCCCATTGAGGAAGGCTCGAAGAGCCGAGACTAGCTCAGGGTCTTTATATAGTTTGGACATGATGGTGGTTCTAACTTCTGAAGACATGAAATCCATCAGTTTGGCAATGTTTAACGGCACCTTTTGGCCCTGAGTCCCTTGACGTGGGGAAGATGGGATCTCCATTTCTTCGATAGGATCAGGTAGTCCCTCTGTAAACATTCTTTCCATCAAGAAGTGAGTATGCCCACTTTCCCATGACAGTCACTTTCTTCTTGGATGGCACTAGGTATGGCTAAGGGTCTATGGACTTGATGAGGTTGTTGTTGCATAGGGAACATGGTGTATGTAATCTAGATCTGCCTAGGTGCTGGTTCTAGATCCCTTTGGGTATCTTCTACCAAGATCCTTAATTTCTTGACTTGCTCAATCTTCTCTGTAGGGTTTGGATAAGTTCCTATCTTCTTCTTGGATCCTGGCCATTGTGGCTCATGAAGATCTTCCTTTTTGGTTTCTATCTTAGTGGTCGTTTTGGTCTCCATGGTTTCACCTGAATCGTAATCCTCTTCAACTTCGTTCATATATACGGGGTCGTCACCAGTCCCTATGTTGGACTTTGAACTGGGGTCTGACTTCGCTGCTTTTTGCGATCTCTTCCTTCGTGTTTTCTTCTTTTATTGAGACTGGGAAATTGATGCCGTGTCTCTTTCCTCAAGAATATAATTTTGTTTTTGGAGCATCGATCGTGTGAGTATGTTTACTGGTACCACAGGTGTACTTTGTGATGGGTCCTCGGTAACTTCAATCAAGTTTAATGGCATGATCTTCGGTGCATTTGGATTATTTGGACATTGGACAATCAAATGATCTATGCCACATTGATTACACATGAGCATCAACATTGTAGACGTGCTCGCTTGATTGGTTTGCATTAGTGTGGCGTTCTTTTGTAGCCTAATAGGAAACTCACTTACACGATGTGAACCTCCACACTCAAAGCATTGAAGAGGTGGTCTCTCAACAGTGTAATTGATATTTTGGCCTCTTGCAGCAAAGAAGCTACTTGATAGACAGGTTTGACTTGTCCCCAATAGTCCTCCATGTAGTATTGTGGACTTTCTTCAAGCACTTTCATCCCATAGGCAATATTAGGATCTATATCTTCCTCACAGCCTTCCAAACAAGCAATAGATGACTCACAACCCACTTGATTCACAGAAGTGATTCTCGGATGTGGTGGTTGCGGTCCTAGCACTGGAGGTGGTAAGGGTGTTGTTTGAACAACATTTTGGGCCCTAGGGACCATGTGTTGTGTTGTTTGTTCAAGAGGTGGGGCTGCCATCAATGCAGGCACTAGAGGTGTGTCTGTCCATGCTAAGGTTGGTCTATTGGCCATCGTGCGCTTAAATACTATGCAATCTTTAGCTTGATGACCATACCTCCCACAGGCATTGCAGTTCCCATTGAATTTTACTCTAAAAGTAGGGCATTCACTAGTACTATGCGGTCCATAGCATACTGAGCACCATTGTTGCTCCCTTCTTGGATACATATGATTGTTTTGAGGAGCACGATTATCTCTAAGACTCTCTTGGATAGCCTTGGTGAGATATGCTAAATTCATCTCAGATATCTTTGGCTCCTTAGCAATAGGCTTTAGGGTCATTGGCTTATGCCATGATGCTTGCGAGCTAATAGATTTAGGCTCAATAGACACTCTTTCTCCTTGAATCATTAAATTATCCTCCAATTGTGGATCGCATTGATGGTTACTGCTTCCCAAGTGGTGATACCTCTAATGACTAGGCCATTGTAGATATCCTCATGTCGTAATCCCCTAATGAATCTATCAAGTATTTGGTTATTAATGAAGCGCTCATTTGGATTACAACGAGAATTCAAATGCTTCAAGCGACTTATAAAGTCTCTCACCGACTCTCCTTCCTCTCGTTGGGCTTTCTAGAGCTAGGAGGCTACACCCCAAAGTACTCCCTCTCGTATGTATTCTTTCAAGAACAATCTCCTAAGAGTAGGGTAAATCATTTTTTATTCCACCCTTAGGGTTCTATACCAATCCCGAGCCTTCCCACTTAAGGTTAGGCTTAAAGCATTTCTCTTATGGAGGTCATTGTGTTCTCCTAGAGAATTGCATATTTGTTCAAACACTTCGATATGCTTTCTCACATCCCCGTCTCCACTAAATTTTTGTGTGAGCTTGGCTATTTGTACTACCTTACTTCTAGGCTCTCTATCATGCGTGTTACGCATATTCTCAGCAATAGATCGACCAATAGCTTGAGCAAATGCTGCCAAGTCACCTATGTGAGCAGGCACCGTGGGTGAAGGTGCTCTAGAGACTACTTGTGGAGTAGGTATTGGCATTGGGCTTGGCGTATAGGGAGCCCTTGGGTTCCACGTTGGGTACAATGTTGTGCCATGCGGTGGTCCATAGTTTATATGTGTGGACCTAGGCATAGAAGACGTCGGATGTGACATGCTAATGCTAGCCGGTATGGTCCCATGGAAATAAGACCTTGGGTGTTGTGGTTGTGGAGCATAGGTAGTTGAAACCATGGGAGGAGTAGGGACTACATGAGTACGATGACCCATAGGTGCATACGATTGGTACACACTTGTAGGTACTGTTGCAAGCAATGAGCTACCATGTAGCGGTGCTTTACTAACAAATGAGGTCCATGGCGTGTTTCTCGGCATGCCCATCATTGGGGTAGGCATGGTAGCCGTGGTGTCATCAAGGGAAAGATGAGCTAGACCTGGAAAGGTAAAGCTATCACTTGTGGGCTCAGATTTCACTGAGACCCCTGGCAAAACAACATATGGAGGATACATCGGACTTATCGAGGGAGTCTCCATTTGTGATAAGGTCGGTTGTTTAGCCTTTCTTGTATCCAAGAATCTCATGAGACCCGTTGAAGGCATGAGAATCTCCTTGTTCTGTCTCTCTAACTCAATGACCCTATGAATGACCTCACAAACTCTTTGTTGTTGATTCTCCACACTAGTAGCACCCATTGTGGTTTGTAGGACATCTAACCAACCCACGTGATAGGTGTGACTTGTGTATAGGTCGGTCAGAGTTTTCGTTTGTTGTTCGTACTCCCAGTTCTAATTTAAGAACGCACCATCTATGTTTGAGGTGCTAGGGGTGTCCTTTGAGCTAGATACAATGGTGCTTTCTAGGGGTTGGCCCTTAGCGGTTCCTAAGTCAGGAGCACTCAATTGCTCTCTTAGCAAGGATATTGACATAGGGGCTTTCGCTTTTAACTCTCTTCGTTGCTTCGCCTTGCATAAGCTCTCGACTTCCTTTTCCCTAGCCGCAGTGATATATCGCTCAACCTCTTGCACTTCGGCAAGGCTTCTACCATCAGGTAATATAACCTCGGAGGGAAATAACTCTGAAGAGTCTGGGGGTGCAGTGAATGGAGTATTCACGTGCACACTCTCTAAGGGCATAGGGTTTACATTGGTCATGAATGGAGAATTTACTTCCCCACCCCCCTTATTTACATCATTAGCTCCATGTTCGGAGCGAGTGGCTCTACTAAAGGTTTCCTTCAAGCGGCTAAGCACGCTTGAGCTATCAGGATTAGGCATTGGGAAACCCTCCATGACGTCATAGTCAGAGGAAGAGTCACTAGCCGCTATATTCCGGTCTTGGTTTGTAATGCCTTGGGTCCCCGCCGAGGGCCCGGAACCTAAAGTAGGTGGATATTGAGAACTCGCGTAAGTCAAAATTCTCTCTATTTGCTCCGTCTCTAGCACACGACTAGAGTGCAGATGCATGTGCCTTTGGCTCCCTACAAGCGTCGGGAATAACCTCGAAGGTTAACCGCTTACTTTTTTAGGCGTCCTTTTTCACTCGTTTTTTTTTTGACGTTTTTAATGTTTTTTAATGATCGATTTTTTTGATTAAAGTGTGTGATAGCTCAAAACGAGCGTATCACTCAGAGGGTCGCGGTATGCTTTACAACACAACGTTCGGTTACCTGAAGCTGCGTTGGTCCTCAAAAAAGTCGAATTTTTAGCTACGTGTGAAGCTAAAATTCGTAGTCTTAAAGGGTGATAGATGCCTAAGCCTGAGCGTGAGCTTGGGCTTAGGTCTAGGAAATTCCCGATCCCGATCCGAACTTTAAAAAACAATTAATTTTAAAAAAAAGGATAAGATCGCTGCGGCCTACATGAGAGCACACAGTAGCAACACAAAATCCTTCTTCTCAACACACACACCCTCCTTCCTTACCTTTCCTACAATTGAAATTGCACCACAAAAGAAGCACAGACTGCCAGTCAATATTAGTGTATGGCATTCCCTGGCAACGGCGCCAAAAATGTGCGCGTATGTCGTACGTGCCAATGCAAGGAACTTGCCGATACACTGTGTGCGAGCCAGAAATGGCTCCAAGTACACAACAAGCCTAAACTAGTAAGTGTTAACCCTCACTGCTCACGGAAACCCTATCACCTACGACGGACGTTGTAACCTACGGCGGACATTGTATTATTTATTTGGTAGAGTCAGGTACCGGGCTTGTCGGTCCAATAGGAAAAGGGTAAGAGTGATCGTCGATGAGAGGCGCACTCTAACTGGAACATTCAAGAGATTAGTTGGCTAAGCATGGGCGCCCAAGTGTGAATGGGGCGAGCTCATATAAAAGTCAACTAAACCTAAAATTCACTTATTCTCTCATTTGTGCAATAGAAGAGTGCTCTTGCTCCATCTCCATCTTCTTCTTCTTCATCTCCTTGTGTGTGTGTGTATGCGTGAGAGAGAGAGAGAGAGAGAGAGAGAGAGAGAGAGAGAGAGTGCGATCGAGCATTGCGACGACGGCACGGCGACGGCGAAGCGGCGGCTCCTTCTTCTTCGCGCGGCGAGGAATCCTCCACGAAGCAAGCGTAGAGTGGTGAGTGACACACTATTGTTATGTGCTTGGAGCCATTTGTGGCTCGCACATGGTGTATCGGCAAGTTTCTTGCATTGACTCGTGCGACATAAGCGCACATTTTTGGCGCCACTTCCGGGGAATGCCGTGCAATAAGCTCGATTAGCACTCTGTGCTTCTCCGTGGTGCAATTTCTATTGTAGGAAAGGTAAGGAAGGAGTGTGTGTGTGTTGAGAAGAGCGATTTGATGTTATAGTGTGTGTTTTTTTTGTTAATGGAGTTTTCAAAGGTACTGTGTTTATTCTCTGTGTATTAAAGTAGTTAGTTTTCTTTGTTAATGGAGATTTCAAAGGTACTGTGTTTATTCTCTGTGTATTAAGGTAGTTAGTTTTCAGTGTACAATAAGTAGGAAGTAGATTAGTGAGAGTTAATAGAGTGTGTTAGTGTGTAAGAGTAGGTGTATTAGTTAGAAGTAGGTAGATAGAGTGTGTGTGTGCTCTCGCGTAGGCCGCGGCGACCTTATCCTTTATAAAAAATAATTAAAAAAATATATTTTTTTTAAAAATAAAAATAAAATTTTTAAAGGTAGAACCGGGATCGGGAATATCTCCCAGACCCAAGCCCAAGCTCACGCTCAGGCCTAGGCCTCAGTCGCCTTTTAAAAAAACGAATTTTAGCTTCACACGTAGCTAAAAATCGTTTTTTTGAGGACCAACGGAACGTCAGATGCTCGAAAATTGTGATGTAAAGCACACAACGACCCTTTAAGTGATACGCTCATTTCCAGCTATCACACACTTTAATCAAAAAAATCAAACATTAAAAAATATTTTTAAAAAAACATTAAAAACGTAAAAAACGTGAGTGAAAACGGACGCTTAAAAAAGGTAAGCGTTTAACCTTCAAGGTTATCCGCCGAAGCTTGAAGGGTACCAAAGACACATGCATCTGCGCTCTGGTCGTGTGCTAGAGACGGAGCAACTAGAGAGAATTTTGACTTATGCGAGTTCTCAATATCCACCTAGTTTAGGTTCCGGGCCCTCGGCAGGGACCCAAGGCAGTACAAACCAAGACCCGAATAGAGCAGCTAGGGACTCTTCCTCTGACTACGACGTCATGGAGGGTTTCCCAATGCCTAATCCCGATAGCTCAAGCCAAGACATGCATGCCATGGGTCCTCGGTCCGGGCCGAGTGTGCTTAGCCGCCTGAAGGAAACCTTTAGTAGAGCCACTCGGTCCGAACATGGAGCTAATGATGTAAATGAGAGGGGTGGAGAAGTAAATTCTCCATTCGTGACAAACGTAGACCCTATACCATTAGAGAATGTGTACGTGAATACTTCATTCACTCAACCTCCTGACTCGTCAGAGTTATTTCCCTCCGAGGTCATATTACCCGATGGTAGAAGCCTTGCCGAAGTGCAAGAGGTTGAGCGATATATCCTTGCAGTGAGGGAAAAGGAAGTCGAGAGCTTACACAAGGCGGAGCAACGAAGAGAGTTAAAAGCGAAAGATCCTATGTCAATATCCTTGCTAAGAGAGCAATCAAGTGCTCCTGATTTAGCAACCGATAAGGGCCAACTCCTAGAAAGCAACATTGCATCTAGCTCAAAGGACACCCCTAGCACCTCAATCCTAGATGGAGTGTTCTTAAATGAGAACTGGGAGTACGAATTAAAAACAGAGACTCTGACCGACCTATACACAGGTCACACCTATCACGTGGGTTGGTTAGATCTCCTACAATCCACAATGGGTGCTACTAGTGTGGAGGATCAACAACAAAGAGTTTGTGAGGTCATCCATAGGGTCATTGAGTTAGAGAGACAGAACAAGGGGATCAACATGCCTTCAACGGGTCTCAATAGATTCTTGGATACAGGGAAGGCTAAACAACCGACCTTATCGCAAATGGAGACTCCCTCGGTAAGTCTAATGGATCCCCCGTATGTTGTTTCTCTAGGGTTCTCATTGCAATCTGAGCCCACAAGTAATAGCTTTACTTTTCCAAGTCTAGCTCATCTTTCCCTTGATGACACCACAGCTACCATGCCTACCCCAATGATGGGCATGCCAAGAAACACGCCATGGACCTCATTTGTTAGTAAAGCACCGTTACATGGTAGCTCAATACCTGCAACACTACCTACAAGTGTGTACCAATCGTGTGCACCTATGGGTCATCGCAATCATGTAGTCCCTACCCCTCCCATTGTTTCAACTACCTATGCTCCCCAACCACAACACCCAAGTTCTTATTTCCATGGGACTATACCGGCTAGCATTAGCATGTCACATCCGACGTCTGCTATGCCTAGGTTCACACATATGAACTATGAACCACCACATGGCACAACATCGTACCCAATGTGGAACCCACTGGCTTCCTATGCACCAGTCCCAATGCCAATACCTACTTCACATGTAGTCTCTAGAGCACCTTCACCCACGGTGCCTGCTCACGTAGGTGACTTGGCAACATTTTCTCAAGCTATTGGTCGATCTATTACTAAGAATATGCGTAACATGCCTGATAGGGAACCTAGAAGTAAGGCAGTACAAATAGCCAAGCTCACACAAAAATTTAGTGAAGACGGGGATGTGAGAAAGCATATCGAAGTGTTTGAACAAATATGCGATTCTCTAGGAGAGCACAATGACCTACATAAGAGCAATGCTTTAAGCCTAACCTTAAGTGGAAAGGATGGGGATTGGTATAGAACCCTAAGGGTGGAAGAAAAAATGATTTACCCTACTCTTAGGAGACTGTTCTTAAAAGAATACATACCAGAGGGAGTGCTTTGGGGTGTAGCCTCTCAGCTCCAGAAAGCCCAATGAGAGGAAGGAGAGTTGGTGAGAGACTTTATAGGTTGCTTGAAGCATTTGAATTCTCGTTGTAATCCAAATGAGCGCTTCAACAATAACCAATTGCTCGATAGATTCATTCGGGGATTACGACATGAGGATATCTACAATGGCCTAGTCATTAGAGGTATCACCACTTGGGAAGCAGTCACCACCAATGAGATCCAATTGGAGGATAATTTAATGATTCAAGGAGAAAGAGTGACTGTCAAGTCTAAATCTATTAGCTCGCAAGCATCAGGGCATCAGCCAATGACCCTAAAGCCTATTGCTAAGGAGCCAAAGATATCTGAGATGACTTTAGCAGATCTCACCAAGGCTATTCAAGAGAGTCTTAGAGACAATCGTGCTCCGCAAAACAATCATATGTATCCAAGAAGGGAGCAACAATGGTGCTCAGTATGCTATGGACCGCATAGCACCAGTGAATGCCCTACTTTTAGAGTAAAATTCAATGGGAATTGCAATGCGTGTGGAAGGTATGGTCATCAAGCTAAGGATTGCATAGTATTTAAGCGCGCGATGGGCAATAGACCAACCTTAGCATGGATAGACACACCTCGAGTGCCTGCATTGATGCCGGCCCCACCTCTTGAACAAACAGCACAACACATGGTCCCTAGGGCCCAAAATGTTGTTCAAACAACACCCTTACCACCTCCAGTGCTAGGACTGCAACCACCACATCCGAGAATCACTTCTGTGAATCAAGTGGATTGTGAGTCATTTATTTCTTGTTTGGAAGGCTATGAGGAAGATATAGATCCTAATATCGCCTATGGGATGGATGTGCTTGAATAAAGTCCACAATACTACATGGAGGACTATTGGGGACAAGTCAAACCTGTATATCAAGTAGCTGCTCTTGCGGCAAGAGGCCAAAATATCAACTACACTGCTAAGAGACCACCTCCTCAATGCTATGAGTGTGGAGGTCCACATCGTGTATCCGAGTGTCCTATTAGGCTACAAAAGAACGCCACACTTATGCAAACCAATCAAGCGAGCACGTCTACAATGCTGATCCTCATGTGTAATCGATGTGGCATAGATCATTTGATTGCCCAATGTCCAAATAATCCAAATGCACCAAAGATCACGCCATTAAACTTGATTGAAGTTACCGATGAGCCATCACCAAGTACACCCGTGGTACCAGTAAACGTACTCACACGATCGATGCTCCAAAAACAAAATTATATTCTTGAGGAAAGAGAAGAAAAATAAAAAGAAGAAAACACGAAGAAAGAGATCGCAAAAAGCAGCGACGTTAGACCCCAGTTCAAAGACAAACATAGGGACTGGTGACGACCCCGTATATATGAACGATGCTGAAGAAGATTTTGATTCAGGTGAAACCATGGAGACCAAAACGACCACTAACATAGAAAACAACAAGGAAGATCTTCATGAGCCACAATGGCCAGGATCCAAAAAGAAGATAGGAACTTATCCAAACCCTTCAAAGGAGATCGAGCAAGTCAAGCAATGAAGGAGTTTGGTAGAAAATACCCAAAGGGATCTAGAACGAGCACCTAGGAAGATCCAGATTACAGACACCGTGTTCCTACGCAACAACAAACTCACCAAGTCCATAGACCCTTGGACATACCTAGTGTCATCCAAGAAGAAGGTGACTTAAAGTCATGGGAAAGTGGGCGTAGTCACTTCTTGATGGAAAGAATGTTTACAGAGGGACTACCTGATCCTATCGAAGAAATGGAGATCCCATCTTCCCCACGTCAAGGGACTCAAGGCCAAAAGGTGCCGTTAAACATTGCCAAACTGATGGATTTCATGTCTTCAGAAGTTAGAACCACCATTATGTCCAAACTATATAAAGACCCCGACCTAGTCTCAGCTCTTCGAGCCTTCCCCAATGGAGAACTGAAGTTTGGGCTACCACAATTTTCACAGATGGATGGAGCTGGGGAGATACCAATAGAGGAGGAACACATAGATCCACAACCCAACCTAGATGAGAACCTTGTTATAGAAATACCTGTTAAAAAGTTGGGACAATACTTTGAGGGTGATGAATTCAATGCGACTATACCAATCACTACTAAGGGATGAACTGTGAAGGGAATCCTTGATGGTGGCGCTGGGGTTAGCATTGTGACTAAAAATTGATGGGAAACTATGGGAAGACCTCACCTTGCGACCACAACCATAGTAGTGAAGATGGCCAATCGGTCTATTATTAAACCTATTGGGATGCTAGAAGATCTCAAGATCAAGGTCTTTGGACATAAAATAAGGATTACCTTTATTGTTATGGATTTCTCCAAACACACTATGGCATCGGAGATGATCTTAGGACGTCCTTTCATGAGGGAAGCAAAAATGGTGCATGACTGGTCTAAAAACCATGTCTACTTGCAGTTCCAAGATTCTGTCATTCGAGTGGTTTTTGTGACGGGCTGAGCACATCCTCTAGGAAACAGGTTTATAATTGATCATAGATCTCACACCACAGTTCACTCGGCCCCATTGTAGTATTGTTACACGTGTAAAGCGGACACTGATATTGGGGAAGATTCTCCTTATATGGATGTACTACCTGGGATGACTGAGTCGGACAATGTGGATTGGGTCCACCTAGCAGTAACCATAGACACTTGGGAAATAGGGGGACAACTTGGGTAACACTTGAGGGGGATGAAATGCCACGACTCGTACCCTTAAATATGCTAGAAGCAATGTATATAGCTTTCGACAAGACCCATCCCAATATAACAAAGAAAACATACAAGTGCGTCCCTAAAGCTTCTTTAGCGACCATGGCCAATGCTAAAAGACAGCAGTCTGGTAAGAGACATCCCATTCGCCCAAGAAATGTAAAGAAATGTTGCGTTGGATTCCTAAAAAACTATTGGAAGCCCAAGGCTACTATGAAGGAAATGATCAAATCTGGGTGCCAAAACGTAAATTGTGCTCTTACTTGTCACTAGGCCCATGTGAGCTCAATCCTGTGGCTCCAAAACAAATTGAAGATCGTGGAAAAGAGAAAATCACGAAATGCGACACACCTGCTCCAGAGCTAGTTTGGGTACCAAAGAAAGAACGATTTGTTCCACCTAGCTTAGGAACAGGGAAAGCAAATGAAGCTTCCTTCTCTTCATGTAGTTCCTATACGGAAATAGAAGCTTCGACACAACCTCCACCTACCATTGTAAATATCCATACAAGCAAGAAAGAGTTTACACCTCCCGTTGTAAGTTCACCACCTACAACGATGTTGCAAATAAAATCATGGGAGAGTACCTTACCACCCTTGCAACTAGATGAAATGCATAGAGCGATCGGAAACTATTGGTTAAAGCCTTCACCTATAACAACTTGGAACAACTGGTTTCAAAGGGTGATGACATCATTTCAAACGGTATGATCTACCCAAGGAAGGGGGGAGTGTTTGTTGACATCCATCATTCACTTGATTTCCTCTCAACCTTTCTCCCTGATCTCTTAATCTCCAATCTTAGGGAATGTATATATAAAGCCTTATACTCACAAAAACAAGATAAAAAAGTAAAAGAGCAAGAGCCATAACACAAAATCATAAAAACACATTATACACAAGAACACGACCCTTGTAATATTTGCACTCTAACCATCATCTATTTGCGTGTATAGATATGGCTAGTACGCTAGAGTCATCCACTCCTGCCTTGGGTGAGAGGTACCCTCATTACTTTTCACAAATGTTTCACATGGTCTTTCCGGTGCTTGCATGTGAATGGGATTTGGTAAGTACTCTAGCATGTGAGAGGAATTTTGAGGAGTTAGAGTGGCTGATACGTCTCTTGACCACGACTGATCCATACTTAGTAGAGAGCGTTTCTCCCATTGCACAAGCCTATCCTTTTGACCAAGATGACTATAGGCGTCTAGTGACCTTCTTAGTAAACATGGGTACCTATGATGAAGAAGAAGATTTACATGACTACACGGATGTCACATATGCTCTCATGGATGATGACTTTCTTTATCTCGACGACGAAGATAGGGGTTTAACCTTAGGGTTTCCCCCCAATATCTACAATATCCTATTTCCTTGACACTCTAGGGGGAGTGCAAATAATTAGGTTAGGATTTCTTATGTTTTTTTTGTTGTGTTCAATAAGTGTTGGTACCTTTTCTAAGTGTTGCCTCCTAGAGGTATTCTTTGTGTTTCTTAGTGTGTACAGGAACGTGTTGCTGTTGTTAGGATTTGGACCTTCATGGGATCTTTCTCTCATTCACACTTCAAATCAAGCGCGACCATCAACACAAACAGGTGTTTCTTGTCCATTAGCGTTGCCCCTTATCTTTTTGCATCCATGTTTGTTTGCTTTAATTGTGATTGGTAGCATAATATCCAGCACATTTGCTTAGTATCAAACATTTAATTCAATGTCATTTTTTGTCATAATCACTTGTCTAGGTTTAAACATTAAGCAAGTTCGACTAAGCTAGTTTGACCAAGTTAGGTGTTAGAGATCTTCTCTTAATACCATGGGGAATGCCTTCCTAATGATCAATGGCTACTTGGGTTCTTAATCCGACTTAGGCAGCATTGTGTGAAATGTACTAGGGCTTTCTAGTGGGCTTGACCCTATTGACCTTTAGCTTAAGTATTATAGAGGGAGTTTACTTGTGTGATGAGCCTGAGGAGGTGTATCGATGTTATATGACACCCCAAAGTTACAAAATTAAAATGCTGAAAATGAACAAACAAAAAATCAAAGTGCCACATTGTAAAATCTTAAGCTGGAAGAGAAATTTCAGCTTGATTGGGTACTTCACTCACATGTATCACCTATGGTACTAGAGCCCTAGAGGTTCCCAGTGTGGGCGCTTTTCCTTGAAAAGAAAAAAACCCAAGGCATACAAAATAAGCACACACATCAAAATTGAATCACTATGAAAAGACTTTGGGGGGTCAAAGAAAAAATAATCAGTCAGGCGATGATTTCATGAGAAATTCCTTTTATCGTAGCTTAACTACAAGGTCTTCTAGGTATAGCCTCTAGTCAGCCCTCGAACAATGAAATACTGTCTCGCGATTAAACAACTTAATTGACCAGAGAAAATTAAGAAGCTTACCCATGGTATTAATAACAGATCTCTAGTGTCTTTCGACCGTTAAATTAGCGACCCCAGACTTGTTTAATTTTTTACCTTTACATCTATTTATGCATTTGATTATATTGCAATTTAATGTTTATTGCTGACAAATTGTTTAAAATTATGTTACCAATCAATTTGTCTGCCTAAAATTGCATATGATTTTTAATCGCTTATGAGAATGCAATTACTGTGCCAATGTTGTTTGATTTTGCAGTGACTAAAGAAGGCTAAGGACATTCATCTCAAATTCTCTTCCACCTCGACGAACGAGCTTCAACTCAATAGCTTTCAAGGACTAAATCTACATCAGGAAGGGGGGCATGTTAACCCTCACAGCTCACAGACACCCTATCACCTAGGACGGACGTTGTACCCTACAGAGGACATTGTATTATTTATTTGGTAGAGTCAGGTATTTATTTGGTAGAGTCAGGTACCGGGCTTGTCGGTCCAATAGGAAAAGGGTAAGAGTGATCGTCGATGAGAGGCGCACTCTAACTGGAACATTCAAGGGATTAGTTGGATAAGCATGGGCACCCAAGTGTGAATGGGGCGAGCTCATATAAAAGTCAACTAAACCTAAAATTCACTCATTCTCTCATTTGTGCAATTGAAGAGTGCTCTTGCTCCATCTCCTTCTTCTTCTTCTTCATCTCTTTGTGTGTGTGTGTGTGAGAGAGAGAGAGAGAGAGAGAGAGAGAGTGAGAGAGGGAGAGAGAGGGAGTGTGTGAGCGATCGAGCATTATGAAGGCACGACGGCGACGAAGCGGCGGTTCCTTCTTCTTCGCGGCGAGGAATCCTCCACGAAGCAAGCATAGAGCGGTGAGTGACACACCATCACCTTCTTTGAGCTTACTAGTTTAGGCTTGTTGTGTGCTTGGAGCCATTTGTGGCTCGCACACGGTGTATCGGCAAGTTCCTTGCATTAACACGTGCAACATAAGCGCACAGTAAGCTCAAAGATGGCGTTGGTGTGTCACTCACCACTCTACGCTTCCTGTCGTGGAGGATTCCTCTCCATGAAGAAGAGAGAGACACCGCTATGCCACGCTCAACCGCCTCGCTGCCGTCGTGCCGCCACAATGCTCGATCGCACTCTCTCTCTCTCTCTCTCTCTCTCTCTCATCGCATACACACACACACGAGGAGATGAAGAAGAAGAAGATGGAGATGGAGCAAGAGCACTCTTCAATTGCACAAATGAGAGAATGAGTGAGTTTTAGGTTTAGTTGACTTTTATATGAGCTCGCCTCATTCGCACTTGGGCGCCCATGCTTAGCCAACTAATTCCTTGAATGTTCCAGTTAGAGTGCACCTCTCATCGAAGATCACTCTTACCCTTTTCCTATTGGACCGACAAGCCCGGTACCTGACTCTACCAGATATATAATACAATGTCCGTCATAGGTGATAGAAATGTCGGCGTGAGGGTTAACAGGACTGTGGTTCAAGACTTTATAAGAATTTGTTTATGCAAGGAGGCTTCATTCTTGAGGATTCATTCTTGAGTATCCATTCTTGAGAGGGCTAACACATGTTACATCGATTATGCACCAAGTTGGAGATGCGTTGTGGATGTGCACAATATTTCCTATTCACATTGTATAAGGTATTGGGCTCATTGGGAGTTCCAAATTATATATGCTAGCTAGAGGGCTCAAACTTAGTCCCATAGTAGAAAGGATTGTGGTGCAAGCCTTTATAAGAAATACTTTATGCAAGGAGGCTTCATTCTTGAGGATTCATTCTTGAGTATCCATTCTTGAGAGCTCTCTCTTGAGTGTTCACTTTATGGATGGCCTAGCCTTGAGCTTAATGCCCATGCTTAGAAGGCTAGTGATAATCCATTATAATTAGAGAAGAATTTTTTGAATCTAATCTCTATTTTCTTCATTAGTCTTAATTCTTCTATATTCCATTATGTCATGAAGTAGTTTCACCTTCTCATTATTCTAGATTTGAGTGTGTGTGATGACTTCTTGCTTATTGACCACTCCTATCCTTCTATGAGCACGATATTTAACATCTCTGGTTCTCAATCTTGTGATTAGTGTATATGCCGTAATGTTTTCTTGTGTGTGGATGGGTTTAATGAAACTCTAGCACCATTCACCTTGTGTGTGTAGCTTTTGATGAAGTACCTTGATTGGCATGTGGTGATTGGAGAGGCCAAAACCAATGCAATTAGTGTGTGCTTGTTAAGAGTGTGCTTTGAGATTCTAGTATATGGCAAGTCGGACTTTGGTGGGCTTAATGTGTGTAGGTGATTCTTGATTGATGATGTGATTGGAGTTAGTGATTCATGGCTAATCTCTATTGTTGCATTGGAAGAGCATTCTCTCAAATCCTTTTATTCGATACATCCAATGATGCTAGTGCTTCCATGCCCTAGCCGGGTTGCCGATCCTACGATTGATCATTTTGTTGGTCTTGGGTTCATTAGGTTATGCTATGATTTCCCCCAATACTACTTATAGTCACTCTCTCTCTCTCTCTCTCTCTCTCTCTCTCTCTCTCTCTCTGATTTCCACTCACATACTCTCTCCCTAGTTACACTCAAGTGATTAATCATACTTTAAACTATAAAATCATAATTTTCAAAATAAAATCAAGCTATGTGTAATGTATGCTTGTTTGATGCGTCTTTGGTATGTCCTACTTGCATATGGGGTGTGTAGAGTAGATAGACACTACTTGCAAGGCTTGATTCCATCTGGTGCATCCTACCCTAGAGATAGTTTAGGGGGTTGGTGTTTATACATTACTGTGGATTGATTTGATTCAAGGTAGTCTCTTACTCCCACATTATTTTAGGAAGAAATTATATGACACATCTTTTGTTTGACTCACTGAACCTAATGAGGTGCTCTTTTAGGAGACCATAGATAGCATGTAAGGTTTTTGATTCACTTACATGTTTTCTATTTCATGCAACTCTTTTTAGAGTTAGCATAGCTCCAACATACTCAGAGCTATCAAACTACACGCTTCTCTGTGTGTGTTGATCCTTGGTATAACCTTGTCTCTTACAAAAAGAGAAGCAGCGTTGCTACTTATAGTGACTTTCTTTCAATGTAATCTTTAACGATGTTCAGATCCATGATTACTCCCTTGCTTTTACAATGGGACTAAAAACCCTTGCGTTAGATCTTGGTAGTGGCTTATGTACTTACAATGAGGAGAGCTTACATGTTGTATCATTGTTTTACTATTTGTGTTTGCTTGATTTATTCTTGTAGTAGTGATTTTTTTTTTTATGAAGTCTTGCCTGACATTTGGATCCATGGTTACTCCCTTGCTATATTACAATGGGGGACAGCTAAAATTTCCTACATTTGATCTTGTAGCAACTTACATACTTACAATGGGTAATATTACATGTTGTGACATTGGTTTATTATTTGTGTTTGCTTGGTTTAGGGTTGTAGTGACTTGCTTTCAATGGAATCTTTCCTGGAATTTGGATCCATGGTTACTCCCTTGTTGTTCCAATGGGTCTAAAAACCTATGTGTTTTTTGATCTTGCTAGTGATTTAGATACTTACAATGGGTAATATTATATGCAATATCATTGTTTTATTGTTTGTGTTTAGGGTAAGTACTTGAGCATGTTGTATTTTCTTAATTGCATTTCATTTTTTTGAATCTCACTTCACATTAGCATGTAAATTGTATGTTGTCATCATTCTAATGAATTTCTTTTTTTGACATCCATTGCTCACTTTTTCCTAGATTTATGACTTTGTGAATGGTGCACATTTGATGTAGACACTCCATACATCATGGCTGGAAAAGACACAAAATTAGAGCATTGATTTATAGAGGAGTTCATATGCCATCCTGTTTCAAAGGATAATCTCCAATGCTCATTTGAATCCTTGGGATTCAAGCCCTTTCTTAATGCTTTATGCCACGATACATACAATGTTTTGGTTCAGAGAAATGGCAAAGAATGTGGTTGCATAGAGATTTTGGTAGAAGGGAAGGACGGTAGCAAAGGAGGCCATGTAGATTTTGGGACAAGTAGTAGTGATGGTTTTTTAGAATCTTGATCCAATAGTGAATACTCGACCATGCTTTATGGATTGCATATAGATAGTTGAAACTCTTTATAGTAACTGGAGCATCCATGCACTGATGAGCAGCCTCACATGTTCACAACATGTTCAATGTATGGGCCGCACCTGACACCCATGTGAGCACAAAGTTATTCTCTTGAAAGGCCAAGCCTACACCCTTGTAGTTGGAGGCATTGTCGATCACAATTGTTGTGACATTTTGGGGTCCCCTCTACGTAGGGTATGGCACGTTCACTTTTGATTTGAGTATCTCCTTCGTGGCACCCTTAACTTTATCAATATAATCTATAAGATTTTTGTTATAGTCAGGTAGAACAATCCCTTTTTTGTGATGGACATCAAAGCATCCCTCAAAAGTGGATTTCTAATGACATTTAATGAAATTTCACATGCCATGAAAGCCTTCATCCACTTTTACATGTCCTACTTTTGGAAAGTTGCTTGCATATTTTGCAGGGTGGTGGGCCTAGTCTGTGTACTTGGGCTCAGTTGTGTTGATCTTGCACCTGGGGGATTCACTCTATATAGAAAAAGGAATTTCACCTATGAATAGACACTTTGGAAGAGCTTTGGAAAACCCCCATATTTATGACTTGTATAAGGTAAATATGACTCCCCTTTTTATGCTTGTACGGTTTTCAAGTTAAAAAAATATTATGCTCGCCATGACTTAGTATATAAGATTTGGCCTCAAGTAACTTTACATAACAAGATGAATCAAAGAGAAAATCATATTGCAATAAAAGAATTTCTTACCATTCTAAATAGGAATTCCTTTTAAAGAAAAAGTTTGGACTTAATAGACTGGAGATGCTATTACCTATTCTATCTATATGCAACTATTGTCTCACAACTTGGAGGATATGAGTGTTGCTCACTTGGGTAGTCATTCATATGAGACACAATAGTTCCATTCTTTTGACCCCCCTCTCCCTTGTTTTTAAGTTTAGAGGGATAATTATTGGGGCATACCCCTAACTTATACGGTTATGTAGCCATTGAACCCCCCCCCCCCCCCCCCCCCCCCCTGTACTTACACGGTACGGTAAGTTTTTCATAGTCGATCCCCTAAGATTCTATGACACATGAACCACGCGCCTCCAAAAATTTCTCTCTTTGCCTTGGCATAGTTATGTTGTTACCTTTAGCGTCCTCACATACTTCCATCAAAGCTTAGTTAGAGGGTAGCCTACAAAGTTAACCCAAGTATTGGTAGGTGGTGCAAAGCACTAAAATACATTTTTGGTAACACCAAACAAGCGACCCCTGATGCGAGTTGCATTTAATTGAAGGCATGGCCACAAGTGTTGCATTGAGTCCAAGATACAACTTTACCACGATGAAGCCCTTGCACATATCCCTGCTCCTTTCCTCACACCATATTATTCAAGCTTTACTATTGCTTTGATCTTTGCTAAGTAACATTTAATGCACTAATAACTTGTGTGTAGCAAAAATCGATAACATAGTGAGCATTTCATTAAGAACAAGTTCCTAATGAGCATAAAGAGAGTACTTAATTGCGAAAGCAACATAACAATTTACATCTAGCTAATTTGGCATTGACAATACTTGAAAAGAGAGAGAAATAGAACATTTGACAACAGTTGAGGAACGAATTTACATGGAGCCGGTCCCCCCTCCATAAAGGCTTTGTATTATAGTTTCTCCCATCAAAGGAGACTTTTGTACAATACAATTCTTGTGTTCCTTGACAAAACTTGTTGGTGCAATGAAGATGGAAGCTTCATGCACCAAATTATGCCTGAAAATCACACCGAGTGTCCCTACCCTCAGTCCCAAGACCTCACACACCTTTAAAAATGGTGAGAGCTATAATGGAATGATGATAGATTGAGAGGAAAAAGAGGTATCTTACGAGAAAGAAGTATTCTCCTCACATAATCACTCTAATAGCATAGCTTAGCTTAGTAATTAGCATGGTAGAGGAGATGAGCATGCCATTGAATCTTGGCTCTTGGTTGGATTTGCATTCCATATCCAAGAGTAGTTGGTGTAGGCCTCTACTTCTCAATGCTTGGAGAAGGAGATGGAGTTCTTCTTGCACACATGATTTGTGTGTGTGTGTGTGTGAGTATCTGTGTGTGCGTGTGTGTAGCATTGCGTTAGTGTAAAATGCAGCCCCTTCTCTCATCTTGGTCGACCCCTCTTGCTAAATGCTCATGCTGGCCTCCCATTGGCTCCTGTAAAGCATAGTTGATAGCCTTTTGAAAAGTGTCCCCTTTTCCCCTCATTTTTTTGTGTTGTTTTTTCTTCCACCGTTTGGTCAAATAATCTATTGCTACAATAATATATTGAGAGCGTGTGTGCAATATGCAGGAGGTATTATGGGGCCTAATGCTCCACTTGAAAAAATCTCAAACTCCTATTATTGTTCGTAAGGGAATCTCATCTCTCTGCAGAGGTGCCTTAGTGTACTGGCATTCATCACACCGTTTTACATATGTCTCCGCATCTGTGAACAACATTGGCCACCATATTCATGCAAGAAGTATCAGCTTTGATTTTTTGTCAACCAAAAAATGTCCACCAAGCTGGCGTACGTTTGCTTATTCTAGGATGGATAAATGTTTTCCTTCAATAGCACACAATCTCAATTGGTTGTCTTTTCCCCTTTGGCATTCGAGATCAGCACATAGTGTGTCGCTTCCTCTTTAATAGTTTTCATCCGTTCCTTACTCAATCCCTCCAAGAATGTCTTGGTTTTCAAGTACTTGATAATTTAGGTATTCCATTTGGGTGCTCCAATTACTCTAAGAGTGTGTCATGTTCCACTGGTGGTCATCTCATACAGGCTTCACATGATTTTATGTAATCATGGATGCTTTCTCCCATGGTTAGCCAGTGGATATCAAGTCTCATCAAACTTTGGAATGTTTGCATTTTCTCATTATGCAACCTCGTGTGTTGTATATGGGCAAGTCTCAGGTATTTCTCATGCTCGTTTGGCTCTACACATAGTCTCAAGATATCGTCATTACCTTTCTTGTATAGCCATACAACTAAAGCTGGAGATTTTTGGTCGGATTAATTATCGAAGGATTGTCCTTCTACTTGTAATGATCCCATGGTGAGTAGAGGAATGAATTCTTCACTCCACCTTGGAACCCTTTCAACGTTGAACAGATAATAAATTGGAAGGTTATCATCAATACCTTTGGGTACTTCGCCATGGAGAAATCTTGAAAGATGGTCTACTCTTTGGTGCGTTGTACCTTTCTTGACAACCAAGGTGAAATCAAACTCAAGCAATATGATAAACTATTGAACAATCCTTCTCGTATTGCAAGTATTGTTTACCAAGTACAATAGTGCATGGTGGTCAATGAAGGAAACAAACTTGTTTGCGAGAAGTAATGTCTAAACTTTTTGATGGCATAGATCGTCCCTAGGCCTTCTTTTTCTGTAGTGGTATAGTTCTTCTCCGCAATGTTTAGCTGCCTACTTGTAAGGGCCTTCTCCTAGCCCTTACGCAAGGCCAACACATTTAAGCCACCAACTTAAAACATGATTTTTTAAATTAAAAAATCGAGAGAAATTCGGGCTCAATTTAAGCACCAAATTATACTCACGAGACACTTCCGGCTTATGCCATGGGAACATGAACATAACCAATGCATAGGAAATTAGCTTTTCATTTTGAGAAAAAATAGCATAAAGGATGAGATAAGATAAGAGAAAAGGAAAAAGAAAAAGATAAAGGAGAAAAGGAGAAGATAAGAATAAGGTGATTAAGTAACTTGTTGACAAAGTTTTGATAAGTAAGATAAGTTATCAAGATAAGGAAGATAAGCTATCAAGATAAATGAAAACATTCATAAAAAATGCGCATAAATAGAGGGTTTCTCTTCTCATTTTTCACTTCTCTCCTTCATTTTCTCAAGGTGCAAACTTGAGAGCAAGCTTGAGAAAGCCATAGCCAAACCTCCCATACCTCCTTTACTTTGGTTGGCCTTGGAAGTGTAGTAATCGCTTGTATTTTATCTTGATCACTGGAAATCCCATTTTGGGACTCAATGTGTCCCAAGGTTTTACCTTGTCTTACCATGAAGACACATTTCTCAGGGTTTAAGCAAATATGATAAGATATGCACTTCTCAAAGACTTTCTCCAAGTGTGTTGTGTGCTCATTTCTCAATTGACAATGCACGCACAAATCATCCATGTATATTTCCATCCAAAAAATATCTGAGATACTTCTTGAATGCATAACTCATTAGTCTCTAGAAGGTGGTAGGTGCATCACCCTATATGCAAATATGTCCCACTTTGTTGCAAAGGCCGTCTTATGGTGATCTTCTTGTTTAATGGTTAACTGGTTGTATCTTGAGAACCCGTCCAAAAAACTATAAGCTTCTTTTCCTGCAACTCTCTCAATCACATGATCTGTTATTGATAGGGAAGAGTTGTCTCTGATGGTAGCAGCATTTACTTGTTTGAGATTCACACAGACTCATAGTTTTCCATTTTTCTTGGGCACTACCACAAAAGGAGACACCCAATTGGTGTGTTCAATCTCATAGATAAATGTTAACTGAGTCAACGTCAGTTAACGGAAGCTGCTAAAGACCGAAGATGTACGGATGCACATCAAAGATCAACATGAAGAAGCAGTATAGATTGGAGTTACACATTTTTCACATTTTCCCAAAATGGTCACGTATTGTAAATTCCTGATTTATTTCAAGCCATTGTAATATTTTAATGCGTTACTGGCTCAATGCGAGTTCCAAGCTATAAAGAACAAGTCAGCAGTGTACCTAGGTTGCAGATTCAGTAAGTGGTGGGCGCTCGTACATTGCATATTTTTACCCTAGGTATATAAGGCAATGTGTAAAAGAAATTAGGGTTCTCAAGCTCATTTGTTGAGAGCACTCTTTGGTGAGAGCTCTTGAGGTGTATGGCCATGGAGTCCTTGAGCTTCTCCTTGATCATGTGACTTGGTTAACACTAATCAATGCTTAATTCTCTTTCACTATGCCTCTCTCATGCTTCTTATGATTGCCTACGATGCTTTGATTAGCTAGATCTTAGCGAATTAGTGATTAATCCCTCTCTAATCTTGTGTGACTGCCCTCTTTTGCTTGTGTGTGCATGTAGGTTTGATTGGAGTGTGGTGCTCGATAGATCTATGTGTGTGTGTGCTTATGATTAGTGTGTTGCATGATAGGATTAGTATTGTGTGCATCTTGCAATCCTTGGTGTGTGTAATTGGGTTGAGTAAAGGTGAAGAAAAGTGGATGTGGAGATTGCCCATCATTGTGGCTTAGCTCCTCCATAGGCCGAGAAGCTCACCTCGTAGAGTCAACCATTGTGTTGCCATGATTATCTCACTAATCGTGTGAGTGTTTCCATGCCCTAGCCGGGTAGCTCATCCCTCCGGATTGATGATTTTGTTGGTCATTGGAGTTATGCAATGATGGAAACCCCCAAAATTTGGCACCGTTTTTGGGGACGATGGCCTACACTAGTGTAATTGTGGCATAATCGAATGTGTTTCCTCACTAATTTCACTTGTGTATTTATGTTTTTGTGGATTTCGGATGTGTGTACATGAAGCAACGTGTGCATTTTTTTATTAATTTATCACCGTATCTTACCAAATGTGTGTTTAGAGACTCTAATTTTACACTAACCCCTTGTTAATTTGACTAATTTTGCTAATTTACAAAATAATTTGCTACCAAGGATTGGAGCTTTCAACCGTCAATCGATCTTCATTGGAAAGATAATCAAGGTGATATTTACAACCCCAACAGAATCTAAACATGTGTAGAATTGTGTAGAGACTCCACCATGATGCAATGTAATGTTGATGCTATGTTATTGCAATGCAATGTTGATGCTATGATGCTATTCGTTTTCATGTCGTCGTCATGCCGAAATTTTCCAGATTTGGTGGCGTATAAAATTGACAAGTTCAATTGTTAATTGGTGAATGTGCGTTACTAATTATGTGCATAATTGATCTAATTGCATGCTTGAATGGTCAATTGCAAGTGTGTGTGCACTAAAATCAAGTGTGTATGCATTCTAATTGAGTGTGTGTATGCCTAATTTTAAGTGTGTGTGCACTATTTTGCTTTGTGCACCTAAAAATCAATGTGTGCTTAATGATTTTTCAATTGTGATGATTGATTTGTATTGTGGTAATGCCCAACTAGAGATTTGTGAAATCACATTGCAATTTTGACAAGATTAACCCTTTTGTGTGCGCACCTAAAGATTGGTAAAAACTGTCAATTATTAGTGTGTATGTGTGTGCACGCGCCTAAAAAGTGCTTAATGTGCATGATTAATTTAATTTTTGATTGCATATTTGATGTGTATAACGGTTAATTGTTGCGTTTTTAGCTCAAAACAGGGATTTACACACTCCAATTGCGTCAAATTGACCTAATTTTGCCGATTTAATTGCCTAGTTTGGATTTTATTGATCAAAGTATTTGGCAATTGAATTGATGTGATTTTATAATTTTATTTGGTTGCACTCATCTCTATGTGTGGAGAATTTTCAGAATTTTTTTGGGTATTCTTCGGATAATTTTTGTAATCTTTTGGCAATTTTTTGTTAATTTTTGTTTAGTTCCGTAAAAAATTGATATCATGTGATCTTTATAAGTTGTTTTGTGTGCGTATTTACAGCATCATTTTGAGCGCATTTGTGTCCTCCTTGGTCGAATTTTGAGCGTTTCGCTATTTTCGGGGATTGGGTTGTTGATTTTGTCGTAAATCGTATTCTTGATAAAAACTGCTATTTTTGATGTGCTTATGCGTGTCAAAAGTGTTCGATTGTGATTGTGGATGAATTTTAAAGATTTCTAGAATTTTCCATGAATTTTTTGGTAATTTTTGAGATTTTTGGATGATTTTTTGTGTTCTTGGGTGATTTTCGGCCTAATTTTGGCACTTTTGGACGTTCAAAAATTAAAAAAAAGAGATTTTTGAGCTTCGGTGTAGATCGACAGGATTTTCCAAACCTTGGACTGCGGTCTGATATGGCGTGGATGTTCGTGACAAACTCAACGGTGATTTTTTATTTTTTGTGGGCTCGCGTTGCCGCGTCGAAAAGTGTTGACTCTCTCCCTTGCTCCCTTGTCACTTCCTCCTGCGCACCAACTACAGCACGCCACCTCTGCGGCGATAAGTATCTCTCTCTCTTTCTCTCTCTCTCTCTCTCTCTCTCTCTCTCTCTCTCTCTCTCTCTCTTACTGCACGCCAGGTCACTGTCATTCTCTCTCTAACTTTTTCTCTCTCGTCTCCCTCCTCTGTACGCGTGAACGTCGTCAACCACCGCACACACACACACACATGCATGAACACACCCCTACACACACAATTCATTAAGCTACAAGAAGGGGGGGGGGGGGGGGGACCTCGGTTTCTTTCTTTCCTCAATGGCTGCGTGCCGGAGCCTTGTCTTTTTCCTTTTTTTGTGTCATTGACTTTTTTATTCATTTCATTTTGTTTCTTTTCAATTTCATTTCATTTCATTTTCATTCTCTTTAAATTTCATTTCATTTCAATTCAATTTCATTTTCTTTTCTCTCACTTTCATTTCATTTATTTGTATATTAGTCAAAAATAAAAATACAAAAATCACAAAAAACTTTAAATATCACAAAAAATAATTAAAAAAACAAAAAAAGGTTTTTAAATTTACAAAAAATTAGAAAACTCATCAAAAATTTATTAAAAAATCAAAAACCTTACAAAAAATCAAAATCACACAGATAAATTCCTAAAAACTATAGAAAATTCATAAAAGCTCAAAAATTCATTAAAAAATAAAAAATTGATCGAAAAAATTACAATAAATCAATAAAAATTTTAAAAAACTTTAAAAATACCATAAAAATTAGAAAATTATCAAAAAAAATCTTAAAAGTCAAAACTTTCTAAATTTTTTTATAAAAGATCGTTGAAAAAGCCACAAAGAGGTACAAAAGCAAAATAGTGAAGTGGGAAGAGCCGCACATCGAGAAAACCACGCAAAAGTGGACAAGTAAAAAAAAATGAAGTCGAAAAATTACACCGCGCAAAAGCGAGCAAAAAGACCAACTCAAAGCCGTGAGCGGTAGAAAATTTTTAAAGTTGTCAAAATCAAGTGTGCAAATTGAGCTTCTAGTTGGACAGACAAGGGCACAAATCACATTGAATTGTAAGATAGGCTATTCAAGGCCCAGATTTTTATCATTTCAAAGGCCCAAATCAATTCCGAAACTTTCAAGCTAGAGTTAATCAATGCTTGTGAGTCTGAAGAGCAATCAATTGCAAAAGTGCTTCTGTTGAAGCAGTCTTATCAAAGCCGAGCAGGAGAAATTCTGCTAATCACTTCCAGGATCTATAAAGAGACAATTTTTGTAGTTTGAGCCAACATGGACTCAAATTGAGCCGAGAGTTCAAGTACAGCAGAGCAAGTTAGTAGCATTAGCAACACAGGTACAAGTGGTGCAACAGAGCAGATTTTACAGCTATATGGCTACAATGGGGATAAATCTTTGTACACAGATTCAGAAGGCCGTAGATACTTGATGAGCAATAAAAGTAGCACAGGAGCCAAGATCCTATTGATCAGAGTGAAGCCAAATTCAAAGAACTCCCAGATGTTCATAGATTTTAGTGGAGCCAAGTATTGCAAGCTCAAAGATAAAGTGCTGATAGAAGTTCAAAAAGTCAACCCAAATGGTTATCCAAAAATCTGTACAAGCTAGCAAAACATATATCCAGTGCATATGCAATTAGGGTCATTGTACATGGATTACAGTGGTCAGATATATAGTCAAGAACTAGAAATGAAAGATCCAATAGATCAACCAATAGAAGCCAGTCTAATTGGAGAACCAAGCCAAAGACGGTACAAAGGTCAAGACAGAGCACTCTACAGCTTGATGCTTAGTGTTCTATTTTTGTGCTTGCCAAGTTGTTCCCCATTGTAGCCATATAATGTTAACAACTTGCCAAGTTGTTCCCCTGGCTAGAGCTTGACATGACAGAACCAAATGAAATACCACCTGTCATAACAACTAATATCTAATTCTCCTAAATGATTTTCTCATGTTAAACTGATCATTTAATATGGGGAAGTGCCAGGGGAGAAAAAGCTAGAATATTGGTTAAGGTGGCAGACCCGCCACAATAGGGATCCAAAGGAGGGAAAAAGGGATCCAAAGGGGGGGCCATTTGCAAAAGAGCAAGGTGCAACAATGGGCTTAAAAGACCCTAAGGTTCAGCCCATTAAGACTTCCAAAATGCTAAGGTTCCAAAATTCAAAAGTTGTGTCCAAAGGTCAAAAGCCTAGGAAAATTGGATGCTTTGTGTGTGCTCAAAAAGTCTTCATGCATCCCTACATAGGAGGGGGTGATCCCTAGAAGTAGGAGATGAGAGAGAAACACACACACACACACACACACACACACACAAGCTCCTTTACACAAAGGGAAAGAGGGACACATGTCATCACCCTGGCCCAAATGCCCACAAGGTGTACTCAAATCCTATTGGATGGCCATGGAGGTGGACCAATGAGAATTAGGCTAGAGTAAATCTATTTTAATTAATTTAAAAACACTTAGTAGAAGAACCAATAAGAAAGCTCTCTAGAAGACTATTGGACAGTCTCTCGAGGGGTCCAATGAGCATTCAACATCCCAATGGCTTTCCTGATTGTTGTTGGCCACGATACAAAGGGGTCCAATGAGAGTTTAGTTGCATTGATTAATTACCTAAAGTTCTCACAAAAGGGGAAAGGGGGACACATGTCATAAGGCTATCACTTATGCTGCTTAAATTTTATTGACTCAGCCTGGCATGGGCCAATAGGGTGTGAGCATGAGCAAATAGCAAGAGGGGTCGACCAAGAGAGAGAGGGGGCTGATTTTTCAAAGGGATTATTGCATACACACTCACACTAGTCCATGTGTGGAGTAAGAAGACTCTCTCTCTCCTTCTCAAGATTTAATGGAAAGCTTATCACTTACTCCAAGCTTGTGATAAGGGAGGCCTACACCAACAACTCTTGGCTTTGTGATGAAATCCAACCAAGAGCCAAGCTTCAATGCATGCTCATATCCTCTACCATGATAATTACTAAGCTAAGCTATGCTAATGTGAGTGATTATGTGAGGAGATGTACATCTTTCTCGTAAGACTACTCCTTCTTCCTCTAAATCTACTTTCATACCCCGCTAGCTCTCACCATCTTCGAAGGTGTGTGAAGTCTTGGGTATGAGATCGTGAGGGAATTGATGTTGTGTTTAATAAGTGTTTTTCTTAGTGCTTGAAGTTTCCATCTTCATTGCACTAGCTAGTATTGAAGGAACACAAAGAATTGTATAGCAAAATGTCTCTCTTGATGGGAGAAACCATAATACAAAGCCTTTTGGAGGGGGGACCGGCTCCAAGTAAATCCGGTCCTCAACTGTTCTCAATAACTTAATTTCCCTCTCTCTTTTGAAGTATAGTTCATGCTATCTAACTAGTTGTTATACTTTTTGTTTCTCTCTCCACCCAAGCACTCTTGTTATTCTCATTAGAACTCTATTCTAATGAAATGCTCACTATGTTCATGTTATTTTCCGCTACACACAAGTTACTAGGCCATTAAATGTTACATTGGTATTAGAGAAAAAGGTTTCTCTTTTCTTGCTCAAGAAGGGAGGTCCCCAAGCTAGCTATAAATGGTTGGTACTATTAATTGCATTTGAGTAAGTAGAATAGGGATTTTTAACCTTGCAGTGCGCCTGCCTTCCTGCAAATAACGGAGCATCACCGTCAAGAGCTATGGTCTTAATAGTGGATTCCTATGGGGCTTGCCTTCTGCTTAACCACTATTGAGCTATTAGAAGCTTGACAGGAGCCGATGCTATTTTGATGTTGAACGACCCTCTCTTCTATTCCTTGCAATTACTGGTATTCGAGCCACGTGTACAGTGCTTGAGTGCTTTTTCTAAAGGGTAAAGAGGAGTAGCAACTAGGGCTTGAAGTGCCAAAGTACACCTAAAAGTTGTTAGAATGGTTGACAATAGTAAAGAGAGTGAAAAATGTTGATAACTTGGATTTTGCTAATGAGAAGGCTGTTAATAGTGCTCCGATGCTTGTTAACTATCTTGTTTCTAGGCTTCAACAAGCCATGGGCAATCCATCCCTCCAAAGTGAAGTGTAATGGCAGCTTCGTGCTCATGGGATTCTCCAAGCTTCCCACCATGACGAGAGAGCACCTAGGAAGTCTCCTTGCGAGACTTCCAAAAGAGGCCTCTCTCCAATTTGGGAAGAAGAAGAGGATCTATACGAAGTGCTCAAAAATTTGCTTCTTGATGATGCATCTCCTTCTCAAAGGAGAACTCAAGAGCCCCCATTGAAGGAATGAGAAAGAAGTGAGTCTCTTGCCACCTTGACGGAGATGGCTCCACGAAGACGGCGGACTAAACGCTCTCCATCACCTCCAAAAGGAGAAGACCATCACACTATTCTCCACACCATAATTCAAAGAGGGATGACAAAAAGCAAGAGAAGAAAAAGGCGAGAAAGAGGACACCCTCTTCTCCATCTTCTTCATCCTCTTCCTCTTATGAAAGTGATGGTGCAGACAAAGAAGATCAAGGCAAGAAAAATGCGAGAAAGAGGTCACCCTGGTCTCCATCTTCCTCAAATTATTTATCTTCTAAAGAAAGTGGTGGTGCAACTTTTGAACCATCAAAAAGAAGAGGCCATAGGAAATCCTATGCCGGGTGGAAGAGGTCATCCAAGCTCAAGAAGTTCAAAGAGGGAGGGAAGAGCATCTCTTTCCTTACCTAAAATGGCACCTTTGGTGCTACGGACAAAGTCTTGGCATTTATCCAACAATTTGATGTGGCCATTGGAGATGAGGGCTTCGCGGAGTCCTCTAAGCTATGCCATGTAGCTATGCACTTTCAAAAGTCCGCCAGGCAATGGTGGTCTAGCCTACGGGCCAACAGTGAAGCTCCATGAATCGAACATGGAAAGCTTTAAGAGTTTCCATTATGAAGCAGTTTTTGGCCACTGATGCCAAAGACAAAGTACTCGCTGAATGGCGAAGCTTGAAGCTCTCTCCCTACGAATCCATTCACAAATATGTAGATAAATTTTGGACTTACAACTCAAATCCACTGTCTTCAAAAAGTTGGATTTTGGAGAGAAAAAGCAGGAATTTTGTGCGGGCTTAACTGAAGAAATGGTGGAGTATGTCAACTCCCAAAGGCCATGCACCATATCGGCGGTTATACAGCATACAATGGTGGCTTCTCGAATCAATTTCCAAACAGGTGCTAAGAGAAATTCTAAGCCCACAAAAAACAAGGTTTCCAATGATTCTAAGGGGAAGGACAATGTCCAAAAGTCTCCTAAGGGCAATTCCAACAAAACTAAGGAGAAGGGAGATTACAAAGGCAAAAACAAACTCTCTCCTGAAGAGCTTGAGCGTTATCGCAAGGATAACCGTTGTTTCAAGTGCGCGAGCAAGGGTATGCGTACCACGCTTGTCCCCAAAAGAACACCTGTCATGAACCTCCTAGATCTACCTTGGTCAAAATCCAAGAGGAGGAAACTCACCACAAAGGATCTCGTCTATGCCATGCTTGGAGAAAGGTAAGAGAACATGATGCTTTTATTCTCTTTGACCCTGGTTCTACTCACAATTTCATATCCATAGAGTTGGCCACCAAGCTAGGCATACAAGCTTATGAGATGGGAGATGTCCTACCTGCAGATGGTGCTTTCAAGGGGCAAGGAGCTTCAGTCACTCCCTTAATCAGGATATTGAGGCTCCATGTCCAAAGCTATGTAGACAAAGAGGACTTCTTTATCTCTCCTCTCAAGCACGAGGATGTAATCGTAGGGGCACCATGGTTTGATCGCATGGCTACCGATGTTAAATTCCCTGAAAGGAGAATCTAGTTTAGGTTCAGGAAAAAAGATATGTACATAGATGCGAAGCAAATGGGTAACACCATACCCATTGTACATATGCAAGCTTTCAATAAGTCAATAAAGAGCTCTATTTCATGATTTTTGTTAAAGATTCTCAAAATGAACCTAATGTTTTAGCAAAAGAAAATATACACACTAGAGTTATCCAATTTTCTCAAGGGGTTTCAAGATGTCTTTATTGACAACATCCCTTGTGAGCTACCTCCTAAATGAGGCAATGATGACCATGCAATTGAAATTCTTCCAGGAATTTCACCGCCTAATAAACCTCCTTAGAGAGTTTCTCAAGCTCAACAAGAGGAGATTATGCGGCAAGTACATGAGTTAGTTGAGAAGGGCATGGTTAGGCCTAGCTCATCTCCATTTTGTTCTCATGTGCTATTAGTGCAAAAGAAAGACGGCACATATCGTATGTGTGTCGACTATAGAGCACTAAATAGGATCACTGTCAAGAATAGGTTTCCCATTCCACGGGTAGAAGGCCTATTTGATAAGCTACAAGGGTCCACCTACTTTAGTAGGATTGATTTAAAAAGTGGCTATCATCAAATAAGAAATGTTGATCAAGACATTGTAAAGACCGCATTTCGCACTACTTTTGGTGTTTACAAATAAATTGTCATGCCTTTTGGCTTGACCAATGCACCAACCACATTCAACCGCTTGATGGAGAAGCTATTTAGGCCTCACCAAACCTTTACTGGAGTGTTCTTTGATGATATCATCATCCACTCTAATTCATTACACGAACACAAGCAACACCTCTAGGTAATATCTCAAGTTTTAAGAGAGAATAAACTTTATGTTGATCAAAAGAAAAGTGATTTTTTCTTACAAGAGATTCAGTATTGAGATCACATTATATCTCAATATGACATCCAAATGGATCCATAAAAATTAGAGGTAATAAAAGGATGGCCTAAACCAAGGAATCTTCATGGACTAAGAAGCTTTATAGGTATGTGTGCATACTATAGACGCTTCATAGAAAAGTTCTCACAAATTGCAGGACCATTACATGACCTAACAAAGAAAAAAGTTAGGTATACATGGTCTACCAAGGACAACAATGCTTTTGAAAAACTTAAAGAAAATCTTATCTCTCAACCTATGCTTACACTACCAGATCCCTCAAAGCCATTTGAGGTCCAATGTGATGCTTGTGGTGATTGCCTTGGAGCTATTTTGATCCAAGAAGGGCACGCCATAGCCTATGAAAGTCGAAGGCTCGACCCTATTGAGCAAGCGCTAGGCATATATGAAAAGGAACTCCTCGCATTTCTACATGCCTTAGACTCATGGAAGCACTATTTATTGGGGACTCCTTTCATTCTGCGAATGGATCACCAAAGTCTTAAGTACTTCATGATGTAGACCAAGCTCTTTGACAAACAAATGAGGTGGGTAAATTTCCTTTCGCAATTTCATTTTCATATTGCTCACATTGCTGGCAAGCATAATCAAGTAGCCGATGCACTCTCAAGACGACCGAGAGTGAATGCGGTTTCCATCACAACTCACAATGATCTATCTTCTATGATAGATGAGTATGCTATTGATCCCGATTTTAGAGATGTGATTTCAGACCTTGCACTAGGGAAGAAAGAGGAACCATTTACTTTACAAGATGGTTATCTTCTCTATGGCAATATACTATGCGTTACTAACTCACTCCGTGAGAAAGTAATGTATGAATCTCATGCTCCTCCTTATGCGGGGCATAGAGGGATTCAGTCTACCCTAAAAGGGATTGAAACATATTTCTATTGGCCTACCATGATAGAAAACATACAAGAGTATGTTTCTAAATGTGTGGTATGCCAAAAGAGTATGTTTGATAGAGGGAAGCAACCTGGATTGCTTCAACCTTTGCCAATCCCTAATTCACCATGGGAGAGCATTTCCATGGATTTTATCTTTGGATTGCCTAAGTCGATCCATAAAAAAACCGGAATATGGACAAAAGTAGATAGGTTCAGTAAACAAGCTCATTCTATACCTGTCAAAAAGACTATCAAAGCCCATCAAATGGCAACCCTTTTCATTTCAGAAATCTTCCAGTACCATGGCTTGCCAATGTCCACAGTGTCGGATAGAGATCCTAGAATGACTAGTAATTCTGGAAGGGTCTCTTTGAGAATTTAGGAACAAGGCTAAACTTCTCTTCGGCCTATCACCCGCAAACGGATGGCCAAAGTGAAATAGCTAACCTAACAATTCTTGATCTACTAAAAGCCTATGTAACGGAAGTAGATCAAAGATCCCAATGGGAGAAGTACTTACCCTTAGTGGAGTATGCTTAGAACAACATTGTACATACTTCCACGGGAAAATCACCTTTCGAGGTAATTGAGGGAAGATAAAAAAGTCCCCTGCTACTTAAGGTACAGGGGAAGATCTTTGCTGCAAATGAGTATAGCCGAGACCTACAAGAATCTTTTCAAAAGATTAAGGATGCTATCTCTATCTCACAACAAAGGAAAAAGGCTACTGCTGATAAGCATAGAAGAGCCCAAGACTTTAAAGAAAATGATTGGGTCTTACTCAAATTTCCCAAGGCTCGATTAAGGCACACAACGGGCAAGAATCCTACGGGACACCAAAAGTACTATGCTAAGTTAGCAAAAATGTACTATGGTCCCTTCCAAATTTTTAGGCCAATCAATGAGATGGCCTATCAACTCAAGTTGCCCAGCCATTGGCTCATACACAATGCTTTCCGTGTGAGCCTACTAAACCTTACAAAGGAAATCCACCTCAAGAGCCAGCTATTGAAGACCCACCGGAGATCTAGGACCAAGAAGAGGTGTTGCAATCCGAGTCCATTCTCTGACATGAAGACAAGGTACTAAGAGGCAGTAAGACTATCCCACAATATCTTATTAAGTTTAAGAATTATCCTTTTGAAGATGCTAGATGTATGCAAGGCATGAAATTAAAGGATAACCTAAACCTTGTCAATAATTACAATGCTTCCCTAGAGTAAGCAAATGTACAAATGTTAAAAATGAGCAAAGTTTTTGTCTTATAAGACTCTCTTTTTCTTTATTATGCACAAAAATGAAGTAGTATGCATGCTTAGATCAAGTTTTTGGAGACGACGTCTCCCAAACACCAAGTAGAGCTTGCGGTAGCTTAGGCTCTCAAGCACCAAATGGGCTAGTCATCCATTCTGGAACGATGTCGTAGGTAACATAGGGATCATCTACCCGCTAGAAAAAGGACTAATGACTATGCTTTATTGTTGGCGGATACGCCGTGACGGACGTCAGCGCAGCGAGAACTCACCTAACAAGATTTGTCAACTAAGGACGAAGCTCGATCCGCAGGCGTGTGGAAGCAAGCATAGGGTGTCAACCTACGCTCGACCGACTATTGACTACTTCCTACAGAGGTCTCTACCCAATGTCTAAGCTACAGCCTTCAAGAGTACACAAGAGGAGATTTCCTACAACGCTTTCAAGATCCAAATACCCATCAAACATTCTCAAAACGCTACAGAACTTGAGGGAAATCCTATTAACACCAATAGGTCGCTCTCCCTAAGGTCCAAGAACCAAAAATCGAACCCTAAAGACCCGGTGCAAAATCACGTAGGATGTCTGGTCAAAATTTACAGGTCGATGTTTTTGAAAACTAAAGTGCCTAATGTGTAGCTCTACTCATTGCAAATGCGTGGATATGCTGAAATGCAAAAACAAACAACGTATGCTCACCGAATCACCAGATATAGCTCATGGGTTGATCTCGCAAAGCCGGGCCATACACCTGCAATGTAGGTGTTGGCGCGTAGCTCTCTTTGGGGGCAACACGTTGCACTTCTCCACACTCGATTCCGACCACTAGTGCGCGCGTAGCGTCAAGATAAAACTCTCACTCTCTCTCGTACACAGAGTACGCTCAACTCGCACAGACAAAAACTTATAAAAATACCAAGGGGTTTTTTGCATTAGGGTCAAAAGTGGTATAAATACCTTACAATCTCAAACCCTAATGTTCCAATTAAACCAGTTTCTCAGTCTAAATGTCAAAAAATGGGATACAATTTGGAAGCTTCTGCAAGCCCCACTATTTACAAAGGTGAAATGATGGTTTCTTCTCAATTAAGGAATAATTACAAAGGAAATTAGTATCCCACCGAGAAATCATCCTCCTTTGAGTGTGTTCAGTCCCTAACACTCCCCCCCTCCTAGATCATGTCATCCCCGACATGACAGTAGAGCCGTTTCTTCAATGGAGGCTTTCGTGCATCTTCAGAAGAGACTCATACCATGCATGTTGGGCCAGTAATGTAGGGCCGAATATTTCTATATCGATGGTGAAGAAACCGATGTGGAAGGCTTCTTCAAAGGCCTGGAGATGGTATGAGGGCAAAAACATTATTTGCTGATAGAGGGCATGTATCACCTCATGGGAAGGTTGAGCAGACAGTTCATAAGCACATCTATATGTGTCTTGGAAGAAGAATATGTTGTCTGTTGCCTGTCCAGGTTTAAAGATCTCTAAAACTGCCAAAAGGGTTTTACATATTTTCCTGAGCATAATGCAAGATAGGTCAGGCGAGCTAGTGAACAATTTAATGGCGCCCGTTAGGGTTTTCACCATGTATTGCTCACTCATTCTCTCGCCTGCCTTCAAGCCTGACAACTTTGGGTAGTTGAGCCACGTGGGGTGGCTTTTCTTTAGCAGCTCTTGTTCTTTCCAGGTTTGCATCCTTGGTAGAGGGAAAAAGCTAAGGTTGTCTCTGATTATTTTAGGCGCCTCTACCAGATGAACTAAATACTATGGGTATTTAGTTAGCCATGCCTTTCTCCATTTTTGATGAGAGTCCACAATAAGCTTAACAGCTTCTGGTTTGGAGATATCTTCTTCGTATAGTGGCACTATCAGCTCCTCTTTAATCCGCTTGTTTATTGTAGCAGCTTCATACTTGAGAAGAGGATATGGGAGAGAAGGTTGTAGCCATTCATGTTGAACGACATTTGCATCTAACTTATGAATGGTCATAGACTTCAATACCCTCTGCTCCCACTCCATTGCTTCTTTGGTGGTGTCTTTTATTGCCTCTTCTATTGCCTTTTGTAGATTTTCTTCTTCTTCTTGTGTCAGATCCCGGGGCTCTTGGGATGGTCCCACAAGGATGTCCTCTTGCATTGTTGTGTCCACTGGATCTGACACATTGTCTATGTCAATTCCTTCCATTGCTACTGGCCCTGTGCTCAAGTGTGGCTCTTCAGTCTGTTGTTGGCCTTTCAGCTCATCAATCTGCTTCTGATATGCTTTCTTTTCCTGTTCAGCTTGATCCCCCATGTTCACTAAGAGGTCGTTCAATTGAGCATTGGCTTTTTCAGCCTCTTATAGCTTCCTCTTGGTGTCTTCATTTTCTGTTTGCATCCTCTTTAGATCCTCGTCCATCTTCTTTTTCAAGGTTGCTAGCTCATCTTTCATAGCCTTGTTTTCATCCTCCAAATGGCTATGCATCACTAGGGAGCCCTCGGCCAGCATCAATCTTTGTCTCTTCTCTAGTGTCAACTCCTTTTGGAGTTCCTTCATCTGTTCTTCATATATATCCTTCTCTGAAGTAGTGCTAGTTGAGGTAGCAGCTTTGACTCTGCCCGGAGATGCCCTTAGCCTCTGGATGGTCTGATATTTCACTATCATTTGATCTTTTAGCTCTATAACTTTGTCCTGGATTGCCTCATGTTCGAGCTCAGCTTTTTCCTTAGCATTCCTCAAAGTTTCCACTTTTTTGGACTCATCAGCAAGCTAGAGTGTCAAGTTGTCCCTTTCTTTCTCCGCATCTGTCAGTGATTCGCTGATTTTCTTGTACTCCTCCGCTGCTCTTTGAAGCTTTTGGTCTGCTGCCTAACTCTGACTTTCCATCTCTTGGCATATTTTTAGTGCCGCGTCCAGATCGGCTTGCAGCTTGGCTTGCTTCTGTGTGTTCTCTTGGTCCTGCTTTTGCAGCGAGTCCACCTCGGCTTTGATTTGAACTTCATTTGCTTTGAGATTATCAATTTCAATCTTAGTGGCCATAGACCTTGCTCTGAGCCCAGTGAGTCTTTGCATCACTTCATCCCAATCATTGGCTTGTGGCTGTAAATCCCAGTGTATCTGTGACCATTTCCTTCAACTCCACCAATCAAGGGCTCATCATATATACTTTGGGCCTAGTGCTAGACAACTCAAAAGCTGCATTAGCTGCCTCTTCTCGAGAGTATCCAGCAGCTAGTAGATCAATAAATATTCTATAGTTTTTTTCTTCTGGATATGGCTTCTCATCTTTTGGTTCAATTTTTGCCTTATGCTCCTCTTCTTTGTTCTCCTCTTCCTTGGAGTCTTGTTGCCCATCAGATTTGTTCAACTCCTCAGTTTGTCGGGTTTGAGGAGGACTATGAGGAGGTGGTGATGGTGGAGGGCTGGATTCTCGGCTTGATGGTGGGGTTGGTTGCTTCTTCTTGAAGTCCTGATCAACCTTTGTTTTCCTCTCTCTTTCTTGGCCTTCCTGCTCTTCTAGCAGTTGCCGTCTGACATCATCAACTTCTTCTTCGGTAAAAGGTATGTTTGGAATATTCTCAGCTGTAGCATCTAAGATCTCGAAATTCTTGATATAATCTTCAAACCGATCCCTTTGAGTCCTTCGAGATGATCCAGACATAGCCTCAAGTGAGGGCTTCCATAATTCGCTCAGATTCCCTTTTTTACGCTCTCTCAGCTCTGAAACTTTCCATTAGTCTTTCCAGCCTTGCTGCTTTCTGTGACTTTGTTTCCTTTAATGGCACTTGTAGAGTTTCTTTCTTTCCCTTCTTGGGCTCTGGAGTCTCTTCTAGCACTATCTCTAAACGGCGCTTCAACCTTGTGGCTACCCTTGGAGCCTTAGGAGGATCTTCTTCTTTGTCTTCCTTCAGCTTGAGCCAATCATTTTGGGAGAGGTAGAGGCCAATTTCCCTTGGCATGCAATGCTCCATAGATGAATTTGGTTATCAACTCACCAGGCACAATATAAGTGAGATTTTTGGTCCCCATCTTCACAAGGTTGTCATGAATGTAAGCGACATAGTTTATCTCCCTCGGTTTGCTCTTCTGCATCGCCCAGGTGAAAGTGGTGGCAATAGCTCCAGGTGGCATCCTGTATTTCTGTGGCCGCTTGGTACACATGTGGAAGTATTGATTGTATAGTTGGCTCATGATGGCCACCTTTGGATTTGCAATATCTTCAAATGTATAGTTATTTTTCTTTTCTGAGTAGACCTTAATGTCAGCTCGCCTCTTAGTCACACTGTCTCCTTTGTTAGAGAGGTCAAGTGGTGCTACCACCACCTTCTCTGTGATGACAATCATTGTATTAGGCTTGCCTTGTAGATCTGTAACTCTGGCTATGCCGTCCTCTTTGATTGTGGTGACAAATTCCCACACTCTTCTAACATCAATCCCTATTGGCAAGGCTTCAAAGTAATTGTGTAGATCCAGTTTCTCCAAGTAGTCCCCCATCTTGCTCCTGACAAATTCATTGAGCTCTTGAGGGATCATGGGTAGCTCTACTGCATTTCCCTCCGGATCTTTAAACACTCCTTGGTAGATTCTCAGATTATTGGTTTCTAGTAGGTCATCTTGAATCCAAGTGCTTGTGGGCTTCAGGGTTCCCTCTGGGATAACAAAAGGCTCCACTTCTTCTAAGTAGTCCTTGATAGTCATCCTCTTCTTCTTTGCAGGTGACTTTGTGGCTGCCATGGATCCTGTTGCACTCAGTAGTCCAAAGTTAGCGTTTTTTTAATACAGATTAGCTGATAAACTGAGTTCTGACTACCCAAATGACTTGAAAATTGAAATAAGAACTCAAAAGGGACTAGGGAAACCATGCATGTGCCCACATTAGATTTTTGGCTGAAAAATAAGCATGTAGACATCCTACGCGTAGGATGTCTTCCTTCTCTGATTTTGATGAAACTTGATAGGCTTGTGGCCCTTGACCTGTGCAACATGGCTATGTACTTGGAATTATGTTTGGACATCAAAAAGTGCAATTTTGAGCATATTTAGGCTTTTGGCTCACAAAATGGGTAGGATGTCCTATATGGATGGGCAATTGTTATCCAATTGGATTGAAATTTGATATATAAGCTTCTTATACCATGTAAAGACTCCCATAATGTCAATTCCTGCACAGAAGGTCAATATGACCCTGGAGACATGCTACGTGTAGGATGTCTACTTTCTTAGAATGACTTGATTTTGGTTCTGTGGGTAGCCCTTAGCATGTAGAACATGGCCCTGCTCTCCTAGATTTTGATTTGGATAAGCATTGGTGTTGTTAGGAGCATGTGTAGTGTTTTTACGCTTAAAAAAGTGCATCTTTGAGGTTTTGGGGGCCAAATGTGATGGGTCTGGCTTGAAATTTGATACATGAGCTTATGAAGATGTTATAAAGATATGTGGAACTCAAAAACACCAGTTGGAGGTCAAATAGGTCATTTATACATCCTACGCGTAGGATGTCTATTTCATTAATTTTCATATATGACCCCACAGTTAGCTTGGCAATGTGCTAATGAGTATATTGTGCAAGTTTCATGTGATTTGGACTAGTTTTGGTGGGTCTATGACCCATTATTGCCTCTATGCTCTGACTTTCGGTTTTTTGATGCATATGAGGTCAACTCTTGTCCAAATGTGATGAAACTTGATGGCTAGCATGTATAAGCTATGTAGAAGTTGTGTATGAGGTGAGATATTGAGTTTGGTGCCAAACATGGCCTTGAGACATCCTACATGTAGGATGTCTCCTGATGAATTTTTTATGAGAAATGCTACTAGTATATGCCCTAAGCCCCCCTGAGTCCCCTTTAAGCCCTATTTCAATAAAAAAGTCAAAAAGATAGATAGAAACTCCCTGTTTGGCTTTTAGATAGAGCCTCTGAGTTAGTATATATATATATGTGTGTGTGTGTGTATATATATATGTGTGTGTGTGTGTGTGTGTATATATATATATATATATATATATATATATATATATATATATATATATATATATATATATATATATATATATGTATGTGTGTGTGTGTGTATACATATGTATGTTATATTAGAAAAAGGTTCTCTGGCTTTGTAATTAGGCTAGAGAGAAGTGAATATTTTAGCTTCATGGTTCCTTGGGGATCCTTGCCATATGGTTTTTGCTGGTTTTGGCTTCACCAGAGCTCCGTTTGGTGATTTGTCACTCTGGAAGCTCCCGTGGTTGCGTTTGCATGCCGTCAATGACTTGTGGTGGTCTACCACCATAGGACTTGGTTGTTGATGGTTTAGGAAAGCCGCTCGTGAAGTTTGTTGGTAAACGGACATCCGATTTGGCCGTGAGAGCCAGTTGACGCTTTGTGTGTCTGATGTTGTATCTGAAGCTTAGTCCCGCTTTGGGTCGCCTTATGGCCATGTGGGCTATATAGCCTTGTAGAGCATGTCAAGATGCTCCTACCCATGAGTTTTGGTAGCATTTAAGCGACTTTCCACCGATTTACCACTTGGTGGCCTCTTACAGGGCTCTAGAAGTTAGGGTTTTTCCCAATGGTTTTTTGCCACCTTTGTGCATTCCTATGCTAGGGTAAACCCCCTTTGAAGCCTTATTGCTATTGGGTTAGCCGTTAGGTGGCTATCTCTACCTGTAGGTCTCTACTGTCCGTTCCCTGTGTGAACCCTACACTAGTTTTCGCGACAAAACATCAAACATACGCGAAAAGCTCAAGGTGGTGAGCCTACCTCTCATATCTAGAGCTTGTTGGGTGGTCGTGCGCGTCATAGAGGCAGCTGGAAGTCCGGTTCGTTCTAGGTGGCAAGAGCTCTCTCTCAAGAAGGGAATAGTAGAAATGAGCTCTAAGTGAAGTGAAAAAATCTTATAATGGGGGTCCCCAAACCACTTTCTATGAAATTTGACATGTGCTCCCAACTTCTTGTGAGATGCGATTTAGGCTCGAAAAGTTCTTGATTTGGACTCCGTTTGCCCATTTTTCAAGAAATTTGATGTTTCGGTCAAAATCTGGCCAAAACACGCCTCCCGCTCCATTCACATGATTGCACCCCCATTGTACCATAGGTTGCCCTATAGTCACTGATTATCCCCATATTTTTTGTTTTTCATTATGACCATATTTCACCTGTTTTTTGTATTTTTGAAGTTTTTCTGCCGATAATTAGTAAAATTAAAAATAAAATAGAAAATTAAACCCAAAAAATTCCCAAAAATCATAATAACTCAAAAACATCACCGCAAAACACTATGTACACTCACATGCAATTTTTATGGCCGGATTTATCCGTTTTACCAATATTTTACCCGAAAAATGGCTATTTTTACATATATACACACACACCTATAGGGCTAATTTGGTGTTTGGCCCCATATACTTGTAGATTTGTGTTGTATAAGGGCATATGTACTTAGGTTAGTCTGGAAAATTTTGCAATCAAACGAAAACCCTTCAAAATAGTCGAAAAACATGCCCTTTTTTTGCTCCTTTCACCTTCATTGGGTCCGCATTGAGAATGCCTCCCCCCCTCCTAGTCGGAGTCCTCCTGGATGACAAGGTATCTCCTTGTGGTATGTGCAGTGCATGGGTTAAAAATTGTGCTAATGTGCGGCCTTGTAATGTGGCCCTATTTGATGCATACTCAGTCAATGCATGGAAAAACCAATGTTGTGCAAGAGGAGGGAATAATCAAGATGCTTACTGGCATTCGACATCGAGGTTTCCTGTTTGTTGTTGATTTGGTTGTCGGATTTTCTTTGCAAGTAAAAGTTGTAACTCTACAGCTCTTTGTTTGATCGTCTTTTTTGCAAAAGTTGCTTGGTTTGCCGCTACTGTCGATATGGCCGTGGTTGTCTCCGTGGAGAGAATTGTCGTGTGGCTGAATTAGCCATAGTCTTTTTCTCTTTTGCTTGCCATTTGTAGCTTTGTTTTGGAGGCTTTTGTAGGTTTATTGCCTCGCCCGTGGTCGTCATTGTTGTTCTGCTGATCGGCACCCACATAGATCGGTTTGCCGGTTTCATATGTAGTGAGTGTCTGGCTGTTTATACTGAAGGGAGTTCCTCTTGCAAGTCGCATTTAAGTGGTTACTGAGCATTCTCTTTGGGATCCATATCTTTTTTATTCTCGTGGTTGTTGGTTTAGCTGTGTTCTTTTGTTGACTTGTGCTATTGTATTCTGGTTTGTATGCCATGTCGCCTCTATCCTTCCGTACCCATACTTGTTTTTTGTGTGTTGCTAACCTTGATATATTCACTGTTGTCTGTGTTGTCTTATTTTTGTAGTGAACATGGTTGGCAGTTCCCTGGTTGTTCTCCATGGGTATCGTGTTATGCTTTATTGGCACCCATCCTTTTTGTTCTTTATCCAGTGATGGTGGTGCTATCATCTGGTTCTTCCAGGTTGTCTAAGCAAAGGCTACCACCTGTTGTTCTTGTGCATGCTGAAGTTTGACTGTATCCTAATTCCAATCTATCTGCACATTATACTCTTTCTGCCAAGGTTGTCCCAACAACATGGGGTGTAGTGTGCTTGCATCCTCAACCACATAAAACTTGTGGGGGTAAACATATTGATGTATTTGTACATGCAATATTGTCCAGCCCAATGTTCCTAGTGAATGTGATGTACTACTTTTCAGCACTTGTTCAGTAGGATGTAGTTGATCTTCGAGCTTGAGCTGTTTATATAATTTGTAAGAGATCAGATTTTCTTGAGCTCTAGAATCAGGCAATGTCGTCTATTCAACTTGATTGCTACCCACTTTGAATGCAATTATTGGTTCCACTATGTCTTCACCAAAATTCGTTAATCGAATAGCATGTATTCGCAAGGGTGATCCACTTTGTTGTTGTTGTCGTAGAAGCCTTCTTTTTGCAATGTGTTCTTTTGCTTCTGCTAGGGATTCTTCTCGTACCCTCTGTTTCTCCTTCATCCGTTGTTTTTCTTGATGGATTTGTTGAAGCATATCCTATGTTAGTGGTAAATGATACTTTTTAATCGACACCCACTAATCCAATTTGGCATTTCTTCTCCTGCCAATGTAGCAAGTTTGACAGCTCCACTTTGTGATAAGTCACTAATCACAAAGGGTCCCATCCCTCGCTTTTTAAGTTTTTTGGCATGTTGCTTTAAAGTGTAAACAAGTACATAATCACCTGTTTTGAACTCTTTCGTACGCACATGCTTGTCAAAAACCTCTTTTTGTCTTCTCTTTTTAGCATAGATCGAAGCTACAACTCTCAGTCGAAGTTCATCTAGCTTTTCAAGATCATCTATTCTTGAAGAGAGCTCATGCCCTGTCCATTCTAAGCGTTTCGCTACTCGTAGAGTCGGAACTAAAAACTCTATGGGTAATATAGCGTTTAGACCAAACACCATGTCCATGTTATACGGTGTTGTTCCGATTGATGTTTTGTAAGCTACTCTGTATGCCCATAGTGTTGAGTGTAATTGCTGATCCCAATCCGTCTTTGACTCTGAGACAATTTTAGTCAAAATAGTGCATAGTGTTTATTTGTGGCCTTAGCTTTTCCATTTGCCTGTGGATGATATGAAGCAGATTTTCTATGTATGAGCATGAATTCTTATAGCAGATATTCAACGACTTCATTAAAAAAATGTGTTCCTCGATTCATTGACAATTTCTATTGGTAATCCATATCGTACAAAGACATTCTCATACAAAAATTTTGCAGTGGTTCTTGCGTCTGCTTTTTGTGTTGCTTTGGCTTCCACCCATTTTGTGAGATATTCCGTAGCCACAATGATATATTGGGTATGAGTGCGATATGCAGGGGGTGAAATAGGCCCCACAAAATCAATTGCCCATTTTGCAAATGCCCGCGCTGCCATCATTGGCCGTAGTGGCATCTCATCTCTCTTTATCAGCAACTTAGTTGCGCTGACATGCGTCACAACGCTTTACAAACTCCTCTGCATCCATGTGAAATGTAGGCCACCATATTCCTGCGGTTAAGACAACTTTTGCCGTCTTATCGCCGAAAAAATGGCCTCCACTTATTCCTCCATGTGCATGTTGTAGAATCAGCAGGTATTCACTTTCACTTGCACAAATTCTAAGTTGATTGTCCTTTCCCCTCTTGTAGAGTTGATTTCCAATTAAATTAAAGTCTCGAGCCTCCAACTCTATAGCCCTTTTTCGCGCTTTTGTTATGTTTTCAGGAAATGTCCTTGTTGTTAAGAAATCAATGATATATTGACTCTATGCAGGTGCAATGTTTACATGAAACAATGTTGCGTGATCCACCGGTCGTTTGGCACTACATATACTACAATTGGTAACATAAGCATGTGTGTCTAGATACATAGTTGGCCAATAAACTCCTAAGTGTTTCAACCTTTGGTGTGTTTTCATTGGTGAACAATGAAATGCACAATCCTGGATGTGTGCTTCTTTAAGATAACACTCGAATTCCTCTGGATTTATATATAATCGTAGAATTTGTCCGAGCCTATATGGTACAGTCGTCCTGCAATCAACTGAAAGTTTTTTGTTTGTCGAAATGTTTGTTGTTTGGATCTCTCTTCCTTGTTATCAAATCTACCTCCAAAGGAAAGAATGCTAACAATTTCCTGAGACCATTTGGGTATCATTTCAATATTGAAAAGATAAGCATCAGGTATGTCATCGTCTGCTCCTTCAAGAGCTTCCCTGTTTTGTAGCCTTGAAAGATGATCCGCCCGTAGATGAGTTTTACCCTTTTTTACTACCACTATGAAGTCAAACTCTAGCAATATAATAAACCAGTGTACAATTCTCCCAGTATTGCATGGTTTATTTACTAGATACAAAAGAGCTTGATGATCTGTGAAGAACACAAATTTGTTTGCAAGCAAATTTCTTTACATCATAAATCATTCCTAATCCCTCTCTTTTAGTGGTGGTGTAGTTATTTTCTGCACTATTTAGTTGTCGGCTCGCATAACAAACTAGGAAATCCATTGTCCCGTCTCCAGGTTGAGCCAGAATACTCCCAATTGCATATGCAGATGCATCAATGTGAACATGGAATATCTTTTCCCAATCTGGTGGTTTAAGTACAGGCGCTAATACAAGGTTTTCCTTAAGATTTTGGAATGAAGTTTCACACTCCTCAGTCTAGTCAAAACTGGCTAATAAGCGATATAGTGGTTGTGCAATGACGGCATACATATATATGAATCTTTGATAATATCCACAGTGTCCCATGAGGATTGTACTTGTTTGGCATTAGTAGGCTTGGCAAGTCTACTATGACTCTAATTTTGTTTAGGTTAGTGGTTATGCCATTTCTTGAGACAATATGTCCTAAGATGCGGCCTTGCCTTACCATAAAAATGCACTTTTTCGGGTTGAGATAGATTCGATTTTTTCTGCACTTCTCAAATACCTTTTGTAAATGGTCAATATGTTCTTCGCGTATAAGAGAGTGGACACAGAGATCATCCATATATATTTCTAAGAATATTCTCAAGTATTCTTTGAACGCATGAGTCATTATCCTTTGGAAGGTAGCTGGGGCATTGGTTAGGCCAAAAGGCATAACTCTATACGCATATATTCCCCATTCTGTGGCAAATGCTATTTTGTGTTGATTCTCTATTGCAATTGCCGATTGGTTATACCCTGAAAACCCATCTAAAAGGGAATAAGCCCGTTTTCCAGCCACCCTCTCAAGCACATGTTCTGTGATCGGCAAGGGATAATTATCCCTTATTGTGGCTACGTTCACTTTTTTGAGGTTCACACACACACGCAGCTTTCTGGATTTCATAGATGAATTCAACATCCATCAGCTTGTCAATCTCCTCTTTGATTCGTTTAGCGAATGTGTCATTATATGTGTAAGGACACTGTTTGCTAGGTTTGGCATCTGATTTCAAAGGAATTGTATGTTGGCATATCGATGGATCAACTCCTTTGAGGTCTTTGTAGGACCATGCAAACACATCTTTATACTTCTTGAGAAGTTGTGTTAGCAGTTCTTCTTCTTCAGACTCTAAATCAGTTGCTATATAGACAGGTCGAGGCTCTTCGCCTGGCGCAGCGAGGTCTATCCGTTTTGCATTTTTTGGCCCATCGTAAGATTCCTGGTTTATTCTTTCCCTTATTTGTGGTGTCATTATGATTTTTCTGTCCTGGATGGTGAATTTTTGATAGTGGGATGGTACATTCATGTTTCCTTTTTCTGACTCCTCCTTACCGTCACTTTCTCCCTTAGTAGTCCATACCTCTCATAACGACTGTTTTAGTTCTTGGTATTTCTTTTTACGCTCCATTTTGGTCCACTCTGGATCTTTTGTCTTTTCTTGTTTTGATTGGTGAGATTTTCTTGATTTTGTTTCTGTTTTATTCTTCCGTGCTTGTTTTTATTTCCTCATGCTTCCTTTCCCTTCGAACTCTTGAGAATCTTACTGATATTTGGTCTTTTACACAATCCTCTGCCTTGACAAGCATTAGATAGTGAGTTTTATCTTTTATCCTGGGCATCAAATTCTCTCTAATTTTGTTTTCTACTCTTTTTTTTCTATAGCATTCCTGATGTCTAGGGTGTTGATTTGCAAAATCATAAAACTTGATATTCGCGATTGTCTCCCCATGCTCGCCTGAGTTGTGTGAACACTCGTTATCTGCATCGTTATTTAACTCCATATGCTCATAGGAGTCATAAAACGCTTCTTGTTCTGGTGAATCTACATCCTCATCTCCTGCTGGTATAAGGCTTACCATGCAATAGGGTAGCACATCATAGCCATCCTTATCGCAAAATTTTGTCGTTGGGCTATCTGTAATGGTACAGACATCCAATGTTGCTAGTATTTGTTCCCATTCTAGAGGTTCTAAGGCATCTTCGGGAAAAGGTTCCGGAATGTAATCCTTCTCCTCAATAGCTCTTTCTAAGATGCATTCCTCTCTTTTTAAGCTCCCACAATTTGAAGCTCCGCACATCCATAGCTCTTTTTTGTGCCCTAACCATGCTGGGAGTTCAGACCCTGCCAATGTAGTTGAATCAAACTCTTCCACTGGTGTCTAGTTCACATCCTTGTAACTATGGTCTTTTAGGTATATTTTGGTTGTAGTCTCCCCACATCTGAGGTATATGTGGTCGTAATCCCAATCCTGGACCATCTTTAATTGTCTCATTAATGGTCTTCCCAAGATGATCTCGTAATTGTTCTTTTTGTCGAAATCAACTATTGCAAATTTATGCTCATACTCGATTCCGCAAGAGGTGACAGTTACTTTTTCTAAAAGTCCTAGAGGCTTTTCCATGAACCCATCTACCAGTTGCAATTTCATTCTGGTAGATCTCAAAGCCGGTTTTCCCCATTTTTTCCAGATTTCTTTGGTGGCGATAGCGACTCCCGTTCCACTGTCAAGAATAGCTTTGGAAACTACTCCTTGGAATTCTACTGGTAGTGTGGTATTTCCATCTTCTACCAATGTTTTAGGCTGGAAACCATTAATTGTCTCATCTTTTGTATTTGGCACTATGATAGGTTCTCTCCTAGACTCAGAGGTAGTCGTGAGTCTCTTCGTGTCTACTTGTTTCTCTAGTGTTGGTTTGATAGGAGTTGGTGCTGGTACCTCGTGCCAACTTGCAGGTTTACCAAGCGGATTTTCTATCAAGGATTGGGTTGTTTCAATCATCTTTTGACACATTTCCAACCTCTATGATTTTTCTATTTCTGCATATGGATAATTCATCCATCTTTTCTCTTGGGTTTGGTTGTTTTTGAGTCCGGCTTCAAGTGCATCTAACTGCTCATTTACTTTTTCTACCAGCATTGATCCTCCTGATCCTGCACTTTTGGGTTCTACTATTTCCTTGGGCCCTATTGTTGCCGCAGTGTGTGAGCTTAAACTAGTTAGATCCTCTACCCGCTCTAATCTATCCTTTGTGTGTTTTAACTCCTCGGATAGAGCCGTTTGCATGCTCCAAGGTTCTGGTGTTGTGGTTTCTTCCGGTGGATAATAGACAGGATTTGCAGCCATTGGAATCTTCATAATATGCATGCATAGGTACCAAAGCCTTCTCTTCTGGTTAGTTTACCGTTGGTGTGTATCTTTTGCCGACTGGGCTTAATCCTGGTAGGGGTGGTTGTTGCCTCAATACTGGTTGTCGTCTTTCTACACCTACAGGTCCTGGTAGGTTGCCTGCTTGATACCTAGGCATCGATGGAAGTTGAGGAGATGCTACCTGAGCTTGGGGAGCATAAGGTCGCTCTCTCACATATCCCTTGTTATAATAACACTCCTGCGTCACATGGTTTGTCCATTTTTGTTCAATAGCACACCACTTCGGCTGTTTAGCCTAAGGCTTGGCACACATATTAAATTTTTTTAGCACTTCGTCCACAAGCTGCTCCTGGATTACAGCTACTTCTCCTTCCGGTGTTGTCTTAGCGGACTTGCTTCCACTTTGTTGTGAGGATGAATCGTCATCAAGATCCTTGAATTCACCCTCTTTGTAGACCGCACAATTGTCTACAAGGTAAAGAGCCTCCTTAGTTAACTCATTTAACGTCGTGCTCCTCTTCATATGTAAGTCCTTCTGGAGATCTCCGTTCCTTAGTCCTTGAATAAATATAAGCATAAGTCTGGACTGAGTAGGCAGTTCTTCCACAGGGCAGAACTTCACATATCTTTTTAGTCGTAGGGCTGCCTTTCGCATAGATTCCCCTTCTTTCTGTTTGAATTTATGGATTTGTGAGACTGTATTATGAGCTATCCCCCTTTGTGAGAATCCTCAATAAACTCGTCAAACACCTCCTCCATAGACTCAAAGTCTCTATGCTCCACAGAGTCAAACCAAGTAGCAGCATCCTCTTCTAAGGTAAGCCCAAACCCCGCAAATTGATTAGGGAAGTCCAAAACTTTTTCAACTCTAATTACATGCACAAAGGCTGCTACATGATCCCTAGGATCTCTGTTTCCCGTGTATTTTTTGTTTACCCATTTTTGCACCTGAGAAGGTCTAATTCTACGATGGTCTACAAATCTCATGGCATTGGTTCTCCTCGTCCTACTTGATATACCTCCTCTGGCCTTCAATAGTGGGAGGGTTTCTCTCCCAGAGGTGCCCCTAAGCCATAATTTCTGATGGTTGTTGCAAGAGGTGGTTCATCTCTTCGAACTCATTCTATGGGTTGTCTTCCGGGCTGTGCCGACTCTTGAGTTTTTGGCTTACTCTCGCCTTGATTCTGTGAATAGAGTGGTGGTTCTTGTAAATCTCTTAGCCCTCGTGCGTTTGGATAACCATCTCTATTTCAGTCTTTTTCTAATGTCGCACTTTGTTGAAGCCATGCCTGCAATGATGGTTGGGTTGCTTGCTGGTTATGGTAGTTGAACGTCTGTTGTCGGTTAGAATGTGAGGTTGCGTTGTACTCTTTTGAAAATGGATTTGTCGACTTGCTAGGGGTATAGGTGGACCTTGGTACTTCTTCGGGGGCATATGTTGATGTTTCTGAAACCGTTGCCTTTTCTACCTCCTCAGGGAGAATACGTTTGTATTCTCGCCCGTACCTATCAACAAAAATGATATCCTTCCCCATAGCAATTTCATAAGAGAATAAGTAAAGAACTTTGTCTTTGCTTAATTCATTTGGGTAGGGTTCTTTGCATCGAAAATAAGAGACTACTCCCTCGCTCTCATGCTTGTAAATTCCCACATTCTCATTATAGGTAGAGACCCTAGTTGTTTTTTTATCATACATCAAAAGAGCTCCAGGTCGATCAATTTTTGGAGGCGGCACTTAAGCCTCTAAGACCATTTTTACTTTTGCCACATTATCTCCATATCTGTTGTAATCCTCAGGGTTACTAACTATCAGATAGTGGTTCCCCTTTTCGTCTCGGAATCTATCTCCATCATCATAGACTCGAATTATCTCCAGTCTCTGAGAAGGTCTTTCTTCTATACAAATACACTTGCATCCCCGATAGTCAGAATAAACTAGGGCTCCCCTAGAGTTTGTTCCTTCTAAGAAGATTATAGTGAACTTGGCATCGTTCAAAGGGTTTTGGGAGGTACTTCCTCCTAGCATTGGTCCTTCACCGGAGAAACCTCCTGGTTGTTGACTACCCATCATGAAGGACTTATTTGATGAAGTGTCAATATCACTACCCTCCTCAATGATTGGTGTTAATGGATCTAGCCTTGCCTGAGTTACACTCTCCTCAGTGGACACTAAGCTAACTTTATCACCTGCCACTTTTTGGTCTCTAGGAATGTGTCTTCCTGATCTTAAATTCATCAAACTTAGCAATGCAATTTATCACAAATCCAACCACTCACCTCGCAAGGGTTCAGTTTCCGCACAACTTCTTGCCTTGCCGCTGAATATACCTGTACACAAGCGTTTAATTTTGGCAATCGAATCAAAGCATTTAACCGCTAGAGGTGGTCTTAGTAATGATTGGTATAACTGGAGGGTTAACCTCAACCACTACTGTACTTTATACACTTCGGATGTTCTTGATTAGGTCTGCTAATCTGGAACTGTACTTTACTCGAATGTTTGTCAGTTTAGAGGGAAAGTCTTAATTCCATCTTTGCTTCGTCAAAAGGTCAAACAAGGTCCAATTTCACTTCTGAAAGAAGTTCCGAAACTCTTAAGTCAATTGGAACATCACTCTATGTCCACAGTCAGATTTTGACTTCAATAAGCCCCTGTAGACATCCTACAGGTAGCATGTCTACCTGCTCTGTTTTGGCTGAAATTTGCACTATAGATTCCCCTTGATGTGCTGAGTCCGCAGCTGCTCTCACTTTGTGATCTGGACACCTATAAGCTGGTCAACTGATCAGAAATCTGTTCCAGCAGCGTGATGTTGGTCTGACTAGTCAAATCAACTCCAATTTGGACCAAAATTGACTAGGAGACTTGCCTCAGGCTATATAACACCCTGTTATGCCTACAGTCAGATTTTGACTTCAATATCATGCAGTAGACATCCTACGCGTAGCATGTCTAACTGCTCAAAATTTCTCCAAATACAAACCACAGACTCTTCTTAAGGTGTTGATCACTCTAGTATGCTCACAATTGGATTTGGAGTGTTAAATCACAGTGAAAACATCCTACGCGTAGCATGTCTAAGTGATATGTTTGACCCCAAACTTGAGCCACAGCTTCCCGTTGATGTCAGCAACCCAATGCTCTGCTCAGATTTTAGTTTGGATTTCAAAAGACCCCAATGTTAGCTATCCTAGCCTTTTTTCAGTCAAAAATGCTAAAGTCTTCTTAAAACCCGATTTTCTCTCCCAATTGAGATGAAACCTTTCTCATGCACTCGATAAATCATGTAGATCATGATCATGAAGCCATCCTATGGTTTTGGTCTTAAAATAATTCCTTGGCACAATTTGGGTAGGATGTCTGGCAATTTCCTTTCTTTTGGCCTTATCCTGTCAAGATATGGTCAAACTTCCACTTTCTAGGTGAAAATAGAGTAATTGCTACCTTCTAAACACATTGATCAGCTCAGATTTTAAAAATTCTCACTAGAACACCCTGTAGACATCCTACGCGTAACATGTCTACTGTCTTAAAATTTAACTTTTTTCTGACAGAAGTGCTCCCTATGCTCTGCAGCTCTCTGAGAAATACTCACATAAACTTTTGAACTTCAATTCAGATTCTAAACACTCTTTTCCATCTTTTACAGCTCGTTGATGAGCCTAACAACAAATATAACATGCATGAAGTGCTCCAGATCATAAATCATGATGTCCTACTTACCCTACTCCTACTCATCATGTGAGATGGTGATTTTGGTGTCTCGGTTGCTTCCTGGCCTCTTCGGACTCTCAAGCTTTCCTTTCACCGCCTCTACCACTCCTACTCCTACTCCTACTCTCTACACCACAACTTAACTAATACCTAAGTCTACCTAAGTTGAAGGATCTAGACTAGACACTCGCTCCCTAGACTCCTCCTAAGACCTAGAGAGTCCCCCACCCTCTGATCCTATCTAAATGTAAAACAAGACTTTGGCAAGCTAGAGAATCCCTATCCTCAAGGACTAGTTTCGGTCACCTACCTAGGGTTTTCCTCCCCGGAAGCAGCGGTGCCAATGTTGGTGGATACGCCGCGATGGATGTCAGCACAACGAGAACTCACCTAACAAGATTTGTCAGCTAAGCATAGGGTGTCAACCTACGCTCGACCAACTATTGACTACTTCCTACAGAGGTCTCTACCCAATGTCTAAGCTACAGCCTTCAAGAGTACACAAGAGGAGATTTCCTACAACGCTTTCAAGAGCCAAATACCCATCAAACGTTCTCGAAATGCTACAGATCTTGAGGGAAATCCTATTAACACCAATAGGTCACTCTCCCTAAGGTCCAAGAACCAAAACTCCAACCCTAAACACCCGGTGCAAAATCACGTAGGATGTCTGGTTGAAATTTACACGTCAACGTTTCTAAAAAGTAAAGTGCCTAATGTGTAGCTCTACTCATTGTGAATGTGTGGATATGCTGAAATGCAAAAACAGACAATGTATGCTCACCGAATCACTAGATATAGCTCATGGGTTGATCTCGCGAAGCCGGGCCATACACCTGCAATGTAGGTGTTGGCGCGTAGCTCTCTTTGGGGGCAACACGTTGCACTTCTCCACACTCGATTCCGACCACTAGTGTGCGCGTAGCGTCAAGATAAAACTCTCACTCTCTCTCGTACACAGAGTACGTTCAACTCACACAGACAAAAACTTACAAAAATGACAAGGGTTTTTTTTGCTTTAAGGTCAAAAGTGGTATAAATACTTTACAATCTCAAACCCTAATGTTCCAATTTAACCAGTTTCTCAGTCTAAATGTCAAAAATGGTATACAATTTGGAAGCTTCTGCAAGCCCCACTATTTACAAAGGTGAAACGACGGTTTCTTCTTAATTAAGGAATAATTACAAAGGAAATTAGTATCCCGCCGGGCAATCATCCTCCTTTGAGTGTGTTCAGCCCCGCTAACATTTATCTTCTCTACCCCATATTTGAGGACGACTATGATTTCAAGAGAGAGGTAATGTCATAATAACTAATATCTAATTCTCCTAAATGATTTTCTCATGTTAAACTAATCATTTAATATGGGGAAGTGCCAAGGGAGAAAAAGCTAGAATATTGGTTAAGATGGCAGACCGGCCACATTAGGGATCCAAAGGAGGGAGAATAGGGATCCAAAAGGGGGGCCATCTGTAAAAGAGCAAGGTGCAACAATGGGCTTAAGAGACCCTAAGGTTCAGCCCATTAAGACGTCCAAAATGCTAAGGTTCCAAAATTCAAAGGTTGTGTCCAAAGGTCAAAAGCCTAGGAAAATTGGATGTTTTGTGTGTGCTCAAAATGTCTTCATGCATCCCTACATAGGAGGGGGCGAGCCCTAGAAGTAGGAGATGAGAGAGAAACACACACACACTCACAAGCTCCTTTACACAAAGAGAAAGAGGGACACATGTCAGCTCCCTAGCCCAGATGCCCACAAGGTGTACTCAAATCCTATTGGATGGCCATGGAGGTGGACCAATGAGAATTAGGCTAGAGTAAATCTAATTTAATTAGTTTAGAAACACTTAATAAAAGAACCAATAAGAAGTAAGCTCTCTAGAAGACTATTGGACAGTCTCCCAAGGGGTCCAATGAGCAATCAACAGCCCAATGGCTTGCCTGAATCCTATTGTCCAGGAGACAAAGGGGTCCATTGAGAGTTTAGTTGCACTAATTAATTACCTAAAGCTCTCATAAAAGGGGAAAGGGGGACACATGTGAGAATCCTATCACTTACGCTGCTTATTCGCTAAGCCTGGCATGGGCCAATAGGGTGTGAGCATGAGCAAATAGCAAGAGGGGTTGACCAAGAGAGAGAGGGGGCTAATTTCTCAAAGGCACTATTGCATACACACTCACACTAGTCCATGTTTGGAGTAAGAAGACTCTCCCTCTTTCTCCTTCTCAAGCTTTAATGGAAAGCTTATCACCTACCCCAAGCTTGTGAGAAGGGAGGCCTACACCAACAACTCTTGGCTTTGTGATGCAATCCAACCAAGAGCCAAGCTTCAATGAATGCTCATCTCCTCTACCATGCTAATAACTAAGCTAAGCTATGCTAATATGAGTGATTATGTGAGGATATGTACATATTTCTCGTAAGACTACTCCTTCTTCCTCTCAATCTACTCTCATACCCCGCTATCTCTCACCATCTTCGAAGGTGTGTGAGGTCTTGGGTCTGAAACCATGAGGGAATTGATGTTGTGTTTAATAAGTGTTTTGCTTAGTGCTTGAAGTTTCCATCTTCATTGCACTAGCTGGTATTGAAGGAACACAAAGAATTGTATTGCAAAGTGTCTCTCTTGATGAGAGAAACCATAATACAAAGCCTTTTGGAGGGGGGACCGGCTCCAAGTAAATCCGGTCCTCAACTGTTGTCAATAGATTAATTTCTCTCTCTCTTTTGAAGTATTGTTCATGCCATCTATCTAGGTGTTATACTTTTTGTTGCTCTCTCCACCCAAGCACTCTTGTTATTCTCATTAGGAATCTATTCTAATGAAATGCTCACTATATTCATGCTATTTTCCGCTACACACAAGTTACTAGGCCATTAAATGTTACATTGGTATCACAGCACAAAGTTTCTCTTTTCTTGCTCAAGAAGGGAGGTCCTCAAGCTAGCTATAAATGGTTGGAACTATTAATTGCATTTGAGTATGTAGAATAGGGATTTTTCAACCTTGCAATGTGCTTGCCTTCGTGCAGATAACGAGGCATCACCATCAAGAGCTATGGTCTTAATAGTGGATTCCTACGGGGTTTGCCGATGGCTTAACCACTATTGAGCTATTAGAAGCTTGATAGGAGCCGGTGCTGTTTTGGTGTTGAACGACCCTCTTTTCTATTCCTTGCAATTAATGGTATTCGAGCCATGGGTACATTATCTTGAGTGCTTTTTATAAAGGGGTAAAGAGGAGTAGCAACTAGGGCTTGAAGTGCCAATATACACCTAAAAGTTTTTAGAATGGCTGACAATAGTAAAGAGAGTGAAATTATGTTGATACCTTTGATTTCGCTAATGAGCAGGCTACTAATGATGCCCCGATGCTTGTTAACTATCTTATTTCTAGGCTTCAACAAGCCATGGGCAATCCATCCCTCCAAAGTGAAGTGCAACGGTAGCTTTGTGCTCATGGGATTCTCCAAGCTCCCCACCATGACGTGAGAGCACCTAGGAAGTCTCCTTGCAAGACTTCCAAAAGAGTCCTCTCTCCGATTCGGGAAGAAGAAGAAGATCCATACGATGGGATTCTTGATGATGCATCTCCTTCTCAAAGGAGAACTCAAGAGCCCCCACTGAAGGAATGAGAAAGAAGTGAGTCTCTTGCCACCTCGGTGGAGATGGCTCCATAGGCGGCGGGCTAAATGCTCTCCATCACCTCCAAAACGGAGAAGACCATTGCACACTTCTCCACACCATAATTCAAAGAGGGATGAAAAAAAGGAAGAGAAGAAAAAGGCAAAAAAGAGGACACCCTCTTCTCCATCTTCTTTATCCTCTTCCTCTTATGAAAGTGATGCTGCATACAAAGAAGATCAAGGCAAGAAAAAGGCCAGAAAGAGGTCACCCTCTTCTCCATCTTCCTCAAATTCTTCATCTTCTGAGGAAAGTGATGGTGCAACTTTTGAACCATAAAAAAGCAGAGGGCATAGGAAATCCTATGCCACGTGAAAGAGGTTGTCCAAGCTCAAGAAGTTCAAAGAGGGAGGGAATAGCATCTCTTTTCTTAACTACAATGGCACCTTTGGTGCTACGGACAAAGTCTTGGCCTTTATCCAACAATTCAATGCGGCATTTGGAGATGAGGGCTTCACAGAGTCCTTTAAGCTACACCATGTAGCTATTCACTTTCAAAAGTCTGTCAGGCAATGGTGGTCTAGCCTACGAGACAACGGTGAAGCTCCATGAACATGGAAATCTTTAAGAGCTTCCATTATGAAGCAGTTTTTGGCCACCAATGCCAAAGACAAAGTACTCACTAAATGGTGAAGCTTGAAGATTTCTCCCTACGTCCATTCACAAATATGTAGATAAGTTTTGGGACTTACAACTCAAAGCCACTGTCTTCAAAAAGTTGGATTTTGGAGAGCAAAAGCAACAATTTTGTGCGGGCTTAACTGAAGAAATGGTGGAGTATGTCAACTCCCAAAGGCCACGCACCATATCGGCGGTTATACACCATACTATGGTGGCTTCTCGAATCAATTTCCAAACAGGGGCTAAGAGAAATTCTAAGCCCACAAAAAACAAGGGTTCCAATGATCCTAAGAAGAAGGACAATGTCCCAAAGTCTCCTAAAGGAAATTCCAACAAAGCTAAGGAGAAGGAAGTTTATAAAGGCAAAACAAACTCTCTTGAAGAGCTTGAGCGTTAGCAACCACTATTTCAAGTGCGGCGAGCAAGGGCATGCATACCGCACTTGTCCCCAAAAGAACACCCGTCATGAACCTCCTAGAGCTACCTTGGTCAGAATCCAAGAGGAGGAAACTCAGCACAAAGACCAAGGCTGGTCACCCACAGATGACAATACAAAGTCCTCAAGCACAGCTCAAATGGATACTAATATCAAGAAAAGCTTATTGAAGATGATTCATCTCCATCGAACAGAACTTAAAAAGAGCTTAAAGCAGATCAGGCATCAAGAAGTGAAGATCAAACAGAACAAAGAGCAACCACAAAAGTTAGAAGTTAAGAAGAACAAGGTTGCAAACAACCAAGCATTAGGAAGAGAATGAGGTCTAGGAGGGCCTCTTTATTTGGCAATTTAAGGAAGTCAAACCTTTAGTATTAAGAAAGTAATCAAAAGACGACTTTCAAATTCAAACATGCAAAATGGCTAGTTTATTTGAATTCAAAGTTTCCCCCCAAAATGGAATTTAAAATCTAGCGGGTAAAACCATATCATGTAGCATATCTATGAAAAGAGCTCGACGTGTAGACTGCAAATGTATGATCTTCGCTCAAATTGGAGATCATATGTGGGAGTTATGGAAGACCAAAAATCATAAAGCTTTCCACCTCCTTTTTAGAGGGAAAAGTGCATCCTTTGACCACTCTTACACATCTCTTACACACCCACCATTCTTGCACACCTGGCAAACACCTATTTGTCAAAATGTTAATCCCCTCAATAAGCTCATGCAAATTAAAGAATATGCCCTCCTACACCCATACTCTTCCTAATGAAGCAATAGGAAGTCCAAAGATTAATCAGACATTGATAGTTGAATCAATCGATGCAAGTCAGATTGGAAGATAGAGTCTCAAGTCACCCTCCATAGAGACACATTTAGATCAAGATGAGACCATGGAAAAAGGAGGATAGAAATCTTCAATAGGAACAACAATAAGAATGGTTATAGTCCTCAGTAGTGTAAATGGAGCAAGTGTCAGATGCAATGCTCTATTGAATAAAGAAGCAAAGTGCAATATGGCTGCAGACAACATCCAAAGCATTCTAGAGATTACTCAGGACAAGCCAAGTAATAGAGAAATCATGGATAAGTCTACAAGTCAAGAAGAAATGGTTGCTACCCTTAGCATCCAAAATCATGAAGAGCATGTAAAGTTTCAGGTGAAGCCTTCAAAGGGAATACTTGCATATGTCATCCTTGGACATCCGTGGTTAGACCAACAAAAGGCCTTCAAAGAAGATAATACTCTCTTCTCCAAGAGGTAGCCAGCAACATTTACATGTACCATTAATGCTAGATTCAGAGTTGCAAAAGTTAGGAGAATTGAAGAAAAATCTTGCAAAAAAAGGTAAAGTTAAAGTGGAACTTCCATCGACTGGCAAAGAATCGTATGCCTCTACATCAAAGAACCCTCATGGATTAGTTTCTTCAAGCAAGTCAAGATTTCAAAACTTCAAGTCAATTGCTGACCCAATAAAAACCTCTAAGGAGACACCTTGAAACGCAAAGATATTCTAGCCAAATTACTCAAGAAAGCAAAAAATATTCAAGCAAGGTTGTTCAAAGCAATTTAGTCAAAGTCAATGATCCGGTTTGGATTAAAGACAGGAAATCAAGACATAAAGACAAACACATGGGATGGATAACATCACAATGGAGATTAAAAGAATAGGACTACTATGGAGGTAACAGACAGATATGGGTACCAAAACCGCAGGTTATAGCATATGAAGCAACATCAAGTCTCTCCCAAGAAAGAAGGCCCACAAGGTATCAACCTCAAAAATATCCTAGGATACCTAAGCAACAAGTATATAACAAAACAACATAAAAGATGCTAAAGTGTACCACAACTCTCCAGAGGATATAGAATAGAGATGGGTCTTCCTCTTAGACAAGGATTCTATAAAGGTTATACAAAGATTTGGCTACCAATCAACCACAAGCCAAATGCAACTACACAAGAACTGCATGAAGATCTCAAGAGCTCAAAAAGACCTACAGCTCAACAAAGTCAACAATAGAGATACAAAGGTCATCAAGAGATTTGGATTCCTAGGTCTTCCAATGCTCCTAGTCAAAAGCCAAATGTCGACAGCCAGCAGAGTCTGGCAACAACATTAAAGACTCCTATCAACAGGCCCAATTAGAGAATCAAATAGTTAATGGAGTCTTCAAAGTCAAAGAAGGACAACCCAACCAACACGAATACAAGTTCAAAGATGATAAAATAGGTATGGCAAAAGAAACCTTCAAGCAAACTTGGTCCTTCACTCATCCTCTTTTTGAGGATTCAAGCTTACTTTTACCTAATGAAATGTTTGTAGTAAGCACAAGAATGTAAAAAGTCAAGTCGCCAGGGTGCAAAAAAAACTCTTTGGTATAGTCAGAGTCCAACTGCTAAGCCATAAAATGAGCAAAGCATTAGTCCCAAAGCTTTAAGTCATATTAAACTATGTGCTAAGAGTCTTAGTTATTAGGCTTACGCTCAAGCTGGAAGAGTTGAGCATATCTAAAGTCATGTCGCTCATGCTGGATGAGATTAGCATAAGAGTCGAAGTCTATTAACTTACAATTGGTGGAGTGTTGAGTCCAACACTCACGCACAATGCACAGTAAGATGAGAGCACATATACTCGTCAACAAAAACCATCATTAAAGGGGTGCCAACTTGCAAAGCCATGTCATATGCTTTTATAGCTACACGATATTTTTGAAGAACCCCTCAAAATCCTTCTTGCATAGCATATTGTTTCCCATGCATAATAGGATGTCTCATCATTGGACATATGCATTAGACACTCTTTTTTGCTTCCACCTATGCACCTTGAGTGGACTACAATAGGCAAACCAATGTTCCATCATGCTATCCTTTCATATTTGCTACCTTTTTAACTCCATATCTATCAGCAAATAATCCCTTAAGTACTTTATTAATATTTTCAATGCTACTAAGTACTCCAATAATGCGCATATCCCAAAAGGCACTTTTTTTCCACTGGGTTTTTTCCTCTGGTCATTTAGGTATTAGACCCTAATTTAGAACCTCATCATTCTACTTCCCTTGTACATACTTTTCATAAATAAACAGCAACCTCATCATTATGCTATTAGAATGGACAAATGCAACATCATCTCTCACATCAGACATATTCGGACCAATGAAGATGTTGCAAAAGATGCTATAACAAATTGAACCTCATCAACAAATTCAATGACAAATGAAGACGATCAGCCATCAACAACCAATCATAACCTTCCACAGCCTCCACAAACAATTTTCAACAGTACCTGAGGACGGGCACTAAAATTGGAAGGAGAGAATGTGAATTGAGTCAATGTTAGTTTTAACAAAAGCTGTTAAAGACTGAATACATATGGATGCACATCGAAGATCAACATGAAGAAGCAGTAAAGAGTGGAGTTGCATATTTTTCACATTTTCCCAAAATGGTCACATATTGTAAATTCCCGATTTATTCAACCCATTGTAATATTTAATGTGTTACAGGCTCAATGGGAGCTCCAAGCTATAATGAATAGGTCAGTAGTGTACCTGGGTTGCAGATTCAATAAGTGGTGGAGCCCTAAAGGCCTTGGGCACCCGCACATTGCATATTTTTACCCTAGGTATATAAGGTAGTGTGTAAAAGAAATCAGGGTTCTCAAGCTCATTTGTTGAGAGCAGGGATTCATTAATTAACGTAATCACGATTGAGTGATTACGTAAATAACTATAGTATTTACACAAAAATCACGCAATCACGTTAATTGTTAACGTGACTTTGATTTTGACCTGCAAAAAACTATAGAGCCGGTTAGCCCTCCGAGTTTTTTCATTTTCCCTGTGAGACCCACCGGGCCTTTTCATTTTTCTGGCGGGCCCGCCAGGTATATGCAGTAGCCCGGCGAGCCCGCCGGGAAAATGAAAAAGCTCGGCGGGCATAATTATATATAGTAAATAGTGTGCTAACCTCGGTCTTTTAGCTAGGCAAATCCTTGGGGAGTGTATCCGAGTGCCGGGTATTGTCATCTCCTTGTGAATTGACCTAAGGTTACAGAGTCACAGGTCCTTTTTTTGGGCCGAACGTGATTCTTAATTTGGTAACCACTTCTAAAAATTTTTAATTCATTTATCGACATAAAGGTATGAAACCAAAGCAATGGAAAACTTGGAGAATCTGCGAAGAAGCCATTGGTCCAAATGAGGGTTGTAATTGGTTTTAGAAGATGAGCACATGTAAATGACGACTCGATAGTCAAGGGTCGGATGTCCTCTACTAGTGTACCGGGCATATAAAGATCCTTGAAGTCTTGCATTTGAGTTGATTTACAATATAAGAGCTATAATCCTTGATTGGGTTAAAATAGCTTTTATATATTGAATTGGTTGCATGGGTGGGCTACAATCCTTCACTGGGTACAAGTAGTCCCCAATTGGGTGATTATATTGAAGATTTACTTGCATTAGTTCATGCATTGGTTTATACAAAGAGTGCATTATGTATTACGATAGATTATTAGTGCATGAAATGACCAATCATATATTTTATTGCTTTCGTTTGTTTTTTTGTAGCAAATGAAATTAGATGTGTCTTATTGTTTGCAAATCAAAGTGGACATATAAATAATCATTATAATAATAATTGCATAGAGAGATTCATAGCATTGTTATGGTTATTACGCCATGTATAGACTACATTGCAATGTGTATGGTTGCTCACAATATAGGTGATCGATATGTGGATTGACTATCGTGCATTGAAAATCTCATATTGTGCATCATGGTTACTTTCATATTGAATGGTTTTTCAATTATAATATATATTGAAAAAAAAATATTTTCAGAATTGAACATCTTGTTCTTTTCTCTTCAGTTTTAATTTAAAAGCAATGGAGCAAAATGTGGGCACAAGTGGTACGAAGAAGCCAAAGAATAAAAAAGCTCCTGGCAAAGAGTGGGATTATGCTCACAACATATGCGGCCGATATATAGAGTGGTAATGTAAATTTTGTCACACAACAAAATCTAGCAGTGCACCATGTATTAGGGATCATTTTCTGTGTAGCACTAAAAATAGTTGTAAAAAATATGAACATTCTGAGGCACCTGCAGTTGCAAAGCGTTTGAGAGAAGAGCTCGCCAAAACGGGTGGCAAGAGACGACAGATATATAGCTCTGTGCCTTCGAATCAAGAGTTCCCATAGCCAAATATTAACTCTGCAGATCCTGTAGTGATGCCAACTAACCTTGGAGAACAACCTGTGCAAGGAGAGGAAATTCTAGGCAGTGTTCCTTTTAAATGTTACAATGAAGGTGGACTTTGTCAAATGCGGCAAAAATCATTACATCAAAGCTTTCGAGTGCAGTCCCTAGAAGAAGCACAAACAGTACTCGCCAAAGCAATATTATTTACTGGAAGTGCTTTGGTCATGGTAGACAGCAATCATTGGAAGGCTACTTGGAAGAAAATCGGTGAGTTTGGTCCAAGATTTTCAGCTCCTACTTATCACACGAAAATGTTTTCTTGGACAAATGCTACATCGAAGTCAAAGAGCGTGTTGGCAAAATAATACTTGGGAATATTTCGCTTTCAGGATGTACGATTGTGAGTGATGGCTGGTCAAATGTTCAGAGAAGACCGCTGATCAATGTAATGCTGGTTTGTCCAAGGGGAGAAACGTTTATAAAGGCGATTGATAGTTTTGGTGCAATAAAAAGTGGCAAATACATTCCTGAGGTCTTGATTAATGTAATTAAAGAAATTCGTGTTGAATATGTCGTTCATGTTGTGATGGACAACGCAAAGAATTTTAAAAACACCAATAAATTAATAAAGAAGTACTTTCCACACACTTTTGCCAATGGTTGTAATACGCACAGCTTGAACTTGGTGTTGAAAGATTGGTACACTAAACCACATGGTTCGCCAAAATAATTGATACAACACGTCAGGTTGTGAAATTTATCTTGAAACGACAAAGAGTGCTCGATTTGTATAGGATACGCATGTCAGTGATGCTGAAACTTCCTGCTGAAACTCGGTTCTGCATACACTTTTATACCTTGGAATCACTTATCCGTAATAAATGTGCTGTGATTGACACATTCAATTGCGCGGCCTTTGATGAATGGCAGCTTGAGCAGAAAGAAACAGTCAAAGATAAAATTACATGTCTACGTGGCAATGTAAACAAGGTTGCTTGGTGGAGGAGTGTAATGGATGCATACCATGTAATGATACCCGTTATGTTCGCGATCCGCAATCTTGATCAAAGGGAGCCAAACTTGGGCAAAGTGTGGATGACATGGTGGTCAGTCCAACAGAGTCTTGAAAATCCTGAAGAGCTGAAAGAGTCTGTAGTAGAGAAGGAGTGGCGATTACCATTCTCTGGCAAACAACGGAAAGTTTTGGCTAAGTATTTTCATGCAAGGTGGAAGAGCGCTCATAGTCCACTCCATAGCGTGGCTTACATGCTCGATCCAGAGTATTGGAATTTAGATCTGATGTCCAATCAGAGGTGGTAGGCGATTTCTATCATGTGGTCAACACGTTCTATTCCAACGTTCAAGACCGAATTGATTGCATCAAAGAAATGAGTGCATTTAGATTAAAATAAGGTCCTTTGCAAATGATTTTGTACAGGTAATGGCAAAAGAGCAACCTGCATGGAAGTGGTGGATGATGAATGGTGGAGAGCATTACTCTACCTTACGTCCTCTTGCAATGAAAGTACTCACACAATGTGCAGAAAATTCAAGTTCAGAGAGAAACTGGAGTATGTACAAGTATGTTCACAACACTATTCACAACAGACTATTAGCAGAGAGAGCAGAGAAATTAGTGTATATGTATTGCAACAAAACGATACTGAATCACATCGAAAGTGCTGGCTACGAGGAGGAAATGCCAACCTGGTTGTATGATTGTCAAAACGAAGATGAAGAAGATTTCAATGTTGGTGTATCTCAATGCACTGTAGACGAAATAGAAGAGAATTTGATAATAGATATGGAGGTTGAATTACAAGGAGAACCACAACACTTAGACTTAGAACCAGATAACAACTCAACTGATTCAATATAGCTTGAGAGTAGAATGAGTAAATGTCAAAAACCATTGTAAAAGACCTTGTATTCAAATGTGTTTTGAGTAATTACAATGCTTCATATTCTCGATAGTACATAGTTTGTCGCGATATTACATAGTTTGTCGATCTCAATTGTGTTGCCCTGAAGCAGCATCTTGCTCATCAAACATATTTCTAATTGTGCTAGGGGTATTTGGGCGTGCTTGCTTGAATTTATATTCGTTTGCCATGCCAAACATAATATATATTCCTTGTGGATTATCTTGTGAACAGATTGCACATCGACTACTGTTTTGCATCAAACGAATAAGACAAACTAAATGATAATAGTGACCACATGTCAATGTATAGTAACCACTCCATCCCCATCAAAATTCTTGTAGCAAACTGGACATTGGGAAGATGAGGATGCATCTGAAGTAGACGAGGGGACCGACTCCGGATGCAAGACAAGGTGGCTGATGTGTGTCCCTTGTATACGTGTTGGATTCACTCGTTGTGTCAGGTTTTGAACGTCCTGACTTAAGCAGTGAATACTTTTCTCCATCCGGACTTGTGAGGGTTGCGGTGTCTGGGTGGCTATAGAAAGACGTGTTATTTCTGCATCTTTCTCTGCCAACTGTGTCGTGTAAATATCCTTCTCTCTCTTTAACTGTAGATCGGTGCCTTCCACTATCAATGCCAGCTCATCTCAAGTGAAAGTGACACAACTCTCCCTTAAATCATGAGTGGCAACAGTTGTCTTCTTTGACGAGAAGTCTACTGGTCGCTGTTGCACAAAGTGAACATATAACATTTTTGCAAAATATAGTGCACAATCTGCATTGTGCAGGGGATGGCCATAAACCTCTAAATAAATCCTCTCAGCATTATCTTTGATAGCATTATTGTTGCACTTCGAAACCTTCCACCTTCCTTTCTTGATCTCTGCGTCTTCACATGGCCATATTGTCTTGATCATGTCCTTTGTCACTTCTTTATTGATCTCTTTCCACTGCATATGATTTGGATTTTCCTACTTTGAGAGTCGGCGAGCAGTACACGTCGCTTGTTGTGCCAACATGCCGTGTGTCAGAGACTTCATGCACTAAAATGCATTAACAGCCGCTTGTTGTTGATCATCAGGAAATGATTGGGTGTCAATATCTTGTTCTTGATCAGCCATTTTCTCTTAGAGCTGCAGTCAACAGAGTGGAAAATATTCAATATCATTGGTAAATATATATTCTCACTCATTGGGACACTGCGCAGAATCCACTAAATCAAACCACAACAAATGCGACTAATTGAACCACAAGGCAAATTTGAAATACTGACAGTTAAATGACAAATTTGAAATGACTAAAGATAGTTGACTCAATTAGGTGAACCACTTCAAACCAGATAATACACTTCAATAAAAAAAAGAAATCACTTGACAAGACATGTATATCATAGAAATGTTTAAATCGGATAAAATGATGGTGCAAGTTCAACAAGTGGACGTTGGACAGGGTTAGGGTCTATCTTTAATGTTCTTTGAAAAATATCAATCCGTCAGAAGCATTCCTTCTTTGGTCCCACTCTTTTAACTTCATCCAACAATCTACTTTAATTCAAATAGCCCTCATAACATCTTCATCCGGGTGGTGAAAAACTTCTTCTGGAAAATAAAATTGTTTGGCTGCACTCCAAAAATATGCTAGCATGTCTAACAGGTAGCCCAATGCATAATTGTCTCTCGCTTTTGTGTATGTATCTACGCACCGTGGATCGTATAGTTTGGGAGCAATTCACGGTCGCTTAGCCATCTCGGCATTCCCTGCTCTCTGTGCATTCAAAACTACTTTCTCCGACTGTTCGCTTGGAGACAGATAATTATTTACTATGCGCTTAGCAGGTGTTCTCAGCATCATACCCCAATCAATGATACCGACGAGGGGTTTATTGGTGCGAGTAAAGTCCAACATTACGTTGAACGGGTGCAGGTCACTGTGCACTATACCGGCTGAGTGGGCAGCCGCAACGCCGTTGATTAAGGCATGAAAAATTGCTGGCATTTGCTCGACCACTGCTTTGATCCACACCGTGTCTATCTCGCTTAGAGGGTTGTTTGCTATAGGGAATGACCTCCAGCCGTGTTGTAGCATGTGCATGTGTCGTCTGAACAATCCGTGAGCGAACGGTAAGCGGCACATCATGTCGTCCATGGTACCCCCATTGTAGTATGGGAATATCGTGATCCAAGGTGCTTTTGTAGTAAACCCAATGCACCTTACAATGGAGGGGTGAAGCATTTGCATTCCTTGCTCTGTCTAAAAGCTGTCAAATTTTGCCTCACTCCCTCCCTTGTAACATTTTCCCACATATGTAATGTGGTCTGAAAAAAATGAGATGCCTTTGATAGTGTACAATGTGCACACACCAAAGGAGCCTGCTCCAATCCTCATTCCTTCTACCAAGGCTTCGTGAGGGATGCCAACAAGATGAGCGCACTTTGCATTCAAAGCAATGCGCATGATTGTGCCGGTGCCGCTGGCATCGGATCGACCTCCCAAAGCTGCTTGCACATCTTGGGCCATCTTCAATCTCTTGGGTAAGGCTACTTGGTCCTGCGCTTTCACACGCTTCATCTTTACCTTCTGTTCTTCCCACAATTTATCCCAGAGCTCTAATTTTGACATGTCGCAAGCAAGTGGGATATCTTCCTTTAAGTCTCTGCAACATACTTTCATATTGCCCAACACTATCCTGACCTTGTGGTGGGGGTCAAATTCTCGTATCCCAGCTGGACTCAACAACTCATATTGGCCTTCAATTTGCAACCTGCGCTCTGTGTTCTCCCATATAGCGCTAGTGATGTCTTTGATGTAGACATCGCTTTCACTAATCTACTGTATGCGATCAGCTACACATGATGAGATTGCCAAAATACATTCTTTACGAATGGCACGCATAATACACTTCTTTTGATCTGGCGTCATATTTAGACTTGACAATACAAAAACAACATATCAAATACAAATTCACTGTTGCAAATGACACTACCACTCTCACACTATCTCAGGTAAACTCTTAACCACCACTTAAGGACTTTAACAATGTGCAAGGAAATATTGATAAAAATTGAATATAATCTTCACTTAAAATTGCAATCTGTTACACGTGTAAAAAGAAGTTTAAACAAGTGGTTTATAAGAACTTAATTCAGATCCAACAATACATGTTAACGGTCTTTAACATTTTAGCATATATTGAATTTTTAACTAATATTTTTCTCCGTGTGCACATACTAATTCAAACAAAGCACACACCGACTTAAAATCTTCAAAAACATTTAAAACATTGGAAGTATACAAATTGGACTAGCAAATTGTGTTCACGCACTCTTTTACATAGATTTTATGTAAATGTAGCAATCAAAAAGCGATGATAATTGCTCTTTAAAAAGATATAACAGAATATTTAACATGCAAATTGTGTGCACTTAGATTTTTGCAGAGAATCTATGTAAATGAAGCATTAAATATAGCGATAATGCTTGAGAGTCCTTTAAAAATATTAAACATGCAATTTGTGTGCAAATATTTTGTACATTAATTTATATAAATGGAACATTTAAAATAGCGATGATTGATAAATAAAGTAAATGAAACATTTAAAATAGTGATGATTGATGAATAAAGTATTCTATATAAATGGAACATTTAAAATAGCGATGATTGATGAATAAAGTATTCTTTTGAATATGATTAGCTAGTATATAATTTCAAATGGACAATTAAAAAAAACAAAATCAAAAAATTCATAAATTTTGTATATGAAATACTCTCCACAGCTGCATACTGACCAAGTATTTCGTATACTTAATACTTAAAAAATTAACTGCACATGCACATACAAATTATATGACGTTCGTACATCCGGGTTAACGACCTGAACGCCACATTTATGCAAAAACATATGCTTCTAACAAACGACACTCTATTAGCCGCGTTACCGACCGAGTGCCGCCTAAATCTAAGGGAAAACAATGGCCTACATACGAACATCATATAGCCGCGTTACCGATCGATGCCCATATGTTTTTTGGGAAAGGGGAAGAGAAGTTGACTTACCATAAGGATACTAGATTCGCCGCGTTACCGACGTAATACCCAGACAGTAAGCCAATACTTACCACAAGGACACCATCTTCCCCGCGTCACCAAGGTGATGCCCCCGTGATAAGCACTTTTCTGTAGAACAGCTTACACACACACTCCCATTGTGTGGTAAGGTACCTTATTACTGTCACACACTACAACAAAAGGCCCACTACCACACAACGCACACACACAACACATACCCGGATCGTGTGGTCAGGTACTCTGCTCTGCTGCCGCGCACTGTGATGCAAAGCATGCTCCCACACGACCACCTCTCTCCTATCTCATCTTGACGTACCTGCAAAGGTGGTCTCAAGCGCTCTCTCTCTCTCTCTCTCTCTCTCTCTCTCTCTCTCTCTCTCTCTCTCTCTCTCTCTCTCTCTCTCTCTCACTCAGAAGAAGAAAGCAAGACACTAATACACCCAGCGGGCCCGATCGGGCCCGCGTATATATAATGCTAACAACTCATCGAGCCTTTCAGGATTCCGTGCAGGCCCGCAGGGAAAATAATGGACCTCGACGGGCCCATCGAGAAAACTGAAAAGCCCGACGGGAAATTTGTAGGTTTTCAAGTCACCACTAACCGGGTTCTATGTGATCATGTTTACTGTGATCATGTAAATGTGTCAATAAGACCTTGTGATCACACAAAATTTGACGTAATTACGTAAATATTAAATCCCTAGTTGAGAGCACTCTTTGGTGAGAGCTCTTGAGGTGTGTGGCTATGGAGTCCTTGAGCTTCTCCTTGATCATGTGACTTGGTTAACACTAATCAATGCTTAATTCTCTTTCACTATGCCCCTCTCATGCTTTTTATGATTGCCTATGATGCTTTGATTAGCTAGAGCTTAACTAATTAGTGGTTAATCCTTCTCTAATCTTGTGTGATTGCCCTCTTTTTCTTGTGTGTGCATGTAGTCTTGATTGGAGTGTGGTGCTCGATAGATCTATGTGCGTGTGCTTACGATTAGCGTATTTCATGATAGAATTAGTGTTGTGTGCGTCTTATAATTGTTAGTGTGTGTGATTGGCTGTTCCATTGATGCTGCTCATTTCGGAACCCATACTTGTCCTGAGTTGGTTTGTTTTTAAAGATACTTCTTTGGGATCCACCTTGTCTTTGTGAGAGTCTTCAGGCCTTGTACACTTGGCTGACAATGAGATTTAGACTTTGGGAGTTGATGCTCACTGTTTTGGAATCCAAATGGATTCCTGAACTCTTTGTGCTTGAATCAATTTCTTTGAAACTCAAATTCGAGTTGTGGAAGCTTGCAACTTTGGGATTTTCTGAGATGTTCTTGCAGGCCTCAACTATTTTTCTACTGGCATTGGATCTTGTGATTTTTCATGAGAGATCTTCGTCTTCTTGATCCATATCTGATTTTGAACAATCACGCTCTTTGGTATCCAGATTTATTAAGCTTTTTGGTTCTGACTCTTTGTTCTTTGCTTTTGGCCTTTCTTGGTTGTTACTGAAGTTTCTAGTGATTGTGATGATCTAAGTTGTTGGTAGGGGATGTCATAAGGATCATGACTATTACTGCTATCCTCCGTAAGGTTTCATTCTAGCACTTTCTCTTTGTGGATTAGCTTGTTATGGAAAGCTACTGCCTATTTGCTCTTGGATTGTTTTTTCTAGGATGACTTTGGTATCCACTTGATTAGAGCGTTGGTAGGTCATTGACATGGCTGTGTTCTTCTTGTTGGCTGAGTCTTTTCTTCATGTATGGGATCCATGTATGAGGATGCTTGTTGCAGTTGTGGTTCCACCGAGGATTTTGGAATCCACTTTTGATGCACTTTATTTTTGTAGTGGTGACATTGGTTCTTGGGTTTTTGATCTGGAAAATCATAAAACCACACATTAGTTAAACTTTTGTTCTTGTCACCTGTTGGGTCGTCCGGATTTTTGTTGTTTGCATCTTCTGAAGATCCAAGTGTTCTATAGAGTCATAGAACTCGTCTTCTTCTTTGGCTTCATTTTCCTGGATTACACTCACTGCAAAGTAAGGAACAACATCATAGACATCTTCATCGCAAACTTCTTCGTTCTTGGACTTTCTTGAATAGCGCACACATAAAGAGTAGCCAATATGTGTTTCTATTCAAGTGGCTCTAATTATTCCTCAGGAAAGGGTTCTGGGATGTAATCCGTATCATCAACTACCTTTTCTAGGATGCCTTCCTCTTGCTTTAAGCTTCCACATTGCGAAGCTCCACACATCCACAGTTATTTAGGCTTACCCAACCATGCTGGAAGTTTTGATCTTGTTATAGTAGCGGAATCAAACTCCTCCATAGGTGTTCTTGTCACATCCCTGTAACTATGGTCCTTTAGATTTATCTTTGTCGTGGTTTCCATATTTCTCAGGTAGATATGGTCATAACCCCAATCTTGGACCATTTTCAGTTGTCTCATGAATGGTCTTCCTAGAATGATATCATAGTTGTTCTTCTTGCCGAAGTCAACAATAGCAAAGGTTTGCTCATATTCAATTCCACAAGACGTAACAACTGCTTTTTCTAATAGTCCTATGGGCCTTTCCATGTGTCAGTCTGCAAGCTGCAACTTCATCCTAGTAGCTCTCACTGCTGGTTTTTCCCATGTTTTCTAGACCTCTTTTGTTGCAATGGAAACTCTGGCTCCACTGTCAAGGATTGCAATGGTTTCTACACCTTAAAATTCCACAGGAAGAGTGGTGTTCCCATTTTCTCCCTCATAGTACTCTCCTACCTTGTTTGAAGGTACTAGCCTAGTATTTAGTTGAGGCATTTCAAGCTCTTTGATCCCTTCCTCAATTTGAGTCATTGGTTTTTTAACACCAAATTTCTATAGGCATTTTCCAACAAGTGCCCAAATGTTTGGTCGTATACTGAGAAACTTGGCTAAAGTTATCGTACAGGTGACTGGGGTAGATAGAATATCTATCAACCCTTTTGAATTGATGACCTTGTTGGGAGACAGTCTCTTTGATGGGACTACAACAACCTCTGATTTGGCCTCGTAATCTCCCGTATAAGATGGTAGTGTTAAAAAAAAATGGGGTTGACTGTCCATAGACTGTACAGATCCTTTGTCTCCCCAATATGATTCCACTTCTATATTCATTTGAGATCCAATCTCAATTTCCTCTATTGGTGGAAGAGACACTCCTCTTCCATCACCCGTCTGGTTTACTCGTCTACTTAGCCATTTGCTTCATTGGCCTCTTTGACTTGTTTCCACAATTTGTCAAGACCATCTATTTCTTTACAACTATCAGGTATAGTTATGTGAAATCCCTTCGAAGAGTTATCCGTGGTATTCACCACTATCCTCGGATCTAACATTGGGTCCTTGAGCTTTTGTCTGTTCTTGTGATTGGAATTTGGCTCTTTTCATTCTTGGTTTGGTGGCATTGCTGGTGTAGGTGGGACAGGGATCACACCCTCAGTTTTTCTAGCTGGTGGTTCTAGTAAAGCTTGGGCTTTTTGAATATTTTCTTCCACATTTTACGCCTATCCTTTTCTAGTTTTGCATATGGATATGTCATCCACCTGTGTTCTTGGGTTTGGTTGTTTTTGAGCCATGTTTCATAGGATTTTAGGAGGGCGTCTAATGGCTCATTAACCTTCTCGACCAACACTGATCCTCTTGAGCTAGCACTTTTTGGCTCATTTTTTGTTGATGGTTCTGTTGGAGGTTGAGATGCCTCCACAAGAGAAGATGCAACCCTTTCCTCACGTTGTCTTATCTTCTCTTCAGCTTGGGTAAGCTTCTCAGATAGGGATTTCCATTCTCATTCCCTACGTGCTTTCATCCTAGCCTTTCTAGCTTTCCAGCTATTCCGTTTGCTCTTGGTTTTCTGACTAGGTGCGTTCGTGTTTGGCTCACCCGTCTTTAGACTCGTGTCAGTTTTCATTTTCTCTATCTCTAGATTTTCAGCTTCCTTTTGAGCTTGTACTCTTATAAGTACTCAACTGGTACAACGTTTTCATCTTTTGAGCTACTGGGTGGCTGAAAAATTCTTGAGACATTCTTTGTGATCTTTCTGACTTGGTTAGGATTTTTTGGACAGTCGAGGATCAAGTGAGTAATGCCATAGTCAAGACAATAGGCATTTACTTGTGTGATCTCCATTTGAGGACATTGTTTGACAAAGTGGTTGTCACAGCCTTTGTGACAATCTGCATCTAGTTGAGGAGCTTCTTCTTGCAATTCCTCTAGGCTATACACAAGCTTTGACCTAGATAAGCCTCTATTAGCAATGAACCACAATGTCCTTTTGTCCATCTTGTATCTTCTTTTGTTAGGTCAAAACTCAAGAGGTGGAGGTTGTACCGGCCTCACCACTCTATGTGTTTCTCTCATCTTTAGTCGCTTCGAGGGACAGTACCCACTTTGGTTGTTATAATCCATTGTAGCTGGTACTTGTGCTTGTTTGTTGGATGGTTCCATCATCTGCATATATCTCATGTCTATAGGCATTCTAGCTCTTGGTTGTAGAGGTTGTTGTCCTAAGACAATTTGTGGCCTTGCAACTCCTACTAGTCTTGGAGCATTCACCATAGTGTATCTGGGTGGAGGAGGTGCTACTGGGATAGGTTGTACATACCTCTCCTTAGCAGATTCTATGCCATAGTAACACTCTTCTCTCAGATGGTTTGTCCATTTTCTCTCAATTTTGCACCATAGAGGTTCTTGGAAGTCATATTTAACTAGAGGAGCAAGTCTCTAAGCTAATCCTTTTATAACCTTCATTTGCTCACTAGATACCTCTGACTTTATTGTGGGTTGGATTCTTGGTGAATTACTCCTTTGAGAAGATGTGTCACTCTCAGTATCATATCTTCTCAAGGTTCTGCTCTGATTTGGATAGGAGTAGTTTATAGGGGGTGCTGATGGGTGTGGCCGTAGTTCCAACTCTATACAATTCATGTTTCATGGTTGCATCTGGGTACAACCATGGTCCATAAGGAAAATTCACTTGAGGAGGCATGTCTGCCATCTCTGTGATCATTTCATCTCTCATTATCTCTTTAGAAGGGATTTTAGGTGCTCCCTTTTCGAAACTCTCATAGGAATTCTCGTGCTTGGTGGAGATATCTGTGATCCTTCATTGACCAAATGTCCACCTCTTTCTAGTGCATTGTGTGGGTTTGTGTCAAAATGTGGATAGATTGGCATTTCAACACTTCTAACTTGGCTTGCCATACCTCTGCTTGTATTTACAAAAGGGTTGGTAGATTAGCTTTTCATCTTGATGATCTTAGCTTTCTTAATGTGAGGCCCCCTCAATACTCTCAAGATAGTCCTTAACAAGTCCACCTTGGCTTAGTGCAACGTATCCCTTTTTGCCCTTGAATAAGTCTCTCAGAAGTATGGAATTTGTGACTCTTTTGGTCTCTGGAAACTAGTTATGGGTACCCTATAAGTTTGGATTTAGGAAACCTAGGAAAATTCAGCTCTAAAACCTGGGTGTCCTATTGCTCGCAAGATTTTCTCCTGGCTATACCTGATGCAATTTGGAGTTGTCTATCAAAAGTTAGAGCAGTTTTAGTGAACTGCACTTGAAACGGCACTCAAAACAGTTTTAGGATCAAGAATTTTTGCTTGTATCTTGACCAAATGTGATCCAAATTTGTTGAAACTTGGTCATTAGGCTTACTTTACAGTGCTTAACACTTCTAGAAGCTCACTGTGAGTTTTCACTGTGATTTTGACAAAATTTGGTATGTGAGCTCTCCTTGATGCCCTCCACCCACTGCAAGTTTCAGTATGTGAATTTCACTTTTATTTTGACACTTGAGACATTATACGCGTATAAAGTCTTTTGTGGCAAAATGAGGTGACTTTTGTTCCATTGATTCCTTATCACTCAAGCAACTCTCACCAAGTTTCAGAATTCAATTTGGACATTTTTTGAGGAAGTTAAGACCAATACAAGCCTGAATCTGCAGTCTTCAGTCTTTTGCTCTTTGCAAAGCCCAAATGAGCTCCAAATTCTATGAAATTTTGGCTAGGGACTTCTTTTATGCTCTAGGACACTGAGGTATACTCAAATGTCTAATTTGATCCAAATCTGGTCTGTGAGACTTTATACGCGTATAAAGTCTATTGGCTCAAAATTCACTTAGATTTCTACCCAAAGTACTCCTTGATGCATACAATAAGAATATGTGATTACAGCGTATTTTGGATGTCAAAATTGGTCAAAATCACCATTTTTTCCTCTTACCTTCTTGTATCTGCAAAAATCTCTTTAAGTGCAAAAGTATGTGTCCAAATGAGTTGAAATTTTGCAAGCAATTTTAAGACATCATTTCCCAACCCCCTATGTGGTCAAAAGTGAAATTTGACTTTTAGATTTGGCATTGAGACATCATAGCATATAAAGTCTATGTGCTCGAATTGGCCCAAATTTAGTTAGTAATCATGTCTTGTGGTGCTTAACACCCTGGAAAGCTCAGATTTCAATTTTGGTCTCTAAAAGTGCCCTTTAGACATCATACGCGCATGATGTCTAATTGGTCAGAATGAAGTGAGTTTTTCTCCAGAGGTTCCTCACTACACTGGCAACTCACAGTAAGTTTCAGATTTGAATTTTGACACTTTGTGAGCAAGTTATGGCCAATACAATCATTCACTTGCTAGATGCATCTTATGGTCTTTACAAGCCCAAATGTGATCCAAATTTGATGAAATTTGTCCTATATGTTCCCTAAATGCTGTAGATCACAAGGATACAATAAGATGTAACTTCTTACCTCAGATCTGGCCTTGAGACATTATATGCATTTAAAGTCTTTTGACTCAGATTTTAGATCTATTTCTACCAGAGGTAACTCTTCGTGTGTAGAACAATAATATGTGCTCACAGCAAATTTGGGATGTCAAAATTGCTCAAAATTACCTCTTTTCACAAGGAAATCCCCTGAAAGAGTAAAATCCCCCCAGTTTTCAATCTATAAGCCCTAATGATATGAAATTTGGTGTATGTGCCCAACACAACATGCAAAAGATGGATATAATCAAAAGTTCAAAATTGGTTTCAGAATCACCCTTGAGACACCATACACGTATGATGTTTGCTAATGAATTTTTGGACAAAATTCATTTACAAGCATCCACAAGACTCTAGCACTAGCTTTCAAGCACTTCTACTAATTTTCATGCAAAAATGTGCTCACAGGTTTATTCTATTTTCCGTTTCAAACACTCTGTCTTTTGTCTTTTGGGTGTCAAGAGTTGGTCAAAACTCTAGTTTCAATGCATACTTAGGGTACAACCCCCTTCTGAATACACTGGTGCAGTCACATTTTCAGAATTTTGTCTCAGGATGGTGCTGTAGACATCATACGCGTATGATTTCTATTGTCTTAGATTTCAGATATGTTTCTATCCTAAGTTCCCCTTATCATCAGCAACATGTATATGTGTTTACATCAAAATTTAAAGCTCAAAAGTGCTCACAAGAACAAGTTTTTTCTTTTTCAATTTAGATACCAGTTTAACATGAGAAAATCATTTAGGAGAATTAGATATTAGTTATTATGACTTTACCTCTCTCTTGAAATCATAGTTGTCCTCGACTACGACATCATTCCCGAATATCTAATTGGTGAAAGAGACTATGATTTCAAGAGAGAGGTAATGTCATAATAACTAATATCTAATTTTGCATGTAGAAAATTCCTTTCCAAGCAAACATTTAGATGTTGCAATGCAAAACCACAAAGAAAACAGCTTCAAATACTCTTAAAGAGGCTAAAATGCTCCAATAAAAGCTTTCAAAAGGTCATCTGAAAAATCACAAGAAGATTTAGAAATTTTCTCATGTAAGAAAATGGAGTCTCTTAGTGTTTTTCATACATTTCATAACATCATGAGCTTCTGCTCGAGAGGCACCGCATACCTAGCTAGGTACAATTGGGGACAGGGGACCACCAGCCCCCCCATCGGGCCGGCGGTCCCCTACCCCCAATCGTACCTAGCTAGGTTTGTGGCGCCTCCCTCACAGAAGCTCATGATCTTGAGGTAAGTCACAATGTGGGAAATATTGTGAGAATTTGTCCAAAACTATACACACATGATTAAGTAGAGGCTAGCGCAATGGTACAGTCGGATCTACAATACGATGAGCGAGCAGGGAGTAGCTCCAGGATGAAGCTCACGCTCTCTCTCTTCCTCTCTCACACATAGTTGATGGCAGCTTAAAACTTATCGGATTATGATAAAAGTTCTCCTTACAAAATGGCCTAGGTACCTTATGTATTAAGGCTACCTTAGATTAACCAAAAATAGAGTTTGAGAGGTCAAATGGCTTTGTATGTACAATCTGGAAGTGCCATTGCACCCCGGCTTCTGCCACTAAACTACCTACTTATTACAATTGATGTTTCTAACCATAATCCACAGCATTTCATAACTCTCGGAGAATAAGGCTTTGGTACGAAAATTGAGTTTTGGCGTGTTGTTGACCCAGTCGTCAACAATGATGTATCAGATAGACCTTCCTCTATAATGGTCTCTAGGGGATGCAACAATTTTTTATTCACACTCTCTTCAATTGAAATCTACTCACTTGGTCTCTTAGGCTTGGGTTTCTATTCTGGTACAGTCCTTCTAATCGCAAATTCCCTCCAGTTTGAATTACTTGTCGAGCCACACCCTCTATCTCTTGCACCCTTTAAAAATTGCTCGATGACTATGAGTTTATAGCCGCTCTATTAGTCAAAACTTACACTCAACAAAATTTTATCCCTCACTTTCACCAAAGTCACAATTTTAGTTGTTACACCCACAACTCAAGTCCAATTTCAATTTTGAAAAGACCACCAGGGTCCTAGGGACTATGTCTGGTTGTGGTGCAATTCTGGTTTCAGTATGTCTCAAAGAAACATGGATCGCAATCCATGTACCTCAGTGGAAAATTGGGATGGTTTTGATCCCACACCTAGTCCTTGGTCTAAAAGATCTCCAGTCTATGCTTTTTGTAAAATTTGGGTCTGTTTAGGGTGGACAAAGTCAGACCCTATCCCTGTTTTGGCTCTTTTTAATTTGAACTGATTTTGCCCCCTTTTGACCCCTTTCCAAACTTCTTTTCACTTCCTTGATTTGGGAATTTTTTTCTCCAATGGTTGAAGCTCCTCACTGGTCCAATTCTTGTTCATGATTTTAAGAAAGGTACATGGATCACGGTCCATGTTGGGAAGCCAAATTGCCTTTTCTTGGTACTATTAGAATCAACATGTTTACTAGATGCTCTGGTATCAAAGGTTTTAGATTTGAACTAGTTTTTGTCAACCAAAAGTGAATTCTCGAGTTTGTTTCGATTTTCAACTTATCTCTTGTTTTTGGTCTTTTTCACCTCTTTTGTAAACTTTTTTGCCAATGGTTCTTTTGAGAAATGTATTTAAAATTGTGTCAATTACCCACTTGTCAATTTTCAGCCCAAGATCATGATGAGGTACATGGATCACGATCCATGTTTGACCTCAGTTTGACATGAAACTTGATCAACTTATAGTCCTTGTTATGTTGACACTCTTCCCCAAATATTTTTGAAATTGAATCATTTTTGCCCAACCAAAAGCAAAATCTACACTCAAGATTCTAGTATATGAGAGCAAGTGACAATTTTTAGTCATTTGGTCACAGAGGTACATGGATCGCGATCCATGTTCACAATAAAACTGGAAAGAAATTGTTCAGTTTGTTTCCTACAAGCTTGATTATCCCTTTTTGCAAGGTATTTTTGAGTTTGAATCAATTTTTATACTTTGACCATCACATTTTTAATTTTTCAGAGTTATGGTCTTTTGTACCAAAGTATGGTTTTGGACAGTTTTCACCTTGATATCTTTAGACCCATTTGATGGTTGAAGTTGTTATTTAACCTACTCCTATGAAATGAAGTGAATCTATGAACAAAAATGAATAACACAGTGCAAAAATAACAATGAAATGGATGGACAAGCAGTACTTTCCAAGCATAGAGAAAACCAAAGAATGAAATGCCTTTTGTATCTCACTCACAGCTCTCCTTGCTCCTAAAGAGTAGAACTGACGAGTCCTCGACTCCAGTCTCTACCAAGCACTAAACCTTATTCTAGTAGCTTTATTGCCTAAGTGTAAATGTAATGGGTGTCAAAATATCTAGAAATGAGGCTATTCCATATGGAAAGGTCACTCACCACCTAAGGATCGAATCCTCGCCAATGATGCCAATGCTAGCGGGTCACCCTGACGGACGTCTGCAGCATAGCTATTTGGCACTAACATATGTCAATACTCAGGGAAGCAACTCAGGATGGGACACAGAGACTCTTTGAGGTTGTCAATCTCAAGAAGTAAATCTAAAAACTATGTAATCAACTAATATAGAAAATCTATCACTCTCTAGTCCAAAAATCTACCTACGTCCAGTCTCACCTCTCTAGGTCATCATGCCTTTTTGACATCCAAATACAGTCAAAATGCAATGAAACTTAAGGAGGAGTATTAAAACACCTAAGGGCACAATCCTTTCGAGTTCTGTGGTCATAAAAGGAGGTATCAAAATCAAAATCCATCCCAAAAAAATGTGCAGAAACTGCAACATAACTATTCAAAAAGATAGCTCTATGGCTTAGAAGCACTCTTCCAAGGTCAAAACATCAAAAGATAACCATTTTAGCACTCAAATCTATGCATTTAGCTCACAAACAGGTTGTCGTGAACCACAAAAAAACTGAGAATGATTACACTTAGATCCAAGATTAAGAGAAAAGGAACACAATGCACTAATCGGAATTGATTTTTGATCACCACACAAAGAGAAAGATTGACTACAAGTTGTAGCAGAGTTGCAGCTCTCAATCAATGATGGTGCAGCCAAAGTTGGTCGACCTTAGAAGATGGCATGGGCAGATATGTGCATGCTAGCAAAAGCATGGCAAAGAGCAAGGGAAGCTATAAAGATCCTAGGAAGACAGGTAGCAGCATAAGGTGTGTATGGCTGATGCGGTTTATAGGCCAACAAGGGCTCCAAAAGGAGCTAATTTGGGTGGAAAATGAACAAGGTTCAAGGTGTAGTCTCTTTACCTAGAAATGTAGAGCTTGAAGTGTTGAAGGAGCAGGTCCAAACGGTTTGTGGAACGGAGCCATGGTGTGCAAGATACTAAAGTTTGAAGTTAGAAGGTCTAGTAGATCCTCGACGGATAGGGTAGCTAGGGATAGGTGGCCCAAGTGGATGTCAGTGGATAGATGCATAGTGCTTGAATATGGAGCATACTTGTCTTTTCAAATTGCAGATCCGAGCTACGGATTGCAAGTTATGGCCATCAGAAAATTTTCTAGGGTCAGTTATTGGCCAGGGTGACCACATGGGGAATCATGCCATTTGGCATTTTCTGGGCCTCGACACGATTTTGGAGGGTGGTATGCATCAATTGAAGCCAACAAGAATTGACAATTTGTCAATCAGGTGCCTTGATTGGGTCCAGTTGTGGGCAATGCCATGCTGTATGTTTTCATAGTCTTTTGGTTGCATTGGTTGGCGGGCCCATCAAAGCTAAAAGGGGTCCAAGGCAAGGGAGTTTGAAGCCGGGGACGAGCACTCTCAGATGGATTTTTTGGCTTGGAGACAGGGTCTGTGAGCAGTAAATGACAGTTGTGGAAAGCAAGGGGAAAAACGTTCTTTTGAGGGTTTTTCCAACCCACCTCAAGAGGGTGCGCCCCATATGTTGCCATGTGGCCGTCAATAGGCCCACATGTGCAAAGCAAGGAAAAAGATGAATGCTTTATAGCCTATATTGTGAGGCATAGTATGGTATCAAGAAAGAGAGAGAGAGAGAGAGAGAGAGAGAGAGAGAGAGAGAGAGAGAGAGAGAGAGCTTGTCTCTCCTCGTGGCTATGGATGTTGTCTTGTGGGTGGTGCTTGGCAGCTTTTAGCGGTGTGCTGCATGGCCGGTGGCGCCAGTGGGCGGTGATGGTTGTGTTGATGACATGGCAGTTGCATCTGGTGGGGGTTCCCACAAGCCCAAGGCTACCCAATATTTTTGAGAGCAAAGAGGAGCCCCCACTAGTGACGTTGCTAGTGCTTGGGAGGCATCCCGTGTAATGAAATTGGCCTATTAACTTGAGAGTAGAAAAAACTAGAGAGAGTACTTTTGTGAAATTACTTTGTGAGCATAGCCAGTGAACATAATTGATGGTAGCAACATAACATACCATTTAGCTAACTTGCATGAACAATACATTTGAAGGAGAGAGAGTTTAGAGAACATGACAATAGTTGAAAACCGGATTTATGTGGAGCTGGCCCCCCTCCAATAGGCATTTGTATTATATTTTCTCCCGTCAAGAGAGACTTTTCATAATACAATCTTTGTGCTCCTTGTGACCTAGGTGATGCAATGAAGATGGAAAAATTCATGCATCACAAGCATAAGATAAGCTTTGTGGAAAGCATTAACTATCCCAAGCCTCAGTTCCAATACCTCAAACACCTTCGAAGGTGGAGAGAGCTAGTAGGGAATGAGGGTAGGGAAGAGGAAGAAGAAACATTTCGTAGGAGAAAGAACTAGTTCCTCACTTATCATCACTCTTCTTGCTAGCATACATAATAGCATAGTAATGAAGATGGAGAAGATGGCAAGCTTAAGCATTGAAGCATGGCTCTTGGTTGGATTTGCATTCCATAGCCAAGAGTATTGGTGTAGGACTTCAACCTCTCTACTTGCTTGGAGAAGGACAATACACAATGAGAGAGTGTGTGTGTGGTAAGTGTGGGAGAGTATACCCCTCAAGAAGGCCCCCTACTTGCTTTGGTCGACCTCCCCTTGTAGCTCATGCTTGAAGCTCATTGGACCCCTCCAGGCCTAACCAATCACAAGAAAGAATCATACCAAGCAACAACGATAGCCTTGGGACAAGTGTCCCCCTTTCCCCTTTGAGAGAGAGAGGGCTTGATAAATGCTAAAAAAATTAATTAAATCCACTAAATTATCATTGGACCCTTGGAAGGCCAACCAATAGATTTTAGGCACACCATGAGGGTAACCTAGCTAGGGGCTTGACATGTGTCCTACTTGCCTCTTGGGAAAGGTGTGCCCTTTGGGAGAGTGAGTGATCAAGCAACCCCCCCCCCCCCCCCTAGTGGAGAAGGGATCCTGCAAGCCAAGGGGCTACAAAAGGGTGGTTGGGCGGAGGATAGTTCACGGCAGTTCCCAGGGTCCTCACTGGTATCAAAGATCAAGGGGAGGGAGGAGCTATGGAGGAGGAGGGAGCCTTGCATGTTTTTTGCACGCATCATTGCATGATCTCTCTCTCTCTCTCTCTCTCTCTCTCTCTCTCTCTCTCTCTCTCTCTCTCTCTCTCTCTCTCTCTCTCTCTCTCTCTCTCTCTCTCTCTCTCTCTCTCTCTCTCTCTCTCTCTCTCTCTCTCTCTCTCTGCTAGGGCTAGGGTTCGCCGAGCACCTGCTGCCACAGCTCCCTGCTAGGCGCAGAGCAGCGCCTTGTGGGGAGGTTACTCTAGCTTCTGCAACCCCCAAGCCAGCGCACCAACCCCAAGCACGTTCAGCTTCAACTCCCTCTATTGCCTCAATCGAGCCACAGCCATCCCGACCACTTAATTGAGCTACAACCAGGCCTCCGTTGCCTTAATCGAGCCACAGTCATCGCGTGAATTAAGCTACAACCAAGCCTCGCCTTATCGAGCCAATTCTGGTGACTTAAACGATTCAAGCCACAATCAGTCCTCTACCTTAATCAAGCCACAGCCAATCTTTCCCTCTGTTGCATTAATAGATTCACTCCCACGCCCTGGTGACTTAAAGCCACAGCCACCAAGGAGTCGATTCAAGCCATAGCGGCCCTATTGAGTTTCTGCCGACTTATTCGAGCTCAGTTTGAGCCACGTCACGCACTTGGCTCACCGAGGCCATCGACTGCGCAAAAAACAGTGATGGCAGCACTCACAGCTTGATTTTTGATTTTGCTCTGTCTCTTGCCACAGTGAAGCATTTTGGAAGTAGTTTTGATTCTGCTCTGGTTCCCTGCGACAGTGAGCATTTGAGGCATTTGGAGAGAATACTCTCACCAAAGGCACCTCCAGCAAATGAGAAGATGGCGACCCACACCCCAAAAACACTAGGGAGAGCACGGGCTAGCTTTGCCGCTGTCCCAGCAGCCCCGAACAAAACAGATTGCATCGGACAATTGCAAGCTGCCCTGGACATGGTCATGAAAGAAAACCGCGACCTCAAAGCGCGCTTTAGCACACTCGAGGCACGGTTTGACTCCATGGTCGGCCTCACAACAGACAAAGTGAAAGAAGTCGAAGAAAAATTCACTCAAGCTCACATGATCGCACTCGCCAAAGTGGAAACATGTGTAAAAACAGAACTGCGGGAACGTCAGCTTCAAGAAGAGAATGCCCTCAAGATTCGCATTGGAGGGCTTCCCCAAGCATGGGATGAGTGCAAACAAGATTTCTGAAAATTAATAGATCTCCTCAACGAGACTCTTCAACCGGTCCATGTCGACTACGATGCAGTCGAATGTATCGTCAAAAAGTTCAACACCAAGCGCACACCAAGTGGACATGTCATTCTCGAGTTCAAAGACAAGGATGAACGGCTCTGACTACTTCAGCAATCGCGTCTCCTTAGAGACACCGGGTTTTGGATCGCCGAAGAACTCACCCCGACACAAGTCAAGCACAAAGGTGAAGATCTGAAAAAAGTGCGTGAAGCACGAGCCAAAGGCAAGTGGGCAGTATACCGCGGAGGGAAGGCCATCATCCAGGAGTTTCGAACTCCAAACCGGCTCCTACCCCATAGGACTCCCCTTAGGTTTTGCTTTTTCTTTTGATGGACCCTCAGTCCTTAACTGATATGCATCGATTGCCCTCACGTAGAAGAAGTGGTTGTAATGTTTTGTTTTTGGTCCCATGGGTCATATCTGACCTCCGTGGACGATAATTCAATCTCTCTCTCTCTCTCTCTCTCTCTCTCTCTCTCTCTCTCTCTCTCTCTCTCTCTCTCTCTCTCTCTCTCTCTCTCTCTCTCTCTCTCTCTCTCTCTCTCTCTCTCTCTCTCTCTCTCTCTCTGGTGATGGGACCCCGTTCCTACAGAGCTGACGCTAGAAAAGACGGCCGTGGGAAGGCAGGCTTAGCCGACGAGGGGAACGAAGTCGACCTTCATGCAACTGCTCGCGAGTAGGCTCACTGAGTTCGTGATGGCAAGCTGAGCAAAATTCGTCACAGCATCCTAGATTGGAAATCACCACACCGCTTGTCCTCGAAACTTTTTCTCCCTGCACAGTCACCTGCGACTTCCACCATGGTTTTTCTCTTGAGTTCATATTATTGAACCTAAGGGGTGCCCTAAGTTGGGCACCCTCCCTTGCTAAGAGTCGACTCCCACAAAGGGTGTCTCCCAAAGGGGTCCTCCCCTCGCAACGCCACTCTGATGGCGGCATGCAAGACTGAGGACAAGGTCAAGCACAATCGGCCAAGGGCCGCTTTGAGCTCACCATTACGAATCCATATGAGCTTAAGCATCCTAGGGGGTTTACCTTACATAGTATGTAACCTATCACGTGAGTTCAACAGAAGGGTATTTAAATCCCTTAAAACTTACAGAAATAAATTTACATAAGGATATGCTTTTTACAAATCTCAAAAAAGTTTACAGAATTTAAAAGAAAAGGGTTCATTATATTTCCTAGAAAATTCACATAATAGGGATTTTAGAAAAAGAGCCTGAATGCACGTGATATAGTGGTCTTAAATATAGTGAACCCCCCGGGTTAAGCATGCTAAGGCTACAAGCCTTCTGTTTTCTGCTTGATCACATTTGTATATTGCTGATTCGATGTGAGGAGTGCGGTCAATTATCAGTATCATGTTAACATGTACAAGCCTACAATCGACACGTATCGATGAACACCTTGTCTAAGTAGACATGGACTCAATGATTGTATCCGACACAATCGGTTGTCTAAGAGATAAAGCATTCAAGGATTTAAGCGGTGTTGGTAGCTGAAAATCCTTCGGCATATTGTGAGACATATTGGAAACTCTGACACAATTCTAGGTACTCATGTTTCAGTTTTCCCTTTACTTTTGAATTGGTTATGTCATCAATTGCATTTTGTTGGGTTTGTGAATGCCAACATATGCCATGATGGCCACCCAAGGGGTAGGTTGGACTTTATCAAGCAAGGCTTGATTTTCAATACAGCACGGCTAGTATTAACTTTAGTCACTTCCACTTCTCGGCATGGAGGATTGACTAGCATGCCTGATCATTCATGTACAAAATTGCATGCATACACCTTCTGCATATGGGACATATTTATTATTGGAAATTTTTTTTAATGCATGCCATGTTGCATCCATTATTGGCATAAGACCCATGCTTACCTTGCCAAATTGAATCAAGCATCGTTTGCATACCTATGGCCCTGATCCACAGCACGGCTCATCGGCGGTTCAATTTGATGCAAAAGCATAGCATTTTTGCGATGCTTTATAATCTCGAGGAGATAATCGGCACAACCTGTTGCTTGACTTGATGAAGGGTGCAAAGTTCTTTAGCATGGCTGACTAATTGTCACTGCTTCTAGAAGTTGATAAAGGATGCTTGCCACACAACACTAGCCAATTTTGGTTGAAATTTCTCGACAAGATCGATTTTCCTTTGCTATGACATTTGTGTGTTAGCAGGAGTCTCCATTAGCTATGAGCGCAGAAACTCCAAAGTACTTATGTGAAGCAAGGCTTCAATTTCATCATCTGGCATCAACATTTCCAGCATTTGGAATATGCTACACGCATACGAACTTAGGGGAATTTGTCAATATGCCTGCAAGTTTTTTTTCACTATGTGCTAGACGAGCGTAAATGATACCTGAGGGTGTATACGATATACCTGACAAGGGGTTACATCCAAATGACCAGGTTAGACAGATTTACATGCAGCCAGCCTTCTCACTGGTGCCAAGATACTGCCCATTGACTGGGAATCACGGGCTTTGGCACACAAGTTGGGATATCTCCTCACATTCTATGTGTGGCACCATCTAGTTATGATGTATCCCTACCAATACAGTTGTGCAAGGCACTTATGGTTTTGGCTTTTACGTTTGAGGCTGTCACTGTAACCATATGCTTAATTACAATTCTCCATGCAAGTCATGCTAGCTAGGCGGATTCAATTCTACCGTCTCATAAATTACGCTGCCGCTATCACACTAGCAGCTCTGTCAAGGACAAGATACATTATCGATTGTTTCATATTATTTTTATTTATGTTCTTTGGTTGTTGTTAATGCACAACACCACTAAACGAAACCTAAATCTAGGACTTGATTCACATGCAAAGTGGCATATGCAAGTCATCCTTGTACAGTCACGACCCCATACAAGGTAGATGGGTCAAGATGTGACTGGTGTTTTCTGTTGTGTCTCTCAAGGAGAGCGCCATACAGGTAGATTGTTGCACGCTTATAGGATAAGCTGTCGCTAGGCATAAGATGCATAAGAGCATGGCAACCAACCATACACGTCATAGTAGTTTAAGGAAAGTTCCTCATGCCATCATGATCTCCTTCTCTTTCTTTCTTCCTTCTCTAAACGAATAATGAACATGTTTTTCTTCTGAGTCGGCCTAAGCCAAGGTGCTCTAACTCTCTGCTAGAACTTGGGCAAGACGCCATCCAAGTTCGTCTTCATCGGTTCATCGATTGAACACTAGTTGCCACCAAAGGGCTAGGAGTCACACACACTGGCTAAGAGTCATTGGGAAGTCTCGGGTAAGACCGAATTGTTGGAATTCCTTGGGTGATTGTTATCCAGCTTGAATAGATCTACCTCGTGGACTCCACATCGATGTTAAATGCCAAGCAACCTCTTGTCATTACATATGGGTATTTTGTAAGCACTACATGTTTTGGTGCGACTACTGAGCTGAGTTTTGATAAACTTACACTCGCATAGGCTGATCTATAGCACGGCGTATAGATGCGGCAAGCATTTCCAATAGCAAGGCTATCTATAAGAGCTAGGGGTTCCACCCTGCGTGGATCTCCTGTTTTCTCTATAGCACTAAGCGTGCATTTAGCAGCACAGTTTGGTGGTATGACCACATATGTGATTACTAAATCATACGATACGTGTTGATGGTCATTTTTGAACACCTTCACACTTTGTTTTTTAAGAAACACTATCTATCAAGGGATAGTCAAAAGGTTCTTTTCCACCTCACACCAAGGGGTTTGGTTTTGCAACCTATACCCAGCCCTTTGTATTGCCACGGCAACACCAAGGGTTACAAGTTTCATTTCTTTATCTTCACTAATCTCTAATTTTAGTGATTAGTAGGTCAAAGAAATTTTGATATGGTACGCTTATAGGTTGAGGAATATACCTAACTTCCGAGAAAGTATCAGGTCATTTTCCACCTCATTGTAAGTATATATATTCTTTTGGTTTCTTTTCCTTTCCAATTACATTTGATTAAGTTTTGTACAAGGGATGTTTAAGCTAGAAGGCTTTCATCCAGCTTGCTCTTTAGCCACATGACAAGGTCATGTAAGAGCACACCATTTTGAGAAAATAGTGTTATTTTCTCTCTTCCCTGTTTCTCAAGATACCGTGATGGGTTTGATTCTTGTTGAAATAGTTACAGACCTACATGGTATGGTTCTATTTGGCACATGTTGTCACATGGGATACAACATGGTCTAGGACCTCCAAGAGTTCGGTTTAGCTAGTGTGGAGCAATGATAATGAGGGTCCCTCTCACTCGCATCACGGAGTGTTCATAGTTACCTCCACACATAAGCACAATTTGTTATTGATGGATGTCGCTTTCTCTGCCATTCTTATTTGAGATTGACTGACACTGGCACCTAATTCCTAATGATGTGTCGCGACGAAGTCCCTATGTGCTGATCGCTCCATTTATTAGACCATTTGGAGCACACCGTATCAGGAACAATTTTAGTGGCAAAAAATTGTCCGGTACTATGTATAGACTTGTTGTGATTACAAGTGTTGTGAAACCACCTTAACAGAGGTTTGTTTCTACATATAGCTAAGTATGCTATGTTCATGAGAATGTATCATGGTTGGTACCTAGGTGTGACTGAGCTTTCACATTGTTTTATGGTCCAACTCTTGTTGCAAGGCTTTCAGGTACGTGCCGTGGAAAGTCTTGTCATGAAATTGCGGTTGGGATTTGCTTGTGTTAAATGCATGCACACTAGGTGTTATGGGCCCTAGTGTTTAATATAAACTTGTTCGGAGCGGCATGCAAATTCATGGACTTTCTTGTTTTTGCAATGTTTTGCACTTCAAGTGCAACTTTTCAAGCAAATTTGTGAGTTTACACCCTACCATACAGGGTAACGTTTCAGGATGGGTGTATGTGGTGGGACGGTCTATACTCTATGATCTTACTCCACTGCAACCCGCTTTCAACCTTGTTGGTTGCCTCCACTCCATATCAAGTATATGGATGGATACTCACTGGTTAAGTCATAATTTATCGTCAGTCATGGAAGACTGTCTGTAAGTGGTTGGGGGAAAGTACCTCACTCTTACTATTGCTATTCATCCCGCGTTGGATGGGCAGCTTACAAGTATTTTTCTAGTGCTAAAGGATCTGCTAAGAGCATACATTAGCATAAAGCATTCTGAATGGCCGATTCTCTCCCTATTCTAGAATTTACTTAGGTTTTCAACTTTGAATACCTGTTGTGGTGGGGTTGGATACCGATTCAATAGTTTCATACGCCAAGGACTTAGTAGGTGTGCTGACAAAGCATATTGGCATGCAACCTTCATTAAGAGTGAGTAGGTAGTTCCGTGTGTTCCAAAATGTTTAGAAGTCTGACATGAGGAACCTCCCTATTCTATCCCTTAGTAACTATGAGCTTTTCAAGACATTCACGCGAGTTAGGAGTCTGGCTCACAACTTCATGAATTCTGCACACTCTTGTATTTATCCGATATTTCATGTAAGCTGTTTACCTAAATGCTTACATAGGGACAACAATGTCATTGATCAAAATATTCTGGTTGATTTCTTTGAACCCCCTACCCAACCGCATAAACTTGCATGAATTTTAGACTATCATGATTTACGTATGCGTCGTCATGTAGGTCAACCATTCTTGTAAAGAGGAACGAATGACCTAACCTGAAGAAGGTGCCACTTGAGAAAACATTAGTGTTCTTAAAAGAAATAACCCACTTTTGTTTTTGAGGACAAAAACACTTCTCCAAGGGGGGAGAAATGTCAGGCCAAGGGACACCCTAGAGGTCAAGGACCTGGCCAAGGGTCGGCTGCCTAGTGGAGAAGGGATCATGCAAGCCAAGGGGCTATAAAAGGGTGGTTGGGTGGAGGATCGTTCACGATAGTTCCCAGGGTCCTACATGTAGGGCTTAATAGGCTCACATGAAAAGCATTTTGTATGAGCCAATGGTTGGGCAACTTGAGTTGGTAAGCCATCTCATTGATAGGCTTCAAAATTTGGAAAATGACCATAGTATCTTTTTGCTAGCTTAGCACAATACTTTTGATGGCCCGTAGGATTTTTGCCCGTCATGTGTCTTAATTGAGCCTTAGGAAAATTAAGTAAGACCCAATCATTTTCTTTGAACTTTAAGGCCCTTCTGTGCTTGTCAACAACATCTTTTTTCCTTTGTTGAGAGATGGATATAGACTCCTTAATCTTTTGAAAAGATTCTTGTAGGTCACCGCTATACTCATTGGCAGCGAGCGAAGATCTTCCCATGTACTTTGAATAGAAAGGGACTTTTAGGTCTTCCCTCAATGATCTCAAAAGGTGATTTTCCTATAGAAGTATGTACAGTATTATTGTAGGCATACTCTACATCATCATGAATGTGTTGTTTCACTATGGCCTCCTCAAGTGTTTTAGGGTCTTGAGTCTTGACGTGCTTCTTAAGCTCTGGCGTCAGACCGCGGATAAACCCACATACGTGTTGAAAGGTGTCTAGTCCTTCCAGCTTCAGGATAACATCCTGATAATGAGATGTTCAGGTTATCTCTCACTATCGGGATGTTATCCTGAAGCTGGAAGGACTAGACACCTTTCCGCAAGTACGTGGGTTTATCTGCGGTCTGACGCCAGAGCTTAAGAAGCACGTCAAGACTCAAGACCCTAAAACACTTGAGGAGGCCATAGTGAAAGCACACATTCATGATGATCCATATGAAAAGAAATCACATAGTTATCACGTGCCTGCTAATACACATGGTAATATACGCACACAGTATGAGCACAATAAAAGAAAATTTATAATAGCCAATTATGAAGTAGCTAAAAAACCCAAGGGGTCCAAAGGCCCTCTCTCTCCTGAGGACTTTGATAAGGCTAAAAAAGAGAAATTATGTTTTCAATTCTTGGGCAACGGTCATGGAAAAAAGGATTGTCCCAAGGGGAAATCTGTTCCTCATGACAAGGAGAAAGCAGTGCACATGGTGCAACTGCTGCCAAGAGGTAAGTACTTTTTCCATTGTGAGCGTGTCCCATTGTGAGCGTTGATCTACTTCTGTAACATAAGTCTTTAGTAGATCAAGTATCATAAGATTGGCTATCTCACTTTGGCCATCCGTTTGTGGGTAATAGGCCACTGAAGAGAAATTCAATCTTGTTCCTAGATTTTCAAAGAGACCTTTCCAAAATTACTGGTCATTCTAGGATCTCTATTTGACACGATGGATGTTGGCAATCCATGGTATTTGAAAATCTGTAATATGCAGAGAGTTGCCATTTGGTGTGCCTCAATAGTCTTTTTGACAGAAACAAAGTGTACTTGCTTGCTAAACCTGTCGACTATTGTCCATATTTTCGTATTCCCATGGATAGGCTTGGATAATCCAAGGATGAAATCCATGGATATACTCTCCCATGGTGAATTTGGGATAGGCAATGGCTGGAATAATCTAGGTTTCTTCCCTCTATCATACTTGGTCTTTTGGCATACTACACATTTTGAAACATAATCTTCTTTGTCCACTTTCATGGTAGGCCAATAGAAATATGTCCCTACTCCTCGAAGAGTAGGTTAAATGCCTCTATGCCCCGCATAGGGAGGAGCATGGGATTCAAACATAACTTTCTCACAAAGGGAATGGGTAGCACATAGCCTATTTCCGAGGAGAAGATAACCATCCTGCAAGGTGAATGGTTCCTCTTTCTTACCCAAAGCAAGGGCTACCATTATGTCTCTAAAGTCAGGGTCAGTAGCATACTCATCTATCATAGAAGATAGATCATTGTAACATTAGGAGAAATATGAACCTTGCATGGGCCTTGTAAGGAATCCTAATTTTTAGGGATTAAGGCTAATGTTGTGTGGGGTTTAGGGGGCAAGGGCATTGAAGAAGGTAGTTTTGAGTAGGCTTTTCTAGCCTTTTTTTAGACAAATGTAGGATGTGGACCTAAAGGGTTACTTTCTCTCTCTAGCTTTTTTTAAAGTGAAGTGTGTGCACATCAGCAAAAACGTGGGTCACAAAGAGACAAAATTTGACTTTAAAAAAAAAAAAACATTTTTACTTGTTTCTAACTTAAAACTCCCTCCCAACATATATACATATCCAAAAATCATTTTTTGACCCATTTTTTAACCCACAAGCTTAGAAAGTCCATTTTTTCAAAACTTTTTTCCCCCAAAAAGTAATAAACATTTTGTTCTCTCCTCCTCCTCCATCCTCCCTCCTCTCTCTCTCTCTCCCTCTCCTCTCCCTCCCTCTCCCTACCTTCCTCCTCCTCCCCAATCTCTCCCTCCCCCCCCTCCCTCCTTCTCTCCTCCCATCTTCCTCAACCTCTCTACCCTTCCCCCTCTATCTTTTCATCATTTGCTTCCTCACGCAACATCTTCCATGGTGCTCACGGACATCACAAATGGTTTGCTTCCACCACCACGTACTCCGCACACCAAAATCATACATATTCGCTTACCCACGGCATTTGCACCGAAGACCACTAGTGAAGGTGATCAAAGGTCATCATCACAGGAACGTCGCACCGCTTGTGAGACCAACATTGACATTTGGGTGGATGGCCATTTGGGTGGATGGCCATTTGTACCCTTACAATCCTATAAGCCGCTTCCATCCACCGTTTAATAGCCTTTCCACATTTCTTCAATTTCTTGGGAGGGGAGAAGCAGGCTTGTTAGTCTATTGCAAGCGGTTGTGTATGGGTGCAGGTGCTTCTTTGCATATGTGGATGCATGAATGTCAAGCTCTTCACCTCAAGATGACAGCATTACAAGAGAGTGTTGCCTCTTTGGAGAGGGTAGTTAAAACTCTTGAACAACAAATGCAAGAAAAGGAGTCCCACATCCAGAATCTTACCAACACCATCACATACTTGAAAGAAACATCCCTTGGTGGAAGGGAACGCAAACGCACATATTCATCCATTGAAACTCTTGCACATTCGAGAGGAGCACGCAAATGACGAGTTACAGCCACAAAGTGATTTGGTCTTTACTTGCATGATGCATTCTTACGTCACACTATTTTCTAACATTTATCTTTATTTGTTGCTAGAAACTTCATCCAGGAGGCATGCGGTGGAACAAGCCAAGATGATCGAGTCAACATTCTCACTAATTGTCTCAATACCCAGGACGTGATTTCTATCTTACAATCACCTGGAGGTAAGCACATTAAGGATGCAGTCACCAAAGACCTTATGCGTAAATTAAGAAATGTGGTTAGTGATGATGACGTTCAACAAGCTTGTGATGAGGCTAGAATCAGCACCAGAGCCTATCAGGCTATTTTCCAACTCCTAAAGGATGCCCTGAAAGAACATGGCATTATGGAAAACCTATTTCCCGTTCCTCACAAGGTCAAGCTCACAAAGAAGGCCACAAACGAAGATGTGTTCTCCTGCATTGGGACATACTTACACATTGAGGACACAGTGCCAACTTCCCTTTATGCTTCGTGCGCAACAAAGACAAGGGGAAAAGGTAAGAAACAATCCATAAGACCTTCGGAGAAGGACTTTCCTTACACAATGTGGAACAATATTTTCGTGGATCTTAGAAGGCTTCAAGAAGCCATGCTTAGATTTTACGAGTTACCTAAAGAAGGTGACACACTTTACTTTTTTCTTTGGTATTATTCTTATCATAGACTCTGAAGTTTAAGGTCTTAGCACTATTTATTTTGTAGTGCTTGGCACAAAAGTCGCTTTTGTGCTGAAACTCGATGAGTGTCAAATAGTGAAAGGCCGAGGGTTAGAGAGGCTAAGTGTCACTCTAATGAATGAGGCCCTTCTGCAAACCAAGCGAAGGGATTCAGTCGAGCCATCTCCCACCCCATCTTTTAGCGTGCAATCAGAGAAAGACATTTGGTGGTTGGGTGCTATTGAGGTGCCCAAAGAGACCAATGGAGTACTTTCATGGATTTTTGAGAGAACTCCATGGATCACAGAGGTAATACACTCCCAAATTGTAGGTTACAAGTTGGAGATTGAGGGTTTTGGTAGTTATGATGTGGAGTGGCACTTAGGTGGGGATTTGAAGACCATAAAGTGTTTGCTTGGCTGCAAACATTGGCTGCAAACAAGGGGCTTCTTCTCTCATGCCTTGTCCATTTTGCACTCGAGGGTACAAACCTAATGGAAAAAAATCACATAAGAGCACTGCAAAGGCCAGTTCCATGCTTCCATGGCAAGGGCATGGAGAACAAGGGTTAGATTGTCGTGATGTCGGAAATGAAGGTAGAGAATGGGAAGCGTCTATTCTGAGATGTCCCATGCTCAATGCTCCAGACCGTGATCAAAAGGACCACGCTTGGAATCCAATCTTTCGATTTCCTCTATCGAATGTACATTTTTGTACATTACACGCATTCATGCGCATTTTTGATAGGCTATTGAAGCTCCACATTGACTATGCTTTCACAATGAACCGTTGGAAAAGTCCTAGGAAGCGATCGAAAGAGTGGAGGTACTCTTGAATTCCATTGGCTGTCACGGTGGAAATGTGTCTATCGTTGCTGCAAAGAACACAGGGGAGGCCCATGAAATTGCTCAACAAGTGTCAATGAGTGGACAAAAAGCTAGACACTTTTTGAAGAAAGTTTTCCAAGGAAACTCAAGTTGATATGATGCTCAAAACAGCTCCATCTAGGAGGCAGGTAACCTTTGGGAGCTTTGGAAGGAGTTATGCAAAGCTACTACCGACAATGATTCAAATGGCGAGCTTGCAAACAAGCGCACGCAAGTTTGGGCACATTTTGATAAAATGGTCAAGCTTATGGGCCTTAACAGCACAACAGAAGAACAACGCCAATCATTTCAAGAAGCCTTGGCGGATTTTACCAAGGTATTCACCCTTTCTTGGGGTGAAAATAACATCACACATTACATGCTAAGTCATTTTACATGGTGTATTCATTACAAGGGATTGTTTTTATTTAATAATGTGGATCGTTTACTCATGTGAACAACATATCTTGTTTGCGCATGGTGCATTTTTTATGCACAAGTATGGATCGCTTGAAATTTTTAGCACTCAAGGCATGGAGAAGTCCCATTATCGAGCAAGGAGAGTGTACTTCAAGAATACTCGACATGGTGGTGGAATGGTGCAATCCAATTATTTGGAGGAGATGTTCAATTGGTTTTTTCGCACAACATTTGCTCGTAAGCTCACAATGGAGCGTGCGTGACAATCCAAGATTGCTATTGAAGTGCGGAAATGGAGTCGTCAAGAGCATAGCAACAAGTGGCAAATGTCGCAAGGTCCCACCAATCATGCTGCATGGCGGCGATGCAGAGTGCGACAAGGATCAAAGTGGATATTGCGCGAGTCACTAAACGTGAATGCAGGGTCCAACTCTTAGCGACATGTTTATTTAAAAAATAATACTTTAAAAAAAAATTAGTGTGAACTGGGCCCTTACAAATATTGCATGCTCTCATAAACCACTCATTTCTTAAGAACAGGTGAGCTCTTACCAAAAAAATGGCGCGCACCAAACAAACCGCGAAAGAGCATCCGCCTGCCAACAAAAACACCCTCCAAGGATGTGAGAAGCCATCATGGCTTAAAGGCACAAGAAAACAGCCACGAACGCCAGGCCGTTCTAGGAACTCATCTGGTAGTGGGCATGGTGGTAGGGCACGAGAGTCATCGAGGACTATTGAATCTCCACCTCCTCAAGATAGGGAGCAGCCATCGCGCCACCAATCACAAGCAGGACCATCCAAGACTCGGGTGGTCCATACAGACATTGAATCAGAGAGTGAGCCACCATGGCTGCGAGATAAAATACCACGCACACACCGGGTGGCCGTTGGGGGGAAGACATTGCCTGGAGGCCAGGGAGCTCTCCCCACATGACAAGATCGGCAGCCAAGGGAAGAGGAAGAATCAGAAGAGGCTGTAGAACCAGCCCCTAAACATGTAAACAGGCGCAATTCTAAGTTTTTCAAGAAGCCTAAACGCCGCCCGCCAACAAATGTGCAAGTGCCCCCAAGACAACCGCAGCGGCGCCGAAAAATAGCAAGGGCATTTGCAGAAATCCGCCACTATCAGAAGACGACGGAGCTTTTGATTCGACGCGCCCCCTTTGCTCGCACTATGAAGGAGGTGCTTCAAAGCTATGGAAATCAGTATAGAATGCAAGCAATAACGCTAGAGGCTATTCAAGAAGCTACAGAGGCCCACATCATTTCGGTGTTGGAAGATACCAACCTATGCGCCATACATGCAAAGCGAGTGACTATACAGCCAAAAGATATGCAGCTTGCACGTCGATTGCGATGAGACTTCGAGCATTAGCCAAAGTTACCCCTCTTTTTGTATTGCACACCCTTATCTTTGTAATGATTTGACTTTCCAATGACAATATGATCAACAGTTGTGTCTACTGTGTCTATTATCTTTGTAATGAAATGACTTTGTAATTTCAAGTTCTGTATGTAATTTCAGTAAATTTGTGCTTTTTTAAGTACCCTTGGGGGTAGATAAGCCGATAAGGGGCAAAAAAAAGCCTGGCCACAAGGGCGCGCAAATGGCCCATCCATCAGTTTTGGATGGGCCATTTGCGCGCCCTTGTGGCCAGGCTTTTTTTTGCCTCTTGTAGGCTTATCTACCCCCAAGGGTACTTAAAAGCACAAATTTACTAAAACCTATTGGTTTTGCAACATTATTTTACATGGATCCTTGTGGACACCCTTTTTTGGCCATTTCAAGCTTTGAATTCCCTATAGGATATCAAAAAAAATAACATATTGTGAAACCAAGTGTCTATGCAACATTAATTTGGATTTTTCAAATGTCCAATGTAATTGGACTTTTTGGTGCAGGGGTGTACTAGGTAGAGCTAAAGCAGGTGCTAGTGTGCTGGAAACTTCATTTCATAATTGATTTCACCTTTTCTAGTGTCCTTGCGTGTGAACATATGTTGGAATTGCCATAAACAGGGTGCATCTAAATTAATGATGCAAAACCAATTCATTTCAATAAATTTGTGCTTTTTAAGTATCCTAGGGGGTAGATTAGCCTACCAGGGGCAAAATCAAGCCTAGCCACAAGGGCGTGCAAATGGCCCATCCAAAACTGATGGCCATTTGCGCGCCCTTGTGGCTAGGATTTTTTTGGCCCTTGGTAGGCTTATCTAGCCCCTAGGGAACATAAAATACCTAAATTTACTGAAATTGACTGAAATTACATACAGAACTTGAAATTACAAAGTCACTAATCAAAACAATTTTCAAGATTGACAAATCACATTCAAAAGAATTTGCAAGATAGAGAGACAATTTCAAATAATTTTTATTACTTCCAAAACGGTGATTTTACATTATGTATCTGAGGAGTTCATAAATTTTTTGACCATTTCCTAGCGCCTATTTTGCGCGTAAGGCAACTCCCCAATCAAGATGGACTGCGCTATGGCCTTTGGTTCAGTTGAGCCAATGGAAGCATGTATCCCTATCTGGGCAAGCACTTTACCACGAAAGCCAGTGCCAAACGCTGTGCATACAAGGGATCTACGCACTAGGAACACTTGATGCGCAGTTTGAGCAAAGGTGCTCAAACACAAAAACTTGCTCAAAGCTTTTAACGACCAAGTCATAAAATGGGCTTGGGGAGTAAATTCATTATGGATAATGGCCACATCGCCAGGGGGGAGTTGTCCTAGGTAATGCGCCAGGGAAGCTTGAGGTCCAAAGCCCGTCCACTTGCCACCCATCCTTGCAGCAAAATCATCAACCTCCACGACATCCTGTCATAAATCGATGAAGGTTGAGAAAAAAGACAATGAAGGATAAAATAGTAACATGAAATTTAGGATACAGTTTACCTCCTGCTCCTTGTCGTCCTCCTCCCTGTTGCCCTTTGCATCCAAGTCAATGCTCCCATGCACCACAGATACGACCTTTGGATCATCAGATGGGAGGTTGCATAATGGCATAGGCATCCTAGCAGCCTCAACCTTGGCTTGCGTGTCTTGGAATTCTTCATCAGCCACGTGAAACTGCTCTGCTGTCAGGACCTCCGCACATACAACTGCAATAGTGTCAGCAACAGAGTCCCCATCTGGCAAGAGCTTGCTTTCTAGGGCATCTAGCGTATTGTCTAAGGGACATTTGGTGTTGTTGCATAGCATGCTCAAGCATTCATCCATGCGCAGGCCAAATGCTTTCTCCAAATCATGCAGGAACACATACTCCTCCCCATCCACTAACACTGAGGAGAAGCGGTTGATTTCTACCTCTGGGATAGCCACATCCGTCAGTGGTAGTGGCACTGGAGTGTCACTAGGGCCAGCCGCAACTATGGATTTCTCAACCACTTCCTCAAGACCCCTAGGGCACTCGAGCCGGTATGCCTTTCCTTCCGCTGCAGGGTTCATGGGGATAACCTGCTGCTCCTTGGTGTCCTTGATAAAGGACCCAACCTGAAAGTGTGGTAAGCGAAGCTCCTCCAAATCAGGTTCCTCGCTCACCAAGAAGATAAATGTTGCGAGCCAAGAAAGGAACTCCACCCCCAACTTGCGCTTCTTGAGCGCTGACACCCCTGGGGCTTGCTCGTCCAAGTAATGGCCTGCATAGGTTGCAATTTCTTGGAATTGTTGCAACCGCTTGGAGAATGGGCGATCACCTTTGTGTATATAGCGCAAAAGATCGCAAGGCACCTAGATCCGTACATGTGGGGGGATAGATACAGAATATTTTATGATGTGCTCCTCCATGAACGCAAAAATCTCGGCAAATGCATCCATGTGAAGGGAAACTGTGGCATCAAGGTCAGGGAGACGAGTAAAAAAGGTATGAAGGTCCAACTTCCCTTTGTATTTGGTGTCCTCGAGGAAGAGGATGAAGCGTGACAAAGGGGTGGATGTGGCTGCAGATGCAGATATTGTGGAAGCATCCATGTCTAGCCTGGGGTGTAGATAGATAGTGGAGGAGCTCAAGAGTTGCAAAAGTGAAAATAGTGAATGAGTTAGGTGGCCCCCCTTTTATAATGGACCCTTTTTCAAAGACATTAAAAAAAAGGCACTTTCACCAAAAAATGATTTCTCATCCCAATGCAAAAAACTATATTCAAAGGCATGATTTTCCGAAGCAAATCATGTTGATTACAGCGGGGATCAGTTTGAAAATTGCAAGAGTTACAAAGTTATAAGATCAATAGCATAGTTCCATCCATCCCCCAGTCCTCCTCGACCTTCAATTTGTCTTCCATTCTCTTCCCAATCTGCGGACATTCATTACAATAAGCATCCAATGATCGACAAACCATGATGTATTAAAAATGTGGTGGAAGGATTCTCACCTTGTGACCTTGTAAACGAAATTGTGCTTGTTGAAGAGCCTCAAAACCCATAATAACCAAATGTTCTCGAGCATTACTGAGAGTCCAATGCTTGTTCACTTGGACTGCCTCCAAAGCATCGTTGGGCATCTTCACTGCAATGTCAAATCTTGCAATAGCGCCGTCTACACTCTGTAAGGGACTCCACACTCCAAGCTTGCACATCCACCGATCATAGTGAAATCTTATGTACAAGGAGGTGCGGGATTTCAAATAGCGCATTCCAATACCTGAAGCTCCATCTTCTAAAAGCCCCAGTCCTCTTCTAAAAGCCTTCCTAATTCCTCGTAATGCGCATCTTTACATACAAGCATTGTGGTAGTCTCCACAAATCCAAACTCTTTAAAAATGTGCGCAAAACAATGAATAGGCAAACACCAACTCAAGCCCACAGACCTAGAAGCTTTAGAGTATTTCAAAGAGTTTTGGACATCCATTATCATCTTTTTCTTGAAAGATGCTACCGACCACAAATCTGGCACCGGCCACTCCATACTTAATAAGAAAGTTACTTTGATGGGTTCAAGCGTTCCAAACGCTTGTGTAGAAGTAGGGACAATATAGGAGTGAGAATAGAAGAAAATCCTTCTTTGAACCAGTTTGGTTGGGTAAAGATGTGGGAACATTATTTCTCCAATATCCGCATGTATAGCATTGAATGTGCCGGAGAGACTATGTAGTGGCTGCTCCTCCACCAACGTGGATGGAAATATGACTATAAATGCATGACAAATCTTAAGTATGAATCCATAATAACATTACACTGTGATTTCACACCTAGCTTTGTATTCTCAAAACATGTACTTACAATGTGTTGGAAATCAAGGTGGTTGTTGCAAATGCATGGTTGACATTGAGAAAACATGTTGCACAATGGCTACGGTCCCCTTGTCTTTGCGGTTCTTGAAGCCAAGGAGCTTTCCTTTCCAATGAAGATCCAAGTTTGCACGATTCCGCACACGATGAGGGCCAATAGCAGATGGTTGTATGTATACCCAAATACCTTTGGTGAACTCTTGTGGCACCCACTCATCATCTACACCTCTAGTGTTGTGGCATGCAAGTGCTGTGACCTCATCCTTTGGCCGCCTTTGCGAAGTAGAGTTGGCCATGGTTGAGCAAAGAAAACTAGGAGGAGGAGAAGGACCTTGCTTGTTGCTACAATGTAGGTGGCATAAAGTGATATGAGAAGGTGGTTAACCCTTTTGGCAATGGGAGGAGAAGGTGGATAACCCTTGCTTGGTGTGGCAATGGGAGGAGAAGGTGGATAACCTTTGCTTGGTGTGGCAATGGAAGGTGGTAGGGGAGGAGAGAGGAGCTTTCTTGCTGCAGTAGTGGAGATGGTGTAGAGAGAGAGAGTGTTGGAGTAGAGGATGAGTGTGATGGTTGCAACCAAGGAGGGGTTGGAAAAGGGGTTCTAGAGAGAGAAAATCACTTTTTGTCTAAGAACTACTTTTGGGGGAGCTCTCGATAGCAAAAAAAGATTTTACAAAAGTTTTTTAAAAAAATTGAATTTTAGGGTTTTTGGGTGCACGTTTTGACTTTTTGAGGTCAAAAAATGCCTTTTTGACCATAAAATAGTTTTAGGGGGGTTTTAAGAAGATAAAATTTGAGTTTTGAAAATTTTGAAAATTTTGAAATTTTTGGGATTTTTTCAAAACCGGATCAAAAAGGAGGGAAGTTGGGTTCCATATGCCCCCCCCTCCCACCTTCTCACTAGGTAAAAGCCCATTTAAGAAGTGTAAGACTACTTTGTCCCTCTACATTTTTGAGGGCATAGAGTGTGTCCACCACCCTCTTCTCATTGGCTGGCCTCTAATTAACCTTAATCCCAAAGGGCCCCTAGAGGGTTCATATTTTTCCTAATGAGTGGCTATAGACACCGCATTAACTTTTGGTTGTCATGAAACTGTATCAGCCACTTGATTGTGCTTGCCAGCAACGTGAGCAATATGGAAATTAATTGCGAAAGAAAATTTGCCCACCTCATTTGTTTATCAAAAAGCTTGGTTTGTCCATGAAATACTTGAGACTTTGTCGATTTGTAGAATAATTGGAGTCCTCAATTAGAAATGCTTCCATGTGTCTAGGACATGCAAAACAGCTAAAAGCTCTTTCTCATAAATGCCCAAGACTCGTTCATACGTATTGAGCCTTCGGCTCTCATATGCTATGGCATGCCCTTCTTGAAGCAAAACTACTATTAGACAATCACCACAATCATCACATTGGACCTCAAATGGCTTTGAGAGATCCGGAAGCATGAGGATTGGTTGGGAGGGAGGTAAGCTTCTTTTTGAGATTGTCAAAAGAATTTTTCTCCTTAGCAGTCCATAAATAATTAACGTTCTTCTTTCTTAATTCATGTAATGGTCCTGCTATTTGAGAGAATTTTGCTATGAAGCGTCTATAGTATGCACACATACCAATAAAGCTTCTAGCTCATGTAGATTCCTTGGATTAGGCCATGCTTTTATTACCTCTAACTTTGATGGATCCATACAAATACCATCTTGAGAGATAATATGACCTAGGTATTGGATCTCTTGAAGGAAAAATTCACTTTTCTTTTGGTTGAGGAAAAACTTGTTCTCCCTTAATGCTTGAAAAATCACTTGGAGATGTTGCTTATGTTCCTCCAAATACTTGGAGTAGATGATGATATCATCAAAGAACACCCCTGTGAATTTGTGATAGGGTCTAAAATGTTTCTCCATTAGACGATTGAACGTGGCTGGTGCATTAGGCAAGCCAAAAAGCATGACTAGATATTCATCAAGGCCAAACGTTGTACAAAATGCGGTCTTTAGGATACCTTCATCTACTATCCTTATTTGATGATAGCCACTTTTAAGATCAATCCTACTAAAGTAGGTAGAGCCTTGTAGCTTATGAAACAGATCTTCTACCCGAGGCACCGGAAATTTCTTTTTGATAGTGACATGGTTTAGTGCACGATAGTCCACACACATACGATATGTACCAACTTTCTTTTGCACTAAAAGGAATGGAGAACAAAAGGGAGAGGAGCTAGGCCTCACCATCCCTTTGTCTACCAATTCTTGTACTTGCCTCATTATCTCCTCTTGTTGAGCTTGAGAAACTCAATAAGGAGGCTTGTTAGGCGGTGAGCTTCTTAGATGCGATGGTCATCATCCCCTCATTTTAAAGGTAAGTCCATAGGGATATCATCGATGAACACATCTTGGAATCCTTTTAGAAAATTAGACAAGTCTAACTCTTCTTGATTCCTACCATTTACATTTGACGAAACATTAGGATCTTTTAGGGACTCTTTGACAAAAATCATGTACGTAAAAACTGAGCTCTTCATTGGTTTGTCAAAAGCAGGAGGATTTACAAGTGGTTGTACATGGCGGAGGCAGTCTCACTGGCGGAGGCAGTTTCATTAGGTGGGAACCAGCTCCTGGAAAGCCGAGCAGCGGATCAGTCAGTAATTACCATGACGGTTCCACAGTAACTCCAAGAGGCTATAAATAGGACCCATTGCATTGTAATCGGGTTGGTTGTACTTTTGGGCTGTTTTATCTTTTGACTTCCTACTCTTAGTGTGTGGTTGTAGTCTTGAAGTTGTTCCTAAGCTACATTGTTCCCACTTGTACTCTTCCACTGTAATTCCTAATACAGTAGTCGAGTATACTTCAGCCAGATATGCTTTGTATCCATTCCTTCTGTATCTGAATCTGAACACTAATTCCAGTCAATTAGCTTGTCTATTTATCATTAAATGTATTCCAGTTCATGTAACTATTCTAGCTCAGTTTCTATCTTTTCCTCCAGTTCTATTGATTGAACTAATGAATCACCAGTAGCTGTAAACTCTAACAATGGAATAAGCTATCTAAAGAGATCAGCTCCAATTCCATTTTGGCGATCACGGTGGCTAGAGCTGTTGCTCATTGACCAGCAGACTCCTCTCTCAGTTTGAGTTTTCAGCTACAGTAATGGCACCCAACCCAGTTGTGGCCAGAAACCATCCTATCGCGTTGACCCTATTCTTGAGGAATCAGAAAGAGACTCTGATCCCAAGGATGAACAAGTAACTGACATTGAGGCTCAGGAGGAGCATAGTCATGTTGATGAGGCACAGGACTCTCATCATTCTAGTAAGTCCAAAAGACGCAGGGCTGAAAGGGAGGAACGTAAGGCCAAGAGTTCTCGGACCACACAGGGAGACAAAGGAGCCAAAGGAAGTAGAGGAAGCCGTCATACTTCCAGCAGAAAAGCCAAGGAAGAAACAGCAACTGAGACGGAGGTAGAAATTAATTGGGATGCAGACACATACCATTATAAGAAAGCTTCCAAAAGGAGTCAAGATTCCAAGGTGAGAAGAGGAAGAAATGAGGTTGATAGACATGATTACACATCTTCATTGAAAATTTATTTTCCCATGTTCAAAGGGAGAAAGAAGGATGATCCGGATGTTCATATTCAAGCCTTTGAGTAGTATCCTGAGTTAAAAAATATTGATGAAGATGATTGGGGTGAATACTTTCCGCAAACATTAAAGGAGGCAGCAAGGAAATGGTACTACCATTACCTGGCTTGTCAACTCAGATCATATAATAAACTGCTCAAAGATTTTTGACTGGAATATTCAGACAACAGAGGGGATGAGGATATACTCTCTGACCTGGATAAGATAAGGCAGGGAAAATTGTCATTCAGAAGCTATGTTGAGAAAATCAAGGAACTGACTAGACAACTACAGGAACCACCATCCAAAAAGCGGTTGCAAGCATGGTTTTTGAACGGTTTTTGCAGTAAGAAGCTTAGGGAACAGGAGGTGCCGACACCAACCAAGAAATTCAATGATTTGGTGCAGCGAGCCCTGAAGCTAGAACAACAAGCTAAGAAGGAAAAGAGTCATAAGAAGAGGAGGTCCAATAGTAGCAGTACTTCTACTGAAGATTCTGAGTCCAGTAGAGCCTCTAGTAGCTCTGAAAGTAGCTCAGATGAAAGAACCAAAGACAAGATTAATAAAGGATCTTGGTCTAGGAAGATTGAAGAGATGGCACGGCAAATTGCTGAAATTGCTAGACCAGACAGCCAGTAAGAAGAATGGAAACTTGGTGTTCAAAGTGTAAATCTAAAGACCATGTTTCAAACGAATGCCCATAGTGCACTTATTGCAAATCCTATGGCCATCTATGGAACAACTATGGTATTTGAATTCATCAATTTAAGAAGGGAAAAGATTTGTCATAGGTGGCATTCACCAATGTTGAACCAGTAAAAGTGGAAACTACCAGTGCTTCTCAAGAAGAAAAACTAGGTGTAAGTGGTACTGGTGCAGTGCGTGGTAGATACCAAGTGGGTACCAGCCAAGGGTGAGGTTGTGGTAATTTTCAGAATCAAAGCCTAAATTGCTATACATGTGGTAAGTATGGGTACTTCACTGCTCAGTGTCCTGGGGCTGCGAATATCGAGGCGAAGGTTCCAAAACCGGTTCTTGTACGAGCAGTTATACGAAGTAAAGGGGTGATAATTGAGGAAATTCTAGAAAGTCCAGCGAAACCAGTCACTCCTGAAAGTAGCAAATGGGCTTAGCAGAGAGAGGTATGGAAGGCCAAGGGTAAAGAAAAGGTGGTTGATGAATGGCAGGAGCAAAGAGAACTAGAGAGCGAAAATCACTGAGGATTTAGCCAAGAAGCTACAAGAACAGCCAGAGAGTTCTAATGCCCGAGTCATTCATAAGACACTACCCAGTTGTCTAAGACAGCACAACCAAATCAGTCGAAGCCTCGGATGCCTGAGACCACATTGGCTGTAGTACAACGGTTGAAGGAAGAGTTGGGAACTGCTAAAGGAGCTGAAACCATTGAACTAAAGGAATGGTATTGTGAAGATACTACCAGTTCTTCAAGTTCTGATGACAACTCTAATCATGAGAAAGAGGAAATTCATGTCAAAATTTGTGACAGAATTCAGAAACTCGCTGTGGAGTTAGAGGACATTAGAAGAACTTTACCTGAAGCAGCAAAATTCATCAGGTAGCGAATGAAGGCTGAGGCGGAGGCTAGATCAGTCGACTTGATAGCTGTCAGAGATGATGAAGTACCGATGATTTAGGTGGACTACAAAGTTTGAAAACAGTGGGAACCACTCTCAAGTGTCATACTAGATGGAGGAGCAGGGGTAAACATTTTGGGAGTACATCTTCAGCAAAGGATGGCAATTACTAACCTAAAACTAGCACCTTTCAAAGTCCGAATGACGGATCATCGAGTGGTACAGACAACTGGAATGGTAGAGAATATGCAGATACGAGTGGGCAAAGAAAAGTCCAAAGCCAGTTTCCTAGTACTAGATGTGCAAGGAGCGTATGGGATGCTACTGGGACATCCATGGCTGCGCGAACGGCACAGGCCGTTCACGACTATGCTAATCAGACTTTGACAATACAAGGGGTCGGTATCAGAATCCAGATTCAGACGAATAACACCAAAAGTTGGAGAAAATAATCGAGACCCAAAGAGCTCTACTAGAAGTACAAGGTGAAGAAAATTGAGAGAATGCTAGCAGCTATGAATATTTTTCCATTAACAGGGATAGATCTCAATGCAGTTTTAATAAACAAAGATGAAGCTAAAAAACAAAAGAAACAATTTCTAGAACAGTTCACTGAACTGAATTCAGAAGAACGTCCAGTTTGGTTAACTGGAAGGCCAAAAGAACCAGTTGAGTTTAGTACACCAGTAGCACCGGCATGCTCTCGAGGAGCTACTGGAAATCAGAATGGTAATTCCGAGCTCAGAGAATCATCCTAGGATTATGCTGAGGAGTCAACCAAGAGAAAGGGTGGAGGGCCTAACTGGTTCCTTCCAGATGATCAGGAGATAGAGGAATGGAATTTAGGGTCTAAAGAAAACCCTAGAATGATCAAGGTTAATAAACATCTGAATCCTACGATGAAAGAGAAGGCACGACATATGTTCCAGCACTATAAAGATGTGTTCGCATGGGAACATACTGATCTCAAAGGAGTGGATCGAGAGGTCTATCAACATCAAATACCATTGAAACCCGATGCCAGGCCAGTACAACTGCAGTGCTATTGAATGAATCCGAAATATGCTAAGAAGGTCAAAGAAGAGATTGACAACCTTCTAAAAGCTCGGTTCATTACTGAAGTAGCCAGTAGTGATTGGTTGTTTCCTATTGTGGTTGTGCCTAAGAATCGTTATTAAAAGCCTTAAGTTCACTATCATTGGCGGCTCACTCTACAAATTGGGTGTCAATGGGATTCTTCGTCGATGTGTGCCTATGGAGGGTAGAAGGAAAGTTATTGCAGAGGCACATAATGGGGAACTGGTGGACATTTTTCTACTTATATTACTTTCAAGAAGATTCTGCAGGCTAGGTTATGGTGGCAAACTTTAATATCTAATGTCAAAAGCTTTTTCAAAACCTGTGATATATGCCAAAGAATGGGCAGACCCATAGCAACAGACATGACTCCTTTAACATCAGTCCAGCCACCATTGGGTGTTTTCACGAAATGGGGTTTGGATTTTATGGGGCCATTCAAAAAGATTACTCCTAGAAAGAATAGATATATATTAATGGCTACCTGTTATGTGACTAGGTGGGTTGAGGCTAAGTCTCTTCCCGACAACACAGCAAAGTCCATGGCTAGGTTCCTATTTGAGAATATTGTCTGCCGATACGGATGTCCTATGGAGATTGTGTCAGACCAAGGTACACACTTTATAAATGACACTATGGGATATTCTGATGGATCTACTTTTAGTCAAGCATAAAAAATCAACACCTTATTATCCTAGATGCAATGGGCAAGCGGAAAAACAAGACTGTCAAGACTATCCTTACCAAGATCGTACAGAAAAAGCCAGAGCAGTGTGATTTGAAACTTCAAACTTCTCTATGGGCATATAGAACAGCTTATAAGGTCACTACCAGTTTAACACCACTTAGAATGGTGTATGGCACTGAAGCTGTTGTACCAATGGAATTTGTCATACCCAGTCTTAGAATGGCCGTCAAGCATGGCCTGGATTTTAATCACAATCTGAAAAAGAGACTGGAAGAGCTAACACAGCTAGATGAGCTAAGATAGAGGGCTATGCTGGAACAAGAAATTGTTCAACAAAGAAGGAAACACTCGCATGACAGACAAATTAAGGTCCGAGAGTTTCAAAAAGGCGATCTGGTTCTCTTATATCAGTAAAAATTAGGCCCTAAGAAACCAAACTTAAAGATAGCCTGGGCAGGACCATTTGAAGTTGATTGGGTGTTCTCAAATGGCACGGTAAGGTTGAAAGATCTGTCTGGATTATTGTTGCCAGGGGTATATAATGGAGCTAAAATCAAGCTCTATTATTTAGAAGCCAAGGAAATGGCTATTGATGGTCTGGGAGCTGAAGACCAGGAAAATCCAAAATCAGCTATTTTAGGTCTTTTCCATGTACAACCAGTTAAAAGAGCCAATCAAAAATCCAGAACAGTACTAGTGGGATCAAACCCTGTCTAGACCAGAACCAAAAACGTATGGGCACCAATATCAGTTCTGAGGGAAACAACGGTCGGTAGGACTATCAGTGGTAATCATTTCAAAGACAAGAGAAAGTCTTGTCTAATGCATGTCTGCCACGTCACTTGCGGTGCACAGAACTCTAGGAACGGTAAGTGGTGGAGCTTTTACGGCACAAACGTGTATAACAATAAGGCGAGTAAGTGTTTTGCCTCGCAAGTCTCCTGCACGACGCCTGCAGACTGTTGCTCATTCACCATCACCGAGCTCTAAAGTTTCTTCGGTACAGCCGCAAACCTCTTGATCCGAGGAGACTGTAGACTACAGTTTATCTTTGCCAGCCACAGCAATATACGGGTTTGACAAATCAAGTAAGTCATCTTCTTCTTTGTATACTGATTCATCGTCTTCACGGTGTATGGGTAGGAAGAAAATGTCGGAGACGATGCAAGAAACTATAGATGAAACCCAAGCCCTTATTGCTGCTGCAAAAGCAACTCTTTTGCTTATTCCTCACAGCAAAATACAGAGATATGTGTTTACTGAGCAATCACAGGCCTTACTGAGACTGTGGGATTTGCATGTGGTGGTGCAAGCAACAAGGATAGAGTTTGACACATCCATTATAAGGCAAGTTTTGGATTCCTTCAATGCCGAAGATGGAAGCACTATGGTCCATGGTAGAAAAGTGTCAGCATTAGGGAAAATTTGGACTCACAAAGGGGCCTTATAAGGAGTTTGACTTCCTCTCTCATGTCCAAAACGGGCATGCGGTAAATTTTTTGCAAATCAACTCTAAACTTGGCGGAGATTTGGCAGTTAGAATCTAATCTTCAAGCTCTTTCTATTGATATATAGCACACCACAAGATTTCTCATATTTTAAAAGATTTTATTTTTGATTCTTTAGATTCTAGACAGAGTTGTCACATCACAAGAGAATCAAAAATAAAATCTTTCAAAATATGAGGAATCTCATGACGTGCTATATATCAATAGAAAGACTTGAAGAGTAGATTCTAACTGTCAAATCTCCGCCAAGTTTAGAGTTGATTTGCAAAAAATTTACCACACGCCCGTTTTGGACATGAGAGAGAAAGACAAACTCCTTATAAGGCCGCTTTGTGAGTCCAAATTTTATCTAATGTCACTCCTGAGAACATCGCTTTTTCCTTCCGAATGCCAAATGAGCCAAAGCCATCTGTGGCAACTGCAGAGAAAATCAGTGCATCTTTGAAAGAAGATGATGCTGCCAAAAAGAAACGAAAAGCCAGTGCACAAGGAGTGCCATTAGTAGCACGTATGGACATTCTTGCTACCTACCGCTTTGTGGCTAAAGCTGTGAGTCTTAAAAATAATCCTACTTATGTGTCCAAAACGCTATTTGCTATGCTCTTAGCAAAAAGATTGGACTCTACAGTTTCTATCAATCTCATTCAAATATTATCACACAATGTGCTTCAGCAGATTGCCAAGTTGAAGTCCCAAAAGCTTTGTATGTTTGGCATTTTCTTTACTAGGCATCTGCTCCGAACACCCATGCCCAGGTAAGATTGTCTTGGAACCATAAGCCATTTCCAGTGCCTAGCAATGTTGAAGTATCTTCAGATAAAGAGTCCCCAGAAAACCAGTTAGATATCACTGGACAAAAGAGGAAAGCCACACAAGAGGAGGTTGGCAGTTCTAAAATACCAAGGACGACTTTGACTAAAATCACTACTCTTCTTAAGCAGTTAGAAAGCCAGATTCAAACAGTATCCACAGAAAAGACTTCGACAAGTTAGATTGAACAACCTCTCAATCAGACCACTGGTGGAGTTACCCAGTCAACATGGCAGATTTCAGCAATTACCAGTACGAGGCAGGACCAGTCAGATAAGGCCAGTGTTGAGCAGCCAGCAGATCAGACTGACAAGGGAAAAGGGCCAGCACCTTCAAGTCCACTAGGAAATGTTTCCATTCCTTATAGTGAAGTGGCCCTACGATTAACAAAGAAAGACAGGTTGCAGCAAGTGTAGAGTCATCCTCTCACAGGACATCTAATTCTGCAGAAATTTGATTATCCTAAACTACCATATATGGCTCCTATCACGATTTATGAGCCAACTGCATCTGACCCAGCCACGGTGCAGGATGTCTGTTTTGTACTAATTCAGTCATCTTGGAACACTATTGTGAATGCCATAGGACAAATGATGGATACTTCAGTATTAGATGATGAATTAACCAAGGCAAAAACTAAACTGAAGGAAGTTGACCAACAGATTGAAAAGATGGAATAGGAGAGGGCCGCCCAGACCCTGCACCACAATATCATTGAAGCGCAGTTGGCTAGGACCATTTAGCAATTAGAAAGTAGGTTATCCAAGGTGGAGTCTGAGGTACGGACTTTGAGGGAAGAAAAGGTAGAAGCTGAAAGGGTTGCGACGAACAGATTCAAAACTTTGTTGAGAATGAAGCGAGTTGATTTCAACTCCTTGTTGAATACCCACACTGCTCTGAAAACCACCTAAACAGAACGGTACATCTATAATAATCTTGCTGAGATACTAAATCCAGAAGGAAATGTTGTTTTCAATATAGACAATTTGAGGACTCTTATGGAGACAATGCAAAGTGACTTGCAAGACAAACTCTCTGAATATAGCAGTGCTCTAGCAAATCAAGCTAGCCTTGATTATATTGAGTGGCAGAATAACCTTGAGAAAGAGGATGGGAAGGCCGAAGATGATGAAGAAGACAAGGGGGAGGAATCCGAAGAAGGGCATGGTAATGATGACTCTCCTCCATCTCCACCTTCAAGACCTGGTCATGGTGGATCGGGGGCTACAGGAGGGAGTCAATCTAAGGCAGACCAATCAGACCATCTTGAAGGACATCAGTCAGGTGACTAGCAAGGGGGACAGCAAGGAGGAGATTAACAAACCAGCAATGCTGGAAATTCACCAGCACACCAGTCTCACAGCACGGTATAGATGATAAAGGGAAAGGCAAAGCTGTGACTGAGATTCCAACAGGTGATGAGCAACATTCATTACAGCTCATCACACTGAATAAGAAATTATGACATCAATAGGCTCCTGTAACCAGGATGTATCTGGAGGATGATGATCTTATCACTGATCTGGAGCGATTTCAACGACTATATGTCAGCACTAGGGAAATGGGTCAACATTGGAAATCATCTGCTTTCCATGATCAGGAGGTGTGCCAATTTCCTAAGCATCCTAGTACAATACAAATGCTAGAGAGAGTGCCTGAATGGATATTAGTTGTTGATGATAAAGTGGTTAATCCACATTGGCAGAGCCATTCTATTGCAGATTTCCATTCCCTTTCTATGGAATTAGAACTCCTGCTGGGGAATAAGCTGACATATAGATGTATGAAAGATGTCAGAAGTCACTTAAAAGAGGTCTTAGTGCAAATGAAGATTGCTAGGGGAGTTCTGGATCAGAGGGCGAGAGCTATTCTTGAAGACCAGACTACCACAAGCAAAGGACCTCAAACTCAAATGACAGTAGGAGAATAGGCAACTGCTCTTCGGAGGTTATTTCAGCTGGTTAAAATTACCAGGAAGATGATGCAGCAAAAGAACCAGGCTATTCTTAATTTTCTAGAGTTTGTCCCTGATTCCCCAGTTCTCCTGTATGCTTTACTAGCAAGAGAAGCGGAGCTGCCGAGGTTTTTTCCAGCACTATACCCTCAACATACTGAACCAGTAGATCGGCTTACATACTTTAAGATTACTGATGATCTTCAGGATTGGTATGAGCGATCAACTGTGGAGTGGAAAACCTAGCAAACGCTCTTCAATGATGCTCTTCAGCTAAATGATTTCCAAGAATTAAAAGATGAGGTACAAAGTATCAAGCTCTGCATGGGACAATGAAAAACTCAGATTAGAGGCCTCATTAAGATCACAAACCAGCTGCCGTAACTCACTGTTGAGTCCTCTAAAGTTCCTAAAAAGGACATTACAGCTAAACCAGGCTTAGAACCCCAGTACAGAGAGATGGCTGAGATTCTCTTTGAAGCTAGAATCAGAAATAATCAGCCAAGCTTCCAAAAGGATGGATCCATACAGCTTCGCATTGTCATAAATTGGCCAGGACTCATCTAACCAAAGGCCGATGCATGCTCTATGATCCTGACACCAAAACTTATCATCCCCTCATGCCTTATGAAGTCGAAATGACCACAGAGAAGCGGATCAACTTGAGCAAGAGGCCATTTACAGACTCATTTAGAAGGACAATGCTGGCACTGGGACTTCGGAGACACCATCAAGACCTAAGGGCAAAAGAAAGCGGGCTCAGTGGAAGGATACTGGGTAGTTCCATCTTGGCATTCACTGGAAGAATTTTCCAGCCGTCTTAGAATCAGACGGTGGATTTTTTCCAACATTCTGAGAATTAGACGGTGGATTTTCTCAGTCGGGTGTGGATATCTCTTTGGCTGAAACCCTTGGAATTACAACTATAGGGGGTGTCAAGCACTCAACAAAGCATGAAATAAGGCATAAATCTATCTTTTAGAAGGATCAAACAGTGGATTTTTTTTCAAAAATTTTGGAGTCTTATTAAATTTCAAGAAAGGAGGGAAGGATGTAGATGGCGGAGGCAGTCTCACTGGCGGAGGCAGTTTCACTAGGTGGGAACCAGCTCCAGGAAATCCGAGCAACGGATCAGTAATTAATTCCATGACGGTTACCACAGTAACTCCAAGAGGCTATAAATAGGACCCATTACATTGTAATCGGGTTGGTTGTACTTTTGGGTTGTTTTATCTTTTGACTTCCTACTCTTAGTGTGTGGTTGTAGTCCTGAAGTTGTTCCTAAGCTACATTATTCCCACTTGTACTCTTACTTTGTAATTCCTAATACAGTAGTTGAGTATACTTCAGCCATATATTCTTTGTATCCATTCCTTCTGAATCTGAATCTGAATCTGAACTGAATCTAAACACTAATTCTAGTCATTCAGCTTGTCTATTTCTCAACAGATGTATTCGAGTTCATGTAAATGTTCTAGCTCAGTTTCTATCTTTTCCTCCAGTTGTACTAATTGAACTAATGAATCACCATCAGCTGTAAACTCTAACACTAGAATAAGCTATCTAAAGAGATCAGCTCCAATTCCAGTGGTATAGAATGATCACACTCACTAGCATCTATATACATGTTCTTTCTCCCATAGGTGAAGTAGATTCTCCTTTCAGGGAACTTCATGTTGGCAGCCATGCGATCAAACCATGGGGCCCCTACGATAGCATCCTCATGTTGGAGAGGAGAGATGAAAAATTCTTCTTTGTTGACATAGCTTTGGACATGAAGCCTCAACTTCCCAATTAAGGGAGTAACGGAGGCTTGTCAACCGTTACAATATCTTCCATCTCAAAAGCTTGAATGTCCAACTTGGAGGCCAACTCCATTGATATGAAGTTGTGAGTAGAGCCACGGTCAAACAAGAGGAAGGCATCATGCTCCCTTACCTTTTCCCAAGCATAGGAGAGAGATGATCCTTTGCAATGAGCATGCTCTTTTTGAGCTTCGATGGTGGAAGCTTTAGGAGTCTCATTGGGAGCATTTTTCTTGGGGCAAGAACGATAGCCATGTCCTTGCTCCCCACACTTAAAACACTTATGGTCCTTGCAAAAATCTTCAAGCTCTTCAAGAGAGAGTTTGTTTTGCCCTTTAAAAACTCCCTACTCCTTAGACCGATTGTTGTTGTTGTTGTTGTTGTTGGAAGTGCCTTGGGAATAATTTTGGGCATTGGTTTTCCCCTTTGCATCATTTTTGACTTTGTTTTCCATGGGCTTGACATTCTGTCTAGCCCCTTGTTGGAAATTGATGCGTGAAGCAATCATGGTGTGATGGATTACTTTGGTGATAGAACCAGGCCGTTGAGAGTTGACATATTCGGCCATCTCTTCAGGTAATCCTGCACAAAATTGTTTCTTTTGCTCCACGAAGTCTATCTTTTGGAAGACAATAGCCTTGATATGTAAATCCCAAAACTTGTCTACATATTTGTGGATAGACTCATGAGAGAGAAGCTTCAAATTTCTCCATTTGGTGAGCACTTTGTCCTTTGCATTGCTTGCAAGGAATTGCTTCATGATGGAACCTCGTAGAGTTTTCCATGTCTTTGGGGCTTTGTCGTTGCCACGAAGGCTAGCCCACCATTGACGAGCCAATTTTTTTAAGTGCATAGCTACATGGAGTAGCTTGGAGGACTCCTGAAGCCCTCATCTCCAAAGGCCGCATCAAATTGGATGAAGTCCAACACTTTGTCAGTAGCACCAAAGGTGCCATCATAGGTGAGAAAAGAGATATTATTTGCTCCCTTCTTGAACTTCTTGAGCTTTTCTTACCTTTTCCATGCAGGGTATGTCCTCCCTTCTTGTATTCTTTAGGAGAATAGCCATAGCTTTCATCGGAAGAGGAGGAAGGTGAAGAACAAGGAGAAGAGGGTGACCTCTTTCTTGCCCTTTTCTTCCTTTGTTTCCTCTCTTCCCTTTCGGAGTGACGAGGAGAAGGACTGTGTATTGATATCTTCCTCTTGGGAGGATTTGGCAATCATCTAGGCCACCATCTTTGTGGGGGCACATCTTCAGAGGAACTTAAAGTTTCATTGCTTTCTTGCTCTTTGGATTCCTCCTCTCATACGGGAGAGAGTCTTCTTTTGGGGGTCTCTTCAAGAGGCCTCCTAAGCTCTCTCTCCTCTTGGAGAGGAAGAGAAATCCCATAAGCGTAGAGTTGTTGAGTAACTTCGGCTTGCAAAGCAGGGTTGCCCATAGCTTGCTAAAACCTACTAACGAGATAATTGACAAACATGGGGGCATCATCATTAGCACCTTCATGTGAAAAATCAAAGCTATCAATGTTTGTTCTACTCTCTTGGTTATTGTCATTTGAGCTATGGTGAGTGTTTCCAGGTCAACAAAATTTTTGGGAGAGCTCGTAGAGCACAATCTGCTCATATTTCTGATTCGGGCTCATTTTGTCCTCCGTTTCCACTATAGGCAGATCTGCACAAGCAATTTTGTCATTTTGTGCAGAATTTATGTTAGTGCCGTTTTTTTCATAATAGGTCCTATACAGTCTACTGCGGGTTGTGATATATAGCACATGCTAGTCTCACTCAGGTTCTCCTCATTTTAGGTAGTTTTCACATTAGGTACAGACATTTTCCATGGCTGACAACAACACAAATGTGTTCAAGATGTTTGTTGCTGAGGACAGGCTGGATGGGGACAATTATCGTATGTGGGCTTACATGATGCAACATGTTCTTGTGTCAAAGGGTGTCTGGAATATTGTGCAAGGCATTGATTTACGTCCTGGTTCTGAGGATGTTGGCGATGTTGAGGATGTTGCAGGTCTTGCTATAAGAATTGCTGCTATTAGAGTTGTTTTGCTTACGGCAGAACAATCTCTTTGGGATGTAAATGATGCGCAGGCTCATTCATTGATTTTGTTGTCTGTGAAGCGCACCATTACTCCTCACATTCATCCAGTGAAGTCTGCAAAACAGGCTTGGGATATTCTAGCAGGTCTTTATGCAAAGCCGCAATGAGGCTAAAAATTGCTTTGCTGCGTAAAGAGAGATTATGCATGAGGAAAATGATATGGACACTTTCCTTGCTGGTGTCAAGGATATCAATGAGCAACTTATTTCTGTAGGTGAAGTCATTTTAGATAGCTCCCTTGTGCAGACTGTTCTTGATGCTTTACCAAATTCTTACCAGACTTTTGCTAGTACTTGAAGACTTACGACCCAAGAAAATCCTGAAGTTGTCAAGTTTGATGCCTTCTGCACATTGCTTTTGCAAGAGTCACTTTCCAAGAAAAAAGGACTAGGCAGCATGCAGTTGAACAGGCTTTTATTGCTTCTCACAGAAAGGGTCGTAACAGCAATGCAGCCACTTCTTATGGTTATGCTACGAGTGGCAAAAATTATGTTCCTAATGCTTCTGTTGGCAGCAATTCATCTGGAAATTATGGTGTTAAGGGCAAAAAGAAGATGCATTGCCGTTATTGTAAAGGTAATGATCACTTGATCAAGCAGTGTCCTAAGTTGAAGGCCAAAGAGGCTAAGAAGAAAGAGGGTGCTTCCACTGAAAATGCTGGTTCCACTACAAATGTAGCCATTGTTGAGTCTTTTGTGAAAGGAGACTGAGATGCTGATGTTGATGCAGAATGGGCTTTTAGTGCAAAGTGCACTTACAATCTTGATGTCCATGATGCATGCATGTCGATTGCTATAGATTCACGTGTGTGGTATTTTGACAGTGGTGCTACAAAGCACATTACCTCACATCGTGAATTGTTAACCTCTCTCCAGTTTGTCCCTCATGGGAATTCAATCACTTGTGCCAACAATGTCTCTTATCATGTTCGGGGAGTTGGAAAGATTGTGCCTACTGCTGCAAATGACAATTCCTTCACACTTTTTGATGCACTTTATGTACTTGGGATCAAGAAGAATCTTTTGTCTGTATCTGCACTTGCTAGACTTGGACTTGTAGTCAAATTTGTGGATGACAGATGTACAGTTTATGATCTCAATTTTGGTGATGAAATTGTTGCATCCGGCCTTTTGTGCTGTGGGCTGTATAAGCTCACTTTGTATGACAAGTGTGGAAAAATTTTGCAAATGTAGTTGCAGATTCAAGGGCTGTTTCCGATGCAAAACTCTGGCATGCACGTTTTGGGCATCTGAATTTTGCTAGTTTGCTGCGTTTGCAAAATTTTGATATGGTTGCTTCTTTGCCGTCTCTTGAAGCACCTGTCAAACATGTTTGTGAAGGATGTATTTTGGGTAAAATGTAATGTTCTAAGTTTCCAAAGGATGGTTCAGTTAGGGCCACATGCATGTTGCAGCTTGTGCATAGTGTTGTTTGTGGGCCCATGCAAAGTCCGTCCTTGAGAAATTACCTTTACTTCGTGACTTTCATTGATGATACTCCAGACATGCACGGGTATTTTCTCTTAAAGCAAAGTCCAAAGTTTTTATGTGCTTCAAACAATTTTTGGCTATGGCTGAAAATGTCTTGAAATGTACTATGGGTACCCTCCGTTACGATCGAGGGGGGGAGTATATGTCTCATGAATTTAATGCATTTCTGGCTAGTCGTGGGATAAAACACCAATGTACAGTGCCTTATACACCTCAACAAAATGGTGTAGCTGAGAAGAAAAAGAGGTCACTTACAAAAATGGCACGATGTATGGTCAAAAGTCAAGCTTTGCTGCATTCTTTTTTGCTTGAGGCCATCATGTGTGCTTATGTACTTAACAAGTGTCCTACCAAAGCTTTGTAGTCTATTACTCCATATGAAGCATGGAATGATAGAAAGCCTTCTATTGAGCACATGTGTGTTTTTGGCTATTTGGCATATGCTTTGGTGCCACAAACACATCGCAAAAAATTGGATGATAAGGTTGTCAAATGTATTTTTGTTGGTTATAGTGCTAAAAGCAAATATTACAGGTTGTATCATCCGCAAACAAAGTGTGCTAAAAGAAAATATTACAGGTTGTATCATCCGCTAACAAAGTGTATTCTAGTTTCATGGTATGTAGTGTTTGTGGAAGATTCTGTTCAGCCCTTGCTGTCATGTACTAGAGACATTAAGCTCACAGGACATTTATGACACTTTGTTGCCTCTTTTCAGTGGGTGGAAGTTTGAATGTAAATTCTAATGAGGCAAATGTACAGCCTATGGGGGTTTCCAAAAATGTTAGGGGAGAGGCTCTCAGCAAGAGAGATCACCTTGGCTTATGTGCCAACACAGGCAACCTTGCAGATCTTTTCACTAAGGCATTGTCTTGTGAGAAGCTCGAAGCTTTCCACAAAGATTTGGGCTTACTCCCCTTTGTGGACTGATCATGTCCTCAGGGCATGGCACTTCCCTTTACTCATGTGCCAGCTCTCCTTCACCGCATCACTTCAGGGGGGATTTGTTACCATATACATGTGGTAGTGATGTATGTGAACACACTAGGACCGCCAGGGCATTTTTTCCCTCTTTAGGAGGTTTTTTCCCCCGTGCAATGTATATATGCCCATCACTCTAGGGCTATCTATCTTTCCATTGAAAACTGAGTAACACACTCTCATTTGTGAGTCTTAATCTTCCTTCATTTTCTCCAAGCTGTGTGTGTTTCTCTGCAACCCTAATTCCAACAGTTCCACGTGTAGAAGACCTATTTGATAAGCTGCAAGGGTCAACCTACTTCAGTAGGATAAACCTAAAAAGTGGCTACCATTAAATAAGGATAGTTGATCAAGATATTGTAAAGACCACATTTTGCACTACGTTTGGTCTTTACAAATACATTGTCATGCCTTTTGGCTTGACCAATGCACAAGCCACATTTAACCGATTGATGGAGAAGCTATTTAGGCCTCACTGAACCTTTACTCGAGTGTTCTTTGATGATATAATCATCTACTCTAATTCATTAGACGAACACAAGCAACATCTCCAGGTAATAATTCAAGTCTTACGAGAGAATAAACTTTATATTAATCGAAAGAATACAAGAAAGGATGGACTAATCCAAGGAATTTACATGAACTAAGAAGCTTTATAGGTATGTGTGCATACTATAGATGCTTCATAGAAAATTTCTCACGAATCGCGGGACCATTACATGACCTAACAAAGAAAAACGTTAGGTATACATGGCCCACCAAGGAGAACAATGCTTTCAAAAATCTTAAAGAAAAGCTTATCTCTCAACCTGTGCTTACACTACCGGATCTCTCAAAGCCATTTGAGGTCCACTATGACGCTTGTAGTGATTGCCTTGGATCTGTTTTGCTCCAAGAAGGGCACGCCATAGCCTATGAAACTCAAAGGCTCGACCCTATTGAGTAAGCTCTAGGCATATATGAAAAGGAACTCCTCATAGTTCTACATGCCTTAGACTCGTGGAAGCACTATTTATTGGGGACTTCTTTCATTCTACGAACGGATCACCAAAGCCTTAAGTACTTTATGACGTAGACCAAGCTCTCCGAGAAAAAATGAAGTGGGAAAATTTCCTTTCGCAATTTCATTTTCATATTGCTCACATTGCTGGCAAGCATAATCAAGTAGCCAATGCACTCTCAAGATGGCCGAGAGTGAATGCGGTTTCCAAAGCAACTCACAATGATCAGTCTTCTATGATAGATGAGTACGCTATTGATCCCGATTTTAAAGATGTGATTTCAGCCCTTGCACTAGGGAAGAAAGAGGAACCATTTACCTTACAATATGTTTATCTTCTCTATGGCAATAGACTATGCGTTACTAACTCACTATGTGAGAAGGTAATGTATGAATCTCATGCTCCTCCTTATGCGCGGCATAAAGGCATTCAATCTTCCCTAAAAGGGGTAGAAACATATTTCTATTGGCCTACCATGAAAGAAAACATACAAGAGTATGTTTCTAAATGTGTGGTATGCCGAAAGATGAGTAATGTCCAATGGTCAAGCCTTAGGTAATATTGGATGCTTGTGGGAAGATTCAAATTTCTTCCCACATCCGTATCTAGGAGGGGGCAAGCCCTTTTAGTAGGGGATGAGAGAGAAACACACACACACACACACTCTTGTAAGCTCCGTTTACACAAAGGGCATAGTGCATGTAAGCTCCCTAGCCCACTTGCCCCCAAGGTGCATTCAAATCCTATTGGATGGCCATAGAGGTGAACCAATGAGAATTAGGCTAGAGTAAATTTAGTTTAATTCATTTAAAAACACTTGATAAAAGAACCAATAGAAATCAAGCTCTCTAGAAGACTATTGGACAGTCTCCCAAGGGGTCCAATGAGCATTCAACAGCCCAATGGCTTGCCTGATTCCTATTGGCCAGAAGACTAAGAGGTCCAATGAGAGTTTAATTTCATTATTTAATACCTAAAGCTCTCACAAAAAGGGAAAGGGGGACACATGTCACAAGGTTATCACCTATGCTTCTTAATTGTCATTGGCTAAGCTTTGCATGGACCAATAGGATGCCAGCATGAGCAACTAGCAAGAGGGGTCTACCAAGAGAGAGAGAGGGGGCTGATTTTTGCAAGGATTATCACACACACACACACACACACACAATCTCATGTGTGGATTAAAGAAGACTATCTCCTTCTCAAGCTTTAATGGGAAGATCATCATCCACTCCAAGCTTGTGAGAAGGGAGGCCTACACCAACAACTCTTGGCTTTGTGATGCAAATCCAACCAAGAGCCAAGCTCCAATACATGCTCATCTCCTCTACCATGCTAATTATTAAGCTATGCTAAGCTATTAAGAGTGATTATGTGAGGAGACATACTTCTTTCTTGTAAGAATACTCCTTCTTCCTCTCAATCTACTGAAGGTGTGTGAGATCTTGGGTCTGAAACCGTGAGGGAATTGATGTTGTGTTTTCAAGTGTAAGCTTGGTGGTTTGAAGCTTCCATCTTCACTGCACCATCAAGTTATTGAAGGAACACAAAGTATTGTATTGTAAAATGTCTCCATTGATGGGGGAAACCTATAATACAAAGCCTTTTGGAGGGGGACCGGCTCCATGTAAATCTGGTCCTCAACTGTTGTCAATAGCTTAATTTCTCTCTCTTTTTGAAGTATTATTCATGCCTATCTAACTAGGTGTTATGCTTTTGTTACTCTCTCCATCCAAGCACTCTTGCTATGCTCATTAGGAATCTATCCTTAATGAAATGCTCACTATGTCTATGTTATTTTCCGCTATGCACAAGTTACTAGACCATTAAATGTTACATGTATTCTACTTCATTATTCGTGTGAACACCCTCCAAATCATAGGCCTTGGAAAAATTTGCCGCACAATGGGGATCTTGAATGACCACACCCCCTCTTGCCTTCTACACAACCCTTCTATAAGTGCCATCAAACCACATGGTAATAGCTTCCTTCAAATCTGGTTCCTCTGCAACATCCTCTTTCACCACCCTCGGATAGATGGGTAGATCCGCATCCTTGTTGACCAAGATATCCTCCAAATGAGACCTACTCGTATGATCAATTTTAAACTCGAATTCAAGCTCTTGCAATTCTAGTACCCATTTCCTTATTCTTCTCCCTGGCTATAGATGAAGACCACTTTAGGCAACAAATTGTCACATGTGAGCACATAAATTTTTTGCACGATTAAATGCACTTTGAACTTGCGGCAGGCAAAGACCAAGGTCATCACCCACTGTTCAACCTCCATATATGATCTCTCCCCTTGGCTGATCACTCTGCTATCAAAATAGATTGGTTTGTAGCACTTACCTACCTTTTGCATCAATACCACACCTATAGCAGCCATACCCACACTCATGGCCACATAAAAAGCATCCTCACTGTTAGGAGGACACACCGTAGGCAACTTACACAATATCTCCTTCACCTTATCAAATGTTACCTGTGCATCTTCAGTCCATCAAAAATCATGAACCTGGTGGCTCAACTTTTGAAGGGGGTACACATATTGGGAGAGGATCTAGAAGATCCTAGCCAAGTACTTGAGTTTGTGCACAAAAGAAGCCAAACTTGTAGCATCGTGGGAGGCTCCATCAAAACTGAAGCCTTCACTTTTTTAGGATTGGCTTCAATACCATTCTGTGAGACCACATGGCCGAAAAGATGAGCCGGCGGCTGTGCCAATTTGCACTTCTTTGGGTTCAATTGCCCTCCTTCTTCATCTAGTCTTTGGAAACACAACTTCAACTTGGACAAGTGCTCCGCCCTAGAACTATAGCAACCAATATCATCCATAAAAACTCTGATGAACTTACCCAGACATGGCCCAAATACCCTATTCATCCAATCCTGAAATGTCGCATATGCATTCACCAATCCAAAAGGCATCCGACGATAAGCAAAGCACCCCCGTGGTGAGATAAACGTAGTCTTTAATTGGTCCTCCAACACGATACCAATCTAAAAGTACCCTGAAAAACCATCCATAATAGAATACCGCTCATGTCCTACAACTTGGTTCAAGATCTCATCCTGAAATGGCAAAGGGTAGTTGGTTCCGCTTGGTAGCAACATTCAATGGTTTATAGTCTACACAAACTCTCCACTTCCCGTTCTTCTTTGGGGTAATGAAAACAGGGGAAACCCACTCAGCCTCTTTCATGGGATAGATAATACCTACCTCCAATAACTTGTTGATCTCCTGCCACAAAGCCTCCTTTTGAATGTCTCCCAGCTTTCTCAGTTTCTATGCCTTTGGCTTGCATCCGGGCTTAAGAAGAATTCGATGTTCCACTCCTTTAGCTCCCCACAAATCCTTGTACTCCGTGGAAAACAAATTAGGATATGATGCACATAGCTTTCTTTTTCCTGCATGGTCAGATCCTTTCCCAACATATTCTCTACTTCACCAGCTTCCAGACCACAAATCGGAGCTTGCGTCCCTTTAGAGGGTTTAGTAGAGTCAACCATGACTCCAAATAGGTCCATGTCCAATTTTAGCAGGTCTTCATCACTCTCTTCCTCTTCCACACTACTCGAGCCTTCATCCATAAGTCGACTTCGGCTCATACTCATAGCTTGTAGTGGAGTTGTCTTGACCATCCTCAGTCCCTGGGTGAAAGCGGCTTTCTCTGGTCTTCAAGTCAAGCACAATTTGCCCGCCATTCTCCAGATCGTGCAAGGTAAAAACCCATGTTCCCCAATCCTATTTGGCCCCAATTTCCAATAACCACGGCCTCCCCAAAATGATTGGATATGCATTTTCACCTGCTTTCATAACAAAAAAGTCAATGAGGCCATCAATACCCATAACTTTTTGTTGGCGGATATGCCGCAACGGACGTCAGCACAGCGAGAACTCACCTAACAAGATTTGTCAGCTAAGGACGAAGCTCGACCCGCAGGCGCGTGGAAGCAAGCATAGGGTGTCAACCTACACTCGACCGACTCTCAACTAATTCCTACAGAGGTCTCTACCCAATGTCTAAGCTACAGCCTTCAAGAGTGCATAAGATGAGATTTCCTACAATGCTTTCAAGAGCCAAATACCCATCAAACGTTCTCGAAATGCCACAGAACTTGAAGGAGACTCTATTAACACCAATAGGTTGCTCTCCCTAAGGTCCATGAACCAAAGTCCCAACCCTAAACACCTGGTGCAAAATCACGTAGGATGTCTGGTCGAAATTTGCAGGTCGTTGTTTTCGAAAACTAAAGTGTCTAATGTGTAGCTCTACTCAATGCAAACGCGTGGATATGCTGAAATGCGAAAACAGACAACGTATGCTCATCGAATCACCAAATGTAGCTCGTGGGTCGAGTTCGCAAAACCAGACCGTACACCCGCAATGTAGGTATTGGCGCATAGCTCTCATCGGGGGCAACACGCTGCACTTCTCCACACTCAATTCCGACCACCGATGCGCGCGTAGCGTCAAGATGAAACTCTTACTCTCTCTCGTACACAGTATGCTCACTCACAGATAGAACTTTTTAAAAATGACAAAGGGTTTTTCTTCATTAAGGTCAAAAGTGGTATAAATACCTTACAATCTCAAACCCTAATGTTCCAATTTAACCATCTACTCAATCTAAATGTCAAAAATGGGATACAATCCGGAAACTCCTGTAAGCCCCACAATTTACAAAGGTGAAATGTCGGGTTTTCTCAATTAAAGAATAATTACAAAAAATACTATTCCGCCGAGCAATCATTCTCCGTAGGGTGTGTCCAGCTGCTAACACTCCCCCCTCCTAGTTCATGTCGTCCTCGACATGGTAGTAGAGTTGCTTCTTCAATGTAGGCTTTCCCTCATCTTTAGAAGGGACTCATATCGCGCATGCTGAGTCAGTAGCGTCGGGCCGAATATATATGTGCTTATGGTGAAGAAGCCGGTGCAGAAGTCTTCTTCAAAGGCCTGGAGGTGATAAGAAGGCAAAAACATAATCCTCTGATATAGCACATGTATCACCTCGTGAGAAGGCTAAGCAGACAGATCGTATGCACATCTGTATGTATCTTGAAAGAAAAAGATATTGTCTGTCGCCTGGCCTGGTTTGAAGGTTTCGAAGACTGCCAAAAGGGTTTTACATATTTTTATCAGCGTGATGCAAGATAGGTCAGGCGAGCCAATGAACAATTTGATGGCGCACGTTAGGGTTTTCACCATGTATTGCTCACTCATTCTCTCGCCTGCCTTCAAGCCTGGCAGCTTCGGGTAATTGAGCCAAGTGGGTTTTTGGGCTTTCCATGTCCTCATCCTTGGTAGAGGTCAGAAACTGAGGTTGTCTCTGATCACTTTAGGTGCCTCTACCAAATGGATTAAATATTGTGGATATTTCGTGAGCCATGCCTTTCTCCACCTGGGTTGAGAATCCACTATCAGCTTGACCCCTTCAGGTTTGGAGATATCTGCTTTGTACAATGACATTGTTGGCTCCTCTTTTATCCGTTTGTTGATAGTAGCAGCTTCATACTTTAGCAGAGGATATGGGAGAGAAGGCTGTAGCCATTCACGCCGAAGTTTACTGCCATCTATCTTCTGAATAGTCATTGATTTAAACACCCTCTGCTCCCATTCCAATGCTTCTTTGGCTGTGTCTCTTATTGCCGCTTCTATGGCCTTCTGCAGCTTTTCTTCTTCTTCTTGTGTCAAATCTTGGGGTTCTTGTGAGGGTCCCGCAAGGATTTCCTCTTGCATGGTGGTGTCCACTGTATCTGACACATTCTCTATGTCTATTCCTTCCATTGCCGCTGGCCCGGTGCTAAACTGTTGCTCTTCAGTTTTCTGCTGGCCTTTCAGCTCGTCTATCTGCTATTGAAATGCCCTCTTTGCTTCTTCTGCTTGATCTCCCATGTTCACTAGGAGGTCGTTCAGATCGGCATTGATTTTCTTCGCCTCCTCGAGCTTTCTCTTGACGTCTTCATTTTCTGCTTGCCATCTCTGAAACTCTTCGTCCATCTTCTTCTTCACGGCTCTTAGCTCATTTTGCATGGTTTTGTTCTCTTCTTCCAAGTGGTTTTGCATTACCATAGATCCCTCAGCCAGCATCAGCCTTTGCCTTTTCTCTAGTGTTAACTTCTTTTGGAGTTCCTTCATTTGTTCTTCATATAAATCAGTCTCTGAAGTCGTGCCAGTCGCTAGCAGCTCGGACTCTGGCCGGAGATGCCCTTAGCTGTTGGATGGTCTGATCTTTTACTTTAATATGATCTTTTAACTCTATTACCTCATCTTGTCTTGCCTCATGTTCTATCTCGACTTTTTCCTTGGCATTCCTAAGGGTTTCAACCTGTTTAGATTCTTCAGCAAGTTGTAGAGTTAGGTTGTCCCTTTCTCTCTCTGCATCTGTCAATGACTTGCTGATTTTCTTGTATTCTTCCTCTGCTCTTTGAAGTGTGTTTTCTGTTGCCTGATTCTGTCGTTTCATCTCCTGGCATCTTTGTAATGCCATGTCCAGAGTGGCTTGCAGCTCTGTTTGTTTCTCTATATGCTCTTGGCCTTGTTTTTGTAGTGAGTCGACTTCAACCTTGATCTGAACTTCATTGGTTTTGAGATTATCAATCTCACTCTCCATGGCCATTGATCTTGCTCTGAGCCCAGTTAGCTTTTGCATCACCACATCCCAATCATTGGTTGGTGGCTGTAGGTCCACTGTATCGGTGGCCATCTCTTTCAATTCCACTAACCGAAGGCTCTACATCTGTTCCTTGGGCCTTGTGCTTGTCAACTCAAAGGCTACCGTAACTACCTCTTCTCGAGAGTAACCCGCAGCTAGTAGATCAAGAAATATTCTAAAATTCTTCTTTTGGATCTAGCTTCTCCTCTTTTGGTTCAACTTCTTCTTTCTGCTCTTCCTCTTGGCTCTTCTCTTGCTTGGAATCTTCTTGTTCATCCTCCTTTTGTTGGGTTTGTGGAGGGCTAAGAGGAGGTGGTGATGGGGGTGGGCTGGATTCCCGGCTGGACGGTGGAGTTCCTGGATTTTTGTTGAAATCTCTGTCGGCCTTGGTCTTTCTCTCTCTTTCTTGGCCTTCTTGCTCTTCTAACATTTTCCGTCTTACTTCATCCACTTCTTCTTTTGTAAATGGGATATTCGGGATATTTTCTGTCGTAGCATCTAGGATCTCAAAGTTTTTGATGTAGTCTTCGAACCTATCCTGGTGAACCCTTCGAGATGATCTTGACATGGCTTCCAGGGATGGCTTCGACAACTCGCTCAGATCTCCCTTGAGTGCTCTTTCGGCTCTGAAGCTTTCCATAAGTCTTTCTAGCCACGCCGCTTTTTGTGACTTGGTTTCTTTGATCGGCACTTGTAGACTTTCTTTCTTTCCTTTCTTTGGATCTGGCGGCTCTTCTAGCACGGTCTCTAACCGGCGCTTCAAATGTGTGGCTACTCTGGGTGCCCTGGGAGGTTCTTCTTCTTTATCTTCTTTTAGCTTTAGCCAATCATTCTGTGAGGGAGGTTCAGGCCAGTTTCCCTTGGCATGCAATGCTCCATAGACCACTTTTGTTATCAGCTCACCAGGTACAATGTAGGTGGGATTTCTGTTCCCCATCTTTACCAGGTTGTCATGGATGTAAGCATCATAATTTATCACTTTTGGCTTGCTCTTCTGCATGGCCTAGGTGAAGGCGGTAGCAATGGCTCCATGTGGCATTCTGTATTTTTGTGGTCGCTTTGTACAACATGTGGAAGTATTGATTGTAGAGCTAGCTCATGATAGCCACTTTTGGGTTGGAAATATCTTCAAATGTGTAGTTGTTCTTCTTTTCCAAGTACACCTTGACTTCATCTCGCCTCTTTGTCACACTATCTCCTTTGTTTGAGATGTCCAGTGCGGCTGCCACCACCCTCTTTGTGATGAAAATCATGGTATCTGGCTTGCCTTGCAGATCAGTGACTTGGGCCACTCCATCTTCCTTCATAGTGGTTACAAATTCCCACACTCTTTTGATGTCAATCCCCACTGGCAAAGCTTCAAAGTAGTTATGTAGATCCAGCTTCTCCAGGTAATCCCCCATCTTGCTTCTGACAAATTCATTGAGCTCCCGTGGTATCATGGGTAGCTCTACTGCATTTCCTTCAGGATCTTTGAATACGCCTTGGTAGATTCTCAAATCATTAGACTCTGGCAAATCATCCTGAATCCATGTGCTTGTGGGCTTTAGAGTTCCTTTTGGGATCACAAACGGCTCCACTTCTTCTAAGTAGTCTTTTATTGTCATCCTCTTCTTCTTTGCAAGTCATTTTGCGGCTGCCATAGATCCTGTTGCACTCAGTAGTCCAAAGTTAGCGTTTTTTCCATATTAGCTGATAAACTGAGTTCTAACTATCCAAATGACTTGAAAATTGAAAATAAACCTTAAAAGGAACTAGGGAAACTCTGCATTTGCCCACAGTAGCTTATTGGCTAAAAATTTATCATTTACACATCCTACGCGTAGGATGTCTTCCTTGCCTGTTTTTGGTGAAACTTGGTAGGCTAGTGGCCCTTGACCTGTGCAACATGGCTATGTGATTGGAATTGGGTTTGGGCATCAAAAAGTGCAATTTTGGGTAGATTTAGACTTTAGGCTCACAAATTGGGTAGGATGTCCTCAACAGGTGGCAAATGATATTTAAATGGGTTGAAAGTTGATATATAGGCTTCTTGCACCATGTTAATGGCTTCCATGAAGTTAGTTCTTGCACAGTAGGTCAAAATCATACCGGAGACATCCTACGTGTAGGATGTCTATTTCATCAAAATGGCTTGAAGTTGGTTTTGTGGGTAGCCCTTAGCATGTGGAACATGGCCCTGATCTTGGATTTTGATTTGGATAAGCATTTGTGTTGGTAAGAGCATGTGTAGTGTTTTTAGGCTCAAATAGTGCATCTTGGAGGTGTTGGGGACCAAATGTGATGAGAATGACTTGGAACTTGATATATGAGCTCATGAAGGTGTTATAGAGATATCTCGAACTCAAAAATGCCAGCTGGGGGCCAATAATGTCATGTCTATTTTATCATTTTTCACATATGACCCCACAGATAGCTTGGCAATGAGCTCATGAGTATATTGTGCAAGTTTCATGTGATTTGGACCAGTTTTGGTAGGTTTATGGTCCATTATTGCCTCTATGCTCTGACTTTGCATTTTTTGATGCATATGAGGTCAATTCTTGTCCAAATGTGATGAAACTTGGTGGCTAGCATGTGCAGGCTATTTAGAAGCTATGTGTGATAAGAGATGTTGAGTTTGGTGCCCAGATTTGGCCTTGAGACTCGTGCCTACCCTAAGCCCCCCTGAGTCCCTTTTAAGCCCTATTTCAACAAAAAAGTCAAATAGATAGAAAGAAACTCCCTGTGTGGATTTCAGAGCCTCTGAGCCGTTTTCTAACTTTTGGAGTGCTTTTCGGCGATGAAATTTCTTGATGTTGGTCTCCATAGCTTCACGGTCCCTTGGAGATCCTTGCCATATGGTTTTTGTTGACTTTGGCTTCACGGAGCTCCATTTGGCAATTCGTCGCTCTAGAAGCACCCGTGGTTGCATTTACATGCCGTCGATGACTTGTGGTGGTCTACCACTATAGGACTTGGTTGTTGATGGTCTAGGAAAGCCGCTCGTGAAGTTTGGTGGCAAATGGACATGCGGTTTGGCCGTGAGAGCTATTTGATGCTTTGTGTGTCTGATGTCGTTTCTAAAGTTTAGTGCTGCTTCGGGTCACCTTATGGCCATGTGGGCTATATAGACTTGTCGAGCATGTCGAGATGCTCCTACCCATGAGTTTTGGTAGCATTTGGGCGCCTTTCCACCGATTTACCATTTGGTGGCCTCTTGCAGGGCTCTAGAAGTTAGGGTTTTTTCCGATGGTTTTCTACCACCTTTGGGCATTCAAAAGTGGTCTCCTATGCTAGGTTAAGCCACCAATGAAGTCTCATTGCTTTTGGGTTAGCCGTTAGGTGGCCACTTCTACCTGTAGGTCTCTACTGCTCGCTTCCCGTGTGAACCCTAGGCTAGTTTTCACGACAAAACATCAAACATACGTGAAAAGCTCAAGGTGGTGAGCCTACCTCTCATGTCTGGAGCCTTTTGGGTGGTCGTGCACGTCATAGAAGCCACTGGAAGTCCTGTTCACTGTAGGTGGCAAGAGCTCTCTCTCAAAAGGCAATAGTAGAAATGAGCTTAAAATGAAGTGAAAAAATCTTATAATGGGGGTGCCCGAACCACTTTCCATGAAATTTGACATTTGCTCCCAACTTCTTGCGAGATGCGGTTTAGACTCAAAAATTTCTTGATTTGGACTCCATTTGCCCAGTTTCCGAGAAATTTGACGTTTCGGTCAAAATCCGACCAAAACACGCTTTCCGCTCTACTCACATAATTGCACCCTCATTGTGCCATAGGTTGTCCTATAGTCACTGAATATCCCCATATTTTTTGTTTTTCATTACGACCGTTTTTCACCTGCTTTTTATATTTTTGAAGTTTTTCTGCCGATAATTAGTAAAATTAAAAAGAAAATAGAAAATCAAACCCAAAAAAACCCCAAAATTCATAATAACTCAAAAACATCACCGCAAAACACTATATACACTCACATGCAATTTTTATGGCCGGATTTCTCCGTTTTACCAATATTTTGCCCGAAAAATGGCTATTTTTACCTATTTATACACACCTAGGGGCTTGATTTGGCGTTTGGCCCCATACACTTGTAGATTCATGCTGTATAAGGGCATATGTACTTAGGTTAGTCCAAAAAATTGCACAATCAAACGACAACCCTCTAAAATAATCGAAAAACCTGCCCTTTTTTGCTCTTTTTACCATTGGGTCCGCATTTGAGAATGCCTCCCCCCCTCCTAGCCGAAGTCCTCCCGGACGACAAGGTATCGCCTCGGAGTATGTGCCGTGCATGCGTTAAAAATTGTACTAATGCTCGGCCGTGTAATGTGGCCCTATAGGATGCATACTCAGTCAATGCATAGAAAAATTAATGTTGTGCAAGAGGAAGGTATAAGCAAGATGCTTATTGGCATTCGCCGTCGAGGTTTCCTGTTTGTTGTTGATTTGGTCGGCAGATTTTCTTTGCAAGTAAAAGTTGTAACTCTACCGCTCTCTGTTTGATCGTCTTTCTTGCAAAAGTCGTTTGGTTTGCCGCTACAGTCGATATGGCCATGGGTGTCTCCTGGGAGAGAATTGTTGTGGCGGAAATGGCCATAGTCTTTGTCTCTTTTGCTTTCCATTTGTAGCTTTGTTTTGGAGGTTTTTGTAGGTTTACTTCTACTTCCACGGTTGTCATTGTTGTGTTGCTGATGGGCACCCACATTGATCGGTTTGCCGGTTTCATATATAGTGTATGTCTGCATGCTGATGTTGCTTGTACTGAAGGGAGTTCCTGTTGCTTTGGTTTCGGGATCCAAATGTGAGTCGCATTTAAGTTGTTACTGAGCATTCTCTTTGGGATCCATATTTGTTTTATTCCCTTGGTTTTTGGTTGAACTGTGTGCTTCTGTTGACTTCTTCTATTGTATTGTGGTTTGTTTGCCATGTCACCTCTATTCTTCCGCACCCATACTTGTTTGTCGCATGTTGCTAACCTTGATCTTGGCACTGCGGTTTGTTTGGTTGGAAGTTTGTAGTGAACATGGTAGGCAGTTCCCTATTTTTTCGCCATGGGTATTGTGTTGTTCTTGAGTGGCACCCATCCTTTTGGTTCCTTATCCAGTGATTGTGTTGCTGCCATCTGGTTCTTCCAAGGTTGCTGAGAAAAGGCTACCACCTGTTGTTCTTGTGTGTGCTGAATTTGGACTGCATCCGCCTTCCAATCTATCTGCACATTATACTCTTTTTGCCAAGGTTGTCCCAACAACATGGGGTGTTGTGTGCTTTCATCCTCAACCACATAGAACTTGTGTGGGTAAATATATTGATGTACTTGTATATGCAATATAATCCAGCCCAATGTTTTCAGCGAATGTGATGTACTACTTTACAGCTCTTGTGGAGTAGGATGTAGTTGACCTTTGGGCTTGAGTTGTTTGTATAACCTCTAAGAGATCAAATTTGCAGCTTGAGCTCCAGAATCAAGCAATGCCATCGATTCAACTTGGTTGCTACCCACTTTGACTGCAATTAGTGGCTCTACTGTGTCTTCATCAAAATTCGTTAGTCGAATAGCATTTATTTGCAACGGTGATCCACATTGTTGTTGTTGTCGTAGAAGCCATTTTTTTGCAATGCGTTCTTTTGCTTCTGCTTGAGCTTCTTCTCGTACCCTCTGTTTCTGCTTCATCCGTTGTTTTTCATGATGGATTTGTTGAAGCGTATCCTGTGTTAGTGGTAAATGGTATTTTTTTAATCGACACCCACTAACCCAATTTGGCATTTCTTCACTTGCTAATGTAGCAAGCTTGACAGCTCCACTTTGTGATAAGTCACTAATCACAAAGAGTCCCATCCCTTTCTTTTTAAGTTTCTTGGCATGTTGCTTGAAGGTATAAACAAGTACATAATCACCTGATTTGAACTCTTTCGTGCGCACATGCTTGTCAAAAAACTCTTTTTGTCTTCTCTTTTTAGCATAGATCGAAGCTACAGCTCTCAAGCGAAGTTCATCTAGCTTTTCAAGATCATCCACTCTTGAACAGAGCTCATGCCCTGTCCATTCTAGGCGTTTCGCTACTCGTAGAGTTGGAATTAAAAACTCTATGTGTAATATAGCATTTAGGCCAAACACCATGTTGTACGGTGTTGTTCCTATTGATGTTTTGTAAGCTACCCTGTATGCCCATAGTGTTGAGTGTAATTGCTGATCCTAGTCTGTCCTGGACTCTGATACAATTTTAGTCAGAACAGTGCATAGTGTTTTATTTGTGGCCTTAGCTTGTCCATTTGCCTGTGGTTGATATGGAGCAGATTTTCTATGTATGACCATGAATTCCTCTAGCAGATATTCAATGACTTCATTAAGAAAATGTGTTCCTCGATCATTGAAAATTTCTATTGGTAACCCGTATCGTACAAAAAACATTCTCATACAAAAATTGTGTAGTGGTTCTTGTGTCTGCTTTTTGTGTTGCCTTGGCTTTCGCCCATTTTGTGAGATAGTCCGTAGCCATAATGATATATTGGGTATGGGTGCAATATACAGGGGGTGAAATAGGCCCCACAAAATCAATGTCCCATTTTGCAAATGCCCTTGCGCCCATCATTGGCCGTAGTGGCATTTCATCTCTCTTTATCGGCACCTTGCTACGTTGACGTGCGTCACAACGCTTTACAAACTCCTCAGCATCCATATGCAATGTGGGCCACCATATTCCTGCGGTTAAGACAATTTCTGTCGTCTTATTTCCTGAAAAACGGCCTCCACTTATTCCTCCATGCGCATGTTCTAGAATCAACAGGTATTCACTTTCACTTGCACAGATTCTAAGTTGATTGTCCTTTTCTCAGTTATAGAGTTGATTCCCAATTAAATTGAAGTCGCTGGGCTCTAGCTCTATAGCTCTTTTCCATGATTTTGTTATGTTTTCAAGAAATGTCCTTGTGGTTAAGAAATCAATGATATATTGACTCCATGCAGGTGCAATGTTTACCTGAAACAATGTCGTGTGATCCACTGGTCGTTTGGCACTACATATAGTACAATTGTTAACATAAGCATGTGTGTCAACATACATAGTTGGCCAATAAACCCCTAATTGTTTTAGTCTCTGGTGTGTTTTCATTGTTGAACAATGAAATGCACAATTCTGGACGTGTGCTTCTTCAAGATAACACTCGAATTCCTCAGGATTTATACATAATCGTAGAATTTGGTCCGAACCTAGATGATGCAATCGTCCTACAATCAACTGGAAGTTTTTTGTTTGTTGAATTGTTTGTTGTTTGGATTTGTCTTCCTTGTTATCAAATCTACCTCCAAAGGAAAGAATACTAACAATTTCTTGAGACCATTTGGGTATCATTTCAATATTGACAAGATAAGCATCAGGTATGTCATCATCTACTCCTTCAAGAGCTTCCCCGTTTTGCAGCCTTGAAAGATGATCAGCCCGTAGATGAGTTTTACCCTTTTTGACCACCACTGTGAAATCAAACTCTAGCAATATAATAAACCAGCGTACAATTCTCTCAGTATTGCATGGTTTATTTACTAGATACAAAAGAGCTTGATGATCTGTGAAGAACACAAATTTGTTTGCGAGCAAATAATGCCGAAATTTCTTTACAGCATAAATCATTCCTAACCCCTCTCTTTCAATGGTTGTGTAGTTCTTTTCTGCACTATTTAACTGTTGGCTCGCATAACAAACTAGGAAATCTCTTGTTCCGTCTCCAGGTTGAGCTAGAATACTCCCAATTGCATATGCAGATGCGTCAATGTGAACATGGAATATCTTTTCCTAATCTGGTGCTTTAAGTACAGGTGCTGATACAAGGTTTTCCTTAAGCTTTTGGAATGAAGTTTCACACTCCTCAGTCCAGTCGAAACTGACTAATAAGCGATACGGAGGTTGTGCAATGACTGCATACATATATATGAATCTTCGATAATATCCGCAGTGTCCCATGAAGGATTGTACTTGTTTGGCATTAGTAGGCCTGCGCAAGTCTACTATGACTTTGATTTTGTCTAGGTCAGTGGTTATGCCATTTCTTGAGACAATATGTCCTAAGATGCGGCCTTGCCTAACCATAAAAATGCACTTTTCCGGGTTAAGACAGATTCGATATGTTCTGCATTTCTCAAATACCTTTTGTAAATGGTCAATATGTTCTTCTCGTAGAAGAGTGTGTACACAGAGATCATCCATATATATTTCTAAGAATATCTCAGGTATTCTTTAAACGCATGAGTCATTAACCTTTGAAATGTAGCTGGGGCATTGGTTAAGCCAAAAGGCATAACTCTATACGCATATATTCCCCATTCTGTGGCAAACGCTGTTTTGTGTTGATCCTCTATTGCAATTGCCAGTTGGTTATACCCTGAAAACCCATCTAGAAAGCAATAAGCCCGTTTCCCAGCCACCCTCTCAAGTACATGTTCTCTGATCGGAAAGCGATAATTATCCCTTATGGTGGCTACATTTACTTTTTTGAGGTTCACACACACTCACAGCTTTCCATTCTTTTTGGGGACAACCACAATGGGTGACACCCAATCTATATGTTCGATTTCATAGATGAATTTAGTATCCATTACCTTGTCAATCTCCTCTTTGATTCGTTTAGCAAATGTGTCATTATACATGTAAGGACGTTGTTTGCTAGGTTTGGCATCTGATTTCAACGGTATTGTATGTTGGAAAATCAATGGATCAACTCCTTTGAGGTCTTTGTAGGACCATGCAAACACATCTTTATACTTCTTGAGAAGTTGTGTTAGCTGTTCTTCTTCTTCAGGCTCTAAATCAGTTGCGATAGACCGACTGAGGCTTTTCGCCTGGCGCAGTGAGGTCTATCCGTTTTGCATTTTCCGGCCCATCATAAGATTCTTGGTTTATTCTTTTCCTGACTGGCAGTGTCATTATGATTTTTCTGTCCTGGATGGTGAATTTTCGATAGTGGGATGATACATTCATGTTTCCTTTTTTTGACTCCTCCTTCCCATCACTTTCTCCCTCAGTAGTCCATACCTCTCGTAACGATCGTTTTAGTTCTTGGTATTTCTTTTTGCGCTCCAATTTGGTCCACTCTGGGTCTTTTGTTTTTTCCTGTTTTGATTGTTGAGATTTTTTTGATTTTGTTTCTGTTTTAGCTTTCCGCACTTGTTTTATTTCCTCTTGCGTTCCTTCCCTTCGAACTTTTGAGAATCCTCCTAATATTTGGTCTTTTACACAATCCTCTGCTTTGACAAGCAGTAGATAGTGAGTTTTATCTTTTATCCTAGGCATAGGGTTCTCTCTCATTTTGTTTTCTGCTCGGTTTTTCCTATAGCGTTCCTGGCGTCTAGGGTGCTGATTGGCAAAATCATAAAACTAGATATTCGTTGTTTTCTCCCCACGCTCGCTTGAGCTGTCTGAACACTCATTATCAGCATCGTTATTACCTCCAGATGCTCAGAGGAGTTATAAAACTCTTCTTGTTCTGGTGGTTCTATATTCTCATCTTTTGCTGGTATAAGGATTACCATGTAATAGGGTAGCACATCATCGCAAAATTTTGTCGTTGGGATATCTGTAATGGTACAGACATCCAATGTTGCTAGTATGTGTTCCCATTCCAAAGGTTCTAAGGCATCTTCGGGAAAAGGTTTCGGAATATAATCCTTGTCCTCAATAGCTCTTTCTAAGACGCATTCCTCTCTTTTTAAGATCCCACAATGTGAAGCTCCGCACAGCCATAGCTCTTTTTTTTTGCCCTAACCATGTTGGGAGTTCGGACCTTGCCAATGTAGTTGAATCAAACTCTTCCACAGGTGTCTGGTTCACATCTTTGTGACTATGGTCTTTTAGGTGTATTTTGGTTGTAGTCTCGCCATGGCTGAGGTATATGTGGTCGTAACCCCAATCCCGGACCATATTTAATTGTCTCATGAATGGTCTTCCCAAGATGATCTCGTAATTGTTCTTTTTGTCGAAGTCGACTATTGCAAATGTATGCTCATACTCGATTCCGCACGAGGTGACAATTACTTTTTCTAAAAGTCCTAGAGGCTTTTCCATGAACCCATCTGCCAATTGCAATTTCATTATGGTAGCTCTCAAAGCCGATTTTCCCCATTTTTTTCAGATTTCCTTGGTGACGATAGCGACTCCTACTCCACTGTCGAGAATAGCTTTGGAAACTACTGGAATTCTACTAGTAGCGTGGTGTTTCCATCTTCTCCCTCGCAATATTCTCCAACTTTGTTTAAAGGTACTGGCCTAGTGTTTAGTTGAGGCTTGTCCAATTCTCTGATCCCTTCTTGAAGCTCCGAGGTGGGGTCTTTTACTCCAAATTTTTCTAAGCATTTCCCTATGGTGGTCCACATGTTTGGTTGTAGCCTTAGGAGTTCGGCTAATGTGATTGTGCATGCCACAGGGGTGGACAGCAACTCAATCAACCCTTGTGCATCCATCACTCTGTTAGAAGAAAGTCTTTGAGATGGGATTGCTCTCACCTTAGACTTGGCTTCATACTCACCTAGGTACGAGGGTAGAGTTTTTAGCCAGTCTAGTTGGCTGTGCCCCGAACTAATTGATCCCTGGTCTCCCCCTTGTGAATGTATATCAAAGTTCATTTGTGATCTCACCTCAAATTCTTCAATAGGAGTTAAGATCTCATTTTTCTCTTTTCTCGTGCTATCCATTTGGTAGCTCACCCTGTTAGCTTCGTTGGCATCACGGATTTGCTTCCACAGGGCATCTAGACCATTACAATCCTTACCCATTTCTACCAATGTTTTAGGCTGAAAACCATCAATTGTCTCATCTGTTGTATTTGGCAATATGATAGGTTCTCTCCTAGACTCAGAGGCATTCGTGAGTCTCTCCTTTGTGTCTATTTGTTTCTCTAAAGTTGGTTTGATAGGGTTTGGAGATGGTACTTTATGCCAACTTGCAGGTTTACCAAGCGGATTTTCTATCAAGGATTGGGCTGTTTCAATCATCTTTCGACACATTTCCAACCTCAGTTTTTCTATTTCGGCATATGGATAAGTCATCCATCTTTGCTCTTGGGTTTGGTTGTTTTTTAGTCTAACTTCGTAAGCTTTTAAAAGTGCATCTAACTGTTCATTTATCTTTTTTGCCAACACGGATCCTCCTGATCCTGCACTTTTGGGTTCTGATATTTCCTTGGGTACTATGGTTGCCGTAGTGTGTGACCTTAGACTAGCTAGATCCTCTAGCCACTCTAATCTATCCTTTGTGTGTTTTAACTCCTTGGATAGAGCCGTTTGCTCTCGTTCTCTCCTGGCTTTCATACGCGCCTTTCTAGCTTTCCAAGTGCTTCTCTGATTTTTCATTTCTGAACTTGGGGCATCGGTTTTTGGCTCTTCAATTATGGGTTCGTTCGTCATTCTTTGAGCTTGGGCTCGTGTCACTGCCTAAATAGGTATTACTGTCTCGTTTTCCGACCCTCCACTGGAAGGCACTGCTTCCAGCATGTTCAAGGTAGTTTTTGCTCCTTTGCTTGGGTTCTTAGGGAAATCAGGAATCAAATGAGTAATTCCACACTCGGTGCAATATGCGTTGACTCTAATGATTTCATCATGAGGACAGTCTCTTAGCCAATGGTCTCACCCACACTTGTAGCAGGGTCCCTTAGGCTGTTGAGGTGCTCCTTGAGCTCCTCTTTGTTGGTATGCATGTCTTTGCCTGCCCATGCCTCCGTTGGCTATGAACAACAATGTTCATTCATCCAAGCTATATCTTCCTTCTTCTGCTGCCTGTGCAGTTGTTGGTGATCGTGTACTTACCATCATGCTCCAAGGTTCTGGCGTTGGCGGGTTCTTCTGGTGGATAATAGACAGGATTTGCAGCATATCCATTGGGATCTTTGTAATATGCATGCATAGACAGGATTTGCAGCATATCCATTGGGATCTTTGTAATATGCATAGGTACCAAAGCCTTCTCCTCTGGTTCGGTTATTGTTGGTGTGTATCTTATGCCGACTGATCGTAATCCTGGTAGGGGTGGTTACTGCCCCACACTAGTTGTGGTCTTTCTACACCTACAGGTCCTGGTAGGTTGCCTACTTGATACCTAGGCATCGGTGGAAGTTGAGGAGATGCTACCTGAGCCTGGGGAGCATAAGGTCGTTCTCTAACATATCCCTTGTTATAATAACATTCCTCCGTCACATGGTTTGTCCATTTTTGTTCGATAGCACACCACTTGGGCTGTTTAGCCTGAGGTTTGGTATACAAGTTAATCTTTTTTAGTACTTCCTCTACAAGCTACTCCTGGCTTACAGCTACTTCTCCTTTCGGTGATGTCTTAGCGGACTTGCTTTCACTTTGTTGTGAGGATGAATCGTTATCAAGATCCTTGAATTCACCCTCCTTGTAGACCGCACAATTGTCTACACGGTAAAGAGCCTCCTTAGTTAACTCATTTAACGTCGTGCTCCTCTTCATATGTAAGCCCTTCTGGAGATCTGCATTCCTTAGTACTTGAATAAGTATAAGCATAAGTCTGGACTAAGTTGGCAGTTCTTCCACAGGGCAGAACTTAACATAACTTTTTAGTCGTAGGGCTAACTTTCGCACAGACTCCCCTTCTTTCTGTTTGAATTTATGGATTTGTGAGACTGTATTATGAGCTATCCCCCTTTGTGAGAATTCCTCAATAAACTCGTCAAAAACCTCGTCCATAGACTCAAAGTCTCTACGCTCCACAGAGTCAAACCAAGTAGCAGCATCCTCCTCTAGGGTCAGTCCAAACCCTGCAAATTGGGTAGGGAAGTCTAACACCTCTTTATCTCTAATTACACACACAAAGGCTGCTACATGATCTCTAAGATCTATGTTTCCCGTGTATTTCTTGTTTACCCATTTTTGCACTTGAGAAGGTCTAATTCTACGATGGTCTACAAATCTCATCATTGGATCTCCTCGTCCTAATCGATATACCTCCTCTAGCCTTCGGTAGTGGGCGGGTTCCTCTCCTAGTGGTGCTCCTAAGCCGTAATTTCTTATGGTTTTTGTAAGAGATGGTTCATCTCGTCGAACTTGTTCTATGGGTGGTCTTCCAGGCTCTGTTGACCCTTGAGTTTTTGGCTTACTCTTGCCTTGATACCATGAATAGAGGGGTGGTTCTTGTAAATCCCTTAGCCCTCGTGCGGCTGGATAACCATCTTGATTTCGGTCTTGTTCTAATGTTGCACTCTGTCGAAGCCATGCCTGCAATGATGGTTGGGTTGCTGGTTGGTTATGGTAGTTGAACGTCTGTTGTCGGGTAGAATGTGAGGTCGCGCCGTACTCTTCTGAAAATGGATTTGTCGACTTGCTAGGGGTGTAGGTGACCCTTGGCACTTCTTCGGAGACATATGTTGATGTTTCTGGAACTGTTGCCTTTTCTACCTCCTCTGGGAGAATACGTTTGTATTGTCGCCCGTACCTATCAACAAAAATGATATCCTTCCCCATAGAAATTTCTTAAGAGAATAAGTAAAGAACCTTGTCCTTGCTTAATTCGTTTGGGTAGGGTTCTTTGCAACGAAAGTAAGAGACTATTCCCTCAGTCTCATGCTTGTAAATCCCCACATTCTCATTATAAGTAGAGACCCTGGTTGTTTTCTTATCATACATAAAAAGAGCTCCGGGTCGATCAATGTTTGGAGGCGATTCTTGAGTTTCTGAAACCATTTTTCCTTTTTCCATGTTATCTCCATATCTATTGTAATCCTCAGGGTTACTAACTATCACATATTGGTTCCCCTTTTTGTCTCGGAATCTATTTCCATCATCATAGAGTCGAATTATCTCTAGTCTCTGAGAAGGCCTTTCTTCAATACAAATACACTTGCATCCTCGATAGTCAGAATAAACTAGGGCTCCCCTCGAGTTTGTTCCTTCTAAGAAGATGATAGTGAACTTGGAATCGTTCAAAGGATTTAGGGAGGTGCTTCCTCCTGGCATTGGTCCTTCATCGGAGAAACCTCCTGGTTGTTGACTACCCATCATGAAGAAGGACTTATCTGATGAAGTGTCAGTATCACTACCCTCCTCAATGATCGGTGCTAGTGGATCTAGCCTTGCCTAAGTTACACTCTCCTCGGTGGACACTAAGCTACCCTGATCACCTACCACATTTTGATCTCTAAGAATGTGTCTTCCTGATCTTAAATTTATCAAACTTAGCAGTGCAATTTATCACAAATCCAACCACTCACCTGACAAAGGATCAGTTTCCGCACAACTTCTTGCTTTGCCCGTTGAATATACCTGTACACAAGCGTTTAATTTCGGCAATCGAATCAAAGCATTTAACAGCTAGAGGTGGTCTTAGTAATGATTGGTATAATTGGAGGGTTAACCTCAACCACTTTTGTAGTTTATACACTTCTGATGTTCTGATTAGGTCTGCTAATCTGGAACTGTACTTCCCTCGGATGTTGGTCAATGTACCGGGAAAGTCTTAATTCTGTCTTCCAAACTTGAGCCACAGCTTCCCCTTGATGTCAGCAACCCAGTGCTATGCATAGATTTTGGTTTGGATTTCAAAAGACCCCAATTTTAGCTATCCTAGCCTTTTTCAGTCAAAAATGCTAAAGTCTGCTTAAAACCCAATTTTCTCACCCAATTGAGATGAAACCTTTCTTAAGCACTCAATAAATCATGCAGATCATGTTCATGCAGCCATCCTGTGGTTTTGGTCTTAAAATAATGCCTTAGCACAATGTGGGTAGGATGTCTGGCAATTTCTGTCTATCTGGCCTTATCCTGTCAAGATATGGTTAAGCTTCCATTTTCCAGGTGAAAATAGGGTAAAACCTACCTTCTAAACACACTGGTCAACTCAGAATTTCAAAATTTCCACCAGATCACCTTGTAGACATCCTATGCGTAGGATGTCTCCTGGCTTAAAATTTAATTTTTTCCTGACAGAAATGCTCATGATGCTCTACAGCTCCCTCAGAAATACTCACAGAAACTTTTGAGCTTCACTTCAGCTTTCAAACACTCTTTTGTGTCTTTTACAACCTTATGATGAACCTAACAGCAAGTATAGCATGCATGAAGTGCTCGAGATCATAAATCATGATGTCCTACTTACCCTACTCCTACTCATCATGTGAAATGGTGATAATGGTGTCTTGGTTGCTTCCTGGCCTCTCTAGACTCTCAAGCTCTCCTTTCACCCCCTCTACCACTCCAACTCCTACTCTCTACACCACAACTCAACTAATTACCTAAAAACTATCTAAGTCTACCTAAGTCGAAGGATCAAGGCCGGACACTCGTTCCCTAGACTCCTCCTAAGACCTGGAGAGTCCTCCACCTTCTGATCCTTTCTAAATGTAAAACGAGACTCCGGCAAGCCAGAGAATCCCTATCCTCAAGGACTAATCTTGGTCACCTACCTAGGGTTTTCATCCCCAGCAGCGGCGCCAATGTTGGCCGATACGCCGCAGTGGACGTCAGCACAGCGAAAACTCACCTAACAAGATTTGTCAGCTATGGACGAAGCTTGACCCGCAGGCACATGGAAGCAAGCATAGGGTGTCAACCTACACTCGACCGACTCTCGACTAATTCCTACAGAGGTCTCTACCCAATGTATAAGCTACAACCTTCAGGAGTGCATAAGATGAGATTTCCTACAACGCTTTCAAGATCCAAATACCCATCAAACATTCTCGAAACGCCACAGAACTTGAAGGAGACCCTATTAACACCAATAGGTCGCTCTCCCTAAGGTCCATGAACCAAAGTCCCAACCCTAAACACTTGGTGCAAAATCACGTAGGATGTCTGGTCAAAATTTGCAGGTCGTCGTTTTCGAAAACTAAAGTTCCTAATGTGTAGCTCTACTCAATGCGAACGCGTGGATATGCTGAAATGTGAAAAAAGACAACGTATGCTCATCGAATCACCAGATGTAGCTCGTGGATCGAGTTCGCAAAACCAGACCGTACACCCGCAATGTAGGTATTGGAGCGTAGCTCTTGTCGGGGGCAACACGCTGCACTTCTCCACACTCAATTCCGACTACCGGTGCGTGCGTAGCGTCAAGATGAAACTCTTACTCTCTCTTGTACACAATACGCTGACTCATAGACAGAACTTTTTAAAAATGACAAAGGGTTTTTCTTCATTAAGGTCAAAAGTGGTATAAATACCTTACAATCTCAAACCCTAATGTTCCAATTTAACCATCTACCCAATCTAAATGTCAAAATTGGGATACAATTCGAAAACTTCTGTAAGCCCCACTATTTACAAAGGTGAAATGTCAGGTTTTCTCAATTAAAGAATAATTACAAAAAAATAATATTCCACCAAGCAATCATTCTCCGTAGGGTGTGTCCAGCTGCTAACACTTTTACCTTCACATCTTGGGCCACTCCCAAACATCGAGCTTTGGCATGGATGGCCATCCTCATCCGAACATTCGACCTGACCATAGACTTGATGCCTATATCTTTCATAGCAAATTCCATTATCACACAGACTTGGGCACTGCCATCAATATAGGTTTGCACTTTTTTCTTCCGTTTCCACCAAAACCTCCACCACTCGAAGCACATCCGTGGGACTCCCCACCCTTAAGGCCAGATTCTGCACTGCATGTGCACCACCTCTTGCACGGGGTAGCCTTGTACTAACACTAGTCGACCATTGTCTCCTCAATCTGGGGTTCAATGCAAGAAGTTGTCCAAAAGTGATATTAGCTTTTTGTTTTTGAACGTCACTCACCAGATCATATTCGGGGTGACCTCATCCTAGCTGAAAATATGTCTGCTTGATCTTCGGTCGCCGTCTATCTACTTGGCTCAGGTTGTTCTTTCCTCTCATCCACTTTCTCTTTCCCATTCCTAGCTCTGGCTTCCTGCTCAGTTTCAGTCTCCCTATCTCCTCTTGCTCTTTTATTGGCCATAACATCAACCTCATGCCAATCAACCCCTATAATGTTCACTCTTTGCACTTCATCATGACCTGGCGGAACCGGTGGTGCCTGATTTTCAATAGCTTGCTACTCCTTTTGACCATTAAATTGTGTTTGTCCTCTGTCTGGACCAAATAGAGGGTGCATGCCACCTCTTTCTCTTGGCGGATGAGGGCACTCTGGAGCATATTGGCCCTCTTCTCTGCAATTATAACACCTACGAGGTAGCTGCCTGGCCCTACCTCTTCCTGCTCTTGGATGTCCTTTGTCCATCACACTCAAGCGTAATTCTTGCATTTGCTCACTCAAATTTGGACAGTACGTACCCATTGTTGAGGAATTGTTGCCGCCCCTCATTTCCCTTGGTTGTCCACTTGAGCTTCCTCCCTTGGAGTTGGAGCAGGGTTCGGGACCATCAACTCGTACCCCAATTGGCCTTGCTCGATTTTCTTTTTTATTTTCTTTCTTTTGGCCTGAGCAATAGCAACAGCCCCATTGTAATTTTTCGGGCTTTCAAAATCCACCTTTTCTCTAACATTGGGATGCAAACATGCCATGAACTTCTCTAACTTGACAATTGCATGGCAACTGCAAAATCCCTCCAATGCTCTTCAAAATGGGCGAGAAAACGCCAAATTCTTTGTTCACATCCTGCTTCAAATTCTTCAATTTTGACAGGAGATACCTCTTTTCAAAAGTCCTGTAGAAACCAAGTCCACAATGCTGGCTCAATTCGCCTTCCAAAGCATAGAACCAAATATTTGCCCTTCCTTGCATCAGGAGTGGAACCGTGTGCATCTTGTTATCCTCTGTAGGCATATGCAATGACTGCATATATAACTCAAAGTCGGCCATCCACTCCTCCGGATCTTCTTCTCCGGTGAAAATCGGACCATGCCCTCTTGTTGCCATCTTTCCTTGATGAAAAAACTTCTTGATTTCTTGGATCAAATCCGAAGAGCAATCAGATGCTCCTCCGTGGGGGCACCAGAAGATGGATGGGGGGAAATGGGAACACACCCAGCACAAAATAGCAAGCCTCTCTATAGCCCAAGATAACCATTGCACCCCGGTCCACTAGAGTTCACCTTTAAAACTTGAAAATTTGTCTACAAATCTTGCACATGATCGTGCACACACAACCTTTACACTAACCTAGCCTGATGTCAGCTCCCACACAACACAAACCACTCTCTCTTTCTCTCCCACTCACACCATAGGTCCGGAGAGGCACACACTTCTCAAACCGGCACCACACATTAAGGATAGAGCAAAGACGAGAAGGCGAAAATAGAGGAAAGAGATGACACCAAGCTCGGCTATGGCTTCCTTCAATTAATGACCAAAAAAGTTACTACAACTCCAAGAATTCTTTGCCATCACATGGCTTAGTCGTCTCCAATACGACGAGCAACAAGGGGTTTAATAGATCGCCGATGCCGCCTCGGAATGGCTCCCCTCTTGAGAACGCAAACAAGAGGGTCATTGTTAGCTTGAAAAGATGTCAAGAGCTCCTCTGCACGGCCATTGGAGGCTTCCTTCTCAAGCCCTAAACCCAAAAAAAAATATGCCCTTCCGTGCCCGAGGAGCACCTCCTCTTCTTCTTCTTCCTCGCTCAAAAACAACCCCTCTCCCATGCAAAAGGTTGACCTCTTACTTGGCGTGTGGGAGTCCTCTTCCACTTTTAGCCTTTTTTTTCTATTTTTAGAATGCTTGGTTTTGCATGTGATGCACCCCACCCCCCCCGTCCATCTTGCCTTGAGCCCCACACTACCCATGTGCCCTCCCTCTTCAAGCGGGGCACCAAACTGCACTGTACGTGCACCCCAACCTTGCTCTCAAGAAACTTTGGCCCGGTTTGGCGGGTGAAGACACCCTAGCGGGGTGCCACATCATCACTTCCCTGTGTGCCAGTGGTGCCTCCACAACCACCTACGGATGCCGGCGCTTGGCCAAAACTGCCCCCCATCACCTTGCTCGGCCGCGAGCTGCGCCACAGGTGCCACCCTACGAGTTGCCATAGCCAACGAGCTCCCCAAGTGCTCATGCCCATGTGATTTTTTAGGGGAGTCCATATTGCCGCATATACACCCCCAAATCTCTGCTTTCGAGTGCGCATGTGGGTTCACCACGTAGCCGCACCGTAGAGCTCCCCTCTCCTTAGTCCTCCAAGGCCCAAATGGCACACTATAAAAACTCAAAAAACTCCATTTTTTACCCCGACTTCATACGCTTGCCACCTATGGGTTCCAACTCCCATTCCTAAGAAATTGAATCCTTATGCAAGCTGCCATCCTTGTCTTGAGCATGCGCAGACCTCGCCATCTTCTGACTTTCCCGGGCACTCCAATGAGCACGCCAAAATTGAAAAAAAGATCTGGTATCACTTCACTGCAATCGCACTCAACTATCGTAACTTATAGACACGGACTACATTTGAGGCTTTGTAACTTCCTGTAGCCTTCACTTGCCACATAGAACACATACAATCCTTGGAGGGGCTCCAGAACCATCACATGGCACATCTCTCAAGGCGGCCAAAACCTAGCCCCCGATAAAACTTTGACTGGCCGTATCTTGGCCTCCAGGACTCAGATGGCCGATCTGAAAGGATGGACACGCTCCATAAATCAAGTATTGTGCGCCCATAGCTCCAAACTGGCTCGGACCACCTGGCATCTCTTGAACTATCCGTCTCAGTTCTGCAACCACCTCCAACTTCAAAGCCCCATATCTTGCACATTGTAGCTCCATTTGACAAGCCGTCTAGACCTGTTCCTTCATCACTTCAAGCTCTACACGTCTGGGCCAAAAAAAAGCACTTTGATCACCCTTCTTCTTCCACCCTGTTAGGCCCTATCTAGAGCCCTTTTGGCTGAGAAAACCACATAAAGCCTACATTTCTCCTGTCACTTGCCTGCCCAGGCTCTTTCCATCTGCTCTAGCTCTTTCCTATGCATCTCTAAGCATATACCTCACTGCCTGTGCCCTCTGTCAAGATCAACACACTTTGGCTGCACCAACGCCTACAACATTCATTGTTGCTTTCCCTTTGTAGTCTGGATTTTTAGCATAATGTTGGTGTAGATGGTCTCTCCCACAACCATCACAGAATACAAATAACTCTATTTGTGGATCCTTGTTTAGATAGCCTCATGCCCAATGGTCACCTCCACATTCATAGCATGGACCTTCTTGTTTCATAGATGGTGATCTAGCCAATGGTTATTCTAGATTGGTAAGAATGTTCTTCGAACCATATTCTTGATTGGCTATGAACATGAGCCTATTTGCATCCATGGAGTATTGATTTTTCATGGGTTGTGGCACATGTGTTGGTTGAGTGTAGTTGACTACTACTCTACCTTCATTTAGAAGAGGTGGTTGTTGCCCTGGCACACGTTGTGGATTTGGTTGAGTGCTACACCATGGAGTGGGATGATCCCCTCCACAAGTATTACATCTCCTCAATTAAGGTTGTTGCACATTTAGGTTATGTTTGTAGCCTTGGTTTATTCTTCTAATCACCCCCTCAACCACTTGATCAATGATTGGTTCCCAAGGAGTTTGAACATCTCTCTTTGTTGTTAATTCTCTCTTCGGAGATGAGACACTACTAGTCGCATTGTTTGTATCTTCAATCACCTCCATGTAGGCCTTACAATTGTCAACTAGATATAGAGCTTCTCTAATGACTTGCTCAAACGTCGTGCATCGTTTTAGATGTAGGTACTTTTTTAGAGTTTCATTCCTCAAGCCCTCTATGAAGAGAACTGATAATCTCTCATCTTGGTGGTAGCTCTCTCACAATACATCTGTCTATATACTATTTGAAGCAAAGTAGAGCTTCCTTACTTTTTTGTCCTTTTTTTGTTTAAAAGCTTAGATTTGGGACACTGTATTGTGCTTGATTCCCCTTTTCGAGAACTCTTTTTGTGACTTCTTGTAAGAGTTTTTCTATGTTTAGAAAATCATCTCTTTTTAGTGGTTGGAACCATGTCAAAGCAGTTCCTTCTAATGTCATTCCAAATCCTGCAATCTGTTCAGCCCTCAAAACTTGTTTGAAGAGTGAGACATGAGCATATGGATCCCCTGACCCATTGTACTTTATTTTAACACATTGAGCCACTTGATATATTCATACATATATACCATCAAAACTTTCACTCTGTTGGCATTTGTATACATAAATGCATAGAGGTTCTTATGGGTGGTCAAATCTCTAGCATAGAGCTCTACACACTTGTAGAAGATATATGGATCCCCGTTTGTGAATCTGTACATGCCCTCATGAGCATAATCTGTAAGCACCTTCATGAATTCTAGGTATTCTCCCAATCCCCTCTTGTCGGCATTGCAACGTTTTCCATGTCTTTGAGTGGAGTAGAGAACCCTGGTGGTGGATGATTTGTCATCACAAAGGCTCACTCAAAACTCTCAAGATAGTACTTGACAAGCCCACTTTGGCTTAGTGCAACTTATCCCCTTTTTGGGGGGGTTTCTAATCATCGAGCAAAAAAAATTGAGCGAAGATAAATCCAAGCAGATTGATACAAGAGCAACAATATGGAAAGAAAAAAATTATGCCATACACATTACTTTCACTACCACGAACCTGACACTTAATCGATTAAAAAAGAGATTTTAGAACCAATATGAAAATTGAATACTCGAGACACGCAATCATTTCATACTTGAAACATATATAATTCAATTTCATGTGCCATACCTCCTCTCAAAAATAGCCCACCAAAAATTTGGCACATAGATTTTGCAAAATAGTCAACACACAACCTCATGAGCCTCATTAGGAAAGAAATGGACTCATTTTTGGGCCTTTTAGCTCTAGTGAGAGAATGCTTCTAAGCCAATAGGAAGAAGGCTAACGTTACGTTGAAAAGCCTTTCGTCTCATTTTTTAAAATATCCATGGAAAACATTTTGGTGAAATTATCATTGCCATGAGAAAAGTGAGGCGTTTGATAATGACATCTTGCACAAGCGCCAAGTGCCTTTTTATGACCAGCTGTTGCTATCTTACACAAGCATCAATCACCTTTTTATGAGGTACTCGCAATTCAAATTCAAACGGGTTGTACTTGATAGCGATTGATATGTACTATTGAAGACTGTGAAGGGGTCAGAATCAAGCGAATAAAGGCCCATGAGGGGTCTTGGGGCCCTCTATTTGCTTGGTTCTAACCTCATGATGCCCTAGGCTTAAATTGTATCTTGAGCTAGAGACGTCGGATTTTAGTGTTTTAAAGTGCTATCCTAAGGTTTTTGGACGTTCCGGATGCATCCGTGGTATTCTTTTTGTACTTTGAAAAAAAATCTCTTATGTGTTTTCTCTCATCGCATATCACATCACTCATTAAGATTCATGGACATGGATTTTGGTGCACACTTAAGTTGGACTCTCGAAAAGCATTTTATGTGAGCATGCATTTAAGTGATCAAGCAAACGTTTACGTATGTACTATGAGAAATAGAATTTCAAAAAACTAGTATTTTTCAAGATTACATCTCTCTATGTTGAGTAGTTGGTGTTTCTTACAGGGCCCAAAATTGAGTCCAACTTTCTCCTAATGACAATGCTATATGAGAGCCTCCTAAATCTTGAAACAACTCCACTTTTGTAAGAGAGGAAAAACAAGTTCCTAAAGCAAGCAGAAACAAGTGCACTCTCGCTCTCTCTCCTTTCAACTTCGCAGTGCAGCATCCGTGAGTTGCCCTCACTTTCCCCTTGCCATCAAGACGTGGATGCACCCACTGCAACTACGTTGATGATGTATGCAGTGGCAATGATGAAGTGATGTGCCCAATGCATGATGAACTCAAGCAACCCAACTGCCTCGTGACCATTTGAACCAGAGTATCGAGGTATGAGTTTTCTACTACTTTTTACCATACTTGACTAACAATTAACCCATGCAATTAACACTAGTATTGTAATGGCCCACAAAAGTGGTTGGTGCCCTTAAAGTGGCTCATGCCTAGATTCTAGTATTTTAAGCATAACTTTTGCATATGACAAAAAATTAAACTTCACGAAACTCTTTGAACATTTTGTTAGGATGTGTCTAAGACATGAGAGTCATTATGTAAGCAATATAGAAGTGTGATAGGCTCATTACATACATATCAAGGGAATTTTCAAATTAAGAAGTGTGAGTCTGTAATTCAAAAACAAATTGGTCTGCCATTGAATCAATTCAATAAAATTATACACATTTTTTTAAATTAGTCTTTAGAGATGGGCATGCAAGAAACACAACTTCAACCCTTGATTTATTTTCTTGACATTTTTTATCAACTCATACTGTGTGCTGTGCAAATTTGCCTCAGATGGTAATTTGTTTAGACATTTTAATAGCTATTGAATTTTTTTTATATAAAAGCCTATTAAAACCACAAAAGTGAAAAATATAATTAAAATGGAGTTCGTTTCCAAGAATTTAGCAAATCCTTATACAAGCCAATTAAATTGATTGAGAGGCTATTAACATATCTATATGTCATAGATTTGCCTGACCTTGTGGTAATTGATTGTTGTCTTCTAGATTTGTGAACATAGCTGCTAACATGCATGAGGTCTTAGAACATATTTTAAGGGAGGAGTCCAAGACAAAATCGACATTGCAAGGTATTTCAAGAAAAGTTAGTAAAAGGGTTGTAGCAAGCTCTACTTTTCTAGCTACCAAAAATTCTTGTCTCGCTTAAGTTCCATGGCATCTTGTGTAGCATTAGCTTCTAAGCTGCCTCTTAATTCTCTAAGACCTATTAATTGAAAATTCAAGGATAAAATAAAGCTTGAAGAGGTTCCTTGTAGAGACCTCCAAAAGGATGCTTGATCTGCTCATTTTGCTTCTAGAACCACTTTTTGTGAGGACAATTTCTTGCCTAACTAGTCTTTTGCAATCATTAAATAGAAGCAATCCGTAAATGAAAGTTCTATTGCACAGGAAAGGCCCAAGTCTCAGGTGCATTTTCCTGCTTCATGGAGAGGTAAATTCATGAAGAAACAATTTCCTAAAATCTCCTATATGGTGAGTGCTCACACTGCTGCAAACACCCAGGGTCCTAGGATATCCAGGCCAAGATTAAAGAATCTTTTAGTCCTGTTGGGTATGCAAGCCCAGGTTTTTCTAGCTCGTGGGCACAGTCTCCTATAGCATGCAGGTTAGTCCAGTTGCAAGTTAAGTCATGCATGGCAATTTTTGCCTTTATATGTAGGGTTAATCTTACAAGCAATCTATCAATCAAAATAGCTTGTTTTTGCTCTCTCACTTGCAGTGTCAATCTCTCTCTCTCTCTCCTCTCTTGTTCTCTGCTTTCCTGTACGTCCATCCAAACCATGTCCCTACTCCGACATCACCTGCCTTAGCTGCCCCAACACATGGTATCAGAGCTCCCATGCGAGTCCTTGGTAGGCGTGCATATCAAAAGGGGCCTGTTGAACTACTGCAAACAGTGAGACACCAGGCAAGGAAAACACAAGTATCTCAAGAGGGAGCCCAGGTCGGCTAAGGCGCTGTAGGCGGGGAGTAGGCGCTGCAAGCAAGGTGAACCAACAGCATCTCAAAACGCTCATTGGCAAACAGAGCTTTTGAAAAGCTGCCTTGGGCTAAGAAGGGCATATCAAAATGCTGCCCTTGGAGTTAGTAGTCATAAGCTTTGCATATCAAAACGCCTCCTCTTGAAGGCATTCAAGACTAGTGCACAGTTTTTCAAGCTTTTCAAAACGCTGTCTTTTGCAGAGGTAGTTGGTGTGCATTCTTTAAGCCTTTCAAAATTCTACTACAAAGCATAGAGCTATCGAGGGTGCATTGCCAAATGCCCTTGTCAATGGTGATGTCTATAGCCGTAAAGGTGGTGCTTGGTAGCGATGGTGGAATGTTTTTTGCATATCAAAATGCCCCTATACACGGTCTAATAATGTTGTCAACATCTACTTTTGTCGGTTTGATTCCTTCCACAAAAAATCATTGCAAGAAGCTAGAATTTGTGCTAGTTTGTTCATTGGTAGAACAAACACTTGGTAGCAATTGCAAAGGGCATTACTTCGTTATCCCACTTTGTATGATTTGGTAAGAAAGTGTCTACATGAGCAGGAGCCATCCAAAATTTTTGATGGGTACATTGGAATATTGATACACATAGAGCATGCAACAAGTTCAAGTATATCAAAAACGACGTTTTGCTTCGAGAACCAAGAGGTACATCAATAGATGCAGAACATCCAGATTTGCTTCGAGATTGCAGTACAAGTTTTCACACATTATTTTACCAGTTCAGTGTTATAGTCTTGTTTTGTCATATACTTTCCAATCAAAGCCTCTTTTTACATTATTTGTTGTCAGTTATTGCCATGCAGTCAAAATTTTGTACAGCGTTATAGACACTACAACAAATACAAGTGATAAGACCGCCCTTTGTTGTTTTGGTTGAGTTCTGGTCTGTCTCACACTGATGGTTGTTTGAGGGAAGTACACACACACACCTATGCTATAGTGAAGGGGGGGACTTCTACTCATGGTTTCAGGTGAATGAACTTTGCCATGGTCTGTCTATCTCGCGTCCATTGTTAGTGGTTTGGGGTGGAGGGGGGGGGGGGGGATTGTTGGGTATGCAAGCCCAGGTTTATCTAGCTCGTGCGCACAATCTCCTATAGCATGTAGGTTAGTCCAGTTGCAAGTTAAGTCATGCATGGCAATTTTTGCCTTTATATGTAGGGTTAATTTTACAAGCAATCTATCAATCAAAATAGCGTGTTTTTGCTCTCTGTCTTGCAGTGTCGATCTCTCTCTCTCTCTCTCTCTCTCTCTCTCTCTCTCTCTCTCTCTCTCTCTCTCTCTCTCTCTCTCTCTCTCTCTCCTCTCTTGTTCTCTGCTTTCCTGTACGTCCATCCACGCCATGGCCCTACTCCGACATCACCCACCTTAGCTGCCCCAACACGTGGTATCAGAGCTCCCAGGCAAGTCCTTGGCAGGCATGCATATCAAAAAGGGGCCTTTTGAACTACTGCAAATGGTGAGCCAGCACGCAGGGAAAACGCAAGCATCTCAAGAGCCTTGGGCTAAGAAGGGCATATCAAAACACTGCCCTTGGAGTTAGCAGTCATAATCTTTGCATATCAAAACGCCTCCTCTTGAAGGCATTCAAGACTAGTGCGCAATTTTTCAAGCTTTTCAAAACGGTGTCTTCTGCAGAGGTAGTTGGTGTGCAATCTTTAAGCCTTTCAAAATGCTACTATAAAGCATAGAGCTATCGAGGGTGCATTGCCAGATGCCCTTGTCAATGGCAATGTCTATAGCCAGCAAGGTGGTGCTTGGTAGCGGTGGTGGCATGTTTTTTGCATATCAAAATTCCCCTATACACGGTCTAATAATGTTGTCAACATCTACTTTTGTCGGTTTGATTCCTTCCACAAAAAATCATTCCAAGAAGCTAGAATTTGTGCTAGTTTGTTCATTGGTAGAACAAACACTTGGCAGCAATTGCAAAGGGTATTACTTCGTTATCCACACTTTGTATGATTTGGTAAGAAAGTGCCTACACGAGCAGGAGCCATCAAAAATTATTGATGGGTACATTGGAATATTGATACACATAGAGCATGCAACAGATTCAAGTATATCAAAAATGACGTTTTGCTTCGAGAACCAAGAGGTACATCAACAGATCAGAACATCCAGATCTGCTTCGAGATTACAGTACAACTTTTCACACATTATTTTACCAGTTCAGTGTTATAGTCTTGTTTTGTCATATACTTTCCAATCAAAGCCTCCTTTTACATTATTTGTTGCCATGCAGTCAAAATTTTGTACAGGGTTATAGACACTATGTTACCAACGGCTAAAACAGGCTACACTATTTATGCACCAAGTTGTGCACAGTATTTACTTTTCATTGTATAGGGCTTGGGCTCATTTAGGAGTTCCAAAGTTGTATGAGTCTAGGCTAGAGAGCTCACTTTATCCCATAGTTGAAGGGTTTGAGGCCCAAAACTATAAAAGAGCCCTATGTTTAATGAGAGGTCATTCTTGAGTGGTCCTTTTGAGAACTCTCTCCCTAGAGGAGGTCTTGATGGCCTAGCCTTTGAGCTTAATGCCCATGCTTAGAAGGCTAGTGCTAATCACATGTAATTAGTGTAATCCTCTCTTAATTAATCTAGTCTTCATTATGTTGTCAATCATGTTTATCTACTTTCCTTCATTGTTTTGAAGTGTTGATCTTCTCTAATCTAACTCTTACTTATGCTAAGCTACTCCGATTAGTGGAGTCCTTATCTAACTCTCTCGATTAAGCGAAGTGGGCGAACTCGTGATTGAGGGATTAGAGTTGTCCTCTAATGGTGTACTTGTGTGTGTATAGGTTTAAGAAGCCTTGAGTTTAATTTGATTATGTGTGACTTGATTTGGACACCATGATGGGCATGGGTGGGGTGGCCGACTTGAATGCGATCTTGTGTGCTTAATCGTCAATGCATGTAATTAGAGTTGTGCTTGAGAGATTCCAAGATTAGTGTGTTTCACTTCGTTGCTTGATGTGTGTAGATGTTTGCTTGAATCAATGCTTGATGTGCGATTAGCATTAGTTGTTTGGGATGATTTCTATTTTCATTGGAGGATACACGCTCTTGAATCCTCTCAATCTTTGCATCCGATGACTCTCTCGCACATTCTTTGTGTGATGCCTCCAAGCCCTAGCCGGGTCATGCTCTCTCTCTCCGGATTGATAGATTTTGTGGGAGATTTCCTATGCTATGGCGAGCCTCCAACACACTACCACAAATACAAGTGGTAAGACCACCCTTTGTTGTTTTGGTCGACTCGAGTTCTGGTCTGTCTCACACTAATGGTTGTTTGAGGGAAGTACACACACACACACACCTATGCTATAGTCAAGGGGGGGACTTCTACTCATGGTTTCAGGTGAATGAACTCTACCATGGTCTGTCTGTCTCGAGTCCATTGTTAGTGGTTTGGGCTTGAGGGGGGGGTTGTTGGGTATGCAAGCCTAGGTTTGTCTAGCTCGTGGGCACAATCTCCTATAGCATGCAGGTTAGTCCAGTTGCAAGTTAAGTCTTGCATGGCAATTTTTGCCTTTATAAATAGGGTTAATTTTACAAGCAATCTATCAATCAAAATAGCGTGTTTTTGCTCTCTGGCTTGTAGTGTCGATCTCTCTCTCCCTCTCCTCTCTCGTTCTCTACTTTCCTGCACGTCCATCCATGCCATGGCCCTACTCCGGTATCACCCGACTTAGCTGCCCCTACGCGTGGTATCAAATCTCCCAGGCGAGTCCTTGGTAGGCGTGCATATCAAAAGGGGCCTATTGAACTACTGCAAATGATGAGCCAACAGGTAGGGAAAACTCAAGCATCTCAAGAGGGAGCCCAGGTCGGCTAAGGCGTTGTAGGCGGGGAGTAGGTTCTGCAAGCGAGGTGAACCAACAGTATCTCAAAACGCTCATTGGCAAAGAGAGATTTTGAAAAGCTACCTTGGGCTAAGAAGGGCATTGTTTGGTGGATATAGGCGCATACAGGCGTATGCACACCAAACCCTATGGACACTCTATTATTTTGAAGAAATCCATGTAATTGAGCCTAAGATGAGTTGTAATCATGATGTGATTAGACAATACCCTCTTTATTTCTCTGAGTCTACACCGTTGTAAGAGGCCGGATGGCCATGGGAAATCCCCCTAACTTTTAAAGTCAAAACCCTTAGTTTTGAAGAAAGAAGGATCATTAGCTTGAAGAAGGAAAATCGTGCACTGTGGAGGCTTCTTGTGACTACAACTTGTAATCTTCTTTTCTCCTAAGCTCGTAATCAAAATTCTATTCCGAATAGCACATTGTGTTCCTTGTCTCTTGCTCTACAATCTAAGTGTAATCATTTTCCATTCTGCTCTGGTTCGCAACGTATTGTTTGTGAGCTAAATGCATTGATTTGGGGGTTAAAATGGTTGTTTTTTGATGTTTTGACCATGGATAAGTGTTTCTATGATTAAGGAAGATCTTTCCAAGTACTTATGTTTTAGTTTTCTGCACATTTTTTGTGATGGATCGTGATTTATGTACCTTCCTAGATGGTGACAGAACTTGGTAGGACAGTGAGCCCATAAGTGTTGGGATACCTCTCCTTAAGTTTCGTGGCATTCCGGATTCGTTTGGATACCGAAAAGGCGTGATGACGTTAAGTGGTGAGATTGGATGCATACTGATTGTCTGACTAGGAAGTGGTTGATTTGCTTTTGTCGTAGAACGAGTAGCCCCTGAGTTCACTTTGGTGAGATTTACACTCTCATTAAGTCTTCGTGCCCCATCCCGAGTCGCTTCCTTGCATATTGACATTATGTTAGTGCAAAAGAGCTATGCTGTAGACGTTCGTCGCAGCGACCCGCTAACATTGGCGCCATTGCCGGGGAAACTGATCCTTAGGTGGTGAGTGACTTATGTACAAAAAAACAAAAAATCTCCCTTCAAGTCCGTTCCGCTTACCCATAGACAATGAAGCAGCTAGACGTAGGTTTAGTGCTTGATAGAGACTTGAGTCCGAGACTAGCCAGTTCTATTCCTTAAGAGCAAAGAAAGTTGTGAGTGAGGTACAAGATAGTGTTTTGTTCTTTGATTTTTTCACATGCTTGGAAAGGGTTGTTCCACCACACACCTTGTTGTTATTTTCGTATTGTTAAGTTCAGTTATGTTTGCATATTAATTTTAGTTATAGGAGTAGGTTAGGAAAAAAATTACACCATCATTTGTGGCCAAAAGGATCGAGGAAAAAACTATCAAAAACCTTATTTTGGTGTTGAAGACCATAACTCTAAAAAGTTAAGAAGTGATGGTCAGAGCTTCAAAACTGGACCAAACCCAGTAAAACTTTCAAGAAGGGGATAAAAACACTTGTTGGAAAAGACTGTGCAAAAAACTACCAATTTGCTTGCCAAACATGGATCGCGGTCCATGTTTTTTTTGGCAGAATGTGCTAAAATTATTTCCTTTGCTTAGGACAAGCTGTCAGGCATCAGAACCTTGAGTTTGGTGAGAAAAAGAGGGCTCGAAGATCATGAAAATCAAAAGATTGGGGTGGGCAGACCAAAACCTTGGAAAAAAGGAAAAATAGGGAAAACTGAACTTTTATTTGCCCAAATCCAAAAAGGAATGAGAATTGGGACCAACTAGAAGCAAGGAATCAACAGAACCAAATTTCATGCCCAGGTGCTTCCCACCATGAATCGTGATCCATGTTCCAGGTAGACATTTGACAGTAAGATTTGACCAGTGTACTCCTGATTACTAATTGAACACCTTTTCCAAAAGGAGCCATAGACAAAAAGTGAAAAAAGTTGGTCAAAATACTAGGAAAGGAGTGGTTTGCAAAAAACCGCAAAAAAGACACAAAATCCTGCTTCTCACTTGGAAAAAACTGATCAAATCCAAAAAGACTTGGGGAATAGCATCATCATACCTTGTGTGATCATCTCACAAAGTGTCAGTCCAAAATCTTGCCAAACATGGATCACGATCCATGTACCTTTTTGGAAGTTTGAGATGATAAAAGACAAGCAGGGAAGTGATAACAATTGGAGTACTTTATCTTAAAGGACCCTTATCAAAAAATTTCAAAAAGAGGGCAAAAGGTGGCAAAAATCAAATCAAAGGGGAAACCACTAAAATAAACCCTAAAACTGACTTTTGTCTGTCCAAAAAAGCTTTAAGGCATTCAAAAACCATATAGTCAGCATCACTAGGCCAAGGGCTAGCTGGGGGGACAAAATTTAGTGTATTTTGACACAAAGGAACATGGATAGCGATTAGTGTTTCCCTGACACAAATTGATACCAAACTAGTACCATAGCTAGAGGGCATCACAGAGAGTCTAGTGGTCCTTCCAGAGTTGAAATTGGATGCAAGAAACCATTCCAATAGCTCATAACTGACAGAAGCTCAGGCAAAGTGACAAAATCAATTTAGCCTCCAATCCAGAGATTCATTTTTAAAAAAATTGGTACTAGAAGACCTCTTCATCATGTTAAATCTGATGATAGAAACAAAAGTTCAATTGGCTTCTCAACATAAATCGTGATCCATGTACCTCTGAGTCAGAACAGAGACAGAAACTTACCATACAAGGCGCTAGTCCATAGCAACCTGGTGCTTCTTTCAAAATTGAAATTGGATCGAAATTCTTGAGGTTGTGTAGGAAATTGTGTGCTAAGTTTTGTTGAACAAAAGCAAGAACTAACAAGAACGGCTGTAAGCTTACAGCTATCACAAGTAAATTCTTAACAGGTTGCAGGTACTAGAAGATACTACCCAGCAATCAAGATCAAATGGGAGATTCAAACTATTCAATGAGGTAACTCGGTTTGGATTTTTTTATTACCAATTCTTCATGAATCTGCAATCAGGAAGTTGTACCAGAATAGGAATCCCAACATCTTTGATCAAGGGAGTAATCACTCGACGGAAGAAAGTGTGAATTAGAGACCACTGTCGCCTTTGAAACCCATTTTAGAGGAGAGTTTCTTTGACACTTCGTCTGAGAGATCATACGGCCTCATGACTGAAGATTCTAACAAGTCAAACCCTAAGGGAACAGCTTCGATGGGTGCAGGTCCTTCTCAGCCTACATCTGATGTGAAATTGTTGTATTTGAAGTTTCAATTTGAAAATGTGCTTAAAGCCAAAATCTTAAGGATGGAATGGACCGCTACTGTGTTAAGGTGGAAAATAAGCCGAGCGAGTCCAGAGACCTTGTAGATGTTGATTATGACGGGGATAGATATTTTAACCGAGAGGGAATGATGTACCTAGTGGTTCATAACCCTTTTATTGTGGATAAATGGGGAATGACGAGCACCAAGGACAAAGTAGATAATGAGTTGGCCGATGCACCACCCAAAATGGAGAAACAAAACGCGGTACTCAGACGCACCAATGAGATAGAGCGCCTTAACACAGACAACACATATGTGGGACTTTATAAGTTCAATAATGGAGAACAAACACTCTATTACAGATGTGACAAGCCCCGCATCAAAGAATTAACAGACCGGAAGAACTTGTATGTTTATATGTACACAGAGGGCAGAAGTATTCAAGTGGTCATAATGGACAAGCATGGCCAAAAGTACTCTCCAATGGATCGAAAAGAGTTAGAGAGATATACATATTTTGGAGGACCACTCCACCAATACTACATAAATTTGGAAGAGGTAAAAACCACGACTTTTCACATCAGACCTGAGACTGTACATGAGATCCCCTTGAGAACCAGAGTGGAGGATTCTTATGGACATGAACGAGTCCCAAAAACAGAACCTTTAGGATCTACGGCGTCTAGGGTTTCCATAAACACACATAGGGGCAGTATTGTTCCTGAATTCACTTACACCACTAGAATCCCTCCGACTATTACACGAGATCGACTTGATGAACGTATAGCGGATAAGATACCACTGTTAGTACCAAGAGGAGATTATGAACCAAGAGAAGCCACACCAGGGGGACCAGGAGTTGTTAGGATGGTTGCAGAGGCCAAGCGTATCCGACCATCTCAGGTGGCAAAATGCTTACCCAAAAAGTATAATGGATTTGGAGATCCGTATGCCCATGTTTCAATCTTCAAACAAGTATTGAGAGCGGAACAGGTAACTGATTTCCACACTCAATACGAAGGATTTGGGTTGACATTGGAAGGTACTGCCCTGACTTGGTTCCAACCATTAAACAGCTTGGAATTCCCAAGTATTGAGCAACTTCTCCGAGAATTTGCTGAGGAATTCTCAAAAAGAGGGATCAAGCATAACATTGTCTCCCAGATCTATGCATTTAGGCAAAAGAAAAAAGAGAAAGTGAAGGAAGCATCGCTTTGTTTCAAGCAGTACATAGAAAGATGCCCTGCTCGAGAACTACCTCGAGATGAAAGACTATTAGTCCTCTTCATAGAGGGATTGCGAAATGACACGCTCAAAAAGGACTTGCACTTGAAGGCATGTGTAACCTTTGAGCAAGTCATGAAAGAGGCGTTGTATCTTGTAGATAATTGTAAAGCATATGGGGAGGTGACTGAAGACACAGATCAGGGGACTAGTAGCACCTCTTCAACCACCACGAGTGAGTCCACGACAAAATTGGGAGGGCAAAACCCAATTGTGCCGGACGTTGATCAAATGATCGAGGAAGTGATTAGGAGGATAAACCAAGGAAACAGGACGAACCCAAACACACGACAACCGCCCACCCAAAAATGCGATACTTGTGGAGAAGATCATCCAACCGAGTGGTGTAACCTTTGTGCACGTATGTCGCACGTGTCAATGCAAGAAACTTGTCGATACACCGCGTGCAAGCCACAAATGGCTCCAAGCACACAACAAGCCTAAACTAGTAAGCTCAAAGATGACGATGGTGTGTCACTCACCGCTCTACGCTTGCTTCGTGGAGGATTTCTCGCCGCGAAGAAGAGGGAGATGCCGCTACGCCGCGCTCAACCGCCTCACCGCCGTCGTGCCGCCGCAATGCTCGCTTCGCACTCTCTCTCTCTCTCTCTCTCTCTCTCTCTCTCACACACACACACACACACACACACACACACACACACACACACACACACACATACACACACACACAAGGAGATGAAGAAGAAGAAGATGGAGATGGAGCAAGAGAACTCTTTAATTGCACAAATGAGAGAATGAGAGAATTTTAGGTTTAGTTGACTTTTATATGAGCTCGCCCCATTCACACTTGGGCACCCATGCTTAGCCAACTAATCCCTTGAATGTTCCAGTTAGAGTGCACCTCTCATCGTCAATCACTCTTACCCTTTTCCTATTGGACCGACAAGCCCGGTACCTGACTCTGCCAAGTAAATAATACAACGTCCGTCGTAGGTGATATGGTGTCCGTGAGCCATGAGAGTTAACATGCCCCCCTTCCTGATGTAGATTCCGTCCTCGGAATCTATTGAGTTGAAGCTCGTTCGTCAAGGTGGAAGAGCATTTGATATGAATGTCTTTAGCCTTCTTCAGTCACTGCAAATTCAAACAACATTGGCACAGTAATTGCATTCTCATATAGAATTAAAAAGCATATGCAGTTGTAGGCAGACAATGTAATTGGTAACATAATTTTAAACCATTTGTCAGCAATAAAGAAATGTATAAACAGATGTAAAGGTAAAAAATTAAACAAGTCTAGGGTCGCTAATTTAACGATCGAAAGGCACAAGAGATCGACTATTAATACCATGGGTAAGCTTCTTAATTTTCTCTGGTCAATTAAGTTGTTTAATCGCGAGAGCCAAGTATTTCATGTTCGAGGGCTGACTAGAGGCTATACCTAGAAGACCTTGTAGTTAAACTACAATAAAAGGAATTTCTCATGAATCATTGCACGACTGATTATCTTTTCTTTGACCTCCCAAAGTCTTTTCACAGTGATTCAATTTTGATGTGTGTGCTTATTTTGTATGCCTTAGGTTTTTTGCTTTTCAAGGAAAAGCGCCCACACTGGGAACCTCTAGGGCTCTAGTACCATAGGCGATACATGTGAGTAAAGTACCCAATCAAGCTTAGATTTCTCTTCCAGCTTAAGATTTTACATTGTGGCACTTATATTTTTTGTTTGTTCATTTTCAACATTTTAATTTTGTAACTTTGGGGGGTCATATAACACTGTTACACCTCCCAGGCTCATCACACTAGTAAACTCCCTTTATAATACTTAAGCTAAAGGTCAATAGGGTCAAGCCCACTAGAAAGCCCTAGTACATTTCACACAATGCTGCCTAAATCGGATTAAGAACCTAAGTAACCATTGATTATTAGGAAGGCATTCCCCATGGTATTAAGAGAAGATCTCTAACGCCTAGCTTGGTCAAACTGGCTTAGTCGGACTGCTTAATTTTTAAACCTAGACAAGTGATTATGACAAAAAATTACATTGAATTAAATGTTTGATACTAAGCAAATGCGATGAATACTATGCTACCAATCACAATCAAAGCAGACAAACATGGATGCAAAAAAGATAAGGGGCAATGCTAATGGACAAGAAACACGTGTTTGTGTTGATGGTTGCTCTTGATTTGAAGTGTGAACGAGAGAAAGATCCCATGAAGGTCCAACTCCTAACCACAGCAGCACATTCTTGTACACACTAGGAAACACAAAGAATACCTCTAGGAGGCACATCAGTGGGAAAAGTTACCAACACTTATTGAACACAACAAAAAACATAAGGAACCCTAACCTAATTATTTGCACTCCCCCTAGAGAGTCAAGGGAATAGGATATTGTAGAGATTGGGGGGAAACCCTAAGGCTAAACCCCTATCCTCGTCGTCAAGATAAACAAAGTCATCATCCATGAGACCATATGTGCCATCTGTGTAGTCATGTAAATCTTCTTCTTCATCATAGGTACCCATGTTTACTAAGAAGGTCACTAGACTCCTATAGTCATCTTGGTCAAAAGGGTAGGCTTGTGCAATGGGAGAAACACTCTCTACTAAGTATGGGTCAGTCGTGGTCAAGAGACGTATCAAGCATTCTAACTCCTCAAAATTCCTCTCACATGCTAGCGTACCTACCAAATCCCATTCACATGCAAGCACCGGAAAGACCATGTGGAACATTTGTGAAAAGTAACAAGGGTACCTCTCACCCAAGGTAGGATTGTATGACTCTAGCGTACTAGCCATATCTGTACACGCAAATAGATGATGGTTAGAGTGCAAATATTACAAGGGTCGTGTTCTTGTGCATAATGTGTTTTTATGATTTTGTGCTATGGCTCTTGCTCTTTTACTTTTTTATCTTGTTTTTGTGAGTATAAGGATTTATATATACATTCCCTAAGATTGGAGATTAAGAATTCAGGGAGAAAGGTTGAGAGGGGAGTGAGTGAATGATGACTGTCAACAAACATTGCCCCCTTCCTTGGGTAGATCATACCATTTGAAATGATGTTGTCACCCTTTGAAACCAGTTGTTCCAAGTTGTTATAGGTTAAGGCTTTAACCAATAGTTTTCGACCACTCTATGCGTTTCATCTAGTTGCAAGGGTGGTAAGGTACTCTCCCATGATTTTATCTGCAACATTGTTGTAGGTGGTGAACTTACAACGGGAGGTGCAAATTCTTTCTTGTTTGTCTGGATATATACAATGGTAGGTGGAGGTTGTGTCAAAGTTTCTATTTCCGTATAGGAACTACATGAAGAGCAAGAATCTTCATTTGATTTCCCTGTTTCTAAGCTAGGTGGAACAAATCGTTCTTTCTTTGGTACCCAAACTAGCTCTGAAGTGGGTGTGTAGCATTCTATGATTTTTTTATTTCCGTGATTGTCAATTCGTTTTGGAGCTACAGGATTGAGCTCACATGGGTCAGGTGACAAGTAAGAACACAATCTACGTTTTGACACCCAGATTTGATCATTTCCTTGATAGTATCCTTGGGCTTCCAATAGTCGTTTAGGAATCCACCGCCATATTTCTTTACATTTCTTGGAGCGAGTGGGATGTTTCTTACAAGGCTTCTGTTTTTTAGCACTAACTATGGTTGCTAAAGAAGATTTAGGGACCCACTTGTATGTTTTCTTTGTTATATTGGGATGGGTCTTGTGTGTCTCAAGCTTTATTTCAGCTACATCAGTTGAAGCTCTAGAGACTTGGCTATGGGGACATATGGTTCAACCTCTTGGACATGCAATGTTTTGGGTTTTATTTCCTTAAGAGGCAATATCTCAGAGAGTATGGCTTGAGTGGCAGGGCTAAGAGTTGGTTTTTGTGTTATAACACCCCCTGTCCCCCAATCAATAGTGCATTTGGTGGCTATCATCCACGTGCATCCTAGATTTATATTACCCTCCATAGTTTCGATAGGCATGACCAAAAAGTCTTGAGCTACAACCCCATTGTCATAACTGACAGAAGTGTGCCAGATTTCAAAAACCGAATTTTTTTTCTTGTTGACATCCTTGACTTGGATAATACTCTCAGATAGAGGTGGCTTCCCTAACTGACACCACACCCCATATGATAGCAAATTACATTTAGCACCCGTGTCCAATAAGGCGTTATATAGCACTTTTCCATAAGTGCTGTTTAGCTCAATAGGGTATCGTAGAGGTGTGTCAGAGTACAAACAATCCTCGTCGGTTTCAACGTGGAATGCATGTGTGACTCCAAGGTTAGCCTCTCGTTTTCGTCTTATGCGTTGTTGTCGCTCCTTAGCCTCAGCTTGAGCTTGTATCTTCTTCAATTCTATTTGTGCCTTGGCTGCCTTTTTTGTATGGATGGCACGTAGCTCCTCTTGGCTTAAAGGATCATAGTATCTTTTAAATTTGCTCCCATTGAGGAATCCAATGGTTTCAACTCCATCAAGAGTCTCCACACGAATGGTTCCTTGTGGGGTGATCTCACATACTCTATATGGTCCTTTTTCAACTTTTTCTTTTCATTACGCACTCCATACATAAGGACTTTATCACCAACATTGATATCTTTGTTCTTTAGATGACGGTCAAACCATTTCTTCCTCCTAACTTTCTCCACAAGTGCATTTTGCACATCTAATTGCCTCTCTTCATCTAGCCCTTCAAGGATATATAATCGCTCAACTAAGGGGTTACCATCCCAACCTTCTTGAGAAGCTACTCGAAGACTAGGAACGACAAACTCCCATGGCATAACCGCTTCTTGGCCATACACCATCTTGAATGGTGTGCAGTTAATGGCAACTTTGTATGTAGTACGATAAACCCATAGAGCTGATGTAAGCTTTAAATCCCAATCTATGCGATGAGCTTCCATCGTTTTGGTTAAGATAGAGATTAAGGTCTTATTGGTGCTCTCAGCTTCGCCATTTGCTTGTGGATAATAAGGTGTGGACTTATGGTGAGCTATCATAAAGTTGGTAGTGAGTTCTTTTATTACTCCATTTATAAAATGAGATAGAGATTAAGGTCTTATTGGTGCTCTCAGCTTCGCCATTTGCTTGTGGATAATAAGGTGTGGACTTATGGTGAGCTATCATAAAGTTGGTAGTGAGTTCTTTTATTACTCCATTTTTGCACTACCGAGACCAACGAAGATAAAAGAAGTACAAGCATTATGGGGCATTGCAGATACTACAGGCATTTCATATATATGTATGATGTAATAGCTAAGCCATTGTACGCCCTCATAACTAAGTTCGAATGGGCGGAGGAATGTGAGCAGGCTTTCCAAAAATTGAACCAACATTTAATTTTGGCTCCAATTTTGCAAGCCCTTGACTGGAGCAAAATCTTTCATGTCCATGTGGATGCATCAGCCTATGCCATCGGGTGCATATTAGCCCAGCCAAGAGAGAAAAAAATGGATTTTTCCATTTTCTACTCTAGTCGGCAACTAAACAACGCATAGAGAAATTATACCACTACGAAAAGAGAAGGTCTGGGAATGATCTATGTTGTCAAGAAATTTAAACACTACCTTCTAGCAAATAAGTTTGTCTTATTCGTGGATCATCAAGCACTACTGTATCTAGTAAACAAACCTTGCAACACTGGAAGAATTGTTCGCTGGTTTATACTGTTGCTTGAGTTTGACTTCACGGTGGTCGTAAAAAAGGGGACCACACACCAAAGAGCAGATCATCTTTCACGACTATTTCATGGGGAAGCACTTGAGGGTGTTGATGATGACCTCCCTGATTCATATCTGTTTAACATAGAAATGGTGCCAAGATGGAGTGAAGAGGTCATTCCTCTACTCACAATCGGCTCGTTGCAGATAGAAAGACAACCATCAATTATCCATCAAACACGAAATCTCCAACTTTTAGCAGGACGGCTATACAAACACGTTAAGGATGGGATACTGAGACTATGTGTACAGCCCGAAGATACCACCTACTACCTCAAACAAGCTCATATACAAAATACGGGATTTCACACTAGTGAAAGACAGACAGGCCAACGGTTACAAAGATTGGGCGTCTACTGGCCAAACATGGAAGACAGTGTCCATAAATATGTCAAATCATGTGATAATTGTATAATACAGTCCCCAGTGGAACATGCCACCATCATTGTTTCGTGTAGTGCAAGCACCTAAATGGAGTGCTCACATAGTTGAGTACTTAAAAAACAAAACCTTTTCAGCGGAATGGGGTAAAGCAAGAATGAAAAATATCGAAGAAGAGGCCAAACACTATCTGCTCATTGCCAACCAACTGTATAGGCGGGGAAAGGACAAACAATTACGACTGTGTGCTACAGAAAGCGAATATTATGTCATCCTAGATCAAGCACACTCGGGACAACCCGGGGGACACTTCTCTACTGATAAAACGCAAGGCTCGTGCTACACTCAGGCATATGGTGGCCAACCCTGTTCATGGATGTAGCAACATATGTCAAACGATGTGATGAATGTCAATGCACAAAACCACCCCAACGGAGAGATGAAATGCCACTGAGGCCAATGATGGGTGTACGTGCTTTTGCCAAATGGGGCACTGACTTCATTGGTCCCATCATACCTCCAGGATACAGGACTCACACACAATACATCATCATAGCAACAGACTACATGACGAAATGGACGGAAGCAAAAGCAACCCCAAAAAATGATGCAAGGACTATAGCTCAGTTCCTTTTTGAAAACATCTTTACGCGATATGGACTACCAATCGAGATAGTGAGTGATAGGGGAACACACTTTGTGAACGACGTCATTGAGAGCCTCCTTGACGAATTCATGGTGGTCCAGTACCCTATCATCCCCAAGCCAATGGACAGGCAGAGAGTACCAACAAAATCCTATGCACAGTGCTCACCAAGATAGTCATTGACTCAAGAAATGATTGGGATCAAAAGCTACACACAGCCTTATGGGCTTACCGCGTAGCTTTTAAAACTTCCATTGGAATGACTCCCTTTAACTTGGTATTCAGGATTAATGCGATACTACCATTGGAATTACTAATCAAATCCCTCAGAGTGGCAACACAATTAGGATGGATGGGCCATGAGCTATTGGAGAGACTAGACACCCTAGAACAACTAAATGAAACTAGACTTAAAGCGATAGATGGGATATATGCTCAGAAAAAACAAATGAAATCTTTCTATGATCAACACATGATTGGTAAGGAGTTCCAAAAATGGGATTACGTTCTCATGTATATCCTTAAACAACACTCCCAAAAACTCAAAAAGCGAGAAATAGGGCCTTTTGTAATCCATGATATATCGCAAAGTGGTGCCATCAAACTTGCAACATTCGCAAGAGAGGAGATGCCTAATTGGACGAGTGGTTGCAGGTTAAAGAAATATCTTCTTTTGCTGACAACAGAAGAACTCGCAACACTCCATGCAGCAGCTCAGCGTAGACGTCAAGCACAGGACATTCGGGAACAAGCACATCAGGAAGCCAAACTCAGAATATTAAAACGCAGGGAACAAGCAAACTTCCAGAGGAAAGAACAACAGGACGTGGCTATTATGAATGCTTCGATAGCATCCATACAGACGATGGCTACATGGTTAGGAGGAATGGATATACGCATTCAGTTACAACTTGCCAACGGCACCACCGAAAGAGCATTAGTGGACACAGGGGCCAGAGCTAATGTGGTTAACTACTCCACTTTCATAAAAATCACACAAGAACCTCTAATGCCCAACACTATGGGATTCAAAGTCACAAACAAAGGTATTATGGACAGTCTAGGCCACATAAATTTACCAATCACCATTGGTGGGACAGTTTATCCACATCAATTTCATGTGGTCGAAGATCAACATCTTAACGAAGCAATTATTATGGGAATCCGTGGATGAGCACTTATCAAGCCACACCAAACTGGCAGGACAACACTTTACTCATCAAATACAAGGGCCAATCTTTATCCACACCATTTGTACAAACGGACCATGTTTGGGAACCTCTACCCTCGCCACATGCAGCAACTCAGCGATCATCCACCATCATGGTCACGAAAATATGGGTTAAGAAATCAATCATGGAACCAAGCCTAGGCAATTGTGGATACTTAAACGACAAAACAATACACGTAAAACCCACATTGCCTACACAGAAATTAAACCACCACAAATTGCCCACCGTTGTTGTCAAACGGCCTAACCCAATGGACCACTATCTTCGACATCCAAACACACCCAAATGGGTATGGTAACCAAAACAGCCTCGCCTTCACGATGCCTCTTCTAGCGGATCCATACCTAAGCAATTTCGATGGCAACCCAAACAATGCCAAAAAGAAGCCCCACCGGCAGCATCAAAACTTTTGCAGGACACAGTCAAACACAGAGCGCGTCTTCTCCAATTACTATTGTTCGGACCACACAACTTCCAGGGAACCTCGCCATCAACAACCACTGAACATATTGTTCAGCACCTATCTCTTGCATAGCATTTTGTTTTCCATTGCATATCCTCCATCAGCATCATAGAGCCACACTAGGCTATGCATAGACACACGCTTGATTCCTAAGCACTCTAACACATGTTCATCGCGAACGACTCACTCTAGGAAGGGGAGAAATGCGGCTGGATCATCATTTGTATATACCATTATTATCATCTTACTTATTTTCTTTTCGTTTCCTTTTCTTTAAAAAACACAAGTTTTTCAGAGCCTGACAAACTCTTAGTTGGCATAATCATGAGCCATACCGTCACCATCTAATACCAAAAATAAGAGTATGTATATAAGGGAGGCGACACTAATTTTGGCTAATTTTTGGTCGACTAATAATCATTGTAAATAATTTTCTTTTACAAAAAAGAAAAAAACGACAGGTAATCAACAAAAATTTGATAAGTCGAGCCAGAAAAGTCAAAATTTACTTTTGAAAGCAAACGCTGAAACTTCAAAGCGAGGACTTTGAACATGGAAAATATGGGAAAATTCATCACAAGATGAATTTTGAGCCAACTTCTGAAGGATCAAACCGAGTGTCAAAATACCGAACGGTTCGAACCGCATGTGATATGAAACAACAAGATATGAGCAATGAAGGTAAGTAAAAATGGGGTATTCCGGGTAGACTAGGATCATATAGTCAAAAGGGGCAACAGAAGCTCATTTGCATTCACACACACACACACACACACAGAGAGAGAGAGAGAGAGAGAGAGGAGAGAGAGAGCCACAGGAGCATAGAGTTTTCGTAGTTGCTTCTGCCCACTAAGACCACCTCGGTGGATCTTACTACACCAGATTTGATAGGTATGATCATTAACCTTGCAAGAGCATGTGTGTGTGACCCATACTGCATCAACAGTACCAAAAGAACAAATCGAAGTGTTAACCCTCGTGGCTCACGGACACCCTATCGCCTACGACGGACACCGTAACCGTATTATTTATTTAAATAGAGTCAGGCACCGGGCTTGTCGGTCCAATAGGGAAAGGTAGAGTGATCGCCGATGAGAGGCGCACTCTAACACGAACATGCTAGGGTTAGTTGGCTAAGCATGGGCGCCCAAGTGTGAATGGGGTGAGCTCACATAAAAGCCAATTAAACCTAAAATTGAGTCATTCTCTCATTGTGCAATAGAAGCTGCTCTTGCTCCATCTCCACCTTCTCCTTCACCATCTCCTTGTGTGTGTGCGTGAGAGAGAGAGAGAGAGTGTGAGAGTGTGTGTGCGATCGAGCGTTGCGGCGGCACGACGGCGGCGAGGCGATTGAGAGCGGCGTAGCGGCGTCTCCCTCTTCTTCGCGGCGCGGGAATCCTTCATTCGCAACTACGCAGGAAGGTGAGTGACACACCGTTCTTCCTTTTGAGCTTGTGTGTTGTATGACTGTGTGCTAGGAGCCTTTGTGGCTCGCACACGGCGCGTAGCAAGTCCCTAGCCTTGACATTTTTGGCGCCGCTGCCGGGGAGCTGCTGCGCGTGAAGCTCCAATGGCGACCTGCAAATTGTATTGAAGCTATTTTTTATGTAGGAAAGGCGTGTTGACTGCATTCAAGTTTTTTGTGTTCTGTTAAGCTCTGTTTTGTTAGTTCTATTAAGCTCCGATTTCAGCTTACACAGTTAGCATTTCTTGCGTTTCTGCGTTTTTTTTGCATTTTTTGGTTTGCACTGCACAGTTCTGTCAAGTTTCAATTTCTGCATTTTCTGTGTTTTCTGGTTTGTGCACAGTTAGGCGCACAGTTAGTTAATTAAGCAGGTTAGTAATTAGGTGAACCACTGATTAGCAGGTAAGTAGGTAGGTGGGACAGTAAATAGTTAGGTGAGGTCAACGCGTACCAAATAATATCCCAAAAAAAATAAAAATTAAAAAAAAAATCTTTTTCGAAAAAAAAAACCGAAAAATAAAAACGTGAGCAAGGGGGAGGTTAGATTTTCGAAAATAAAAAACGTGAGTTATAAAAACGGACGGGTTGGTTTGTATAAAAGTTAGATCGGGATCGAGATCATAAGCCCAAGCCCAAGCCCAGGCCCAGGCCTCAGTTCTCAGTCTTATGTTATATACTAGACTCACTCTTATATATATACCCTACCCCCTCAAGAGGGAATGAGAGTATGTGGGACAAGTCCTCCACTCTCCTCCCTTCTCTTCCCACTTGCACCCTTAGACTTGCTATTTGGAGCCTAGTTCCCCAGCTAGGAAAAGACTGTTTCGGGCTTTTCTGGAGCAAAATAGAACCAAATGGTGGGCTGTAAAGCACAGCGCGTCCCTCCTAGCGATACGCTCGTTTCGAGCTATCACACGGCCCATTCCACGACACGCTCTAAAAAATCTAGCAAAAAAACAAACAAAAAACACGCAAAAAACTAGTCACAAGGCCTCCTAGAGCAGCTTTTTGACACCTTAGGGTATCAAAAGCACATGCACTTACGCTCTGGACGGGTGCTAGAACACGATCATATTGAGGGTGCCTCTGTTCATACGGACACCCATTACCCATCCACGATAGGCTCTAGACCCTCAGCGGGGACACAGGGAAGCACCACCCAAGACCCTAAAATAGCCGCTAGTGATTCCTCCTCCGACTCAGAGATCATGGAAGCATACCCTACCCAAAACACTGAGAGAGAAGGCCATGCTCCTCCCGAAGCTCCACAGCCTAGTACTAGTATGTTTAGTCGTTTCATGGAAACATTAGGTCGAGCTACTCGCTCGGAACCTGATGCAAATGAAGCACACGAAGGGGGTGGGGAAGTGGACTCTCCTTTCACATCGCACGTGGACCCCACACCCCCAAAGAGTGTCCATGTGGATATCTTGCCAACTTCTTACCAAGAAGGCCCTGTTGAGCTGCCTCCTTCAGAAGTTCCCTCTAGAGTACCGTTGGTGACAAGTAAAACCACGGGGAGCAACATTGCTTCTACCTCACAAGAAACCGTTAACACGTCGACTCTAGAAGGATTGTTCATTATTGATCATTGGACATACGACCTCCACACTGAGGTGTTGACGGATCTACACTCTGGCCACGCCTACCATGTAGGATGGATAGAGATTGTACAATCCACCTCTAGTGCCACGAGCATCGAAGATCAACAGAAAATGATCTGTAATGTTATCCATGGCATTATTCAATTGGAAAGGCAAAACCGAGGGGTAAATATACTCTCAACTGGACCCATGAGATTTTTGGATACGAGCAAGACTCAACAGCCTACTCTATCACAAATGGAGACTCCTCTAATGAGTCCCATGGACCCATCTTACGTCATTTCACCTGGGGTCTCTATGCAATCTGAGCCCCCGAGCGACAACTTTAGCTTCCCTAACTTGGCTCAACCCTCTATTAAGGAAAACACAGTGCTCACTCCAGGGATAAGCCTGACAGAGAATGTACCGATGACATCTACGGTTAGCACAGTGCCACTACCTAGTGTCGTAGTACCTAATATGGGGCCTCGACCGTATGTGCCTCTAGCCCCTTATGCACACATGGCCCCCACGCCTCCAATTGTACCACTTGTTTATGCTCCTCGAGTGCCGCTCCCTAGCCCTTATCCGAGTGGACCTATGCCCGGTTATGTTCCATATCCTGCATCATCCACACATATGCCAAGACCGGTACCCGTCCCTCTCCCGCATATGATTCCAATAGTACCTCCACCGGCCCTGCCTCCTCACATAGGTGACTTGGCAGCGTTTGCTCAAACCATAGGTCGAACTATCGCGGAAAATATGCGTCATGCATCTGATAGAGAGCCTAGAAGTAAGGCAGTACAAATTGCCAAACTCATGCAAAAATTCAATGGGGACGAAGATGCTAGAAAACACATTGAAGTGTTTGAACAAGTATGTGATTCCTTAGGGGAACGCAACGAACTACATAAGTGCAATGCTTTAAGCTTGACATTAAGTGGGAAGGCTGGAGATTGGTATAGAACCCTAAGGGTGGACGAGAAAACAATCTACCCTACCCTTCGAAGGTTGTTTCTAAAGGAGTACATACGAGAAGGTGTGCTTTGGGGTGTAGCATCTCAGCTACAGAAGGCCGAACGTAAGGAAGGAGAGTCAGTAAGAGACTTCATTAGTCGTCTAAAGCACTTAAACTCTCGCTGCCCTGTAAATGAGCGCTTCAACAATAACCAACTGCTTGATCGATTCATTCGAGGGTTGAGGAATGAAGGAATCTATAATGGACTAGTGATTAGAGGTATCACAACCTGGGAAGATGTCACTGCCAATGCAATCCAATTAGAGGACAACTTGATGATAGCAGGCATGAGGGTGTCTACTGACACGAGATCCACTAGCTCACAAGCCATTGAGTATGAACCCATGACTGCAAAGCCCATTGCCAATGAGCCAAAGGTATTTGAGACATTCTTGACAGACCTCACCAAGGAAATCCAAGAGTCTCTTAAGGATAATCGACCCCCTCAAAATAGTCACATATATCCAAGAAGGGAGCAACAATGGTGTTCCATTTGCTTAGGTCCACATAGCACTAGTGAGTGCCCTACGTTTAGAGTAAAGTTTAATGGAACTTGCAACGCATGTGGTAGGTATGGTCACCAAGCTAAGGATTGTTTAATGATCAAACGTATGATGGCAAATAGACCACCTGTAGCCTGGACGGATGCGCCTCGAGCTCCTGTATTGATGCCTACTCCACCTGTTGAGCAACTACCGCAACACATGGTCCCTAGATCTCAAAATGTTGTACAAGCTACACCGCTACCACCTCCTGTGCTAGGACCGCAGCCCCCGCATCCAAGAGTCGCCCCTATGAACCAAGTGGGTTGCGAGCCATCAAATGCTTATGCAGATGGCTGTGAGGAGGAAATAGACACTAGTATTGCCTACGGACTTGATACATTGGAAGAGTGTCCTATATACTACATGGAAGATTGTTGGGGGCAAGTCAAGCCGGTTTATCAAGCTGCTGCTCTCGCATCCAGAGGTCAAAATATCAACACCCAGGCTAGGAGGCCACCTCTTCAATGCTACGAGTGTGGTGGACCACATCGGGCAGTGGAGTGCCCTATTAGGCTGTAAAAGAATGTTGCATAGATGCAAATGAATCAAGGGAGCACGTCTGCAATGCCAATACTCACATGTAATCGTTGTGGCATAGATCACTTGATTTCCCAATGCCCCTATAACCCAAATGCGCCTAAAATCACACCCCTAAATTTGGTCGAAATTGCTAGTGTGACATCGCCAATACCACCCGTCGCACCCGCTTATGCGATTACACGGTCCATGCTTCAAGGGCCAGGCCATATCCTCGAAGAGAGAGATACCGCATCAGTTATCCAAGCAAAGAAAAAGAAGACACGAAGGAAGAGGTCGCAAAATACGGGAAATTCAAAGCCAAGTTCCAAAACAAACATAGGAACAGGAGATGATCCCGTGTATATGAATGACCTCGAGGATGATTCAGATTCAATCGAGAAGATGGAGACTAGAACCAATACCACAAAGGGAAAGACCGACAAAGAAAACCGTAACATGGAACCAAATGAAAACCGAATAAGAGAAAACCATAAAGAGCCTCTGAAAACACCACAAGTGTTTCCAAATCCAATCCAAGACCCCCAAGATAAACCGCAGAGGCAAAAAGGGAAGAATCGTAAAAAGAAGATTGGGACGTACCCAAACCCAGTAGACGAGATTGAGCAGGTGAAACATCTAAGAGGTTTAGTGGAGGAGACTCAAAGGAAACTAGAACCAGAACCCATGCATGTCAAAATTCATGACACAGTGTTTCCCACGCAAGTTCATCCACCCCACATGAACCATAGACCGTTAGCCATATCTAGTATCATCCAAGAAGGGAGTGAGGATGGGACATCAGAAAGTGAGCATACACCTTTCTTGTTGGAAAGGATGTTTAACGAAGGAATACCTGATCCCATTGAGGAATATGAGATTCCATCCTCACCAGTTCCTAGTCAAGGACCTACACCCTGCAAAATGCCAATGAATGTTGCCAAACTAGTGGACTTCATGTCTTCTGAGGTCCGAACCACGATCATAGCAAAGCTGTATGGAGATCCTGAGTTATTCCTTGCACTTCGAGCATTCCTTAACGGAGAGCTACGAACGGGATTACCGCAGTTTGCGCAACCAAATAGGCCTGACTCGATTATGATTGATGAGGAAAATCATGTGCAATCACTTGACTTAGATGGACACGAGTCTGTGATCGAGGTACCCATTAACGAATTAGGGCAGTATTTTGAAGGCGACGAGTCTAATGCGACCCTACCCATCACTACCAAGGGATTAACTATAAAGGGAATTCTTGATGGTGGTGCGGGAGTTAGCATCATTACAAAAGATTGTTGGGAATCCATGGGAAAACCCCGCCTCAGTGTTACTAACATTGTGGTAAAGATGGCAAATGGTACCATAGCCAAACCTATGGGGATGCTCAAGGATCTTAAGATCAAAGTTCTAGGACACAAGGTACGACATACGTTCATTGTAATGGATTTCTCTAAACACCTTATGTCATATGAAATGATTTTAGGACGACCATTCATGAGGGAAGCACAAATGGTTCATGATTGGTCTAAAAATCATGTCTATTTGCAATTCCAAGACTCTGTCCTTAGAGTGGATTTGGTGACTGGTAAGGTACACCCCTTAGGGAGTAAAACCATTATTGATCATCGCTCTGACACCACAGTTCACTCGGCCCCACTACAATATTGTTACACTTGTAAGAAGGATACATACATTGGCCAAGATTCTCCTTACATGGATGTGTTACCGGGTATGACGGAATCAGACAACGTAGACTGGGTACACCTAGCTGCAACCATAGATACCTGGGGAAATAGAGGAACCACTTGGGTCACACCAGAGGGGGAAGAGGTACCACAAATTGCACCTCTGAACATGATAAGTTCCATACATGCATCTTCTAAGGGCAAGGCAATTGTGGACCAATCTGACAGTGACACCGATAGCTCAATATAAGACTTTAACCAACACGACTCAGACACTGACTTCCAGAGTGAAACGGATTTTGAATCTCATGAATTAGAGAGTGGAGCAAGTTCAAAGTCAAAACATTCGGAAGGACCGAGCACATCAACCCATGATAGCTTCTCCGAGAGTGAAGAGGACACCAACGAGGACTCCTTTAGTGAGCCAGATCTAAATGCAAATCAAAAGCAGGTCTCAAATAAGAAAAAGAAAAACGTTAAGAGGCGTCGATATCGAGCCAATGTACGTGCTAGGATAAAAAAGAAGAGATCCTCAGCAGAATGGCTCAGTTATATAGGAGCATGTGATGCTCATCGTAAATTGGTAGACGATTGGGGTGAATATCTCCAAAATGTTATGTGGTGTAGACCACGACCCCATGACATAGCCCAATTAGAGATCATAGACAAGCCAAAGTTGAGCCGCACTGCAAGGAGGCGTCAAAACCAAGAGTTAGCTCGACAACACAAGAAAGTAGAAATGGAAGCACAGACCAAAGCACAACCAGAATCCACAGACTTGCATCCTGCACCAGAACATTTCAAATCTTACACCACAGGGGAAGCAAAGGTTGTGTACACAAAAGCCCAAAGAGTACCTATCGATGGGAATAATGGAATCTATGATGGTCCGGCAATAGTTAAAGAAATAGAATTAGCCGACCCCGGTGAAGAATCAAAACCTGTTTTTATTGCCCAAGACCTCACAGAAGTTGAAGAGGCGGTCCTCAAAGAGCCTCTCAAGGAATTCAAGGACGTATTCGCTTGGACATACCATGATATGAAAGGTGTTCCACCTTCTGTGGTCCAACATACAATCCCTATGATTAGCACTGCGAAGCCCGTACAACAAAGACCCTACCCGATGAATCCTAAGTACGCAAAGATCATTCAAGAAGAACTAGAAAAGCTTATCAAATGTGGGTTCATATATCCTATTGAACACTCTGAATGGGTGTCTCCAATAGTTATCGTGCCAAACAAGAATGGGAAACTCAGGGTGTGCGTGGACCTCAAAAAAGTTAATGCAGCTACTAGAAGAGACCATTACCCCCTACCATATTCCGAACATGTACTCGAAAGAGTTGCAGGCAAGGAAGCTTATAGCTTTCTAGATGGGTACTCAGGCTACAACCAAATCACGATAGCGCTAGAGGACCAAGCTAAAACTGCCTTCATCACAGAATTTGGCGTGTTTGCATTTCGTGTGATGGCTTTTGGCTTAACAAATGCCCCTGCTACATTCCAACGATTAATAAACACTGCTTTTAAAGAATATTTGAGAGAGTTTTGTGAAGCTTTCTTAGACGACCTTTGTGTATACTCTTCTTGGAAAGAACATCTATCATGTTTGCGGAAGGTGTTTGAAAAGTGTAGGTTATATTGTATCTCATTGAACCCGTTCAAATGCCAATTTTGGGTCAAGCATGGAGTTATTTTAGGGCATATAGTATCTAAGAATGGTATCTCAACCGATGAGAGCAAAATTAAAGTGATTCTAGAGTTACCACCACCAACCAATTACAAGGGAGTTCAAAGGTTCATGGGACACGTGGGTTATTATCAACGGTTTATTTTATTTTTCGCTGAGATAGCACGTCCTTTGTACAAGCTTCTCATTGAATTTAAATGGACTGAAGAGTGTGACCAGGCCTATGAACGATTGAAGAAAACACTAGCAAGTGCTCCGATTTTAAGGACACCTAACTGGGATGTCATTTTCCATGTGCATATTGATGCATCAAACTTTGCTATTGGGTGTGTTCTCACTCAACCAGGAGAACATAAATTGGACTATCGCATTAGCTTTGCAAGCCGTCAATTGAACGATGCTGAAAGGAACTACACCACTACAGAGCGAGAAGGTTTGGTAATGGTTTATGCAGTAAAGAAATTTTGCTACTACCTTCTGGCAAACAAGTTTGTATTTTATGTGGATCATCAAGCGTTGCTGTATTTGGTAAACAAGCCATGCTCCACAGGAAGAATCACACGATGGTTGTTAATTCTTTTGGAGTTTGATTTCACGATTGTAGTGAGACCCGGTAAAAGGCACATCATGGCTGATCATTTGTCTCGCATACCCAATGGTGAAGCCCCTACAGGAGTTGATTATGAATTACCCGATACTTCCCTATTCATAGTTGAGACTATGCCTGAATGGAGTGAGAACATTGTTAACTTTTTAGTTAATGGTTTTCCACCCAAGGAACTTCGTAAGGATATCGCTCGAAGGCTAGTAAAAGAATGTGAACCCTATTGTTTGATTGCCGGAACTCTGTATAGACTAGGCAAGGACGATATTCTTAGGCGTTGTGCCCGCGAGGATGAATATTTGTATATCTTGCAAGAAGCACATATGGGCATAGCAGGAGGACATTTTTCAGGAGACCTGACTGCTAGAAAGGTGCTGCAATCAGGCTATTGGTGGCCAACTTTATTTAAGGATGCATCACTTTTTACAAAAGGGTGTGATGAGTGCCAACGTTACAAGACCACACAGCGCAAAGACAGAATGCCCTTACATCCTATTAAAGTAACCCAACCATTTGAAAAATGGGGCTTAGACTTTGTAGGTCCAATTAGTCCCGCAGCTCGCAACACTCAATCTCGATATATTCTAGTTGCTATGGACTATGTAACAAAGTGGGCTGAAGCTAAGGCTTCACAAAAAGCTGACGCGAGGACAACAGCTAAGTTTCTTTTTGAGAACATTATCACAAGATTTGGTTGCCCTTTTGAAACCGTTAGTGATAATGGTACCCATTTTATAAATGAGGTAATAAGAGAGCTTACCACGACCTTTATGATATCCCACCATAAGTCTACACCTTATTACCCGCAAGCTAATGGACAAGCCGAGAGCACCAAAAAGACTCTAATCTCTATTTTAACCAAGACGGTAGAAGCTCATCGCACTGATTGGGATTTGAAGTTGACATCTGCTCTATGGGCTTATCGTACTGCTTATAAAGTGGCTATTAATTGTACGCCATTCAAAATGGTATACGGCCAAGAAGCGGTTATGCCTTGGGAGTTTGTCATTCCTAGTCTTAGGGTAGCTTCACAGGAAGGATGGAATGGTAACCCCTTAACCAAGCGTTTGTATATCTTAGAAAAACTAGACGAAGAGAGACAGTTGGCTGTGCAAAATGCTCTTGTGGAAAAGGATAGGAGAAAGAAGTGGTTTGATCGCCATGTGAAGGATAAGGACATCAAATTTGGTGATAAAGTCCTTATGTATGGAGTACGTAAAGAGAAGAAAAAGTTGAAATATGCTGGTAAAGGACCATATAGAGTATGTGAAATTACCCCACAAGGTACCCTTCGTGTGGAAACTCTTGATGGAGTTGAAACCATTGGATTCCTCAATGGGAGTAAATTCAAAAGATATTATGATCCTTTAAGCCAAGAAGAACTACGGGCCATTCATCAAAAGAAGGCCGCCAAAGCATAAACCGAGTTAAACAAGATACAAGCTCAAGCTGAGGCTAAGGAGCGACAACAACGTATAAGACAAAAACGAGAGGCTAACCTTGGAGTCACAAATGCATTCCACGTGGAAATCGAAGAGGATTGGTTGGACTCTGACATACCTCTACGATACCCTATTGAGTTAAATAGTGCCTATGGAAAAGTGCTATATAACGCCTTATTGGACACGGGTGCTAAATATAATTTGCTATCCTATGGGGTGTGGTGTCAGTTAGGGAAGCCACCTCTATCTGAGAGTATTATCCAAGTCAAGGGTGTCAACAAGAAAAAAACTACGGTTTTTGGAATCTGGCACACTTCTGTCAGTTATGACAATGGAATTGTAGCTCAAGACTTTTTGGTCATGCCTACTGGAACTATGGAGGGTAATATAAACCTAGGCCGCACGTGGATGATAGCCACCAAATGCACTATTGATTTGGGGACTGGGGGTGTTACAACGCAAAAACCAACTCTTAGCCCTACCACTCAAGCCATAGTCCCTGAGATATTGCCTAAGGAAATAAAACCCAAGACATTGCATGTCCAGGAGGTTGAACCATACGTCCCCATAGCCCAACTCTCTAGAGCTTCAACTGATGTAGTTGAAAGAAAGCTTGAGACACACAAGAACCATCCTAATATAACAGAGAAAACATACAAGTGGGTCCCTAAAGCTTCTGTAGTGAGCATGGTTGATGCAAAAAAATGGAAACCTCGTAAGAACCGTCCCACTCACTCCAAGAAATGTAAAGAAACGTTGCGTTGGATTCCTAAACGACTATTGGAAGCCCAAAGATACTATGAAGGAAATGATCAAATCTGGGTGCCCAAACTTGGGTGCCCAAACGTAAAGTGTACTCTTACCTGTCACCTGGACCATGTAAACCCAATCCTGTGGCTCCAAAACAAATTGAAAATTGCGGAAAGGAAAAAATCATGGAATGTTACACACCCGCTCTAGAGCTAGTTTGGGTACCAAAGAAAGAACAATTTGTTCCACCTAGCTCAGGAATAGGGAAATCAAATGAAGCTTCTTGCTCTTCATGTAGTTCTTATACGCAAATAGAAGCTTCGACACAACCTCCACCTACCACTGTACATATCCATACAAGCACGAAAGAGTTTGCACCTCCCGGGGTAAGTTCACCACCTACAACAATGTTGCAAATAAAATCATGGGAGAGTACCTTACCACCCTCGCAACTAGATGAAACGCATAGGGCGGTCGAAAACTATTGGTTAAAACCTCCACCCATAACAACTTGGAACAATTGGTTTCAAAAGGTGACGACCTCATTCCAAAATGTATGATCTACCCAAGGAAGGGGGGAGTGTTTGCTAACATCAATCATTCACTCGCTCCCCTCTCAACCTTCCTCCCTGACCTCTCAATTCCAATCTTAGGGAATGTATATATATAGTCTTATACTCACAAAAAACAAAAATAGTAAAGAGCAAGAGCGACTAGCAACAAGAGAGCACCCTATCAGATCTTACATATAAGTCCAAATTCACCGTGTCAATTCAAGCAACACACAAAAATAACTCTTATGTTTTAAAGGCCTAACCAAATCTATCTGTATTGTCAGAAATGGCTACTTCACCAGAGGCATGCACTTCTATTTTTTATGAAAGGTACCCTTTGTCTTTTCCTCAAGTGTTCTACGTATGCTACCCTATACTTTCTTGCGAATGGGATTTGATAGAGAGCCTTGCATGTGAGAGAAATTTTGAGGAGTTAGAATGGCTGATACGTCTATGGCTAACTAGTGATCCCTACCCAGTAGCGAATGTGTCTCCAGTGGCACATGCTTATTCTTTTGCACAAGATGAGTATCCACGCATCGCGAGGTTCTTGATTAGCATGCTTGCACAAGAGGATGATGAAGAGGAACTAATAGAGACCGAGGAAGACTATGGCCTCACGGACAATGATTTTATTTATCTAGATGATGAGGATAGAGGCCTAGCCTTAGGGTGGCCACCCGGTTTATATAATATCCTCTTTCCTTGATTCTAAAAAGGGTGACAAATAGGTAGTTTAGGGGTCTAGATTGTGTTTTGAGTTTGTTTTTTAGGAGTTTTAATTTTTCACACTGACATGCCTCCTAGAGGTATAGTGCCTGTTTTTGGATATGTTAGGTAGGACTTATATGGATCTCCATCCACATGGCTGAGGACATCTGCTTCAACGAAATGAGCCACTCCATACCTCCAGGTGTACTACTTTCCATGATTCATGTTGGTGGATATGTGTAATTGCTAATAATGATTTTTCATGCTTTGTTTGAGTGCAATAGTTATGATTGTTATCTGCCATTATAGATGTATAAATTTGTCTTTGCTTAAGTTGATTGAACTCCAATCTAATCTTATGGATGAGCCTGGAGATTAGGAGACCGTGACTTTAGGTTAACTCATTTACTTGACCACTAGGCTTAGCTAATAAAATTATCCGAGTATTTGAGACCTTAGGAATGTTTTAGGCAGAGAAAGGCTTGCTCACTTAAACAACAAAAAACACTAGTGCGAATACCAAGGAAATGGAAGCAAAAAAAAAAAACATTAGTGCCACAAATGAAAAATCTTACGCTGGAAGAGAAATCCCGGCTTGAATTGGTACTTCACTCACATGTATTGTCTATGGTACTAGAGCCCTAGAGGTTCCCAGTGTGGGCGCTTTTCCTTGAGAAGCAAAAAACCCCGGACATACAAAATAAGCACACACGTCACATGATTGTGACCCAAAGTAAAAAAGTATTAAAAAAAAAGAAAATAAAAATAAAAATTAAAAGACTTCCATTGAGCTTACAGTTAACATTTCAAGCTTTTGTTTGCAGTTGTGAGAGCGAGTTGGCTAATCAAAGCTGAAAAGCATAATTAGGGAATCTTGCATTTAGATAATCTTCTTAGCTTAGCTAGTACTAGAGTAGTTGTTTTAACCTTAGTCATAGCTAACTAATTGATAGACTCACCCATAAGCTCAAAACTCTTGATTAATTAATTTACTCAAAGTGCAATTTATTTGTCCTTAATGGCAGTCTAACATTTCATAAATCTTGCATTTACTCATTTCCACATGTACTTTACATTCCCCTAATGATTTATGGCAATATAATTCTGCTTGCTAAAACAGTGACTTTGCCTTGCAGATTCAAATCTAGATGCTCTACAACATGGACATACCAAGCTTCAACTCAATAGCTTCCGAGGACGGAATCTACATCAGGAAGGGGGGCAATGTTAACCCTCGTGGCTCACGGACACCCTATCACCTACGACGGACACCGTAACCGTATTATTTATTTAAGTAGAGTCAGGCACCGGGCTTGTCGGTCCAATAGGGAAAGGTAGAGTGATCGCCGATGAGAGGCGCACTCTAACACGAACATGCTAGGGTTAGTTGGCTAAGCATGGGCGCCCAAGTGTGAATGGGGTGAGCTCACATAAAAGCCAATTAAACCTAAAATTGAGTCATTCTCTCATTGTGCAATAGAAGCTACTCTTGCTGCATCTCCACCTTCTCCTTCACCATCTCCTTGTGTGTGTGCGTGAGAGAGAGAGAGAGAGTGTGAGAGTGTGTGTGCGATCGAGCGTTGCGGCGGCACGACGGCGGCGAGGCGGTTGAGCGCGGCGTAGCGGCGTCTCCCTCTTCTTCGCGGCGCGGGAATCCTTCATTCGCAACTACGCAGGAAGGTGAGTGACACACCGTTCTTCCTTGTGAGCTTGTCTGTTGTATGACTGTGTGCTAGGAGCCTTTGTGGCTCGCACACGGCGCGTAGCAAGTCCCTAGCCTTGACACGAAGCAATTCACAAAATTGGCAAACTAACATGGCCAATGAGGAAGTCCAAAACCCATCAAAAACCAGAAATAGTTCATCAGTAGATCCCAACTAACTGACAGAATTAGCCAAGCTAAAAACAATAGAAAAAAGTGTTGGAACATGGATCGCGATCCATGTTCCCCAAACCCTAAAATCATGGAAACTTCTACAGGAGCTACAATATAATAGAGGGTCGGGAACAAACTCCTATGACTGGTTTTCAAAAAGCATCCCAACATGGATCGCGGTCCATGTTCCTTTTTGCCAAAATCAGGATAAAAGTGGCTCACTAGCTGGACAATGTACAAATAGTACGGGTGTTGCAAAATGATCACAAAAAGTGCTCTAAAGATCATCAAACCCACCTAGATTGCTACTTTCAGTTTATAAATGGTCTTTTGGTCAAATTACTGCTAAAGTTAGTTGGGAAACTTCACACTCTCCTCAAAGCCTATCAAAAAGCAAATGTAACCTAAGAATGGTGGTAGGATCAAAACTAAGCAAAAGTTTACTTGCAGGATTCAGTTTGTCTTCCCAAAAGAATTCAATGTCTGGGGGAATGTGCTAACAAACCAAGAAAAGCTATGAACTATAGACTTAAATCATCAGAAATCAAAGCAATGAGAGATCTCAGGCAAAACATGACTCCAAAAATGGTTGCCAGAAACATATTTGGTCAAAGTAAAAACACATTTCCATAAACTAAAAAATGGGGCCAACTATGGAAAAACATGTCCACAGTTGAAAAAATTTCACTAGTGTACTAGGAAAACCTATAGGAACAAATGTGCACAAGAACTGTATCAAAATTCTGTCCAACATGGATCGCGATCCATGTACCTTTTTGCCCAACATAAGTAAAAACCATGCCATCTGATTCAGTATGATCAATAAAGCCAAGCCATGGAGTTTCAAGCCACTTGAATCCCAAAATCCACTTCAAAAAGCCAAAATCTCTAAATCTGTACATGGTTTTCAAAATTCAGCCCATGTGTCAAACCATTGATCCAAATTCCAAAAATTTTGGACCAAGTCATAATCATGATGAACCCTACCAGATGGTATCATTAGATTTCCAAAATATTGCCCAACATGGATCGTGATCCATGTACCTTCAGCCCTAAATCCAGAGAAAATTGCTCAGTAGCATCTCCTTATGCCCAGGAGCAACTTCCCAAAGTTAGAATTTTCAAATGCTTCCCAACATGGATCGCTATCCATGTTCCTTTTTGCCAAAATCCATCTGTTACATTACAGTCTTGTGCCTATAGTAATCCTAGGTGCACTGGTGAAATTTGGTCAAATTTGGAGTAGTTTTGACAAAGTTAAGCTCACTTTTTCATTTTATGGTCAAGTTTACACTTTCTGACAAATTTGATCAATGGCTAGAACCTATTTTCACTTGCTAAAATTGGCAACAGGATGCCTCGAGGAAAGCACAGAGAGAGTGGAATGTGGCACCCTATGAGATAACTGATATCTCATCAAATGAGAAAGCTCACCTCACCAAACAAGTACTTGAAGCAATTTCGGCAAACATCTTCATTGGAAGGTTTCAAGCAACAGACAGAGAACTGTAAAGACCACCATCTTTCCACAGGAAATGTGGACTTTGCACCAGAAACCAGACGTGCAAGCAGGGGTCAGGTGCCTACAACTCGACAACTTCTTATGACTGCCTCCTTGGGGAATAGACTTCAGAGCTCATGACCTCATAAGTTCAATTCAATACAATGGGGAAGCAACTCTGACAGACAAGGATGGGGTAGTCGTCAAGGTAAAAATTATAGCAAAAATTATCAATGAAGACCTCCACCTGCCACCGCAGGGGGAACGCATAATCTATTGCAAAAAATGAAGGCAATAGACAATGATAAAGCCTTTTTGAAGCAGCGAGGCCACAAGCTGACGTATCAAGACCTGATCTACTCAAAAAATGAACTGCCATTGCGCCTTATATCACAACATTTCAAGGTGCAGAAGCTGGCTAGATATACTGAACCTTTGTTGCATATGGCAGTGGTAATGGCGATGGGCTTGGCTGAAGGCAGGGTGGTCAGTTGCGACTTTGGCAACTATCTTCTTGACACTATTGTGGAAGCAAACCTGAAGGGCAGTCAAAGAAGTAAAGCTTACATGAACGGGGGACCAATGCTCACACATATAGCCTATCAAGCACCGGGAATGTCGACGATCTACCACATGCCAAAGCGCTGATAGATCTAATCCACAGATCCAAAAGAGTTGTAAGACCAGTGGCAGGACCTTCTACAAGGCCAAACCCAGTATTCAAACAGACAAAGCAAGTGCACCGCTAATGGATTCTGACAGCGAGAAGACCGAGTTAGATGCTCCGAGTAGCCAGGAAGAGGGGTCCCACCCAAGAGATACTCCTTTTGAGTACCAATCTTTGGAGGAGGAGCAGGATAGCCCATACACACTGGGATATGCCCAGTTGAAGAAAAAGGCTGCACATTTGGCAGAAGCTATCCCCATTACTCATGCCAGGAGGACAATGGAAGAGGCTCAGACATTGAGGGAAAAGCTCCGCCAACAAAAGAAAGATCAGCATCAAACCCAAGAAACAGAAGCGGATGATGAGAAAGAAGAAGATGAAGCTGAGAATGCTCCGCTGATACGCGAGCAAATAGAGGCTTTGGAAAGGATCAAGCAACAAAAGAGGCAGGAAGATGAAGAAAAACGGGAAATTGTCAGTGCCATGCGGTAGTGCATTCACAATGAGCTCAAGCAAAAGATGGAGCAGAGGCAGAAAGAAGAATCAAAGAAGCCACGTATCAATGATCTAGAATCATCTGACGAATCTAGTAAGAGTAAAAAAGAGAAAAGTCACTCGCAAGGAGAGGAGAGGTAGTTGGTGTGCAATCTTTAAGCCTTTCAAAATGCTACTACAAAGCATAGAGCTATCGAGGGTGCATTGCCAGATACCCTTGTCAATGGCGATATCCATAACCAGCAAGGTGGTGCTTGGTAGCGGTGGTGGCATGTTTTTTGCATATCAAAATGCCCCTATACACGGTCTAATAATGTTGTCAATGTCTACTTTTGTCGGTTTGATTCCTTCCACAAAAAATCATTCCAAGAAGCTAGAATTTTTGCTAGTTTGTTCATTGGTAGAACAAACACTTGGCAGCAATTGCAAAGGGCATTACTTTGTTATATCCACACTTTGTATGATTTGGTAAGAAAGTGTCTACAAGAGCAGGAGCCATCCAAAACTATTGATGGGTACATTGGAATTTTGATACACATAGAGCATGCAACAGGTTCAAGTATATCAAAAACGACGTTTTGCTTCGAGAACCAAGAGGTACATCAACAGATGCAGAACATCCATATCTGCTTTGAGATTGCAGTACAAGTTTTCACACATTATTTTACCAGTTCAGTGTTATAGTCTTGTTTTGTCATATACTTTCCAGTCAAAGCCTCCTTTTACATTATTTGTTGTCACTTATTGCCATGCAGTCAAAATTTTGTACAAGGTTATAGACACTACCACAAATACAAGTGGTAAGACCGTCCTTTGTTGTTTTGGTTGAGTTCTGGTCTGTCTCACACTGATGGTTGTTTGAGGGAAGTACACACACACACACCTATGCTATAGTCAAGGGGGGGACTTCTACTCATGGTTTCAGGTGAATGAACTCTACCATGGTCTATCTGTCTCGAGTCCATTGTTAGTGGTTTGGGCTTGAGGGGGGGTTGTTAGGTATGCAAGCCCAGGTTTGTCTAGCTGATGGGCACAGTCTCCTATAGCATGTAGGTCTGAGTCCAGTAGTCATGCATGGCAATTTTTTCCTTTATATGTAGGGTTAATTTTACAAGCATTTTATCAATCAAATTAGCGTGTTTTTGCTCTCTGGCTTGCAGTGTCTCTCTCTCTCTCTCTCTCTCTCTCTCTCTCTCTCTCTCTCTCTCTCTCTCTCTCTCTCTCTCTCTCGTTCTCTGCTTTCCTGCACGTCCATCCATGCCATGGCCCTACTCCGGCATTACCTGCCTTAGCTGCCCCAACAAGTCCTAGGTCACATAATGAAAATCTAAAGCTTCTAGAGCAACAAGAGCAACCATCACAAGAGCAGAGTTTTTTCTTCTACATGCCAACGTCTATGGCTACAATTTAATGCCCTAATCCCTTCAATCATGGAAATAAAAAGGCCTCGCATTACTCGCCATCACATTGCAGTGGTTGTACTATCATCCGTCCTCAACACCTCAACATTATGGAGCCTCACGATTGTTTGCTGAAGCGTAGTTGATTGATCTCCTGCCGCAAACCATCACATGCGCCTCTTTATCTCCCTATGATACTGCTTGCTACAGTAGCTTCCTGGGCTACTTGGCATTCTTTTTAACGAAAAAATTGTCCCCACATGACCCTACCCCTCCTTGGTTTGCTGCTGGAACCATTCTGCGTTGGCGCGGACTGGTTACAGCAGCAAACCAAGAAGGGAACATTTTTTATAAAAACGGCTTTGTCGTCATCATTTTGAAAATAATTATTTAAGTGCAGTTTGCTGCAATTCTTGAACTGGGGCTTATTGCGCGCACGAGAGAAGGTGCTACTCTCATTTTACAAGTGGCCCTCATTGGGCGCACAAAGAGAGAGAGAGAGAGAGAGTGCTGAACTTGTTGCAGACCCTCACGCTACCCCTCCTCCTTACTGCCTTGTCCCGCGTTGCCCTGAGCCTACCTCGCACGGCACATTTTATCACCCGCCCTCTTGTCACCTCTCGTGTGACACCTTGCCTCGTGTCATTTCAACACCCGCCCTGGTCAGCATTGTGATGTCCCTCTCATCACCCCCTTCCTCTATCCCACCTCAACACTACCTTGCCAAAATCCTGCTTTGCATTACGATGCCCTCTTGGTCTGTCATGCCTCAATACTATCCTGCTTCCATCCTTTGCCTACAGCACGCCTTCACTGACATCTCCGTTGGATAAGCCCAACACCCAATGCAGAGAGAGAGAGAGAGAGAGAGAGAGAGAGAGAGAGAGAGAGAGAGAAAACATTTGAGCTTAGGATAGAATTATATACTCTTACTACATCAAAGAGCTTGAGCTTCTGTTATAGTCAGAGCAAGAAGAAGTGATGGACGACCAGGAACAACACGCTAGGACACTGCAGCTGTGAAAGCAGGGGAGACGAAGGACTACAACCAGCTGAAGGCCACGGAGGCTCACTACAATGCACAGGGAATGGCTGAAGTTGCAAAGGAGAAGGCAGGGAGATGCAGGCCATGCGATGCAGGTGAAGGTGGGGCAACAACCAATTCTTTCAGCGGCGGACAGGAGATGCACTGAAGGACATGGTCGAGAACGTCACCACTAACTAAACAACTCAACTTTTAATGTAGCTATTTGGCAAAAGGCTTATGCTAACAAAGTAGTTGTTTCGAAAAGGAATCCCCTCTGCATTGTAAATTTTTCAGCTTTTCATCGAAATAAATCGGTTCAAGTTTTGCGAGAGAGAAGCTGAGAGAGTTTTCTCGGCCCCTACATATCGACCACAGCTGTGTGAGAAAGTAAGCTTCCTGCTGAGAGAGAGAGAGAGAGAGAGAGAGAGAGAGAGGTCACGCCTCCAATTTCCAGTTACCAAAATGCCCTTCTAATTTGTGGTTATTCCCAAAATACCCTTCAATTTCTCCAAATTTCCCAAAATACCTCCTTGCTTCAAAATTTATCTGGGCTAAAACAACATTTTTGTCAAACAATGTTTTCCTGTCATGACCGCCCATGACATTTTATACCCTCGTAAACATCTCTAAAAACAATTTTTTGAAAAATTTTCCAACTTTTCATAGGAAAATTGGTTCTTCCTTAATCGAAGATGATAAAACTAGGATTGATATGGTATTGTTGTCTCTTAAGATGAAATTGTTCATCTTTTTCAAACAGGGATGTCTCTACTTGTGATCGCATTAGTAAATAGTTTCGTCTAAAAAATTAAAAAATAACTCTCCCTTGTCATAAATATAAGTATATGCAAAAATAAAGACTAACCCATCCCAAATGATACAAGCATATATTATGAATTTTTGAAATTTGAGGGGTAGTTTGGGAATTTTCAACAAATTAGACACGTATTTTAATAATTTTCCCTAAAAATTATCATCATGCTCAGTAGATTCTATGTTTTGAGGTTTATGTAAAATCATGCATGCATATCTCCTAATTTGCACTACTAAAAATCTCTATTAATGATGAGTCCTTTGTAAGGAATATGTTGAGGTACATGGATCGCAATCCATGTTCCCCTGACAATATTTTTTCCAAATTTAGTACGAGGACAATGTCATATGCAGGCTCTGTGAAAAATTTCATCAAATTCTGAGGTTGAGGTACATGGATCGCGATCCATGTTCAACCACATCTGGACTTGATCTCTTAGGAGTTTGTTGTTGACTATGTCCACAAGCTAAATCTCAAATATTTTTGGGTTTGGACTTGGTTTGATAGGTCAATTAGCCAACACTAGGTTTGCACTGCGGTTTTTAGTATATCACCTATTTTGCACCCTTTTGACCCCAATTTGTTGGTTTTTTTCCAAAATTGGACTTGGAGTGTATTGCCCCTACTTGATCCTAGTCTTGACGGTTTTTGTGTTGTTCAACATCCGACCTGCCACATCACCAAGGGGTCTTGCCCACTAGCGCTAGAGCTAGTGGTACCAAGCAAGGTAGGCTAAAGATAGTGGCAGTTAGTGCATAAAATAGGGAGGGGATGTCTATAAATAGGCGACAAGTTCATTTTTTGGACACTCTCAAAATTTTGGAAGCCAAAATCTTATTCAAAGCTCACGAGCTCTCAATCAACAAGCGTGCCTCCATGACCAAGCTCCCTTAGCGAACTCTCGTGGACGTACTTTCTTATCTCTCTCTCCCTATGGCCACATAACTTTCTCATATCTCTCTCTCTCTCTCTCTCTCTCTCTCTCTCTCTCTCTCACCTCACTAACCTTAAGATGCTTTCATAGCTTAAGCTCTCATCCCTATAGCCGATCTTCTGGACCTTAAGCCCTCATAAGCATAACCGCTACGCTCAACCTTTCTCAACCTCAAGCTTCCATACCTCGCTCACATTCGGCGTCAACGGGAATATGCAAGGAAGGAGGATCCGAAGGAGAGATAAAGAGGAAAGTCGGTAGAAGGGGGCAATACGGAGAATCTAAGGCAAATTAAAGTTAGCATTAAAGAATCATCGAGGTTCTTAAGGGAGTTAAGAGCATTTAAGGAGCATATTAAAAGAAGAAGGGAAAAACTTTGTTTTTATTCACCTCTTGACATTGGAGGTACATAACAAAGATAGAGGAGCGTTGTAGATGAGAGCTCCATCATCATCAGCAACACCATCAGCATCAAGAGCAACGAAGGTTTTTTTTCTGTTATCAATGATAAATTGGGTTAACCCGTTGTGAGGAGCTTAAACTCCTTAACCCTAATGTAATCCCAGTTATAGTGCCATTAACGGCCCGCTTTGATTATTGAGAAAGCTTTACTTGAGGTCTATTTATGCTCATGGTGATTGTTGAAGTTATTTTCATCTGTTGTTCCCTCTCTCACACATTTCTCTCACATCTAGAGGCCTCGTGCCTTCCCGACTTCGATATCCCTTGACATTTTTGGTGAACCCGACACAAAACAAGTCGAGGTGGGAGGTGTAGATGGAGAATTCAGAGTAGTTGATGAATTTTATTAAATAGATCAATTTCAAAGGATTTGATGGGAACCAAGCGGTTCTAGATGTGCCAAAAATGATGCAATTAGTTCAGGGATTTTTGCTTGAAGTGAAAGCCATGAAGATGAAAAAGCAAATTGACGATGCAATGTAGATGGCACTTGATGCCGTATGGGAAGAGTGTGGTGGTTTTCAAGGGCACAATCCATATGGTCTCCTTGCATGCTATAAAGTGAAGATGAAGAACCAAGGAGTTCCTGAAGATCGGATGATTGCAACTTTTGAAGAAGTTGTAACCTCCGAGTTTAAAGATAAGGTTTGAGAGCTGGTAGAAACATATTCCACACAGTGGGACTATTTTGCAAATGGATTTGTTTATGAAAGTCCTAGGATTATCGAATTGGCAAATGAATTAGATTATTGAACGAAGCCAGATTGTCTTCAGTAAAGGTGAAGGCGATCAGATGCAGTTCCTCAACTATGATGAAATTTGGGAACACATTTCTGCAAGAATTAAAGCGAAGGTGAATACGGATTTGAAAGTAGCAGATTTAGTCTCAGAGGACCATATTTGGAGCAACCTAGCAAAGGTAAATATTAAATTTAATGCTAAAACACAAATATATGATTTTTTTTCAAAGATTGCTTGCATGGAAGTTACCCCAATAATGGTTCCAGTGAAGACGTAGACTGTACAACAAGTGTTGCACAAGCTATTGACCTTGGCATGGAATGCTCTCAAGGATTTCATCAAGAAGATGAGACTTTGGAGGATACTAATGGATCTATCAGCACTAGAGCTGAGTAGGGCAACAGGTTTACTGCATGATTGCATCAATAAAGCTATTATATACACAGTATTTAAAAAAGTGCAGGAGGTTGAAGAGCCAACTCAACGTATGCTTGAGGGTATTCCTTCAGAGGGGGCGCCAGATGAACCTTTGCAGTGTTATGATGGGTTGTTAAGTAGCACGGATGCATATGAGGAAGCAGAGCATGACATTGATGAGTATAAAGATTGTCTAGATCATGCATATTGTGAACAAGTTATCCAGGGAGATTTTGCTTCTATACTTATGCATGGGTTGCATGAGGAGGCAGCTCATATGCTTCTGATGAATGATGAGGCTTTGAAGGGTGGTTTTCCTAAGCGTGTTATGGATGAAGAGTTACAAGCTAAATTTGTTTTCCATGACCAAGTGTCAATCCCAAGCATAAATCTACTCCAAGTCTTGGAGGAGCACAAGCAACATCTCCATGTGATTTTTCAAGCTTTGAGGGAGAACAAGATTTTTATCCATCAAAAGAAGAAGAGTGAATTTTTCCTTCAAGAGATTCGATACTTAGGTCATATTATCTCTCACGATGGCATCCATATGGATCCCTCTAAGTTAGATGTAATTTAAGCATTGCCTAATCCAACGAATCTACATGAGCTACAAAGATTTATTGGTATGTGTGCATACTATAGACGCTTCATAGCAAAATTCTCTCAAATAGGAGGACCATTACATGACTTAACAAAGAAGAACATTAAGTACTCATGGACTGCTAAAGTGAAAAATTATTTTGACAAGCTCAAATAGAAGCTTACCTCCCAACAAATGCTTATGCTTCCGGATCTCTCAAAGCCATTTGAGGTCCAATGTGATGCTTGTGGTGATTGTTGGAGCAATCTTGCTTCAAGAAGGGCATACCATAGCATCTGAGAGCCGAAGGCTCAACACCAATGAGCGGGTCTTGGGCATGCTATATCCATCTCTCAACAAAGGCAAAAATATACTACTGATAAGCACAGAAGGGCCTTAATGTTCAAGGAAAATGATTGGGTCTTACTCAAGTTTCCCAAGGCTCGATTGAGGCAAGCGATGGCCAAAAATCCTACGGGCCATCAAAAGTATTATGCTTAACTAGCTGAAAGATACTATGGTCATTTTCAAATACTGAATCCAATCAATGACATGGCTTATCAAATCAAGTTTCCCAACCATTGTCTCTTACACAATTCTTTTCATGTGAGCCTACTTAAGCCCTACAAAGGAGAGCCACCAAGAGAACCAATTATTGAAGACCCCCCCAGAAATCAAAGACCAAGAAGAGGTACTACAACCCAAAGCTATCCTTCAACATGAAGACAAGGTGCTACGGCATGGTAAGATTATCCGACGATATCTTATTAAGTTCAAAAATTATCCTTTTGACGATGCTAGATAGATGCAAGGAATAAAACTTAAGGATAGTATGAACCTTGTCAATGCTTAATGCTACATTACAATAAGCAAATGTACATGTTTCTTTTAAATGATCAATGTTTTTGTCGTACAAGACTAATTCTCTTTTTATGGCGCATAAACTTAAATAGTATGCATGCTTAGAATCATGTTTATGTTGACGACGTCTCTCAGACACCAAGTAGAAATTGTCACTCTACTTTGGAATTATGATATGGACTAAAGAGCAGACATGCTTGTGGTAGCTACGTCTCCCAAGCATCAAATGGAGGAGTAATCCATCTTGGAATGATGTTGTAGGGTAACAAGGAATCCTCTACCCTCTATGAAAAAGAGACTAATGACCAAGGCTTTATCTTCTCTACCTCATGTTAAACTGATCATTCAATTGGGGAAATAAAAGGGAAACAAGAGCTAGAACATAGATATGAGTTTTTAGGCCAAGCTCAACGTAGGGCCAAAAGGAGATAGTTCCATCTTAGCAAGGGATCATAAGGAGTTGGTATACTGAAGAACAATGCTTGCATAATGGATCTTGGAAGACCTTAGGGTTAGCTTCATTAAAGATCTCCAATGGTTGGTGTAAAAGTCCTTAGACCTTAGGCAAGCGAGTGATGTGCTTGAGGTGGGAACCCGACCAAACTTGAGGTGCTTGTCGTGCTTGCTGACTAAGGTGATTGAGGTGCTTGTTGTGCTTGCTCACTAAGGTGCTTGAGGTGTTTTTTGTGCTTGCTAATTAAGGTTCGTGAGATTCTTGACGTGCTTGATGACTAAGGTGCTTGAGGTGCTTAATGACTAAGGTGCTTAAGGTGCTTCACAACTAAGGTGCTTGAGGGACTTAAGGTTTTTCAAAACTCAACAAAGATCCATACACATGGAGGAGTGAGCCCTACTTGTAGGAGCATGAGAGAGAACACACACACACACACACACACACACACTCAAGGAAATCCTAGTCTAAAGAGGCAACAAGGACACATGTCAAGCTCCTCTCCATGTTGCCTTCATAAGCTGCATAAAGACTATTGGTTGCCTAAAGACTATTGGTTGATCCCTAGAGGGGTCCAATGATAATTTAGCTAACTAACTTAATTTATCATGCATTTATCAAGTCCTCTCTCTCAATGGGGAAAGGAGGACACTTGTCCTAGCATGGTTTCTTGATATGCTCTATGCACGTGGAGCAAGCTGGGGGTGTACTTGGGGGGTATACTCTCTCTCTCTCACCCACACTCACATGCTCATTCTCACTTGGTGAAAGTGCAGGAACTCCATCTCCTTCTCCATGCTTCTAGAGAAGTTGAGAGCCTACACCAACACTCTTGGCTATGGAATGCAAATCCAACCAAGAGCCATGCTTCAATGCTTAATCTTTCCATCTTCTGCATCTTCATTACTATGCTATTATGCTATGCTAAGCAAGAAGAGTGATGATAAGTGAGGAACTATTTATTTCTCCTATGAATGATTCTTCTTCCTCTTCCCTATCCTCATTCCTTGCTAGCTCTCTCCACCTTTGAAGGTCTTGGAGGCCTTGGGACTGAGGCCGGGGATGGTTAATGCTTTTACAAAGGTTATGTTATGCTTGTGATGCATGAACTTTTCCATCTTCATTGCATCACCCAGGTCTCAAGGAACCCAAAGATTGTATTGTATCAAGTCTCTCTTTAGGGGAGAATCTATTATACAAAAGCCTATTGGAGGGGGGAACGGCTCCACATAAATCCGGTCCTCACAACTGTTGTCTAGTTCTCTAACTCTCGCTCTCTTGCAAAAGTATTGTTCATGCCAAGTTAATTAAGTATAATGGTTATGTTGCTACCGCTAATTAAGTTCACCCTCTATGTTCTCAAATTAGTCTCATAAAAATGCTCACTATAGTTCTCTTAATTCCACTATTCTCAATGTTCATAGGCCATTTCCATTACAGTGGTATCAGAGCTATTGGTTTCTCTTTTCTTGCTTAAGAAGAGAGGTCCTTAAGTTGTCCATGAAAGGTTGGACGTGTTCATTGCACTGGGACATGGATCTATTATCTTGGTTGAAAAGGACTTAGTTGGAGGTACACCATTGGAAACTATAGTCTTTATAATGGAGTCTCTTGGGGCTTTCCTTTGGCTTAACCATTATTGAGCTACTAGCAAGCTCCATCCACGTTCAATTGTTTAATAGAGAAAATCCTTAGACTACCACAAATTCACTAGAGTGTTCTTTGATGATATCATCATCTACTCCAAGTCCTTGGAGGAGCGCAAGAAACATCTCCAGTTGATTTTTCAAGCTTTCAGGGAGAACAAGCTTTCTATCAATCAAAAGAAAAGAGTGAATTTTTCCTTCAAGAGATTCAATAATTAGGTCATATTATCTCTCAAGATGGTATCCGTATGGATCAATCTAAGTGAGAGGTAATAAATGCATGGCCTAATCCAAGGAATCTACATGAGCTATGAAAATTTGTTGGTATGTGACCATACTATAGACGCTTCATAGCAAAATTCTCTCAAATAGGATGACATTACATGACTTAACAAAGAAGAACGTTAAGCACTCATGGACTGCTAAAGAGAAAAATGCTTTTAAAAAGCTCAAAGAGAAGCTTACCTCACAACCAGTGCTTATGCTTCCGGATCTCTCAAAGCCATTTGAGGTCCAATGTGATGCTTGTGGTGATTGCCTTGGAGTAGTCTTGCTTCAAGAAGGGCATGCCATAGCATAGAGGCGAAGGCTCAATACCAATGAACGGGTCTTGGGCATATATGAAGAAAAGCTTTTAGGTGTTCTACATGCCCTAGACACATGGAAGCACTATCTATTGGGGATTCCATTTATTTTGCGAACAGACCACCAAAGTCTCAAGTACTTCATGACACGAACCAAGCTTTCCAACAAACAAATGAGGTGGGAAAATTTTCTTTTACAACTTTATTTCCATATTGCTCACATTGTTCATAAGCATAATCAAGTGGCCGACGCACTTTCAGGACGACCAAAAATCAATGCGGTTTCTATAGCAAGTTACAATAGTCTATCTTTTATGATAGCTGAGTATGCTACTGACCCTGACTTTAAAGACATAATGTCAGCCCTTGCATTGGGGAAGAAAGAAGAACCATTTGCCTTGCAGGATGGCTATCTTAGGATGGTTATCTTCTCCATGGTTATAGGCTATCTATTACCCACTCTCTTCGTGAGAAAGTCATGTATGAATCCCATGCTCCTTCCTATGCGAGGCATAGAGGTATTCAACCTACTCTTTGAGGAGTAGAAACGTACTTCTATTGGCCTACCATTAAAGTAGACATACAAGAGTATGTCTTAAAATGTGTGGTATGCCAAAAGTCCAAGTATGATAGAGGGAAGCAACCTGGGTACCCGCATCCATTACCAATCCCTAATTCATATATCCATGTATTTTATCTTTGGATTACCCAAGTCTATCCATGGAAATACGGGAATATGGACAATAGGCGATAGGTTTAGGAAGCAAGTACACTTTATTCCTGTCAAAAAGACTATTAACGCACACCAAATGGAAACCCTCTTTGAATCCCAGATTTTCAAACACCATGGATTGCCAACATCCATCGTGTTAGATAGAGATCTTAGAATGACCAATAATTTTTAGAAAGGTATCTTTGAAAATCTAGGTACAAGATTGAATTTCTCTTCGGCCTATCACCCACAAATAGATGGCCAAAGTGAGATAGCCAATCTTACGATTCTTGATCTACTAAAGACTCATGTTACAGAAGTAGATCAATGCTCACAATGGGATGAGTACATACCCCTTGTAGAGTATGCGTACAATAATATTGTCCATACTACTATAAGAAAGGCACCTTTTAAGATCATAGAGGGAAGACCTAAAAGTCCCTCGGTACTTAAAGCACATGGAAATATCTTCGTTGTTGATGAGTATAGCCGTGACCTACAAGAATCTTTCCAAAAGATTAAGGAGGCTATATCCATCTCTCAACAAAGGCAAAAATTTGTTGCTGATAAGCACAAAAGGGCCTTAACATTCAAGGAAAATGATTGGATCTTACTCAAGTTTCCCAAGGCTCGATTGAGGCAAATAACGGGCAAAAATCCTACGGGTATGCTAAACTAGCCAAAAGATACTATGGTAGTTTTTAATTCAATCCGAACCAGATTTACATATGGTAGCTTCACAGAGTGGGTTAGATGATTCATCATCATATTGTTGACAGAAATCGATGATCAACGTTAAAAAGTACCCCACCCGGGTTTGGTTCATCCAGCCGCTATTTTCTTTTAATGGCGGAGGCAGAACAAGCACAGTATGACATTGCCAATTGTGGCCTTAGCACTTAGTCTCAATGACTGGCAGGAGATGTAACAGCTTACGTTTGCGTGTCTTCTCACGATGGATATGTGTTAGCTGTAGCCTTTTCAAATCTTGAGGGCAATCAATGACATGGCTTATAAGCTGAAGTTGCCAAACCATTGGCTCATACACAATGATTTTCATGTAAGCCTACTTAAGCTCTACAAAGGTAAGCCACCAAGAAAACCAATTATTGAAGACTCCCCAGAAATTGAAGACCAAGAAGAGGTGCTACAACCCAATGCTATCCTTTGATATGAAGAGCGAGTGCCACTGCATGGTAAGATTATCCGGCGATATATTATTAAGTTCAAAAATTATCCTTTTGAAGATGCTAGATGGATACAAGGAGTACAACTTAAGGATAGTAAGAACCTTGTTAATGCTTACAAGGCTACATTACAATAAGCAAATGTACATGTTTCTTTTAAATGATCAATGCTTTTATCTTATAAAACTAATTCTCTTTTTAAGGTGCACAAATTTAAATAGTATGCATGCTTAGAATCATGTTTGTGTTGACTACGTTTCTTAAACACCAAGTAGAAGTTTTACTCTACTTTGGAATTATGATATGGACTAAAGGGTAGACATGCGTGTGGTAGCTACGTCTCCCAAGCACCAAATGGAGTAGTCATCCATCTTGGAATGATGTTGTAGGGTAACAAGGAATCCTCTACCCGCTATGAAAAATAGACTAATGACCAAGACTTTATCTTCTCTACCTCATAGTCAAGGACGACTATGGTTTCAAGGGAGAGGTGTTGTCATTAAATCTAATATCTAGATTTACCAAAATGACTTTCTCATGTTAAACTCATCATTTAATATGGGGAAATAAAAGGGAAACAAGAGTTAGAACATAGATATGAGTTTTTAGGCCAAGCTCAACATAGGGCCAAAAGGAGATGGTTCCATCTCAGCAAGGGCTCACAAGGAATTGGTCTACTGAAGAACAATGCTTGCATAATGGAGCTTGGAAGACCTTAGAGTTAGCTTCATTAAAGACCTCCAATGCTTGGTGTAAAAGTCCTTAGACCTTAGGCAAGCTAGTGTTGTGCTTGAGGTGGGAACTGCCCAAGCTTGAGGTGCTTGTCGTGCTTGCTGTTTAAGGTGATTGAGGTACTTAATGAATAAGGTGCTTAAGTTGCTTCATGAATAAGGTGCTTATGGGGCTTAAGGTGCTTAATGACTAAGGTGCTTGAGGGGCTTAAGGTGTTGCAAAAGTCAACAAATATCCCTACATGGGGGGGCGAGCCCTACTTGTAGGAGCATGAGAGAGAACACACACACACACACACTCACTCAAGCCAAGCCTAATCTAAAGATGCAACAAGGACACATGTCAAGCTCCTCTCCATGCTGCCCTCATACGCTGCCTAAAGACTATTGGTTGATCCCTAGAGGGGTCCAATGACAATTTAGCTAATTAAATTAATTTATCATGCATTTACCAATTCCTCTCTCTCAAAGGGGAAAAGAGGACACTTGTCCTAAGGCAAGCATGGTTGCTTGATATGCACTATGCATGTGATTGGCTACGCTTGGAGGGGTCCAATCAAATGCAAGAATGAGCTACAAGGGGGGGTCGACCAAAGCAAGGTCTAAAGGAACCCAAAGATTGTATTGCATAAGTCTCTCTTTGTATCAAGCCTATTGGAGGGGGGACCGGGCTCCACACAATATGGTCCTCAACTGCTGTCAAGTTCTCTAACTCTCTCTCTCTTACAAAAGTATTGTTCATGCCAAGTTAATTAAGTATAATGATTATGTTGCTACCACTAATTAAGTTCACCCTCTATTTTCTCAAAATAGTCTCATAAAGATGCTCACTATAGTTCTCTTAATTCCGCTATTCTCAATGTTCATAGGTGATTTACATTACATTGGTATTAGAGCTATTGTTTCTCTTTTCTTGCTTATGAAGAGAGGTCCTTAAGTTGTCCATGAAAGGTTGGACCTGTTCATTGCAATAGGGTAAGTGGGACATGGATCTATTATCTTGGTTGAAAAGGACTTAGTTCGAGGTACACCATTGAGAATTATAGTCTTTATAATGGAGTCTCTCGGGGCTTGCCTTTGGCTTAACCATTATTGAGCTACTAGCAAGCTCAATAGGAACCATAATCAACCGAGCAATGTTAGACCATGTCCACTAGTCTTTGCAATCAGCAGTCCATAAACCATGGGTGTGGCTGCTTGATAACTAATTTTCAAAGGTAAAGAAGAGTAGGGACTAAGGTTTTTGAGGGTACCAAAGCACAAAATAATTTATACATAATTAGCATGGCTGACAATAACCAAGAGAGTAGAATGAATATTGACAACTTTGATTTTGCACATGAAGGTGCTAATGATGATGCCCCCATGTTTGTTATTTATCTTGTTACTAGGTTTCAACAAGCTATGGGAAACCCTGCTTTGCAAGCAAAGTTACTCAACAACTTCGTGCTTACGGGATCTCCCTTCCTCTCCAAGAGGAGAGAGAGCTTGGGAGGCCTCTTGATGAGACTCCCAAAAGATGACTCTCTCCCACGACTAGTCAGAAATGCAATAAATTCATGAAACATATACTCCCCCCCTCGATCGGAATGGAGGGTGCCCATAGTACATTTTGAGACATTTTCAGCCATAGCCAAAAATTATTTGAAGCACATAAGTCCTTCGAACTTTGCTTGAACAGGATACACCCATGCATGCCTGGAGTAATTATCAATGAAAGCCACAAAGTAAAGGTAATTGCCCAAGGACAGAGTGTGCATTGGCCCACAAACATCGCAATGCACAAGCTGCAACCTACATGTGGCTCTAATTGAACCATCCTTTGGAAACTTCGAACGCTCCATCTTACCCAAAATACAGGCTTCACAAACATGTTTGACATGTGCTTCAAGAGGTGGCAAAAAAGCAACGATAGCAGATTTCTGCAAAGGCAGCAAACTGGCAACATTCAGATGCCCAAAACATGCATGCCAAAGTTTTGTATTTGAAACAGCCTTAGAATCCACAACTGCATTTGCAAAATTCTACCCACACTCGTTATACAAAGTGAGCTTATACATCCCACGACATAATATGCATGGTGCAACAATCTCATCACAAAAACTGAGATCATGAACTATACATCTGCCATCCACAAATTTCACAACAAGACCACGTCTAGCAAGTGCAGATATAGAAAAAAGATTCTTCTTGATCCCGAGTACATAAAGTGCATCAACAAGTGTGAAAGAACTGCCATTCACAGCAGTCAGCACAATCTTTCCAACTCCCTTAACAGGATAAGAGGCATTGTTGGCACAAGTGACTGAATTTCCATGAGGGACATCCTTGAGAGAGGTAAACAAGTCACGATGAGAGGTAATATGCTTTGTAGCACTACTATCAAAGTACCACACTTCAGATTCTGCAGCAACTGACAAACATGCATCATGGACAATAGGATCAAAGTACCACACTTCAGCTTCTGCAGCAACTGACAAACATGCATCATGGACAATAGGATCATAAGTGCACTCTGCACTAAAAGTCCATTCTACATTAACATTAGCATCACAGTCTCCTTTCACAGAAGACTCAACAATAGCTGCATTCGTAGTGGAACCAGCCTCTTTGGTCTTCAACTTGGGACACTGCTTGATCAAGTGATCATTAGCTTTACAATAATGGCAGCACATCTTCGTTTTTCTCTTATCACCAGACTTCCCAGACGAATTTCTGCCAACATAAGCATTAGGAACAAGTTATTTACCACTCGCAAAAGAACCATGAGAAGTGGCTACATTATTGTTACCACCTTTTCTTTGAGCAGCAATAAGACCTGTTCAACTGTACGCTGTCTAGTACTGTTTTTTCTGGAAAGTGACTCTTGCAACAGTAATGTGCATAATATATCAAACTTGAAAACTTCAGGAGTTCCTTGGGTCATAAGTCTCCAAGTACTAGCAAAAGTCTGGTAAGAATCTAGCAAGGCATCAATAACAGTTTGCACAAGGGAGCTGTCTAAAATGACTTCGCATGCAAAAATAAGTTGCTCATTGATATCCTTGACACCAGCAAGGAAAGTTTCCATGTCATCTTCCTCATGCATAATCTTCGACTCTAGCTCTTTACGCAGCAATGCAATTTTTGCCTCATTGCGACTTGCATAAAGACCATGAAGAATATCCCAAGCCTGTTTTACAGATTTCACTGAACGAATGTGGGGAGTAATAGTGCGCTTCACAGACAACACAATCAATGCATGAGCCTGTAAATATTATACATCCCTACCTCGTTGTTTAGCCATAGGCAGAACAGCTCTGGCAATATCAATCCTGCCACCGAAATTGCAACGTCCTCAACATCGTGTACATCCTCAGAACCAAGACGTATTTCAATTCCTTACACAATGTTCCAAACTCCCTTTGACACAAGGATATGTTGCATCATGCAAGCCCCCATAGGGTAATTTTCCCCATCGAATCTGTCCTCATCAATAAACATCTTGAACACATCTATGTTGTTGTTGGCCAGACGAATGCTTGCACTTGATGTGAAAACTGCCCGAAAAGAGGAGAAACAAAGCGGAAACAATACGTGCTATATAGCACAAACCGTAGAAGAGTGTAAGGGACCTTTTATGCAATAAGCGGCACTAACAAAATTTTTGCACAAAATAACAAAATAACATGTGCAATACTACCTGTAGTGTAAACGGAGGCCGAAATGAGCCCGAATAAAAAATCTGAGGAGACAAAGCTCTACAAGCTTATCCAAAACATTTATCGACCTACACGCTTGCCAAACCTCACAGAAATCGAAGAAAGTGAGCAGACGTGTGTTGGAGTTGCTGGTGACTAAGCCCGGGAGGATGCAACCTGCTCTGATACCAATTGTTAATTAGGATTGCAGGAAAACACACATACCTTGGAGAAGAAGAAGGAAGCTCAAGGCACACAACAGAGAGTGTATTACTTAATGTGTGATGGAAAGATGAGATAGCCCTAGAGTGATGGGTGTATATACAGTGCACGGGGGGAAAAACCTCCTAGTGAGGGAAAAATGCCCCGACGGTCTTAAGTGTGTTCACACACATCACTACACCACATCTATATTGTAACAAGCATCAAGAGCATTGAAGGTATTTTTTTCTATTAATCACAATGATAAATCGAGTTAACCTGTTGTGAGGAGCTTAAACTCCTTAATCCTAATGAAATCTTGGTTATGGTGCCATTAACGACCCGCTTTGATTATTGAGAAAGCTTTACTTGAGGTCTGTTTATGCTCGTGGTGATTGTTGAAGTTATTTTCATTTGTTGTTCTCTCTCACACACATCTCTCACAGCCAGAGGCCCCATGCCTTCCTGGCTCACCTTCGAACACATATCCCTCGACACCGTAAAATAAAATTGGAAAAAAAAATATAGATTGAATAGGAAAAGGGTGTAATTTATTTGTCAAAAATTCATAGATAAGGATTTTTATAAATGTCCTTGAACGCACGCAATATACACAATTTATACATAGTGATCCCCGCAAGAGGATAGCGCTTGAAGATATTCATAAGACGACCTTTCGAACAACTTTTGGCCTATATGAATTTTCGGTACTCCATTTTGGACTTACCAATGCATTGACTACCTTTTTTCGAATGATGGAAAGGCTCTTCAAACCTCATCAAAGCTTCACGAGAGTGTTCTTTGACGACATCATCATGTACTCGAAGGCTATTGAGGAGCATAAGCAGCATCTTCTTATAAGATTTTAAGTTTTGAGAGACAATAAACTTCACAATAGTTAAAATAAAAGTGTGTTGTTCTTAAAAGAGATTCAATATTTAGGTCATACTATCTCTCAAGGAGGGATCCGAATGGACCTTGCAAACCTGGAGGTAATAAAAGAATGGCCTATACCAATGATCTACACAAATTAAGAAGCTTTATGGGAATGTGTACATATTATAGACACTTTATAGAAAAATTCTCGTTCATAGCAAGCCCATTGTATGATTTGACTAAAACGATTGTTAAATTTGTATGGACCACAAAAGAGAATGAAGCTTTTGAAAATTCAAAGACATAGCTTATCTCTCAACCCATGCATTACCAAACCTCTCAAAGCCTTTTGAGGTCCAGTGTGATGCTTGTGGACAATGCCTTGGAGCTGTTAAACTTCAAGAAGGGCATGTCATAGCATATGAAAGTAGGAGATTGGATGACCAAGAAAAGAATCTAGGCATATATGAAAAAGAGCTTTTAGCTATCTTACATGCTCTACATGCTTGGAAGAATTATCTCCTAGGCACTCTATTTGTTTTGCGCACGGATCAAAGTCTTGAATACTTTTTGATGCAAACTAAATGAAGTGATAAGCAAATGAGATGGGCAAATACTCTCTCACAATTTAGATGGTAAGCACAACCAAGTGGCCGATGCACTTTCACGAAGGCCAAGGGTGAATGCTATATCAATAGCTACTCACAATGACCTATCATCTATGATAGATGAGTACGATATAGATCCAAAATTCAAAGATGTAATGTCCGCTATTGCACTAGGGAAGAAAGAAGAACCATACAATGTGCAAGATGGTTATCTTCTCTATGGCAACAAATTATGTGTTACACATAATTTACGTGAAAAGGTTATGTACAAATCTCATGCTCCACCTTATGCAGGCATAGAGGTATTTGATCTACTCTCAAGGGGGGTAGAGATGTTACTTTTATTGGCCAACAATGAAGGAAAACATACCGGACTATGTTGCCAAATGCATTGTATGTCAAAAGACAAAGTATGATAGAGGGAAGCAGCTTGGCTTGCTTCAGCCATTGCCTATACCTGATTCCCCATGGGAAAGTATATCCATTGATTTCATCTTTGGATTACCCAAGTCCATACATGGGAACAAAGGAATATGGACAATAGTAGATCGGTTTAGAAAAAAAGCGCATTTTATACCGGTCAAAAAGACTATTAAAACACACCATATGGAAACCCTCTTTATCTCATAGGCCTTTAAGTACCATGGCTTATCAACATCTAAAGTATCTGATAGACATCCAAGAATGAATAGCAATTTTTGGAAGGGTCTCTTTGAGAATTTGGGTACTAAGTTGAATTTCTCCTCGGCCTATCACCCACAAACGAATGGTTGAAGGTCCAACACGTCAACCATTGCCTTGACGCATCCTTCATGATTCTGGAATGTTTGTGCAATATTACAAGCCCTCTTTAGCACTAGTAATGGGGGCCGCCACTGTATTGGTCCCCTTACCTTAGTTATAGGAAGTAGCAATTTATGTGATGTAATGCAGACTCTCTCTCCCCCCCCCCCTCTCTCTCTCTCTCTTCATTCGAGCAGAATCTTGTCACCTCTTTTGTAGCCACGAAATGACGTGCCATCAACTTTGCTTCCACTTGCAATGCATTACCATGACCACCAGCATAGCACTCATGTGCTCTCTCCACCTCGATTAGTGATTTCGTGCTTGAGAGAGTTGGCTATTTAGTAAGGTCTCTCCCACTACCATGCCCTTGGTTTCTTGACACGCCACCTTTGCATTCAGCACCAATGGCCACGATTGGCCCTGCCATGCCCACCATCTCTTCATATTAGTTGTAAAAGCAACTGCCCTTATCTTTCTCATCTGCAAGAGAGAGAGAGAGAGAGAGAGAGAGAGAGAGAGAGAGAGAGAGAGAGAGAGAGAGAGAGAGAGAGAGAGAGCACAAAGGATGTTGTGGCTGGATGGACTTGGCTAGAGAACGTAGATGCCAACATGTGGTAGGACGTCTCCTCTCTCTCACACACCTCTCCCAAGTCCAAGCGCGGATATTGCTTGAAGCTATCAGAGCTACCACAACTCACATTTGCAGCTACATGTAGAGCTTTCCTTATGTCAAGCTGCCTTGTCGCCTTGTGAAAACTCAACATTCCTAGTGCTAAGAGATGTTTCGCACTAAGCGAGGGTTAACCCCCGCTCTGCATGTCATGTTTGATTTTCTCTACCCCCTTCCTCTCTTAGTAACTCTGCCAAAAGAGGCGGAGTTACATAAACCAACGCCAGGATGCGGTTTCATCCACAAGAAGACAATGATGATGCCGTCACCTTCACCCCCAGGCTTGATGTGTGCGAAACACCTCTAGCTCTACCAAAAACGACATAGTTGGCTCTCATCGGTAACATTTGAAAAGAAAGGATGAAGCGCTTAACTCCCTTGCAACTGTTGTAGTTCAAAAAACTTGGCCCTCCTTGGCGTGCGAAAGCACTCTAAAGTGCATGGGCTTTACCATTCTAATTTCTATAGTTTTAGATGGTGGGCTCCAAAAGATGTTATCATCCATAGTCTGCACTCTCTTTGGATTTGGACTGACATTCTTAGCTCAAGAGACCATGTGTCAGCATGACACCATTGGGCGATGGCCAGCTTGCTAAAGTTAGGCAGAGGGGGAGGGGGGCACACGAGGGCACCCCATGGTAGGGCCCTAAGTATAGACATTGTAGGCCCTTGAGCCTTGACGTTTTGACATTTCTTGTAGTTCTTAAATTGGAGAAACCGAACTTTTACACTAGTTTTTTTTTAGCATTATTATTAAGCCCTTCTCTTTGTTAATTTCTAGACAATATGAAAAAAAAAAATCGCGACTTGAGTAATGTATGTGATGAGAAATTTCTTAGGTAAATTTTTCTTAATAACTATCTGCAATACTCAATATGCTTAATTCGTCTATTATTTATTCTAATAAAGAATTTCGTGAAGAAAATAAAGCACCAGTAGATAAGGCATTTTGTCAGCCGTTTCTTAGATAAATTTTCATAATTAGCTACAAAATTCACCTTCCTCTGAATTGCTTCTATTATTTCATTTCCTTTGAATTTTGGCTCCTTTTCAATGGTCGCTTAAAATATTCTTTTTTCCGAGATAGCAATGAGCGTATCTAATTTTTAATTTCAAAGCTGATTTTTCAAACGACGAAATAATAAACTATAAAAATAAAACAATGCAGCGGGTGACCCGGCGCGACACCCGCAGAGAAGAGAAAAATAGCAATTGACCTTTGGACCGTCTCCAATTTGACGGTATCGTTAGAATAGCTGCTTGATTTGACGGAGCAGCTAGAATTAGCCCCACCTGCCCTGCCCTGCCCTCCAGCACTTCCATTTTTAGAGAAGAGGAGTCAGGAGTCAGGACTACCTTGCCGCTCTCGCTGTTTGGGCTTTTCATCGCCAAGGCTCGTGAAGAAGGTGCCCACTCGCCATCGCCAGAGCTCGCGACGAGGGTGGCCACTTCTTACCTGCGATTGACATCGCTTCTACAGTCCGATAGGCGGAAGGACTTCCTCTCTGCGGCTCAAACTCTACTTTGGAGGCATGCTTGGTTGGTGCCCTCACCCTTCTCTTCAGAACAGAGCTTCTGCCGGTCGGACTTGTCTCTCACAGAGTCATGAAATTGTTCAATTCTCTCCCTTTCTCGATGAGAAGCCTGTGCTTCAACCTCCTCATCAAACTGTGATTGGTTTTGATCTCGGTGTTGATGTCGAAACCAGTAAGAGCTTGAATACTCAAGCTTGCGACAGCCCCCGCTCTGTTCTTAAATCTCATCACCCACAGTCGGCCTCTCCCCGTTCGCCTCTATCTGCCCTTGGGAGCCTACTTGCTGATCGTGGATGTAGAGGGAGCAATGTCGTCAAAGGTGAGGAATCTGCTGCAGATAAGCATGCTTATCATCAGAATATATTGAAGAGGGAGGATGCTACATGTGGTGCTGAAAGGGTATGTACATACAATACGTTGGACTCAGGTGCAGTCTCCAAACATAGCAGAGCCAGAGCTTCAAAGAATCGGATAAGGGGGAGAGAGTCTCCCTATGATGTGTGCAGAGAGGTTCATGGTATCTGTCGTTTTGGTACAATTCTGAGCAGTGATGATGAAGATGAATGCTGTGATAAGGAAATTGACATCTCTATGTCCATTTTTTCTACTGCTTCCCCTGTTTCACGTCACTCTGTGTTCTGTGATCGAACACTGGACTTTCTCAGCAAGTGCTTCCGATGTATGCGACAGCTCCAGGATGGGAAGGATATCTTTATGTACAGGTAATGCTCTATCCTCATTGTTTGTAAATGTAGAGTATCAAGGGGAGTAATCAAGCTTGAGCGCATACAACATGATGCAATTCAGTACGCTACATGTCTCAGAGTTGTTGTGCAAGAGCTTAGCTTGCCGTATAATTGTGACCAAATACAAGTTGAAAGTGCAGATCATGCGATCACGTTAAGAAGTTCTTAATGAGGTTCAGCATTTCAAGCATTGTGCTAAAGGGCTTGTTTGATAAAATTTTCCTGTGAAGAAGTGTGTGAAGCTTTGTATCATCATCCACATTTTTTGAGTTCAAATTATGGCTTTTTTGAAAGGGAGGTACTGAGATTTGTGGTAATTTCCAGGGGCGATCAAGCATTCTGCTCTCAGGAATGCCGATACAAGCAAATTGTTGCCGACGATCGCAAGCATAGAAGCCCAGTGGTAACACCTTGTTTTTCTGGAGTCAGAAATGACCACAGAAGCGTGGTGAGGCCAACACAAGCTGCTTTTGCGTAGCACTAAGTATATACATGTGGTTTGTACATATATGTAAAAAGCGATGTGGAATTGAGTTTTGGCGAGTGTCGCAAAGCGAACCCCTTTTCAAAGCGATGATGAGGACACAGCGCATTACAATTTTGCATCATACAAGCAAAATTCTGATTGTATGCATTGAGATTTTTAGCCTCTTAGGGTGGAGAGTATGGGATATATGCTTTATTTGTACAGGCACTTCGCCATTCAAAACCTGGCCAGAGTGAAGCAAAAGGGCCAGAATGCTCAATATGCTTGTATGGAGTCAGATTCCTTGGAATGGAGAGGGGTCTTTTGCAAGGAAAAATGATGTTTGTTTGGATGTGGTTTAAATGTTTTGGAATACTAGTCACTTTCGAAATGTCATTGTTTTCCCTAGTTATGTATGTACGGTGTGTGCATAGTCATCTGTATGCTCAATCCCGGAGAGCCACTCTTGAATGTACTCTAGTGACTCTAAAACCAAACAATTTAAGCAGTAAAAAAAGGCAAGAACAATGGGGAATGCTCGATGGTTAACAGTGTATGGTAATGAACTGCATATCTTTACCTCTAGGGCAGACTAATGAAAGGACGGGCCCTAAAACTTGGACAATGTTTAAATACACGCACTGTATCTTTTCCTTATTTGAATTATTTGAACTTTTGATGAGGCTGGAATTTTGTATGTAAGAGTATCGCATCAACTATCTTTCGACAGAATTTTGATTCAAAATCTTTGGTAGATCAAACCTGTACGAATTGAGATTCCTAAACCGGATCCTCTAACCTATTTATTTGCTGGCTCTTGAAAGGAAGGATTGCATACATAGTAAGAGCGGGTTTAGACTGCACAAAAGTAATCAGTCCATCCCTGCCTTGTCAATACTCGAGTATTCAAAGAGTACGCAGAACTGCACTTGCATCCGTGGCATCAAGAAGCAGGACTGGTCTTTTGCAGATTTTACGCTTTTTACATCGAAAAGAGCATTGACGCTTTGCATGTTTGGGGTGGTGAGGTTGCCCATGAAGGTGGTGAGTTTGGATGAATGAAAGTGTCCCACAATGACCTGATAATCCTCTTGGGCATGCAGTCTGAACTCCCCTTGAGCTGAAATATGAGATTCTAGTCCTTGCTTGCCATGAAAGTTGTGTCCTCAGTATTCTAAAAGTTATTGATGCATTGTGGCGGGGAGAGGTGAATCAAACATTGTTCTTTGACCTGAAACTATGTTGATAGGAGGACAAGTACCAACAACACCCCGCTTCTTACAGTTCCCACGTCGACCATACTCATTTGCCAAGCTCTGAGCTTTTGGCTTTCAGTCGAAAGGGATGACCAGTTGGCATAGGAGAGGGAGGGTTTCCCTCGTCTGTGCAGTAACTCGAGAAAATTTGTTGAGGTCTCTATGGAGGAGACAAGACAATTCAGTGATAGGACTTGAAAGACACCCTATTCTTTCAAAAGATTCGAAGGGCACCCTATTTTTTCGCAAGACAGGCACTCCGGAGTAATACCCTTTCCTATGAAAGAGCCGATTTTCATTTTTCCCTTCTCATGACAAAATATTACAAAGTTCTATAATAATTTTTTTCTTACTTAGCAACATGCTAGCAAAGTATACATGAAGGCAAATATGTGTGGTGAACAGTGTAAGTTGGGTTTCTGTTTCCAAAATGGTAGCGTTGGTCAAAACATTCTCCACTAGCTTTTTGACATACTATTTTCCTATTTTCAATGCTATAGCATGTCTTTTTTTTCCTAAATTAGATGGAACATCTTAATGTAAACCCCTTCCATTGGCAGATACCTTATTTTGTTTACCTTTCCTATACAAGGGTGATTTTTAAATGAGCCCTTACAATGACATATATGACATTTTACTTTTCTTGTTTTCAATGCTATAGCATGTGCATTCTAAATATGAGCATCTCAATGTATTCTCCTTCTATTGGAAGAGACCTTATTTAATTCCCCTTTTCTATAGAGGAGCAATTTTTTAGCAAGCCCTTCTAGCCATAGACTCATTGAAAATTTTGACCTTTGTACGACGAGACAAAGTGGGTAGACGGGCATGAAATCTCATCACCGAGCTGAGTCATTGTGGATCTCATTGTCCACTAGTGGATGTACGTTATCAACTTGGCTAGAGATATCTAGGAGTCAGTCTGTAGATCCAATGTATTTGAGCTAAAGCACTCACTGTGGATCTGCAAATTTGTTGGATAGATTTTTGAGGTCTCTTGGGATTTCTTATTTGAGGTTTGTTGCAGTTGGTGTTTATTTCCACAAGATGTTTGGATTATCATTTTATGGTGAATACTCTTCACAATCGTGGGTTTATGGTCGTATTGCATACAACATTAACATCTTTTGGAAACGCTCTAACACTCTCTCCATTGTTGACTCAACCGTCATATGTGCATTGCCATCTTGTGTAGAGTCGATTATTATGAAAGATGCTCTAAACAAGCAAATTGCCTTGTTTGGACTTGGAACAAAGGTAATAGAAGATTTCTTGCTTCAAGGTTTTGGAAAGATGGTTTTGACATTTGTTTAGCTTACGTGTTTGGTTCATTGGAAATAGTCAACATTAACAACTTTGGTATGAGTTTGGTATTGAGTATAATTGTGAACCTTGCTAGGGCAATCATGTGAGTTATCAAGTTTTGAATTTGTAATGTTTTTCATGTGACAAGGTTTCAATTATCTTAAAGCATTCTACATTTTAGGCCAAAGTCTCTCTACATGCTAGGAAGTTCAACTTGGTAGAGGTACGTGGCAGCTCGTCGATTGTGTGCTAAGTATACCTCGCCATGTTTTGGAGCTTTATGAAAAAGGTTTGTTTGATTTGAATTCTTTCTTTAACAAGTTTGAAGAAACTTGGTACTTATACTACCAACAACATTGGTCAAATTAATGATTATAAGCCCCAAAGTTGACTCATCTTGTCCAATCTTCTAGCTAATATAATTTTGATGTCAATTGTCATTTCCGTTTAGCTATAATTGTTGCCTTTTAGCCAATTTATATACACTCCTTTTGGTTATTTTTGCTTCTTGCTACCTCCAACTTGTAGCCAATTTTAGAACTTATCAAACTTAATTGATCCCTGCTCACTACTTTTTGGAGTCATGGTTTTTAGTGAGTCTTCCACTTTTAGGCTGAATGGTAGCAATTTCAGGATTGAATCATACTTATTCTCTAAGCTTCCAAACAATAGTGAAATCATGTTGGCTATCATGCACCTCTATGACGGTGGTTTCACTTTGGATTCTCTTAAAAGTAAGGTTGTTGACAAAAGAGACATTGAGTTGGTAATCTTGAAATTCAAAAGAGACATTGAGTTGGTAATCTTGAAATTCAAAACACCTAGCTTAATTTATGGCATTGTGACTGTTCTATTGATCAAGGTTTTACATCCAGTTTTGAGAAACATGTTACATGATCGTTTGGAAACTAGACATACATCTAAAATGCTGAGTATTAACGTGAATTTTCTTTCTCTCTTCAATGTTTGGTTTTTGTTGTGATGTGCACATATTCAATGGGGAATCGTACTCTACTACTGCAAGTTTTAGTTTGGGCTTTTTGTTTCCAAGTAGGCCTCTTGGGTTGTTGCTATTTTATATAAATTGTGGGCTTTTGTTTTTTCCTGAAGAAGTTGTGCACTTTACTAAACGGGTTCGCTGCACATGGTCAAACGATCACACTAAGAAATGGCAATCCTTGGTTGAGGGTAATTCACATGGTCATTCATGACATTCAGAAATCCAAGTCTCTTGTCCCTTCATCCATTTCTCTCAAACAAATCCATACAAAAATATGTAACATGTGGAAGTCACCTACACAAACAACCCATTTCTTGTGGTGCAATATCAACAAGTAAAATAGCACACAAGAAATAATTTCAACATATAAAATTTCTCTTTATATTGAGCAAAATGCTCGTGTTGATGACACTTGGACTTCTACTTGTATGATTCCATGTGAGAACAATGAAAATGATTCCGTCTTTGAAGACTCCAACAACTTTTGCATGGTGTCTACCTAAGTTGCAATGTACGTTATACGGTGTGCGTATAATACACTTTAAACAGACGTATTATACGACACCTATCTTTATTCAACCGTATTATATGATGCCACATCAACAAAACCACCGTATCGTATAATTTCTTAGAATTTCAATCGAAATAAAGCTCTTTATATACCGTGAAAACGGACTGCTTGGCTCATTCTATTGATCTCTCTTCCCTTATCTCATCTATAGGTGAGCTTTACAACATTAAGAAAAATATAAAAAGTCAGTTTAAATTTAATCATATATGTTTTTTTAGTAAAAATTTAGAGCTTTGGATAATTTTTTAAAAAAGGCTTTGAAGCTTTTAGTTATCTGATCTGTGTCAAGTATATCTTACACTGGGAGGTAAATTAAGTAAGCTAGTCAATGAATGATTACTTGCCTTGTGTAGAGGAAACTCACACTTGGAGGTGATTTAAGATAGTTAAAGTTAGCAGTTATTTGCTTTGTGTTGAACTATGTTCACACTTAGAAGTAACTTTAGTTAGATAGTTAAAGTTAAGAGTTACTTGTTGTAATGTACCCAACATTTATACATATAAGTCATTTCAGTTATTTTGCAAAGTAATTGAGATTCTCCGTTTTGTGAGTCATCATGAGTTTATCAGAGAAATCAAATTGAAGATCGGGTTCAAAATCTATTTATTTATGATCTTTCTATATGTGGAACAATAGGTTTATGTGGGAACCTAATCTATGTGTGAAGAAAAAATTTAGAGATAGTATTTTTTGGAAAGAAAGAGAGGTGAGTCAAAATTAGGATACTTCTTTCTTTCTCTCTCTCAAGATAGAATGGGAGCTTGTAAGTATAGAGCTTTTTAAAAATCGCGCATAGGATTTGCGAACGTTAAAAAATAAATAAAATAAAATAAAAATATATATATAGAAACGCGACGATGCACGAGCTTTTCCTTCTCTTATTCTTGAAACCTCTCAGATTTCTTAGCACCCCCCTAGAACCTATATAAAGGACCCTTCTCCTCTCACTTTGAACACACACATCTACAGAAGCGGAAGCTCTCTTGAAACGACGCGCCGGAGGAAGCCTCTCTCCCTTAAGCTCTAACCTTCAAGCCATCTCCATCTCCAATCGTCGACGTGCCGTCTCCAGGTTTATGAACACACACACTCTCTCTCTCTACAACAACGCACTTTTCTTTTCTCTATTCCGAAGCTATGGCTCCGAAGCGTGTAACACGAAGTTATAAAGACGCCCATGCAGTTGCACCACCAAGGAAGGTGTCTACTCCGAACATATCTCATGCGGAAGCATCAACCAAAGAAGAAGTCGAAGCCATCCAACCTCCAGCACAGGAGTTAGCCGCACGCACTCCAAATCCGGTAAGACAAATTTATAATTCTGCATTGCTATTCATATTTGACTTGGAAAGCTAAGCATAGGGAACCCCTTAAACTGTCTGAGAAACATGATTCTATCACAAGAAACAAACATATGTTTTGATAGATTAGTGAAAGAACTGTTTGATAAATTGTTACTGTTTGTTGAATTGTTATTGCTTAATAAATTGTTATTGTTTGATAAGTGGATTCTGATTGATATGAAGAATTGATTGATTATGTTTGAAGAATCATTTAAAGAGAAGAATTGTTGAAAGAATATATTTTGTTCCTCGCGGGTAGCGAGGAACAAAAGATCATCTCGCGGGTAGCGAGATGATCTCGCGTTTAGCGGAGATTAAGCTGAGGTTATCGGCTCTCTTTTGTTCCTCGCGTGTAGCGGGATGCGTGGCGGTTAGCAAGATGCCTCACGGTTAGCGGGATGCCTCGCAGGTAGCGGGATGCCTGGCGGTTAGCAAGATGCCGCGCAGTTAGCGGGATGCCTCGCGGTTAGCGAGATGGGAAGGTTACGCAATCCGCGGTTAGCAAATAAATCCTTTGCAAAGGCTCTGTTGGTTGGACAGAGGAAGTCCGCGGGTAGCGGCAAACTCATGAGAAGTTGGAAAAGTTATTTTTGTTGAATAATAGGGCTGTCTTCATTAGGCCTTGTTTGAATTGTTTTGGTATTGTTTGAAGGGATGTATTAAAGAACCTGTGTTTGGAATTAATTAAGGAACACTATTTTTTATATGTAAAACAGTGTGGTAAAAAGTGTGAGTGTGGGGTGGAAAGTGGGGACTGGCTCAGGTTGCCACTCAAGGATGGGTGGTCTCGATTAGTCGAGAAACTCTCCACTCCCTCTTATTAAGAGAAGTGAAGTTAGAGACTCATTGTGCCAAGAGTCGAGATGACCCAAATCTACGTGCCCACAAGATTATTGGTTAGTGTAGACTAAGTCTCATATCATATTTATGGTTTATGGATGGCGGTCGTGCCTCTTAAATGTGGAAAAAAAGGCATTGTTTATGGATTGTAAATATGTCAATGGGATTTCATCTTTATGTTAGGAAACAACTTCATTTGAATCCTAGATTTATCGACCTGGCTTGTGGCGTATGACCCTTATAACCACATAAACGGTGGATAGAGGACTTCCTCTCTTTTATTGCTCGTATCTGTACTTTGTGAAAATAGAGTAGGGTGTCGTCAATGGAAAAGGAGGATAAAGGAAGGCCATCTATCAAAGTCGCCCCAATCTTCTCGGGGTTGGGGACCTCACAATTGATATAAGAGCCTAAGTTAAAGAGATTAAATTGACTACTTCAAGCTTCTTCACGTGTATGGTTTTCTATACCATTACCTGACTCGCAAAGACATTACATTATGTGGATTGACGTATACCATAGTTATGGTTGAAACCTCTATTATATTTTTTCATGGAGAGATCTTTGTAGACCCCTATATGACATTTTGATGATTTTATGAACAGAAGATTGAGTTGTTTTTCTACAAAGAAATTGTTTGACTGGTTAAGTCATGAAAGTGAGTTTTTTTGTGTGGATTGAATGGGCCGTGGCTGGTTAAATCATGTGATTGGATGACCCATGACTGGTTAAATCATGCGATTGAGATAATCATGACTGGTTAAGTCATATGATTGAGTTTTGATGGATTGGATAAGTCATGACTGGTTAAGTCAGTTTTAATGAATCAGATAAGTAAGGATTGATTAAATCATACAATTGAGCTTTTAGTGGACTGGATAAGTCTAAGTTTAGAAAGTACCCTATTGATTTGAGTTATCATAAACATTGATATACACTCAGGAGTATTCTCACTTTTTCTCGAGATGAGGACATCTCGAATCCTTAAGTTGGGGAGATTGTAATGTACCCAACATTTATACATATAAGTCATTTCAGTTATTTTGCAAAGTAATTAAGATTCTCAATTTTGTGCATCATCATGAGTTTATCAAAGCAATCGGATTGAAAATCGGGTTCAGAATCTATTATTTATGATCTTTTTATATTCGGAACAATAGATTTATGTGGGAACCTAATCTATGTTTGAAGAAAAATCTTAGAGATTTAGGAAAGAAAGAGAGATGAGTCAAAATTATGATATTTCTTTCTTTCTCTCTCTCAAGATAAAATGGGAGCTTGTAAGTATAGAGCTTTTTAAAAATCGCGCATATAATTCGAGAACATTTAAAAAATAATATATATATATATATATATATATATATATATATATATATAAATATAAATATATATATATTTAGAGACGCGAAGACACGCGAGCTTTTCCTTCTCCTATTTTTGAAACCTCTCAGTATTCTTAGCACCCCCCTAGAACCTATATAAAGGACCCTTCTCCTCTCACTTTGAACACACACATCTACAAAAGCGGAAGCTCTCTTGCAACGACATGCCGGAGGAAGCCTCTCTCTCTTAACCTCTCACCTTCAAGCCATCTCCATCTCCAATCGTTTACGTGCCGTCTCCAGGTTTATGAATACACACACTCTCTCTCTGTACAACAATGCGCTTTTCTTTTCTCTATTTCGAAGCTATGGCTCCAAAGCGTGTAACGCAAAGTTCTAACGACGCCCATGTCGTTGCACCACCAAGGAAGGTGTCTACTCCGAACGTATCTCATGTGGAAGCATGAACCGGAGAAGAAGTCGAAGCCGTCCAACCTCCAACACAGGAGTTAGCCGCACGCACTCCAAATCCGGTATGACAAATTTTTAATTCTGCATTGCTATTCATGTTTGACTTGGGAAGCTAAGCATAGGGAACCCCCTAAACTATCCGAGAAACGTGATTCTATCACAAGAAACAAGCATATGTTTTTATAGATTAGTGAAAGAACTGTTTGATAAATTGTTATTGTTTGTTGAATTGTTATTGCTTAATAAATTGTTATTGTTTGATAAGTGGATTCTGATTGATATGAAGAATTGATTGATTATGTTTGAAGAAAAATTTAAAGAGAAGAATTATTGAAAGAATATCTTTTGTTCCTCGCGGGTAGCGAGATGATCCCGCGGTTAGCGGAGATTAAGCTGATGTTATCTACTCTCTTTTGTTCCTCACGGTTAGTGGGATGCCTTGCGGGTAGCGGGATGCCTCCCGGTTAGAGTGATGCCTCATGGGTAGCGGGATGCCTGGCGGTTAGCAAGATGCCTTGTGCTCAGCGGGATGCCTCGCGGGGAGCAAGATGCCTCGCGGGTAGCGGGATGACTGACAATTAGCAAGATTCCTTGCGGGTAGCGGGATGCCTCGCGGTTAGCAAGATGGGAAGGTTACGCAATCCGCGGTTAGCAAATAAATCCTTTGCAAAGGCTCTGTTGGTTAGACAAAGAAAGTCCGCGGGTAGCGGCAAACTCATGAGAAGTTGGAAAAGTTATTTTTGTTGAATAATAGGGCTGTCTTCATTAGGCCTTGTTTGAATTGTTTTGGTATTGTTTGAAGGGATGTATTAAAGAACCTGTGTTTGGAATTAATTAAGGAACACTGTTTTTTATATGTAAAACAATGTGGTAAAAAGTGTGAGTGTGGGGTGGAAAGTGGGGACTGGCTCAGCTTTTGAGTCAAGGATGGCTGGTCTCGATTAGTCGAGAAACTCTCCACTCCCTTTTATTAAGAGAAGTGAAATTAGACACTCATTGTGCTAAGAGTCAAGATGACCCAAATCTACGTGCCCACAAGATTACTGGTTAGTGTAGACTAAGTCTCATATCATATTTATGGTTTATGGATGGCGATCGTGCCTTTTAAAAGTGGGGAAAAAAGGCATTGTTTATGGATTCTAAATATGTCAATGGGATTTCATCTTTATGTTAGGACACAACTTCATTTGAATCCTAGATTTATCAACTTGGCTTGTGGCGTATGACCCTTATAACCACATAAACGGTGGATAGAGGACTTCCTCTCTTTTATTGCTCGTATCTATACTTTGTGGGAACAGAGTAGGGTGTCGTCAATGGAAAAGGAGGATAAAGGAATGCCATCTATCAAAGTTGCCCCAATCTTCTCAGGGTTGGGGACCTCACAATTGGTATCAGAGCCTAAGTTAAAGAGATTAAATTGACTACTTCAAGCTTCTTCATGTGTATGGTTTTCTATATCATTACCTGACTCGCAAAGACATTACGTTATGTGGATTGACGTATACCATAGTTATGGTTGAAACCTCTATTATATTTTTTCATGGAGAGATCTTTGTAGACCCCTATATGACATTTTGATGATTTTATGAATAGAAGATTGAGTTGTTTTTCTACAAAGAAATTGTTTGACTGGTTAAGTCATGAAAGTGAGTTTTTTTGTGTGGATTGAATGGGCCATGGCTGGTGAAGTCATGTGATTGGATGACCCATGATTGGTTAAATCATGTGATTGAGATAATCATGACTGGTTAAGTCATATGATTGAGTTTTGATGGATTGGATAAGTCTAAGTTTAGAAAGTACCCTATTGATTTAAGTTATCATAAACATTGATGTACACTCAGGAGTATTCTCACTTTTTCTCGAGATGAGGACATTTCGAATCCTTAAGTTGGGGAGATTATAATGTACCCAACATTTATACATATAAGTCATTTCAGTTATTTTGCAAAGTAATTGAGATTCTCAATTTTGTGAGTCATCATGAGTTTATCAGAGCAATCGGATTGAAAATCAGGTTCAGAATCTATTATTTATGATCTTCCTATATGTGGAACAATAGATTTATGTGGGAACCTAATCTATGTTTGAAGAAAAAGCTTAGAGATAGTATTTTTAGGAAAGAAAGAGAGGTGAGTTAAAATTAAGATATTTCTTTCTTTCTCTCTCTCAAGATAGAATGGGAGCTTGTAAGTATAGAAAATTTTAAAAATCGCGCATATAATTCGCGAACGTTTAAAAAATAAAAATTAAATTAAATTATATATATATATATATATATATATATATATATATATAGAGAGAGAGAGAGAGAGAGAGAGACGCGACGATGCGCGAGCTTTTCCTTCTCCTATTTTTGAAACCTCTCAGTATTCTCAGAATCTATTATTTATAATCTTCCTATATGTGGAACAATAGATTTATGTGGGAACCTAATCTATGTTTGAAGAAAAACCTTAGAGATAGTATTTTTAGGAAAGAAAGAGAGGTGAGTCAAAATTAGGATATTTCTTTCTTTCTCTCTCTCAAGATAGAATGGGAGCTTGTAAGTATAGAGCTTTTTAAAAATCGTGCATATAATTCGTGAACGTTTAAAAAATAAAAATAAAATAAAATAAAATTATATATATATATATATATATATATAGACGCGAGGATGCGCGAGCTTCTCCTTCTCCTATTTTTGAAACCTCTCAGTATTCTTAGAACCCCCCTAGAACCTATATAAAGGACCCTTCTCCTCTCACTTTGAACACACACATCTACAAAAGCGGAAGCTCTCTTGCAACGACACGCCAGAGGAAGCCTCTCCCTCTTAACCTCTCACCTTCAAGCCATCTCCATCTCCAATCGTTGGCGTGCCGTCTCCAGGTTTATGAACACACACACAATCTCTCTCTACAACAACGCGCTTTTCTTTTCTCTACTCCGAAGCTATGGCTCCGAAGCGTGTAACGCGAAGTTCTAAGGACGCCCATGTTGTTGTACGACCAAGGAAGGTGTCTACTCCGAACGTATCTCATGCAGAATCATGAACCGGAGAAGAAGTCGAAGCCGTCCAACCTCCAACACAGGAGTTAGCGCACGCACTCCAAATCCGGTATGACAAATTTATAATTCTGCATTGCTATTCATGTTTGACTTGGGAAGCTAAGCATAGGGAACCCCCTAAACTATCCGAGAAACGTGATTCTATCACAAGAAACAAGCATATGTTTTTATAGATTAGTGAAAGAACTGTTTGATAAATTGTTATTGTTTGTTGAATTGTTATTGCTTAATAAATTGTTATTGTTTGATAAGTGGATTCTGATTGATATGAAGAATTGATTGATTATGTTTGAAGAAAAATTAAAAGAGAAGAATTGTTGAAATAATATCTTTTGTTCCTCGCGGGCAGCGAGATGATCCCGCGGTTAGCGGAGATTAAGCTGATGTTATCTGCTCTCTTTTGTTCCTCACGGTTAGTGGGATGCCTTGCGGGTAGCGGGATGCCTGGCGGTTAGCAAATGCCTCCCGGTTAGCGCAATGCCTCGCGGGTAGCAGGATGCCTGGCGGTTAGCAAGATGCCTCGCGGATAGCGGGATGTTTGGCGGTTAGCGGGATGCCTGGCGTGTAGCTAGATGCCTCGCGGTTAGCGGGATGCCTCACGGTTAGCGAGATGGAAAGGTTATGCAATCCGTGGTTAGCAAATAAATCCTTTGCAAAGGCTCTGTTGGTTAGACAGAGAAAGTCCGCGGGTAGCGGCAAACTCATGAGAAGTTGGAAAAGTTATTTTTGTTGAATAATAGGGCTGTCTTCAATAGGCCTTGTTTGAATTGTTTTGGTATTGTTTGAAGGGATGTATTAAAGAACCTGTGTTTGGAATTAATTAAGGAACACTGTTTTTTATATGTAAAACAGTGTGGTAAAAAGTGTGAGTGTGGGGTGGAAAGTGGGGCTGGCTCAGGTTGCCACTCAAGGATGGGTGGTCTCGATTAGTCGAGAAACTCTCCACTCCCTCTTATTAAGAGAAGTGAAATTAGAGACTCATTGTGCCAAGAGTCGAGATGACCCAAATCTACGTGCCCACAAGATTATTGGTTAGTGTAGACTTAGCCTCATATCATATTTATGGTTTATGGATGGCGGTCGTGCCTTTTAAACGTGGGGAAAAAGGTATTGTTTATGGATTCTAAATATGTCAATGGGATTTCATCTTTATGTTAGGAAACGGCTTTATTTGAATCCTAGATTTATCGACCTGGCTTGTGGCATATGACCCTTATAACCACATAAACGGTGGATAGAGGACTTCCTCTCTTTTATTGCTCGTATTTGTACTTTGTGGAAACAGAGTAGGGTGTCGTCAATGGAAAAGGAGAATAAAGGAAGGCCATCTATCAAAGTTGCCCGAATATTCTCGGGGTTGGGGACCTCACAATTGGTATCAGAGCCTAAGTTAAAGAGATTAAATTGACTACTTCAAGCTTCTTCATATGTATGGTTTTCTATACCATTACCTGACTCGCAAAGACATTACGTCATGTGGATTGACGTATACCATAGTTATGGTTGAAACCTCTATTATATTTTTTAATGGAGAGATCTTTGTAGATCCCTATATGACATTTGGATGATTTTATGAATAGAAGATTGAGTTGTTTTTCTACAAAGAAATTGTTTGACTGGTTAAGTTATGAAAGTGAGTTTTTTTGTGTGGATTGAATGGGCCATGGCTGGTTAAGTCATGTGATAGGATGACCCATGACTGGTTAAGTCATGTGATTGAGATAATCATGACTGGTTAAGTCATATGCTTGAGTTTAGGGTTAAGTCATGTGATTGAGATAGTCATGACTAGTTAAGTCATATTACTAAGTTTTGATGGACTGGTTAAGTCAGTTTTAATGAATCGGATAAGTAAGGATTGATTAAATCATACGATTGATCTTTTAGTGGATTGGATAAGTCTAAGTTTAGAAAGTACCCTATTGATTTGATTTATCATAAACATTGATGTACACTCAGGAGTATTCTCACTTTTTCTTGAGATGAGGACATCTCGAATCCTTAAGTTGGGGAGATTGTAATGTACCCAACATTTATACATATAAGTCATTTCAATTATTTTGCAAAGTAATTGAGATTCTCAATTTTGTGAGTCATCATGAGTTTATTAGAGTAATCGGATTGAAAATTGGGTCCAAAATCTATTTATTTATGATCTTTGTACATGTGGAACAATAGGTTTATGTGGGAACCTAATCTATGTGTGAAGAAAAAGCTTAGAGATAGTATTTTTAGGAAAGAAAGAGAGGTGAGTCAAAATTAGGATATTTCTTTCTTTCTCTCTCTAAATATAGAATGGGAGCTTGTAAGTATAGAGCTTTTTAAAAATTGTGCATATGATTTGCGAACGTTTTTCAAATAAATAAATAAATAAATAAATAAATAAATAAATAAATAAATAAATAATATATTTAGCGACGCGGCGACGCGCGAGCTTTTCCTTCTCCTATTTTTGAAACCTCTCAGAATTCTTAGCACTCCCCTAGAACCTATATAAATGACACTTCTCCTCTCACTTTGAACACACACATCTACAAAAGTGAAAGTTCTCTTGCAGCGACGCGTCAGAGGAAGCCTCTCTCCCTTAACCTCTCACCTTCAAGCCATCTCCATCTCCAATTGTCGACGTGCCGTCTCCAGGTTTATGAACACATACACACACACACTCTGTCTATCTCTCTACAACAACGCACTTTTCTTTTCTCTATTCCTAAGCTATGGCTCCGAAGCCTGTCACGCGAAGTTCTAAGGTTGACCATGCTGTTGCACCACCAAGGAAGGTTTCTACTCCGAACATATCTCATGCCGAAGCATCAATCGAAGAAGAAGTCGAAGCCGTCCACCTCCAACATAGGAGTTAGCCGTACGCAATCCAAATCCGGTAAGACAAATTTATAATTCTACATTTCTATTCATGTTTGACTTGGGAGACTAAGCATAGGGAACCCCTTAAACTATCCGAAAAACGTGATTCTATCACGAGAAACAAGCATATGTTTTGATAGATTAGTGAAAGAACTGTTTGATAAATTGTCATTGTTTGTTGAATTGTTATTGCTTAATAAATTGTTATTGTTTGATAAGTGGATTTTGATTGATATGAAGAATGATTATGTTTGAAGAATCATTAAAGAGAAGAATTGTTGAAAGAATATCTTTTGTTTCTCACGGGTAGCGAGATGATCCCGCGGTTAGTGGAGATTAAGCTGAGGTTATCGGCTCTCTTTTGTTCCTCGCAGTTAGCAGGATGGCTCGCGGGTAGCGGAATGCCTGGCGGTTAGCAAGATGCCTCGCGGTTAGTGGGATGCCTCGTGGTTAGCAAAATGTCTCGCGGGTAGCGGGATGCCTGACGGCTAGCAAGATTCCTCGTGGGTAACGGGATGCCTCGCGGTTAGTGAGATGGGAAGGTTGCGCAATTGGCAGTTAGCGAATAAATCCTTTGCAAAGGCTCTATTGGTTAGACAGAGGAAGTCTGCGGGTAGCGGCAAACTCATGAGAAATTGAAAAAGTTAATTTTGTTGAATAATAGGGCTGTCTTCATTAGGCCTTGTTTGAATTGTTTTGGTATTGTTTGAAGGACTGTATTAAAGAACATGCGTTTGGAATTAATTAAGGAACACTGTTTTTTATATGTAAAACAGTGTGGTAAAAAGTATGAGTGTGGGGTGGAAAGTGGAGACTGGCTCACGTTAGCAGTCAAGGATGGGTGGTCTCAATTAGTCGAGAAACTCTCCACTCCCTCTTATTAAGAGAAGTGAAATTAGAGACTCATTGTGCCAAGAGTCGAGATGACCCAAATCTACGTGCCCACAAGATTACTGGTTAGTGTAGAGTAAGTCTCATATCATATTTATGGTTTATGGATGGCGGCCGTGCCTCTTAAATGTGGGGAAAAAGGTGTTGTTTATGGATTCTAAATATGTCAATGGGATTTCATCTTTATGTTAGGAAACAACTTCATTAGAATCCTAGATTTATCGACCTGGCTTGTGGCGTATGACCCTTATAACCGCGTAAACGGTGGATAGAGGACTTCCTTTCTTTTGTTGTTCGTATCCTTTTTTTGTGGAAATAGAGTAGGGTGTCGTCATTGGAAAAGGAGAATAAAGGAAGGCCATCTATCAAAGTCGCCCCAATCTTCTCGGGGTTGGGGACCTCACACTTGTTGTGTGTTGAATTATGGTTACACCTGGAAGTAACTTAGGTTAGATTTATCTAATGATTGTCTATTGAGTGTAGAGTAATACTCACACTACAAACAATTTAGGTAGATTAAATAATAATCTCTCTCTTTGTGTAGAGGTGTTCTCACACGTAGAAGAGATTTAGAGAAGTAGTGAATTTTGATTGCTTGCCATGTGTAAAGTTACACTCACACTTGGAGGTAATTTATATCGATTTTTAAAAGATATCTTGCTTTATGTAGAGTTTACTCACACTTGGAAGTTATTGAGATAGATTAAGCGATTTATTTATCATGATTTAGGTGTAAAGTGAAAGCTTACACTTGAAAAAAATTTATTTTTGGTATTTATAATTTAAAGAGGTTGAAAACGTTGATGAATAAAGTAATGTAAATGGTATTAGAGTTCGATTTTAGATGTGTATTTAGTAATTAGTTTTGTTTGAGTTTGTGGATCTTAAGAAGATGGTGAAAGGATACGAGTGGAACTACGTAGATGAATTGGTTACTGGAAAGACTACATCAAAGTTGAGATGTAAGACCTGTGGCCATAATTTTAGCAAAAATGCTCACAGGATAAAAGAACATGTGTTCAAAATTCCTGGAAACGTTTTAGGTTGCAAATACCCCCAAGAGATATTGAAGAAAAATTTCCCGAGTGGGCGCTCAGGGAAAAGAGAGCACATCTTGAGGGCAAAAAAAAGGGAGTCCCAAAATGATGGCTCCATCTATGGCTAGGAACATTGAGATGACACTCGAAAATGATCAAAACCCTCACCCGACCCCTGCTTCAGGTCAAGGAGGGTGTCATTCATCCTTTGCTGGGAATTGTATCTCTAATCCTATCGGAAGCTCTGCTAACATAAGCAAGTGAAGCATGGACTCGAGGAGAACCTGCACCAAGTGATCCTATTTGGCAATAGGCATTTGGGAAACAATGGCTGCTTGAACTCCATCTTAAGTGGACGGAAGAATTTGTTGCATGTGGAATTCCTTTTAATGTCATTCAAAATCATATCTTCAAAGATGCTTTAATGAGCACAACGAAGAAGGGTTTTTTGGTTCCTGATTATACTTAGATGCGTACAGAATTTTTAGATAAAGTGAAAACTACATCAGAGAATATTTTAAAGCGCACAACTCTTGATTATGTGTTGGCGAATGGATGCACAATTGCTGTAGATGGTTGGAAAAATTGTCAGTAGAAACCATTGATTAATGTGATGTTTATTTGTCCAAGAGGTTCCATGTTTCTTGAAGCGATCGATACATCCTTGAAAGAGAAAACTAGTGGATATCTTGCTAGTGTATATGAGCGTTCGATCAGAAGAGCAGGGGGACCTAAAATGGTGATTGCCATTGTCACAGATAATGCATCTAGCTACAAAGCAATTGGAAAATCAATTGAAGCAAACTATCCATAGATTACATCGGTTCCATGTGCTGCTTACACTTTGAATTTGCTCTTAAAGGACTTTGGGAATGTTCCTTCTATTAAGCAACTCTTCTAGATGCAAACCACTTGGTGGAGTTTATAAGAGAGATTCATTTTCTTACGCTTTGTTTAAAACAGAGCCCCCAGCCAAAAGTTTACCGATTTTCTGTGTGACCTGTTTTGCGACAGCATATTACGTTCTCTCTACACTGCAGAGCAGGTAAAAGCAGCCCTTGTTGAAACAGTGGCAGATAGAAGATGGGACATATGGCTTGATAAATATCCCAAGTATGAACCTGCTGCTTCTAAATGCTATCAGCTTGTAAACTCTCCTTTTTTTTGGAGAAATGTAGACAAAATTGTTACTGTCAGAGAACCCTTCACTCATCTAATACGATTAGTGGACACCCGGGGAGGTCACCTAAGAAAAATGTAACCTATCATGTGAGTTCAACAGAAGGGTATTTAAAGTTCTTGAAACTTACATAAACATATATACAGAAGGACATTATTTTTTCAAATTTGAAAAAAACTTATAGATTTTAAAAGAAAAGGGTACACTATATTCCTAACAAACTTTACAGATAAGGGGTTTTACAAACATGTCTTGAACGCACGTGATATGGTAGTTTTACACATAGTGAACCCCCCGAGAGTGGACAAAGAAGCCTCTATCTTTGGACAGGTTTACTGGTACATGCATGAAGCCACTCGCAAGTTAAAAGAATGTACATCTTATGCAGGAAAAGAGAAATCCATGATGATGTCATTTGTCAAAAGATGATGGGAGCAGTTGCATACTCCTTTACATGGAGCAGGTTTTGTCTTGGATCCCAAGTTCCAAATGCACGAGCAATCTTCAAACAATGAAGTGATCAGTGATTTCAATAAAGTGTGTGCTTAACTATTAGGCAATGTGGATGGACAGGTGGCATACACACAGAAGACGACATATACTAGCAAAGAAGGAATGTTTGGGGATCCTTGGCATGTAGATGCTATTAGACGATGAGCGCACCAGTTTTGTGGAAAGCGTATGGTGGCGAAAAAGTGGAACTTCAACATGTGGCTGTGAGAGTATTGTCTATTGTTTCGTCAAGTGCTAGATGTAAAAGAAATTGGTCTTTGTTTGCTTTTGTGCATACTAAAAAACAAAATCGATTAAGTCCTAAACGAGATGCGGACTTGGTGTATGTCTTTCGTAACATGCGACTTATGCATAAGCCAACAAAGTTAGCCACACATGGCTATCATACACCTTTATGACGGTGGTTTCACTTTGGATTCTCTTAAAAGTAAGGTTGTTGACAGAAGAGACATTGTGTTGGTAATCTTGAATTTCAAAACACCTAGCTTAATTTATGGCATTGTGATTGTTCTATTGGTCAAGGTTTTACCCGTCCAGTTTTGAGAAACATGTTACATGATCGTTTGGAAACTAGACATACATCTAAAATGCTGAGTATTAACGTGGATTTTCTTTCTCTCTTCAATGTTTAGTTTTTGTTGTTATGTGCACATATTAAATGGGAAATCGTACTCTACTACTGCAAGTTTTAGTTTGGGTTTTTTGTTTTCAAGTAGGCCTCTTGGGTTGCTGCTATTTTATATGAATTCTGGGATTTTGTTTTTTCTTGAAGAAGTTCTGCACTTTACTAAACGGGTCTGTTGCACATGGTCAAAAGATCACACTAAGAAATTGCAATCCTTAGTTGAGGGTAATTCACATGGTCATTCACAACATTCCTCGGAAATCCAAGTCTCTTGTCCCTTCATCCCTGTCTCTCAAACAAATCCATACAAAAATATGTAACATGTGGAAGTCACCTACACAAACAACCCATTTCTTTGTTGGGGTATAAAGCCCAATGTGGTCGCCCAGGTAAGTGGGCGGGCCGCCAGGTATGTACACATATTCTTTTGTAAAAACTTAATAAGAACTCACTATGCTCTACACATTACAGTAGAGCGAGTTCACCATATCGTCGTGCTCTTCTTCTTGCACTCTCTCTCGCGTCACACTTCCGCTCGTACTCCTTCAACTGGTATCAGAGCTCAGATTGAGGCTCGGGGCAGCACTGCAGGAGGCTAGAGTCACCAGCTCAGATTGGAGTGAAATTCAACAGGCGAAGACACGGCCCCAAATCCTGTGGGAAGCCCGAAGGCCTTGGTGTTCTCAGAATTTCATTCTGAGGTTATCTCGGCCACCGTTCGGCTTCGACAAAGGTCTGTGCAGGCCATTTTCGACTACGTGGTCTCGACGGGTGCAGATCCGACTCTGCAAATTTGGGGTTTTCGGCCTACGACTGCAGGTGCTGAGGATATCGACACTCCCAGAGTGCTGATTTGTGGTCGTCTACACATCGAAGGACGGCTCACAGTTCTTGGAGGCGTGTCACATACGACACGGGCGCATCTACACACAGATTGTAGGCGACATCCACTAGTTCATCAGGTAGCTTGTGTTTGCTGCTTGATATTCCAGATTTCATCCTTACATTGCAGGTACTTCCACATGGGATGTATTGTCAGAGATGATGTATATCTGTTGAGGGTTTGCTGGCTGTGAGTCACGCAGCAAACAACCGCCGCAACGGTTACAACATACAGTGGGAAATTTGTGGATGTATGACTTTGTGGGAAGTCTATGTACTATCAGATTTACTGCAGCCTTTGTTGAGGGTTGAGTGAGGTTTTATTGAGCTGGGGGATTCTCAAATGTTGAGATCCTTTCGGTGATACAGGTCTTGGAGCGATCCCTCGAGCACCCTTAGATAGGAAGCTAGGATGTATTGATTGTGAGTTAGACAGTTGGGATTGCATCTTTGCTTTACTACCGTTGAGGCATTGTCGTAGTCTATGCTTATAGGACAGTGACAGGACAGTGAGAGACAATACAGGTGCAGGACAGGTTTACCCGCAGCTTACAGTGTCAGAGAGACAGTGTTTTTTGAGATGTTTTTTGGTCTGTTTTTGAGTACACCAGAGCCATTTTACAAAGGAGACTCTGCCACGATTTATGCAGAATCTGAAGCTTTCTTGGTTCATTTGACAGGTTGATATTGTTTCAGAGGTCAGTTTACAGGGGAAACTCTGCCGAATTTTTCCCAGGAAAGTAAACCACTGTGAAGCGTAGCTATGGCTGGATCACAGGACACTGCTCTTTACAATATCAAGAAGCTGGATGGAACCAATTTCCCATTGTGGAAGCAACAGATTTGGCACGTGTTGGTACAAAAGAAGCAGATAAAACCTATAAAGCTCAAGGGGATAAAACCAGAAGATATGGACGAAGATGAATGGAGCGAAATGGATGAATTGGCACTTTCTACCATTATGCTGACTTTGGCAGAAAGCGTTTACTTCAATGTAGCAGACGAGATGTCGGATTATCAAGCATGGTTAAAGCTGAGTGATCTTTATGAGAAGCAGAGTGCAGCTTCACAGGTATACTGGCTTAAGAAGCTTGTTGACTTGAAGATGAAAGAAGGGACACCTATGTACAATCATCTGAATGAATTCAACACAATCTATAGTAATTCTGCACCTCCAGATGGTTTGAACATAGCAGGTGTAGAAGGAAGTCTGCTTACTGAAGAAACCAATAGAAAGACAATGGACAAAGGCAAAGGAACAACCTTAGTTGTCAGGGGAAGGACCAAAGAAAAGTACAAAGGTGGAAAGAGGAACCAGTCTCGTAGCAAGTCCCGCAGTGCTAAAGGCAAGAGTGACATAGAATGCTACCATTGTGGCAAGAAGGGTCACATGAAAAGAGACTGCAAAGAATAAAAAGCAGAAAAAGGCAAAGAGAAAGCTGAAGACCATGGTGAGAAGAACAAGTCCTCAGTGAAGATTCAAGAAATAAATGTGACAAACACTGTTGCAGAGGATGAGAGTCTAGTGTCAGGAGACATCTACTTCTTGAAGAATACAGTGGACTCAGCTCTTCTTACAGCATTTGATGGAAATGCACTGAGTGACTGGATTATAGACTCAGGGGCATCACTTCATGTGTCTCCAAACAAGGAGTGGTTTACCTCTTATGTGACCACTAAAGATCATGTTTGGCTAGGCAATGGGCAGACATGTGAGATCTTAGGTGTTGGAGATGTTCAATTGAAGTTTCAGAATGGCTCTTCTTTCATGCTGAAGAATGTGAGACATGTTCCCGCAATTACAAAGAGCTTGATCAGCACAGGTTTACTTGATGATGCTGGCTACGTCACCACTTTTGGACAGAACATGTGGAAGATATCCAAGGGTTCTATGACAGTAGCACATGGAGTAAAGTCTGGAGGACTTTACATGATTTATGTATCAAATGTCTCTAAAAATGTAATCAATGTAACCGAGCAGCCGAACGTTTCTTTGTGGCATAGCCGGTTAGGACATATGTCCAAGAAGGGAATGGAAATCTTGTCTCATTCTGGTTATTTGCCTGGCTTTTCATTTAATGATTTTGAATTCTGTGAACATTGTCTGTATGGTAAGCAAACACAGCAGCCACATAAGCATAGAAGCAATAGAAGAGATACACAGTTGGCACTTGTTCATAGTGATTTGTGTGGACCTATGCCTAACCTATCTCTAGGGGGAGCTTCTTACTTTATGACATTTATAGATGATTACTCGAGGAAAGTATGGGTTTACTTTCTCAAGCACAAGGATGAAGCATTTAGTGTTTTCAAAACGTTTGTGACACTTGTGGAGAATCAGAGTGGGAAGAAGCTTAAATGCTTACGCACTGACAATGGTGGAGAGTATGTTTCAAAGGCCTTTCAGAACTTTTGTGAGTCAAAAGGTATAAAACGTGAACTTACTGCTCCTTAAAATCCTCCTCAAAATGGTGTTGCTGAGAGGATGAATAGGACCATACAAGAGAAGGTCAGAAGTATGTTGTCTAATGCACAGCTGCCAAATGGGTTTTGGGCTGAAGCTGTATCAACAGCTGTTCATCTTGTAAATAGATCTCCTAGCAAGGTTTTGCAGAAGGATTCAGTGCTAGAGATGGTATGGTCAGGCAAAATGCCCTCATACAAGCATCTCAGAGTCTTTGGCTGTGAGGCATATACTCACGTTCCAAAGGAATTTAGGAACAAACTTGAGCCAAAGAGTAGAAAGTGCATCTTTCTAGGCTATGGTAATTCTGGTGAGATGGGGTACAGACTTTGGGATCCCGAATCTAGAAAGGTTGTCCGCAGCAATGATGTTCACTTTAATGAATCCAAATATCATTCTAAACCAGAGAGGGTTGAGGAGATTAGAAGAGTTGTCTTCCAAGAAGATGGACCTGCACGTGCAAGACAAAATGGTAGGGCTCAAGAGGAGCAAGGACAGATTAGAGTGGAACCACAGGTTGTGGCTGAGCCTGAGCCTGAGCCACCTATTGTGCGTAACGGAAGTGTCACGCGACCTCTTGATAGGTTTGTTCCATCTATGAACTATGTCATGTTGAGTGATTGCAATGAGCCTTCATGTTACAAGGAAGCAGTGCAAATGAAGGACTCCGGGAATTGGAAATTGGCCATGCAATCAGAGATGACATCTCTGCATAAAAACCAGACATGGAAGCGAGTTAAATTACCATGGGGCAAAAAGGCTCTACCTTGTAAATGGGTTTACAGGTATAAGATCACCGCTCATGATAGTCAGCCAAAGTACAAAGCAAGGCTTGTTGCCAAGGGCTTTAAGCAAGAACAAGGCATTGACTTTGAGGAAGTCTTCTCTCCGGTGGTCAAGATGACTACATCGAGATGCTTTCTTGCATTGGTTGCCATATTAGATTTGGTGTTGCACCAAATGGATGTCAAGACAACGTTCTTGCATGGTGATTTAGATGTGGAAATTTACATGCAGCAGCCAGAAGGGTTTGTTGAGAAAGGCAAGGAAGATTGGGTATGCCAATCGTTAAAGAGTCTTTATGGCTTAAAACAATCACCGAGGGCATGGTACCATAAATTCCACAAGTTTATGCTTTCTCAAGGCTACAAAGGTAGTGAGTTCGATCACTGTCTATATACAAAGAAGGCTAAGGATGGTAGTTGGTTGATCCTTATTTTGTATGTGGATGACATGTTGATTGCTGGCAAGCACTTGGAAGAAATTTCAGCTTTGAAGTCAAAGATGGCAAAATCGTTTGACATGAAAGACATGGGTGAGGCAAGTCATATACTTGGTATGTGCATTGAGAGAGACAGATCAAAGAAGTTGATTTGGTTATCTCAAACATAGTATATTGACAAGGTTTTGCAACGTTTCAATATGGAGAAGGGAAAGGCATTGAGTGTTCCATTGCCACCATATGTGAAACTTAGCAAACAAGATTGTCCTGTGTCTGAGGAAGAACATGCTGAAATGGATAAGATTCCATATGCGTCTGCAGTGGGTAGTTTGATGTATGCAATGATTGCTACTCGCCCAGACATTGCATTTGCAGTGGGAGTAGTAAGTCGATACATGTCAAACCCAGGCAAGAAACATTGGGAGGCAGTGAAAGGAATATTGAGATACCTGAAAGCTACAAAGAGTATGCGTATATGCTATGGGAGTCAAGAGCTAAGTGTAAAGGGTTTTACAGACTCAGATTATGCAGGTGATTTAGACAACCGAAGGTCTACGTCAGGGTATGTCTTTACATTGGCTGGTGGAGCAGTATCATGGCGTTCTAGATTACAAGATTGTGTTACTCAGTCTACTACAGAGGCTGAATATGTTGCAGCATCAGAGGCATGCAAAGAATCAATTTGGCTTAATCGACTAGTAACAGATTTGGGAATCAAAGAAGAGATGCCTGTGTTATATTGTGATAGTCAAAGTGCTATACAATTGGCTCGCAATCCAGTTTATCACTCAAAGACAAAGCATGTGGATGTGAAGTATCATTTCATCAGGGAAATGCTCGAGGATAAGCAACTTCAGCTTGTCAAAGTTCACACCACAGAAAATCCTGTTGATCTACTTACAAAAGGACTTCCCTCAGAGAGCTTTGCGCATTTTTGCAAGCAGTTAGGTGTAGGGTAGTACATCACTTCTCTACATCTCTTGTATATTAGCTTGTATAGTAGCTTCTCTCACACTTAAAGTATCATATTGGACTTTAAGTGGGAGGTTGTTGGGGTATAAAGCCCAATGTGGTCGCCCAGGTAAGTGGGCGGGCCGCCAGGTATGTACACATATTCTTTTGTAAAAACCTAATAAGAACTCACTATGCTCTACACATTACAATAGAGCGAGTTCACCATATCGTCGTGCTCTTCTTCTCGCAGTCTCTCTCGCGTCGCACTTCCGCTCGTACTCCTTCATTCTTGTGGTGCAATATCAACAAGTACAATAGCACACAAGAAATACTTTCAACATATAGAATTCCTCTTTATATTGAGCAAAATGCTCGTGTTGATGACACTTGATCTTCTACTTGTATGATTCCATGTGAGGACAATGAAAATGATTCTGTGTTTGGAGACTCCAACACACTTCTGCATGGTGTTTACCTAAGTTGCAATGTACGTTATATGGTGTGCGTATAATACGCTTTAAACAGACATATTGTACGACACCTATCTTTATTCGGACGTATTATATGATGTCACGTCAGCAAAACCACCGTATCGTATAATTTCTTAGGATTTCAATCGAAATACTATTTTGATCGAAATAAAGCTCTTTATATACTGTGAAAACGGATTGCTTGGCTCATTCTATTGATTTCTTTTCCCTTATCTCATCTATAGGTGAGCTTTACAACATCAAGAAAAATATAAAAAGCCAGTTTAAATTTAGTAATATATGTCTTTTAGTAAAAATTTAGAGCTTTGGATAATATTTTTTAAAAGGCTTTGGAATTTTTAGTTATCTGATCTATGTGAAGTATATCTTACACTGGGAGAGAAATTAAGTAAGCTAGTTAATGAATGATTACTTGCCTTGTGTAAAGGAAACTCACACTTGGAGGTGATTTAAGATAGTTAAAGTTAGCAGTTATTTGCTTTGTGTTGAACTATGTTCACACTTAGACGTAACTTTAGTTAGATAGTTAAACTTAAGAGTTACTTGTTGTGTGTGTTGAACTATGGTTACACCTGGAAGTAACTTAGGTTAGATTTATCTAATGATTGTCTGTCGTGTGTAGAGTAATACTCACACTACAAACAATTTAGGTAGATTAAATAATAATCTCTCTCTTTGTGTAGAGGTATTCTCACACGTAGAAGAGATTTAGAGAAGTAGTGAATTTTGATTGCTTGCCCTATGTAGAGTTACATTCACACTTGGAGGTAATTTAGATAGGTTTTTAAAAGATATCCTTCTTTGTGTAGAGTTTACTCACACTTGGAAGTTATTGAGATAGATTAAGCGATTATTTATCATGATTCAGGTGTAAAGTGAAAGCTCACACTTGAAAAAGAATTATTTTTGGTATCTATAATTTAAAGAGGTTGAAAATGTTGATGAATAAAGTGATGTAAATGGTATTAGAGTTTGATTTTAGATGTGTATTTAGTAATTAGTTCTGTTTGAGTTTGAAGATCTTAAGAAGATGGTGAAAGGATACAAGTGAAACTACGTGGATGAATTGGTCAGTGGAAAGACTACATCAAAGTTGAGGTGTAAGACCTGCGGCCATAATTTTAGCAAAAATGCTCACAGGATAAAAGAACATGTGTTCAAAATTCCTGGAAATGTTTTAGCTTGCAAATACCCCCCAAGAGATATTGAAGAAAAATTTCTCGAGTGGGCGCTCAGGGCAAAGAGAGCACATCTTAAGGGCAAGAAAAGGGAGGTCCCAAAATGATGGCTCCATCTATGGCTAGGAACATCAAGATGACACTCGAGAATGATCAAAACCCTCACTCGACCCCTACTTCAGGTCAAGGAGGGTGTCATTCATCCTTTCCTGGAAATTGTATCTCTAATCCTATTGGAAGCTCTGCTAACAAAAGCAAGTGAAGCATGGACTTGAGAAGAACCTGCACCAAGTGATCCTATTTTGCAATAGGCATTTGGGAAACACTGGCTGCTTGAACTCCATCTTAAGTGGACACAAGCATTTGTTGCATGTGGAATTCCTTTTAATGTCATTCGAAATCATATCTTCAAAGATGCTTTAATGAGCACAGCGAAGAAGAGTTTGTGGATCCTGATTATAATAAGATGTGTAACATTTAATGGCCTAAAATCTTATGTGTAGCGGAAATTAGCATGAACATAGTGGGCATTTCATTAGAATAGATTCCTAATGAGAATTACAAGAGTGCTTGGGTGGAGAGAGCAACAAAAAGCATAACACCTAGTTAAATAGCATCGACAATACTTTCAAAAGAGAGAGAAATTAAGCTATTGACAACAGTTGAGGACCGGATTTGCATGGAGCCGGTCCCCCCTCCAAAAGGCTTTGTATTATGGTTTCTCCCATCAAGAGAGACATTGTACAATACAATTCTTTGTGTTCCTTCAAGACTAGCTAGTGCAATGAAGATGGAAGCTTCATACACCAAGCAAAACACTTAATCAAACACAACTTGAATTATCCCCGTTCTCAGACCCAAGACCTCACACACCTTCGAAGATGGTGAGAGCTAGCAGGGTATGAGAGTAGATTGAGAGGAAAAAGAAGTATCTTACGAGAAAGATGTACATCTCCTCACATAATCACTCATATTAGCATAGCTTAGCTTAGTAATTAGCTTGGTAGAGAAGATGAGCATGCATTGAAGCTTGGCTCTTGGTTGGATTTGCATCCACATGCCAAGAGAGTGTTGATGTAGGCTTCTATCTCACAAGCTTGGAGTAGGTGATGAGCTCTCCATTAAAGCTTGGGAGGAGATAGAGTATTCTTCCTTCACACATGGTCAAGTGTGAGTGTGTGTGTGTCCATGCCAAGCAAAAATCAGCCCCCTCTCTCTCTTGGGCGAGCCCTAGCTGCTAAATAGGTCTGGCTTTTGCCTCATTGGACCTCCCCAGGTCAAGCCAATAGGAATTAAGCAGCATAAGTGATAGCCTTCTGACATGTGTCCCCCTTTCCCCTTTTGTGAGAGCTTTAGGTAATTAAATAATTAAACTAAACTCTCATTGGACCCTTTTGCCTCCTGGCCAATAGGAATCAGGCAAGCCATGGGGCTCCTGAATGCTCATTGGACCCCTTGGGAGACTGCCCAATAGTCTTCTAGGAGACTTAATTCTCATTGGTTTCTTTTTTTAAATGTTTTTAAATTAATTAAACTAGATTTACTCTAGCTTAATTCTCATTGGTCCACTTCAAGGGTCTTCCAATAGGAACTGGGCACACCTTGTGGGCATCTGGCCTAGGGAGCTGACATGTGTCCCTCATTCCCTTTGTGTAAAGGGAGCCTGTGTGTGTGTGTGTGTGGCTTTCTCTCTCATCCCCTAGCTTTGGGGCTCGCCCCCTCCCATGTAGGGATGTGCAAAGACTTTTAGGGCTCACACAAAGCATCCAATTTTCCCTAGGGTTGACCTTTGGACACAACCTTTGAATTTTGGAACCTTAGCATTTTGGAAGTCTTAATGGGCTGAACCTTAGGGTCTTTTTGGCCCATTGTTTCACATGGCTCTTTTGCAGATGCCCCCCCCCTTTGGATCCCTATTTTCCCTCCTTTGGATCCCTACTGTGGCCGGTCTGCTAGCTTAACCAATATTCTAGCTTTTTCTCCCTTGGCACTTCCCCACATTAAATGATCAGTTTAATATGAGAAAATCATTTAGGAGAATTAGATATTGATTATTATGACATTACCTCTGTCTTGAAATCATAGTCGTCCTCGACTATGGTGTAGAGAAGATAAAGCATATGTATGAGTCCTTTTCTTAGCGGGTAGAGGATCCCTATGTTACCCTACGACATCATTCCATAATGGATGACTAGTCCATTTGGCGCTTGAGAGCCTGAGGCTGCCGCAAGCATGTCTGCACATTAGTCCTATCAGTCTTCCATAGTAGAGTGACAAGCTCTACTTGGTGTTCGGGAGACGTCGTCTCCGCAAACTTGATCTAAGCATGCATACTACTTCATTTTTGTGCACAAATAAAGAAAAAGAGAGTCTTATAAGACAAAATTTTTTGTTCATTTTTAACATTTTGTACATTTGCTTACTCTTGGGAAGCATTGTAAGCATTGACAAGGTTTAGGTTATCCTTTAATTGTATGCCTTGCATCCATCTAGCATCTTCAAAAGGATAATTCTTAAACTTAATAAGATATCGTCGGATAGTCTTACCGCCTCTTAATACCTTGTCTTCATGTCGGAGAATGGACTCGGGCTGCAGCACCTCCTCGTGGTCCTCGATCTCCGGTGGGTCTTCAATAGTTGGTTCTTGAGGTGGCTCTCCTTTGTAAGGCTTTAAGAGGCTCACATGAAAAGCATTGTGTATGAGCCAATGATTGGGCAACTTAAGTTGATAGGCCATCTCATTGATTGGCCTAAGAATCTGGAAGGGACCATAGTACCTTTTTGCTAGTTTAGCATAGTACTTTTGGTGGCCCGTAGGATTCTTGCCCGTCGTGTGCCTTAATCGAGCCTTGGGAAACTTTAACAAGACCCAATCGTTTTCTTTAAAGGCTTGGGCTCTTCTGTGCTTGTCAGCAGCAGCCTTTTGCCTTTGCTGTGAGATAGAGATAGCATCCTTAATCTTTTGGAAAGATTCTTGTAGGTCTCGGCTATACTCATCTGCAGCGAAGATCTTCCCATGTACCTTAAGTAGCAAGGGACTTTTTGATCTTCCCTCAATTACCTCGAAAGGTGCTTTTCCTGTGGAAGTATGTACAGTGTTATTGTAAGCATACTCTACTAAAGGTAAGTACTTCTCCCATTGGGATCTTTGATCTACTTCCGTTACATAGGCTTTTAGTAGATCAAGAATGGTTAGGTTAGCTATTTCACTTTGGCCATCAGTTTGTGGATGATAGGCCGAAGAGAAGTTTAGCCTTGTTCCTAAATTCTCAAAGAGACCCTTCCAGAAATTACTGGTCATTCTAGGATCTCTATCCGACACTATGGACATTGGCAAGCCATGGTACTTGAAAATTTGTGAAATGAAGAGGGTTGCCATTTGATGGGCTTTGATAGTCTTTTTGACAGGTATAAAATGAGCTTGTTTACTGAACCTGTCTACTATCGTCCATATTCCCGTATTCCCATGGATAGACTTAGGCAATCCAAAGATAAAATCCATGGATATGCTCTCCCAAGGTGAATTAGGGATTGGCAAGGGTTGAAGCAATCCAAGTTGCTTCCCTCTATCAAATTTTGTCTTTTGACATACCACACATTTGGAAACATACTCGTGTATGTTCACTCTCATGGTAGGCCAATAGAAATATGTTTCAATTCCCTTTAGGGTAGACTGAATCCCTCTATGCCCCGCATATGGGGGAGCATGAGATTCATACATTACTTTCTCACGTAGTGAGTTAGTAACGCATAGTCTATTGCCATAGAGAAGATAACCATCTTGTAAAGTAAATGGTTCTTCTTTCTTCCCTAATGCAAGGGCTGAAATCACATCTCTAAAATCGGGATCAATAGCATACTCATCTATCATTGAAGATAGATCATTGTGAGTTGCTATGGAAACCGCATTCACTCTCGGTCGTCTTGAGAGTGCATCGACTACTTGATTATGCTTGCCAGCAATGTGAGCAATATGAAAATGAAATTGCGAAAGGAAATTTGCCCACCTCATTTGTTTGTCGGAGAGCTTGGTCTGCGTCATGAAGTACTTAAGACTTTGGTGATCCGTTCGCAGAATGAAAGGAGTCCCCAATAAATAGTGCTTCCATGAGTCTAAGGCATGTAGAACTGCAAAGAGTTCTTTTTCGTATATGCCTAGAGCTTGCTCAACAGGGTCGAGCCTTCGACTCTCATAGCCTATGGCGTGCCCTTCTTGGAGCAAAACAGCCCCAAGGCAATCACCACAAGCATCACATTGGACCTCAAATGGTTTTGAGAGATTCGGTAGTGTAAGCACAGGTTGAGAGATAAGCTTTTCTTTAAGCTTTTCGAAAGCATTGTTCTCCTTAGCAGACCACGTATACCTAACATTTTTCTTTGTTAGGTCATGTAATGGTCCCGCAATTTGTGAGAACTTTTCTATGAAGCGTCTATAGTATGCACACATACCTATAAAGCTTCTTAGTTCATGAAGATTCCTTGGTTTAGGCCATCCTTTTATTACCTCTAACTTGGATGGATCCATTTGGATTCCATCTTGAGAGATAATGTGACCTAAATATTGAATCTCTTGCAAGAAAAATTCACTTTTCTTTCGATTAACATAAAGTTTATTCTCTCTTAAAACTTGAAATATTACCTGGAGGTGTTGCTTGTGTTCCTCCAATGAATTAGAGTAGATGATAATATCATCAAAGAACACTCCAGTGAAGGTTCGATGAGGCCTGAACAGCTTCTCCATCAAGCGGTTGAATGTGGCTGGTGCATTAGTCAAGCCAAAAGGCATGACAATGTATTCGTAAAGACCAAATGTAGTACGAAATGCGGTCTTTACAATGTCTTGATCAACTATCCTTATTTGATGATAGCCACTTTTTAGGTCAATCCTACTGAAGTAGGTCGATCCTTGTAGCTTATCAAATAGGTCTTCTACCCGTGGAACGGGAAACCTATTCTTGATAGTGATCCTATTTAGTGCTCTATAGTCGACACACATACGATATATGCCGTCTTTCTTTTGCACTAATAGCACAGGTGAGCAAAATGGAGATGAGCTAGGCCTAACCATGCCCTTCTCAACTAATTCATGCACTTGCCGCATAATCTCCTCTTGTTGAGCTTGAGAAACTCTATAAGGAGGTTTGTTAGGCGGTGAACTTCCTGGAAGAAGTTCAATTGCATGGTCGTCATTACCTCGTTTAGGAGGTAGCTCACAAGGGATGTCGTCAATAAAGACATCTTGAAACCCCTTGAGAAAATTGGATAACTCTAATTCCTTTTGGTTGCTTTTATTTTCTTTTGCTAAAGCATTAGGTTCATTTTGAGAATCTTTAACAAAAATCATGTACACGGAAATAGAGCTCTTTATTGACTTGTTGAAAGCTGGTGTATGTACAATGGGGATGGTGTTACCCATCTCCTTAGCATCTATATACATGTCCTTTTCCCTGAACTTAAAGGAGATTCTCCTTTCAGGAAATTTAACATGGGCAGCCAGGCGGTCAAACCATGGTGCCCCTAGGATTACATCCTCATGCTTGAGAGGAGAGATAAAGAAGTCCTCTTTGTCCACATAGCCTTGGACATGAAGCCTCAATTTCCCGATTAAGGGAGTGACTGAAGCTTCTTGCCCCTTGAAGGCACTGTCTGCGGGTAGGATATCTCCCATCTCGTAGGATTGTATGCCTAGCTTGGTGGCTAACTCCATAGATATGAAATTGTGAGTAGAACCAGGGTCAAAGAGAATAAAAGCATCATGTTCTCTTACCTTTCCCCAAGCATGGCATAGAGGAGATCCTTTGTGGTGAGTTTGATGAATCTCCTCCTCTTGGATTTCAACCAAAGAAGCTCTAGGAGGATCTTGGCGGTTGTTCTTTTGGGGACAAGCGCGGTACGCATGCCCTTGTTCGCCGCACTTGAAACACCGGTTATCTTTACGATAACGCTCAAGCTCTTCAAGAGAGAGTTTATTCTTTCCTTTGTAAACTCCCTTCTCTTTAGCTTTGTTGGAATTGCCCTTAGGAGACTTTTGGACATTGTCCTTCCCCTTAGGCTCATTGGAAACCTTGTTTTCCGGGGGTTTATTATTTCTTTTACCCCCCGTTTGGAAATTGATTCGCGAGGCCACCATAGTATGGTGTATTACCGCTGATATGGTACGTGGCCTTTGGGAGTTGACATACTCCGCCATTTCTTCGGTTAAGCCCGCACAAAATTGTTGCTTTTGCTCTCCAAAATCCAACTTTTTGAAGACAGTGGCTTTGAGTTGTAGGTCCCAAAACTTGTCTACATATTTGTGGATGGATTCATTGGGAGAGAGCTTTAAGCTTCGCCATTCGGTGAGTACTTTGTCTTTGGCATCGGTGGCCAAAAACTGCTTCATAATGGAAGCTCTTAAAGCCTTCCATGTTCGTGGAGCTTCACCGTTGGCTCGTAGGCTAGACCACCATTGTCTGGCGGACTTTTGAAAGTGCATAGCTACATAGCGTAGCTTAGAGGACTCCGTGAAGCCCTCATCTCCAAACGCCGCATCGAATTGCTGGATAAAGGCCAAAACTTTGTCTGTAGCACCGAAGGTGCCATCATAGGTAAGGAAAGAGATGCTCTTCCCTCCCTCTTTGAATTTCTTCAGTTTGGACGACCTCTTCCATGCGGCATAGGATTTCCTATGGCCTCTTCTTTTTGATGGTTCAAAAGTTGCACCATCACTTTCTTCAGAAGATGAAGAATTTGAAAAAGGTGGAGAAGAGGGTGACCTCTTTCTCGCCTTTTTCTTGTCTTGATCCTTGTCGTCTTCACGATAGCTTTCATAAGAGGAAGAGGATGAAGAAGATGGAGAAGAGGGTGTCCTCTTTCTTGCCTTTTTCTTCTCTTGCTTTTTTATCATCCCTCTTTGAATTATGGCGTGGAGAAGAGTGTGATGGTCTTCTCCGCTTTGGTGGTGATGGAGAGCGTTTAGCCCGCCGTCTTCGTGGAGCCATCTCCGCCGAGGTGGCGGGAGACTCGCTTCTTTCTCGTTCCTTCGGTGGAGGCTCTTGAGTTCTCCTTTGGGAAGGAGATGCATCATCAAGAAGTAAGTTCTTGAGCCCTTCATATGGATTCTCTTCTTCTTCCCGAATCGGAGAGAGACCTCTTTTGGTAGTCTCACAAGGAGGCTTCCTAGGTGTTCTCTCGTCATGGTGATGAGCTTGGAGAATCCCGTGAGCACGGAGCTGCCGTTGCACTTCACTTTGGAGAGATGGATTGCCCATGGCTTGTTGAAGCCTAGAAACAAGATAGTTAACAAGCATTGAAGCATCATTAGTAGCTTGCTCATGAGCAAAATCAAAGTTATCAACATTAATTTCACTCTCTTTACTATTGTCAGCCATTCTAACAACTTTTAGGTGTAAACTTTTTAGGTGTACTTTGGCACTTCAAGCCCTAGTTGCTACTCCTCTTTACCCCTTTAGAAAAAGCACTCAAGCTACTGTACCCGCGGCTCGAATACCATTAATTGCAAGGAATAGAAGAGAGGGTCTTTCGACACCAAGACAGCACCGGCTCCTGTCAAGCTTCTAATAGCTCAATAGTGGTTAAGCCATAGGCAAGCCCCGTAGGACTCCACTATTAAGACCATAGCTCTCGACGGTGATGCCCCGTTAACTGCACAAAGGCAGGCGCACTGCAAGGCTGAAAAATCCCTATTCTACTTACTCACAGGCAATTAATAATACCAACCATTTGTAGCTAGCTTGAGGACCTCCCTTCTTGAGCAAGAAAAGAGAAACCTTGAGCTCTGATACCAATGTAACATTTAATGGCCTAAAATCTTATGTGTAGCGGAAATTAGCATGAACATAGTGGGCATTTCATTAGAATAGATTCCTAATGAGAATTACAAGAGTGCTTGGGTGGAGAGAGCAACAAAAAGCATAACACCTAGTTAGATAGCATCGACAATACTTTCAAAAGAGAGAGAAATTAAGCTATTGACAACAGTTGAGGACCGGATTTGCATGGAGCCGGTCCCCCCTCCAAAAGGCTTTGTATTATGGTTTCTCCCATCAAGAGAGACATTGTACAATACAATTCTTTGTGTTCCTTCAAGACTAGCTAGTGCAATGAAGATGGAAGCTTCATACACCAAGCAAAACACTTAATCAAACACAACTTGAATTATCCCCGTTCTCAGACCCAAGACCTCACACACCTTCGAAGATGGTGAGAGCTAGCAGGGTATGAGAGTAGATTGAGAGGAAAAAGAAGTATCTTACGAGAAAGATGTACATCTCCTCACATAATCACTCATATTAGCATAGCTTAGCTTAGTAATTAGCTTGGTAGAGAAGATGAGCATGCATTGAAGCTTGGCTCTTGGTTGGATTTGCATCCACATGCCAAGAGAGTGTTGATGTAGGCTTCTATCTCACAAGCTTGGAGTAGGTGATGAGCTCTCCATTAAAGCTTGGGAGGAGATAGAGTATTCTTCCTTCACACATGGTCAAGTGTGAGTGTGTGTGTGTCCATGCCAAGCAAAAATCAGCCCCCTCTCTCTCTTGGGCGAGCCCTAGCTGCTAAATAGGTCTGGCTTTTGCCTCATTGGACCTCCCCAGGTCAAGCCAATAGGAATTAAGCAGCATAAGTGATAGCCTTCTGACATGTGTCCCCCTTTCCCCTTTTGTGAGAGCTTTAGGTAATTAAATAATTAAACTAAACTCTCATTGGACCCTTTTGCCTCCTGGCCAATAGGAATCAGGCAAGCCATGGGGCTCCTGAATGCTCATTGGACCCCTTGGGAGACTGCCCAATAGTCTTCTAGGAGACTTAATTCTCATTGGTTTCTTTTTTTAAATGTTTTTAAATTAATTAAACTAGATTTACTCTAGCTTAATTCTCATTGGTCCACTTCAAGGGTCTTCCAATAGGAACTGGGCACACCTTGTGGGCATCTGGCCTAGGGAGCTGACATGTGTCCCTCATTCCCTTTGTGTAAAGGGAGCCTGTGTGTGTGTGTGTGTGGCTTTCTCTCTCATCCCCTAGCTTTGGGGCTCGCCCCCTCCCATGTAGGGATGTGCAAAGACTTTTAGGGCTCACACAAAGCATCCAATTTTCCCTAGGGTTGACCTTTGGACACAACCTTTGAATTTTGGAACCTTAGCATTTTGGAAGTCTTAATGGGCTGAACCTTAGGGTCTTTTTGGCCCATTGTTTCACATGGCTCTTTTGCAGATGCCCCCCCCTTTGGATCCCTATTTTCCCTCCTTTGGATCCCTACTGTGGCCGGTCTGCTAGCTTAACCAATATTCTAGCTTTTTCTCCCTTGGCAGTTCCCCACATTAAATGATCAGTTTAATATGAGAAAATCATTTAGGAGAATTAGATATTGATTATTATGACAAGATGCGTACATAATATTTAGATAAAGTGAAAACTACATCAGAGAATATTTTAAAGCGCACAACTCTTGATTATGTGTTGGCGAATGGATGCACAATTTCTGTAGATGGTTGGACAAATTGTTAGAAGAAACCATTGATTAATGTGATGTTGATTTTCCCAAGAGGTTCCATGTTTCTTGAAGCGATCGATACATCCCTGAAAGAGAAAACTAGTGGATATATTGCTAGTGTATATGAGCATTTGATCAGAAGAGCAGGGGGACCTAAAATGGTGACTTCCATTAATTAATTCACTATGAAAATCTCCATGTGTAGAGAGAAGGTGTAAATTCAATGAGAGAAACAAGAGAGAGGAGGGGGGGGGTTTTTTTTGTGTGTTTAAAGTATTACCGCGATTGTATCCGTTGTTATTATCGCTATTATTACCGCTGTTATTACCGCGCTCATTACCGTCGTTATATCCGCTGCCCAAATTTAGCGCCTAAACTTTCAAATTCTGGATTAACTCCCCCCCCCCCCCCCCCCCCAAATTTTGGTGTTTCCCTCCTCTCAATAAAAGTTAAAGAGTATTGTATATAATTTTCAAATATAAAAAAGAAGAGAAAGAAAGAGAGAGAGAGAGAGAGAAAGAGGGGGGAGAAGGAGGTGGGGGATATAAGGCCCGGTTCAGACGCTACAGCGGAAATGCTTCCCACAGGGGTGTCTAAGTTGCATGGCAAAAGCCTATTTGCTGCAGTAGATATCACCTTCCTCCGGTCCTGCCATTTTTGTTCCGGCACCCCCCCCCCCCCCCCCCCCCTCGGAAGAGCTGCTGGCCTCTCTCCACCTCTATGTATTTTTCGCTCTTCTTCCTCCAACATCGTTTAGACAAGGCGGCGGTAGACCTGCAGAAAGCCTTTATTCCTCTAGCCTTGTCTGAACCCCAGCCTAAGATTACCCTTGTTTATAACTAAAATAATGGTTGTCAATTGATTAACATAATTGAGCATATTCTCAAATCTAAAGAGAGGAAGAGGAGGGAGAGAGAGGTGAATGGATTACACGATCAAAAAACTTCATAACTGCAAAATGTTTATGAATCATCTTCCAAAATATCTCTACATGAAGCATCATCCAATTCTAAGCCCATGGCTCCTAAATCAATAAAGAGAGAAATGGAATTTTCGTTTGTGGATGCATTACCAGCTTCATCATCTTCGAGTTCATCATCCTCCATCTCATCATCTTCATCATCATGAAAATCATCCTCTCTAAGACTTGCCACCGCCGGACTTGATTCATCGACCTCCCTCTCCTCTATTTCCACCTCATCCAAAGTCGGAGGTGGAAGAGGGTCGAAGATAGTCTCCACTTCATTAGTGGAAAAAATGGTTCTCCCTCGAGGTGTTACGGGAATTACAAACCAAAGTTTTGGTTGGTGGATTGCTGGGATATAGATGACCTATAAAATAGAAGCTCAAAGTGAGTAACATTAGTATAACTAACGCTACAACAAGTAAATAAGAATAAAAAAGGTACATGTCACTCACCTGCTCACAATTGCGCAGTAAAACTAAATTGTCATACCTCTGTGAGTGATGCACACTAGAGTCCACTATGTAGAGGCCATTCTCATGTCGTCTAGACACATTTGAAAACCACTTGCACTCAAAGATGAAGCTATGAAAGGTTCTAAAATTAAACTTTAGTATCCTTTCAATAGTTTCGCAGTACCTGGATTCATCACCGTGTGTGTCAAAGTTGCCCATGATGGCACAATCCATGGTGGTTCTACGCTCGTCAATGTGGCGCGTACAAAAGTGATGACCCTTTGACCACATAGAGTTAAAGGAAAGGCACTACAAAATAGAAAAATATATTAATTTATCAAATACATTTTTAAAGATAATTTCAAGAAATAGCGAGACAATATGGTTTAGGTATATGAGTACTCTACCTTTGGTACGCAAACTCGTGCATACTCCCGTTCTTTGTTGGTGATGTCTTCTCCGCGCGCTTTTGCCTCGGTCATTCTCTCATGAATCCACTCTGCAATAATGAGATATGGAAAACATGCAAGGTGTCTAGGCACTAGGCCTCCTTCCTCCATGTGCTTGTTTCCATGCTTCCCTCTCTTGCAAACGCCTGGACTTTGCCACTGTCCACAAGTCCACCCAATTGGTCATAATCTTTGCATTGAGAATGCAAAAGTTATCGACCACTCGGGATAGATTCATATCCATGTTAAGTAGTTTACCCTTTCCACTTGTCAAGTGTGAAGTCATCCTTGAATCTTCCTCGTCTGACCACATGCAAGGGAGAGAAGGATCAACTTGTGACAAATACTCTGATATGTAAACAAATGCCTCTTGAACAATCCACCCTTCGGCCATACATGCCTCTGGTTGAGACCGTAGCCGCACAAAATCTTTGAGAGTTTTTAAAAAACTCTCTAAGAAGAACATCCATCGTGCGTGTACTACTCCACATATAGCTATCTCTTCCACCACATGAACCAAGAGGTGAATTTGACTAAGAAGGACCGATCGAGGAAATGCATCTTCAATGGCACACACAATTTCTGTTGCAAGTGTTTGAGTAGCAGGGATAGCATCTATTTTGATTTCCTTGGAGCTCAGAAATCTGCAAGAAATCACACAAGGATACACTAAGTGCTAGTTGAAATTATAAGAGGCGTAGTCGAGTGGAGTCTTGTGGTGTACCTTACTAGCTCTCCTAATTTGAAAATAGCGCCCTTGACTTTCTTGTCTTGACATATACACATACTCATCGGCAGAATGTACTACAATGTAAATCAGGAAAAGGGAAAGTGAGTGATAGTCATACACACAAACTATAGATAGAATAGGGAGTATGAAGATTACCTGAAGTATCTTGTGACAATCGTGGGACTTCAACCCATATAATTGACTGCTTCCACCCTTCTTCGCTTTTGTGAAAGATCCCCTTAGCGACCTCATGTATCCTGCTGGTGTGCAAATAGAGGCAATGGTACCCTTCACCTTGTCTAATTCTTCTTTTGCTAGCATCCATGGTGCTCTAGGAAGCACAATCTTTTCATTTGGGGCACGCCGTGGAGTGGCAGAGGCGGGGAGACGTTGTAAAAGCCTCAAATCCTCCCTCGCACCCAAAGAGTCCTTCTTGCCAATAATGTGGTCCTATAGTGTTTGGGATACATTTTTGAATATTTGCATGGGATCCAAGAGGTGTTGTATTTTTAAGTCCTTCCAATATGGAAGCCTTAAAAATATGGAATACCTTGACATACCTTTTGGTGGAGGACACGGAGCCAGATTGTTGTTGTGGTGTTCCTCCCAATGGTTGCCCAATCTTCCATCGTAAGCTTTAGAGGAGCCTTCCCATTTGTTGGAGCCTTGTGCTTGATATGCCCTTGGGGTAAGAAACGATGGTTGTTTGGATAGATTACCTTGTGCAAGGAATCTGGTCTCTCCGTCACCAACGATGGCTCGCAAGTAGGACATGCATTGTGGCCCGATGTGGACAACCTTACATACATATCATATGGTTAGAAAGATGAGTGAACTAAAGTGAGATAAAGGGAGCTAAAGGGAGAGAGGAAATGAGGGAAATAGAGATAGAGGACAGGGGGTTACCAGAAATCTGTCCAAGCCCAGGATAGTCGTGCATAGTCCACATAAGGATTCCCCTCACTTGAGCCTCTCTCCCCCCCTTTGCAAGTGAGACATCAACAACAAGAATGCCTCTCCATAACTCCTCCAACTCCTCAATGAGGGGCTCAAGGTAAATGTCAATATTTGACACTTTGTACTTCCCTGGCACAAGCAAGGAAAGAAGTATATTGCCCTTCTTGGTTGTCTCCCATGGTGGAATATTCTAGTTGTTGGCGATCACCACAGGCCAAGTTCTCCATGAAGTAGACTTAGTGCCGAAGGTGTTGACACCATCACTTGCTAACCCAAGCCTCAAGTATCGAACCTCCAACCCAAACTCTGGCCATTGAGTTTTGATGTGCCTTCATGCAGGTGAATCGGCAGGGACACACATCATTCCATCATTTGAGCGATGGTTTGCGTGCCACGCGAGAATATCCATGGTAGACCTGCTTTTAAACATGTGTTGGATGCGAGAAATTAATGAAAAATGTCTTAATACCTTACGGGGTAGGTGTGCCCCGCTCACACCTGTCTTGTATCGTGCCTCCCCGCACACGGGACATGAGGTAGCATATGCATGCTCATTGCGGTATAGCATGCAATCGTTGACGCACACATGGATGCGCTCATACTTCATTCCAAGTGCAGTGACATACGATCTAGCTCGTCGACGATCTGGAGGCATGTGGTGATCAGCTGGCAACATTTTGTCTATCAAATTACAACAAACATGCATATTAGTATAATTCCTAGAAGACGACACCATAAAGAGAGAGGGAGAGAGTATATAAAAGCCACATTCCATACTTACAGAAGTAGTGCATCGACACTTGGATTACTCCAACCGAATTTTGCTTGCAAGTTGAGTACTTCCAACGATGCTCGGAGCACCGAGTACCGTGCACCGTCGTAAAGAGGTGTTCGAGCACTCGTCATCAATCTATCCTCCATTTTGGCAGCCCGTTAAGTGCAGGGCTGACAATCCTCTTCGCACACGTCACGCTCATGAGCTAGTAACACATCACACATGTCGAACATATACTCATCCTCTACCTCAAAGTGTGATGAAGACGCCGTAGGAGCTGCCGACGTAGAGCCAATGGCAGGATCACCATGCGGTGCACCCAAATCGCCCAGTCGCTCTTGCCTCTGCCATTCGGCCTTGCGTGCCGGTGCACGATCACCGAACACAGACCAATGGGGCACCTCCTCAAGCGACGGTGAGTCGTGCTATCATCTCTCCGAGCGCTTTTCCGACTATGCCAAAGCCCTTCGTTCTCCATGTGCTCCAAAGCAATGCGCCTCAAGTGAGGAATTGCCCTTTTGCACTTGGCGCAAGGACAAGGTAGTTTTTTCTTGAGCCAACGATCTCGCTCTTAGTCTCTAGGAGGATCACGATCATCCCAGTCGATGTCCTGCACAAGGGAGAGGTTGTTTATTTAGTCATGTGTGCTAAAAAATAAATAATTAAAAAACACTTAATTCCATTAGAAAAATCACATATAGTTAAAGTCAAAGGGAATAAATGACGATGAGTGTTAAAATTATTTTTTAACTAAAAGAGATTTTAAAAATTCAATTAAGAAACATTTAAAAGTGCTACAAAATAAAGTATCCATAAAAAGTTGAAAATCTTCATAAAAAACTCAAAAGGCTAAAAAATGAAATAATGTATAGCTAAGGGTAGGGGGGGTGGTTTGTTCCCCCCCCCCCCCCCCCCCCCCCCCCGCCCCTTACAACCTCGGATTCGCATGTATCCGTTTGAAATGACTGGCCGCGGTAATATGGGTGGTAATAAGCACGATAATAGTCGCGGTAATAACTGGTGCCTAAAAAAGGAAAGAAGGCAGATTATGCTGCGTTTTTGCAACATACCTTGCATTCCCTCCGTTTCTTGCTCTCCACCATCTCTCCCAAGCTTCCCCCCCCTCCCCTCCCCCACTCCCCATCTCTCTCTCCTTCAACAAGCCTCCCCCCTCTCCTCCCCCCCCCCCCCCCCCCCCCCCCCCCCTTCCCCCTCTCTCCTTCTCAAGTTTCATCGAAGAGGGTTTCGGCAAGGGGGTATTCCGCCATCTTCTTTGGACGCTCAACCTATTCGAAGCTCAACTGCGCTACAAAGAAGAGGTAAACACAAAAGCACATCCTCCCTCTTCCCCTTTTGTTTTCTACTACACACACACACATACACACACACACACACACATTAAAGAAAAAAGAGAATCCATTATAACATACCTCGTTCATCAGGAAACAGTTGTTTCTCACGGCTTTTTTGGAACGATTGTTTTGCTAAGCACGTTTGAAAATGGTTGCTTTGCTATGCACATTTGGAAATGATTGATTTGTCACGCACGTTTTGGAAATGATTGTTTGGATAGTGTTAGATGAAATAGAGAGAGAGAAAGAGATAAATGAAGTATGAGAGAGAGAGAGAGAGAGAGAGAGAGAGAGAGAGAGAGAGAGAGAGAGATTTAAAGAGAGGGAGAGAAATAGATAAAGAGAGTGAGAGAGGGAGAGAAATGTTAGATAAAGAGAGGTAAATGTTAAATAGAGAGAGAGAAATAGATAAAGAGGGAGAGAAATGTTAGATAGAGAGAGAGAAATAGATAAAGAGAGTGAGAGAGAAAGACGGATAGAGGTAGATAAATAGAGAGAGAGAGAATTAATGAGAGAGAGAGAGAGAGAGAGAGAGAGAGAGAGAGAGAGAGAGAGAGGGAGAGAAATAGATAAAGAGGGAGAGAAATGTTAGATAGAGAGAGAGAAATAGATAAAGAGAGTGGGAGAGAAAGAGGGATAGAGGTAGATAAATAGAGAGAGAATTAATGAATGAGAGAGAGAGAGAGAGAGAGAGAGAGAGAGAGAGAGAGAGTGATAGAAAAATAGAGAAAGAGGGAAAGAGAGAGATTACATGGGTTCCATGTGCTGCTCACATTTTGAATTTGCTCTTAAAGGACTTTGGGAAAGTTCCTTCTATTAAGCACCCTCTTCTAGATGCAAGCCACTTGGTGGAGTTTATAAGAGAGATTCATTTTCTTACGCTTTGTTTATAACAGAGTCCCCAGCCAAAAATTTACAGATTTTTTGTGTGACCAGTTTAACGACAGCATATTACCTTCTCTCTACACTGCACCAGGTAAAAGCAGCCCTTGTTGAAACAGTGGCAGATAGAAGATGGGACATTTGGCTTGATAAATATTCCAAGTATGAACCTGCTGCTTTCAAATGCTATCAACTTGTAGACTCTTCCGTTTTTTGGAGAAATGTAGACAAAATTGTTACTGTCACAGAACCCTTCACTCATCTAATACGATTAGTGGACAAAGAAGCCTCTTTGTTTGGACGGGTTTACTGGTACATGCATGAAGCCACTCGCAAGTTAAAAGACTATACATCTTATGCACGAAAAGAGAAAGCCATGATGATGTCATTTGTCGAAAGACGATGGGAGCTGCTGCATACTCCTTTACATGGAGTAGATTTTGTCTTGGATCCCAAGTTCGAGATGCATGAGAAATCTTCAAACAATGAAGTGATCAGTGATTTCAAGAAAGTCTGTGCTTAACTATTAGGCAATGTGGATGGACAGGTGGCATACACATAGAAGACGACATATACTAGCAAAGAAGGAATGTTTGGGGATCCTTGGCATATAGATGCTATCAGATGATGAGCGCACCAATTTGGTGGAAAGAGTACGTGGAGAAAAAGTGGAACTTCAACATGTGGCTGTGAGAGTATTTTCTATTGCTGCCTCAAGTGCTAGCTGTAAAAAAAATTGGTCTTTGTTTGCTTTTGTGCATACTAAAAAACAAAATCGATTAAGTCCTAAACGAACTGCGGACTTGTTGTAAGTCTTTTGTAACATGCGACTTTTGTATAAGACAACAAAGTTAGCCACACGTGCCACAGAAGAAAGCTTTGGGCACTCTCAAACACACGAAGCAATTGCAAATGAGCTCAACTTTGATGATGAAATGGAATGGAACCCGGAAGATATTGATATGGAATGTTTAGATGTCGAAGAAATTGATGGCATGGTGCCTGTGATTGAGGGGACGAATGAGCTATAAAGTTTTTACTATATTCTCAATTAATTTTGCCATGAAAAAATTATGTGGAGTTTAGATTAACAATCCATACCTTCTCTCTCTCTTTCTCTCTCTCTCTCTCACTCTCACTTTCTTCCTGTCTTGTCAATGTTTAGGAAAAACTATTTTCCTGCTAAGTATGGAGCCTGATTTACCCCTTGCAATTTTTTGTATTTAAAATGCACATTTGTAAGGTCCCCTGTTGTGAGGAGAAGCCATCGTGTGTGAAGAAAAATCACTCGCCGAAAACCAAAATTTTCACGACCAGGCTTCACCGGAATATTATGGCCAGACGACGATCGAAAAGTGGTCGAAAAACGACCGGCCAGTTGGCCAATGGCCGGTGGTCGGAAGTCAATGGCCGGGAGCGGCTGGCCGAATTCAATGGCCAGTGGCCGATTTCAAAGGAGGACTTGGCTTCTCAAGAGAGGCCACACATGGGCTGATTGGAGGGTCCGATTTGGACCTATCTACTCAAGGGCGTCTACACATGGAAAACTCTCATGAGAGAGGGCAACCCTTTTGGCCTATAAAAGGAGGCCTCTTCTATACACAAAAACAGATTGTGAAGCATTGTGGTGCATTGTGAAGTTGATGTGAGGTGGTGAGAGTGAAGCAAGGCGGGAGCTCCAAAAGGGTATAATCCCTTTGTAACTTACTTCTTGTTTGAAGTACTAAAGCCATTGAGTGGCTGCTTTCCCGTGGACGTAGCCCACATTGGGTGAACCACGTATATCATGTGTGGTCTCTCTCTCTCTCTCTCTCTCTCTCTCTCTACTCTATAATCTCTCGTGTGTGAAAATTCTCTCTCTCCATTAAGTAATCTACTCAATTATCTACTTAGTTACGTCCTATTTCCTAACAATTGGTATTAGAGCAAGGTGTGTTCGTAGCTAAATTATCCCAAGGAAAGGATTTCTTGAATTGAGTGGAGTAATGGTGGAGGAAGGAAAGCTCAAGATCAAGAAGTTCAACGGTAAAAACTACGAACATTGGAAGGTGCAGATTGAAGACTATCTCTACCAGAAGGACCTTTATTTATCACTAAGCGGTCTTGTAAAGAATCCCGCAATGATGGAAGATGAAGCATGGATTGTCCTTGATTGAAAGGCACTAGGAACAATCCGGTTAAGCTTGGTGTCAACGGGGGCCTTCAATGTTTTGAAGATGAAGACCACGGAGGACTTGATGAAGTCACTTGATGGCCTCTACGAGAAACCATCGGCATCCAATAAGGTATCTCTCATGAAGCGCTTGTTCAATCTAAAGATGACAAAAAATGGTTGAATCGTAGAACATTTAAATGGCTTTAACACCAACATAAGTCAACTTTGATTGGTGAAAATCAATTATGATGACGAAGTGAAAGCTCTTCTTATTCTATCTTCTCTACCGGATAGTTGGCACAGCCTTGTGATGGCTGTAAGTAATTTTATCTCTGGCACAAATACTCTTAAGTTTGATGATGTTGTGGGTGTTCTCCTAAGCGAGGAAATGCAAAGGAGAAGCACAAAAGAGTCATCAAGTGATGCACTGTCAGTGGAAACAAGAGGAAGGCTTAAGGAGAGGTTCAAAAACCAAAAGGGTCGTGATCGGTCAAGGCAGAGCAAGTCACACACAAAGTTAGTTCTTGAATGTTGGAACTGTGGCAAGAAGGTCCACGTCAAGAAGGATTGCTGGTCCAAGAAGAAGAAGGAGTCGGAGTCTCAAGACAACAAGCCAAGATCGGAGGCCAATGTGGCAGTAAAGTAGAGAAAGATTCTCTAATTCTTTCATTAGACAATGTGTCTAATTCTTGGATAGTAGATTCCGGGGCTTCATTCCATGCGATACCGCACAAGCAACATTTCCAAGATTACACCAAAGGTAATTTTGGGTATGTATACTTGGGAGATGATGAAGCTTGTGAAATTGTCGGCAAAGGTACATTTTGTGTCAAAACTGCTAACGGAAATGAATGGAAGCTCAAAGATGTTAAGCATGTTCCTTCTCTTCGCAAAAATTGATCTCTATAAGACAATTGGACGATGAAGGCCACAACATTGCTTTCAAAAACAAACTATGGAAGATCTTAAAGCGATCTTTGGTGATTGCCGAAGGAGAAAAGGTTGGTACAATTTATTTGTGTATTGTTAGCACGCAACCTTCAACTTGTGCAACGGCTATTGAAGTTGATAGTGCGGTGTGGCACTATTGGCTTGGGCATATGAGTGCCAAAGGAATGCAAATCCTTCAATCAAAGAAGCTTCTACCAGTTTTGAAAGAAGTGGACTAGAGTTCTGTGAAGATTGTGTATATGGTAAACAAAAGAGGGTTAAGTTTCAAAAATCAGAAAATGAAAGAAAAAAGAAAAAACTTGAGTTGGTTCATTTGATGTTTGGGTTCCTGCAAGTACACCATCACTTGGTGGCTCATTGTACTATATGTAACATTTTTTAGACGATGCGACTAGGAAAACATGGGTTTTATGTAATGAAGAATAAATCCGATGTGTTTTCCATATTTCAAAGGTGGAAAGCCTTTGTGGAAAATGAAATAGGTACCAAGGTTAGATGCCTCAGATATGACAATGGAGACGAGTATTGCAGCCAAGCTTTGAAAGATTTTGTGCTAGCAATGGCATTCAGAGGAAAAGGACAACCCTAGGACACCTCAACAAAATGGCATTTTTTGAAAGGATGAACAAAACAATCATGGAAAGAGAGAGAAGCATGCAGCTACATGCAAGCCTACCGCTTGAGCTTTGGGTGGAGGCAGTAAGTACGTCTGTGTATTTGATGAATTGGTCACCCTCAACAGCATTAGATGGGGGAGTTCCAAAGGAGGCATGGATAGGTAAATCGGTGATTTATTCATTTCTCAAAGTGTTTAAGTGTGAGGCTTTCATGCACATAGATAGAAGCCTAAGGTCAAAGCTAGATGCAAAGTCCAAAAAGTGTTTCTTCATTGGCTATGGAGAAGGTGACTTTGGGTATCGCCTATGGAATCTTGAAGATGGTAAAATATTTAGAAGTAGGGATTTTATTTTCAACGAAAAAAATATGTAAAAAGTTTACTTTGAAAGAAAAAAACAAAAGAAACAGGTGATGAGTACATGGAGCTTGAGGACGGTGAAGACTCAAGGAGTGCAAACGGTGACAACGTGCAACAACATCAACCAAATGAGGAGCCTCAACCAATTCCCTGAAGATCCACCCACAAGAGCAAGTAGACCTCTAGAAAGGTTTGTTTTTTCCTTCAACCATCTCTTGATCTCAGATTCTGGAGAGCTAGAATCATATGAAGAAGCTATGCATCATGAATCCAAAGAAGAATGGATGAAGAGCATGCAAGTGGAGATGGACTCATTACATCGCAACCAAACATGGGAGTTGGTTGAGTTGCCTAAAGGTAAGTGGGCACTTCAAAACAAATGGGTGTATAAGCTAAAGGAAGAAGAAGCTAGGAAGAAAAGGTACAAGTCTAGGCTTGTGGTAGAAGGGTTTTCTCAAAAGAAAGGTATTGACTTCAATGAAATATTTTCTCAAATTGTAAAAATGAACTCAATTAGGCTTGTGTTAAGCCTTGTGACTTCTCACAATCTAACTTGAGCAAATGGATGTAAATACGACATTCCCTCACATTGACTTAGAGGAGGAAATTTACATGCTTCAAGCAAAGGGGTATGAAGTAAAAGGTAAGGAGAAAATGGTTTGCAGATTAAAGAAGAGCTTGTATGGTTTAAAGAAAGCATCAAGACAATGGTACTCGAAGTTCGATCGATGAATGTTGGATCATGGATTCCAAAAATGCAACTCAGATCATTGTGTCTACACGAAGGAAAGCCTCTTATTAGAGAGAGAAACTAGAGAGAGAAAATGAACTAGTCTAGAGCTAGTTTGCACCAAAAATGATGAGAATGGTTAGGGGCTGTTTAGGAGAGCTTAAAAGCTTTCCATGGAAGCTTGGGGGAGCTGAGGAAGAAGGTGAAAGAGGGAGATAGAGCAGCCCACGAGTTTTGGAGAGTATACTTGGCAAGAGAGTAGCCACCTTTTGCTTGATTTGAGGGGTGATGAGCCCAAAAGTCAAGGGAGTAGGTGGACAAGTGAGTGGGCAGCCAAAAACTCCTAAAATTAAGGGAAAAAATCGTGGAGGCTGCTAGAGAGAGGTAGAGGGAAGTGAGAGAACAAACACACTAGCCTAAATGGTTAGATATTGACCCCAAGGACCAATGAGGGCTCTGATACCAGTTGTTAGGAGATTTAGGGTGGATACTCATGTGAAGCATTCATACTTGTGTGTGTGTGTGTGTGGATGAGAGAGAATAACTCTTAGACAAGAGGAAAGCAACCTTGAATTACTAGAATGAAAAAGCTTGAAATACATGCTTGAGAGAGCCTTGTTATATAGGCTTGAAGATGAACTTCTAGAGAGTTCTAGGATATGTTCCCCCACGGCTAAGTAGGTGGAGTGAGCATAGTGTTTATCCCCACAAGAGAGCATGATGCATTCATCTTGTTTGACCCTGGATCTACTCACAACTTCATATCATCGGAGTTGGCCACCAAGTTGGGCATTCAAGCTTTCGAGGTGGGAGATATGGTAACGGCTAATGCAGCTTTCAAGGGACAGCAAGCCTCTGTTACTCCCTTGATTGGGAAGTTGAGGTTTCATGTCCAAATCTATGAGGACAAAGAAGACTTCTTCATCTCTTCTCTCCAACATGAGGATGTTATCCTAGGGGCACCATGGTTTTCTCGCATGGTTGCCAATATGAAGTTCTCTGAAAAGAGAATTTACTTCAATTACAGGGGAAAGAATATATATATAGATTCTAGTGAGCGTGGTCGCACTATTCCACTTGTAAATTCTCCTGCTTTTGATAAATCAATGAAGAGCTCAGTTTCTACGTATATGATTTTTGTCAAAGAGTCTCCAAAAGATCCTAATGTTTCATCAAAAGTGAATGATAGGAATCAAGAAGAGTTAGACTTGTCTAATTTTCTAAAAGGATTCCAAGATGTGTTCATCGATGATATCCCTATGGACTTACCTCCAAAACGAGGAGATGATGACCATCGCATTGAGCTCCTTCCTGGAAGCTAACAAGCCTACTTATCAAATCTCACAATCTCAACAAGAGGAGATCATGAGGCAAGTACAGGAACTGGTAGACAAAGGGATGGTGAGGCCTAGTTCCTCTTCCTTTTGTTCTCCAGTCCTTTTAGTGCAAAAGAAAGATGGTACATACTACGTGTGTGTGGACTATCGAGCATTGAACCATATCACTATCAAAAACAAATTTCCCGTGCCTCGGGTAGAAGATCTGTTTGATAAGCTACAAGGCTCTACCTACTTCAGTAGGATTGACCTTAAGAGTGGCTATCATCAAATAAGGATAGTGGATGAAGATATCTTAAAGACCGCGTTTTGCACAACGTTTGGTCTTTATGAATATCTAGTCATGCCTTTTGGTTTGACTAATGCACCAGCTACATTCAATTGTCTAATAGAGAAAATTTTTAGACCATATCGCACATTCATTGGAGTGTTTTCTGATGATACCATCATCTACTCCAAATCTTTGGAGGAACATAAGCAGCATCTCCAAGTGGTTTTTCAAGCATTGAGGGAGAATAAGCTTTTCCTCAACCAAACGAAACGAATTTTTCCTTCAAGAGATTCAATACCTAGGTCATATTATCTCTCAAGATGGTATACATATGGATCCATCAAAGTTAGAGGTAATAAAAGCATGGCCTAACCCAAAGAATCTACATGAGCTAAGAAGCTTTATTGGTATGTGCACATACTATAGACGTTTCATAGCAAAGTTCTCTCAAATAGCAGGACCAGTACATGACTTAACTAAGAAGAACATTAAGTATGTATGGACTGCTAAAGAGAAAAATTCTTTTGATAAGCTCAAGGAGAAGCTTACCTCCCAACCAGTCCTCATGCTTCTGGATCTCTCAAAGCCATTTGAGGTCCAATGTGATGCTTGTGGTGATTGCCTTGGAGCAGTTTTGCTTCAAGAAGGGCATGCCATAGCATATGAGAGCCAATGACTCAATACTGATGAACGAGTCTTCGGCATTTATGAGAAAGATCTTTTAGTTGTTCTACATGCCCTAGACACATGGAAGCACTACCTATTGGGGACTCCATTTATTTTGCGAACCGACCACCAAAGTCTCAAGTATTTTATGACGCAAACCAAGCTCTCCAACAAACAAATGAGGTGGGAAAATTTTCTTTGGCAATTTAATTTTCATATTGCCCACATTGCTGGTAAGCACAATCAAGTGACTGGTGCACTTTCACAACCACCAAAATTTAATGCAGTGCCTATAGCTACTCACAATGACCTATCTTCTATCATAGACGAGTATGCTAATGAACTTGAATTTAAACACATAATGTCAGCCCTTGCTTTGGGGAACAAAGAGGAACCATTCACCTTGCAGGATGGTTATCTTCTCCATGGCAATTGGCTATGTGTCACACATTCCCTTCGTGACAAAGTTATGTATGAATACCATTCTCCTCCATATGTGAGGCATAAAGGTATTCAACCTACTCTCCGAGGAGTAGAGACATACTTCTATTGGCCTACCATGAAAGTGGACATACAAGAGTATGCTTCAAAATGTGTAGTATGCCAAAAGACCAAATATGATAGAGGGAATTAATCTGGATTACTCCAGTCATTAACTATCCCAAATTCACCATGGGAGAGTATATCCATGGATTTCATCTTTGGATTATCCAAGTCTATCCATGGAAACACGGGAATACGGATAATAGTTGACAGGTTTAGCAAACAAGCACACTTTATTCCTGTCAAAAAGACTATTAAGGCACATCAAATGGAAACTCTCTTCATATCATATATTTTCAAGCACCATGGATTACCCACATCCATTGTGTCAGATAGAGATCCTAGAATGACCAGTAATTTCTGGAAAGGTCTCTTTAAAAATCTAGGAACAAGATTGAACTTCTCTTCGGCCTATCATCCACAAACGGATGGCCAAAGTGAGATAGCCAATCTTACAATATTCGATCTACTAAAGACTTATGTTATAGAAGTAGATCAATGCTCACAATAAGAAAAGTACTTACCACTTGTAGAGTATGCTTACAATAATACTGTACATACTTCTACGGGAAAGGCACCTTTTGAGATCATTAAGGGAAGACCAAAAAGTCCCTTGCTACTTAAAGTACATGGGAAGATCTTCGCCGCCGATGGGTATAGCCGTGACCTACAAGAATCTTTTCAAAAGATTAAGGAGGCTATATCCATCCCTCACAAAGGTAAATAGCTGTTGCTAACAAGCACAGAAGGGCCTTAACATTCCAAGAAAATGATTGGGTCTTACTTAAGTTTCCTAAGGCTCGATTAAGGCAAACGACGGACAAAAATCTTACGGGCCATCAAAAGTATTATGCTAAGCTAGCAAAAAGATATTATGGTCCTTTCCAAATCTTGCAGCCTATCAATGAGATGGCTTACGAACTCAAATTTCCCAACCATTGGCTCATACATAATGCTTTTCTTGTGAGCCTAGTTAAGCCCTACAAAGGAGAGCCACCAAGTGAACCAATTATTGAAGATCCACCCGAAGTTGAAGACCAAGAAGAGGTGCTACAACCCGAAGCTATCCTTCGGCATAAAGACAAGGTACTAAGACATGGTAAGATTATCCAACGGTATCTTATTAAATTAAAAATTATCCTTTTGAAGATGCTAGATGGATGCAAGGAATACAGGTTAAGGATAGTATGAACCTTGTCAATGCTTACAATGCTATATTAGAGTAAGCAAATGTACAAATTTCTTTTAAATGAATCATGTTTTTTTCTTATAAGACTAATTCTCTTTTTTATTGTGCACAAATTTAAATAGTATGCATGCTTAGAATCATGTTTGTGACGACAATGTCTCTCTAACACCAAGTAGAAATTGTCAGTCTACTTTGGGAGATAAAATGGACTAAAGAGTAGACATGCTTGCGGCAGCTATTCTTCCAAGCACCAAATGGATTAGTCATCCATCTTGGAAAGATGTCGAAGGGTAAAAAGGGATCCTCTACCCGCTAAGTAAAATTGACTAATGACTACGACTTTATCTCTTCTACCTCATAGTCGAGGACGACTATGATTTCAAGAGAGAGGTAATGTCATAAAAGATAATATCTAACCAACCCGAATGATTTTCTCATATTAAACTGATCACTTAATGTGGGAGAATAAATGGGAACAAGGGTTAAGATATAGATGTGCTTAGAGATCTATTTCAGCACGGGGCCAATGGTAAAGGGGCCCAAATGAGAAAAGGTCTATCAAAGAGCAAGGTTAACCAATGGAGAAAAAGACCTTAGGGTTGTCTTAATTAAAGCCTCCAAAGGTAAGTGTTAAAAGCGGACATAGTCTTTAATTTTTACTCTTTAGTCACTAAGGTCCAAGCAGGCAAGGGGGCAGCTTGCTTAAGCTAGGGCTGTGATTAAGCAGGGGGCCTGCCTGCTTCCCAAGTTCAAAGTACTTGCTACTAATGAGGGGCGATCCCTACAAAGGAGGGAGGTGGATAGTATGTGAGCACCTCACCAATGACCCATACTCTTATGAAAGGAAAGGGGCCACATGTCAAGTGTAGAGGCACATTACTCAAGCAGGCAAGGGAGAAACTTTCTTAAGCAAGGGCTATGCTTAAGAAAGGGGGGTGCTAGTTTAACCTCAGAAGAGGGAAAGAATGACACTTGTTAAGAGACTACACATGTTGCCCCAAAGGGAGCCAAGCTCTCATTGGCTAGAGGGCTACATGGCCCAATAAGCTTCAAGGAAAGCCTAGGGAAGGGGGTCGACCTAGCTAGCTCTCTCTCTCTCTCTCATTTGAGCATCCCACAAGCTCTGTCACTCTCATTATTCCCTTCACACACTCTTGTGAAGCAAGAACTCCATCTCCTTCTCCTAGCTTGAGAAGTTGAGTGCCTACTACCACAAGCTCTTGGCTATGGATGCAAATCCACACAAGAGAATGCTTATGCTTGCTTATCAATCTCTCTAATCTCCATTAACACTATGCTAAGCTATGCTACAAGAGCTATGAGTGATTATGTGCAAGGGGTTATTGCTTTCTCGTAGAGCTACTTCTACTTCTCTCTTCTTCCTCACTCCCTGCCAGCTCTCCTCACCTTTCATGGTGTTTGAGGTCTTGGGATTGATGCTGGGCATTTTCCAAATTCATGCTAATCATGTTTATTGTTGTTACCATGCTAATGCTTGGTGAGTGAATCTTATCATCTTCATCTCATCAAGAAGGTTTCAAGGAACACAAACAATTGTATTGTAAACAAGTCTTTCGTCATGGAAGAATCTATAATACAAATGCCTATTGGTGGGGGGACGCCCTCCAACTAATCCGGTCCTCTATTGATGTCAATTTCTCTAAACTCTCACTCTCTTGTACAAGTATTGCTCATGCCATGTTAATGAAGTAATGTGTTAGTGTTTCTCTCTCCATCCAAGCACTTTCTTTCTCACTATAAATCTATACTCAAAAGAATGCTCAAGGAAATGCTCAATATGTTATTCACTTTCTGCTCCAACTCAAGTTAAAAGGCTAATTCCATTACAGCTGGTCACTTTAAACTAACCAAAGATATGTGTCCAACGAAAAAAGAGGAGATAGCCTATATATCTAAAGTTCCATATGTTGCAGCGATAGGTTATCTTATGTATGCTATGGTTTGGACAAGGCCAGAAATTGCACAGGCAGTGGGAGTTGTAAGTGGGTTTATGGACAACCCAGGTAAAGAGAATTGGCAAGCTGTGAAGTGGATACTTAGGTATCTAAAAGGGACAACAATAAATGCTTTTTATTTTGGAGGCACTGATATTTTCTTGCAAGGGTATGCTGATGCAGGTATGGCAGGTGACAAAGATACTCAAAGGAGCACTATTGGATATGTCTTCATAGTTGGAGGTATAGCAGTAAGCTGGGCTTCAAAGTTGTAGAAAGTGGTCTCACTTTCTACCACGGACGCAGAGTATGTAGCAATGACAGAGGCAAGCAAAGAAATTTTGTGGCTTCACAGATTCTTAGAAGAGCTTGGCTTCAAACAAGACAATTGTGTCTTGTACAGTGATAGCCAAAGTGCTATCCATCTTGCGAAGAATTCAGCCTTTCATTCAAGGATAAAGCACACTGAGGTGAGATATCACTTCATACGTACTCTTTTGAAAGAGGAATATCTAAATCTAAGAAAGGTGCATACAAGTGAAAATCCTACAGACATGTTTACAAAGGTGGTTAACAAGGAGAAGTTGAACTTTTGCTCATCTTCAATCAGCATTCAAGAATGAGAATTAGTCTCCAAGTGGGAGACTATTAAGTATGGAGCCTGATTTACCCCTTGTAATTGTTTGTATTATAAACGAACATTTATAATGCCCCCGTTATGAGGAGAAGCCATCGTGCGTGAAGAAAAATCACTCACCGGAAACCAAAATTTTCATGGCCAAGCTTTGCCGGAATATTATGGCCAGGGACAGCGGCCGAAAAGTGGTCGGAAAACGATCGGCCAGCTGATCGATGACCGGTAGTCAATGGCCGGTGGTCAAAAGTCAATGGCCAGTAGCCAGTGGACGAATTGAATGGCAGGTGGCCGATTTCAAAGGAGCACTTGTCTTCTCAAGGGTGGCCACACATGGGCGGATTGGAGGGTCTGATTTGACTTATCTACACAAGGGCGACTACACATGGCTGCCTCTCATGAGAGAGGGCGGCCCTTTGGCCTATAAAACGAGGCCTCTTCTACACACAAAAACGGATTGTGAAGCATTGTGTTGCATTGTGAAGTTGATGTGAGGTGGTGAGAGTGAAGCAAGGAGGGAGCTCCAAAAGGGTATAATCCCTTTGTAACTTACTTCTTGTTTGAAGTACTAAATCCATTGAGTGGCTGCTTTCCCGTGGACGTAGCCCACATTGGGTGAACCACATATATCGTGTGCTCTCTCTCTCTCTCTCTCTCTCTCTCTCTACTCTATAATCTCTCGTGTGTGAAAATTATTTCTCTCCATTAAGTAATCTACTCAATTATCTACTTAGCTACGTCCTATTTCCTAAACTAAATTATTCCTTTTTTGTGCTTTTTGACATAATTTCTTGTATTTTTACTCTATTTCAAGGAATTTTTAGGAGGATATTCTCCCCTTTCTCCTACAACACAAATGTAAGCTGAGACACAGTTTTCTCAAACACTACTTAGGATAGTTCTAGAGAACTTCTCTTCATCTCTTTTGGGGTGATCTCCAACAAGATTTTTCATAAAGCAAAGATGAGGTCAAGGAGTAACTGATCACTAAGGTAAAGAAGCCAGCTAAAAGATGGGTCCCTATTTTGAGACCGATCACAATTTTTGCACCAAATTTGGGCCTCTCTAAATTGGCTCCTTTACCCTATGATGCTTCCTTGGGTGGATCCAATGTTTGATATTGCCCTTAAATCTATAAAGAAATTTTATCATATAAAATACCCTTCAATTATATCATAAGCCTCACCATAGTCAATTCGGAAAAAAGCTTAGGTTAGTCTCCTTGCATATTTGATGCCTTTCCACATAGCATTGATTGCCTCCAAAATAAACCTACCCTTGTGCCTCTTGCCTTTTCTAACCCACCGATGAAGATATAATTGTAGACGAAGAGCTACCACCTTTATAAGCACAAGATAAAAGAGTGATGAACGTTAGCTCCCGCGCGACCGCGCGGGGGGGGGGGGGGGGGGGGGGGGGGGGGGGGGGCACATACAAGAAACCATCTATCTCGTTTAAATGGAATTAAACAAGGTGATAAATCACTAGGCCTGCCTTTATTGAGCCATAGATAGAATCTTGGAGGTAATATAGGTAATTTTATATATGCACGATATAAGTGTATGCTTTTTTTTTCTATACATGAATGTTTAGTTGTACGCATGTTTTTATGGGTGCTTGTTATTGGTAGGCTGCAATGCTGGTTTTATGATTTTATCCATATAATATATATGTTTATATTAGACACATATATGTGTGCAAATGTACGTATGCTCATGAATAATTATATGCAACATTTATAGATATAATAGAAAGATTTGGAAGAACATAAAAAAATATATACTTATATTATCTGGTTCGAGTGTGGAATGCTACAAAAGGAGAAATGGAGGGAGTTTGAAAACACAATTGCTTGATCACATTGTATAATGGCAAGGGTAGTGCAATATAAGTAGCTTACTATGATGAAATCTCTTGGGTTTTGATCAAAGTATTCCCAATATTTTTGAGTCTCTCCAATGTGGGAAGATTGTGTTTCTTGCATGTATCCAAGATAGTCTTCATTGCCCTACTTGTGGTGGAATCAACATTTGTCATGTATGATTTACAATATGCACAAGCTCCCTGTGAATTGAAGATGAATTGTATATCAATGTTAGCATCCCAAACAGTGCACAAAGACTTATTGAAATTATTGGTGTAAATGTCTTTGGATGCTCATGTAGGCAAGAGTGCTAGTTCAATGATATCAATTGAAAGTGATTAAATGTAGCTCCGTTCATCCATGGAAAATGAACAAAGCCAATCTTTAAAACTTATCTTGGAGAATGTCCCAAGGAAAGCAAAGCTGCATTGATGTGTTTTTTTATTGGTCACTAATAATTATTTCTTTGCCTCATCAACCACATTGGGTACAAGATTGTCGATATTCGATTTGGTGGCCAAGGAAAACTAAATCTACAAGTCGGTTTTTGATGCTTTCATGCCTAGCGATGGGAGTGCAACTACACATCTCCAAGATTCTTGTGGAGAGCATCCCTATTAGTCGATATGCATGTGTCTAAAAAAAGCAAGACTTGTGAATTCATGCCAAAATGTGGAGCATCTTTGATCCATATTCGTGCTGATTGCCTCTATGTTGAAATGCAAAGAAATAATCCATAACTTCACCAATTAATGAGACATTTTGTTTAAGATCTTTCTTGAGAGCTTTGAATTTGTGCACATAATATCTCTTAGTTGTAAGCGGGCCTGAACGAACGAGAAACTGGATGAAACAAGTAGGATTTTGAGAGGCAATTTCTTTGATTTTTGGATTGAATGCCTTGAGGCAATGATGGAGTGGTTTCCATTGTTGGTCTATGCATGAAAGAGTCGCAAAGAAAGCATCAGTGTCCCAATTGTTGAATCATTGCAAAAGCGTTGTACTTGAGTTTTTCTTTATAGTCTGTGGAGGTCTATGAATTTTGAAATTCATGATAATCAATTTGCGATAATAAAATCTGCTCAATGTTGGTGCTTGATTGGACATCTCTTGCTTTGAATTGTTTGTCTTACATATTGGCCTTACGTAGCCAAACCCAAATAGACACCAACACTTTTGCAATCATTATCTTCATTGTTTTGAAGAGAAGATTCTCTCCATTATTAGCAAACTATTTATCATTATTTTTAATTTTCCATTGGGCTACTTTTTGGTAGCATTTCTTTGTGAAAGCATGTTATTTTATTTTTTCCCCATAGAACAATGTAAGGGAATGAAAACTCCTTGTAGGCATCATCATCAAACAAGCTAAGTGGGTTAAATCCTTCACAAGGAGCAATGGCAACAATAGGTTGATCATTGTGATCAACAGCTTGTTGTGCGAGGAGTAAACACATGCAAAAGTGTGTCTCGTTGTCCTCACATAGAATCATACAAATAGAAGCCCAAATGTCATCAACACGAACATTTTCTCAATATAGAGGGGATTTTTATATGTTGAAAGTACTTCTTGTGTGCTTTTTACTTGTTGATATTGCACCACAAGAGATGGGTTGTTTGTGTAGGTGACTTCCACATGTTACATATTTTTGTATGGATTTGTTTGAGAGAAAGGGATGAAGGGACAAGAGACTTGAATTGCTGAGCAATGTCGCGAATGGCCATGTGAATTACCCTCAACCTTGCAATTTATTAGTGTGTTCTTTTGATCATGTGCAACTTCTCTAGGAAAAAACAAAATCCCACAATCCATATAAAATAGCAACAACCCAAGAGGCCTAATTGAAAAAACAAAACCCAAACTAAAACTTGCAGTAGTAGAGTACGATTACCCATTGAATTGGTGCACATTACAACAAAAACTAAACATTGAAGAGAGAAGCAAATCCAAGTTAATACTCAACATTTTAGATGCATCTAGTTTCCAAACGATCATGTAACATGTTTCTCAAAACCAGACGTAAAACCTTGATCAACAGTCACAATGCCATAAATTAAGCTAGGTGTTTTGAATTTCAAGATTACCAATTCAATGTCTCTTCCGGCAAGAAGTCAACAACGTTACTTTTAAGAGAATCCAAAGTGAAACCACCATCATAGAGGTGCATGATAGCCAACATGATATCACTATTGTTTGGAAGTTTAGAGAAGAAGTATGATTCAATCTTGAAATTGCAACCATTTAGCCTAAAAGTGGAAGACTCACATAAAACCATGACTCCAAAAACTAGTAAAAAAGGGATCCGTTATGTTCGATAAGTTCTAAAATTGGATACAAGCTGGAGGTAGCAAGACGCAACAATAACCAAAAGGAGTGTATACAGATTGGCTGAAGGCAATAAGTATAGCTAAAGGGGAAGTGGTTAGTGACATCAAAATTATATTAGCTAGTAGATTGGATAAGACGAGTCAACTTTGGGGCTTATAATCATTAATTTGACCAATGTTGTTGGTAGTATAAGCACCAAGTTTCTTCAAACAAGAACAATTCAAATCACAAATCTTTTTCATAAAGATCCAAAACAGGGCGGGGTATACTTGGCACACAATGGGCGAGCTTGCCACACACCTGGGAGATTCACTCTATATACAAAACGAGACGCCACCTGCGAGCGGAAAACTTGGATAAAACCCCTATATACGACTCATACTAGGACATATGACCCCCCTTTCTATGCTTACACGACAATCAATGAAGAAAACTATGATACCCCTATCTTACATATAAAATTTAGGTCTCACATGATCTAACTAAGTAAAACTAGTCAAAGAGTGTGTAGCATAGTGACTGTCAACGTACTAAAGAACCATTTCTTTTGATAACTAGATGTACCCTCAATGTATCTTAGTTTGACCTTGAAACTATGTGCCCGATCAACCTACACTTTGGCTACTTGTCCAATTCTAACCCATCTAAATTACTTAAAAAACATGGTTCTAAAGTTGTGTTAGGCTCTCTGTGTAAATTTGCATCTATACAAACTCTATATAGCTTTCATCCCTCAGAAAATGTACTATAATCACAAAACAAGAAATTGATACAAAGCATTGTTAGTTTTTGCATGTATTTTTGTAGCTATTGACTCACAAGCTTGAGGTTAGAATCTTTTGGGAAGCCATGATTTTGAAACACAAAAAATTCCTCTCATTCTCCCCTTTTCTCACCACCCCCCCCCCCCAAAACAAATATGATACTTCCCTCCCTTACTTTTAAGCTTGGGAGATATATTATTGGGGGCCCGACCCTAACTTATACGCTTATGTAACTTGTAAAAAAACCTCCCTCCCTTGCACTTACGTGGTGCGGTAAGTTTTCCATGGTGAATCCCCCGGGGCCACACAGCTCTAACAAGTTGAACTTCCTATCATGCAGAGAGAGTTTGGCCTACAAAATGGTTTTCTTTAAGATAACTGGAACCTTGTCACATGAAAAACAATACAAATTCAAAACTTGACAAGTCACATGATTGCCCTACCAAGGTTCACAATTATACTCAATACCAAAGTTGTTAATGTTGACTATCTCCAATGAACCAAACACCTAAGCAAAACAAAAGTCAAAACCATCTTTCCAAGACCTTGAAGCAAGAAATCTTCTATTATTTTTTTGCCAAGTCCCAACAAGGCAATCTGCTTGTTTAGAGCATCTCTCATAATAATTGACTCTACACAAGAAGGCAATGCACATATGACAGTTGAGTCCCAAAAGATGTTAATGTTGTGTGAAATGCAACCATAAACCCAGGATTATGAAGACTATTCACCATAAAATGATAATCCAAACATCTTCTGGAAACAAACACCAGCTGCAACAAATCTCAAATAAGAAAAATCCATGACAAGCATCAACCTAGAAGAATATTAAAAGCTCACCATCATTGAAGCCCATCTATCATTAAATGAACAATACTATTTCCATAACTTTCCTCACTTTCAATATTTACCATGGTGAATGTTATTGTCGGTGCAATCTCAAGATAGGAAGTAGCCTTTAAAGCGTGCAGACCCTTGACCTTATACTTTGGAAATAGAGAAATCTCACAAGTGAATGTCTCACTGTTGACACAATAGTTGTTGCATCAACATGCAAAGACAAAGGAGAAGTCCTACCATTGTTTTGTGCTCTCTTCCTAACACATGCACCCTCAATACGGTTTTTAACACATGCACCCCCAATATAAAATAAGTCATTCACATCAAAGTATTCTACGAAGTGGTTGATATAGATCCCACTTACAATATATGTAATGATATTCTTAGCTTCTCTATCCACCAAATCAGATCTTAAATATGAATCAACATCTATTATAAGTTGATCATGTATTTTTTAAATGATATATTTGCTAAGAACCTTTCTAGCGAATGAAAAATGGAAGTTCACATGCTCTGATAACTCAAAAACAAGAATCTACTAGAGGCCTTTAGGGTTTAGAGCTAGTTGTGAAGCAAAGGACGTTGATTTTGACAATTGCTCTAGATGAAGGAAGTTGAGTTGAACTAGAAAGCACACAAGATTCACCAATAAGCTATCCCAAAGTAGAGTCCCTTCGACCTGCCTCACTCATCACAGACGCTTTAATTTGGGCCAAGTCAAAGCATAAGAGCCTTTTTAAGGGAGGCACCACAAGCAATAGGGAGCGAGGATTTCCTTCTTACCATGGCCAGCCCTGTCAAGAAAATAAAGTACCATTTATACCAAAGCCAACTGCCCAACCCCAACCGCCACCACACTTTGTTCGTGTGAACGCCCTTCCAGTCATTCAAAGTGGAAGAAAAATTCAATGCTACAAGTGCCTAGAGTTTGTTCATAAGAAGGCTGAATGCCCTAAATAAAATGACTCCAGTAATTTGCCCCCCCATGCTAACCATTTGAACCCACCCAATCAATGGGGACAATTCAAAAACCTTCAAACTAGAGGGAGAAATCCAGCACAAGCAAGACCTACTCCTATGCCTCATCTTTGTGGAAAAAATCCAACTAACAACCCACCTAGAACATCAATAGTGAACTTCATTTCAGTAAAGGATGACATGAAGGAGCAAGCCCACATCTATGCTGCCTTGGATCCTAGTGGTCGAAATCGGCAATTCTCCATTCTTGAGACTAAGGGAGAGTCTGAGGGTAAACCTATTTCCTTTATTATTGATTCTGGTAGCTCACATTCATTTTTTTCACCTAACAATGTAAAAAGATTGCAAGTCACCTCCCAACCCACAGACGATGAGCTACAAGTTTCTCTAGCAACTGGATCCACTATTTTGACAGATGAACAAACGGTAGATCTATCCTTTCAACTAGAAGATCACTCAACCCAAAATAGATTTAGAATCCTAAAGACGGGCCGATTTGAAGGAATCCTAGGGATGGATTGGCTGAGCAAGAATAAAGCAAACATCCATTGTAGTGAAGGAAGCGTCTCTTTTTCAAACTCAAACGGTGAAGAAGTCTTAGTGCAAGGTAGAGCAAGGAAAGCTCCCCTGAAGGTAGTCAAAACCAGTCGTTTGGTTAAGGGGTTAAAGAAAGGACCATCAATTTATGTTATAAGACTCAATAAACTAGAGACCAAATAAAAAGAATCAGAGCCTGAATGGTTAAATGAATATCAAGATATTTTTCCAAAAGAGTTGACAAATCTTCCACCGCCTAGGAATTAGTGCATGAGATCAAGCTCATTCCTGGTGCCCAACCAATAGCAAGGACTCCCTACAAGATGTCACCTTTTGAATCCATAGAGATGAAGAATCAGCTGACTCAGATTTTGGAACAAGGTTTGATCAAACCCAGTGACTCTCCATGGGGTGCTCCTGTGATCTTCCAAAAAAGAAAGATGGAACATTCAAACTTTGTATAGATTTTCAAGGCCTAAATGAGTGCACTGTCAAGAACAAGTATCCCTTGCATCGCATAGATGAGCTACTTGATCGACTCAATGGTGCTAAATATTCCATCAAGATTGATCTCAGGTCAAGCTATTACCAAGCTGGGATAAAAAGGGAGGATATTCCAAAAACAACTTTCAACACAAGGTTTGAGCATTATGAGTTCACCGTCATGCCTTTTGGCCTAACTAATGCCCTTGCCACATTTAACCGTCTCATGACTGACCTCTTTAGGATAGAGTTAGATGATTTTGTTCTAGTCTTCTTTGATGACATCCTTATATATTCAAAGACTAGAGAAGATCATGAATGACATGTACGATATGTCTTGGAGATTCTCAGAAAAACCCAACTCTATGCCAAGTGGAGCAAATGCTCTTTCTTTGTAGAGAAGGTTGCTTATTTGGGATACATAGTTTCTAAGGATGGTCTTTCTCCCAACCCAGGTAAGGTTGAAGCTGTAGTTTAGTGGCCCATTTCCAAGATTGTTTCAGAAGTACAAGGATTCCTCGGCCTCACATGATGGTATAGAGTATTTATAAAAAACTATGTACTCATCACAGGCCCTCTCACTGAACTCACTAAGAAAGAGAAACCTTTATTTGGTCTGATACAAGAGATAGAGCCTTCAACAAATTAAAAGAGATCTTGGCCAGTGAACCTCTTCTTAAACTTTCAGATTTAAAAAAAACCTTTGAGGTGATAGTGGATGCTTGCATACAAGGTATAGGTATAGCTTATGATTCATGAAAACTCAGGATTCATGAGAAGGATTATCCCACCCATGACCTCAAACTACTAGTTGTGGTTCATGCCCTCAAAAAGTGGAGACGCTATCTTTTAGATAAGATGTTTGAGCTATTACTGACCACAAAAGTCTCAAGTGGATTTTCACCCAACCAGATCTCAATATGCGACAAATGTGATGGGTTGAATTCCTACAAGAGTTCACTTATGAGATTAGATTTAGACCAAGCAAGGAAAATCAAGCTGTGGTGGATGCTCTGAGCTGACAAGTAGTGGCCCTTGCCATTACGCTAGTCCATTCCACCCTATCGGAGGAAGTTCAAAACTCCCTCCAAACTTATGAGCAATTTGGTCAGTTGATCCAAGAAATCTGAGCTCAAGTCCAGAAAAGATATTTGGAAGACTACTCTATTTAAGATGGACTCATATTCTTCAAGAATCGATTGTGCATACCTACATGCTTAAGGATGCAAATTCTAAAGGAAGCTCATGAAACTCCCGTTGCAGCTCACCTAGGTTATCACAAAATGTTTGCTTCTCTTAAACAAAATTTCTACTGGCCTAAGATGAAAAAGGATACCTTAGAGTATGTTAAGAAGTGTTTGGTATGCCGAAAGGTGAAGGCTGAAAGAGTTAAGATTCTTGGGAAGCTACAACCATTGGGTATACCTGCAATGAAGTGGGAGTGCATCAGTATGGATTTTGTAACAGGGTTACCCAAGACTGCTGGAAATTTTGATTCAATTTTTGTGGTGGTGGATAAACTCACCAAAGTAGCTCACCTTGTGCCGGTCAAAACCACTGCCTCTGCAATAGATATTGCTCAATTTTAAAAATAAATAAATTATTAGATTACATGGAATACCTGCTAGGATAATCAGTGATCGTGATGCCAAGTTTACCTCTAAGTTTTGGAAGGCCATGTTCCAATCCTTAGGCACTCAATTAAACCTGAGTTCAGCCTATCATCTAGAGATAGATGGATAAACCAAAACAATTAATCAATTCATAGAAGATATTTTGAGATTATATTGCAATCATCAACCTCATCTTTGGATCAAATATTTACCCTTAGTAGTGGAATTTTCCTATAATTCTTCCTACCATAGAAGCCTAGGAATGTCCCCATTCAAAGCTCTTTATGGACAAGACTGTCTCATTCCTCTCAGAATGGTCTCCCAGTGCCTGCAACAAAGAATACACTTGAAGACATGGATTGCCAAATCAAAATATTAAGGGAGAACCTTAAGAGAGCAAGTGACAAGCAAAAGAGTTATGCTGACTATAAATCTTCCTACCATAGAAGCCTAGGAATGTCCCCATTCAAAGATCTTTATGGACAAGACTGTCTCATTCCTCTCAGAATGGTCTCCCAGTGCCTGCAACAAAGAATACACTTGAAGACATGGATCGCCAAATCAAAATATTAAGGGAGAACCTTAAGAGAGCAAGTGACAAGCAAAAGAGTTATGCTGAACTACATAGATAACCCCATATTTTTAAGGATAGAGATAGAGTTTTCCTTAGGGTCAAGCCTCAGAGAAGTTCACTCAAATTGGAAAAATACAGGAAGTTAGCATATAGATATTGTGGACCCTTTGAGATTCTGAGAAGGATAGGGGACCAATCTTACGAACTCTCTTTACCCCCTCACTTGCATGTGCACAATGTTTTTCATGTTAGCTTACTAAAAGGATATGTTGCGGATCTCCTTCACATCCTAAATGATGAGGATACTATTCTTAACACACAGGAAGAATTCCAGATGGAGCCATATAAAATTTTTAACATGAAGGAGTGGAAGCTATGACACCGAACAATTCGGGAGGTTTTGGTCCAGTGGAAGGGATATCCTATTGAAGATGCCTCTTGGGAAGATTGGAAACACCTTACTTCTCAGTTTCCTCATCTTTTTTAATTAGGAGTATCCTGATTTTTTTGGGACTTAGACTAAACCGTGTTAGCCCATGTAACTACAAATCCAAGTTCTACCTTACTAAACTTTTGTAAACTGACCTTCTGCTAAATAATAACAAGATTAGCATTGTCCTTTACATCTTGTGACTCAGATCTCTATATGGAATTAAAAAATCAACAAATATATTTAGTTAAGTTTGAAATGATCTCAAGGACTTCTATCAAATATTAAATATAAGAACTCAGAACCAATTTCATTATATTCATCAAGAAAAATGAGAGAAAGGACTTATGACAGACACCAAGATCTTAGAGAATGATGAACATGTTAAGGGTTACAACAAAGATAAATTTTCTAGAGGTCAATAAGAACATCCATTACATGATCACAAAAGCAACTATCACAAGCAGAGCACATATTAGGCCTCTCATCAATAGGAACGATTTGCTGTGAAATTGTTGTACTGATCTCTCTAGTATGAGGTGTGGAGTTAAAGGGCCCTCTACGTGGTAAACCAAAGTGAGGGTCAATATATATCTTTTGATGAGGAAGGAATTGAGCAAGCAAAAAGACTCGTTCTGAAAAACCTCGATGCATTGACCTCATCACGTAGTAATATCAAGGACCCAAACCCATAACTTCAGTAACCATAGCCAAACGAACATTATTATGAAAGTGATCCCAACCCCAAAGGGTCACCCTTGTTATACTTTAAAACGTCCGCCATTTGGTTTGAGCTACTAAAGTTCCCAAGTGAGAAAATAGCAGGCGTGCATATCGCTCCACAAAATCTCTCCTCACGGATTCACTTCCTTGATGCAGATGAGGAATGGCCACAGATAAAACTAGCTCTTGCCACCAATCCATAAAGTAAGGTAATGAGAAAATAGACAAACCTAAGATATTTTGACAAGGGATGGAAACAAAAGTGAAAGACAAAGGGAAAACTACTATAAGAAATGAAAATATATTGCACCTTATATAGGCCATCCAGTCAACGAAGGCTAAATTAGCGTTACCCAAAAATTGAAAGTGTAACTTACGGATAAAGATTTACCACCTTCCTTATTTGTTTCGAGCTGAGGACATCTCTCTTTTTTTGGGGAGTTTGTAAGGTCCTTATCTTAGCCCTTACTCTTGATGACATATCTAAGCCATCAACTTTTCGAATACGATCGAGTAAATTTGGGCTATAGTCAATGGGCTATAGTCAAGCACCCTAGCTACCCACGAGACACTTTCGGTTTCACCATGGAACGTGGATATAACCAATTCAAAGATACCCATAAGAAACTTTTGGTTTTCACCATGGGAACGTGGATATAACCGATTCAAAGCTACCCCCATGAGACACTTTTGGTTTTCACCATGGGAACGTGGATATAATCAATGCATGGGATATTAGTTTTATCTCAAAAAACAAATTTTCATAAGAAAACAAAGAAAGAATAAGAGTAAGGTAAAAAAGTAACTTGTTGGAAAAGTAGCTTGTTGCATAAGCCACTAGTTGAAAAAGTAGCTTGTTGCATAAGCCACTTGTTGAAAAGTAGCTTGTTGAAGAAGCTTTGAAAAGGAAGAAAGGATATCAAGATATGCAAAAGTAACTTATCAAGATAAGTTAAGGGTCTTATTAAATTAAGCTTAAAAAAAGGTCTTCCCTACTCATTAAACACTTCTCTTCACATTTTTGAAAGTGTAAGCTTGATAGTGAGCTGTGAAAAACAAAGCTAATCCTCCTTCATACCTACCCCTACACACACCTCTCTCCTCAAGAGAAGCCATGTCCATAACCATAATCAAAATTACCATTACACTCTCCACCTCTCTCCTAATCGTCAAGCTTTCCATAGCTTGAATCTTCTTAACCTCTCTTTTTGCCATTACCAAATCGGTGGTCTCTAAGAAAAGTGAAGCGGAAAAGAATCGGCTACGTCAACACACTTTGTCGTTACTCTTCCAAAGCAAGGAGAAGACCCTACCATATACACACTAAGGTAAGGTTATCTTGTTATTTATCATTTTTGAAAGAGATTTACTTTCATGCTTACTTAAATTCTTGCTTAAGCTCTTCAATTTTCATAAGCAATCCTTTTTGCTTAGGAGGAAGACATAACTTCTATGTCGGTTGTATATGTGCAAAGTTTTTTTTAGTAATGCAAATTAGGTTAATACTTAATTTTCTCAAGGGAGAGTTGAGGTTTTGAAGGTTAATTTAGCATAATAAAAGGAAGTTAATTGAAAAAGAGGATTTCCCATAAAGTCATTCCCTCCTTTTCCTCTTACCAAATGGAAAGTTCAAAAACCATAACCATATGCCTAAATCCCTTCTCAAATAATAATTTTGTTAATCATTCATACACTATTACTTGCGTATTTTATGATACACTAGCATGTCCACTGTTAAGAACTTCACAATTTTTTACACTACCATACGTGGAAGGGTTTCACTCTTGCATAAGCACTCAAAGGAAGTCTTTGATTATTTGTCTCAAGATTGCAAGTTGGTATATTTGTGTGCTCCTTGCCGCACTGTCGAAGCAAGGGACTTGCCGATACACCGTGTGCGAGCCACAAATGGCTCCAAGCACACGACAAGCCTAAACTAGCAAGCTCAAGAGAGCAAAGGGTGTGTCACTCACCACTCTACGCTCGCCTTCGTGGTGGATTCCTCGCCACGATGAAGAAGAAGCTACAGTCGTGCCGTGCTTAACCGCTTTGCCGCCATCGTGCCTTCATAATGCTCGATCGCACACACACTCTCCCTCTCTCTCTCTCTCACATACACACACACACATACACACACACACGGAGGTGAAGAAGAAGAAGATGGAGATGGAGATGGAGCAAGAGCACTCTTCTATTGCACAAATGAGAAAATGAGTGAATTTTAGGTTTAGTTGGCTTTTATATGAGCTCACCCCATTCACACTTGGGCGCCCATGCTTAGCCAACTAATCCCTTGAATGTCCCAGTTAGAGTGCGCCTCTCATCGGCGATCACTCTTACCCTTTTCCTATTGGACCGACAAGCTCGGTACCTGACTCTACCAAATAAATAATACAATGTACACCGTAGGTTACAATGTCCGTCTCGTAGGTGATAGGGTGTCCGTGAGCCGTGAGGGTTAACATGCCCCCCTTCCTGATGTAGATTCCGTCCTCGGAAGCTATTGAGTTGAAGCTCGTTGGTCGAGGTGGAAGAGCATTTGAGATGAATGTCCTTAGCCTTCATTAGTCAATGCAAAATCAAACAACATTGCACAGTAATTGCATTTTCATAAGCGATTAAAAAGCATATGCAATTTTAGGCAAACAATTGATTGGTAACAGAATTTTAAACAATTTGTCAGCAATAAGCATTAAATTGCAATGTAATCAAATGCATAAACAGATGTAAAGGTAAAAAATTAAACAAGTCTGGGGTCGCTAATTTAACGGTCGAAAGGCACTAGAGATCGACTATTAATACCATGGGTAAGATTCTTAATTTTCTCTGGTCAATTAAGTTGTTTAATCGCGAGAGCCAAGTATTTCATGTTCGAGGGCTGACTAGAGGCTATACCTAGAGGACCTTGTAGTTAAGCTACGATAAAAGGAATTTCTCATGAAATCATCGCCTGACTGATTACCTTTTCTTTGAACCCCCAAAGTGTTTTCAAAGTGATTCAATTTGATGTGTGTGCTTATTTTGTATGCCTTGGGTTTTTTGCTTTTCAAGGAAAAGTGCCCACACTGGGAACCTCTAGGGCTCTAGTACCATAGGCAATACATGTGAGTGAAGTACCAAATCAAGCTGAGATTTCTCTTCCAGCTTAAGATTTTACAGTGTGGCACTTTGATTTTTTATTTGTTCATTTTCAGCATTTTAATTTTTGTAACTTTGGGGGGTCATATAACACTGATACACCTCCCCAGGCTCATCACACTAATAAACTCCCTTTATAATACTTAAGCGAAAGGTCAATAGGGTCAAGCCCACTAGAAAGCCCTAGTACATTTCACACAATGTTGCCTAAATCGGATTAAGAACCTAAGTAACCATTGATTATTAGGAAGGCATTCCCCATGGTATTAAGAGAAGATCTCTAACACCTAACTTGGTCAAACTAGCTTAGTCAGACTGCTTGATTTTTAAACCTAGACAAGTGATTATGACAAAAAATTACATTGAATTAAATGTTTGATACTAAGCAAATGCGGTGAATATTAGGCTACCAATCACAATTAAAGCAGACAATCATAGATGCAAAAAAGATAAGGGGCAATGCTAATGGACAAGAAACACCCGTTTGTGTCGATGGTCGCGCTTGATTTGAAGAGTGAGTCGAGATACAGATTCCATGAAGGTCCAAATCCTATCAATAGCAACATGCTCTTGTACACACTAGGAAACAAAAGGAATACCTCTAGGAGGCACATTAGTGGGAAAAGGTACCAACACTTATTGAACACAACAAAAAACATAAGGAACCCTAACCTAATTATTTTCACTCCCCCTAGAGAGTCAAGGGAATAGGATATTGTAGAGGCTGGGGGGAAACCCTAAGGCTAAACCCCTATTCTCGTCGTTGAGATAAACAAAGTCATCATCCATGAGACCATATGTGCCATCCGTGTAGTCCTGTAAATTTTCTTCTTCATCATAGGTGCCCATGTTTACTAAGAAGGTCACTAGACGCCTATAGTCATCTTGGTCAAAAGGGTAGGTTTGTGCAATGGGAGAAACGCTCTCTACTAAGCATGGATCAGACGTGGTCAAGAGACGTATCAGCCATTCTAACTCCTCAAAATTCCTCTCACATGCTAGCGTACCTATCAAATCCCATTCACATGCAAGCACTGGAAAGACCATGTGAAATATTTGTGAAAAGTAACGAGGGTACCTCTCACCCAAGGCAGGAGTGGATGACTCTAGCGTACTAGCCATATCTGTACACGCAAATAGATGATGGTTAGAGTGCAAATATTACAAATGTCGTGTTCTTGTGCATAATTTGTTTTTATGATTTGTGTTATGGCTCTTGCTCTTTTACTTTTTTATCTTGTTTTTGTGAGTATAAGGCTTTATATATACATTCCCTAAGATTGGAGATTAAGAGGTCAGGGAGAAAGGTTGAGAGGGAAGCAAGTGAATGATAGATGTCCACAAACACTCCCCCCTTCCCGTGGTAGATCATACCGTTTGAAATGATGTCGTCACCCTTTGAAACCAATTGTTCCAGTTGGTAATAGGTGAGGATTTTTGCCAGTAGTTTTCTATTACCCTAGGTGCCTCGTCAAGTTGCAAGGGTGGTAAGGTAATCTCCCAGGATCGAACTTGAAGTGGTTCATCAGGTGATTCTTGAACACTAGGAGGTGTGGATTCTTTTGTAGCTTCATGGAGGTCCACTACTATAGATGGAGGTTGTGTAGAAGATTTTACCTCTATGGATGTATTACATGAGGAGCTAGAAGCTTCATGGAACTCCCCCCTTCCTGAGCTAGGTGGAATAAATTGGTTTTGCCTTGGAGCCCAAACTAGCTCTGGACTAGGTGTGTAGAATTCTGTGATCTTTCCCTTCCCACGGTCTGCCATTGGCTTTAGCATTACACTGTTTGACTCATATGGGTTTGTTGTCGATAGGGAAGGACATATTTTACGTTTAGGTACCCAAATTTTCTCATTTCCATCATAGTAGCCTTGGGCTTCTAATAGTTGTTTTGGAATCCATCGTGATTTGGTCTTGACTCTCCTAGGGCGCGCTCTTGGTTTTCCGGGGAAATGTTTTCTTGGAATGGATGGGAGGGTTGAGGTAGTTGGAAGTAAGGCCTTGGGGACCCATTGATATGTACTCTTAGGTCGTGCAGGTTGAGTACTTGCAATATTACTGCTTGCTGCAACTACAAGTGTTGAAGTGCTAGGTTCATGGGTAGCCGGCAAAGACGAGGTAACCACCTTGGCTTGTGAATTTTGGCTATCCTTCAACTTTGCTAGAGTTTGCAACGTAGGTGACTTTTCTTGAATGATAGGGGTAAGAGTCAGTGGTCGCGTCTTGACACTACCTGTATCCCAATCAATAGTGCATTTGGTTGCCAACATCCACGTGCGTCCCAGGTTTACGTTGCCTTCCATAGCTCCCGCGGGCATGACTAGAAACCTCTGCACTATGCTTCCATTGTCATAGACAACAGGGGTCTGAAGGACTCCAAGAATAGTAGTTTTCTTTTTATTAATTCCCTTGACTTGCATCGTACTCGGGGATAGGGTCGGTTTCCCTAATTGACACCAAACTCCATAGGATAAAAAATTGTGTTTAGCTCCCGTATCTAATAAGGCATTGTATAGTACTTTCCCATAGGGGCTATTTAACTCAATTGGGTATCGTAGGGGTGGCTCAGATTCTAATGAGTCATCATCTGTGTCCTCGAAAAATGCTTGCGTGATTCCCAGATTAGCCTCTCGTTGGCGTCTAAGACGTTGTTGTCGTTCTCGAGCCTCAACTCTTGCTTGGAGTTTTTTAAGCTCTGCTTGTTCCTTGGCAGCCTTCTTTTGATGGATGGCTTGCAACTCTTCCTGGCTTAGAGGATCATAATATCTTTTGAATTTACTCCCATTAAGGAATCCAATGGTTTCAACTCCATCTAGAGTCTCCACACGAATGGTACCTTGCGGGGTAATTTCACACACTCGATATGGTCCCTTACCAGCGTATTTCAATTTCTTCTTTTCATTACGTACCCCGTACATAAGAACTTTATCACCAACCTTGATGTCTTTATCCTTTAAATGGCTATCAAACCACTTCTTTCTCCTATCCTTCTCCACTAGAGCATTTCGCACAGCTAATTGCCTCTCTTCATCTAGCCTTTCCAGGATATATAATCGCTCCACTAAGGGGTTACCATCCCAACCTTCTTGAGAAGCTACTCGAAGACTAGGAATGACAAACTCCCATGGCCAAACTGCTTCTTGGCCATACACCATCTTAAACGGTGTGCAATTAATAGCAACTTTATCCGCAGTACGATAAGCCCATAAGGCTGATGTAAGATTTAGGTCCCAATCAGTGCAATGAGCCTCAACTATCTTTGTCAAAATGGAGATGAGATTTTTGTTGGTACTCTTAGCTTGGCCATTTGCTTGGGGATAATAGGGTGTAGACTTGTGGTGAGATATCATGAAGTTTGATGTGAGTTCTTTTATTACTTCATTTATAAAATGAGTTCCATTGTCACTCACAAGTTCAAAGGGGCATCCAAAACGCGTGATAATGTTCTCAAAGAGGAACTTAGCTGTTGTTTTTGCATCCGCCTTTCGTGTTGCTTTTGCTTCAGCCCATTTGGTTACATAGTCGGTAGCCACAATGATATATCGTGATTGCGTGTTACGTGCAGCCGGACTAATCGGTCCTACAAAGTCTAAGCCCCACTTTTCAAATGGTTGGGTTACCTTGATGGGATGTAGAGGCATCCTATCACTTCTTTGTGGCTTCTTGAAACGTTGGCATTCATCACATCCCTTTGCAAAAAGTGATGCATCCTTAAACATAGTGGGCCACCAATAGCCTGACTGTAAGATCTTTCGGGCAGTCAACTTTTCTGAAAAGTGACCACCAGCTACGCCCATGTGTGCCTCTTGTAGAATATATAAATACTCATCCTCGCGGGCACAGCGTCTAAGAACATCATCTTTTCCTCTCTTATAGAGAGTTCTAGCCAGTAAGCAATAGGGTTCGCATTCCTTGATTAATTTTTGAGCTATATCTTTTCGCAGTTCTTTGGGTGGAAAACCATTAACTAAGAAGTTAACAATCTTTTCACTCCATTCAGGCATTGTCTCAACAATGAACAAAGGAGTATCAGGCAATTCATCATCAACCCCCGTAGGAGCTTCGCCATTAGGGATACGAGATAAATGATCCGCCATGACATGTTTTCTCCCAGGCCTCACAACAACGGTGAAGTCAAACTCAAGAAGAATTAACAACCATCGTGTAATTCAACCTGTGGAACATAGCTTGTTTACCAAATATAGCAATGCTTGATGATCAACATAAAACACAAACTTGGTAGCAAGAAGGTAATAGCGAAATTTCTTTACTGCGTAAATCATAGCTAGACCTTCGCGCTCTGTAGTAGTGTAGTTCATCTCGGCATCATTTAATTGGCGACTTGCAAAGCTAATAGGGTAGTCCAATTTATGTTCTCCTGGTTGAGTTAGAACACACCCAATAGCAAAATTTGATGCATCAATATGCACATGAAAAGGTACATTCCAATCAGGTGTTCGCAGGATTGGAGCACTTGTTAGGGCCTTCTTTAATAACTCATAAGATTGATGACATTCTTCCGTCCAGTGAAACTCGATAAGAAGCTTGTACAATGGACGCGCTATCTCGGCAAAGTTTAAAATAACCTTCGATAATAACCAACATGGCCCATAAATCTTTGAACTCCTTTATAGTTAGTAGGTGGTGGCAAATCGGCAATGGATTTAGTCTTACTCTCATTTGTGGATATCCCGTTCTTGGACACTATATGCCCTAGAATGACTCCATGCTTAACCCCAAATTGGCATTTGAAAGGGTTCAATGAGATGCGATAAAATCTGCACCTTTCAAATATTTTTCGTAGATATAACAAATGCTTCTCCCAAGAAGAATAAACACAAAGGTCGTCTAGGAAAGCTTCACAAAACTCCCTTAGAAATTCTTTAAACGCAGTGTTTATTAATCGTTGGAATGTAGCAGGGGCATTTGTTAAGCCAAAAGCCATAACATGAAATGCAAACACTCAAAACTCTGTGATAAAAGCAGTTTTAGCTTGGTCCTCTAATGCAATTGTGATTTGATTGTAACCAGAGTACCCATCTAAAAAGCTATAAGCTTCCTTGCCCGCAACTCTTTCAAGCACATGTTCTGAATATGGCAAGGGATAATGATCTCTCCTAGTAGCTGCATTAACTTTCTTGAGGTCCATGCACACTCTTAGTTTCCCATTCTTTTTTGGCACAATGACTATTGGAGAAACCCATTCTGAGTGCTCAATAGGGTATATGAATCCACATTGGATAAGTTTTTCAATCTCCTCTTGTACAATTTTGGCGTACTTAGGATTCATTGGATATGGTCGTTTCTGGACGGGTTTAGTAGTGTTGATCATGGGAATTGTATGTTGCACCACAGAAGGTGGAACACCCTTCATGTCATGATATGTCCAAGCAAAGATATCCTTGTATTCCTTGAGGAGCTCCTTAAGTACAGCCTCTTCAGTTTCGGTAAGGTCTTGAGCAATAAAGACTGGTTTAGACTCCTCACCTGGTGCTGCTAATTCTATCTCTTTAACTACCGCTGGACCATCATAGACTCCACTGCTTCCATTGGTAGGTATTCGTTGGGCTTTGGCATACACAACCTTTCGCTCCCCCATGGTATAAGATTTAAAATGTTCAGGAGCCGTATGTAAGTCAGCAGGCTCTTGTCCTGAAGGAGACCTTTCTTTTAGTTCTGTCTCCTTTTGTTGTTGTGCTAACTCTCGGTTTTGACGTCTTCTTATAGTTCGACTCAATTTCGGCTCTGTAACCTCCAATTGAGCGAGGTCAATGGGTTGCGGGCTGCACCACATGACACTCTGGAGATGTTCACCCCAATTGTCTACTAGCTTTCGATGAGAATCACATGCCCCTAGATAGCTAAGCCATTCTGCAGTAGATCTTTCCTTGTTTATCCTAGCTCTCACATTTGCTCGATATCGTCGTCTCTTATATGACCTTTGTTTCTTGTTAAGGTTTTGATTTTGGTAAATGTTTGAACTCGACTCGTCTGATAGGTCTTCGCTTGTATCTTCTTCACTCTCATATAAATTACCATAGATGGTCGTACTAGGCCTTGAGTGTTCAGTTTCTATACTTGGTTCACTCGATGTTTCTTCAGGTTCTGAATCCATTTCTCCCTGAGATTTCGTTTCCGATGTGTATTGGTCTAAAGCCTTTGAGGAATCATCGGTTTCACCCTCAGGTAGGTGTGCCTCTTTCTTATCATCGGATGTTACATGCGCTACACCTAACATGTTTACTGGTGCAATGTGTGGTATCTCTTCCCCATTTGGTGTTACCCAGGTTGTTCCTCTAGCTCCCCATGTATCTATAGTTGCCGCTAGGTGTACCCAATCGACATTGTCTGACTCAGCCATTCCGGGTAGGATATCCATATAAGGAGAGTTATCCCCAATATCCGTGTCTTCGTTACACGTGTAAAAATACTGTAATGGAGCTGAGTGAATTGTTGTGTCTGATCGATTATCAATGATGAATTTATTTCCTAGAGGATGCGTTCGACCACTTAAAAGATCAACTCGAATGACAGAGTCTTGGAACTGTAAGTAGACGTGGTTTTTGGATCAGTCATGCACCATTTTTGCTTCCCTCATGAATGGACGCCCTAAGATCATCTCAAATGACATAGGATGCTTGGAAAAATCCATAACAATGAAAGTCTGTCTTACCTTGTGTCCCAAGACCTTGATTTTGAGATCCTTTAGCATTCCAATAGGCGTAACAATAGATCCATTATCCATTTTTACCACTATGCTTGTGGCTTCAAGGTGAGGTCGCCCCATAGACTCCCAACAACTCTTTGTCACCATGCTGACTCCCGCACCACCGTCAAGGACCCCCTTTACAGTTAATCCTTTAGTAGTGATTGGTAGAGTAGCATTAGATTCATCACCTTCAAAGTATTGCCCTAACTTGTTAACGGGTACTTCAATTACAGATTCATGTCCCGCTAGGTCAGATGGTGGTGCTAAATGTTCCTCATCATTCATTACCGAGTCAGGTTTGTTCATATGTGCAAATTGTGGTAATCCGCCCTGTAGTTCTCCATTGAGGAAGGCTCGAAGAGCTGAGACTAGCTCGGGGTCTTTATATAGTTTGGACATGATGGTGGTTCTAACTTCTGAAGACATAAAATCCATCAATTTGGCAACATTTAATGGCATCTTGTAGGACGTAGGACCCTGACAAGAGAATGGTGAAGATGGAATCTCCACTTCCTCAAGGGGGTCGGGCATTCCCTCACCAAACATTCTCTCTAGTAGGAAAGGTGTGTGTCCACTTTCAGATGTCCTACCCTCACTCTCTTCCCGAATGATACTGGGTATAGCTAACGGCCTGTAGTTCTTGTGAGGTTGAACTTGTGTGGGAAACACTGTGTCTGACATCTGGATATGTTTGGGTTCAGGTTCTAATGTTTGTTGAGTTTCTTCCACCAAACCCCTCAGTTGTTGGACTCGTTCAATTTCCACTGTTGGGTTTGGATAGTGATAGCGGGAAAAAGAGCAGTGCAATCGAGTGGCCTCTGTACTCGTGGACACTCCACAAACCACGCCTCATGCAAACAAGCAAAGAACAAAACAAAGGGGGCACCACCCTAAATTAAGAGGTTTAGGGACCTCACACATAGTGCACATAGGCAAGTGAGACTTCTGGCATTATGATGGCATCAAAACATATGGCAAAACACATAGAAACGAAGCTTAGGGACCTTATGTAGAATATATATACACAAGACATTAGCTTAACAATACAACGGCATCTGATCATACATAACAAGGATATAGAGAAGCAAGCCAAGGATGGCATAATCCCTTGTCAAAAACAATCAACCCAGCAAGTAGGTATGATCCTACTAGCAACACATCAATACCTTAGAGAGTGATGGCGAGGATGGTGGCCATGGAGCATGAGAGAAGACTCCTTATTTAGGTTTTAGGGCTAGTAATGTAGCATACTAGAGGGAGAGAGAGAGAGGGAGAGAGAGTAGAGCTCCATCCATAGCTCCTCGTTGTGAGCAATGTCGTCATAGCTTCGTTGCTTGGTGAAGTGGGTGAAGTGTTTGTTTTGAGTGAGAGAAGGCCTCCTTATATAGGTTTCTGAGAGGGTTTAGGATTAGGGATAAACATGCTTAAATCCGCTGATTGGGGTTACTTTTTGCTTAGGGTGGTCAACAGATTGAGGTCACCTGATATGTCACCATCAAGATATTCTCTAGAGTGATGTGAGAGGGGAGGGTAAATGCTGATTTTTCTGATTGTGACACATGGGGATAAGGCCTTGACCAGCATTTAAGAGCAGGTAAGGTGGTTGTTGAAACTGGAGGTTCTACACATGTCAGGGGGGGACCTGCAGGGGGGAGGTGGTAGCTGGGTCCTCCTGAATATCAAATTCTCAAAAAATCCTCAACCATGGCTTCTTTTGACATGTGTTCTTTGAAAAAATCAGCATGTCTCTTTTCAACTCAAAAGTCTTTATCCCTGTTGACTCACCTTTACCATAAGATTTTCCCTTTTTCTCCTCCTGTAACTGCATTGTTGATGCCCAATCACTGCTTCTAGTAACAGTGAACTGTTACCTACCAAATACTCATGGTGTAGTAAAAAATATTAACCATGGGTAAAAAAAGTTACTGTAGGTAAAAAGTGATTTGTATTTACCATGTAGGTGAAAAATATTTACTGTAGGTAAAAATATTTATTGTAGGTAAAAAATATTTACTGTGGTAAAAAATATTTACTGTCGGTAAAAAATATTTACTGTTGGTAAAAAAGTGAAAACGGATTATGCTCTTGTGTTAGTCCACACGAACATCCTCATGTAAATTTCACTAGAAATTCACACCTAGAATGGGCTATTCTGTAAGATATAGGTTGTAGGTATGCATAAGAGCTCGTTCCCACGTATCTTCTGTCCATGGCACTTTTTACTCTTTGGTGCTTGTGAAGTAGATTTTTCTTCTCTTTCGAGATCCCTTGGACTAGAGTATCCTCATCTCCCCAACAACTGACTGTGCCTTTATTGCATATTCAGAAGGGGTCCTAAAAACCATGCATCATATAGCCCTCCCCCTTAAGCTAGAGGTATTTGATGCCTCTAGCTGTAGGTTGTGCTACAATAGGGTTCTCTTGAATACTTACCCACCTGGTACCAATTGAATTTTCCATGTTACTGCTTTCTTGGCTGATGCACCCTGTTTAGTCCTTTCTGATGAATAATTGTATCCATCCATGACTAACAACTGGTCTCCTAGACCCTTGAAAGCCATACCCCATCCATTGTCAATAACCACTTTCACTGGTAGCATTCTCTTTTTTTCTTTTTTTCTTCTCTTTTTTTCCTTTTTTTTTTTTTTGACCTTATGTACATGATTGTTACCTTAGTTGGAGCTTGAATATGATGAGCTCTCCTCTGAACCATCCTTAGCATTGATTTCACCAGCATATGGCTGTGAAAGACGACATTGGTAGGCTTTCAATCGCCAACCATTTACCGGGGTCTGATGTACCTTACCATCTAGGTCACCTAGTTGGTAACTACCATTTGAGAACCTCTGTATCACTACAAAAGGGCCTTCCCACTTAAGCAAGAACTTACCATCCTTCCTGCGATCAAAGCGATTATCGTATCTGAGCACTAAAGAACCTTCCTTGATACCTTTCTTGACAAGGTTGCGATTGAACTTCTTTCGTTTCTTCTCTGCCTGGGCTGCATAGTACTTCACTGCTGACTCTCGATCTAGCCCTAACCTCTCCAAATCGATGATTCTTCCTTCCACCTGCTTCTCTTGACTATCCTCTTGATGTGCTTTTAGAACTCGGAGGCTCGCTAGCTCCACTTCTATAGGCAATAGTGCCTCTTGCCCGTAAACCAAGTGAAAAGGTGTATACCCCAAGGATGTTTTAAAGGATGTTCTGTAGGCCCAAAGTGCTGCATTTAGGTGTTTGTCCCATGCCTTAGGATGTAAATGCACTTGCTTAGTGATGATTTTACATATAAGACCATTTACCTTTTCGACAAGACCATTGCACTGAGGGTAGTATGGTGTAGAGTGCCTGCGCTTGATTTTTAACTTGCTCATCAATTGCCCGACTAAATCAGCTCGAAATCCCGGTCCCCTATCCGAGAGAATCTCCAAAGGTGTGCCAAAAAGGCAACAAATGCATTCAAAAATGAAATCACTCACGTCCTTGGCTGTGATGCGCTTTGTGGGACGAGCTTCTGCCCATCTGGTCATGTACTCCACCCCCATAATGATGTATTCCTTCCCTGATTGAGTGCAAGGTAGTGGCCCTATTGCATCTATCCTCCATTTTTCAAATGGCCCATAGGTTTTGATTGGATGCTGATTTTCATGGGTAAGACGCCTTGGTCCAGCTTTTTGGCAAACCTCACATGTGCGGCACCAATGTTGTACATCACGATGGAGGCTTGGCCACGTGAACCCTTCTTGTAAAATCTTTCTGCTAGTAATCTCTTGTGCAAAGTGGCCACCACACACACCTTCATGACAACTAAACAAAATATCCTTTGTCATAATAATCAATATCTAATTCTCCTAAATGATTTTCTCATATTAAACTGATCATTTAATGTGGGGAAGTGCCAAGGGAGAAAAAGCTAGAATATTGGTTAAGTTAGCAGACCGGCCACAGTAGGGATCCAAAGGAGGGAAAATAGGGATCCAAAAGGGGGGCCATCTGCAAAAGAGCCATGTGAAACAACGGGCTAAAAAGACCCTAAGGTTCAGCCCATTAAGACTTCCAAAATGCTAAGGTTCCAAAATTCAAAGGTTGTGTCCAAAGGTCAACCTTAGGGAAAATTGGATGCTTAGTGTGGTGCCCAAAAAGTCTTCCTGCATCCCTACATGGGAGGGGGCGAGCCCCAAAGCTAGGGGATGAGAGAGAAAGCTACACACACACACACAGGCTCCCTTTACACAAAGGGAAAGAGGGACACATGTCAGCTCCCTAGGCCAGATGCCCACAAGGTGTGCCCAATTCCTATTGGAAGACCCTTGAAGTGGACCAATGAGAATTAAGCTAGAGTAAATCTAGTTTAATTAATCTAAAAACATTTAATAAAAGAAACCAATAAGAATTAAGTGTCCTAGAAGACTATTGGGCAGTCTCCCAAGGGGTCCAATGAGCATTCAGGAGCCCCATGGCTTGCCTGATTCCTATTGGCCAGGAGGCAAAGGGGTCCAATGAGAGTTTAGTTTAATTATTTAATTATCTAAAGCTCTCACAAAAGGGGAAAGGGGGACACATGTCAGAAGGCTATCACTTATGCTGCTTAATCCCTATTGGTTGGATCTGGGGAGGTCCAATGAGGCAAAAGCCAGCCTAACTTAGCAGCTAGGGCTCGCCCAAGAGAGAGAGGGGGCTGATTTTTGCTTGGCATTGACACACACACTCTCACACTTGACCATGTGTGAAGGGAAAACACTCTATCTCCTCCCAAGCTTTAATGGAGAGCTCATCACCTACTCCAAGCTTGTGAGATAGAAGCCTACATCAACACTCTCTTGGCATGTGGATGCAAATCCAACCAAGAGCCAAGCTTCAATGCATGCTCATCTTCTCTACCAAGCTAATTACTAAGCTAAGCTATGCTAATATGAGTGATTATGTGAGGAGATGTACTTCTTTCTCGTAAGATACTTCTTTTTCCTCTCAATCTACTCTCATACCCTGCTAGCTCTCACCATCTTCGAAGGTGTGTGAGGTCTTGGGTCTGAGAACGGGGATAATTCAAGTTGTGTTTGATTAAGTGTTTTGCTTGGTGTATGAAGCTTCCATCTTCATTGCACTAGCTAGTCTTGAAGGAACACAAAGAATTGTATTGTACAATGTCTCTCTTGAAGGGAGAAACCATAATACAAAGCCTTTTGGAGGGGGGACCGGCTCCATGCAAATCCGGTCCTCAACTGTTGTCAATAGTTTAATTGCTCTCTCTTTTGAAAGTATTGTCGATGCTATCTAACTAGGTGTTATGCTTTTTGTTGCTCTCTCCACCCAAGCACTCTTGTAATTATCATTAGGAATCTATTCTAATGAAATGCCCACTATGTTCATGCTAATTTCCGCTACAAATAAGATTTTAGGCCATTAAATGTTACATTGGTATCAGAGCCAGGTTTCTCTTTTCTTGCTCAAGAAGGGAGGTCCTCAAGCTAGCTACAAATGGTTGGTATTATTAATTGCCTGTGAGTAAGTAGAATAGGGATTTTTCAGCCTTGCAGTGCGCCTGCCTTTGTGCAGTTAACGGGGCATCACCGTCGAGAGCTATGGTCTTAATAGTGGAGTCCTACGGGGCTTGCCTACGGCTTAACCACTATTGAGCTATTAGAAGCTTGACAGGAGCCGGTGCTGTTTTGGTGTCGAAAGACCCTCTCTTCTATTCCTTGCAATTAATGGTATTCGAGCCGCGGGTACAGTAGCTTGAGTGCTTTTTCTAAAGGGGTAAAGAGGAGTAGCAACTAGGGCTTGAAGTGCCAAAGTACACCTAAAAAGTTTACACCTAAAAATTGTTAGAATGGCTGACAATATTAAAGAGAGTGAAATTAATGTTGATAACTTTGATTTTGCTCATGAGCAAGCTACTAATGATGCTTCAATGCTTGTTAATTATCTTGTTTCTAGGCTTCAACAAGCCATGGGCAATCCATCTCTCCAAAGTGAAGTGCAACGGCAGCTCCGTGCTCACGGGATTCTCCAAGTTCATCACCATGACGAGAGAACACCTAGGAAGCCTCCTTGTGAGACTACCAAAAGAGGTCTCTCTCCGATTCGGGAAGAAGAAGAGAATCCATATGAAGGGCTCAAGAACTTACTTCTTGGTGATGCATCTCCTTCCCAAAGGAGAACTCAAGAGCCTCCACCGAAGGAACGAGAAAGAAGCGAGTCTCCCGCCACCTCGGCGGAGATGGCTCCACGAAGACGGCGGGCTAAACGCTCTCCATCACCACCAAAGCGGAGAAGACCATCACACTCTTCTCCACGCCATAATTCAAAGAGGGATGATAAAAAACAAGAGAAGAAAAAGGCGAGAAAGAGGACACCCTCTTCTCCATCTTCTTTATCCTCCTCCTCTTATGAAAGCTATGCTGAAGACGACAAAGATCAAGACAAGAAAAAGGCGAGAAAGAGGTCACCCTCTTCTCCACCTTCTTCAAATTCTTCATCTTCTGAAGAAAGTGATGGTGCAACTTTTGAACCATCAAAAAGAAGAGGCCATAGGAAATCCTATGCCGCATGGAAGAGGTCATCCAAGCTGAAGAAATTCAAAGAGGGAGGGAAGAGCATCTCTTTCCTTACCTATGATGGTACCTTCGGTGCTACAGACAAAGTTTTGGCCTTTATCCAGCAATTCGATGCGGCGTTTGGAGATGAGGGCTTCACGGAGTCCTCTAAGCTACGCCATGTAGCTATGCACTTTCAAAAGTCCGCCAGACAATGGTGGTCTAGCCTACGAGCCAATGGTGAAGCTCCACGAACATGGAAGGCTTTAAGAGCTTCCATTATGAAGCAGTTTTTGGCCACCGATGCCAAAGACAAAGTACTCACCGAATGGCGAAGCTTAAAGCTCTCTCCCAATGAATCCATCCACAAATATGTAGACAAGTTTTGGGACTTACAACTCAAAGCCACTGTCTTCAAAAGGTTGGATTTTGGAGAGCAAAAGCAACAATTTTGTGCGGGCTTAACCGAAGAAATGGCGGAGTATGTCAACTCCCAAAGGCCACGTACCATATCGGCGGTAATACATCATACTATGGTGGCCTCGCGAATCAATTTCCAAACGGGGGGTAAAAGAAATAATAAGCCCCCGGAAAACAAGGGTTCCAATGAGCCTAAGGGGAAGGACAATGTCCAAAAGTCTCCTAAGGGCAATTCCAACAAAGCTAAAGAGAAGGGAGTTTACAAAGGAAAGAATAAACTCTCTCCTGAAGAACTTGAGCGTTATCGTAAAGATAACCGGTGTTTCAAGTGCGGCGAACAAGGGCATGCGTACCGCGCTTGTCCCCAAAAGAACAACCGCCAAGATCCTCCTAGAGCTTCTTTGGTTGAAATCCAAGAGGAGGAGATTCACCAAACTCACCACAAAGGATCTCCTCTATGCCATGCTTGGGGAAAGGTAAGAGAACATGATGCTTTTATTCTCTTTGACCCTGGTTCTACTCACAATTTCATATCTATGGAGTTAGCCACCAAGCTAGGCATACAATCCTACGAGATGGGAGATATCCTACCCGCAGACAGTGCCTTCAAGGGGCAAGAAGCTTCAGTCACTCCCTTAATCGGGAAATTGAGGCTTCATGTCCAAGGCTATGTGGACAAAGAGGATTTCTTTATCTCTCCTCTCAAGCATGAGGATGTAATCCTAGGGGCACCATGGTTTGACCGTTTGGCTGCCCATGTTAAATTTCCTGAAAGGAGAATCTCCTTTAAGTTCAGGGAAAAGGACATGTATATAGATGCTAGGGAGATGGGTAACACCATCCCCATTGTACATACACCAGCTTTCAACAAGTCAATAAAGAGCTCTATTTCCGTGTACATGATTTTTGTTAAAGATTCTCAAAATGAACCTAATGCTTTAGCAAAAGAAAATAAAAGCAACCAAAAGGAATTAGAGTTATCCAATTTTCTCAAGGGGTTTCAAGATGTCTTTATTGACGACATCCCTTGTGAGCTACCTCCTAAACGAGGTAATGACGACCATGCAATTGAACTTCTTCCAGGAAGTTCACCGCCTAACAAACCTCCTTATAGAGTTTCTCAAGCTCAACAAGAGGAGATTATGCGGCAAGTGCATGAGTTAATTGAGAAGGGCATGGTTAGGCCTAGCTCATCTCCATTTTGCTCACCTGTGTTATTAGTGCAAAAGAAAGACGGCACATATCGTATGTGTGTCGACTATAGAGCACTAAATAGGATCACTATCAAGAATAGGTTTCCCGTTCCACGGGTAGAAGACCTATTTGATAAGCTACAAGGATCGACCTACTTCAGTAGGATTGACCTAAAAAGTGGCTATCATCAAATAAGGATAGTTGATCAAGACATTGTAAAGACCGCATTTCGTACTACATTTGGTCTTTACGAATACATTGTCATGCCTTTTGGCTTGACTAATGCACCAGCCACATTTAACCGCTTGATGGAGAAGCTGTTCAGGCCTCATCGAACCTTCACTGGAGTGTTCTTTGATGATATTATCATCTACTCTAATTCATTAGAGGAACACAAGCAACACCTCCAGGTAATATTTCAAGTTTTAAGAGAGAATAAACTTTATGTTAATCGAAAGAAAAGTGAATTTTTCTTGCAAGAGATTCAATATTTAGGTCACATTATCTCTCAAGATGGAATCCAAATGGATCCATCCAAGTTAGAGGTAATAAAAGGATGGCCTAAACCAAGGAATCTTCATGAACTAAGAAGCTTTATAGGTATGTGTGCATACTATAGACGCTTCATAGAAAAGTTCTCACAAATTGCGGGACCATTACATGACCTAACAAAGAAAAATGTTAGGTATACGTGGTCTGCTAAGGAGAACAATGCTTTCGAAAAGCTTAAAGAAAAGCTTATCTCTCAACCTGTGCTTACACTACCGGATCTCTCAAAACCATTTGAGGTCCAATGTGATGCTTGTGGTGATTGCCTTGGGGCTGTTTTGCTCCAAGAAGGGCACGCCATAGGCTATGAGAGTCGAAGGCTCGACCCTGTTGAGCAAGCTCTAGGCATATACGAAAAAGAACTCCTTGCAGTTCTACATGCCTTAGACTCATGGAAGCACTATTTATTGGGGACTCCTTTCATTCTGCGAACGGATCACCAAAGTCTTAAGTACTTCATGACGCAGACCAAGCTCTCCGACAAACAAATGAGGTGGGCAAATTTCCTTTCGCAATTTCATTTTCATATTGCTCACATTGCTGGCAAGCATAATCAAGTAGCCGATGCACTCTCAAGACGACCGAGAGTGAATGCGGTTTCCATAGCAACTCACAATGACCTATCTGCAATGATAGATGAGTATGCTATTGATCCCGATTTTAGAGATGTGATTTCAGCCCTTGCATTAGGGAAGAAAGAAGAACCATTTACTTTACAAGATGGTTATCTTCTCTATGGCAATAGACTATGCGTTACTAACTCACTACGTGAGAAAGTAATGTATGAATCTCATGCTCCCCCATATGCGGGGCATAGAGGGATTCAGTCTACCCTAAAGGGAATTGAAACATATTTCTATTGGCCTACCATGAAAGTGAACATACATGAGTATGTTTCCAAATGTGTGGTATGTCAAAAGACAAAATTTGATAGAGGGAAGCAACTTGGATTGCTTCAACCCTTGCCAATTCCTAATTCACCGTGGGAGAGCATATCCATGGATTTTATCTTTGGATTGCCTAAGTCTATCCATGGGAATACGGGAATATGGACGATAGTAGACAGGTTCAGTAAACAAGCTCATTTTATACCTGTCAAAAAGACTATCAAAGCCCATCAAATGGCAACCCTCTTCATTTCACAAATTTTCAAGTACCATGGCTTGCCAATGTCCATAGTGTCGGATAGAGATCCTAGAATGACCAGTAATTTCTGGAAGGGTCTCTTTGAGAATTTAGGAACAAGGCTAAACTTCTCTTCGGCCTATCATCCACAAACTGATGGCCAAAGTGAAATAGCTAACCTAACTATTCTCGATCTACTAAAAGCCTATGTAACGGAAGTAGATCAAAGATCCCAATGGGAGAAGTACTTACCCTTAGTAGAGTATGCTTACAATAACACTGTACATACTTCTACAGGAAAAGCACCTTTCGAGGTAATTGAGGGAAGATCAAAAAGTCCCTTGCTACTTAAGGTACATGGGAAGATCTTCGCTGCAGATGAGTATAGCCGAGACCTACAAGAATCTTTCCAAAAGATTAAGGATGCTATCTCTATCTCACAGCAAAGGCAAAAGGCTGCTGCTGACAAGCACAGAAGAGCCCAAGCCTTTAAAGAAAATGATTGGGTCTTGCTAAAGTTTCCCAAGGCTCGATTAAGGCACACGACGGGCAAGAATCCTACGGGCCACCAAAAGTACTATGCTAAACTAGCAAAAAGGTACTATGGTCCCTTCCAGATTCTTAGGCCAATCAATGAGATGGCCTATCAACTTAAGTTGCCCAATCATTGGCTCATACACAATGCTTTTCATGTGAGCCTCTTAAAGCCTTACAAAGGAGAGCCACCTCAAGAACCAACTATTGAAGACCCACCGGAGATCGAGGACCACGAGGAGGTGCTGCAGCCCGAGTCCATTCTCCGACATGAAGACAAGGTATTAAGAGGCGGTAAGACTATCAGACGATATCTTATTAAGTTTAAGAATTATCCTTTTGAAGATGCTAGATGGATGCAAGGCATACAATTAAAGGATAACCTAAACCTTGTCAATGCTTACAATGCTTCCCAAGGGTAAGCAAATGTACAAAATGTTAAAAATGAACAAAAATTTTTGTCTTATAAGACTTTCTTTTTCTTGATTTGTGCACAAAAATGAAGTAGTATGCATGCTTAGATCAAGTTTGTGGGGACGACGTCTCCCAAACACCAAGTAGAGCTTGTCACTCTACTATGGAAGACTGATAGGACTAATGTGCAGACATGCTTGCGGCAGCCTCAGGCTCTCAAGCGCCAAATGGACTAGTCATCCATTATGGAATGATGTCGTAGGGTAACATAGGGATCCTCTACCCGCTAAGAAAAGGACTCATGCATATGCTTTATCTTCTCTACACCATAGTCGAGGACGACTATGATTTCAAGAGAGAGGTAATGTCATAATAATCAATATCTAATTCTCCTAAATGATTTTCTCATATTAAACTGATCATTTAATGTGGGGAAGTGCCAAGGGAGAAAAAGCTAGAATATTGGTTAAGTTAGCAGACCGGCCACAGTAGGGATCCAAAGGAGGGAAAATAGGGATCCAAAAGGGGGGCCATCTGCAAAAGAGCCATGTGAAACAACGGGCTAAAAAGACCCTAAGGTTCAGCCCATTAAGACTTCCAAAATGCTAAGGTTCCAAAATTCAAAGGTTGTGTCCAAAGGTCAACCTTAGGGAAAATTGGATGCTTAGTGTGGTGCCCAAAAAGTCTTCCTGCATCCCTACATGGGAGGGGGCGAGCCCCAAAGCTAGGGGATGAGAGAGAAAGCTACACACACACACACAGGCTCCCTTTACACAAAGGGAAAGAGGGACACATGTCAGCTCCCTAGGCCAGATGCCCACAAGGTGTGCCCAATTCCTATTGGAAGACCCTTGAAGTGGACCAATGAGAATTAAGCTAGAGTAAATCTAGTTTAATTAATCTAAAAACATTTAATAAAAGAAACCAATAAGAATTAAGTGTCCTAGAAGACTATTGGGCAGTCTCCCAAGGGGTCCAATGAGCATTCAGGAGCCCCATGGCTTGCCTGATTCCTATTGGCCAGGAGGCAAAGGGGTCCAATGAGAGTTTAGTTTAATTATTTAATTATCTAAAGCTCTCACAAAAGGGGAAAGGGGGACACATGTCAGAAGGCTATCACTTATGCTGCTTAATCCCTATTGGTTGGATCTGGGGAGGTCCAATGAGGCAAAAGCCAGCCTAACTTAGCAGCTAGGGCTCGCCCAAGAGAGAGAGGGGGCTGATTTTTGCTTGGCATTGACACACACACTCTCACACTTGACCATGTGTGAAGGGAAAACACTCTATCTCCTCCCAAGCTTTAATGGAGAGCTCATCACCTACTCCAAGCTTGTGAGATAGAAGCCTACATCAACACTCTCTTGGCATGTGGATGCAAATCCAACCAAGAGCCAAGCTTCAATGCATGCTCATCTTCTCTACCAAGCTAATTACTAAGCTAAGCTATGCTAATATGAGTGATTATGTGAGGAGATGTACTTCTTTCTCGTAAGATACTTCTTTTTCCTCTCAATCTACTCTCATACCCTGCTAGCTCTCACCATCTTCGAAGGTGTGTGAGGTCTTGGGTCTGAGAACGGGGATAATTCAAGTTGTGTTTGATTAAGTGTTTTGCTTGGTGTATGAAGCTTCCATCTTCATTGCACTAGCTAGTCTTGAAGGAACACAAAGAATTGTATTGTACAATGTCTCTCTTGAAGGGAGAAACCATAATACAAAGCCTTTTGGAGGGGGGACCGGCTCCATGCAAATCCGGTCCTCAACTGTTGTCAATAGTTTAATTGCTCTCTCTTTTGAAAGTATTGTCGATGCTATCTAACTAGGTGTTATGCTTTTTGTTGCTCTCTCCACCCAAGCACTCTTGTAATTATCATTAGGAATCTATTCTAATGAAATGCCCACTATGTTCATGCTAATTTCCGCTACAAATAAGATTTTAGGCCATTAAATGTTACATCCTTTATCTCTTGGGATGCAAGAACTCTCCTTAAGACAGCATCTTTCCCTCTACAATACAAGTCCTCATTCACTAAGCTATAGCTGGTAGCCTTTTTTGCCAACCACCTACGTTCACTTTTACTCATACCAGAGGATGCTTCACAATGCTCAAGAAAGTAAAGTAAATCATGCAGCTCCTCCTTTCCCTGGTATGAAGGACTTTTCACAAGGATAGCACCTACTATGAGAGTTTGTAGTTCTTCACCTGCTAAGGCATCTGCTTCTCGATTTTGATCTCTAGGTACAAAGTGCACTCGAACTTCTTTAAAACCCTTCAACAAGGCCTTTGCTTCCCTCATCTTAACAGACAATTTGTCATTTTTACAGGCCCATACACCAACCATTTGCTTAACAATCAACATGGAGTCACCAAAAACATTGAGCTTTGTGATGCCCTGAGAAAGACAACATTGCAACCCTAAAACAAGGGCATGGTACTCAGCCTCATTGTTAGAATGAACCTCTTTTAGATGAAACCCTTTTGCAAAGATCTTCTCCTTCTCTGGACCTAATATTACTATGCCTGCTGATGCCTTGTCTTTGGTCCTCTTGTAAGCCCCATCAAAATACAGACTGTGTGCTCCCAGTAGAACTTCAGGCTCCGGGATAGGCGGTACCTTACTAGGTGCCTCTTTCTTGGCCTTCTCATAACACCTTTGTGTGAGGACATCTGCCAAACAAGCACGGGTGGAATCCTCTACTTGTAGTGTGTAGTCAAACTCTTGAAGCTGCACCACCCACTTTACTATTCTTTGAGACAATTCCATGTGTTGTAGGGCATATGGAAAAACCTCCTCAGTTGTGATCACCACAAATTGTCTCGGAAGTAAGTAAGCCCGAAACTTCTCCACTGCAAACTTAAGAGCTAGCACCAATTGCTCAGTTGCGCTGAAACCCTTTTCAGCAGCTGTCATCACTCTACTAGAGAAGTAGAATGGTCTCATGAGAGATGTATTTGGGTCTTTTTGCATCAAGACAGCTCCTAGAGCTTCTGGACCTACACTAGGATTTACATAGAATAATTCACCCCATGTGGGTTGTAGGACGACAGACAATGAGCTCAAAATGGTTTTAACTTCTTGAAAGCACCTTTCACCCTCCTCACTCCATGTCAATGTAGTGTGTTTAGTGAGCTGCTGCAAAGGATAGATTGCCTGAGAAAGGAGATGTATGAATCGTCCCATGTAGCGAACCTTTTGAATGAAGGAGACTAGTTGCTTCACGTTTGAAGGAGTAGGTAAAGCTAACAATGTCTTTACCTTTTCAGGGTCAGCCTCAATACCATCTTGAGACACAACATGGCCTAGTAGAGTGACCTTGCTCTCACCTATGTGGCACTTGTCTTTATTCAATTGCCCACCCAATTGGGCCAGACGGGTGAAACCTTCATCAACCTTGGACAGGTGTACTTCCCTAGAGCTGTAAATTCAAAAATCATCAATGAAGACTCGTATGGACTTACCAAAGTAAGGTTGAAACACCAAGTTCATAAACCTCTGGAAAGTAGCTAGGGCATTAGTTAAACCAAAAGGCATAACTCTATAAGCAAAACACCCCCAAGGTGTTATGAAGGTAGTCTTTCTTTGGTCTTCATCTGCAATTCTAATTTGGAAGTAGCCTGACTACCCATCACACACTGTGTACCTTTCATGACCAGCCACTTCATTTAGTATTTCATCTTGAAAAGGCAAAGGAAAATGGTCCCTTTTTGTGGCTGCGTTTAGAGGCTTGTAATCCACACATACCCTTCACTTCCCATTTTTCTTTGGTGCTACCACAACTGGAGACACCCACTCAGAATCTTCCACTGGGTAGATAAATCCTGCCTTGAGTAATCTTTTTACTTCTTTTAAGAGTGCATCTTGTTGCACTAGCCCTAATCTCCTTAGCCTTTGCACCACTGGTTTGGAACCTTCCTTTAATTGGATATGGTGTTGGGTTACCGTCACTCCTTTAATGTGCTCGTAATCAGTTATAAAGAGGCCAGCATGCTTCTTTAGTACCTGCAAATAGGGTTCTCTCTCTTCTTCTAGTAGGTCCTTAGCTAGCATCTTCTCTAAGCCTGTGGCTTCTTCCTTGTTTAGAGAGTCTTGACCACCTTCTCCTTCTGGGTTTCGCAGTATTATACCCATGACTTCCAAAGAGCTAGCATCCTCCTCAGATGACTCATCCTCAGATGAAGAGAAGCTGCTTGTGCTCCATTCATCCATAGAAGTCTCCATCTCTAGGTCTTGTTGTCTACCCTGCTTCATGTCATACACAATTTTTTGTTGCTTGCCACCTACCTTCTGATTTGGTCGCAACTCAAGGGAACCTGTCTCCCAATCTTGCCTAGCTTTCATAGCCATAAGCCAAGGTCTTCCAAGGATTAGCGGATAGCCCTCCCCCTTAGTTGGGATCACATAAGCATCAATTGAGATTGCCACACCAAAAGCTGAAACCTTCACTCCATTAACCTTTCCCACACAAGCCACCCTTACATTATTTGCCATCTTAGCTTGTAAGGAAGTTTGCTCGTTTACTTCCAAACCCAACCTGTGCATTAATTTCTATGTCATGACACAAACCTCGGCTCCACCATCTACGTACACATTGGAGACTCGCTGAATCTTAATCTCTGCATCAATGACTGGCACGATATCCTTCATGCCTCTTGCACTAATAGACCCAACTGACTTTGCCTTAGCCCTCCTGGTGCTGACCATCTTAGACCAGGTTCTACGCATCTTTGGGGAAAGGTGGAGGAGTTGCTGCCATGAAATCTTTGGTCCTTGCTTACTCACATCTGCTACCAGGTCGTAAGGTATGGATCCTACCCCAAGTGGAACGTCTTCTACTCCTATGTGCCTCCTTGATCTACTCTTCCTTTTCTTGTCTCCTATCACTTGGGAGGAACCCTCATTCCCTTTATCGGGCTCTGAAGCTTCCATTTCATCAGTTCTTTGTCTCCTAACTCTCTTTATTGGCATGGCAACAGCTTCCTCCATTGTTTCTTTCCCTTTATCCTTACCATTGTCAAGACTTATGACAGAGACAGCCCTGTCCTCCCCTCCCGATGGTAGTGGAGGGATCTCTGCTGGTGCTTGTGGTGGTGGAGGAGGGGATCTCAATATTTGGATTGGTGGAGCCACGTGTGCATTTTGTCCATTTAGTGGCCTAGCTCGAGGAGGAGTGACTTGCTGGCGAGGAGGCCGTCTTTGATTACCATTTCCTTGATAGCGTCGTGGATGGGGGCAATAATACATGCCGTGACCTACCTCTCCACAGTTGTAGCAAATGTACTCACGTGCTTGCCTTTGTCCTTCTTGTCTATTTCGTTCATTTCCTGGCTGGGGAGCCCTTACACCTTGAACCAGATTGATGGATAGGCTCTCTAGTTGATTGGTGATTTGTTGAAGTAATTCTTGTTGAGAGGACTCTTGGTCTGTTGCTCCTGTCCCTGCTACTCCCTTGCCGTAGGTTGAGCTAGCGGTGGAGGCTCCATTCCCCCTTGTAGTTGAGCTTGGAATTTTAACTTCCTATCCTTCTCCCTTGCATAAGTCATAGCTTTATCAAAGGTATCTGGGAATTTACCTTTTACCTTTTCTCGAAGGATGGGGTAAAGCCCTGCCAGGAAACAGTCCTTCTTTAGGCATTCTAGCACCCTTTCTCCTTCACCTAGTGATGCACACCATTTCTCCCACAGGTTGGAAAACTTTCCTTCATAGCTTCTGTAGTCATTGGGTGATGTTTGGCGTAGCTCTAAGAGCTGTCTCCATATCTCCTCTGGAGGCTCATGGCGGCGAAATTCTTCGATGAAGGCCATCTTTAAGGACTTCCAGTCTCTTCTTTCTTCAGGTGCCAAAGTTTGATACCATAATTTTGCACCTTCCCTCAAGACCAAAGGAAAGGCCCTTAACTTAGTAGCTTCGTCATCCCTTCTCGATACCCGAAAGGCCATTTCCAAATTATCCAAAAAGTCTGGAGCAACCTCCCCAGGCTTACCATAAAAATTAGGGAAGGCCATAAGTGAGAGAGTAAACAATTACACAAACAGCTCCAATTTATTTTAAAATAGAGTATGGTAATTACAATTTGGAGCTTTAGCACAACTTAGCTCAAAATAGGATGAATAATCGACACATCAAAGGAATGGTAATAGTCTAGTAAGGGTAGAATGACAGGATGAGGAGAGCGCAAGATTTCCCCAAGTCTCTCGGCTCCAAACAACAGGGCTATTCTTTGCTGATAAAAGATTTTTCTATCAATACAAATATTCACACGGATATGACGCACAAAATGGAAAGGAAACATGCGGGGATCATCATTCTCATTATTGGCATGCATACTTACACACAAGAGCCTAGCTTAGTTGCACCACCTTGGGACCAATGAGCCTGATCAGCCACAGAAGGTCAGCACCTCAGATCACTTCGACTCTTCCTGATGCATCTGTGAAGACGTAAGGCGTGATGGCAACACTTTGTACAATGCTGAGCCTTTTAGCAAGCAACAATTGGATGCTATTACCATAATCAGCATGACGAATGAAAGTGACACCATTAATGTGCAGCACATCATCAACTAAGATAGTTTCCTTAGATTGAGATAACTTCTTGAAAATTAGCAGCAAAGGTAGGGCAGGGAGGCTTTTCACCCGGTCTCCAAAGCACTTTGGACAATATCCAAAGTGATCTTCACGCGGACAGGAGGTTGGCTTGGGATTGGTGGTGTCTGGATTCACAAAGTGCACTGGGAGCACTCGCAGACGGGCGGCAATCTTGTAGGCAAGCCTTCGCCTCTTTGCTTCAGGAGGATTTAGGGGTGAGAGTCGTGGTTGCAAGTTGGAGGTTGAAGTTGATTGCTCACTAGCCTTTTTCTTGCCTGTAGTGGTCATGTAATCCCTTATTAATGAGATTAAGCCAAATGTTACCTTACGCTTGAGCACGCGCTGCGGCCTTGGGCCACTTAGGTGTAGAGGTGGTCTTCCTCCTCTTAGTCGGCTCCTCAAGAAAGAGAGGTCTGGTGATGCTTTCTCTTCCCTTAATGTGTGTAACAGTACCTTCGTGTATGTTGATGTAGAATATTTCAAGCTCGTGTGCGTTGGAGGTTTCTGGAGCACTCATAGGTTGAGAGGAGAGGTATATCAAGCTCTTCTTCTTACTCTCCTTCGTCAGTGACGATCACGAACAAGGCATGTAGAAGAACTTACTTCTTGAATTTCAATGACACTGCACCTGGTAACAAGACCTCGATGAAAGCTTTTAAGGCCTCTAAAGCCTCCTCCTCTTCTCTTCTGCAATTTGCAAACTCCTCACGCCATTCATCCATGTTGTAGATTGCACATCTTCATTGCTTGTGGACTGAAGGTCTGTGTAGCCCTCCTCAGTGGGGGCACCAAAATGATAGCGGGAAAAAGAGCAGTGCAATCGGGTGGCCTCTGTACTCATGCACACTCCACAAACCACTCCTCATGCAAACAAGCAAAGAACAAAACAAAGGGGGCACCACCCTAAATTAAGAGGTTTAGGGACCTCACACATAGTGCACATAGGCAAGTGAGACTTCTGGCATTATGATGGCATCAAAACATATGGCAAAACACATAGAAACAAAGCTTAGGGACCTTATGTAGCATATATATACACAAGAAATCAGCTTAACAATACAACGGCATCTGATCATACATAACAAGGATATAGAGAAGCAAGCCAAGGATGGCATAATCCCTTGTCAAAAACAATCAACCCAGCAAGTAGGTATGATCCTACTAGCAACACATCAATGCCTTAGAGAGTGATGACGAGGATGGTGGCCATGGAGCATGAGAGAAGACTCCTTATTTAGGTTTTAGGGCTAGTAATGTAGCATACTAGAGGGAGAGAGAGAGAGGGAGAGAGAGTAGAGCTCCATCCATAGCTCCTCGTTGTGAGCAATGTCGTCATAGCTTCGTTGCTTGGTGAAGTGGGTGAAGTGTTTGTTTTGAGTGAGAGAAGGCCTCCTTATATAGGTTTCTGAGAGGGTTTAGGATTAGGGATAAACATGCTTAAATCCGCTGATTGGGGTTACTTTTTGCTTAGGGTGGTCAACAGATTGAGGTCACCTGATATGTCACCATCAAGATATTCTCTAGAGTGATGTGAGAGGGGAGGGTAAATGCTGATTTTTCTGATTGTGACACATGGGGATAAGGCCTTGACCAGCATTTAAGAGCAGGTAAGGTGGTTGTTGAAACTGGAGGTTCTACACATGTCAGGGGGGGACCTGCAGGGGGGAGGTGGTAGCTGGGTCCTCCTGAATATCAAATTCTCAAAAAATCCTCAACCATGGCTTCTTTTGACATGTGTTCTTTGAAAAAATCAGCATGTCTCTTTTCAACTCAAAAGTCTTTATCCCTGTTGACTCACCTTTACCATAAGATTTTCCCTTTTTCTCCTCCTGTAACTGCATTGTTGATGCCCAATCACTGCTTCTAGTAACAGTGAACTGTTACCTACCAAATACTCATGGTGTAGTAAAAAATATTAACCATGGGTAAAAAAAGTTACTGTAGGTAAAAAGTGATTTGTATTTACCATGTAGGTGAAAAATATTTACTGTAGGTAAAAAATATTTACTGTAGGTAAAAAATATTTACTGTGGTAAAAAATATTTACTGTCGGTAAAAAATATTTACTGTTGGTAAAAAAGTGAAAACGGAGTATGCTCTGGTGTTAGTCCACACGAACATCCTCGTGTAAATTTCACTAGAAATTCACACCTAGAATGGGCTATTCTGTAAGATATAGGTTGTAGGTATGCATAAGAGCTCGTTCCCACGTATCTTCTATCCATGGCACTTTTTACTCTTTGGTGCTTGTGAAGTAGATTTTTCTTCTCTTTCGAGATCCCTTGGACTAGAGTATCCTCATCTCCCCAACAACTGACTGTGCCTTTATTGCATCTTCAGAAGGGGTCCTAAAAACCATGCATCATATAGGTTCCAATCTTTCTCTTGCAATCCTCATTTTTTGTCTCTCGTGGCTTATCTTGGGGGTTCGCAACTGGGTGGTTTAACTTTGAATACTCTTTTGGTGTTCGTCGTAATTCCATCTCGTGATCCTCCTCACTGGCTTTTTCCTTTGTAGTAACAGTTTTGGTCTTCGTGGTCTCTATCGAATCTGAGTCATCCTCAGGGTCATTCATATACACGGGATCCTCTCCTGTCCCTATGTTAGTCTTTGAACTAGGTTTTGAGCTAGAAGCATTAAGGGATTTCTTTCTTCGTGTTTTCTTCTTTCTCGCTCGGCCAATGGATGCAGCATCTCTCTCTTCGAGGATGTAATTTTTCTTTTGGAGCATCAACCGTGTGAGTGCATTCACTGGTGCTATGTTTATAGTTGGTGGTGTCCCATCAACAATCTCTATTATGTTCAATGGTGTGATTTTCAGTGCGTTTGGATTGTTAGGACACTGTGCGATCAAATGATCTATGCCACAACGATTACAAGTGAGTATTGGCATTGCCAATGCACTCCCTTGACTTGTTTGCATTAGTGCAACATTCTTTTGCATTCTAATGGGACACTCAGCTGCTCGATGTGGTCCACCACATTCGTAGCACTGAAGAGGTGGTCTCCTGGCAAAACTATTAATTTTTTGGCCTCTTGCTGCTAGCGCAATAGCTTGATATACCGGTTTGATTTGTCCCCAATGGTCTTCCATATAGTACATGGGACACTCCTCAAGCATGTCGACTCCATAGGTGATACTAGAGTCTATGTCCTCTTCGCAATCTACATAAGTACTAGATGACTCGCAACCTATTTGGCTCATAGGTGTAACTCTTGGATGAGGGGGTTGCGGTCCTAGCACTGGAGGTGGCAACGGTCTGGTTTGGACCACATTTTGGGTTCTAGGGACCATGTGTTGTAATGGCAACTGTTGCTCCATGGGTGGGGTAGGCATCAATGCAGGAACTCAAGGTGAGTCTGCCCAAGCTATAGGCGGTCTATTTTCCATGATGCGTTTAAGCATTAGGCAATCCTTCGCTTGATGGCCATACCTACCACACGCGTTACAAGTCCCGTTAAACTTTACTCTGAAAGTAGGGCATTCACTCGTAGTATGTGGGACCAAGAAAATTGAGCACCATTGTTGCTCCCTTCTTGGATACATATGAGTGTTTTGTGGAGCACGATTACCCCTAAGGCTTTCTTGGATGGCCTTGGTGAGATCTGCCAAAGTCATCTCAGATATCGTTTGCTCTTTCACGATTGGCTTTATCTTCATTGGCTCATGCCCTGATGCTTGCGAGCTACTAGACTTCGGCTCGACAGACACTCTTTCTCCTGCAATCATTAAATTATCCTCCAATTGGATTGCATTCATGGTGACTGCTTCCCAAGTAGTGATACCTCTAATGACTAGGCCATTATAAATACTTTCATGTCGTAGTCCCCTAATGAATCTATCGAGCAATTGGTTGTTGTTGAATCACTTGTTTGGATTGCATCGAGAATTCAAATTCTTTAGGCGACTAATGAAGTCTCTCACGGATTCACCTCCTTCTCGTTGGGCTTTCTGGAGCTGAGAGGCTACACCCCAAAGTACTCCCTCTCGTATGTATTCTTTTAAGAACAGTCTCCTAAGAGTAGAGTAGATCGTTTTCTCTTCTACTCTTAAGGTTCTATACCAATCTCCAGCCTTTCCGCTTAGGGTCAAACTCAAAGCCTTACACTTATGTAGCTCATTGTGCTCTTCCAAGGAATCGCACACATGTTCAAAGACTTCCATATGCTTTCTAGCATCTCCGTCTCCATTGAATTTTTGTGTGAGCTTAGCTACTTGAATTGCCTTGCTCCTAGGCTCTCTATCAGGTGCACTACGCATGTTTTCCACAATAGAGCGACCGATAGTTTGAGCAAATGCTGCCAAATCTCCTATTTGAGCAGGTATAATGGGTGTATGTGCTCCTGGAACCACATGTGAGATGGGAGTTGGCCTTGGCCTTGGCATACGCGCGGCTCTTGGGTCCCATATTTCGTATGGTGGTGTACCAGACGGTGGTCCAAAGTTTACAGGCGTGGCCCTAGGCATAGGGGGTTCCTGATATGGCATGTTAATATTAAATGGCATGGCTCCACTTGTATAAGAGCTTGGATAATTCCATTGTGGATTGTAAGCTCTTGGAATAATCGGAGGTGTAGGAGCTACATGAGGCTGAGGTACGAAAGGTGCACATGATTGATACATACATGTAGGTATAGTTGGGGGCACTGTGCTACTAGGCATCGGCGCAGTGTTAACAAATGAACTCCATGGTGTAATTCTTGTCATGCTCACCACTGGGATATGCATGGTAGCCGTAGTGTCATTAAGAGAAAGATGAGCTAGATCTGGGAAGGTAAAGCTGCCACTTGTGGGCTCAGATTATACTGAGGCTCCTGGAGAAACAACATATGGAGGATCAATGGGGCTCACTGAGGGAGTCTCCATTTGTGATAGGGTTGGTTGGTTGGCCTTTCCCGTATCCAAGAATCTCATTAGGCCTGTTGAAGGCATGTTGATCCCTGTGTTCTGTCTTTCTAACTCGACAATCCTATGGAGGACATCACAGACTTTCTGTTGTTGATCATCTATGCTAGTAGCACCCGATGTGGATTGTAGAGCATCTAACCAACCCACATAATAGGTGTGTCCTGTGTACCGATCAGTTAAAGCTTCTTCTTGTAGGTCATACTTCCAATTTTTGTTTAGGAATATCCCATCTAGGCCTGGCATGCTGGAGGTTTCCCTCGAAGTGGAAGCATTATTGCTCCCCATCGCTTGTCCCTCCGTGACTGCTACCTTGGGAGCACTCGGTTGCTCGGCTGGCATGATTGTTGTCATAGGATCCTTTGCTTTCAGGGCTCGACTTTGTTCTAGCCTTCGTAGGTTCTCAATTTCCCTCTCCCTTGTTGCTTGCATATAGCGTTTGATCTCTTGTACTTCGGCAAGACTCCTACCATCGGGTAGTAAAACCTCAGAGGGAGATAGTCCTAAAGGATCACGAGGTGCAGTGGATGGAACATTCACATGCACGCTCTCAAGAAGCATAGGGTCTATTTTAGGCATGAATGACGAATTTACTTCCCCACTCCCTTCATTTATTTCATTAACCGCATGTTCGGAGCGAGTAGCTCTACTAAGGGTCTCTTTTAAGCGGTTAAACATGCTGGACCCGGGCCGTGGGCCCATGGCATGCATGTCTTGACTTGAACTATCAGGGTTTGGTGTAGGATACCCCTCCATGACTTTGTAGTCAGAGGAAGAATCACTAGACGCGATATGAGGATCTTGGGTCGCGCTACCTTGAGTCCCGGCCGAAGGTGCAGAACCTAGGGTGGAGGAATAATGGGTGCCCGCGTAAATGGAGGCACTACCAATATGCTCGTACTCTAACACTCGTCCAGAGCGTAGGTTCATATGACTTGGATCCCCTATAAGTGTCAGTGAGTGCCCGTGAAGGCTGCTCACCTAGTATTTTTGGGTGTTTTGCAACCCAAGTCTTTTCTTATTTATTTATTTTTTGATTTTTTGGTCCTTTTTTTTTTACCCAGCTATAGAATAGAACGTATGATAGCTCAAAACGAGCGTCTCGGTCAGAGGGACGTACCGTGCTTTACAGCCCTCCGTTTGGTCACTTTATGCCCTCGGAATCCGTAAAACCGTCAATTTCTAGTAGGGAACTAGGCCCAAATTAGAAAGTCTAAGGGTGTAAGTGGGAAGAGAAGGGAGGAGAGTGGAGGACTTGCCCCACATGCTCTCATTCCCTCTTGAGGGGGTAGGGTATATATATAAGAGCGAGTCTAGTATATATCATAAGACTGAGGAGTGAGGCTTGGGCTTGGGCTTGGGGAAATGATCCCGATCCCGATCAAAATTTGGATCATTTCCCGATCAAAATTTTAGTGTAGCACCCCATTCACTCACGCTTAAATATTTTCGGTTTTTTTTTAAATAATATATATATATATATATATATATATTTTTTTTTTAAGGCGACGACTGCATGCGGTTTAGGTGACCCTTTCTTGGCCACACACACTGTCAACACCTACCTAACCTCTCTGTCAACAGCTCACAGACAACTCACTACCTTATCTACTTACTAACAGTGCTGCTAACCACTAACTAATCTGTTAACCACTCTGCTAACTGCTTACTGACAGTTGGCTAACTGTCCACCTACTTCCTCTCTCACTACCTTACTGTGCAAAGACTGTGTGCAGGCAAACCTTGACAGAAAACTGTGTACAGATTGTGTGTAAACAGAAATTGCTAACTGCCTTCCTACTTATTCATTCACTGCGAACAAGATAACGACTACTAACCGTGCAAAGACTGTGTGCAAACAGAAAACACAACATTATGCAGAAATCACAGAACTTGCAGAAAATACAGAAATTAACAACTTGCAGAAAAATAACTCATTCCTCTTCCTCTTCCTCTTCTTTCCTACTACAAACAACTCATAGGAGAAGCACAAAGTGCCTCTTGGGCTTAGTGCAGGGAGATTCCCCGGCAGCGGCGCCAAAAATGTGCGCTCCTTACCGCACTGTCGAAGCAAGGGACTTGCCGATACACCGTGTGCAAGCCACAAATGGCTCCAAGCACACAACAAGCCTAAACTAGCAAGCTCAAGAGAGCAAAGGGTGTGTCACTCACCGCTCTATGCTCGCCTTCGTGGTGGATTCCTCGCCGCGATGAAGAAGAAGCTGCAGTCGTGCCGCGCTTAACCGCTTCGCCGCCGTCATGCCTTCGTAATGCTCGATCGCACACACACTCTCCCTCTCTCTCTCTCACATACACACACACACACACACACAAGGAGGTGAAGAAGAAGAAGATGGAGATGGAGATGAAGCAAGAGCACTCTTCTATTGCACAAATGAGAAAATGAGTGAATTTTAGGTTTAGTTGGCTTTTATATGAGCTCACCCCATTCACACTTGGGCGCCCATGCTTAGCCAACTAATCCCTTGAATGTCCCAGTTAGAGTGCGCCTCTCATCGACGATCACTCTTACCCTTTTCCTATTGGACCGACAAGCCCGGTACCTGACTCTACCAAATAAATAATACAATGTCCACCGTAGGTTACAACGTCCATCTCGTAGGTGATAGGGTGTCCGTGAGCCGTGAGGGTTAACAGTATTCCAAAGTTTTGTACCATGCATAGATGCAACAAAGAAAAACCCATTATAGAAAGCATATGCATTTTTCATTTCAAGTTTGTCTACTTTCAAGTTTGTTTTGCAAATTCAAAGGGGGGAGTAAGGGGATAGCTTCACGAATGTCGTGACCGTGTTGCTTGAACATAAAACTCCCATTGCTTCCATAGATATGAAAATGATGAAAGGGACCAAAATGGGATTTGTTGAAGTCGGGGTTAACTCAAAATTTACGTTGAGACAAAACCTTAAGCTTCCAAGAGATTCGTTGTTTTGTTTTCTTAAGGTTTTGTTTGAGTAGAAAATTAAAAGGAAATAGGAATTAAGAGATTATACTCAAGGATCTTAATCCAAATTTAAACTAGGATTAAAAAACTTTATCGAGAAGATTGATGTGGATAGCCCTAGCATAACATAGAAAATTTAAGTGTGAACCTTGTCTTACATGCTTGGAAAAGACCGGTACAGGTGTTTACCTGTGGGAGACAACGGGGGATGGTCCTTTTTTGCTAGGATTGATAATCGTTGGTCTATGTTTTGAGCACGAGTTCATTCATTGCCCTATAAATGGGATTGAAGGGGAGTGTGTCCCACCCGGATGATAGGGACCCGCGGATGCATTTGGAAATCGGCCTAGTTTGGGTAGGCCTGATGCCGATGGGAAAATGAGGAAGGAAAAAGGAGAAATTAGGATAAGGGAGGAGGATGTGATTTAATTAAGGAACTCTTAAAATTTTTTGGTAAAAAGGAACCTTGGAAAGGCTAGAAACCTAGATGGTCTATTCTGCAATTGTCCTCATCAATCGGACCTTTGCTCTGCTTCTCGGGATTATTGATTTAAAAGAAACCTAAAATAGATTATCTCTGAAGCCTTTCCCACGCAAGATAAAGAAAAATAAGAATTAGAATCTGTGTAAAGGCGCCGCCTCCACACGTGGCGGAGGAGACAGGATACCCAATGTCCTAGGACGAGGATAGGGATATGCCTGGAGGAGTATATGTGATTGCTTGAAAGAAAATAGATAATTTTACTAATATTACAGAAAAAAGGAAGTAAAAATATTCTATAAAGGAGAAAGGTGGGAACGACCTGATAAATGCACATTTGCAAGGGTATGCAATAGTTTGCATGCTGCTTTCAAATGCTTGAAATGTATCCTTGGTTCGACCTGATTGTAATAATGTTTTCTAGTATCATAGTATTACCTTGGGAAGGTGCATTTATCAAAACGGTTCGGTGGGTGGCTGGATTCCAGAGGTTTAATTTGTTGGCCGAAAAGTTGAACCCAATTTTATGTTGTCCTAGCAATTAAGTCAAGAGCGGGGAAAAGGGTTTCCGATCTACGGAGCGTGAGAGAAACTTGGGATCGAGAGATTCGTGTAGATTATAATACACTCACCTTAGGGGAACGTATTAACGGTTGTGCTCAATCATAAATGAGAAAAATATGCTAGTGACCTTGAACCAAGGGTGAATTAGAAAACTCCCACCAGTTGACCCTGGAAGGTTGAGTTCAAAGTTAGTCTGATGACTTCGATTGGAAAGTGGGACCGGTAAGCAAAGGTGATTTGGGCTAAAGGATCCATATGAGAGAAAGTGAATGTTATCACCCCCTTGAGTTGGCATCAAAGACTAGGAGGAGTCTTGTCTTGGTGTCGGTCTCAAGCAGGAGGGATGTCGGAGTTCACGGTGTATCCAATTGGAGATGGTACAGAGTTCAAGCGGAAAAATGGCTTTGTATTTTACAAACTAGAAGTGCCATTGCACCCCGACTTCTGCAACTAGAATAGCTACTCATTAAAAATGATATTTATAAACATAATTCGCAACATTTCATAACTCTCAAAAAATAAGGCTTTGCTGAGTTATGTCGTACTATTGATCCATGGTCAACACTCCCCCTCTCCGAATTCATGTCATCCCTGACATGAACTGGTTGTCAATGTCGGTGCGCTCTTTGTTGTCATTCTTGCTTCTGTTTGTGCTCCTTTGTGTGTACTTTGTCAAATCGTAACAAGAACTATGATCCATGAAAGTCATAATTGATCACGAACTTTATGTCCCTCACATCCAAGCCCCAAGCTGCAACATCTATTGCTATCATTATAGGGCTATTGCCAGATCTAAATCCAGATTGAATCCAATCTCATTTAGCTTGACTCTTATCGCCATGGATAGATAAAGCTCCATCCATCAATCGCTCCAATAAATCTGTCAATTTTGAGTATTTCTCATTCTTAGAAACAACTTCTACAATCTATAAAATTGAATGAATGGCTTTCAGATCTTGTGAACCAATGAAAACTTTGTAAGGATTCTATAGAAACTGTCTGGCTAAACCTTTTATTTCTTTAGGACAAGTTGTACTCCAATACAAAGTCTATTTGTCAGGTCAAATTTGGGAGATAATTTTTTTGATTTGAGGTTCAAAACCCATGTCCGGCATTTGATTCGTCTCATCAAGGACAAGATATGTAACCCTACGAAGGTTGGTTTGTGGACCATTTATGTTAAGTCTTCTTTGTGGTGACTCCTTTGTTCCTGCATCAAGGTGATCAAAGAACTTTCCATTGTTAGCTTTTGTGTGTTGTGTAAATCATTATACTACTTCTACTTGATACATGACTTAATTAAAGGCTGACAAACCCGAGTTAAATCTCCCAAGTTAGTAACTTGATTCAAAAGGGCTTTATCCGACATCATTCGCGATAGATGATGAGCTATCATTGTCCATTTGTCCCCAAAACTTATATATATGATGTACAAGGTATGTAGGTGGCTATCATGGCTTCATATTTGAAAAAATTTGCATCTTTGGCTAGGGGTTAGTCTTCTATCCTTTTTTTTAAAAAAACCCTTAGCTTGTACTCTCTATTCATAGCCTCCTAAAAAATTTTGGTGACATTGGTTGTTGGGTCTTTGATATGGACAATCATAAAATCGTGCATTAGTTAAAGTGTCGTTCATGTCACCTGCTGGGTTGTCCGGATTCTCATTGTCGCCAACATCTTGCTGAAGCTCCAACTGCTCTATGGAGTCATAGAACTTGTCTTCTCCTTCATCTTCTGATTTGCCGCACTCCTTTGTTTGCTATTCATCTTGAGAACCTGTTGATGCCTTTTTCTATTTGTTTTCTTGGATTACACTCACATCAAAGTAAGGAACGACATCAAAGCCATCTTTATTACAAAATTTCATTGTGGAACCATCAGCCACGATGCACACATCCAGAGTATCCAAGATGTGTTCCCGTTAGAGTGGCTCTATGATTTCTCAGGAAAGCGTTTTGGGATATAATCCTTATCTTTGATTGCCCTTTCTCGTATATATTCCTCTCATTTTAAGCTTCTGCATTGCAAAGCTCCACACATCCACAAATCTTTAGGCTCACCCAACCATGCTGGAAGTTTTGATCCTGCTATAACAGGGGTTCTTGTCACATCCCTCTAGCTATGGTCTTAATCCTTGTCATAGTTTCCATATGTCTCAGGTAGGTGTGGTTATATCCCCAATCCTTGACCATTTTTAGTTGCCTCATGAATGGTCTTCCTAGAATGATGTCATAGTTGTTCTTCTTGCCAAAGTCAACAATAGTAAAGGTTTGCTCATATTAAATGACACAAGAAGTAACAACTGATTTTTCTAGTAGTCCTATGGGCCTTTTCGTGTGTCCGTCTGCAAGCTGCACTTTCATCCTTGTAGCTCTCATTGCTGGGTTTTCTGCATTTTTTCTAGATCTCTTTTGTTGTGATGGCAACACTAGCTCTACTGTCAAGGATTGCCATGGTTTTTACCCCTTGGAACTCCACAAGAAGAGTGGTGTTCCCATCTTCTCCCTCATAGTGCTCTCCTATCTTGTTTAATGGCACTAGCCTAGTGTTTAGATGAGGCATTTGCGGCTCTTTAATCCCTTCCCTCATTTGAGTCATTGGTTTATTTACGTCAAATTTTTCTAAGCATTTTCCCAAAGTAGTCCACATGTTTGGTCTTATTCTAAACAACTCGATTAACGTTATTGTACAGGTGACTGGTGATGATAGAATATCTATTAACCCTTTTGAGTCAATGACTTTCTTGGAAGAGAGTCTTTGTGATGGGACTACAATAACATTTGCTTAGCCTCATGCTCTCCCGTATAGGATAGTAGTTTCTTAGCGAATGGGGTTGACTGTCCATAGACTGTACAGATCCTTTGTCTCCCCAATACGATTGCACTTCTAAATTCATTTGAGATCCAGTCTCAATTTCCTCTATTGGTGGAAGAAACTTTTGTCTTCCATCACCCGCCAGGCTTACTCCTCTGCTTAGCTCACTCTCTTCATTGGCCTCTCTAACTTGTTTCCACAATTCATCAGTACCATCTATTTCTTTACAAATCACAAGTATAGCTATGCTAAATCCCTCAAAAGAGTTATCCATGGTATTCAACACTATCCTTGGTTTTGATGTGGGGTCCTTGAGCTTTGGTCCGTGCACATGAGACTGGAATCTAGCTCTTTTTTGTTCTTGGTTTGGTGGGATTATAGGTGTAGGTGGGATAAGGATCACATCCTTAGGTTCTCCAATGGGTGGTTCTAGTAAAGCTTGGGCTGTTTGAATCTAACTACTCTTTTGAAAGCCGCTTTATGATCTCTCGGATCTTTATCTCCAGAGTATTTCCTATTTACCCATTTCTGGATTTGGGATGGTCTAACCCACCGGTTGTCTATAAGTCTAACCAAAGACTCTCCCAATCCTTCTCTCGCTCCAGGCCTTCTACTATGGCTATGTTCTTCTTCAAAGAGATTGGTCGTTCTCTTGGAGATTTTTCCACTAGGGATATTCACTTGAGGAAGCAAGCCTGTCATCTCTATGATCATTTCATTTCTCGTTATCATTTAGAAGGGAATCCAGGTGGCTCCCTTTTTGGAATTCTCATAGTTCTCGTGTTTGGTGGAGGTATCTGTGGCCCTTCATTGACCAAATATCCACCTATTTCTAATGCAATATTTGGACTTGTGATTTCTACAACTCTATATTCTTGTCTATACTTGTCAACAACTATAGATTTCCATTGACAGCCAACTCCGTATGTATAGACATATAAGAGCTTGTAATCTGTCAGGTCTTCTGGGTATGGCTCTGAGCACCTATAAAGGTTGACCTTATTGCTATCAGTCTATCTATATATTCCTTCACTCTCATGATATTCATCCAAACCCTCTTAGAAAAGTTTTTCTTTATCAACTGCAAGTTTGGAAGATCCATTGTGGGGGGATGTTCTTCTATGTTGGGATCCCGAAGCTTGTGTAAGCTGAGTTTGAATCTAAAGAAGACATGATCTCTGGGTTTAATAGCTCTAGCTTGATGTAAGAAGACTTATTCCAATGTTTTCAAGTGATTTGGTTAGGAAAAAGTTGAAACTATGTCCAAAACCGCGACTGTTTCCTCATAATTCTCTCAAATTGTCAGTTTTAGACACCCCTAACTTTCAGATGAATTTTGAGGCCTTAAACGACGTTTTTTTAGAGATTGACCAACCATGAATGAGTTGAATGGTCTTTGATTTTTGTTCATTGATTGTTGTTCAAGGGTTGCAATAAATCTTGTAGAGCTACTCTAGAGATTTGTTTTGATAGAAAAACTTTCTGAATCCGATATCGAGAGCTCAAGTTATGGCCAAAACAGTCTTCTATCACATTCAATTTTCTTGTAGGTCAATTCTGGAAATTTTAGAGTGTCATCACTAGATGAATTCTTTGATCCACTTATAGGTGTCCCAATTTTATGTTGGAATGATAATTGGGATTCTAAGGTCAGAAGGAAGTCCTTTGACTAGTCAAAGTTACTATCTGACCTTAGTCTGCGCCTAGAGACTTCATACGTGTATGGTGTCTACTGACTTAGAATTGCTCCAAACTTCAATAGTAGACTCTTCTTGATGTACTCTAACCAATCCATGTCTCAATTTGTGATTTTGACACTTTTAGACAAGTCTATCAGTCCTTTTTTGTTTGGTTGCTTACAACTTCCCTTGGCTAGCTAAGCCAAAAGTGATCCAAATTGAATGAAACTTGTTCTCTAGGTCTATTTTGTGATGGCAAACACTTTTGTAAGCTCAAATATGAGTTTTGACCTCTAATCTGGCACTTGAGATATTATACACGTATGAAATCTTTTATGGAAAAATGAAGTGACTCTTATCCCAAACACTCTTTATCACTCAAGCAACTCTCAGCAACTTTTAAAATTCAATTTGAACACTTTTTGTGCAAGTTATGGCCGAAAAAAGCATGAACCTTGCCCAATTTCTATCTTTTGGCATTTTTTGGCCCAAATGTGCTAGAAATGCAATGAAATGTTTCTAGGGACTTCTTTTATTCTCTAGGAGACTATGGTATACTCAAATGTCTGAATTGACCTAGATCTAGCCTCTAAGACATCATACACTTGGCTCATATTTCACTCATATTTCTACCCAAGGTACTCTTGGATGCATACAACAAGAGTATGTACTCACAACAATTTTGGAAATCAAAGTTGGACAAAGTCTCCACTTTTAGACAAGGAAATCCCCTCAAGAGTAAAATCCTCTCAGAACTCAATCTATATATCCAAATGAAATCAAATCTGGTGTATGTGCTCAACACAACGTACAGAAGATGGTTGTAAAGTCAAAAGTTCATTTTTACTACCAAAATTATCCTTCAGACATCATATGTGTATGATGTCTGCTGATGAATTTCTTGTCAGAATTCATTCACAGGAATCCCAAGTCTTCAACATTGGTTTTCAATAACTTTTCCCAAATTTCATGAAAATATATTCTCAAAATCACAAGTTTCTCCTTTTTCTGTTATAGATACTCTGTTTTTTGTCTTTTGGGTGTCAAGAATTGGTCAAAGCTCTAGTCTAAGCATGCACCTAGGGTAAACCCCCCCTTTTGAACACTTTGGTGTAGTCAGATTTTTCAAATTTGATCTCTAGATGCCTCTTGAGACATCATACGCGTATGATGTCCAAGTTTTTAGAATTTCAATTTTTCTACACAGACCTCTTGCACATGCCCTCTTATATGCTCAATACCAATCAATCATGCATACTCCTACACATCATACGAGGTTCTGCATTTATGTATAGAAAAATGCTTCATTGCCACACACGGACTAGTAAATGCTTTTATCACCTCACAGATCACTCAACCACCAACAACTACTCTAAAGGCTACGAATAATACTACAATTCCTAAATAAATCTATCTAGCCGTAGTCCCTCAGCAAGACACACGCTTCTTGGCTATCCACTTGGTCTGCGAATATCCTTTTTTGGATCCACTTGAGAAAAATACTCTCTTTAGCCAAAACTAAAGCAAGAAACTATCACACGAGTGTTAGTAGGATCACCTACTCAAGTCCTTGTGTCCTCGGCAACAACGCGAATGTTGTGAAAGCGAGTCACACCACCTATAAAGTGCATGTAACACAACCTAGATCAACATGATATCAATCGAGGATGCAGATGACACGATAGGCACACAGAGGCAATCTCTTTAGCTTATCAATCTGAGACCATCCCACACACACAACACTTTGGAAGGCAAACTAAACCACAATCAAGAATCTCACTGCTCTTAACTACACCACCCAACCCACATACACACAAACGGAAGGAAACTCACCAAACCATGCCAAAATTGTATGGAACTTAAGGAACACCATCCCCTCACTAGGATACATCTGTCCCAAAGCCTCTACACTCAAAACCCTCACTCTAGACCCATCTGCAAAACAACGTGTATGAAGACAGAGAGAAATTTTGAAAGTATCCAAAACAAAAATCTGTAAGTACCTGTGCGTAGCTTATGTCATCATAGTTCTAATGACTACTTGCACGCAAAAAACAGACATTGTTTGATATACTTACGACCACAAATATCTCGTAGATGCGTGAGCATGTGTGCTTCATTATGCAAGGAATGGTTGGCATTGTTGCATAGCTCTCACCGAGACTATCACAATGGTGTGGTCGGTTCTCCAATGCAATGAGCAAGCGGGGAGTAGCGCAAGGATGAAGCCGACGCTCTCTCTTATTCTCTCTCACACACAATCAACGACAACTTAAAACTTGATTATGATAAAGTTCTTCTTACAAAATGACCGTTGAGCAACATGAATATGTATATGGGCAGGAACCACTTCAAGTGAAACATAACAAGGAACATGGTGATGAGTGAGCATGTGAATGCTCACTCAAGCGAAACATAACAAGGAACATGGTGATGAGTGAGCATGTGAATGCACCCAATGTTGTGATAATTAGTTTGTTGGTGCGATGGCTATTACCAAGTCTATATTGGAAGGAGCAAAGAGAAACTAGGATCAAGTTCAAAAACAAGTTAAGCAAGAACAGAGAAAGAAAATCTTGGATGACATGAATTTAGACGTTTAAATTGACCATCAAGGACATCAATTTGAAAATCAAGCCTCTAACAAAAGGAGATAACAAGGATTGGTTTGAGGTAGTGATTATTTTCCATTACAATTGTCGTTAGATCAGTTGTTATACATTGCACCAACACTCAAGGACATATTGTTGAATAGAATGCTAGGGAAAGAATAGGAAATTTGAATAGACCAAACAGTTGAGCCAATAGTGCACAATATTGATCTGGTGAATGTTGATTTTATAGTTCCTATCATAACGGTGAGTTTCCAAGGTAGGTTTTTCGAAGAGTTGTTGCTTGATGGAAGATTTGGAGTTGACATATTACTTGAATCTATTTATTAAAAGATGAATTTGGGGAAGTTAGAACCAATACCTTTTCACGTCAAGATGGTAGATTAGAGAAGGATCCAATCAATAGGGATTCTAAGGTAGCATTCAATTCAAATTTTAGGAATGAATTTTTTGGTGAATTTATAGTTCTTAAAATGAAGGAGGGAGATACTTCTTATGAGACCTTGTTAGGCAGACCTTGGTTCAGAATGATTACGGTTAAGTAGGATTGTGGAGACAATTAGGTTGTTCTGACAAAAGGAAAGTACGTGGTAACTATACCTATGCCTAAAAAGAATAAGATTCCTTATAAGGCCATTGTATGCACAAACCATTAACTTGGTAGATGAGTTTGAATATGATGAGGAAAAATCGTTTTTAAAGGCCAACTCAACCATTAAACCTGTATTTGAAGTTGATATAGAAGAGATTTTGCACAAGGAATATGAACCAATTGATTTGAGTTTTGATCTAGTTCTTGGATAGTAAATACAAGGATTAGAATTGATATAGATGATAGATCAAAATGAATCTTGTAGCTCAAAGAAAGCATTGGAGTAGGAAGAGAAGGAAGCAAGTACATGGCAGATGATGGATCAAAAGGAAGATTCTAGCTCAAAGAAAGGATTAGAGCAAGAAGCTTCTAGCTCAAAGAAAGCATTAGATTAGGAAGAGAAGCAAGGGAAAAAATACATATAACAAAAGGTTTGGAGGTTCAAACAACGTTAAGTAGGATGAGTTGAAGGAGCTCAATTTGGGGACTAAGGTGGTGAAGGTTAGCATTCAAGTGGAACGTCAATTCTTGAGTGATCTATTGCAGTTGTTGTTGGAGTACAAAGATGGTTTTGCATGGGGTTATTCTAAAGTTAAGGCTATTGATCCAAATCTTCACCAGCATTGTATTTATCTCAAGGAGGATGCAATTTTTATTGTGTAGAAAAGATACAGAATGCATCTAAATTTTGCACAATGAGTCAAGGAAAAAAATTATAAGTTGTTGGTTATAGGGTTTACCAAATCAGTAAATGAGGTGACATGGTTATCCCCTACCCAAGAAGAATGAAAAGTTGATATTGTGTGTTGATTATAATAAGTTAATTGTAGCAACTACACTCATCCATTACAATGCCATTTTGTGATGCAGTATTGGATGCAGTAGCCAAAAAAGAGATGTACCGCTTCTTGGATGGATTTTTAGGGTACAATCATATCAAGGCAATTGAAGAGGATCAACATAAAACAACCTTAAATACTAAATGGGGAGAATTTTTCTATACCATCATGAAATTTGGACTCAAGAATGTAACACCATCATTTAACTTACAGCCTATAAAACATTTGAGCCTTACTTCTTACAAGATTTTATGAGGGTCTTTGTGGATGAATTTTCAGATTTTGGTAAGAAGGATTTGCACTTGTATCATCTGAAGTTGTGTTTGGAGAGATGTAGGATGTTAAAATGTCACTCAACCCTTATAAGAGTGGTATGGCTATCAATAGCTGATTTCTTTTGGGGCATGTTGTGTCCAATGAAGGTATGACTATTGATGAGAAGAAAATAGACTTCATTAAAGCATCTAAGGTTTTAGCAAATGTGAAGGAATTGAGTAGGTTTGTGGGACAAGTAAAATGGCATGCCAAGTACGTTAGATATTTGGCAAGTGTTTGTATGCCTCTTACTCATTTAGCAAAAAACAAGGTGGTATTTTTTTGGTCTAAACCGCAGGAGAAGGCATGTCAGCACATGTTAAAGAAGATGTTATCAATGGCTCTAGTATTATAGCCTCTAGATTTTTCATATGCCTATTGATGCATCAAATATGGCTATACGAGTTTTTCTCATGCAAGAAAAGATCAAAGGGTGGTTTAGATTTATATATTATGCAAGTAGAGTATTGACACCAGCTCAAAGGAATGATATTGCGACCAAGAGAGAAGATATTGGGATGCTTTAAAATAATTCAAGCATTATATATTGAGTAATAGGGTGGTTTTTCATGTTGACCATCAAACATTGTTGTATCTGATTACAAAACCATTGTTAACAGGAAGGTTAGCCATATGGATGTTGTTGTTGTAGGAGTTTGATTTTGTGATTGCCCATGAACCAGGAAAGGAACATGATATGGTTGATTCTTTGAGTCATTAGGAAGGGAATGGGGTCTAAGGGGGCCTCTTTATTTGCCATGGGTTTAAAAAGGAGATTATGGAAGGGACAAATGGGTGGATGCCATGTGGACTGAAATGGTGGGTATGGCAGGTCCTAAAAGTAAGTGGTCAAACTTGTGCTCTTTTACAAAATACAAAGAGAAAATCTCTTATAAATTCAAAAAAATGAACTTTTCTCTAAATAGTTGAGTAAAAACCAATACTTTCTCTCTCTAGTGGCTGTCATTTTCTCCCCCCTCTCTCCTAAAAAGAGGTCCCTTCAAAAACGTGTTGATCATTCCCTCCCTCTCTCTCTACTGTACCATCTCTCACTTCTCTTCACTTCACTTTCAGTTTTCCCTCCCAAAAGCTCTGCATCTCTTTCCTTCCTTTCAGTTTTCCCTCCCAAAAGCTTTGCAGTAGAAGTTTGAACCTTCTTTCCCTCCTCAAGCTGAAGTTCTCCATTTCTCCATGAGCCTCACTAAACACCTCTACCTAAAGCTGAAGATCTTCTGCATATTCTTCTACTAGATCATCCCTCTTTCTTTCCTCAATAGGTTTCCTGCTCCTTCTCCATTGTGCTCTCTAGAGAGGATCTACTTTCCTCTCAAGATTTGCAATATTATCTTCCCAATTAAGCCAACGAGCAGGTGGAGTAGTATAGCAGTAAGTGGCATCCTTCGTCTGATGTACCATCAAGAATCTTGCTATATACAACTGAGAACATGGATGTACAATCTCTAATCATAAGTGTTTGTCTGCAGGTTGTGCCACTATTCTCCATGGCATCATCAGGTACTCGACGACCTAGGAGTTTCATTGACTCCATTTCATGCAGCAATGTACAAGACGACAGTGGATGTTGGGTGACGATGGAGTTCAAACGATTGATGTGGGTGACAATGCATCCTAGCTCAAGAGGTGCACACAAGGTCTCAAGGAGACACATGGCTTCTCGAGCATACCATTGGAAGGGAAGGATCATGGAGTTCAAGTGAACCCATGATGGAAAGCGTCTTGCAAAGGTGCAACATGTGTATGTTGCTTCACAACTAAAGCTAGAGACAACAATGGCTCCATCGAGGTTTCCTACAAACTGTAATTTCACTCCTCTGTCAATTTTTTAGATTGTATATTTTGTATTTGTGCTGTATATATTGCTTTGATGTCTATAAGGCTTTCATTGCTTGTTCATGTTTGCAGATGTATTCCCATCTAATTTTGTAGAGTGGGAGCCAATAGAGTCCTTCTCAGGAACTTTTGAGGCCATCCACGTTGACCTTGGCAAGTTGCTCTATGCTGCTTGGCCATCCATGGAGCTTGTCTCACGGGACATTTTTTTTACAACCATACTTATGTAATGCCTAGGCAAACTGGGTATGGTAATCTTTCTCCAGTTCATCCACCAACCTTACAGAGTATGGAATGGCCTAAGGCCGCTAGTGCCTTGATCACAACAACCAAAAGGAGAATCGAGGTGGATGTGTATTCAGCAATGAAGTGTACCTATGGTTCCCATAAAGCTTCCCTAACTTGGTTTATGTCCCTTCATGTGTTCGTGTTTATCTTTTGATTGCAGAGTGTTCACAGGACACCAACAATGTGGACTTGCAAACAGGGATTTTAATTACGCGATGACGCATTTTGTAAAATGTTAATTATTGTTGTTATTATCACTATTTTTTTCATGTTAATAACATATCTAATGTCATGACCTACGAAAACCGGTAGAAAACGTAGAACCGGCGGGACAACCAACAATCCCGGCAGGCCCGGCGGGTTTAACATGAAACCCGACGGGCCTGGCGAGACAAGCAAGAATCCCGCCGGGCCCGTCGTGTACCCCCTCCATATTTGGCGGCTCTATATAACCCCTTTATAGACATCACATCACATCACCTCTTCCTCTAAATTTGGTCATCCTTTAAAATTTAGAAGAAAAACTAAAAGGTAAAAAAATGAATAGTCTTTAAAAAAAATTAAAACTTAATGTAACTCTGATCATGGATCATTAGTTCTTTTTTGTACTGAACTGATTCTTGAAAGGAGGTAGAAAGGTGAATCTTTGGGTCGGTATCTCTACATTTGGGATGGACTGATCTCATGTTTGGTTCACCATTATATTTGCTAAATTGATTGCTATATTGATTAGAACTTCTATCATGGGTCATTAGTTCTTTTTTGGACTGAACTGATTCTGAAAAGAGATAGAAAGGTGAATCTTTGGGTCGATATCTCTAATTTTGGGATGGACTGATCACATGTTTGATTCACCGCTGTATTTGCTTGCTATTCCGATTAGAGCTCCAATCATGGGTCATTAGTTCTTTTTTGGACTAGACTGATTCATGAAAGGAGGTAGAAAGGTGAATCTTTGGGTCGATATCTCTACTTTTGGGATGGACTGATCACATGTTTGATTCACCACCTGTATTTGCTTGCTATTCCAATTAGAGCTCCAATCATGGGTCATTAGTTCTTTTTTGGACTGGACTGATTCATGAAAGGAGGTAGGAAGGTGAATCTTTGGGTCGATATCTCTACTTTTGGGATGGATTGATCACATGTTTGATTCACCGCTGTATTTGCTTGCTATTTCAATTAGAGCTCCAATCATGGGTCATTAGTTCTTTTTTGGACTGGACTGATTCATGAAAGGAGGTGGGAAGGTGAATCCTTGGGTCGATATCTCTACTTTTGGGATGGACTGATCACATATTTGATTCACCATTGTATTTTCTTGCTCATGTTTGAGTAGATTGAGGTTTATTCCCTTCAGGCTTCACTACTACGCTTGTGTGTGATATTGATTATAACACTAATGTTTGGTTTGAATAATACTTGAAACAAGAGATAGCATACTGAGCTATGTTTATTGGTATTGCAGGCATCCAATAAGTATGTCTTCCACCGAGAATGTGAGCGGTGATGTTGGTGTCTCAAGCCTGGCTTCCTTGAGGACACCTCCTACCTCGATGCCAGGTTCTGCTTCGCAGGGCAACCAAAAGGCAGGTGGAAAAATTCCAGGACCCGAGTGGAATTTTGCCACAAATTTAAATAAGTATCAAGATTGGAAATGTAACTTTTGTGGCGAAGAGAAATCTGGAGGAGCACCAAGAATAAGGAATCATTTTCTAGGTGGCAATACCAGAATCCAAGGAGGAAAGTGCAAGGGCGTAGGTGCAGAAGAAGCAGCTATGCGGTTAAAAGCTTTAATTGGTAAGCTAATTTCCATGAGCAAAAGATCAAAACTCTCTACTTTCGACCAACACACCCCGGTATCGATAAGATCAAACCAGTACGAGGGATCATTGGGTGTAACGCCCACCAATGGAAGCACTCAAAGCAGGGAACCAACTTCTCATATCGATGGAACTACACCTCCAAACCATGGATCTCCTGACTTTCAGGTAGGATCGTCAAAAAGTAGACAGGTTAGCTTACAGACGAGCTTCAAAACGCTTGCCTTAGAAGAAGCACAACTTGCAGTAGCTAAAGCCGTCTATTTCACTGGGGGATCATTGGCCATTGTCACCCGTGATGCATGGAAGTCAGCTTGGAAACGCATTGGGGAGTATGGTGTTGGATTTACCCCTCCAACATATCACCATATGAGAAACCAACTATTGGATAAATGTTACACAAGCACACAACAGGATATTCAAAGGGTAATATTAAATGCAACATAACAATTTGGATACACCATAGTTAGTGATGGTTGGTCCAACGTTCAAAGGCGGCCATTGATCAACATCATGCTTGTATGTCCTCGTGGTGAATGTTTTGTCAAAGCTGTGGATAGCTCTGGTCAAATAAAGTCTGGCAGTTTTATAGCTGACATCATTGGCGACGTAGTTGAGGAACTTGGAAAAGAAAATGTTATCCAAGTAATCATGGACAATGCCAAAAATTGCAGGGCTACAGGTAGGATACTTGAAAGTCGCTTCTCTCACCTATATAGTGTTGGTTGTAGTACACACAGCTTGAACTTGGTATTGCAAGATTGGTACAAGAGTAATGACACAGAGTGGTTCAAATGGATAGTAGACAATGCTCGCTTAATAGTCAAGTTTGTTTTGAAGCGTAAGAGGGTTCTTGACATGTACCGTCAGAGGATGTCTACTATGTTAAAACTGCCGTGCGAAACTAGATTTTGCACGAACTACTATACGGTAGAATCACTAATAAAAAATAAGAATGCTGTGATGGAGACATTTGTTTGTGCCACTTTTTCAGAATGGGAGGCCGGTCAAAGGGAGAAGATAAAAAGCAAAATAGGGGTGATCAGAGATCTACTAGCTGATCACCACTTCTGGGATGATGTGGTGGATCTGCACAATGTCATGATGCCAATTATGCTCGCATTACGCCAACTGGATTCTGCCTTGCCTAACATAGGTAAGGTGTGGATGGCTTGGTGGAGTGTTCAAGAAAGCCTTTCAAATCCAGAGGAGCCCCAAGAGCCAATTGTGAAGCCTTGGAAGACACCATTCACTCAAAAGAGGAGAGAAATTCTAAGAAAGGATGTGCATGGTTGATGGGTTGGAGCTCATAGTCCACTACACAGCGTAGCTTTCTTATTGGATCCAGAGTATTGGGCAATGGAAATAGACAAACTTGATGAGGAGGTGCTGGAAGACTTTTATGATGTGATAGGAAGGTTTTATGCTGATCCTGATGAGCATGCATTAGCTGTTACTGATCTTACGAAGTTTAAACTCAAAGAGGGTAAGTTTGGTACAGAATTTGTGCAGAAACTTGCCACGGAGCAACGAGCGTGGAAGTGGTGGATGATGAATGGTGGTAGTGCACCCACCCTTAAACGCCTAGCTGTTAGAATCCTAGCCCAATGTGCATCCAATTCAAGTTCTGAGAGAAAATGGAGTACATATAAATATGTACATTCCACCATCAGAAACCGCATTCTAAATTCAAGAGCTGAAAAGATGGTGTATATGTACTGCAACCATCGGCTATTGGCAAGAGTGCAAGCTGATAACTACAAAGAGGAGATGCCCCGCTGGACTTATGATCTAACCAATGATGAGGTGGACGAAGAGAGTGAGCTGCAAGGGGAATCTCATGAAGTAGAAACTACATGTACTTTAGAAGAGATTGAAGAGAATTTGGAAATTGAACCAACTTTGACCCATCGCAGCAAGCGACAGTGGTTTAATTAATAGATTATTGAATCAATTGAGTGACTTCTGTTTAAGTTCAGAAAACTGTTTATCTTATAAGCTTTTTTTTATATTTAGTTTAAGGTTTAGACATTTGCTTAATAATAAACGAAGCCCTTAAAAACCTTTACAAGGCCACAAATCACTATTAAAGCTTCATAATATACAAAGCCCTAAAAAATCTTTGCATGTTCACATATCATAATTGAAGCTGAAGTGAAGACAATTCCAATTCACTAATAAATTCTTGCAAGACAACAAGTAAATGTTTTCAAATGTTACAAAAACTATCCAAGTGATAGTGAAATATTTGTGAGAATATCTTCATTCTCCTGTTCACGCTGACCTTTAAGCTTATTATAGTCTTCAGACATTTTGAACATTGCATATAGATTTTTGGATATCTCATACTCACATATAGCACAATGAAAGCTATTCATCATGCTTTGCATCAAGCATGATATATGGTACATATGTCCGCATGGCAAGCCGAAGTGACCACACCACTCATGAAAGAATGATCTACATATGGGTCAAGGACCACCGTGCTCACCAAAAGCTGGAGGGGCCTCAATAGATGTTGGGTTCTCAATCAATGTGGCAGCATTTTGTTTTTTATAGTCTCCTCTAACTCTTTTACGTGGCGAGATAGCACCTTCACCTCCCTTTGCAAGTCTCTATTTAGGGTTGCTTCAGAATGAGAGCCTTGCGTAGCATGTGATGCTTGCTTGAGTTGAGTTTGAAGCTCCTCCTTAACTTGGTGCACTTCCATTGATGCACCTTCTAGTGCCAATGACATCTCTTGCTGTGTGACGGTGATTGCATTGTTGCGAATGTCCTCAACTGTCATATGAGGTGTCCTTGAGCTGAAGTCCACTGCTTCACCCAAGACATAATGCATGTATAACATCTTGGAAAACCACAATGGACAATCCATATGATGCATAGGATGACCCATAACATCGAGATATATGTTCCCTCCATTGTCTCGTATGTTTGCATTAATGCATTGTGATAGCTTGAGTCGGCCTTTCTTGATGTTGTCATCTGCAACGCCTGGCCATATGGATTTGACCATTTCTCGGTCAATCCTAGAGTTCACCTCTTTCCATTGTGTACCCACTGGGTTGGCCCACTGGGAGCAACGAGCTGCAATTCGAGCGGTGTCATTCACTCCACTGCCTTGACACATGGATCTAAGACGCTCAAAAGCGCGCTTAGCCCTTTGATTATCATTATCCATATCCTAATTAAACACTATACTTCAGTTACGGCATACAAAATAAATGATAATCAATTGCTATAAGAGTAACCACCATTTTACGACAATCAATTGCTATAAGAGTAACCACGACAATCAATTGATATTAGAATAAACACCATCTTATGACAATCAATTGATATAAGAGTAACCTTCATTTTTTAAATCAATGAATGACAATCAGTGATTCCACGTGGCTTATTGCTTGAAACTTAAGAGAAAAAACAAAACTCATAGAAAATATGTTGTCTATTGAGATATAACAAAGTGTTGTTATTACTCATACATCATCCATGGCGCATAAAACCCAAATTTTAAAAGTGCTTTTATAAGTCAAAAGTCTCAGAAAACCCTGCTTCATAAAGTACATCATATATCCATTAAAAAAAGGCTACACTCATTTCAGAGGGAGGGCGTAAGCATCATTCTGGCTGGGCTTCAAATCTTTCTAATTCTTCGTCCAAAAGTGCCAAGGTCTTTCTCTCTGTGGTTTTCTTCCTCACCCAACCTTCCACAACAATCCTAGATATGGCTTGTACCTCCACTGAAACCTTATGTTTGAACCAATCTGTGCTGTAGTAGTCAGAGAACTCTCCACAAAACTTACAGAATTGCCATATCACTCATCCTATGGCGTACACATCTGTGGCCTTGGTCCATGGGCATGGGTGATTGCCATCTAGTAACTCAGTAGCTCGCCAAGGATGAAGCTTTTGCCAGTTTTCATCGGTATTGTTGGTCTTTTGTGTCTCTAAGCCAACACGCAGAGCCAATCCCCAATCAATTATTCCAATACAGGGAGTGAGATCCTTGGTAAAGTCCAACATGATGTTCCATGGATGGAGATCATTGTGGATCACTCCCTCGTCATGTGAGAACCGCAATGCCTTCACCAAGGCATGGATCAACGAGGGAGCATGATTGCACAGGCTCTTGATACGTGTTTTCTGGTCTTCAGAGGGCTGCTCCCATTTAAAGTCTTCAGGGATCTTTCCTTTCCCCTCTTGATGCGCTACAAGCGTTGTGAAAGAGCCATGTGGATGGGGCATTGTATCCATAAGATCACCTAAAGTTCCCCCATTGAAGTAGGGGAATATCAGAAACCATGGCAACGTTACAGAGTGGGAATACTCCTCACAATCCCTCTATGGTTGAGATCTACCCCACTTTCTGATGCAAAGCTTTTCCACTGATGCTTGGCCTGTCCTTTGAACTCCTTAGCACAATAAGTATTCATTGCAAGAAGGAAACTGATCCCTTTGATTTGGACTTGCCACCCTGTGCCATAAGCCCCTGACCCAAGTTTCTTGATCTTCTTAATGGACTTATTTGGAATGCCCAGAGTCATACTACATTCATAATTGTATATACTGCTCTCCAGGTGACTGACAGAAGCAGTAGAACCCTATGTTCCCTCAATGGCAGCCTCCTCAATAAACGGTTCTCCAACTTGGTTGCTCCCCACAACTCTGGTGATAGCCATTCGCATTTTCTTGCTTAGGCCAAACTATGTGTCTATGAGGGATGCTCGCCTTGACCTCTCCTTTTCAGCTCTCCATCTAGTGTTCCAATGCTCTAGCTTACCCTTGTCTACTTCTTGAGGGCATTCCTCTTTCAAATCAGAGGCCACCTTGGGCAAATTGCCCACCCAACTGCTCAGTAATGAGATTATTGATTCGGTTGTTTGTCTGGATATAACAACAACATTTTGCGGGAAATCTCACTGTATAATGATTGCAATCTAGACTCATCTGCAACAATCTGTGCTATATTGTCGAGATCTAGTGCACTGACGATCGTAATCAACAATTGTCTAATTTTCTTTTTGAACTCTATCATTGAAGGAGTAGAAGGATCCATTTTGCCTGCAATGGTATTATTGCAAACAACACATTGTGAAATATAACTATGTGCCACTGCATTTGGATCTTTTCTACGTGAAAGAAAAAGTGCAATATAGACCATAGATCTCGTACACTTTTGCAGTGACACACCTAATCGCAATTGCAACCATGTGCCAATGCCTCACCGTATGACAACTTACAAGCAGATTCTCCTGTCATTCTAGCAGCAACACACCTAGTCGCAATTGCAACCATGTGTCGAAGCATGAATGACTGGGAGCAACATAAAACATAGTCACCCTACGCTTTTGCAATGACACACCTAGCCGCAATTGCAACCATGTGCCAATGCATCCACGCACGATGACTTATTTCAAACAGATGCTCCTATCATTCTAGCAACAACACACCTAGTCGCAATTGCAACCATGTGCCGAAGCATGAATGACTGGGAGCAACATAAAACATAGTCATCCTACGCTTTTGCAATGACACACCTAGTCGCAATTGCAACCATGTGCCAGTGCATCCATGCACGATGTATTCTTTCAAGATTCAAGCATATGAAGCATTATGAAATTATTTGAGCACACATTCATGCATTAGATGCTACCGTCAATCTAGCAGCAACACACCTAGTCGCAATTGCAATCATGTGCCAAAGCATGAATGACGGGAAGCAACATAAAACATAGTCATCTTGCGTTTTTGCAATGACACACCTAGCCGCAATTGCAACCATATGCCAGTGCATCCACTCACGGTGACTTCTTTCAAACAGATGCTCCTATCATTCTAGCAGCAACACACCTAGTCGCAATTGCAACCATGTGCCGAAGCATGAATGACTGGGAGCAACATAAAACATAATCACCCTACGCTTTTGCAATGACACACCTAGCCGCAATTGCAACCATGTGCCTGTGCATTCATGTACGGTTACTTCTTTCAAATAAATGCTCCTGTCATTCTAGCAGCAACACACCTAGTCGCAATTGCAACCATGTGCCGAAGCATGAATGACTGGGAGCAATATAAAACATAATCATTGTACGCTTTTGCAATGACACACCTAGCCGCAATTGCAACCATGTGCCAGTGCATCCACGTACGATGATTTGATAAAAGAAATTTTAAACCTTTAAGTTTTAACCCAAAAAGCTCAAAAAAACATCAATAAAATAAGGAAGGGTTAAAAAAATTACTGCTACACTGCTTTGAGAATGTGGAAAGCTGCCAGAAAGTTTGGTGAAGACTTTTCAATGTACCTCTTTTGTGAAAAAGACAAGCACCGGCGTCGACTTTATATAGCCACGGCGGGCCCGGTGGGAAAATAGCTTTATCCAGCGGGCCACCTAATTAGCCCGGCGGGCTACGAGCCGGTCTCCAGGTCTCCCTGGAGGTCAAAAAAGATGAATGTCAATTAACAAAATATTTGTTATTTTGCATTTCTATTGTTATTAACCTGAAATTATAGTGTGATCATGTCATTTTGAAATCCCTGTTGCAAAGGGGAAAGTGCGATCAACACTTTCCTTGCAGTTGGATGGCAGACTAAGGTGGTCAACAACCATGGAGATACAATCAAGTGCTCTGTAGTTTTTGAGAATGTGGTGTGCAAATACCATATTGCAAAGCAAAGCTTGTCAATTGTCTTTCCCTACAGAAGATGGAAGCTGACGAAGGGAGAATGGGAGGCACTAGACTCTGATGTTGCTCCTACATAATCGATTGATATGCAGATATGCCTCCACAATAATGTAGTGCATGACATCTCGGTGAATAACGATGGAATCTCAGTCACCTTCGCGAGTATCTTAATCTTAGATATACCTTGCCCAATCAATATGTTTTTGTAATCAATGAAAAGGTTGTTCGTTCCAGAAAAGAGAAGAGCTTTCTCTGTGAAAACATTGGTTTTCTGTGATGTATTAATGTAAAAGCTTATAACTAAACTGATTTCGCTCCCATTACTACATATGGCGTTTTGAATCACTGTCTCATTTTTTAATTTGTTCAAGATTAAGTTTGAAATATGAAAGTTTTTTAGTTTTGAGCATGAAGACTTTCAATGTTGATGTCTTTCAATGCTTGTCGCGTGATTTTGTTTATAATTATAGTTTTAAGTTAATTTGATGTTAATTTTAAGTGCTTCAAAAAAGTGATATTGAGTATAAAAGTCACTTTGTAGGTTTTAGACTTCATTTCTCACATTCACAAAACACAAGCTTTCAGCTCTCTTCCCATCTTCTTTGCGAACAGACCCATGGCAACATCTTCTGATGCACTTCTCACACAATTACAGAAGATAGGACTTGTAGATCGCGCACATGAACTAGTCACTGTTTTTAAGGGGACGATCGACATGCATGCCACTGCTAACCTTCATGTAGAGGGATTCCAGAGCTTTTTTGACTACATGATGGAGCACATGGAAGAATATGCAATAGTTTTTGAGGGATCCAACATGGCGTGGTTGCCAGTGTATTTTCTCAAACACCTCTATGCGGCTAACAAAATCTTTCACTATCGCTTGTTGAGGTTTATAAAAGGGCTTACTGAGCGAGGATACAAGTTAGAGGATGAGGATGACCTCATAGACTTGGGCATGGGGTACATAGGCACCCAATTCATCTCTTGGGACATGGTTCTGGTATTGCTTGTGCTTGAGGGCATGGAGAAGGGAAAATCAAAGGAAAAGGCCGACCAGAAACCTCCTGTAACCATTGTGGAGGAATTAAATGAATTTATTGAAGAGGTTGATGAGCAGGCTGAAGCATCTATGGCACTTGTCCTCTTGCAAGATCCCAGCTCCACTAAGGAGGAAGATGGGATGATAGAGGGAGACGAGGTGCTGGAAGAAGCTCCTGACCTCCAAATTCTGACTTTGCATGCAGTGGTGGAGGATGGTCGTCACTTCTTGTTCCTTGATGACATTGCAAAGACACTAGGACTCAGAGAAGATGAGTCACTCTCAGTGCTCGCTAGTATCTATGCGAGCATGAAAGATCCCAATGGAAGGCAAGAGAAGGTCAACTTTCAAATTGACTTTGAAGACCAAGGTCTCCCACCAAGTCTCTCATTCCTCCCTAGTGAAAACGAACAGAATTTGGTACAAACCGTGGCAAATACACTTATGGAGATCAAATCATGTGCCTCATTTTATGAAAGCATCCCGGAATGCACTTTTCTTCCACACAAATTGCTGACCATTATGGGTGGAGAAGATCGCTCTAGCATCGACCTTAAGGAAAACTCTTGAAGAGATGGATGAGGAAACCGAGGTATCCACTTTTTAACTTTATCGATAGTAATTGTTTTCCTATAGCAAGTGTTGAAGTTGTTTAAACTGTTTTGCAGACCGCATACCATGTTGATAAGTTTGCAATGCATACTGGAGGTTCACGCAACAATCCTATGGGTAGAGATAGCTCCCTGTGGCATTACCTTGGCCATCTGGGGCCATCCTTTCTTCGAGTTGCACACACACAGTTCTCCAAGCATGGTTCTGCGGAGCTGCTCAAGTGCAAGGCATTAAGTTCCATCCTTGCTGAAGATTCCCTTACCCTTAATGCTCACAAGTGTATCTTGGTGGATCGAGAGGCCACATTGTATGCTTTTATAGGAAAGCACCTTGGGTTAGTCCTCTCCCACTTTGTCTTAAGCCTAGGTCAAGGGTGGAAAACCCAGAGGAGATTGTCAAAAATTTTGGTGTCAAGTCGGCCATTCGCCCTATACCAAAAGATGTATTTTACAAGAAAACCAACCAGCCATGATGTAATATCGAGAGCAATATACAATAATTTTGTCTTCTGTATTTTGTTTGTCACTTCATGTACTTTTTTTTTCTATTGCAAATATTGGCCAATAAATCTTTTTCTTTAACACGTTCACACCTCCTTGACCACCCAAACACCTGTTTGACATGGGACGCCTACCGGTGAATATATTGTGAAACGGATCCGTTTCCGGTGCGTACGGAGGCCGCAAAACTGCCCCATGCGCGCCGTGGTACACAGGGCATTTTTGTGGTCCGTTCTGCATCGTTGGTCATCATCGTGGCTTTTGGTCATCCCACGGCCTCTGTACGCACCCGAAACGGCTCTGTTTCACAAAATATTCATCGGTAGGCGTCCCACGTCAGCAGACAGGTGTTTGGGTGGTCAAGGAGGTGAAATTCAACTAGTTGATTAACTCAAATACTTCAACAATAGAAAGTACACAATTAACTATTAGAGTTACACCGAATGAGAGAAAATCGAGTCGTTTATATTATATCGAAAGATTACAAATATGATAAAGAAAGGTTACATGGGAAAACTAATTCTTATGGAGGAACCCTTCATTCCTCAAATTGAGTGCTAGAGTTAGATCTGTATTTTTTAATGTAACTCGCTTTGCATGCACCATACAAGATACACCATCTTGGAACAATTGCACCAAAATGTCCTCGACGACATCCTGCAAAGCCAAAAGAGCTGCACACTGGATACGTGTAACTAAATCTGAATATCCGTCCATTATTTCTCTTCCCATATGAGAAAAAGTTGCCTTTGGTATTATTGGCTCCGTGCTCTTTTGATATTTTCGGATCTCATGTAGAGCAACTGTTTAGGCTTCCATCGCCTTTTATTCTGCGTTGTTGGTGGTGGTGGAGGAGCCGCTTGTTTGGCCCATTGAGGAGGGTCATTTTTATACTTCTTCCTCCTCTCTTCTTGGGCTTGTTGCTCTTCAGGTATGAGCTTGTCCTTTTTCTTTTTCGCACATTGTTTTGCTCTCTAAGGAATTTTTTATGGCCTGGAGCTCCCAGCCTTTTCTTGTTGGGCAGCTTGAGCCCTGTCCTCTTCTGCTCTCTTCTCGGCCTCTGCTCGTGCTTGTAAATTAGCCAAGTGGGCTCTCTCAGCCTTGGCTCTCTACCATTCTTCCTGCTCTCTCTACCTTCTTTGTTCTTCATGCAATTTTTGTGCTTTCTATCTGCTGCCTCTTTCTTTTCTAACTCACTCATTCTCCTCCTCCTCTTGGCATCTCGTGCTATTGAAACAGGATCACCGGGTATTACTTTGATCACCCTTTGTGTGATTCACAGAGGGAATTTCTTTGGCGTAGTTGCGGTTGCTTGAGCTTTATGTGTTGCAGTTGCATGATCTCCAGTTGCTGTCGTTGCTTGATCTTCAGTTGCTGTTGCATAAGCTCCAGGTCATGTTTCCTGTGTTGGTCTGTTAAGACCTGCAAATGTTTCGAGGTCCGATAGAGGTATGAGATTCGCATGATGTAGTGGCTGGAGATCAGCAAAAATCTGTCGCATGGTGTTTTGATCCTCTGTAGTTGAAGGTTGAGAGAGTGGTTGGGTGTTAGGAGCTGGTTCTTGTGGTTGAGGCTGTGGACTTGAAGTGGTGGATTCTGTACAAGGTGTTGGTTGTGTATTTGCAGTGTTGTTAGTGGCAGTGGTGTCATCCTTGTGCGTGGTGGTGTGCTCTTGTGTATCGTCCATGTTGTGCAAGATATGAATGCGTGTACGTTTGGGCTTGAGAGGATCTTCTAAAATGTGCAAACAAAAAATGAACTTTGAGTTGTGAGTTTTGACTTATATAGTACTTAATCTTTTTTTTTTAAAAAAAAACTCAATAAAATCACTAAAAATTAAAAAAGACTCCAAAATAGATGAAACTTGAGCCATGGGAATAATAATTGTCGCCTTTACAAATCACTTTGCATGACAATGAATGTTTACAATAGAAATGGTTAGTGTCAAAAGGAAATTAAATTTCCACCCAACGCCTGCCATCACGCCGCCTTGTCTCCAACCAACGTTGGAATTGATCTTTTGCACTCGAAGCGTGATATGATTGTGATCGCCTCAAGCTAACCACATTTTCTATTCTACATTTTAAACTTCTTTGTTCTCTTGTCTTTTTTCTCTCTCCCCCTGCTAAAACTCTGTAGAACCAATTGAACATCTCATGAAGGGATTGATCTTTTTTCTTCCACCTCCATGTCATGTATTTTTAAAATACACTGCTTTTGCTTGATAGTGTAAGCGCTCCATCCCTTGACTGCTTCAAATGCCTAATGAACCATAAGTGTCGAGGAAAAAAGCACCAAAAGAATGTGCTGAAAAAAAACAAACTTTAGTTTCGCATACAGACATGTATTTTCATTGAAAATATCAAATGTTCAACACACCATGTAATGTGTTATGTGTTTCTCCCCCCAAGCATCCACCATTTGTGCTGTAAAACTATTAATGACAAACTTTAGGGTGGATATCTCATCATCAGTTAGCTTTGTCTTTTCGAGAAGACAAAAAATATCATCAGTAGACTACCACACACGAGCACGCTTAATTCCTAGGGTTGCTTCATTACCTTTGTAGGTGGTAATAACACACACCTTTTTCCACAACTGAAACTCATTGGGACTTTGGGAGTCTGAATAGTTTGAAAGCAAATGTCTAGCTTTACTACCACCCATACAAAGTTTATTAGGGAGATCTTGTGTATTTCCAGACTCCTTCTTATCTTTTGATAGCTCAACTGCACCCCCATGTAGACCAACGCTCGATAGAATAGATTCTGGTTCTCGTATACACTCTTTTCTTCTTTCTGTAGGCTCCATATTCCAAGCGTAATTAATATGGAGCATAAGCAACTTGTCAAGAATTTGTAGACGGGCATGAAGGGTGCACACATGCACATTTATCAGTGGTATTGAAAGAATAGGATCCCAATTTGGATCATCCATGTTTTGATTAGGAGGTACTTGCTGGTCACAACTGAGGATACCTTGAAACCATTGTTGTAGTGCTTTACCCACTGCTTGTGTAGTGGGTACACCTTTTGCAGAGTTGATTGTAACTTTGCCTCCCTTACCCTTACCACCTTTCAACCTGCTGGCCTTTGCACCCTTGCCATCAGTTCCCATTGAGACTTTACTGTGGCAGCAATGAATTCATGGAAAGAGGGTCATTGCACCTGTACATCGTTGCAGTGCAAAAAACTAATGAGATGGCCAAAGGTAAGAAAATTGCTACCATATAGCTAGATGTTGAGAATGATGTCTTGCAAAAAATCAAGCCTCATTGAAAAAACATGGTGCTCACAATTGATGTGAGTAGTCCAAAATATGAAGAGGAAGGTTTTGTTGACGAGGAAGCCATTGCAAAAACACCTCTAACAAAGACCAAACTGCAACAGTCCTTGATGGATTCATTTATGGATTTCAAAGTGGAGATTAACTGGAAAGTTGAGAGTACTATAGCATGGTTGTCATAAAATCTGTTATCTAACCAACCCAAATGATTTTCTCATATTAAATAGATCATTTAATGTGGGAAAATAAACGGGAACAAGGGTTAGAATATAGACATGTGCTGATGAATCTATCTCAACAAGGGGCCTATATTGTTAAAGGGGTCCAGCTGAGATATGATCTGTCAAAGAGCAAGGCTAGCTAATGGAGCTTAAAGACCTTAGGGTTAGCTTCATTAAAGACCTCCAATGGTTAGTGTTAAAAGTCCTTTGACCTTGGGCAAGCTAGGGCTGTGCTTGAGGTGGGAACCCGGCCCAAGATTGAGGTGCTTGTTGTGCTTGCTGACTAAGGTGTTTGCCGTGCTTGTCGTGCTTGCTGACTGAGGTGCTTAATGATTAAGGTGCTAAGGTGCTCCATGACTAAGGTACTTGAGGGGTTACGATGTTCAAAAGTCAAAGCATATCCCTACTCATGACGGGGTGAGCCCACTTTCTAGGAGCTAGAGAGAGAACACACACCCTCACACAAGGCAACCTTGGTACAAAGAAAGCAAATAGGACACTTGTCAAGCTCCTCTTCATGTTACCTTCATAGTGTGCCTAAAGCCTATTGGTTGGCATCCCAAGGGGTCCAATGATAATTTAGTTAATTTAATTAATTGTCTATGAACTTATCAAGTCCTCTCTCTCAAATAGGAAAGGGGGACACTTGTCCAAGGCTACCCTTATTGCTTGATATGGTGTAAGCATGTGATTGGCTAGGCTTGAGGAGGTCCAATCAGGTGCATGCTAGTGCTAGAAGACGGGGCGACCAAAGCAAGGAGGAGGTTAGTTTGGATTCTTACCATAGCGCGAGTGAGATTTCTCGAGCGAACTGAAACCCGAGAGAATATCCAAATGGAATCTATCTCTAATACTAGCAAATGATTCAAATTTGACCTATGAACTAGAAGAGTTATTAAGTGTGTCCATCGTGTAACTATATTTTCTTTTGTTGGAAAAAATGAAATTGGAAAGCCTTCATATAGACCCTTGCACCAATGTAGGGGCCTTGTGGGCAATGTGTTTAGGAAGCAGATGTAGACACGTAATGTAGAGAGGTAATTTATCCTAGAGTGACCCCTCAAACACCCGGTGCAGTACTTTGGTTACGCATGCATGCACTTTTAGTGATAATTGATTTTAAAAAAAAATTAGTGGTTGTTCACTATGAGCATTTAACAATACCAAGGGGTTGCTCCAACATTTAGCGAGACCAAAGAGCTCCTCTTATTGCAAGAAAGAAAAAAATAGAGCAATATGTGCTTGTGATCCAAAGAAATTCATGTTAAGGAGAATCTTAGGCAGATACTATCCTAAGACTAAATAGCAAAACACGACACTAGGGACAGTGCCGAGATGAGTTTTGTTCGGTGAGAGCAAGCATGACATACAAATCTTGAGATTTGCTATCACATGCCTTCAAGATGCAAGCGTATGTGATTGAAAAGCCCTTGCTTCATGCTTGACAAAAACAAGCTCCTCCAAGGTGGCCTTCACCAAGCACGGTAGCACCCACAAAAGTGCTGCCTCCCCTCTCTCACCCATTTTCGTAATTTCTATGAGAAGTTTTCTTTTCTTATATGTAAATTTGAAAGCTAAGAGCCAAGAAGCGCTCTCGATGATTCTCTTACAAGAATTACTCATAGTCAGCTTGTGTGTGAGTTTGAATCCCTCTAAGGAGCAAATGAAATAGCGCTAATGAACTTGGAAATGAATATGAATGCCTATAAATAAAACCAACATTTTATTAGTAAGCTGATTAAAATTCAAATAAAAGAAGAATAATAGGAGATGCTCTCTCTATCTATCTCTCTCTCTCTCTCTCTCTCTCACACACACACACACACACACACACTCACAGCCTACCTTTCCTACGACGTTAAAATTCTCTTCTTCTTATTTTCTCTCTCTCTCTCTCTCTCTCTCTCTCTCTCACACACACACACACACAACCTACCTCTCCTTTCTATTTTGTGAAGGTCCAATTGTCGACTCTCTCCCTCAGTCTCGTGCATGAGAAGGTGACATGCCGTCTCTCTCTCTCTCTCATGTATTGAGGGGTGCTTTGGTCAATACAGGCCTGGTTTGAAGTCGATCTCTCTCTCTCTCTCTCTCTCTCTCTCTCTCTCTCTCTCTCACACACACACACACACACACGTACAATGCGGGGTGTTCCGGAGCCTGTAGGTTCGAGAGCTCTCTCTCTCTCTCTCTCTCTCTCTCTCTCTTGCGTAGGCTAAGGATTGGGCTGTTGCGAGGTGCTGTAGAGTCTCTCTCTCTCTCTCTCTCTCTCTCTCTCTCTCTCTCTCAGAGGCACACACACACACACACACGTACAATGCGGGGTGCTGTAGAGTCTCTCTCTCTCTCTCTCTCTCTCTCTCTCTCTCTCTCCAATTGATCATATCTGTTCGTGTCACCAGCTTGTACGTACTGCCTCTAATTCCTTCACAAGAGCCAATATAGAGAACTGCCTACATGGCTAGCAGAACCCGCGAACGACAGAATCAACTACTGCGAGCTGCACAGAGGCTGAGGGAGGTAGAGGAAGAGGCAACGGGTGTCGCAAGCCGTGCGTCGTGCAGGTGTTGCAAACTGTATCTTTTGTGCAGCCTAGCTAGGGCAGGGGCACGCAGCCGAGTGCAAGTGTTTTTTTTTTTAGGCCTTGTGATTTTGTTGGCACTTCCTGCTTGCAGAAAGTGATATAGGCGTGGTGCCTATGAAATGTTGTACACAACGTTTAGGCTTTTTGAAGCTATTTTAAGATGCTACTTTGCAGCGTTTCTTTGGAGCATGTTTGTTGCATTGGAGCATGTTTGTTGCAGTAAAAATAGCGCGCACTTTAAAAAAGGCAACACCAACAAACTCGCTCTCAGTTTCAGGCAATTCTCTGTAAGCAATTCTCTCTCTCTCTCTCTCTCTCTCTCTCTCTCTCTCTCTCTCTGATCAAGCAGTGCCGCCGTCGTCAAGTTAGTGACGGCCTTGTTTTTAAAGCGCAACACTAAGGCCATGGTCACACGAGGCCTAGTTATCAGATGTTGATAACTATGCCAACTATGCCCAGACAAAGCATTAGATGAATAACTAAGCCTCTTGCATGGTCACAAGAGGCTTAGTTCTTCATTCATCCTTCCAACTATGCTTGAACTTCACAACTATGCCAAAATAGGCATAGTAATTCATTTAATGCTCCTTTTTGCGTGTGACCAAGAATGAGGCTTCGTTATTTGTTCAAATAACTGATAACTAAGCCTCGCGTGACCATTGCCTAAGAAAACCTTCTTTCGAAAATAGCTTATGGACGCACGCCAGCGTGCGCTCGTCCGGGCATCTGCAGCAAATACTGCAGCCGCTGTGAAACTCTACATCTAGTGAGACGTCATCAAGCTCTGCACGCCGCCGCGAGCTGGCCATGAAACGAGTGAGGGCTGTCAAGCTCTGCACTGCAACCCCGCCATCAGATACAAATTCTCGAGCAAAAAGACCAGGCCATTTCTTCCCTCGAAGGTCTTCAAGATGATTTCATTGTGGGCGGCAATTCGGCATGGCGGGTCGTCTTAGATATAATCGGACTCTCTGTCGATGTGGCAGGGAGGTCCGTCCATCGGCAAACGGCTCCTTTTAAAAAGGATTAAATCCCCCAATAGACCTCGGTGGCTATGCTAGTGGTTGAGCAGCAGCCTCTCACTGCGGGCGCCTTTAAACCTCGCTGGTGTTCAATCACCCTTTTGGATTGAGCATTTGGCCTTTTGTGCAAACCAAGGCGCTTGGGAAAAAAACTAAGTGTTGAAACTTGACCTGCTGAACCGGCCCAGCAAGTCAACACGCATGCCACTTGGACGACTCTCAAAGGTGCCACATCCTTGAGAGTCCGATATTTAGAGAGAGCCCGACATGGCATAGGAGAAGCCAATATAGTCAGTGATACAACTCCCACTTAACCATGTATAAGTAGGCGGCATAGAGGAGAATCGAGGCCATTGCCCGTGCGACAAAACTTCTTTTCCATTCAACGACAACATTGCTCCATACATACAATCTATATTGGGTTTAAGGTCTCGAGTTAGGAGTTTTGTGGCATCTACAACAACTATCTGCATCATAAAACCATACATGGCATCAGAATCCCATGACAAGGTTGTTGCCTCTCTTACCCACTCGTCATGAAACCACCTACTGCGCTGCAATCATGATGTTTCTTCCCGCATGGTTTTAGGCCATCTCTCTCTCTCTCTCTCTCTCTCTCTCTCTCTCTCTCTCTCTCTCTCTCTCTCTCTCTCTCTCTCTCTCTCTCTTTGGTAATAAAAAATTGCTAGCATACAATATAAACAAGAATAAGGTCAGTCAAGTGCACAAATTACCTCAAAAGCTTGATGAGCCTCCGAACGCTCCTCTTTATTGGGAGATCTTCGCTCTCTCTCTCTCTCTCTCTCTCTCTCTCTCTCTCTCTCTCTCTCTCTCTCTCTCTCTCTCTCTCTCTCTCTCTCCACGCCGATGTGCACTGCTAGAGAGAATTCTATTCTCTAGATCTCTTTCTCGTGGGACATAGTGCTCAACATTTTCATCTTCTTGTACTTCTTGAGCTAATGTGAGATCGTCCTCCTAGCTTAAAATGAAATTGACTCCTGTTCACCCTCGCATCCTTTTTTTGAATGTGATCTTTCTACACTTATAATGGATGGACTACCAACATAACTAGCATGGGGAACAATCACCAGAAGACAAGTTCCAAACATGTTTAAGGTGTTGCGGGCACTGAATTTTTTGTGCTACCTTGAGAAGAGTTTTTAGCTCGCCGCACATAGACCTTTTCTTCTTTCCCCTATCATAGCCACACTCTAGCAATTTCTCCTACTGAGACGTTGAGAAAGATCAACCCTAACCCACTGTCCAATGTTGCACTTGTGACCAACATTGTTTCAAGGATTGGAGCCTCTGTTTGTGTGTGTGTGTGTGTGTGTGTGTGTGTGTGTGTGTGTGTGTGTGTGTGTGTGTGTGTGTGTGTGTGTGTGTGTGTGTGTGTGTGTGTGTGAGAGAGAGAGAGAGAGAGAGAGAGAGAGAGAGAGATAGAAAGAGAGAGAGCCATAAAAAACACAAATAAAAGTGTAGATATAATGCATAAATTCTAGCAAAGCTTCATACACAATGTATTGACACCATTGAAGAAATAACGTCATATTACGATATTTGAACGATTTAGAAACACATACTTTCACCCTCTCGATATAGTGCTCACAAGTAGTAAAAATACTCAGTGTTTTGTGATTTCCTATGTATTATTTTCTCCAATTTGGTCGGTTTTTGGGATCTCTCATGAAAACTCGCTCGGGATTTGGGATTCCTCGCTAGCTTGGGGGGTATACTCTCCCACACTCTCTCTCTCTCTCTCTCTCTCTCTCTCATTGTGTGAGTTGCAAAGTGCAAGAGCTCCATCTCCTTCTCCAAGCTAATAGAGAAGTTGAGAGCCTACCCTAACACTCTTGGCTATGGAATGAAAATCCAATCAAGAGCCATGCTTCAATGCTTAAGCTTGCCATCTTCTCCATCTTCATTACTATGCTATTATGTATGCTAAGCAAGAAGAGTGATGATAAGTAAGGAACTATTTCTTTCTCCTATGAATGTTTCTTCTTCCTCTTCCCTACCCTCATTCCCCGCTAGCTCTCTCCACCTTTGAAGGTGTTTGAGGCCTTGGGACTGAGGATGGGGATGGTTAATGATTTTTACAAAGTCTATGTTATGCTCGTGATGCATGAAGCTTTCCATCTTCATTGCATCACCTAGGTCACAAGGAACACAAAGATTGTATTGTACCAAGTCTCTCTTGACGGGAGAATCTATAATGCAAAAGCCTATTGGAGGGGGGATCGTCTCTACATAAATCTGGTCCTCAACTGTTGTCAAGTTCTTTAAACTCTCTCTCTTGCAAAAGTATTGTTTATGCCAAGTTAATTAAGTACTATGGCTAAGTTGCTACCGCTAATTAAGTTCACCATCTATGCTCCCAAAGTAGTCTCATAAAAATGCTCACTCTAATTCTCCATATTCCACTATTCTCAAAGTTCATAGGACATTTCTATTACATTGGTATCAGAGCCATTGGTTTGTCTTTTCTTGCTTAAGAAGAGAGGTCCTTAAGTTGTCCATGAAAGGCTGGGCTTGTTTATTGCAATAGGGTTAGTGGGATAGGGATCTATTATCAGGACTCAGTTTGAGGTACACCGTTGGTAATTATAGTCTTAATAATGGAGCCTCTTGGGGCTTGCCTTAACCATTATTGAGCTATGAGCAAGCTCAACAGGAACCATAATCAATTGAGCAATGTTAGGCCCTCTTAACTAGTCTTCGCAATCAACAGTTTCTATACCACAGGTGTGGCTGCTTGAGAACTCATTTTCAAAGGTAAAGAAGAGTAGAGACTAAGGTTTTTGAGGGTAACAAAGAACAAAGTAATTCTATACATAAGTATAATTAGCATGGATGACAATAAGCAAGAGAGTAGAATGAACATTGATAAATTTGATTTTTGACATGAAGGTGCTAATGATGATGCCCCCATGTTTGTTAATTACCTTGTTACTAGGTTGCAACAAGCTATGTGCAACCCTGCTTTGCAAGCCGAAGTTACTCAACAACTTTGTCCTTATGGGATTTCCCTTTCTCCCCAAGAGGAGAGAGAGATTAGGAGGCCTCTTGATGAGACCCCCAAAATAAGACTCTCTCCCATAAGAGAGGAGGAATCCAAGGAACGAGAAAGAAGCAAATCTCTAAGTTCCTCTGAAGATGTGGCTCCACAAAGACGACGGTCTAGACGATCGCCAACTCCTCCCAAGAGGAAATGGTCAACCCACATTCCTTCTCTACGTCACTCCAAAAGGAAAGAGAGGAAACAAAGGGAAAAAAGGGTAAGAAAGAGGTCACCCTCTTCTCCTTCTTCTTCACCTTCCTTCTCTTTCAATAAAAACTATAGCTATTCTCCTAGAGAATACAAGAGGGGAGGACATCGCAAAATCTTACCCTCTTACCCTGCATGGCAAAGGTCCCAAAAGCTCAAGAAGTTCAAATAGGGAGAAAGAGTATCTCTTTTCTCACCTATGATGGCACCTTTGGTGCTATCGAGACAAAGTATTGGCCTTCATCCTACAATTTGATGTGGCCTTTGGAGACAAGGGCTTCACGGAGTCCTCCAAGCTACACCATGTAACTATGCACTTCCAAAAATTTGCTCATCAATGGTGGGCTAGCCTTCGTGGAAATGGCGAAGCCCCAAAGACATAGAAAACTCTATGAGTTTCCATCATGAAGAAATTCCTTGCAAGCAATGCAAAGGACAAAGTGCTTACCGAATGGCGGATTTTGAAGCTTCTCTCCCATGATGAGTCTATCCACAAATATGTGGATAAGTTTTGGTATTTACATCTCAAGGTTACTGCCTTTCAGAAAATAAACTCCGCCAAGCAAAAGCAACAATTCTATGTGGGATTACATGAAGAGATGGCCCAGTACGTCAACTCCCAACAACCTAGTTCTATCATCGAAGTAATCCACCACACTATGGTTGCTTCACGCATCAATTTCCAACAAGGGGCTAGAAGGAATGTAAAGACCATAGAAAGAAAAGACAAAAGTGATGCAAAGAGGAAAACCAATGCCAAAAAGTCTTCCCAAGGCAATTCCAACAACAACAATCGGTCCAAGGAGAAGGGAGCTTACAAAGGTAAAATTAAACTCTCTCCTAAATATCTTGAAGCTTTTCTCAAGGACCATAAATGTTTTAAGTGTGGGGAGCAAGGACATGGCTATCATTCTTTTCCCAAAAGAAATTCCCACAATGAGACCAAAGAGCTTCCACTATCAAAGCTCTAAAAGAGGATGCTCATTGAAAAGGATCACCTCTCTCCTACTCTTGGTGAAAGGTAAGGGAGCATGATGCCTTCATCTTGTTCAACCCTGGCTCTACTCACAACTTCATATCAATGGAGTGGGCCACCAAGTTGGGCATTCAAGCTTTCAAGATGGGAGATACTATAACTAACAGCTTTCAAGGTGTTACTCCCTTGACTGGGAAGTTGAGGCTTCATGTCCAAAGCTACATAGATAAAGAATACTTTTTGATCCCTCCTCTCCAACATGAGGATGCTATCCTAGGGACACCATGGATCAACCACATGGCTGCCAACATGAAGTTCCCTGAAAGGAGAATCTACTTCACTTAAAGGAAAAAGAGCATGTATATAGATGCTAGTGAGTCTTGTCGTACTATACCACTTGTAAATCCTCCCACTTTTGATAAATCAATGAAAAGCTCAGTTTTTGCATACATGATTTTTGTCAAAGAGTTCGTAAAAGGTCCTAATGTTTCATCCAATGTAGATGGTAGGAATCAAGAAGAGTTAGACTTGTCTAATTTTTTAAAAGGATTCCAAGATGTGATCATCGATGATATCCCTATGGACTTACCTCCAAAACAAGGGGATGATGACCATCAAATTGAGCTCCTACCAGGAATTTCACTGCCTAACAAACCTCCTTATCAAATTTTCCAAGCTCAACAAGAGGAGATCATGAGGTAAGTACAAGAATTGGTAGACAAAGGATAGTGAATCTTAGCTCCTCTCCCTTTTGTTCTCCAGTCCTTTTGGTGTAAAATAAAGATGGTACATACCACATGTGTGTGGACTATCAAGTATCAAACCATATCACTATCAAAAACAAATTCCCATACCTCGGGTAGAAGATCTATTTGATAAGCTACAAGTCTCTACCTACATCAATAGGATTTACCTTAAAAGTGGCTATCATCAAATAAGGATAGTGAATGAAGATATCCTAAAGACCATGTTTCATACAACGTTTGGTCTTTATGAATATCTAGTCATGCCTTTTGGATTGACTAATGCACCAGCCACATTCAATTTTTTCATGGAGAAAATATTTAGATTTTACCACAAATTCATTGGCTCTTTGATGATATCATCATGGACTCCAAGTCCTTGGAGGAACGCAAGCAACATCTCCAAGTGATTTTTCAAAAATTGAGGGAAAACAATCTCTTTATTATCAATCAGAAGAAAAGTGAATTTTTTCTTCAAGAGATTCAATACTTAGGTCATAATATCTCTCAAGATGGTATCCGTATGGATCCATCAAAGTTGGAGCTAATAAAAGCATGGCCTAACCCAAGGAATCTACATGAGCTAAGAATCTTTATTGGTATTTGTGCATACTATAGATGCTTCATAGGAAAACTCTCCAATAACAGGGCCATTACATGACTTAACAAAGAATAATGTTCAGCACTCGTGGACTCCTAAGGAGAAAAATTCTTTTGACAAGCTCAAAGATAAGCTTACCTCCCAACCAGTACTTATGCTTTCGGATCTCTCAAAGCAATTTGAGGTCCAATGTGATACTTGTGGTGATTGCCTTGGAGCAGTCTTGCTTCAAGAAGGGCATGCCATAGCATATGCAAGCTGAAGTCTCAATGCCAATGAGCGAGTCTTAGGCATATAATAAAAAGAGCTTTTAGTTGTTCTACATGCCCTAGACACATGGAAGCACTATCTATTGGGGGCTCCATTTATTTTACGAGTAGACCACCAAAGTCTCAAGTACTTCATGATGCAAACCAAGCTTTTTGACAAACAAATGAGGTGGACAAATTTTCTTTTGCAATTTTATTTTCATAATTTTCACATTATTGGTAAGCACAAACAAGTGGTCGATGCACTTTCACGAGCGATGACCAAAATTTAATGTGGTGTCTATAGCAACTCACAATGATCTATCTTCTATGATAGATGAGTATGTTGCTGACCCTGACTTTAAACACATAATGTTAGCCCTTGCTTTGGGGAAGAAAGAGGAACCATTCACCTTGCAGGAGGATGGTTATCTTATCCATGGAAATAGGCTATGTGCTACCCACTCCCTTCGTGAGAAATTTATGTATGAATCCCATGCTCCTCCCTATGCAGGGCATAGAGGCATTCAACCTACTCTTCAAAGAGTAGAGACATACTTCTATTGGCCTACCATGAAAGTAGACATACGAGAGTATGTTTCAAAATGTATGGTATGCCAAAAGACCAAGTATGATAGAGGGAAGCAACTTGGATTACTCCAACCGTTGCCAATCCCTAATTCACCATGGGAGAGTATATCTATGGATTTTATCTTTGGATTGCCCAAGTCTATCCATTAGAATACTGGAATATGGACAAGGTTTAGCAAGCAAGCACACTTTATTCTTGTCAAAAAGAATATTAAGGCACACCAAATGGCAACTCTCTTCATATCTTGGATTTTCAAGCACCATGGATTACCAACATCCATCATGTTAGATAGAGATCCTAGAATGAATAGTAATTTTTGGAAAGGTCTATTTGAAAATCTAGGTACAAGCTTGAATTTCTCTTCAGCCTATCACCCACAAACGATGGCCAAAGTGAGATAGCCAATCTTACGATACTTGATCTACTAAAGACTTATTCTACAAAAGTAGATCAACGCTCACAATGAGAAAAGTACTTACCCCTTGTAGAGTATGCATATAATAATATTGTCCATACTTCCAAGGGAAAAGCATCTTTTGAAATCATCATAGGGAAGAACTAAAAGTCCCTTGCTACTTAAAGTACATGGGAAGATCTTCGCTCTCGATGAGTGTAGCCATGATCTACAAGAATCTTTCCAAAAGATTAAGGAGGCTATATCCATCTCTTAACAAAGGAAAAAAGTTGCTGCTGACAAGCACAGAAGGGCCTTAACATTCAAAGAAAATGATTGGGTCTTACTTAAATTTCCCAAGGCTTGATTGAGGCAAACGACAGTCAAAAATCCTACGGGTCATAAAAATTATTATGCTAAACTAGCAAAAAGATACCATGGTCCTTGAAGCCAATCAATGAGATGGATTATCAACTCAAGCTACCCAACCATTGGCTCATACACAATGCTTTTCATGTGAGCCTCCTTAAGCCCTACAAAGGAGAGCCACCAAGTGAATAAATTATTGAAGACCCTCTCAAAATTGAAGACCAAGAAGAGGTGCTACAATCCAAAGCTATCCTTCGTCATGAAGACAAGGTACTACGACATGGTAAGATTATCCAACGATATCTTATTAATCTCAAAAATTATCATTTTGAAGATGCTAGATGGATGCAAGCCAATACAGCTTAAGGATAGTATGAACCTTGTCAATGCTTACAATGCTACATTAGAGTAAGAAAATGTACATGTTTCTTTTTAATGATCAATGTTTTTTGTCTTATAAGATTAATTCTCTTTTTATTGTGCACAAATTTAAGTAGTATGCATGCTTAGAATCATGTTTGTGATGACGACATCACTCAAACACCAAGTAGAAATTTTCACTTTAATTTGGGAGTATGAAATGGACTAAAGAGCAGACATGCTTGCGGACCTCAAACGGACCCCGAACAGGCCAAAAACTGACCTCGCAGTGCATAGTTGTCACTTTTTTGCATCATTCGCACACCTGGCACTCAGCTTTTTTCCAATAATGCATCTTGCCACCACGTGAAGTGGCCCCAAAAAGTGTTCCTAATGATGACCTTTCTGCATAACTCTCACCAGAAAACACCCACGTTGTGTCCGTCCTCATCTGCGTGCAAATATTGACCTCGTTCGCCCTCCTGACGCCACTAGATGCCATCTGACGCACCTGCTGACCTCACGTCGTCGGCCCGCGGATAGCTTCCTCGAGAAGTTTTACGCGCTACCAACTCCTCATTATTGTATAAAAAACACACTGGTACTGGTAATAGTGAAAATTGCTGCACTATGTACATGCTGTCCTACCTGTACACATGTGGGCCCCACATAACCACCTGGCTAAGGAAAATGGGCAATCCTTTATTTGATGCACCATGCATGTATATGTACATATGTGCAATCCCTTGCTCCAAAAAACTCCTGACATAATTTGCCCATCCCCTAGCCTGCTAGATCATTCATGATCAGCAGCAGCAAAGAGAGATATGAGACTCGCCGCATCACAGGTCTCCTCATCCCTCACAGACATCACTTGCTCTTCAGAAAACTCATCTTGCTCCACCATCATCAACCTATCATGATACAACTTAAGACGCAATCCATTTACCCTTGACGTATGTAAAATCCCATCCAGGTTAGCCAACTGATATGTACCATTCGGGAAACACTCCACTACCTTGAAAGGGCCTTCCCACTTAATTTGAAACTTCTTTTGGAAGGTGTTGTCCAGTTTGCTGTTGTAGCGCAAAACCAAGTCATGCTTCTTGATACCCTTACTTTTGACCTTTTCATTTATCTTTGCCAAAGCCTTATCCTGCATCTGCCCATAATGCTCCAATGCGCTCATCCTATCCAATTGGACCTCTTGTAACTGCAAGAGCCTCTCTTTGAATGCATCACTAGGCGGCCCAAGCAACTTCTCTAACATCTTGACCGCAGGCAACTCTACCTCCACAGGCAATAGTGCTTCCTTTCCATACACCAAATGAAATGGAGTAAACCATGTACCTGTCTTCACCGAAGTACGGTAAGCCCATAATGCACTAGGCAATTCCAAATCCCAATTCTTTCCTTGGTGCTCTGTCACTTTAGAAAGAATTTGTACCAACTCAACATTGAATCTTTCATTTAAGCCATTACACTGCGGGTAATAAGGAGTGGTATGCTGGTGCCTAATCCTCATCTTTGTGCATAAGAAGTCTAGCAGTTTAGCTCTAAATCCTGGCCCCTTATCTGAAAGTAGCTCTAATGGCACCCCAAACTTGCAACATATTTCATCATACACAAATTTTGCCACATCCTTTGCAGTGATTTGTTTTACTGCTATAGCCTCTGCCCATCTAGAGCGATAGTCCACTGCTGTCAAGATATAGCTTTTGCCCCTGCTTGTGATAGGTAACGGGCCTATTGCATCAATCTCCCACTTTTCAAACACATCAAACGCCATAATGGTTTTTCGTAGCTCTGGCTTCAACACTCTCTTCCCAAATGCTTGACACCTATTGCAAGACCTACACCAATGGTGAACATCCTTGTGCAAACTAGGCCGTACATACCCCTCTTGCAAAATCTTATGCAAGGTGATCTTTAGAGCAAAATGGCCACCACATGCGCCTTCATGATTCTCTTCCAACACTCTGTAAAGCTCCTCCCACCAAGGTACACGTCTCAACACGAGATCAGCCCCTTTCATGTATAAGACATCACCAATCAATTTGTACCTGTATGCTCTACGCACAAAGCCATACTTCTTAGACTTCTGAATCTCCTTTGGAATGATTCCTGTTAGCAAAAATTCCTCTTCTTGAGCCAAAGTTTCCCGGCCATGATAAAGAGGTAAAGTGGTCCTCAACACAAATAGCTCCCCAATCATGCCTTGAGCTGCTTCATGTGCCTCTCCATTTAGAGCACGTTCAATGTGTCTGATGCTCCATGCTTCGAACTTTTTTAACAGGCCTTTAATTCTGAAGCACATTTCCTTCAATGAGGTGTTCTTGCTCTTCCACACACCCAGCACTTGCTTCACCACTAACAAGGCATCACCTTTTATGCTCAACCTTCGAACCCCATGCTTCAAACAAATGTGTAATCCGGCTTCCAATGTAGCATATTCAGCCTCATTGTTACTATGCGCATCCAATTTGAACCCTCTCTTGCATACTAGCTTCCCCTCTGGATCATAAAGTGCTATACCCCCTGAAGCTGCATCATGGCTCTTTCTGTATGAACCATCAAAGAACAACACATGTGCATTGCTGATCTGTGGCACTTCTTCAACTACCTTTCTCACCACCTCTTCCTTAACAATAAGGGGATTCTCCTTGTAGGTCAACAAATCAGCTAGGGTAGCCCTTGTACTATCTTCCACTAGAAAAGAGAACTCAAACTCTTGCAGCTCAATTACCCATTTCTTCACCACATTTGACATGTTAGTACCATTAATTAACTGTGGCAAAAAGGCATAACTCGTCAAGAAAACAAAAGGCCGTGGTAGCAAGTAATGACGAAATCGTCGACAAGCAAATATTACACTGGCCATCACTAGCTCTACTTCCGATAACTTTCTCTCCGCTACCAACTTCACTCGGCTTGCACAATACACTGGCCTCATATAATGGCTGCCCTTCCCCTTTTGCAATAGCATGGCTCCAATGGCATCATCCCCTACTGATGGATTTACATAAAAAACTTTCTCCCAATCAGGAGCCTGCATGGCTGACAACCCCCCTAACACCTCTTTCACCTCTTGAAACACTTCTTCACACTTGTCATCCCATTGCAATGGATCATGCTTTGCCACTTGCTGTAATGGATAAAGAAGCTGCGAAGACAATGGAATAAACCATGCCATGTACTTCACTTTGTGTATAAAGGTTGCCAATTGCTTCGTACTCATAGGTGATGGAAGAAGAATAATAGACTTCACCTTGTCTGGATCAGCCTCAATGCCATTTTCTGACACCATGTGGCCCAATAACTTCACCCTTGGCTGTGCTAGATGACATTTCTTTGGATTTAGTTGTCCTCCACATTCATCATATCGAGCCAATACCATCTGCAGCTTCTCATGGTGATCAGCCCTACTGCTATAGACACAGAAGTCATCCATAAAAGCTTTAACACAACTACCAATGAATGGTTCCAACACCCAATTTGCTCTCTCTTGATAGAAGGAAGGTCCATTTGACAACCCAAATGGCAATACTGTGTAGCAATAGCAGCCCCATGGCGTAATAAAAGTTGTTTTTGTGCGGTCTTTAAGAGCAATCTTCAATTGAAAATAGCCTGAAAAACCATCACACACACTGTACCTCTCATAACCTGCCACTGAATCCAAGATCTGATCGATGAATGGAAGAGGATATGGGTTCTTCTTAGTGGCTGCGTTTAAGGGTTTAAAATCCACACAAATTCTCCACTTCCCATCCTTCTTTGGACTGACTACAACTGGACTCACCCATTCTGTGGTCTCCACTGGAACTATGAACCCTGCCTTCAATAACTTGTCCACCTCTACCCGCAAGGCTTCCATTTGCTCTTGACCCATCCTTCTTAGCCTTTGCCGCACTGGCTTAGCACCTTCTTTCAGCTCTATATGCATCTCTTCACCCTCTGATCTCTTCATATGAAGTAATGAACAAATCAGGAAAACTAGCCAGCATATGCAAATATATATCCTTCTCCATAGCTGAGAGGTCTCCACTAATCATTTGCGTCATTAATTCGTGCTTCTTTGACAACTCAACTTTGGTTTGCATCAGCCCTTCAATCACTTCATAAGGCCCTTCACTTTCATCTTCAACTTCCTTTGCAAATGCGACTAAACCACACTCCTGGATTTCTTTATCCATCAAAAGAAATGCAACATCAGCATCCTCATCACTACTGGTAGTGCTATCACTGTCCTCATCTGTCACCGTGGAAGAGTCTTCATCACTAGACTCATCCTCATCTTCATAAAGCTCCTCTAATCGTTTCCTTGTGTCCATATTATAAAGCTTCTTGGTACCTGTCTTTCCATAGAGGCTAATCGTACCATGTCGCCAATCTTGAACGGCTCCCACTGCACGTAACCATGGTCTGCCCAGTATAATAGGATATGCTCCCAACCCTGCTGGCATCACATGAAAATCAACCACTGCCTTTGCATCATATGCCTCCACTTCTAAGCTCTTTACAACACCCAAGCATTTTACTTTTTGATGGTTTGCCAATCTGATCCGAAAACCTGACACCCCGGCCACTGTGAGACCCATCTTCTCAATGCATGAGTGTGTTATGACGCATATTTGGGCTCCGCCATCCACATAACCTTGTCCCAGATTTTTCCTTTTATACCACACATCTACTATTGGACAAATGTCTGGTAGCTCATCCATTGCCAACACCTTTACTGAACCTCTCTCTGGCTCTTTCTCCATTGGGTTAACCATCCTCTTCCACTGTCGCTTTAGCTTAGGCACCATCTCTATAAGCTGCCCAAAAGTAACATCAGCCTTCCTGCTCGTCAGATCCTCCTTCAAGTCATAGCTTAATTGCCCATCCCCTAGTGGAAAATCTGAAACATGAAACTTTCGACGAGCTCTCCTTTTCCTCTTGGCCTTGACATCCTCGCCTTCATGGCTCTTTCCTTTCTTCTTACTAGGACCTGGGGCACTTCTTCCTTCCTTTTCCTCTGTGGTCCTCTTCCCAATAGGCATCACTAATGTATCCTCTAACTTTGATGCCTTCTCCAAGGTGACTACACTTAGCACTTTTGTCTTTCCCTTTTCCTCCTGGGTCAGTCCACTGGTTCCTTCGTCTCCCTTAATTTCGATGCCATAATCATTTGACCTAGTTAGCACCTGTCTTGGCAATGGATACATGTCTCCCCCCATCCTTGGTGGCTTATCACATTGCGGGCTGATGTGACCCAACTCTCCACAATTATAACATGTGGGCGTCTGCCTCCAAAACCTACCATTGCTTTGTCCAACACCATTCCTAGGCCTTTCTTCACCTCCTGGCTGATTTGCAAACCGCCCTCGACCTCGATTATTTCCCACTTGACCTAGCATGTTTAGGCTGAGATTCTTCATCAAATCAACCACTTGCCTCATGTCTTGCCTTAGGCCATCATCTTGCACTGCTGTAGTGACCACTGTTGGCATAACCTGAGTAGTAACAGGAACCACTGGTTCATGATGAACCCCTGACATACGACCTTGTAAAGAGTCCATAGGCTGAAATTCAGACCTCATGGGCAAAGACTCCACCCCTAACTGGCTCATTTTCCTCAGCTTCCACTCTTTGTTCCTTGCTACCTCTAGTGCATCTTCATATGTCCTAGGCTTCTTTAGCTCCACTCTCCAACGTATATTCTCCCAAAGACCAGCCAAGAACCTGTCCTTCTTCATCATGTCAAGCGGGGGTACCTGTGGTGCTAAAGCCTTGCACATTCGCTCCCATGCCAATGAAAACTTACGTATGTACGCATCTACTGGCTCACCTTCCTTTTGCACCAAAGCCTGTACTTCTTGCCACACCTTGTCAGGATCTTCTATCTTCACAAACTCCACTTCCAACCCATGTCGTAGATTGTCCCAACTCAACCTTACAGGTGGATCAGCCACATGCAACTCCTCTTCAAATGCTTTAGACCAAACTCGTGCATCACTCTTCAAACAAATTTGGAGAAGGCGTAACATTTGCGTAGGGTCATGAATCTGGTTGCTAATGCAGGCAACCTCCATCTTTTCCAAAAATTCTTCCACATCTTCATCACTTCTTCCATGAAACTCCGGATAAGAGAAAGCCATGGCTACCCAAATTATGATGCTTTGAGAACCCCTTTGAACACACGTGCAAGAACCCAAAACTTTTCACTACCCAATCCCCAGAAACTTCAATGGAGCTCAACTTTAGATAAGGACAAACACATGCACATCAAATGAGTTTTCATAGTTGATCATCGGAATGACAACAGGCAAAGGACATTCCAGGATCTCTCTCAATCTTCTTGGCCCAAACATAAAGACTATGCGCTGTTGGAAAAAGATCTTCCTGGACACATGAACATTAATCTGAATTCTTTGAGTTAAATGAAAAGGAGTGAACTGAGGGCCATTTTGATCATCCATTAAAGCCAACCATGAAGCTCCCAAGAAGGCACACCTGACTCAACCTCTGATTTTGCCAAAATTTCAGCAGCATAACAGCATAAATGGCTCAAAATACCAAAAAACCAGCCATCATAACTTGGGAAAATTTCGACAGAGTTTCCCCAGAAGTAGAGCAGTAGGAACCCAAAATATAGACTGTCTATGTATGCATAAACTGTCAACAATAGAACCCGAGCATCAAGTAGGACTCACTAGTACATAGCCTATGGCGAGGTCACAAAAAGGGTGCTCCAGCTACCTGTATCACCGAAAGGATCTCCACATCTGAGAATCCCCCAGCTCAATAAAAACCTCACGCTATCGACCCTCACACGAAGGCTAATGCAAATCGCATATAGTCAAGTCTGAGAAATGACTATCTTCCAGACCAAGTCTCAGAAATGGCTGGGACTGCCAAATACAACCAAGTATGGCTCCACAAATGCGTACAATGGCAGTTTCCACAAGTAACGTACAATCCAGCAGACAATGCGCTCAAATAGGCGCCAAGTGATGCATACCCACAACAACTGCAAGTGACATCACTGCTAGTATATCACTGTACTCCAGCTACCTGTACCTGTGTGAATCACCTGTACCTGTACTTGTACCTGTACCTATAACCTGTAACTTGTAACCTGTAATCTGCCACCTGTAATCTGCAACCTGCAACTGTAATCCCGAAGCTCGAAGCTCGAAGCTCGAAGCAGAAGGTACTCGAAGAAGATCCTCCGTGGGGGCGCCAAAAGAATGTGAGCGGGATGAAAACACACACAACGCCTCTATAACGACCCGACACACACTCTTGCGAAGATACACACACACGCTATGGGGCACCACTCGGCTTACACAACACACCTGGCCGAGACAGGGAACACACCTCTGGAGTGAGAGGAGAGAGACTATCCACTTGCCCACTCCACACAGACACACACACACACACACACACACACCCAAAAAACTCAGCTCAAAAGAGGAGAATTTTTGATGTTTAGATACAATTGAGCTTGGGCCAACACCAATGGGGCAAATAGCTCACACAATATGGGTAAAATAAGCCAGATACAATCACAAACTAGAGCAAAAACTTCGCTCATAGGAGAAACTTACACAGAAAAATAGCAGAAAAAGAGTGAGGAATTTGGCAAAATGGACAGCGCCATCGCGGCCGGAACGGCCCAAAAGCCCAGTCTACAATGTCAAAGTGCTCAAATCAGACCTCGGATGAGCAGTTTACGGCCAAAACAGGCTCCAAAAACCCAAAAAACACACCTGCGACTGTTCCTCCTCTCTTCTCCACGTTTTTTCTGGTCTTCTCTCTTGTTTTTTCAGTTGCCACACTTAGCTTTATTACTTGGGCACCCTTGGCCTTTTAGATGACCTCAAACGGACCCCGAACAAGCCAAAAACTGACCTCGCAGTGCATAGTTGTCACCTTTTTGCATCATTCGCACACCTGGCACTCAGCTTTTTTCCAATAATGCATCTCGCCACCACGTGAAGTGGCCCCAAAAAGTGGTCCTAATGATGACCTTTCTGCATAACTCTCACCAGAAAACACCCACGTTGTGTCCGTCCTCATCTGCGTGCAAATATTGACCTCGTTCGCCCTCCTGACGCCACTAGATGCCATCTGACGCACCTGCTGACCTCACGTCGTCGGCCCGCGGATAGCTTCCTCGAGAAGTTTTACGCGCTACCAACTCCTCATTATTGTATAAAAAACACACTGGTACTGGTAATAGTGAAAATCGCTGCACTATGTACATGCTGTCCTACCTGTACACATGTGGGCCCCACATAACCACCTGGCTAAGGAAAATGGGCAATCCTTTATTTGATGCACCATGCATGTATATGTACATATGCGCAATCCCTTGCTGGAAAAAAACTCCTGACAACGTGAGAATACTGATGAAGGACCATCAAAAAGAGCTTCCAGAAGAGGGGGAAGAAGCGACTCAATGCCTTACCAAACACCCTCAACACAAGGAGCGTCTCCACCTGAAGTACTCATGGAGGAGTCTACAACAGGAAAGAAGAAAGAGCCAACAAAAGGTAAGACAACAGGCCCAACTTATAAACTACAATCTGATATTGAGGTTGCTACAGATTTAAAGAAAGTCTTGGAGGAAAGGATTTTGAATAGCAAGATTGAGTTTACTCTGGGAGAAGTTCTTGGCATTGCAAAGCGTGAATTCCATGAGGAGATCATTGACATCATCAAGAGGAAGAGGCAAACCCTTGCTGAAGTTTCTCGTCCATAGGTTGAAGGGGAAACCTCGAAGACATAAGGGATGCAGCTGCAAAATAAGGAGGATGATGGAGATGTGGTAGGATGCTACCAATCTAGTGGGAGAGTGAAGCAAGTGCATTTCTCAAATGATGATGAAGAAGTTGAAGATATTCCTATGAGTTACTATTCACGAAGTCATTGGGCAAGGGCTACTACAAAAACTTTGGTCAAGGTAGGTGATCTTGAAGAGCCATTTGTTGCCTTGATTGACCATGGTTCAGAAATAAACATAATGTCAAAGAGTCTCTACAACAAGTGCAAATGGCCGATAGACACAGATCATGGTTGGATGGTGAAAGTGGTAAACAATTCATCCGGTGAATTGTATGCAGCATGTCCAGGTGTGAAGGTGACAATAGGTGATGTAAGATTTACGAAAACTTCTTTGTACAGGATACATCTTCATATCATCTCATCCTTGGATAACCCTACATTGTGGGAGTTCGAATGGAAAAAAAGGTAATGGATGATGGTTCAGCATATGCTAGGATACGTAGCAAAGATGGTAAACGAGCTGTCCAATTTCTCACAGTTTGTGTAAACCATGAAAGAAACCGTGACAATCTCAGAGAACATCCTCTACCAAAGGTGAGCAAAGAGTTTCATGATCATACAGAAATGATGGGTTTTGGCCAAGTACCATTGTAAAGCGGGATTGCAGTGGTACAGAAAGAAAAAGGGTCTCGCCTGATCCAAAAATAGGTGAAACTTTCTCAACGAGCTCCTTGGTAACAAGGAATGGATTAGTATGTTTTAAAAAACTTGAAGATTTGAAGAGATGTGAGAGGCAATATGTGCATAATGTACAAATAGGCATGATAAAGAGTGGGTTGCTAGAGCCTACTGAAAATGTTTTGGGTTTGTGTGAACAAGTTTCTTTTGTAGATACTATGGGTGAGCTTGATGCTATAATGGGGTCTAGTTTTCATCTTGAAAATGAAGTTGTGGAAGTTTTCTCTATGGAAATGTATCAAGTAATAGAATCCTTTAAAGAAAACCAAACAGTTGGCCCAAAAGTCCATGTTGAAACTAAATACAAGAGTGTAGCAAAGAAGGTGAAACCAGTAGCTTCACCCTTACCACCCAACAATAGGGAAAAGATTGAGCAGGCTTCTTTACAACCAAGTTTGAGGAATCCTAAAAATATTGGGCATACCTTCACAAAGGAGTCTTTCCAAGAGTTGCAGATTGTTCGCGAGGAGTTTCTAACACAGGAGGAGACAAAATGCTTCAAAGAAATGCTTTCAAAGCATGGTAAGGCTTTTTCATTTGAGCCACATGAGATAGGATGTGTTGATCCTTCTATTGTAGCTCCTATGGTAATTTTCACAATACCTCATGTGCCTTGGAATCTGCGGCCTATTCCAGTTCCAAAGGCTCATTTGCCAAAGTTAGTAGAACTGAATGAGAAAATCAAAATGGGAATCTTGGAGCCTTCTTGTGCTCCATACTCAAATAGGCGGTTCACAGTTCCAAAGAAGAATGGTTCTCTACGCTTCATCCAAGATATGCAACCAGTGAACAAGGTAACAATTAGAAATGTAGGTACAGGTCCAATTGTGGATGAGTTTGAAGAGGCGTTTGCAGGGAGGGCAATCTACTCAATGGGGGATCTCTACTCAAGGTATGATCAATTTCAGCTTGCAATTGAAAGCAGAGACTTGACAACCATGAGGACACCTTTGGGTTTGGTAAGGATGTGTACCTTGCCACAGGGAGCAACCAACTCGGTTGCACATATGATGAATGGGATGAATAAGGTCTTACGTGACTTTATTCCTCAAATCACAATTCCTTTCATTGATGATTTGCCTATCAAAGGATGTGAAGAAAGTGACAAAGATGAAGCTTTGGATCTCAAGGGATGTCGCAGGTTTTTGGTAAATCAAATAAATGAGTTGTGATAAAATTTTGTCTAGGTTGGAAGAAGTGAATCTTACATTTTCAGGGAAAAAGTCTATGTTTGGTGTCAAAGAAGTGCTCATTGTGGGGCACATGTGCGGGCCATATGGTAGGAAACCTTGTCCAACAAAGGTAGATGCTATCCAAAGAATGAAAGAAACATGCACTAGCATCACTGAGGTTAGAAGGTTTCTAGGAGCATGTGTCTTCTATGTTATTTGGATTCCACATTATGCACATGTAGTTGATCCTCTTTATCAGTTTCTTAGAAAGAATCAAAAGTTTAAATGAACAGAAGCACATGTAAAATCCATGAAAAAGCTAAAGGAGTTGCTCCAGTCAGCACCAACTTTGAGAAAGGTAGACTATGAGTGTCAAAGGCCAGTAATTGTGACAGTAGACACCAGTCCTACAGGGATTGGATGGGCAATAGGGCAAGATGACGAAGAAGGACGCAGGCATGTGGTAAGATTTGGAGCAAAGGTACTAAGTGCTCGCCAAAGAAACTATCCACAAATAAAGAGAGAGCTATGGGGTGGTTACAGCGTTGAAAAATGGGAAAGAGTACCTAATTGGTGCATGTGTGGTTGTAGAAACAGATTGTCTACCACTTCTTGGGATGATTACAAGCTGCTCAACACCAGACATTGCTATGTTGCGGTGGATTGCCTACATTAAGTCCTTAAATCCCAAGTTTAAGCACATTGCAGGTAAAGACAATACAGTGGGCAGATATGCTATCAAGGGCAAGGTATGAAGATGAGTCACAAATGATTGATGAGGGAGATGATGTAGGAACAAATTTCTATTCTATCTCTCATGTCAAAGGTAACAATGTCTGCATGACTAATTCACTTGAATTGTTCTTGAAAGATCTTTATGAAGGTGATTGGCTTCTTATTGGAAGCTACTTGAGTACTCTAACAAAACAGGATGATTGGCCTGAACAAGAATTCAAGAGGATACACAGGAAAGCATATGGGTACTTTTTGAAGGATGGTTACTTGTGGAAGCATCCTAAGCAAAAGGGTGCTACACCACAACGGGTTATATGTAAAAAAGAGACTCAAGTAAAGCTCATGCAAGAGTTCCATGAGAGTCTATGGTCTAGACACAGGGGTGTATGGGCAACCTTCTCCAAGTTGAAAGAAAAATACTGGTGGAAGGGTATGTATAAAGATGTATCTCAGTTTGTAGAGTCATGTGTAACTTGTCAAATGTATTCAAATGTTCAACATCATGATGGATTGCACCCTACATATCCACTAGCCATGCACTATAAATGGGTTGTGGATCTAGTCACAATGCCTTTAGGAATCTGGCAAATGAGATACTTGGTTCTTGCACGAGAGGATCTAACTAACCAGGTTGAAGGAAGAGCATTAAGAGCTAAAACCACAGAAGCTGTGTGCAAATTCCTTCTTGATGAGCTGATTTGCCGTTATGGTTGTGTGGGAAAGATCATTGCAGATAGAGGTGAGCTGGATGCTGAGGAAGCAAGGGAGTTCTTTTCCAGATTGGGAATCAAGCTTTCTCTTACTACAGCTTACAACCCTGAAGGCAATGGAAAGAGTGAAAGAGGGCATCCTCCTATCATCAAAGCTTGGGCAAAGGCTTGCGAAGGAAGAGTTGGTGAGTGGCCAAAATTGTTACCATATGCTTTATGGGTTGATCGTACAACACATAGCTCAGTAACTGGCTACATGCCTGCGGAGCTAATGTATGGTCAAAATCCAGTGATGCCGATTGAAGATACAATTCCCACATGGAATGTACTACCTTGGCAAGAGGGGCTTAGCAGGGAAGATCTCCTTGCACTCCGTATAAGGAAGCTAGAGAGAAGACCTGGAGACATTGAAGCTGCAAAAGAACGACTCAAAAATGAAAGTTTGAAAAACAAGGACTACTTCGATAAGCGACATCGACTCAGGAGCAAAGCAATTGACAAAGGTGACTAGGTTTTAGTGTATGATAGTAGCCTTGATAACCAGTCATGCGTAAGTTCTGAAAACGATGGTTTGGACCATATGTTGTAAAGCCTGTGCATGAAAATGCTACTTACATCTTTTCTGAACTAGATGGTATAGAAGTAAAGATCCCATTGCGGAAAAAAGGATTAAAATGTTTAAGAGAAGAGGAGACAATGATCTAGAAGATGTTGATGAGGAAGAAGAGAAAAACACAGGTGAAGATCAAAGTGAACATGAAGCTCTGGAATCATCCAGTGAAGAAGAAAGCAAGGAAGATGTACAAGAGGTCTGATCTTACAAAGAGCCAATGTGGCACATACCGGACGATGTGCAGGTTTAGAGGGGGTGTATGTCGTGCTGTGGCACGTATATAGTGGGAACGGGCATTAAACGATTTATCTTGTGACTTTTTGATGCATAATTATAATTCATATAATAATCATATGCATAAATAAAAGATTTCTACCATACCTTAGTATTACCTTTGAAGTAATATAAATGTACATTACTATTAGAAAGTACTGCAAGAGAAGTATCAATGATTGTGCCTCTTTTTGTCTGGGGGAAAAGCATTTGTATATTTCTTCTAATATCTCAGCTATACCCTACCATATGTAAATTATTTTCTTCTTTTTACATTTATTTAATAATATAACCCTTCAATAATGCATACCTTCTTGGATACATACAAGAGGGAAGGGCCTACTACAAGACTTTATGAAAAGGAAGATCCAAAGCTTCTTGGACCATCCCAATTTGAAAATCCCGACCCAAGGGCATCGAGAAAAGGCCAAAACCAAGTCAAGCTCTTTTAGTAGGCCAATTTCTACTTTTGAAGCATGTCAATCCGAGTTATAGGTCAAAAGTTACAGGAAAAAGAGTGAAAAATCCTCTCACAACTACACTGCAAGAAGAGATGGTAAACAGGTGAATCAAGTGAAAAGAGGTAATCTTGGTCTTTTTCCATAAAATAAGATATTTGGAGGATAAAATACATAAGCATGTGAATGTGACACCTCAAAGATGCCTTGAAGGACAAGACACACAAGTTGGGACCCCCTACCGGAGCCACACAGAAGATGCCTAGGTAGGGCCCATATACATCATGCACCCACATGGAGCCTCAACGACCAAAAATGCTGAATTTCATGATATTTTGAGTCCTAATATAGCCCATTTTAAGAAATATCCAAAGAACATTTGATTTGGGCTAACTCTTTAGCCTAATCAAGTGATTATGTAGAACATGGCTCCCTCACCTATAAAAAGGGCAGCCTTCTCTTCATTGGGGACAAGTTATGAGTGAGTGAGAATAGCTCAATTCCATAGTGACACACTCATCTTAGTGCCACTCTTTCTCTTGAAGAAAGGCGGAAGTCTTGCCTCATCTTCTCTCTCCATTAAGGTGGTGGCGATTGCTCTCATGTAAGATATATGTTTCTAGTTTTACTTTCATATGCATATCTAGTCCAATACTTGTCTCTAACTCTATCTCTATCTCTCATTATCTATCTTTAATACCACCACCACACTTAGATCTATCTCTAATTCTATCTTACTCCTCCTTTGATCTCTCTTGTTGTGTCCTAATTGTTTCATTGGAAGGTATTCAAGCAGCAACCTTGTCAATGTAATGAGTACAACCTTCTTGCGGGAAACAATTATGAGCACAAGGTTAGTAACCATATCTTCATCTTCCACAAGCATCTCTCTCTCTTAAGGTTCTCATTCTCTTCCACAAACTCTAGAATCTCCTTGCTACAGGTACTTCTCTCCCCGCAGTATCCTTATTGCCTAAGGGCAACAATAGGGCTTGGGAGAGAAACTCTCTTCTTCTTCTCCTTTCACTTCTTTCACACCTTTATCTTTGAACATACTAAGTGTATCATCGATGAATAACCATAATCCACATAGAGGTGATTTCTTTCATTTCCATTCTGTGCAATCTATTAGGGTCAACATTTGGATTAGACGAAAGATTCACTTTCAGCAACGCATAGTGTTTCTATTTGGTCCTGAAAGGCTCAACGAAATACTTCTCTCACCAGATCCCATCATACTACCTATTATTGACTATAACTTCTCTTTTGATGTGAGTGTGGTTATTTTATTATGAATCAAGAGGATTTGTACTCACAACTAATCCCCATCGCTAGACAAAACATATACATTATAGTAAGCACAAAGATACAATTCCAAAGAGCAATCCGTAGCTTATTTGGACAACAAAGATTAAATATCATTAACTCATCCATTAACCCTTTTATCCTACCCATGATACGATATGATCGTAATCTCGATGTTTTCATATTTTTTTTTTGTTCTGACTATCTTTCATGAGTTCTCTCCATCACGTGTGTGCTTGTAAGGAAAAGTGAGCGGCTTCTTTGGCTACATTTCTTCTTTAGCCCTAGAAGCTATGTTATCTACATCTTAGCTTTTTCACATAACCCTTGAGCTTCCTCACAAACTCTCATAGCAAGAGGCTTGGTGCCTTCCTGGCAAGACCGCCTACTTCTTGATAGCGCACGCACGCGCGCGCGCGCACACACACACATATACACACACACAAAGATAAGAGAGGACACACAAAGATGGAGGATGTCAAGTCTCTTCTTCTTCTTCTTCTCACCATAATCAACGTAGAAAGTGGAAATAGACTATGTACAAATGAGTGAGTAGTAGATAAGTATGCCATTACTCTCAATAGGTAGACCGAGTCAATGTAGTATAGCTATCAAGATCTTTATGCATCTATTGTTGCTTCTTTGATGTACTCCATGATCAGGATGTTTCTAGACATTACATTTGTACTAGGAGTCTTTTAGTGGATTTTTGGCAATTCTGGCAAGACGAATTGGGAGCTAATGAAAGGCTTGATGAGATATTTGAATGTTACAAAGGATAGACATATGAAAATTATGTATTTATGATAATTAATGAAAGTTCCATGTCAAGTTATGTCTTTAGATTCACCAATGGTGCAATTTCATGGAGATTTTGGTTTACAAGATTGTACATCTCAGTCTCCATGAGAGAAAAGCAGTTGCTGCATCAAATGCCAGCAAGGAAGCTATATGGCTTAGTCGACTAGTGGGAGTATGGGCATCAATGCAAAAGTTATAGTTTTGAATTGCGAGTCAGTGCTATTCAATTGGCACAAAATCTATTGTTTTATGCAAAGTTGGGAGCATATTGAGAAGAGGTATCACTTACATTTGTAAGGTACTTGAAGATAAGTGCATAGAGATTGTCAAGATTCACACTAAAAATAACCAGACTGATTTACTAATCAAAGGTCTACCCTTTGCAAATTTTGAAAAATGTTGGATGCTTATGGGCATTAGGTAGAGAATTAGCCTCTTCAACATACCTTATATACATGTCCATAGCTTACTTAAAGACACATTGGCTTTTAAGTGGGAGGTTTTTGGGTAAAGGAAAACTGTGCTTGAGCCGAACTAAGCTCAATAACCATTCTCATGTTTGTATCTTTACACAACTGATTTAGGAGCACACAATGAAGCCTAGATATAGTTATTGTAGGAGTGAAGGTTTGCTTTGCCATCTCTCTCTCTCTCTCTCTTCCCCCCCCCCCCCCCCCCCCCCCCCCCCCCTTCCCTTTGTGACCATGCAGACATCAAGAGTGAATCACAAAAAGGCCAAGAATGCACCATTGTGTCGCCCTTCCCCCTCCTTTGGCTAACACTCCAATACACTCTCAGAGGCTTGTAGGAAATATTTTGATGTCTTTTGGGTCCCATAAATTATGTAAAATGAATCCAGAAATTCCATTAGCACTATTGAAGGTGCATTACCCTTCCAAGACTTATGATCCACAAATGCACCTTCTCTATAACATTTTCAATGCTCAACATTTTTATGATTTTTACTTTCATATGTGTGTTCTATATGGAATGTTATATTTTTGGTTTGTGGGTAGGGTCTCTATCTCCTATTTACCAAGTTACCCTCTAGCTTCTTCTTCTTCTAAGTTGTCTTTGATATCTTGTATTGTCTCACTAGTCGAGATGTGCTCAATTTTGTGTCTTTGATTTCCTCTATTGTCTCCCTAGTTGAGATGTGCTCAATTTTGAGGCTTGTTGTAGCCACCTTTGACAACTGTACCTATCTTTTCATAGTCTCAAAATCCCCCCTAGGTTGTTCCAACTCGAGATACTAGAGCTTTATCCTATGGAAATTTTGTTGGAGGTTATTTCTACTTATTCTCATGCATCCTCACCATTATTTTTCCCTCCTCTTTGGTTGGCCTTTAGCTGATGATGGTAGAGTTAGTAGTTTGCGGTTTTTCCCAAGATTGTAGATCGATGTATCTTCAAGATAGTTGGGGGGGTGGGGGTTGGGGGGTGTGGGGGGGATATAAAACATGTCTTCATTTGGTACTTACAAAAATCTCTTTGTTAAAATGTTGACATTAGTAGATTGAACCCTCTTTAATGATGAATTAATGATGTTTTTTTTTCAATATGTATCTCTATTTAATTGCTTAAATTATAGAAAATCAAAACCCCCTACTATTGAACTCACATGTCAAAATCTAACACTTACTTTTAGATTCAACAAAATTTAATTATGAAAGGAGAGAGTTTTCCTTTAAGACAGAGATAGCAGAAAGACTATAGGTTGTGCCGGGCTGATTTATCTACACAAATACACATTTAGAACACTGTAATCATGCACATAATTCAAAGATAATAACTAATTAAGAATGAAAACTTGATGAGGACCAGATTTAATTGGAGTGGATTCCCCCTCCAAAAGGACTCGCATTATAATCCTCTCAAAAGAAAGCTTTGTTACAATACATGTTTGTGCTCTTGCGGAGCCTTGATTGAATAAAAAAGATGGTGTCTTCAAGACCCCATAATATAAACTTCCTTTGCAAATCCTAAACACACCAGTGGGGAGAAAATAACTGCAGGAAAAGAGGAAGATGAAGGTGGAGGGAAGTATTTTTCAAGCAAGAGAATTGATATTCCATGTACACTTACTCATGGGAAAGCTCTTAGAATAGCTTAGTAATAGGATATTAGAGATGAAGAAGAAGAAACTTTCATTGGATTGGATTTTCATCCATAGCCAAGAGCTTGAGCATAGAGTCTGTCTCTAGAGCTCCCACGAGAGAGAGAGAGAGAGAGAGAGAGAGAGAGAGAGAGAGAGAGAGAGAGAGAGAGAGAGTTTTCTTTTCCAATCTTGGGCACTTGGGAGTGTGTGTGAGAGAAGCAAGAGATTCAAAAATGCAACGAGCCTCTCTTATATAGGTATGCTAGTGTGGAACTAGATTAGAATGCTTCACACTTGACCAATGAGGTGAGAACACCTCCTAATGCAACTCAAGCATACCCAACACTTGTCCCCTCTTGCATTCCATGCTAGCACACCCCCCCCCCCTTCTTGGGACTCATCTTGGCAAGTGGAAACACCACACACACACACACACACACACTCACACACACTTGTTTAAGTTTACACAAAGCAAGCATGTGTTACTTTGTACATGTGGCTTGGTTAAGTTTAGTAAACAAAGACTAGAGTCAACTTACTAAATGAGGTAGGGATGATCTAACCTTAGTCTTAACCTTTTTCCTTTCGTTTAATGAAACCCATAAGTTTACCTATAAATTAATTAGCTCCAGTGAAAGACCTCTGCACAAACCTTGCACAATTATAAAGCTGACCCTGAGCTATAACCCACCTGCTAATTTAGGACCTACTAAATTAGAGTAATCTTTGGAAAAGGTAAAACTCACCCTTTGGGATTTAAAAATTTCACCTCCTGTGCAAAACCTTAACACAATGCTTTGGAGATACTGCCAAGTTGTTCCCAAAATCTGCTAAATTTAGACATTTTGTCATAAGTTAGAATTTCACCCTAAGGCTTCCTAGACTTCATACTTAGATTCTAAAGAGTTATTCTAAGGAGTTGAGCTTATCACAACCACTTTCTATTTTTTGACTCCTATGATTTCTCTCGGTCATCTCTTTTGTCATGTACATTTGATCAAGTCTGCCTGGGATATTTTTATCCTTCCTTGACCTATACCTATGATTGAGATAATTAATTAGCAATTAACCTTGCTATTTCATGGACTTTACCCTTTTGGTCCCAAGCCTTGACCAGTTGGTCCATTAGCACTTAATTAATTTCACATTCTCTTTTTATTTCCCCTCGACTTAAGTGGCCAATTTAAGTTAAAAATTACTTTTAGAAGGTTGGAAATTGATATTCATGACATTACCTCTTCCTTGAATCATAGCCGTCCTCGACTATGGGGTGGAAAAAAAAAGTCATAGCTAGTCTTGTTGCTTTGGGTAGAGGATCCTGTCTTACCTGTTGACATTCTTACATAGCGGTGAGACTAATTACACTTGGTGCTTGGAAGGCTTAGCTATGAAAAATATATATTTACTTAGCCCTAACCATAGTAGATTGACAAGTATTAGTAGATACTTGAGAGATAAATCTATCGCAAGCTTGATTCATGGTATGCATACACTTAAAACTTATGAACATTTAAAAGAGCTCTTAGAGTCAAAATAATATGAAATTATTTATAAAATATACATTTCTCATACCTAATTCTTACTTATCATAGGATTCATTATAAGTATTTACAAGGTTTACATTATCCCTTAGTTGGATGTCTTGCATCATCCACCTTGCATCTTCAAAAGGATAGTTCTTAAATTTGACAAGATATCATTGATTAGTCTTACCACTTGTTAGAACCTTGTCTTCATGTCGTAGAATGGTCTCCAACTGCAAGATCTCTTCTTGAGTCTCAAACTTAGGTGATTCTTCAATTACGAGTTCTTTGGGTGGCTCACTCTTATAAGGTTTCAAGAAGCTCACATGGAAAGCATTATGAATGAGCCATGTACTTGGTAATCTTAACTTATAATATGTTTGATTGATAGGCTTAAGAATTTGAAATGGTCCATATTATCTTTTGGCTAACTTAGCATAATATTTATGGTGACCCGTTGGTCGTCCTTGTGTTCCCTTACTCGTAGTATGACTTCGGTGTGCTTTTGGAAACTTGAGAAATACCCAATCAATTTATTTGAAGGTCAAGGCTTGTCTATGCTTAGAAGCAAAAACCTTTTTCTTTCATTGCGTGATGGTGGATATAGCTTCTTTGATCTTTTGAAAAGATTCTTTAACATCTCTACTCTACTCATCAACAACAAATATGTTCCCAAGTGTCTTAACTATCAATGGGAGCTTGGATCTCTTTGGGATATAAAAAAGTTTCACCTCCTGTGAAAAACCTTAGCACAGTGCTTTGGAGGTGCTTCCAAGATGTTCCCAAAACCTGCTAAATTTAGATATTTTGTGGCAAGTTATAATTTCACCCTAAATCTTCCCAAAATTTGTACTTAGAGTCTAAATAGTTATTTTGAGAGCATAGCCACTTTCTATTTTTAGACTCTTATAATTGCTCTCGATCATCTCCCTTGTCATGTACCTTTGATCAAGACTATCTGAGATACATTTATCCTTTCTTGACCTATACCTATGTACATGTACCTATGATACTGCAGCATTGGGCAAGAGGGTATCTACCAGAGGTAAATAGAGGCCAAGAGGCAACCAAAGAGACTCCAAGTGGGAGTCAAAGAGGCAATGCCCGCCTGGTCCTGCACGAGTTTGTGGCTACATCACGTGGAAACATATGGGGCATTGTGAACCCTACATCCACCCCAACCCATGCTCTGGTTTCTTGCAGGCTGCTTGCCAATGCATAACACAAAGAGAGGACCCCAAGTAGTGAAGTCTTAGAGTTTCCACCTTGTGCACAAGCCACATTGTTTGCTATATAGGAAAAAACTATGTATTTCTTAAAACTCAAATGTTCTATAGTTATACCAAGGTGGAATTTATATATGTATTGAGGAAAAGAAATTTTTTACATAACATATTGATTCTCTATAGGAAATTAGGTGGGTTTCTCTAGGTAAAATACACTTCAATATAGGAACATGATTACATTTTCTATTTTCTAAATAGGAAAACCATAGTTAACTAGCACACTTCTAGTGCAAATTTAATAAGAAATGGTCATTAATAAAACAAAAAGAATCAATATTTTCTCAAATATTACCATTTTTTCTTCTTTAGACCCAACTAGAAGCAAGAAATACATAGTGAATTGCCCTTAGCTAGACACACACTACACTGAGTCAATTTATTTCTAATTAATTGGACTTGGTTGTGATCAATTTTACTTAATTAGGTTTAGATGGACATAATAATAGTCAATTTAAAAAATTGAACTCTAATAGACTTGGTTGCACTTAATTTGAGTCAATTACTTTCAATTGATGGTAATGAATTTGTTCACATACACTCAGTTGAGGTCAATCTAAAAACAAGTAAGACTCAATTGCATGTAAGTAAACTCCTTGGATTTAGCTAGACTAAAATTGGATTGATTTGCAATCAATTAAGCGTAAGAGAACCAAATTTAACTCAAATATATATTAAATCACATTGGATCATATAGCACTCAATTGGACACTATTGCATTCACACAATGACTGCTCTTGATTTCACTTGAAGTTGGGTTCAATTTGACATGATTTGGAACTTACAACAAGTAGATATCCTCCAAAGATCTGTATTTGAGTAAAAGTTAACCTCATGAGGATTAGTCACAAATAACTAACATTAGTTTGACTGAATACTCTAGTCAATTGAATCAAGGTGAATTAATGGGACTCATCATTACTAAATGCCATTTAACTACCATTCAATTGAGATTATGATCACTCAAAGGCACTTATTTTGGACTAATTTATGATTGAAGTTAATCATATTACAAATTTATTTGGCTTTGACTCAACTCTATTGAATTTTTCAACTATGCGGAGCTGATCAAAGTCAAGTATGTTAGACTGATCAAATTCAACTAAAAAACTCACTTTCCCTACACTGACCTTATTTCAATCATTTATAGTGCTTACATGGGTCTAATTGAATTTAAATTTGAGAGAGAGTTTGTTTTTTCCTTTTTAAACTCCCTTCACCTTAGCTCTATTGGAATTGCCCTTAGGAGACTTTTGGACATTGTCCTTCCCCTTAGGCTTATTGGAACCCTTGTTTTTCGTGGGCTTAGAATTTCTTTTAGCCCCTGTTTGGAAATTGATTCGAAAAGCCACCATAGCCCGGGGGGTTCACCTTACATAGTATGTAACCTATCACGTGAGTTCAACATAAGGGTATTTAAATCCCTTAAAAGTTACAAAATTAAATTTACATAAGAATATGTTTTTTACAAATCTCAAAAAAATTTACAAAATTTAAAAGAAAAGGGTTCATTATATTTCCTAGAAAATTCACAGAATAGGGATTTTAGAAAAAGAGCCTGAACGCACGTGATATAGTGGTCTTAAATATAGTGAACCCCCCGGGCACCATAGTATGGTGTATAACCACGGATATGGTGCGTGGCCTTTGGGGATTGACATACTCCACCATTTCTTTAGTTAAGCCCGCACAAAATTGTTGCTTTTGCTCTCCAAAATCCAACTTTTTAAAGACAGTTTCTTTGAGTTGTAGGTCCCAAAACTTGTCTACATATTTGTGAATGGATTCGTAGAAAGAGAGCTTCTGGCTTCCCCATTCGGTGAGTACTTTGTCTTTGGCATCCGTGGCCAAAAATTGCTTCATAATGGAAGCTCTTAAATCTTTCCATGTTTGTGGAGCTTCGCTGTTGGCCCGTAGGCTAGACCACCATTGCCTGGCAGACTTTTGAAAGTGCATAGCTACATGGCGTAGCTTAGAGGACTCTGTGAAGCCCTCATCTCCAAACGCCGCATTGAATTTTTGGATAAAGGCCAAGACTTTGTCAGTAGCACCAAAGGTTCCATCATAGATAAGGAAAGAGATTCTCTTTCCTCCCTCTTTGAACTTCTTGAGCTTGGACGACCTCTTCCATGTGGCATAGGATTTCCTATGGCCTCTTCTTTTTGATGGTTCAAAGGTTGCACCATCACTTTCTTCAGAGGATGAATAATTTGACGAAGATGGAGAAGAGGGTGACCTCTTTCTCGCCTTTTTCTTACCTTCATCTTCTTTGTCTGCAACATCACTTTCATAAGAGGAGAGGATGAAGAAGATGGAGAAGAGGGTGTCCTCTTTCTCGCCTTTTTCTTCTCTTGCTTTTTGCCCTCCCTCTTTGAATTATGGTATGGAGAAGTGTGCGATGGTCTTCTCCGTTTTGGAGGTGATGGAGAGCGTTTAGTCCGCCGTCTTTGTGGAGCCATCTTTGTCGAGGTGGCAAGAGACTCACTTCTTTCTCGTTCCTTCGGTGGAGGCTCTTGAGTTCTCCTTTAAGAAGGAGATGTATCATCAAGAAGCAAATTTTTGAGCCCTTCGTATGGATCCTCTTCTTCTTCCCGAATCGGAGAGAGGCCTCTTTTGGAAGTCTCACAAGGAGGCTTCCTAGGTACTCTCTCATCATGGTGGGGAGCTTGGAGAATCCCAGGAGCAAGAAGTTGCCGTTGCACTTCACTTTGGAGGGATGGATTGCCCATGGCTTGTTGAAGCCTAGAAACAAGGTAGTTAGTAAGCATAGGGGCATCATTAGTAGCCTGCTCATTAGCAAAATCAAATTTATGAACATTAATTTCACTCTCTTTACTATTGTCAGTCATTTCAACAACTTTTAGGTGTAAAATTTTTAGGTGTACTTTGGCACTTCAAGCCCTAGTTGATACTCCTCTTTACCCCTTTAAAAAGCACTGTACCCGTGGCTCGAATCCCATTAATTGCAAGGAATAGAAGAGAAGGTCGCTCAACGGAAAAACAGCACCAGCTCCTATCAAGCTTCTAATAACTCAATAGTGGTTAAGCCGTAGGCAAGCCCCGTAGGACTCCACTATTAAGACCATAGCTCTCGATGGTGATGCCCCGTTATCTGCACGAACGCAAGTGCACTGCAAGGCTGAAAAAACCCTATTCTACTTACTCAAATGCAATTAATAGTACCAACCATTTATAGCTAGCTTGAGGACCTGCCTTCTTGAGCAAGAAAAGAGAAACCTTGTGCTCTGATACCAATGTAACATTTAATGGCCTAGTAACTTGTGTGTAGTGAAAAATAGCATGAACATAGTGAGAGTTTCATTAGAATAGATTCCTAATGAGAATAACAAGAGTGCTTGGGTGGAGAGAGCAACAAAAAGTATGACACATAGTTAGATAGCATGAACAATACTTCAAAAGAGAGAGAAATTAAACTATTGACAACAGTTGAGGACCGGATTTACATGGAGCCAGTCCCCCCTCCAAAAGGATTTGTATTATGGTTTCTCACATCAAGAGAGACATTTTACAATTCAATTCTTTGTGTTCCTTCAATACTAGCTAGTGCAATGAAGATGGAAGCTTCAAGCACTAAGCAAAACACTTATCAAAGACAACATCAATTCCCTCACAGTCTCGGACCCAAGACCTCACACACCTTCAAAGATGGTGAGAGCTAGCAGGGTATGAGAGTAGATTGAGAGGAAGAAGGAGTAGTCTTACGAGAAAGATGTGCATCTCCTCACATAATCACTCATATTATCATAGCATAGCTTAGTAATTAGCATGATAGAGGAGATGAGCATGCATTGAAGCTTGGCTCTTGGTTGGATTTGCATCACAAAGCCAAGAGTTGTTGGTATAGGTCTCCCTTCTCACAAGCTTAGAGTAGGTGATAAGATTTCCATTAAATCTTGAGAAGGAGAGAGAGAGTCTTCCTACTCCATACATGGATTAGTGTGAGTGTGTATGCAATAATGCCTTGAGAAAATCATCCCCCTCTCTCTCTTGGTCGACTCCTCTTGCTATTTGCTCATGCTCACACCCTGTTGGACCTCTCTAGGTTTTAGCTAATGGAATTTCAAGAGCATAAGTGATAGCCTTCTGACATGTGTCCCCCTTTCCCCTTTTGTGATCTAGCTTTAGATAATTAATTAGTGCAACTAAACTCTCATTGGACCCTTTGTCTCCTAGCCAATAGGAATCAGGCAAGCCATTGGGCTGTTGAATGCTCATTGGACCCCTTGGGAGACTGTCCAATAGTCTTCTAGAGAGCTTAATTCCTAATGGTTCTTTTCTTAAGTGTTTTTAAATTAATTAAATTAGATTTACTCTAGCCTAATTCTCATTGGTCCACCTCCATGGCCATCCAATAGGATTTGAGTACACCTTGCGGGCATCTAGGCTAGGAGTTGACATGTGTCCCTCTTTCCCTTTGTGTAAAGGAAGCTTGTGAGTGTGTGTGTGTGTGTGTGTGTGTGTGTGTGTGTGTGTGTGTGTGTGTGTGTGTGTGTGTGTGTGTGTGTGTGTGTGTGTGTGTGTGTGTGTGTGTGTGTGTGTGTGTGTGTGTGTGTGTGTGTGTGTGTCTCCTCCATCCCCTACTTCCAGGGCTCACCCCCTCTTATGTAGGGATTATGAAGACTTTTTTTACACACACTAAGCATCCGATTTTCCTAGTGTTTGACCTTTGGACACAACCTTTGAATTTTGGAACCTTAGCATTTTGGAAGTCTTCATGAGCTGAACCTTAGGGTCTTTTAAGCCCATTGTTGCACATTTCTCTTTTGTAGATGGCCCCCCCTTTGGATCTCTATTTTCCCTCCTTTGGATCCCTACTATGGCCGGTCTGCCGGCTTAACCAATATTCTAGCTTTTTCCTCCCTAGCACTTCTCAGTATTAAATGATGAGTTTAACATGAGACAATCATTTAGGAGAATTAGATGTTAGTTATTATGACACTTGTTATGTTATTGGGACACCCTCTAAGCTATCTATCAATGGGCTTGCTTTGCTTCAGCCCTTATAGCAACAATTTTAGCAAGCAATCGTTTTCTCTCCCTTGCTTTCTTTTGCTACTTTCTTTCATTCTATCTCTCATCAATGGTGCAATCTGGAACTTGGCTTCATATCTTTGTTGATCAAAGTGGGATTGCACTGACTCAAGTGCTTGGATGATATTTTCTCATTGTTGCTCCAAGGTGGTGGGGTCAACCTTGGAGTACTCTGTGTAATATGTTTAAATAGATTGTACTCCTCTTCATCAAATCCAATCTTGGGGAAAGTCTAATATTAGAGAATTTTTGCTTGTCATGGCTAATTTTTGGAACAAGAAGATTTCATGACCAAAATTTGTGCTCACATTGGTTCTACCAATCCTAAACCACAAAGTGACAAACACGTATGGATTTGGCAAGGAAAAGAGAAAGATCATGATGTGTACATAGTAGTATCATAGAGAACAAGGAATGAGCTTACTCATTTTGAGAGTGTAAAGCTAGCATAAGCTCTCGCTCGGCAATTCGATCAACATTGATGAACTGACACTTGAGAGAACAATGTCTCCACCTTATCATTGAAATTCTAAAACAAAAAAGGGGCAACTTAGATAGCACAACATGAAACAATACAACCTTACATTAAACAAAGAACAAAGTACTTATGCATTTTGATTAAGCGCATCCAAGTTTTCAAGTGGTGATTGCCATCCCAAACAATAAAGTTTTTTCCTCTTAAGTCTTCCCACTCAAGATGAAGAAAATTATCAAAATCATCGCTAATTTCTTGCCAAATAGGATCCCATTCTTCTTTGTCCAAATCAAAAACATAATGTTGATCATGACCAAGCTTCTTAAATGACACAAGAAATGGAGCTCCAAGCACACTATATCCACACATCTCAAACCTTTTCACTAGACCCTCAGTGTCTGGACCCACTGCTCTAATGGCTTTGTTTTCCATCAATCTGCAAAGAGGAAAGCGAGGAGGTTCTCTACCTCTCTTTACAATAAAACCCTCTACAATCTCCTCCAATATGTGACCATGAACATCCTTTTCAAACATTGTTAGGATGATCGGCAAGTTTAGCAATAATTGTAGTCGCTCCAGACACACTTTGGGCCATGTTTACCTCTCCACCTTGTGTAGCATGAATATCTACGAGCTCCTCTTCCTCATGTACATCACCCATTATATCATCATCAATTGGTACATGCAATGAACCCTCTTTCTGACGGACATTGGAAGAAGCAATAGAAGACCGTGCATTGGCTGTAGTGCCAGATCTTAATGTGTATCCTACTCCTAAACGAAAAAAAAAACCACAACTAGCTTAGTATATTGAGTGACAATCACAAAAACAATACCACAAATAGCTTAGTATTTTTGAACTTTCTTTGAGAGATACATGCCCTGCCATCTTTAGATGGTGTACGAACCATAATCTCTATCAACAAATAGCAAAAGCATTCTTAGCAAAAGCATTCTTAGCAAAAACACAAGAAATAGAAACACCAAAAATTTGCTAGCATAACAGCGTTAAAATGCAAAGTAAAAAAAATTCACCATTCCGTACTTGCTTCCGTGTAGCAACACAATGCTCACGAAAAGAAAAAAATTACAAGACCACTATGACATTTGTATATCTCTGCACTCTTATGTCAATCTATGTGTTAATATCTTCCATTTTTTTTAATATCTCTGCGCCCTCCACCGCATAGAGAAATCTCTCTAGGAAGAACCCCGTCACCCAGGTTGGCATATCAATCTCCATCTCACTAAAGATCTCATTAGCTGGTTGTTTTTGAGTTATCAAACTCAACACTATCACTCCATAGCTATGCATGTCTCCCTTCTTTGAATAGTGCCAACGCTTAGCACACTCTGCGCTTGCATCACTTACTCATGCCTAGGCATGGCTTCATGGACATTTGTACACATAACATGGATAATCATGATTAGACATACATGCAATGGCTACATACATCTACAACAATATGCATATGGACTCCATATGGCTTGCACACTTACCCACACATGCACACTCTCACAACACCTCTGTTTTCAGAGAATGCTCATAATAATTGCACTCGTTCAAACATGCAGGCTTTTGTAAGATGTCTTGTAAACACAAACATTTCATTGAACACACACATGTGCCAAACCTAAATCCAAAACATGTGTTGTGTATGCATAACTGTGTATGCAAACTAATTGGAGAACTCCATTTGGGCTCCATTGGAGATGCTATGACAGACACAGGGAACAACCCTCTTTGAGCTCGACATAGTGTGCAGGAACTTACACACACAAACACACACACCCATGCCTCTTTCAAACCAATGAATAATCACATCCTTGTATCTCCTCCTTGTAGGTGGTCAAGCAAGATCAAGCCCTATCAGACATACACATCTTTGTGGTCTCTTGGGATTGTGCCTAAGATTTTAAAAACTTCTCTTCTTTTATGTGTGTGTGTGTGTGTGTGTGTGTGTGTGTGTGTGTGTGTGTGTGTGTGTGTGTGTGTGTGTGTGTGTGTGTGTGTGTGTGTGTGTGTGTGTGTGTGTGTGTGTGTGTGTGTGAGAGAGAGAGAGAGAGAGAGTCTCTCTATCTCTTTTCACAAAATAATATGACAAACAACCATATAAGTGGTCTTAAAGCATTTTTTAATGTCTTGTGTAGGACAACGTTGTATCGTAGCTAGTTACATGTAGCTTTTGTTAAGAACAACCCATTCCTCTAGCCTAGTGTTAGAAAAAAACTGGGATCAAGTGTATTTTAACCGGTTGAAATCTCAAAATCCCGGTTAGATTTTAAGCTTGTCCTGAAGAAAACCGGGAAGTTTTCACAAATTTTAGTGTAATTACCGGCAAAAGCTTTAAATTTTGACCTAAAAAACCGGGAGAATTTCAAGCTTGCCCTTATTTTCTTCGGTTAGGGAAAATGTACTTTTCTAGCCTGATTATAATTGATATTCTCATGATGTACATCATGATAGAGAGTAGTCTCTTCAAATATGTTGAAGCCCATAAAAAGATAATCCCCAATGTCCCATGCTACACAAAGTGAGTAATTTTTTCTTTTTCTGTATAGCCAAAAAGGACAATGTTTAAAGCAAAGACATAATTTGAAACTTATGGATCTTCTTGGATACTTTTTTTAAATAATCCAACGTGATTTTTAGTATACAAGTATTGTTTCCATAATGAAGGATTTGATTGATAAATCACACCAGTCAAAGGAGACCTTTTTTGAATAAAATTGATAGTCCCATAAAATCCCGTAATATGTCTCGTTCATTCAATACATTATATTCTAGCACCTCTTTAATGGAGTTTGATGGACTATGAATACAAATATTTATCTTGCATAGTCCTTTCAATGTTCCTTTTGTTTTTGCATACTTTCAAATTATTTACACGTTGAGAAAGACTAGAATCCAATAAACAAAGAACAAATAGCTCTTGTTGTAGCCCAAAATCCAAATTTGTAAGATTTCTTATCCATTAATATAGCAAGACATTGTGCTTAGGCTCTTGGTTGAAAGGAAAAGGCATAGACTGTTTTTATAATTATTTAACTAACTAAGCATTAATAAGACTATACATTTGTCATGGACCACTCGACTTATCCAACCAAAATTTAAGTACCTCTATCAATATCATGTTTCATGATATCATTCAACTGGCCTAATCTTAGTAGAACTATGTAATGGTCATGAGAACCTTAAACTTATCAAGTATTGATGGAAATATGTGCAACTAATTGTATTGAGTGTCCCTTTTAAACAATTACTTTCATGAGAATGGGTCACTTACAAAATGAACACTCAATGCAATAAGAAGCCAAATTCAATTCCTGAATCTATCTCCACCTCATTGAATCAAGAGAGCATTCAAGAAGTTTTCTCATCAGAATGTGACCAATTTTAAGATGGTCACATTAGTAACAAAAAGGCAAGTTTTTTGTTTGATGCTCTCCACATTCACTTTAAACCAAGATCATAGCCAAAAATAAAACATTTTTAAAGTACTAAAGTGCAGATTGTGCCAAGAATTTTATTCAAAGAGAAGGAAATTTGAATGGTCACAAGACCACTCAGTGTCACTATTATAAACATCCAAATTGGGCCTATCTGGGAGTTGATTTCTCCTAGTTTATCTAATATGGTTTTCTAGACTTAACACCCGCCATGAAAAACTCACCACAAAGGATCTCCTGTATGCCATGAGTGGGGAAAGGTAAGAGAACATGATGCTTTTATTCTCTTTGACCCTGGTTCTACTCACAATTTCATATCCACAGAGCTGGCCACCAAGCTAGGCATACAAGCTTACAAGATGGGAGATGTCCTACCCACAGATGGTGCTTTCAAGGGGCAAGAAGCTTCCGTCATTCCTTTAATTGGGGAATTGAGGATCCATGTCCAAAGCTATGTGGACAAAGAGGACTTCTTTATCTCCTCTCAAGCATGAGGATGTAATCCTAGGGGCACCATGGTTTGATTGCATGGCTTCCAATGTTAAATCCCCTGAAAGGAGAATTTACTTTAGGTTCAGGGAAAAAGATATGTACATAGATGCTAAGCAAATGGGTAACACCATACCCATTGTACTTACGCAAGCTTTAACAAGTGAATAAAGAGTTCTATTTCCGTGTACATGATTTTTGTTAAAGATTCTCAAAATGAACTTAATGCTTTAACAAAAGAAAATATAAACAATCACAAAGAATTAGAGTTATGCAGTTTTCTCAAGGGGTTTCAAGATGTCTTTATTGACGACATCCCTTATGAGCTACCTCCTAAACAAGGCAATGATGACCATGCAATTGAACTTCTTCCAGGAAGTTCACCGTCTAATAAACCTTCTTATAGAGTTTCTCAAGCTCAACAAGAGGAGATTATGTTGCAAGTGCATGAGTTAGTTGATAAGGGCATGGTTAGGCCTAGCTCATCTCCATTTTTCTCACTTGTGCTATTAGTGCAAGAGAAAGACGGCATCATATCGTATGTGTGTCGACTGTAAAGCACTAAATAGGATCACAATAAAGAATAGGTTTCCCATTCCACGGGTAGAAGACATATTTGATAAGCTACAAGGGTCCACCTACTTCAGTAGGATTGACCTAAAAAGTGGCTATCATCAAATAAGGATAGTTGATCATTGTAAAGACCGCATTTTGCACTATGTTTGGTCTTTATGAATATATTGTCATGCCTTTTGGCTTGACCAATGCACCAGCCACATTCAATCGCTTGATGGAGAAGCTATTCAGGCCTCAATGAACCTTTATTGGAGTGTTCCGTTTGATAATATTATCATCTACTCTAATTCATTAGATGAACACAAGCAACACCTCCAGGTAATATTTCAAGTCTTAAGAGAGAATAAAATTTATGTTCATTGAAAGAAAAGTGATTTTTTCTTGCAAGAGATTTAGTATTTAGGCCACATTATCTCGCAAGATGGCATCCAAATGGATCCGTCAAAGTTAGAGGTAATAAAAGGATGGCCTAAACAAAGGAATCTCCATGAACTAAGAAGCTTTATAGGTATGTGTGCATAGTATAGACGCTTCATAGAAAATCTCTCACAAATCGCAGTACGATTACATGACCTAACAAAGAAAAATGTTAGGTATACATGGTCTGCCAAGGAGAACAATGCTTTTGAAAATCTTAACAAATCTTATCTCTCAACCTGTGCTTACACTATCGGATCTCTCAAAGCCATTTGAGGTCCAATGTGACGCTTGTGGTGATTGCCTTGGAGCTGTTTTTCGCCAAGAAGGGCATGCCATAGCCTATGAAAGTCGAAGGCTCGACCTGTTGAGCAAGCTCTAGGCATATATGAAAAGGAACTCCTTGCAGTTCTACATGCCTTAGACTCATGGAAGTAGTATTTATTGGGGACTCCTTTCATTCTGCGAACGGATCACCAAAGTCTTAAGTACTTCATGACGCAGACCAAACTCTCCGACAAACAAATGAGGTGGGAAAATTTCCTTTCGTAATTTCATTTTCATATTGCTCACATTGCTGGCAAGCATAATCAAGTAGCCGATGCACTCTCAAGACGACCAAGAGTGAATGCGGTTTCCATAACAACTCACAATGATCTATCTTCTATGATAGATGAGTATGCTATTGATTCCAATTTTAGAGATTTGATTTCAGCCCTTGCACTAGGTAAGAAAGAGGAACCATTTACTTTACAAGATGGTTATCTTGTCTATGGCAATAGACTACGCGTTACTAACTCACTCCGTGAGAAAGTAATGTATGAATCTCATGCTCCTCCTTATGCAGGGCATAGAGGGATTCAGTATACCCTAAAAGGGATTGAAACATATTTCTATTGGCCTACCATGCAAGAAAACATACAAGAGTATGTTTCTAAATGTGTGGTATGCCAAAAGACGAAGTTTCATAGAGGGAAGCAACCTAGATTTCTTCAACCTTTTCCAATCCCTAATTCACCATGGGAGATCATATCCATGGATTTTATCTTTGGATTGCCTAAGTCTATCCATGGGAATACGGGAATATGGATGATAGTAGATAGGTTCAGTAAACAAGCTCATTTTATACCTGTTAAAAAGACTATCGAAGCCCATCAAATGGCAAGCCTCTTCATTTCACAAATCTTCAAGTACCAGGGATTGCCAATGTCCATAGTGTCGTATTTTGTGGAAGGGTCTCTTTGAGAATTTAGGGACAAGGCTAGATTTCTCTTCGGCCTATCACCCGCAAACGGATGGCCAAAGTGGAATAGCTAACCTAACAATTCTTGATCTACTAAAAGCCTATATAACGGAAGTAGATCAAAGGTCCCAATGGGAGAAGTACCTACCCTTAGTGGACTATGCCTACAATAACACTGTACATACTTCCACGGGAAAATCACCTTTCGAGGTAATTGAGGGAAGATAAAAAAGTCACATGCTACTTAAGGTACACGAGAAGATCTTCGCTGCAGATGAGTATGGCCGAGACCTACAAGAATCTTTCCAAAAGATTAAGGATGCTATCTCTATCTCACAGCAAAGGCAAAAGGCTACTACTGATAAGCACAAAAGAGCCAAAGCCTTTAAAGAAAATGATTGGGTCTTACTCAAATTTCCCAAGGCTCGATTAAGACAAGCAAGAATCCTATGGGACACCAAAAGTACTATGCTAAGTTAGCAAAAAGATACTATGGTCCCTTCCAGATTCTTAGGCCAATCAATGAGATGGCCTATCAACTCAAGTTGCCCAGCCATTGGCTCATACACAATGCTTTTCATGTGAGCCTACTGAAGCCTTACAAAGGAGAGCCACCTAAAGAACCAACTATTGAAGACCCACCGGAGATTGAGGACCAAGAAGATGTGTTGCAGGCCGATTCCATTCTAATTTCTCCTATCATGAAGACAAGGTACTAAGAGGTGGCAAGACTATCCGATGATATGGGGATGATATCTTATTAAGTTTAAGAATTATCCTTTTAAAGATGCTAGATGGATGCAAGGCATACAATTAAAGGATAACCTAAACCTTGGCAATGCTTACAATGCTTTCGTAGAGTAAGCAAATGTACAAATGTTTAAAATGAACAAAGTTTTTGTCTTATAAGAATCTCTTTTTCTTTATTGTGCACAAATGTGAAGTAGTATGCATGCTTAGATCAAATTTGCAGAGACGACGTCTCCCAAACACCAAGTAGAGCTTGTCACTCTACTATGGAAGATTGATAGGAGTAATGTGCAGACATGCTTGCAACAGCTTAGGCTCTCAAGCGCCAAATGAATTATTCATCCATTCTGGAACGATGTCGTAGGGTAACATAGGGATCCTCTACCCGCTAGAAAAAGGACTAATGAATATGCTTTATCCTCTCTACCCCATAGTCGAGGACGACTATGATTTCAAGAGAGAGGTAATGTCATAATAACTAATATCTAATTCTCCTTAATGATTTTCTCATGTTAAACTCATCATTTAATATGGGGAAGTGCCAGGGGAGAAAAAACTAGAATATTGGTTAAGTTGGTAGACCAGCCATAGTAGGGATCCAAGGGAGGGAAAATAGGGATCCAAAGGGGGGGCCATTTGCAAAAAAGCAATGTGCAAAAATGGGCTTAAAAGACCCTAAGGTTCAGCCCATTAAGACTTCCAAAATGCTAAGGTTCCAAAATTCAAAGGTTGTGTCCAAAGGTCAAAGACTAGGAAAATTGGATGCTTAGTGTGTGTAAAAAAAGTCTTCATAATCCCTACATAAGAGGGGGAGAGCCTTGGAAGTAGGGGATGAGAGAGCAACACACACACACACACACACACACACACACACACACTCACTCACTCACAAGCTTCCTTTACACAAAGGGAAAGAGGGACACATGTCAGCTCCCTAGCCCAGATGCCCACAAGGTGTACTCAAATCCTATTGGATGGCCATGGAGGTGGACCAATGAGAATTAGGCTAGAGTAAATCTAGTTTAATTGATTTAAAAAAACTTAACAAAAGTACCAATAGGAAGTAAGCTCTCTAGAAGACGATTGGACAGTCTCCCAAGGGGTCCAATGAGCATTCAACATCCCAATGGCTTGCTTGATTCCTATTGGCCAGGAGACAAAGGGGTCCAATGAGAGTATAGTTGAATAAATTAATTACCTAAAGCTCTCACAAAAGGGGAAAGGGGGACACATGTCAAAAGGCTATCACCTATTCTCTTGAAATTCCATTAGCTAAACCTGGAGAGGTCCAATAGGGTGTGAGCATGAGCAATTAGCAAGAGGGGTCGACCAAGAGAGAGATGGTACTGATTTCTCAAGTTATTATTGCATACACACTCACACTAGTCCATGCGTGGAGTAAGAAGACTCTCTCTCCCCTTCTCAAGCTTAATGGAAAGCTTATCACCTACTCCAAGCCTGTGAGAACTGAGGCCTACACCAACAACTCTTGGCTTTGTGATGCACATCCAACCAAGAGCCAAGATCCAATGCATGCTCATATCCTCTACCATGCTAATTACTAAGCTATGCTATGCTAATATGAGTGATTATGTGAGGAGATGTACATCTTTCTTGTAAGACTACTCTTTCTTCCGCTCAATCTACTCTCATACCCTGCTGGCTCTCACCATCTTCGAAGGTGTTTGAAGTCTTGGGTCTGAGACCGTGAGGGAATTGATGTTGTGTTTGATAAGTGTTTTGCTTAGTGCTTGAATCTTCCATATTCATTGCACTAGTTAGTATTGAAGGAACACAAAGGATTGTATTGTAAAATGTCTCTCTTGATGGGAGAAACCATAATACAAATCCTTTTGGAGGGGGGACCGGCTCCATGTAAATCCAGTCCACAACTGTTTTCAATAGCTTAATTTCTCTCTCTTTTGAAATATTGTTCATGCTATCTAACTAGATGTTATACTTTTTTTTGCTCTCTCCACCCAAGCACTTTTGTTATTATCATTAGGAATCTATCCTAATGAAATGCTCACTATGTTCATGCTATTTTCCGCTACACACAAAATACTAGGCCATTAAATGTTACAACAAGCAAATAACACCCATGTCAAATTTTCTACCAAGGTCACTAAGAAAGTTGACTAAGTGGGTAAAATCACCAAATCTACTTCTATAATGTTTAGCTAAGAAAAAGTGGATAAGAGTGCACAAAGCTTCATGATGCTGACAGTCATTTCTACAAGTAGCAACCAACCTCCCTTGGTGCTTGCAATTCCATCTAGCAAGTACACTAATTCACAATTGCTATCAAAATCAATGTAGAGAGGAGTACAAGCTAAGAATACTTCAAGGTTGACCTAACCAACTTGGATCAACAACCAAATCAATGAGCAAAGCAAATCGAAGAACTTGAGTCAATGCAATCCTACTTCGATCATCAATGATATGAAGCCCAGTTCTAGATTGTATCACTGATGAGAGAGAGAATGAAAGAAACTAGAGGAGAGAAAACAATAGTTGGCTAAAATTGTTGTTGTAAAGGCTGAAGCAAACAACCCACTGATAGATAGCTTAGAGGGTGGGCCAACAAGCAAATGACACCCATGTAGAAGTTTCTACCAAGGTCACCAAAAAAGTTGGCCATTATTAAGCTGACACCCACATTTTGAGGGCACGAGTTTCTGATGAATAATTTAAAAAATTTGTTTACAATCAAACCAAATCTCCTACAAGATGTACATATGAACATCGCTGGCCAAAGTAAAGAGACATATGTGCAAGCACATCAAACTACGTGCAAAAGCATTTGAATTATCCCCCACCTACATTGTGTTGAGATGGGAGCCCTCAATTTGTGTGTGTGTGTGTGTGTGTGTGTGTGTGTGTGTGTGTGTGTGTGTGTGTGTGTGTGTGTGTGTGTGTGTGTGAGAGAGAGAGAGAGAGAGAGAGAGAGAGGGAGAAACCATATGTCATATGCCAATGGTAGTTATTGGTTGAGTGCAGGATACAAGGCAAGGGTATGCCTCCCCTTGGGATCTTCTTTGTTTCTACTCATGTCTACCCTATAACATATGCTACCAAGCATGACCCATATGCTATTTAGCATGGCATATAAGCTACTAAGAATAGTGTATAAGCTACTTAGCATGGAGTGTATAAGCTAGTGACCATGGAGTGTATGCTAGTAAGCATGGACTGTGCACTACTAAGCATAGTATGTATGCTACAAAGCATGACCCATATCCTAGTTGGAATGGCATATATGCTACTAGTGAGGGAGTGTTTTCTAGTCAACATGGCGTATCTATGACAAAGAATGGCCCATATGGGTCTATATGTTATTATGCATATAATATATGCTAATAGGGGTATATGCTAAGGAGCCACATTGTGTGTCAACCATAGTAGGCATACAATTCTCTGGTTACAAGAGTCTTAAGATGCATCAAACACATTAGGTTGCACATATATATGGTGAGAGATGATACACATCATGTAGTGAAACAAGAACCCAAACACACACACACACACACACACACACACACACACACACACACACACACACACACACAGTCGTGGTGTAAAAACCATGGCATGCTATGAAGGCATTCTTGATACATGTCAACAAAAGAGCTGCATCACACAATCAAGCAATCGAGTGGTGAAGGAAGATGATGACTACAACGGGCTCTCAGATTCACATAGTTGCTATATTATATTTTGGTTTAACTTATTGCAAAAACACCATGGAAGGTTTAGGGTTTGGCTCACCTTATGAGAGACCCGAACAAGCTTAATTTCTTTATATTAAATTAAATAAGTAAAAGACAAGTTTAAATGTTCTTTGAACTATTAACTAGAGATAACAGTAAGAAGAGGGATAACCTCTAAATGGTTTTGACCAGATAAATGTAATGCTTGATGTAATGTTTCTAGTCAAACAACATAATGGAAAGTAAGATAATAGTATGAATGAATAGTGGAAATCAAATCCTCTTGTGAGGTCTCCAAAAGGAGCTTTTAAACAACAATGGTATTTTCTAAAAAAAAGGCTCTTAATTCAGTCAAAATGCTGCCAAAAATTTTGGAAATTACATCGAACTCGGTTAAGGGTAGAAGCAGGTTAACGTGTCACTGAATATGTTGTCCCGGACAATGCTAGTTACTTGTGCTTGTTAGTATATACTGAAAACGGATGGGCAAGTCCTTTGAATTTCAAATTTTCCATTAAAAAATTATTTCCCCTCCTCATGTGCTTCTATTTTCAGTTACTTAAGACGAAGTGGGGAGTCTCTTTCTCTCTCTCTCTCTCTCTCTCTCAGACTAGTAGGTGGTTTGCTGAGTCTCTCTCTCTCTCTCTCTCTCTCTCTCTCTCTCTCTCTCTCTCTCTCTCTCTCTCTCTCTCTCTCTCTCTCTCTCTCTCTCTCTCTCTCTCTCTCTCTCTCTCTCTATCTATCTATCTATCTCTCTCTCTCTCGTTCGTTCCTTGCACCGAGAATTCTACCTGAGAGATTAATTGTCAAAGTTGAGCTCTTTCTCTCGTTCTAACAGAGACCTACAAAAATGAAGAACCAACATCCATCATTATTGCCACTAGCTTCAATGCGGGAAATGGAGCCGTACTGTAATCTGATGGTAAGCAAATCTTATGTGTAGCCCACCCACTCCAAATGAAGTCATTGGTTTTGTTGGTCACATCTATAGTTTTGTGAGGGCATTTGTTCATAGTATGTGTGTATACAATCTCAAGTGTTGACAGCTATACATTCAAGTGATTTTAAGTAGGTAACATATTATGCACGTCTACAATTCTCAAGAAAAAGCAGAAGAGAGCCACTACAAGCAATGAATTACAACTCCCAATATCCAGCTCTTTCTGTAATCAGGGAATATGAGAGAGGAAGAAAGAGGAAACAACGGAAGCAGAAACAAATGAAATTTGAGCGACAACATCATGCCCTCAACGATGAGGAGAAAAAGAAAATCTCCTCCGAGATTGTGAGAGCTTTCAAGAGTAGGACTGAAGGTTTTAGTATAGAACAAAAGTGGGAAATCTGGAATCTTGTTGCTCAACATCCGCATGTTCAAGCGATCCATGATGAGTCTTTCGAGGAGGAGGCTGCTGTACAGACCGCAATTGTCTCCAGCACACTGGCTACCATCAAGCAGCCAGGTTCCAATGAGGAGTTGTTTTTGAAGAATGCAGCATTGCAGATGATGTTGAATTCAAAGGAAAACATGCCTATTGCAAAAATTGCCACGGTTCTAAATGTCAATTGTCGCACCTTGCACAAGGCGAGATCACGACAAGCGAAGCCCGATGTTGATGGTCAATTGTTTTCATTGGTTGCATGTCACAAGCAACACCGTCATAGCCCTATCACAGTTGAAATTAAGGAATTGGTCTACACATTTTGGAAAGTGGAGACTCGCGTTTCACCGAACAAGAAGGATGTTTGTCGAAAGAGGATGGGGAGGAAAAGGTACATAGAACACCCAGTGCACCTCCTAGATGAGCCTCAGGTGATCAATCAAATACTTGTACCATAACTTATGCATTTTATGCATTGCATCTCTAGTGCTTAGTAACTTGTATATGCTGATCAATAGCATACTGATCTGTAGACTTTTGCTAGTTAGCATATGGACTGTGTTGGTTAGCATATTGACTATGCTAGTTAGCATATGGAGTATGCTAGCTAGCATGTCTTGGGTTCTAAATAGCATACAGAGCTAGTTGGTTAACACAATATGTATGCTAATTAACATACCTGGTATGCTAGTTAACAAACCTAGTATGCTAGTTACATATCTAGTATGCTAGTTACATACCTAGTATGCTCAATTGCATGATAAGTACGTTTTCTAATAGAAAGTGATTATGCTAGTTACATATCTAGTATGCTAGTTACATACCTAGTATGCTCAATTGCATGATAAGTACGTTGTCTAATAGAAAGTGATTATGCTAGTTAGCATATCGAGTTTGCTAGGTAGCAGGCCTTCAGTTCTAGATAGCATACATAGTTAGTTGGTCAACACAAAAGGTATGCAAGTTAACACCACTTATGCTAGTTAGCACCTAGTATGATCACTAGCATGATGGGTATGCTATTTAAGACAAGGGTTATGCTAGTTAGAACTAGCAGTTGGACTGGGTATGCTAGTAAGCATATGGAGTATGCTGGTTGGCATAAGGAGTATGCTAGTTAGCATGCCTTGTGTTCTACCTAGCATATAAAGTTAGCTAGTCAGCACAAGATGTATGCTAATTAACATAATTTATTCTAGTTAGCACCTAGTATGCTCAATAGCATGATGTGTGTCCTAATGCATATACTAGTTAGCATAGTGAGTATGATAGTTAGCATATAGACTGTGCTAGTTAGCATATGGAGTATGCTAGCTAGCATGCCTTGGGTCCTAAATAGCATACATACCTAGTTGGTTAACACATTATGTATGCTAATTAACATTCCTAGTATGCTAGCTAACATACCTAGTATGCTAGTTACATACCATTATTCTCAATTGCATGATAAGTATGCTAGTTAGCACATGGAGTTTGCTAGGTAGCATATGGAGTATGCTAGTTACCAGGCCTTGAGTTCTAAATAGCATACAAAGCTAGTTGATCAACACAAAAAGTATGCAAGTTAACACCACTTATGCTAGTTAACAACTAGTATGCTCACTAGCATGATGGGTATGCTATTTAAGACAAGGGTTATGCTAGTTAGAACTAGCAACTGGGCTGGGTATGCTATTTAGCATATGGAGTATGCTAGTTAGCATGCCTTGTGTTCTACCTAGCATAGAGAGCTATCTAGTCAGCACAAGATGTATGCTAATTAACATAATTTCTACCAATTAACTCCTTGTATGCTCAACAGCATGATGGGTGTCCTAATGAGTATGCTAGTTAGCATATGGTTTGTGCTAGTTAGCATGCCTTGTGCTCTACCTAGCATACAAAGTTACCTGGTAACACATAGCTATCACTCTTTATGCTAGTTAACATACACTGTTGCATGCACATTAGGATGTTGATTGTCACTATGATTTGTTTTCATGAAATTGCTGGATGTCCTAGTTAGAAATCTGAATACTGATCATCATTTGGATGTTGCAGGTTGAGTTCTTTCGTAGATTCAAGGATAAACATCCAGATTGCAATATTGGCATGAGAATGTTTGAGATGTTGAAGCCATTCTTTTGTAGGCAGCTGAAGGATAGATACACATGCTGTTGCGAATACCATGTGCAAATGTATTTTTTGAAGGACACACTGAACCACAATCGCTCTCATGCTTTTGGGCTGCATAGAGCAGGTTATGACTGTATATGCAGTCTCTGTGTCCCAGGTGAGAACATTAGCAAGGGTTGCTTGGCTTCAGATCACACGTTCAAAGGTGTCACACATATGTGGGAGTCTGTTCTCTGTCCAAAGCCCGTAGAGATGCAATTTTCCATAGAAGGGAATGCTTGATGGGAGAGTGTTTGACATGTGGAGTGAATATGTTGGAATTATGCTGCTTGGAGATAGCAAAGTGAGGTAATAGTATTAATGTGAAAGTATTTGCATATTTACAAGCTCAAGACAAGCATGGAAATAGTAACAAAAGAAAAGATCTTTTGCACAAAGAAATGTTGTGCTGGGAGTTTCTTCAACTCTTGAAGACCAAGTTGGAGCTCTTTATCACTCATAACTATGTGGCTCGATGGCAAGGACAACAATTCAAGGATTGCCTTCTTCGGTTTGCGGATGATGTCATCGTGTCAGTTGTTGATTTTGCAGAGAATTATGCCTTCAAGGAATCAAGTGAGATTCAGTCAATGCAATGGCACTCTAGTCAAGTAACCATTTTTTTACACATAACATACTACCGCAGGCCCGGGTAGGTAGTCAAAACCATCCACTTCTTCATATCAGATGACAAGGTGCATGACACGTTGTTCATGCAACACTGCTTCATGCTACACTGTGACTGGTTACAACAAGAGGGTGTCACTCCTAAGCAGCATTGGGTGTGGTCTGATGGTGCGGCGTCACAGTTCAGGGGAGCGATGCCTTTTTACTTCATTGCAAGATATGGGGGACTCACAGACATGGGGATGAGCTCGTTCTTCTTTGGATCAGGGCACGGCAAGGGAGAGCATGATGGTGCAGGAGCAATTGTGAAAAGAACCTTGACCCATGAACAAATAAAACCTAATGGAGCTATTTTGCGGTGTGTAGCTGATGTGGTTGCTTATTGCCAAGCCAACCTGTCGTCGCAGGGAGCACCTTCACACTATCCTTCAAAAGAAAGGGAATGTGCCCATGTGTTCTGGGAGGTTAAGGAGGGGGAAGTGAACATGGAGGTGAAGTGGAATTGTGCCACTGTGGCAAAAACTTGCTCTCTGCATGCTTTTCGTGTCCACAACCCTGGGGATCCAACTACCCTTGCAACAAGAGCCTTGGCATGCTTTTGTGATGCATGCATGCATGGAAGATGGAATCGCTGCGTCAATAAAGCTCACGTGCAGCCTTGGGATTATCATACTCTACGGCCATTACCTGATGAGGCTGTGTCAGATTTGGAAGATGAAGCAACCGCCTATGATGACTTCACATACAAAGGTCATCATGATGTGTTGAGTAGCACTCTATGTGCTGGCGACACATTTGCTTTAAATCCAGATGCTTCGACCAACGTCGAGGATGTGGATTTCTACCTGGTCAAGTGTGTTGCAGCAAAGGAGAAGGTGGAGAAGGGGTACCTCGATGAGTGGGGCAATGCAATTGATAGAGGCTCATATGTTGTGCAAGGTTTGTATTACGAGCAATTGGATGCATACACCTCAAGCTAGACCACAAGCAGCCCATTGCCCACGTACTTTCACATCTGGTACGATGTATCAAAATACCCATGGAGCACATCCCAAGGAGACGGCAGGTGTACACAATCAACCCAGAAAGCTATGAAGCAATCTATAATAGCATGCCCTTTGGCTTTTAAGTTGTAATCACTACATCTTCAATATACTTCTTGCTCGGAGATAATGCACTTTTATAAAAAAATTGGATATTTTCTGTCTCTTGTGTCTCTTGTGTGCTTTGTGTATACATGGGTTTGGTGTCTATCATAGAGGGGTCTCAGTTTAAGAGAGATCATTTGTACAACCTATCTCATTGTGTTCTAATTGTGTTATGTTGGAATGCTAATTAGCATATTGTTGATGCTAGTTAGCGTACAAAATGTTCTAATTAGCATACCTTTTGCTAGTTTTCAAGGAGAAGAGATGGCAGCTTCTTGTGTACTGTGTATGCTAATGCTAATTAGCATACTTTTTGTGTTGATTAGCATAAACTTATATATGCTAGGTAGCATAAACAGTATGCTAATTAGCATAACTTTGCTGGTTTTCAAGGAGAAGAGATGGAAGCTTTCTATATATTGTGTATGCTGATTAGTATACTATGTTGTGAGTGGAATGGTAATTAGCATAAACAATATGCTAATTAATTTTTATGCCAGCTGGCATACCCTTGTTGGTTTAGGGAAGAAGAGATGGCAACTTTCTGTATATTGTGTATGCTAATTAGCATACCTTTGCTGGTTTCAAGGAGAAGAGATGGCAGCTTTCAGTTCTCTGTGTATTCTAATTAGCATACTGTTTACGCCAGTTGTCATAAACAATATGCTAATTGGCATACCTTTGCTGGTTTTAAGGAGATTCAGAGATGTCAGCTTTCTGTATACTGTGTGGTCTAATCAGCATACTATGCTATGATTGGAAGTTAGCACAAACAAAAATGCATAGTATGCTAATTAAAGGTATGCTAATTAGCATACTATGTATGATAATAAACATACCGTTTTTGCCAGTTGGCATAAACAGTATGCTAATAAGCATATCTTTGCTGGTTTTAAGGAGAAGAGATGATAGGTCTCTGCATCCTATGTATGCTAATTAGCATACTGTTTATGCCAGTTTTGCATTCTATGGGTATGCTAATTAGCATAGTTATCTGGCATAAACAGTATGCTAATTAGCATAGGTTCTCTAGTTTCAAGGAGAAGAGATAACAATTCTCTATATACCATGTATTCCAATAAGCATATCATGTATGCTAATTAGCATACTGTATGCTGGTTTCAAGAAGGGACGACAGCTTTCTATATACTGTGTATGCTAATTAGCATACATGCTGTGAGTGGAAGTTAGCAAAAGCAAAAATACACAGTATGTTAATTGAAGGAATGCTAATTAGCATATTATTTATGCCAGTTGGCATAGACAGTATGATGATTAGCATACCATTGCTGGTTTCAAGGAGAAAATATGGCAGCTTCCTGTGTACTGTATATGCTAATTAGCATACTATGGTATGTTGTGAGTGGAAGTTAGCACAAACAAAAATGCTCAGTATGCTAATTAGAATTATTCTAATTAGCCACTGTGAGTATGCTAATTAGCATACATGGTATGCTAATTAGCATATTGTTTTGGTTGTGTTAGCATAAACAGTCTTCTAACTAGCATAAACATTATGCTAATTAGCATACCTTTGCTGATTTCCAATGAGAATGTATACAAATTCAATGTTTACAAGACACCAATAGTACACATAATATTGTCTTGAAAACAAGAATAGTACAGGATCTGATCATTACTATCTGAAGTGAATGTCGGAATAGTTACAAACATTGGAAAGGCAATTTACAAATTTTTCTCATAATGTTACAAAACTGCAGAGAGCCTCCTACTCTGGATAAGATCATGGTTTAGCGCACTTGTACACTCGCTTTTGCCCAGTGTCTGTTTGCTTCTTTATTTGTTGAGCTTTTGGGCTTTGCTCTCTTTCTTCTTCTTACTGAGCTTTTGGTTCTTGCAACTCTCTTTCTTCTTCTTCTTGCTGCTGCTTCTCTAATTTTTCCCTCCGTAGCCTCTCTCTCTTATGTCTTTCCACTTCTTCATCAGCCTCCCTTTGTCTCCTACGCATGGCTTCATTACGCTAGGCCACGTTGCACTGGTGCATTTCTAATTCCATCTTCCTGACCACTTGATGTGAAAAAAAATCTTGGGCAGTATCAAACGCATTATCAGCTGTATACGCTGCACGATCCTCTGATTGCAGCCCTAGGAACAGCCAGCTGCTCAAAGTATCTATCAAAAAGTTTTTCCGCTGTTCTTTGGTCTAGTCCTCTATCTTAGGAGTAACAAGCCAAATTCCTTCAGAGTTCTGGCACACTTTGTACATACTATCGTCAATAATTAGACTGTTTTGGGGCCCAAAGTTATTGTTCTTCCAAAACAATCTCAAATCCTTCAAGAATACAAGCTTATTATTTATTTGCCAAGGCTGGCCACTACAATGACCCTGTGTAAAAACACCTCTCAGCTTATCCCGCTGCTCTTTGAATACTGTTTCTAATATTGCATTTACTTTAGGTGCCATGCTTGTGCTCCATATATACACATGGAAAAAACGGAGGCACCAATCCAAAAATTTGTGGCTGTCTTTGCTATAAAATACCAACCTCCTATCTTGTACATTGTACTTTATCATTTCCCCTACATGTTTAGGGGGAATGTCACCGTGCATTGGCTCTACATCTTGAACAAGTAGGCCATTTAAATCAAGAACCAAAGCACGCCCCTCGTCTGACAATGGCTTTGGCACGCATATTGGGTCTGGGAGTGCATACCACTTAGCAAAAATAGCTTCTCGCGAGGGATGAACATAACTGAAGTACTCATTTATTTTCGTTAAGTTTTTAAGGGAGCTAGCGAGGTGCTTCTCAATCTCAGCTTTTTCTTTTTGTACCTGTCTAGCCTTGGCAATACACCGCTTTGGTATGGTTTTGCATGCAATGGCATAATTCAAATCATGCAGGGCAACTAGTTGCAATTTCTCTTGGGCTGTGACACAGAAATGGTATCAAATAAAGACATCATAAAGGACAAGCAAAAACTACTGAAATGTTGCACAGTAAAATAATATTGAAAAGAGTTTTTCCATTATAAATACCTAGAGAGATACATGCCACAGGGTGTGGAGCTTGCTAACACTACATAACTTGGACACAATAGGGAACAAATTCAACATAATTTCTTGCAAGCACGTGAGCGAATGGCTTTCTTTTCACCTCTGCTGTGTTCGTTTATGACATCCAGGGCAACACATTTCTCATCCCCAGGTTCTTCTAGAATCTGTTCCAGGCCACCTTTTCTCTTTAATTTCACTTTGTTTACAAAACCCTGTAGGGGGCTGTCATCACCGGTGTCTTGCGCACTCAGCCCACTATCACTCTTGAAACTTTCCTCTTGAGCACTCCTACCTTCCTCTTGCACACTCCTAATTGTTTCCTCTAAGACGCTTGTTTGATCATTTGTAGGGGGTTTGGGTTTGGGATGAGTAATAATGATAAAATCTTCATCATCATCATCTGTTTATATACTATCTGCAGCAGCCTCGTGCGTTGTCGCATGCTCGGGCATTACATCTGCCCTTTCATGCTATCTATCCAACTCATCAAATTCATCATTACAAAGCTTCTCTTCTTTCCTATGATTGACAGGTGTCTTGTCAGGTTCGCATCCTGCATCATTGATACCTGTGTATTCCATTCACCCATTAATTTTCATCGATACCATTATGATTTCTTGTATGTATAGTGTGACAAGTAGCATTCGATGTATGATAGGTATCTATATCCTGTAGACATTCATATTGTCTATGCTAACTAGTATACAAAGTGTGCTAACCACCATGATCAATATGCTAGCTAGCATACAAAATATGCTAACAAGGAAGTGTGTATGCTAACTAGCAGAGAATATATGGTAATTAGCATATATAAAATGTTAATAGACAAAAATTGTGTGTATGTTAATGGTATGCTTATTATTGATGGTGTGCTAATTAGCATACATTGTATGTTAATTAGCATACACAATTGTATGCTAATTAGCATACAATGTATGCTAGCATAAATGGTATGCTAACTAGAGGATAAGTTATGCTAATACACAGAACGTCTCTGCTAATTAGCATACCATTTTTGCTGGTTAGCATATTGTGCATGCTAACTAAAATACACATTACGATAACTAGCAAAGATGTATGCTAACTAGCATAAAAATTATGCTAGCTAGCTCAAAATGTATGCTAACTAGCATAGAGGTATGCTAACAAGCATACACATTATGCTAGCTAGCAAAGAAGGTATGCTAACTGAACTTTGAATGCTTGTTTTGTTAGCATGCACCAAATGCTAGCTAGCATACAAGGTATGCTAGTTAGCATACTAAGTTTGCTAATTATCATACCTTTTTTTATAGTTATCATTACAAAACATTCTAATTATGCTAATTAGAATATGCTAATTAGGAAATTGTGTTTAGCCATGTGTCCTAACTAGCTAACAAGGTATGCTAATTAGCATACTTTTTATGCTAATTAGAACATTGTGTACGATGGCTAGCATGCAAGTATGATAACTATAAGAAAAGGTATGCTTATGCATGCTAAATAGCATACCTTTCTCTTGATTAGCATACTTGCATGCTAGCCATCATACAATGTTCTAATTAGCATAAAAAGTATGCTAATTAACATATTAAATATGCTAATTAGCATACCCTGTATGTTAGTTAGCACACTGTGTGTGCTAACTAACATACTGGTATGCTTATTAGCATACCTTGTTTTCTACTTAGCACACTGTGCACTAATTAGCTTATTTAACATGCTGATTAGCATACTTTGTGTCTAACTGGGAAACTCTCTATGCTAGTTAGCATGCATATTTTGTTCACTAGCATAGAAGGTATGCTTATTAGCATACACATTATGCTAGCTAGCATACAAAAAATGCAAACTAGTATTCACAATATGTTAGCTAGGATTACTATCGGTGCTAACTAGCATACACAGTATGCTTACCACCATGACAATGTATGCTAGATATATCTCATAGTATGCTAACTAGCATAAAGTTAGGTTTGACAACTACCATACATAATATGCTAGACACCATACCCACTAAGCTAACTAGCATACCTTCTATGCTAACTAGCATAACTAGGTTTGACAACTATTATACACAATATGCTAGACACCATACCCACTAAGCTAACTAGCATACCTTCTATGCTAACTAGCATACACAAGTCTAGTGTAGGAATCAAGGCTAGATAACTATTTCTTAACATTATCTTACCAGAACTCTGTGTGATTGGAGGTCCTTGCCCTGTGACCTTGCCACACCATTCAGCTGGTATCCTCTGCTGGCAGGTGGAAGCTCTACATTCGGTCCCGAGGGAGCATGCAAAAACAAAGCAGATTAGGTCATAGGTATGCTTACATGGAATTTTGACCATTGCACTGATTTCGTGTACTTCTAGTGGCACACCACAGCCAATACACACGTTGCTTGTTGTCCCATCGTGTACCCCTCCTATACACTCTGTAAAAGCGTCCATAGCTATCTTGGATAGGGCAGTGGGGATGAAGGAGCCTTGTATCATCCTACTTATCTGCACGAGCAACTGCAATTGACTATCGCAGGTGTGCACTTTCGCTTCCTGCACCTCCACATTAATCTACAAACCAATCAAAACAGAGGCATGGTAAGTACATAGGATAGTTGTGCACATATTCAAAACATAAGGTTCAATCACAAAAACCATCGGCACTTACATGAAGACAGGTTATGTCAATATCAACAGTAGTGGGGGTGTCCTCACTGTGAGGAAACGCCAAACCATCTAGTGTCTCCTTCAGTATCTCAATCTTTACCTTGAGCTCTATTTCTCTCCTTGCATCTACATTGTCAGTGAGGCCTAAACACCGCAATTCATTCTCAGCATCATGAAGCTTATGTCTCATAGCAAGTACTACAGGGCTGACCATATCATGGTTTGCTTTCAGAACCCTCGCAACTTCAAGCTCCTGATCCGCATTCTTGAGCTGCTGTTTAGCATCCTGCAGTTTATTTTTGAGATGGTCATTTGCACTCATGATGTGATGCAAATCAGAGAGCTCGAAATATGATCAGGCTTGCTATCACTTTGTGAAAGCTGTTAATAGAGAGGGGTGTTGCCGTGGCAGCAGAAACAGCGTTCGGAGCTACTTGGCCAATGCAATCGTCCTTTGTTTCCGCGGAGCCCTCCTCTGTTTTTTGACTTGAGGGGTGGGTATTACGCACCCTCCACTTTTCAACATGGGCATCGTAGTATCCTTTTTCTCGAAGGTCCTGCAAATGCTAGACAACAAACTCGACCCAATTGAACTACATGATTGAGCCACTTGCAATTACCACTGGACTGAATTGTTTTACAAAACCCTTCGCAATAGACGGATTAATTTCCATGTTGGTGGGAGGGTTCTGGTACACCCTGCAGTGCAGCTGAAGTACTTGGTCGCACGTGGCGCTACGAATGCTGCTGCATTTGAAGCGATATTTGTTGCAATCCTTTACCTCTCTGAATACACCGAACCACTCCAAATCTATAATCTACTCCCACTTCACCAATCTAGGGTCGTCACCGTCCATGGAGAGGCCATGGACAACATTAAACTCTTCTGCTATTACACAAAACTTTTCCTGCAGTGGGATGTTCAGCTTGGGAGCTTTCCATTGGCCTACACACCACACAGGATTATAAGATTAAAACCTTACAAAACCCCGCTGGAATAGGGCTGTCAAGTAATTTCTACACAGGCAATTGCGTGGGCTCTCCTTAGATGCAATCATCTAAGCATGCACCTTGAATGCCTAAGGCAATGCACAAGCACCTGATTAGTGTGAGAGAATCCACAACTAGATTGCAGCCAAGGGCTATTGCAAAAACAAGCATATAAGTTGAATGCATAGGCCTCTGTGTTGATTGCAGCATATGCTTAGCAACACAATTTTCTCATGGGTGAGAGGATTCACTAACAGATTAGTAGTCGGGGCATGCTAGAGAAATGTGTCATGTTTTGCTTGATTTACAACTTCCAAATTTGGCCCCCTCATTGGAGAGAGAGAGAGAGAGAGAGAGAGAGAGAGAGAGAGAGAGAGAGAGAGAGAGAGAGAGAGAGAGAGAGAGAGAGAGAGAGTACCCGAGTCCTACTTCCCCTTCCCTGCATGCATGTACGTTGACATTGGGGATCCTCGGGAATTAGAAGCATTCAATCTTTTGCAGGGTGGAGGAGAAGCAACAGAACCTTTGCCCCTTGACTTCCTTCTTGGTGGAGTACTGTCAAGATTGATGTCGGAGGTGGATGGCTCCAATGGTGAGCTATCCTCCACTTGCGTTGACTGCTGGCCTCGGATTGCAGACCTGCTTGCAGCTCGCAATCACTTTCCTCCATCTCTCTGACTTGTGGCCCCTTCGCTATGCTTCCCTCCATGCTTCATGACTACAGCACCACCTCAACGTAACGATTGAGCTTAACTGTTAAAGATTTTAAAAATATTACGATTCATTTTTTTGAAGTTCAAGTATTACACTTTGTATAGTTCATGATCGTGGCCATACACTTGAGAAAACATGACTGTCCTATCCATGTGTTATGCTTACAAGATGTGCTTGTTGGCATATGTTAACTAGCACAAAAAGCGTGACACGTTAGCATGCTTTCACCCTTAAGAGTTGAATAGAACTAAGAGGGAAAAAAGGGGATTAGTTATAAATGTGTGATTCTTAGGAAAAAGGCTTGGATCTTTGCATACAATCAATAAAATTCTTGGATCTTTGCATACGGTTCTTACATATAGGCTATATGGTTTTTTGATACATGTGATTCTTTTTTATCGAACACATTATAGAAAGTATGTTTGTGGAGTTTGTGATTAGTTAGTTATATTCAAATCCTCCTGTGAGGTCTCCTAAAAGAGTTTATAACCGGGCCTTTTCTGAAAAAATGCTCATAATTCAACCAAAATGCTGCCCAAAAGTATGGAAATTGCATAAAACTTGGTTGGAAAATTGAAGTAGAACTAAGATGACCTTGTATAAAAAAAGAGATGTTTACTTCTAAAGAGAAGCTCTTGATAAGCTATATATAAATAGTCCATGTGGATAAACAACTAATCTCTATATGTAAACAACAATAGTCCATGTGGGTAAACAACTAATCTCTGTATGTTACAACAGAATGTGTGAGGTTTCCATTAGGATTAAAACTCTTTGTGGAAAAATAGGTGAAATACTGCAGGGAATTTTTCGCAATTCATCATAAATAAGGTAAAAAGTCTTGGTAGGCAGTGATAGAAGAAAAACTTTGTCAAAGTACATTTGGGACACTTAAAATACCTGATTGATAACATTAGAATTGAACACAATTGCTCTCTTGGAGCTAGATGGGTAACCACTTTTGACTATCCTTATGTTACCAGGGTTATCAACAGATTGCCCAAGTGAGTGCTACTCAAAACTTGCATAGATTGCAGATAATTTGGGACAAACTTAGTGCGGCAGCAGATAATAACCAGTCTAGAATTAAGCCAATAGAAATTTGAGATCCCATTGCCAAACCTTGTTAAACTTTTAGGAACTTTAAAGATAGTCTCAGACCTTACCTTCATAGGCATGTAAAAGAGAACATTGTGTACTACGAAATGGAGGGGTAAGATGGGTTTCTGGGATGTGACAACAATAACAAGCAGTGGAGGCTGCTTAGATAACTATTACCCATTATGTGCAATATAATTCTAATTAGTTTTGCTAATGGTTGGCTGGTAGGTAAACGTAACTACTTTCATCTAGTAAGAGTCTTCGCTTATCCTCCTCATTCAAGCTTCTTATGTAACTAGGGTTTCAATGTTGATGTAAACCAATTTATTTTGCAATAATTGATTAGAATTTCATAAGAAAAGTTGGGTTTGTATTACAAAAGATAGTTTGAACTATATTAGTTTTCAACAATGTCTAAGGGTCTCAGTATATGATTTAAATTGGTGGGAGTTTCAAATTTAAACACACACACATGCACGGGAGAGAGAGAGAGAGAGAGAGAGAGAGAGAGAGAGAGAGAGAGAGAGAGGATATGGAATGCACAAAGGGTTGTAACCCTAGTGTGCCACCTACTCCTTGCATACCACCCCCTGTCGCTCCTATTTTCCTTTACCAACACTTCTTGGATATTCCATGCATGCTACATGCTGCCCATGCAGTTGCAACCTACGCTCATCTATTTCCCCACCAATGTGTAGCTGTCCATTTCTTTGCCCACTGCCCATCACTCTGGCGTGAGCCTCGCTTGCTCCCGCTAGCCTCCCTTCTCCTAGCCCCAACCCTTTGTTCTCCCCGATTTATTGACCTCAACGCCATCTTGTTTGCAAATGTGTGTGTTTTCTTAGGAATGAGAGTTCAAGTGTGTGTGTGTGTGTGTGTGTGTGTGTGTGTGTGTTTGGGTTCAACAACACATGAGAATACTCATAGAATAAAATATCACACATAGTAAAACATCTCAAAAATGAACTTCAGACTAAGCAAGAAGACACATGGCATATTCAAAAAGATTAAAGAAGTAGAATAACAAACTTGCAAAATAGAGTTTGATTCATTATGAAAGTTACATGTTCTACCTGAAGGCTATCTACAAAAACATAGGCTTTCTTTCCTTGGAGGCATACACATACAATGTTAAGCTACTCAACCTAAAAGTAGGTACAACCACTTGGTTCTGGCATATCATCTAACTCAGCTATTTGACATAGTAATATCCAACTAAGAATTATCAAATTAAGTATTATGCAATCAAGCATAATGTAGCTAAGCAAAATCTTTACAAAACACTTTAGCTTCAGCACATGACATGTTGGTGCGACCAAAGTTGGTGGATGTTGGAAGATGTGATGTGTAGTGCTAGAGATGCTGACAAGTGCATGTCAGAGGGCTAGAGTAGGTATGTAAAGCTTGAGCAAAAAAGTGACAGTTGGTCGATGCTCGAAGATGTGATGTGCAGTGCTAGAGATACTGACAAGTGCATGGCAGAGGGCTAGAGTAGGTATGTAAAGCCTGGGCATACATATGTCCTCGGGGGGTTCACCTCTGAGACATGTAAGTTACCACATGATTTCAAATGAATGGGTTTTTTAATTGCCAAACTATTAAAAACTTAACATGATCATATCAATAGAAGGGGTTTTTTAGTTGATCTTAGCAAAAAATCCGTAAGTTTTTAAAGAAAGAGGGATCATTTTATTTCCCTAAGCATGTAAGTAAAGGGGTGTTTTAAATACCCTTTGTACTCACGTTATATGAATGCTTTCTTAAAGGTGCACCCCCTGAGTGTATGTGTGGTTTTATACGCCGAAAGGGCTCCAAAAAGGGCTATATGGGATGGCAGGTAAATATGTTCATAGGGTTAGTTTTATTTTGTAAATCGCGGTCCGGGGCCGGGCAACAAGAAGAGTGGCCTCTAAGCACCCTTCTAGGCTCCCGTGCTGCTCAATTGGGTTGGGGTTAGAAAAAACAACAAACACACACACACAAACCCACAACCTAACCCTACACAAATTTGGGGCACCACCTAGTTTTGGATGCGAACTAGGACACGTAGAGAGAGAGAGAGAGAGAGAGAGAGAGAGAGAGAGAGAGAGAGATAGTGCTCGGGCTGCTTTGAAATGTATCGGCCGTGATCAAGCAAACACAATTATATATGTAAGAGAGAGAGAGAAGGGGGAGGGGATGCTTGTTGCATTAATACCTTCTTACAAATCTGTCACGACCAACCAAAGTGAGATTAGTATTTGTTCAACATAGCTTGAGTAAATTACATCACAAGAAAAGCCACCCCAATCATTGTCTTAAGGCCAGGGGAGTCCTCTCCACCCTGTTGTCCTCTTACAGTATGTGGAATTTATGGCTGAATTGATGACAACACCCAGGACAAGCTATCAAGAACGTGAAAAAAAAAACTACAAGACACTTACACATCATTGTTGTCCATTACTTCCCGTTTGAAGAGAGACAAAGTATCCAAGCTTAGTCCAAATCCACCCTCCTTGATTCAGAAAATGTTGGGCTTACACTAGTAGGAGAAATGATAGATTTCCTACTCTCAATTGAATGATCACTCTCTCTTACAATGGCATAGAGTTCCCTTGCTAATCACCCCTAATACAACACATGCATATGCATAAGACAATGAGCTTCCACTCAAGAGCTCCTTCTAGAGAGGTTGAGCTTGGCTTCTCAAGCTATAGCATAGTGCTCTTGCTTATGGCTCCCCCCCTTTTGTGCTAACTACACCCTCTTTTTATACCAATTTTGATGGCTAGGGTTACTCCTCTAACCATGGTTGGGTTAGATTTTTAGCACTTATCTAATTTCTTTTGCTTGGAATTATCAAGAAGTTGGTGGGGATAGATGAAGAAGAGAGAGAGGAGAGAAGTGGAGGTGATAGGACTTTTCATAGTAGGTTAGTGTTAGTAAACTAGTAGAGTTAGTATTTTTATTGATTTACAAATGGAATTGGATATTTACAATGGGAGTATCCATGTAGGGTACAAATAAGGAAGAAAAAACTCTTAATAGGTAAGAAATTATAGATTTCTTACAATGTTGATGCTCCAAGTGTCTTGAGTAGGGTCAATTTTGACACTTGTTGACGATCCACTAGCTTTGACGGTACGTTTTTCCTCCACTCTTGACCTTCCTTGAGAGCCAAGGTGATTGAATATGAGTAATCAATCAACATGGTGCTGTCTTTCAAGAGAAGAGGCTGAATTTTGTGGTTTTCTTGATAGATATGGATAATATGAAAGAGGAAAAATGAGACTAGGTGGTCAATTTTGGAATGGAAGTGTGTGTAGGAGACATGAGTTCACCATGGTTTCTCTCATTCTTCAAGGTTGAGAAGAAGGTGAGTAGGGTGCAGAGAGGAGTGGTGAGAGAGGTGGGGATGATGAGTGGAGAAGTGTGTGTGAAAGAGGAAAATGATAAAGTGGAAGAGGGAGTGTGGCTGCATAGCATGGGCAAATAGGGGTCCACCAATAAAATCATAGCTCACACCTCGTAGCTCAAAAAAATATGAAAATATTTGAGGTAAAAGTTCAGCCCATGAGCTACAACTTTTGTTTGAATCACCTTTTCAAATTCGAAGAGCATGTGATCTTTAAAAATTCAACAAAACCGACTGTTTTTTTCCACTGCACAAATGTGAGGTCCTTCTTTGGATGATTCTTTTGAATACCTCCAAGAGTAAGCCCCCCATAGTGCATGCATGCATGCCACATACTCTTGACCTTATTTGGTAGGTCTATAATTGAAGATATTGTTGAGATCATGATATAAGTGAATAGTACAACTAAGAAAATCAAATATTGAGGGGTCTAAAAAAATATGTACATGTCAAATATAAATAATATAGGTGGAAAAAATATAAAGGGGTCAAAATAAATCTCTCTCATTATAAGTCTACCATAAAAAGATGAATAATTTTTGTGGTCTAATTTATGACAGTAATAGAGAATAGATGTAGGAAGGAAAAAATCACAATAGTGAAAAAATATAGAACTAGTTTTTTTGGATTTTTGTTGGGATGGAGTTACACCAAAAATAAGAGAAGCTTGCATGAAATTATTTTTATATGGAATAAAGAGTATGCAAAATGGTAAGAAAAAATATGGTAATGGTGAGTCAATGTACATAGCATAAATAACACACCATAGGTAGAAATATTTAAATAAATACCAAAATAATTAAGAAAAATCCTTTTATTTAGGCCCTATATACAATGAAATATTTACACACAAATGGGCCATAATATACTTATAAGTTTTTATTTTTTGGCTCAACTAGCTCAGTGACTAGCTAATTGAGGGTTTTTAAGAAGATATGGGAAAAGTCCCCTAACTCACACACACCTATATACAGTGAAATGGTAGGGATAGCCACAGTGTTTGGATGATTTTGGTAGGGTGGGTTAACTCACTATAGCAATTACGGAGAGCCGAAAAACGGCTATCCTTAGCCCTCCCCCAAGATGATGGTATATTCATGTACCATCATAGAGCATCTTTTCCAAAGAGAGTGCTTCAGAGTCCTTGACGAGATCTTCATTGTTTGGCCCCTCAGAATTTTGGCTGGAGTTACACTCATGCTTCATGTAACAATACTTACATGAGACAGCTGCCCTTTGACAGATCTTTGGTAGATCCTTTGGTAGAAGGCGACTCAAATAGGACTTCAAGCGATAACCATTTACCTTCCTAGAGTGCTCTTTCCCATTCAAGTCCATAAGTTGATAGTAACTTGAATTGAAAGCCTTCTTAACTATGTATGGCCCCTGCCATCTAGTTTCAAATTTGGCATGAAAACGATTATCAAGTTGATTGTCATACCTTAGCACAAGATCTCCTTCATTGATGCCTTTGTCCTTTAGTTTCTGGTCGAGCTTCTCCTTCGCCTGCGTAGCTTTACTCTTGTAGCACTCGTATGCTGCTTCTCTTTTCCACTCAAGCTCAGTTAAGGTAAGAAGTCGATCCATCCATGCTTCTTGATCATCTTGTGTTGCTTTGCCATGAAGTCGCATTGTTGGAATGTTGAGCTCAATTGGTTCTAAAGCCTCTTGACCATAGACCAAGTGAAATGGTGTGAGCTCCGTGGCTTCCCAATATGTGGTTCGATACGCCCACAAGGCACCATCCAAGAATTCATCCCACAACTTTATCTTGTTTTTCACCATCTTTCTAATGATGCCTGCAATGACACCATTAGCTTTTTCTACCAAACCATTTGATTGGGGATAGTAGGGTGTACTATGACGATGTAGAATGTGAAGTTCTTCACAGACTTCTGTGAGCAAGCCCTTTCTAAACCCTGGACCATTATCAGAAACAATCTCCAAAGGTGTACCAAATCTATAACAAATGTGAGTGTAGACAAATTTGCTCACTGTCCTCTCATTTACTCTTGCAACACTTTGAGCTTCTACCTATCTCGTCATGTAGTCTATGGCCACCAAGATATACGATTTCCCATTTTTAGTCCTAGGCAATGGACCCATAGCATCAATGCCCCATTTTTCAAATGGACCATTTGCAAGGACTAACTGACGCGGACCATGTAATAGACGCTTGTTTCCATTAATCTGACATATGTGACAACTTTTACACCAATGTTGAACATCAATGTGCAAGCTTGGCCAAACATATCCGGCAAGCAAAATATTTTTTGCAGTGAGTTCCTGTGCAAAATGACCACCACACGCTTCCTCATGCAAACCTTTTAGAATGGCTGGGATTTCCTCAATAGTTGGTACTCTTTTGCACACTTGATCCTTCCCTCTTTGGTAGAGGGATCCTTCTAGGAATAGATACGTGCTTGCCTTCTTCATGAGTCTCCTCTTCTGAGCCTTCGTGAAGTCTTGTGGAAACTCACCCTCCAAAATGTAGCTAATAATGGGAGTCAATGTTTCCAATCCCTGGTATCTCGGCTGCTTGACAGTTTCTGCCATCATGATGACCTGCACTTCTTTCTCAACACATGTAACTACTTGTTGTGCAAGTAAATCGGCATCTTCATTCTGTTTCCTAGGAATATGATATAGTTGCACTTCTTCAAATTGATTAAACAATCTACGAATGGCATGAACTTTTGTCCTTAGGCTTTCATTCTTGCATGCCCAAATGCCTAAAATTTGCTTCACGATGAGAAGTGCATCCCCTTTTACCATGAGACATTGTATACCTTGGCCAATGCATATCTTTAAACCATGAAGTAGTGTGTCGTATTCTGCTTCATTGTTGCTAGTTAAACCTGGTAGATTGACCTTCTCTTTCATGACCACCTCTCCACTTGGGTTGAGCAATACTAGCCCTCCCCCTGCTTTTCCTGTGGCTCGTCGAAAAGCTCCATCAAAGAACAAGGTAAAATCATTAGAAATACTTTTAGGTGGTGGCAATGGTAGGGTCTTTACCTTAGGCACCTCAATTTCCTTCTCATGTACCTTATAAGTGAGAATCCCTACCAATTGTGCACGCACACTATCTTCTACCTTGAAAGAGTATTGAAACTCTTGCAACTCCATAATCCACTTCGAGATCCTAGTACTAAGATTCATTTGAGATGACACCCAAGGAAACAAATTTTCTGCACTGAGAATTACAAAAGGTTTTGGTAGCAAGTAGGATCTAAACTTTCTCACTGCAAACATGAGAGAAAGCATCATGAGTTCTGCCTCTGTGTAGCCTCTCTCTAAAGCATTCATGACCCTACTAGCAAACTAGATGGGTCGCATCCTGGTACTGTGGGGATCTTGTTGTAATAAAATTGCACCAATCGTTTCCTTTCGAACACTAGAGCTAACAAAGAATGTGTACTCCCAACAAGGAGGCATGAGTGTTGGTAGCTCTGACAAAATGACTTTAATATTACAAAAATACTCTTCAAGATCATCAGACCATGCAAATTCTACTTGTTGTGTCAACTTTTGCAAAGGGTGAAGTAACTCCGAGGCTAAGTGAATGAAGCATGACATATACTTCACCTTTTGAATGAATGAGATGACCTCTTTGAGATTCTTGGGTGATGGGAGCTCAATAAGAGCCTTTGCCTTTGAAGGATCCACCTCAATGCCTTTATAGGAAACCTTGTGACCAAGCAAAATCACTTCATCCTCACCTATGTGACACTTGTCGGGGTTGAGTTGACCTCCCATGTCATAGAGCTTCTTTAAACCTTCTTCTACCCTTTGTAGATGCAATGATTTTGAGCTATAAATGCAAAAATCATCAATGAACACCCTGATTGACTTTCCAAAGAATGCTTGAAACACCATGTTCATGAAACGTTGGAAAGTTGCAGGAGCATTTGTCAGGCCAAATGGCATAACTCTAAAAGCATAACAACCCCAAGGAGTGATGAAGGTTGTTTTTAGCTGATCTTCCAATGCGATACCTATTTGAAAGTAACCTGAGTAGCCATCACACACAGTGTACTTCTCATGACCAGCTACCTCATTTAGTATCTCATCCTGAAATGGGAGGGGAAAGTGATCTCTTTTTGTTGCCTCATTGAGTGGACGGTAATCCACACACACCCTCCACTTGCCGTTTTTCTTAGGAGTGACAACAACGGGAGAGACCCACTCTGAATTCTCCACTGGATAAATGAAACCTGCTGCTAGAAGCTTTCTTACCTCCTTGAGTAAAGCCTACTCCTTGATGACTCCTAGCCTTCGTAACTTCTGAACCTTAGGTGTGGCCTTTGGCTTCAACTTAATTTTGTGTTGAACAACTCCACGCACATCGGTGTAGTCTTTAGCAAAAAGCCTAGGAAATTTCCTTAGCACACATTTGAACTCCTCTCTTTCGTCCTTTGTAAGTGTTGTAGACAACATACCTTCTAACATTCCTTCATCTTGCACATTTTGGTTCTCTTGGGAGCCTACCTCTTCCAAACCTGGGCAAGAGGTCTCTTGGTTGTTTGGATTAAACCTTACCCCCATGACTTCGATGGAAGACTCCTCTTCAGTAATGCTGCTGCTACTTTCTCCTTCTGAAGTGCTATCGGTCCAGCCTTCCTCCGTCTCACTTTGAGATGATTCTTCATGGAGCTCCTCTTGGCATTGCTCCTTCATGTCAAAGAAAACCTTCTTATGATTGTCATTCCTGTAAATTAGCTTTCCACTCTCCCAATCCTGCAAAGCTCGCATTTTCATTAGCCATGGTCTCCCTAGGATAAATGGGTAGCCATTTCCTTTGGTAGACATGACATAGAAATCCACTACCTTCTTAATGCCAAAGGCCTCCACAAAGACATTTTTACAAATGCCTACGCACCTAGCCTTGCTATTGTTTGCCATTTTGACTTTAATTTCAGGTGTCTCATGGATGTGCATGCCTAGTCTTTGCATGAGTCCTTCTATCATGATGCAAATTTGTGCACCCCCATCCACTAGCCCTTTCCTAACCAATCTTCCTTTGATGTAACAATCTAGCACAGGTGTAATATCCTCATTCATTTCAGCATGTGCAATTTTTACAACAGGAACGCTCTCTTTTATCTTTCTCCTAGTGCTAACTGCCTTCGTTAAATCCCTCCTAACTTGTGGGCATAATGCAAGAAACTGAGGCCATGAGATATCAGGACCCTTACCTCTCATGTCTTCCAGTAGGTTGTATGGAGCCATACCATGTCTAAGAGGGAAGTCTTGGAGATTGATACGACGTCGAGTCCTCTTAGCTTCCTTGGTTTCTCTGTGATGTGACACCTTCTTTCTCTTTACCTTTTCCTCGGCCACGCTTAATGCCATTTTCTTCCATGTCAACCTCATTTGACTTTGTCACCTCTACCAAATGCACATTTGGCCCTCTGGCAAAGGTGAAACTCCTTCTACCCCTTGTGGAGGTGGTCTTGGTCCATTTGGTTTTTGTAGAAGCCTTGGTTGTTGACCAGTTCCTTCACCTGCGTTCATCACTAGGTAATTCAAGTCAAGTCTCCCTGGCTCCCCACGGGGCCAAGGAAAATTATACATCCCATGTCCAGACTCTCCGCAATTCCAACATTGCAAGACTCTCCTAGGTCGCGGATCTCGCTCTTCAGACTTCTTTGCTTGTCCCTTTGGACCTATAGCTTTTTCAAGGTGAATTGACAAGCTGCTTAAAGATTCATTTAACTTCTCAATCACTTCCGACGTTACCTCAGGAAGCTCCCTAGATGTTGATGCTTGTGACTTACCTTTGGGTCTAAGACCTTCTATTGGAACCTCTCCCCTTAGGCACTTGAGTTTTCTATATTTCTCAGCAGCCCTAGTTTCAGCTGCATCAAAGGTAGCAGGTGAGCTCGCCTCAACTTTTATCTTAAGGTCAAGAAAGAGTCCGGCTATGAACCTCTCCTTCTTTAGGAACTTTGCACCATCACCAGGGTTAGCAACATTTCTCACCCATACAGCCCAAAGACATAGAAACTCTTGCTTGTACAAGTAGTAATCATCTAGGTCTTTTTGCTTATGAGAAACAATGTCTTGCCATAGTTTTTGAGTGTTTTGGAGATTAAATAAGTATCTCTTGAAATGATTCACAACTTCCGTGTAATTCCCTTTAACTTCCTCAGGCAACGAGTCAAACCAAGTGCTAGCATCTTTCCTAAGGACCACTTCAAACATCTCTACGCGTTCTTGATCAGTTACTATCCTCTTGATACAACAAGACATCTTGAAATTTGCTATAAAAAAAATTGCATCCTCTTCAGGCTCTCCAAAGAAAAGAGGATATCCAGACATTTGGCATTGGGCCTCCATTGAATCAGTTTTAAGGTGACAACACGTTTTTGTTTTTGTTTTTTTTTTTTTCTTTTAAGATTTGCATAGTAATGTTTTCTAAATTGCAATCTATTCTACAACAAAATAAAAATATTCACATCAAATGACCTATGATAATCAATAAGAGGCAGGATGACAGGGTTTGGTGATGCCAGAATTTCTCCTACTCTTTGGGCACCAAACATGAACGCCATGCGTTGTTGAAAGTGGATCTTCCTACTAATTGCAACGTTTATTCTAATGTGTGGAGTGAAATGGAAGGGGAAAACCTCTATTCCTGGGCCATTATCCATGGTCTAAGCATGACCTAATACTTAAAACAAAACAAAAATATAGACGTCCAAACTAAGGTCGTACCTAATGAGAGGCAAAATAAAGAGATTTACTGATGAGTTTATCTCTGCCAACCTAAGGGGACCTAAAATTCTACGAATTACACGTTGAAATTCCAACTTAGTACTAACAATTATGTGTACCTTTTGCCTTGCAACAATCGGAATGAAAGGATCATACAAATTCTCATGATTCATGCAAATTGCTTGGCTATTTTAAAGATTCATCCTACACAAAAACATACACAAGTTGGTTCCTCCGTGGGGGCACCAATTTGAGGCGGTCCGGGGTGGGCAACAATAAGAGTGGCCTCTCAGCACCCTTCTAGGCTCCCGTGCTGCTCAATTGGGTTGGGATTGGAAAAAACAACAAACACACACACAAACCCGCAACCTAACCCTACACAAATTTGGGGCACCACCTAGTTTTGGATGCGAACTAGGACGCGTAAAGAGAGAGAGAGAGAGAGAGAGAGAGAGAGAGAGAGAGAGAGAGAGAGAGAGAGAGAGATAGTGCTCGGGCTGCTTTGAAATGTATTGGCCGTGATCAAGCAAACATAATTATATATGTAAGAAAGAGAGAGAAGGGGGAGGGGATGCTTGTTGCATTAATACCTTCTTACAAATCTGTCACGACCAATCAAAGTGAGATTAGTATTTGTTCAACATAGCTTGAGTAAATTACACCACAACACATCACAAGAAAAGCCACCCCAATCACTGACTTACGGCCACGGGAGTCATCTCCACCCTGTTGCCCTCTTACAGTATGTGAAATTTATGGCTGAATTGATGACAACACCCAGAGACAAGCTATCAAGAACGTTTAAAAAAAACACCAAGACACTTACACATCATTGTTGTCCATTACTTAACGTTTGAAGAGAGACAAAGTATCCAAGCTTAGTCCAAATCCACCCTCCTTGATTCAGCAAATGTTGGGCTTACACTAGTAGGAGAAATGATAGATTTCCTACTCTCAATTGAATGATCACTCTCTCTTACAATGGCATAGAGTTCCTTTGCTAATCACCCCTAATACAACACATGCATATGCATAAGACAATGAGCTTCCACTCAAGAGCTCCTTCTAGAGAGGTTGAGCTTGGCTTCTCAAGCTATAGCATAGTGCTCTTGCTTATGGCTCCCCCCCTTTTGTGCTAACTACACCCTCTTTTTATAGCAATTTTGAGGGCTAGGGTAACTCCTCTAACCATGGTTGGGTTAGATTTTTAGCACTTATCTAATTTCTTTTGCTTGGAATTATCAAGAAGTTGGTGGGGATAGATGAAGAAGAGAGAGAGGAGAGAAGTGGAGGTGATAGGACTTTTCATAGTAGGTTAGTGTTAGTAAACTAGTAGAGTTAGTATTTTTATTGATTTACAAATGGAATTGGATATTTACAATGGGAGTATCCATGTAGGGTACAAATAAGGAAGAAAAAACTCTTAATAGGTAAGAAATTATAGATTTCTTACAATGTTGATGCTCCAAGTGTCTTGAGTAAGGTCAATTTTGATGCTTGTTGACGATCCACTAGCTTTGACGGTACGTTTTTTCTCCACTTTTAACCTTCCTTGAGAGCCAAGGTGATTGAATATGAGTATTCAATCAACATGGTGCTGTCTTTCAAGAGAAGAGGCTGAATTTTGTTACATGGGTAATATGGAAGAGGAAAAATGAGACTAGGTGGTCAATTTTGGAATGGAAGTATGTGTAGGAGACATGAGTTCACCATGGTTTCTCTTATTCTTCAAGGTTGAGAAGAAGGTGAGTAGGGTGTAGAGAGGAGTGGTGAGAGAGGTGGGGATGATGAGTGGAGAAGTGTGTGTGAAAGAGGAAAATGATAAAGTGGAAGAGGGAGTGTGGCTGCATAGCATGGGCAAATAGGGGTCCACCAATAAAATCATAGCTCACAACTCGTAGCTCAAAAAAAATATGAAAAACTTTGAGTTAAAAGTTCAGCCCATGAGCTACAACTTTTGTTTGTATCACCTTTTCAAATTTGGAGAGCATGTGATCTTTAAAAATTCAGCAAAACCGACTGTTTTTTTCCACTGCACAAAGTCCTTGTGAGGTCCTTCTTTGGATGATTCTTTTGAATACCTCCAAGAGTGAGCCCCCCATAGTGCATGCATGCATGCCACATACCCTTGACCTTATTTGGTAGGTCTATAATTGAAGATATTGTTGAAATCATGATATAAGTGAATAGTACAACTAAGAAAATCAAATATTGAGGGGTCTAAAAAGATATGTACATGTCAAATATAAATAATATAGGTGGAAAAAATATAAAGGGGTCAAAATAAATCTCTCTCATTATAAGTCTACCATAAAAAGAGGAATATTTTTGGTGGTCTAAATTATGAGAGTAATAGAGAATAGATGTAGGAAGGAAAAAATCACAATAGTGAAAAAATATAGAACTAGTTTTTTTGGATTTTTGTTGGGATGGAGTTACACCAAAAATAAGAGAAGCTTGCATGAAATTATTTTTATATGGAATAAAGAGTATGCAAAATGGTAAGAAAAAATATGGTAATGGTGAGTCAATGTACATAGCATAAATAACACACCATAGCTAGAAATATTTAAATAAATACCAAAATAATTAAGAAAAATCCTTTTATTTAGGCCCTATATACAATGAAATATTTACACACAAATGGGCCATAATATACTTATAATTTTTTATTTTTTTATTTTTTGGCTCAACTAGCGCAGTGACTAGCTAATTGAGGGTTTTTCAGAAGATATGGGAAAAGTCCCCTAACTCACACACACCTATATACAGTGAAATGGTAGGGATAGCCATAGTGTTTGGATGATTTTGGTAGGGTGGGTTAACTCACTATGGCAATTACGGAGAGCCAAAAAACGACTATCAATGATAAGGTGAAGCATGTGTGTGTGGCCTTGGAAATTCTTACACATAGTTCAGTACTATTATTCAATCTCAAGAGAACATTCAAAGATTCTTAGAACTATCACCATTGTTTGAGGAAAAGAGCCTCATTGGTGATGGATTTATCAAGTGAAGCCTCATTGATAATAGCTCTTTACACATGTACACGAAGAGGCAGAGGCCATGGTGCACATAGAGGTGGTTATGGCAATTGGGTCCAAGGTTGACAATAGCACCAAGTTGATGAGCATAGGTCTATGTGTGGTAGAGGACATCCTAGAGGTAGGGTGAGTCATCAAGGAGCAGGAAAGAACTTTTCAAGAAACAATGCAAAAAATGACAAAATAAGTTTATGTTGGAACAATCATTATGAGAATGATTGTGTATGGAATAGAGTCAATACTAGAAGGAAGCAAGACAATTATGCATATACGTGCATGAATACAAATGATGCAAAAATATTATTTTTCATGCAACATATATCAAACAATATTCTTGATGGTTCATATACACCATGGGATGATAAAATGGATGATATGAGAATCTTGGTGCATCAAACCATATGACCTATCATGGTGAATGATTCAAAACATCCATACTTTGCAACATGCTAGTTATGTGGAAACTAGAGATGATGCAACACATTCTATTTTCAATACAAGTGATGTGCCATTATCTATGTAAAATGGCAAAGCTAAATACATGTCTCATGCACTCTATGTGCCAGACATAACAAAGGATTTGGTATCTGTTGGACAAATGGTTGAATAGGGATTGCAAGCCAAGTTAAATGTTGATGTTTTATACATTGAGAAGTACAAGAACAATGAAAAACTTGTTGCACAATGAAAGAAAATAGGAATGATCCCATTGTGAATGTGAACATTCCTAAACTGAATGCTGCGATGTTTACATAGGGTTCATGTGTTGTTTCAAGATCTAGAATTATGGCATAAACTTTTTGGCCATTCAAATATTCAAAGGCTAAAATTGATGTACAAAACTTCTCATAGGTCTACCATAAGAGTTAGAGTTTGAAACATGCAAAAAATGCGTAAGGCTTGTCAACTTGGGAAGCAAGCAAAAGGTGACTTTCCACAAGAAAGAAATGTGAGCATAAATGTATTCAAATTCACATTATGAAATATTTGGACCTTGAAAGGGCCCTTTGGATTAAGGATTTCTTAAGGGTGCAGCAATAGGAAGAAGTTCATGGTACCATCTAGTTGCTAAGGAGGTAAGGAGGAATGTAGTTTGGCCCCATCAAAGCGTCTTTGTCCTTGGAGAGAAGGAAGGAGGTAATTATGTCTACTTAATTATTTATTGGCCCATCAAAAGTATCTTCCCTATCAAACCCCCCTCCTCCCACCATCTTCCAATATCAAAATGGCATTTTCTCTCCCTAGAACCCTTTCTCCACCTCTCAAGTGCTAAAATTAAGCCCGTTTCTTCTCCATCGTATTTCCCATTTCCTTTTCCACAATCTCTCTTGAAAGCTTTCACTATCATCTACACTCTCACTCTAAATTTTCACTATTCTTAGTTCTCTTTCCACTTGCTCTCCATAGTTTCTGTCTACACTCTAATGAGCTCAACTTGAATCTCTCTCACCCACCCTCAATTCTCCATAGCTGCCATTGACACTTTGTCAAGCTCAACAAAAAGCTCTTGGGAATTAGCCCTCTACACCTCTCTCCTTTCACTTGGCCCTTCCATCTTTGCAAGTTTACATTCTATTGCACACAACCATGTTAGCCTTTGCTATCCACCGGAGACCGAAGGATGACAGAAGTTTAGGTTTTATTGCGCACAACCATGTCATCCTTTTCTATCTATTGAATACCCAAGGATGACACTGGTGATACGCTTATGTAGAACACAAGAGCCTTACATTTTCTAGTTTTTGTGTGCTCTATCTCTATGCTACATACCACTACACCACATGCTAGGACCACTATGCTAACTAACACTGGCTTGTATGCTAGATAAAAATCATAGTATCATACCTAGCAATGTCATTATGTTCCTTTGCATAGGTACTATGGTAGATGTAAGTTCCACAATGTTGTTTAATAGTGCCATAGTGCTAGCTAATAGTGCCTTGGATGCTAGCTAACACTTCAGCATCACAATCATGCTTCTTAACATAGCAACAATGTTAGTTACAAGTGTCATAATGACAATTCCACTATGCTAGCTAATGCTACCTCATAAGCTATTTATTTTTCTAGCATCATAGTTAGCAATATTGACATCATGCTTCTTATCATAGCAACAATGATAGATACAAGTGCCATATGCTGCTTAACAGTTCCACCATGCTAGTTTACACCGCCTCATATGTTAGTTAACATAGTTAGAAGTGTCATTGTTCTTCTTACTATAGAAAATATGCTAGATGACAATGTGATCGTGCTAGCTAACATTGTCTCTTGTGCTTGTTAGCACTAGAAATTATGCTAGATAATATTTTCATAATGCTGCTTAATAGTGCTACCATGCTAGCTAAGATTGCCTCCATGGCTTCTTAGCACTAGCACTATGCTACCGAATAGTGCCATCATGGTAGTTACCATTGCCATATGCTAATTTAGCTAACAGTCTTACCTAACATTCAATATATGCTTACAATCACATGTTATTGTAGTGTTTTCATGCTATTTAGGCTAACAGTCCATATGACAAGCATCTCATGAGGGAGAAGCCAAAAGTTCTCATTAGACAAAGGGCAACCCATCAATGAGCTAAAGGCTCCAACATGTTAGGAAAGTTGAAGTTGTTCCTAGTTAATTATTTGTCTTTAGGTATTTATTTTACTTATTTGACATGTTTCAGAGTAGGGAAATTTCCCATTATCTACACTAAGATATAGGATATAAGTGTAGTTCAATGACTTGAGAAGATGGTGCAAAACCTAAATATTGCTGGTGTGGAGGAAGATAATGAAGAGGAGCAACTAGAGAGAACAATATAGACGAGAAATCAAAGCAACAATAGGAGAAGGTGATAGTTGATGAAAATGAAGGTATAATTGAGGTCATGTGGGACTTGAGAAGCTAGGGAGTTTAAATGGACACGAACGATATAGGAGACAACTCCCCAATAGGCAATTTATTAGGCCAACCAAGGAAGAAAGGCCATGAGTATTTGATAGTCGATCTTCTCCCACCATTAAATGGAAACCCTGTGTAGGTAGAACAATTTTTTGATCCAATAGTTCTATAAAGAAATTTGGTTAAAATGGTGTTAGCATACATGTGTTAGTGATGTGTGTGAACACACTAAGGACCGTCGGGTACCTTTATTCTCACTAGGAGTATTTTTACCCCTGTGTGTTGTATATATGCTCATCACTCAAGGGCTATCTTATCTTTTATATTTGCACACCAAGAAATATACTCTCTATTGTGTGCCTTGAAATTCTTCATCTTCACGAAGCTGTGTGCGCATCCTTGCAACCCTAATTCCAACAATTGGTATCAGAGCAAGTCATGTCCTCCTAGTATTATTGCCAGCACCCCTTCACTCATGTTTTCAAAATTTTGCTAGCTTTGATGAGCTTCAGTAGGTTTAATAATACTTTGAATAAGCTCGTTGGCTTGCTTGAATTTTTCCTTTAGGATCATTTTGGCCTCCCTTTCCACTACATGCAGTATTGTGTAGGCAATATTGTCCTTTTGTTAAAATTTCTTGTTAATGAAATTTTTTGCATAACATGTTTCTTAAAATCCCCTTTGGGTTGTTCTTTATAAAACATGTTGGTCCCTCTCCATTTTTCCACTTTTAGGGTTTACATCAGGTTTACCATGGCTTATAACAACAACACAATGCTTTCAAAATGTTTGCTGCTAGATAATTTGGATGGGAATAATTAATCAATGTGGGCTTACATGATGATGTATGTTCTTGTTTCAAAAGGCATCTAAAATTTTGTGTGGGGCATTGATAAATGTCTTACTTCTGTGGATACATGGTCCGTTGAGGATGTTGCAGGTTCTAGCAAATCTTTTGTTATAGAGTTGTTTTGCCTACAACTAAGCAATCTTGTTGAGATGTTAGAGATGTTTAGGATCATGCATTGATTGTATTATATGTGAAGCGCACTTCTAATTCTAACATACTCTTAGAAAAATGAGAAAAACAAGCTTGGGATTCTCTATCAGGTCTTTATGCAAATCTCAATGAGGCAAAAATTTAATTTCTTCGTAAGAGATAGAGTCTAAGATTATGCAAGAGGAAGATGACATGGACATTTTTGTTCTTTATATCAAGGATATCAATGAGAAACTTATTTTTTTAGGTGGTCATTTTTTATAGTTCACTTGTACAAACTACATTGCTAGACTCTTACCAGATTTTTGCTAGTACTTGGAGACTTATGATCCAAGCAAAGCCATGCATGTCAGCCACTACAAGTCACATATTTGGTACTTTGATAATGGTGCTACAAAGCACATTACTTTGCATCATGACTTATTTACATCTCTTGATGTCGTTCCTCATGAGAATACGATCACTTGTGCCAACAATGCCTCTTATTCGGTCAAGGGAGTTTGAAAGTTTATGCTAACTATTGTGAATGACAATTCTTTCACACTTGTTACTTCATTTTATGTACCATGGATTAGAAAAAATTGTTTTCCTTTATTTTCACTTGCAAGGCTTGGCCTTCTTGTCAAAGTTATGGATGATAGATGTATTATTATCTCAATCCTAGTGATGAAATTGTTGCATCTAGCATTTTGTGCCATGGGCTATATAAGCTCACTTTGTATGACAAGTGTGGCCATAATTTAGCAAATGTACCTGTGATTTAAAGGTTTTTTTAGATGCAAAAATTTGGCATGCATGTGTTGGGCATCTAAATTTTGGTAGTTTGTTGCATTTGTAGAAATATGATATGGTTTCTTTTTGCCACCTCTTGAAGCACCTTCTAAGCATGTTTGTGAAGGTTGTATTTTGGGTAGGATTAGCATTCAAATTTTTCAAAGTATGGTTTAGTAAGGGCTACATGATAGTTACCACTAGTGCATAGTGATGTTTGTGGGCCTATGTAAACTTCCTCTTGGGTAATTACGTGTACTTCATGATTGTCAATGATGATTACTCTAGGCACGCATGGGTGTATCCATTTAAAGCTAAGTATGAAGTGTTCATGTGCTTCAAGCTCTTTTTGTTTGGTTATGGTTGAATTCTACCTACTTTCCATCACTCGAGTGATGAGGATCAAAGGTGTTTTATGGCATAGGTTTCTGTTTCAGTGTACCGGATGTGAATGTGTAGGTCTGGGTCAATGTTTTGACTTTTGCTGTGCATACTTATTTGCTAATTGCTCTTGCTCTTTACTATTTTTGTTTTTTGTGAGTATAAGGCTATATATATACATTCCCTAAGATTGTCAGGGAGGAAGGTTGAGAGGGAAGCAAGTGAATGATGACTGTCAGCAAACACTCCCCCCTTCCTTGGGTAGATCATATCGTTTGAAATGTGCTCGTCACCCTTTGAAACCAATTGTTCCAGTTGGTACTAGGTGAGGATTTTTGCCAGTATTTTTCTATTACCTTAGGTGCCTCGTCGAGTTGCAAGGGTGGTAAGATACTCTCCCAGGATCGAACTTGAAGTGGTTCATCACAGGTGATTCTTGAACATTGGGAGGTGTGGATTTCTTTGTAGCTTCATGGAGGTCCACTTTTGTAGGTGGAGGTTGTGGAGAAGATTTTACCTCTATGGATGCATTACATGAGGATCTAGAAGCTTCATGTGACTCACCCCTTCCTGAGCTAGGTGGAACAAATTGTTCTTTCTTCGGTACCCAAACTAGCTCTGGAGCGGGTGTGTAGCATTCTGTGATTTTTTCTTTCCACGATCTTCAATTTGTTTTGGAGCTACAGGATTGGGCTCACATGGGTCAGGTGACAAGTAAGAACACAATCTACGTTTTGGCACCCAGATTTGGTCATTTCCTTCATAGTAGCCTTGGGCTTCCAATATTTTTTTAGGAATCCAACGCCACGTTTTCTTACATTTCTTGGGGCGAATGGGACTTTTCTTACAAGGTGTCTGTCTTTTAGCACTAGCTATGGTCACTAAAGAAGCTTTAGGGACCCACTTGTATGTTCTCTTTATTATATGAGGATGAGTCTTGTCTCAGAAGCTATATGCATTGCTTGTAGCATATTTAAGGGTACGAGTGGTGGTATTTCATCCCCCTCAGGTGTTACCCATGTCGTCCCCCTATTTCCCCAAGTGTCTATGGTTGCTGCTAGGTGGACCCAATCCACATTGTCCGACTCATTCATCCCAGGTAGTACATCCATATAAGGAGAATCTTCCCCAACATCAGTGTCCGCTTTACACGTATAACAATGCTGCAATGGGACCGAGTGAACTGTGGTGTCAGATCTATGATCAATTATGAACCTGTTTCCTAGAGGATGTGCTCGACCCATCACAAGATCCACTCGAATGACAGAATCTTGGAACTGCAAGTAGACATGGTTTTTAGACCAGTCATGCACCATCTTTGCTTCCCTCATGAAAGGACGTCCTAAGATCATCTCCGATGTCATAGTGTGTTTGGAGAAATCCATAACAATGAAGGTAATCCTTATTTTATGTCCAAAGACCTTGATCTTGAGATCTTCTAGCATCCCAATAGGTTTAACAATAGACCCATTGGCCAACTTCACTACTATGGTTGTGGTCGCAAGGTGAGGTCTTCCCATAGTTTCCCAACAATTTTTAGTCACAATGCTAACCCCAGCGCCACCATCAAGGATTCCCTTCACAGTTAATCCCTTAGTAGTGATTGGTATGGTCGCATTATATTCATCACCCTCAAAGTATTGTCCCAACTTGTTAACAGGTATTTCTATAACAAGTTTCTCATCTAGATTGGGTTGTGGATCTAAGTGTTCCTCCTCTATTGGCATCTCCCCAGCTCCATCCATCTGTGCAAATTGTGGTAGCCCAAACTTTAGTTCTCTGTTGAGGAAGGCTCGAAGAGCTGAGACTAGCTCAGGGTCTTTATATAGTTTGGACATGATGGTGGTTCTAACTTCTGAAGACATGAAATCCATCAATTTGGCAATGTTTAACAGCACCTTTTGGGCTTCAGTCCCTTGACGTGGGGAAGATGGGATCTCCATTTCTTCGATAGGATCAAGTAGTCCCTCTGTAAACATTCTTTCCATCAAGAAGTGAGTACGCCCACTTTCCCATGACTTTAAGTCACTTTCTTCTTGGATGACACTAGGTATGGCTAAGGTTCTATGGTCTTGGTGAGGTTGTTGTTGCGTAGAGAACACGGTGTCTGTAATCTGGATCTTCATAGGTGCTGGTTCTAGATCCCTTTGGGTATCTTCTACCAAACTCCTTAATTGCTTGACTCGCTCGATCTCCTCTGTAGGGTTTGGATAAGTTCCTATCTTCTTCTTGAATCCTGGCCATTGTGGCTCATGAAGGTCTTCCTTGTTGTTTTCTATCTTAGTGGTTGTTTTGGTCTCCATGGTTTCTCCTGAATCAGAATCCTCTTCAGTGTCGTTGATATATACGGGGTCTATGTTGATCTTTGAACTGGGGTCTGACTTCGCTGCTTTTTGCGATCTCTTTCTTCGTGTTTTCTTCTTTTTCTGAGATTGGGCAATTGATGCCGTGTCTCTTTCCTCAATAATATAATTTATTTTTTTGGGAGCATCGATCGTGTGAGTATGTTTACTGGTACCACAGGTGTACTTTGTGATGGCTCCTCGGTAACTTCAATCAAGTTTAATGGCGTGATCTTCGGTGCATTTGGATTATTGGACATTGGGCAATCAAATGATCTATGCCACATCGATTACACATAAGCATCGGCATTGTAGAGGTGCTCGCTTGATTGGTTTGCATTAGTGTGGCGTTCTTTTGTAGCCTAATAGGACACTCGGCTACATGATGTGGACCTCCACACTCATAGCATTGAAGAGGTGGTCTCTTAGCAGTGTAATTGATATTTTGGCCTCTTGCCACAAGAGCAGCTACTTGATATACATGCTTGACTTGTCCCCAATAGTCCTCCATGTAGTATTGTTGACTTTCTTCAAGTACATCCATCCCATAGGCAATATTAGGATCTATATCTTCCTCACAGCCTTCCAAACAAGCAAAAGACGACTCACAACCCACTTGATTCACAGAAGTGATTCTCGGATGTGGTGGTTGCGGTCCTAGCACTGGAGGTGGTAAAGGTGTTGTTTGAACAACATTTTGGGCCCTAGGGACCATGTGTTGTGATGTTTGTTCAAGAGGTGGGGCCGGCATCAATGCAGGCACTCGAGGTGTGTCTGTCCATGCTAAGGTTGGTCTATTGGCCATCGCGTGCTTAAATACTATGCAATCCTTAGCTTGATGACCATACCTTCCACATGCATTGCAGTTCCGATTGAATTTAACTCTAAAAGTAGGGCATTCACTGGTACTATGCGATCCATAGCATACTAAGCACCATTGTTGCTCCCTTCTTGGATACATATGATTGTTTTGCGGAGCACGATTGTCTCTAAGACTCTCTTGAATAGCCTTGGTGAGATTTTCTAAAGTCATCTCAGATATCTTTGGCTCCTTAGCAATAGGCTTTAGGGTCATTGGCTGATGCCCCGATGCTTGTGAGCTAATAGATTTAGACTCAACAGACACTCTTTCTCCTTGAATCATTAAATTATCCTCCAATTGGATCGCATTGGTAGGAGCTGATTCCCAAGTGGTGATACCTCTAATGACTAAGCCATTGTAGATATCCTCATGTCGTAATCCCCTAATGAATCTATCAAGCAATTGGTTATTGTTGAAGTGCTCATTTGGATTACATCGAGAATTCAAATTCTTCAAGCGACTAATAAAGTTTCTCATCGACTCTCCTTCCTCTCGTTGGGCTTTCTGGAGCTGAGAGGCTACACCCCAAAGCACTCCCTCTCGTATGTATTCTTTTAAGAACAGTCTCCTAAGAGTAGGGTAAATCGTTTTTTCTTCCACCCTTAGGGTTCTATACCAATCCCCACCCTTTCCACTTAAGGTTAGGCTTAAAGCATTGCTCTTCTGTAGGTCATTGTGTTCTCATAGAGAATCACATATTTGTTCAAACACTTCGATATGCTTTCTCACATCCCCATCTCCACTAAATTTTTGTGTGAGCTTGGCTATTTGTACTGCCTTACTTCTAGGCTCTCTATCAGGCGCATTACGCATATTCTTAGCAATAGATCGACCAATAGCTTGAGCAAATGTTGCCAAGTCACCTAAGTGAGCAGGCACCGTGGATGAAGGTGCTCTAGAGACTACATGTGGAGTAGGTATTGGCATTGGGCTTGGCGCATAGGAAGCCCTTGGGTTCCACGTTGGGTACGATGTTGTGCCATGTGGTGGTCCATAGTTCATATGGGTGGCCCTAGGCATAGCAGACGTCGGATGTGGCATGCTAATGCTAGCCGGTATAGTCCCATGGAAATAAGACATTGGGTGTTGTGGTTGTGGAGCATAGGTAGTTGAAACAATGGGAGGGGTAGGGACTATGTATGAGTACGAGGACCCATGGGTGTATACGATTGGTACACACTTGTAGGTACTGTTGCAGGCATTGAGCTACCATGTAGCGGTGCATTACTAACAAATGAGGTCGATGGCGTGTTTCTCTGCATGCCCATCATTGGGGTAGGCATGGTAGCCGTGGTGTCATCAAGGGAAAGATGAGCTAGACTTGGAAAGGTGAAGCTATCACTTGTGGACTCAAATTGCACTGAGAGCCCTGGAGAAACAACATATGGAGGATCCATCAGACTTACCGAGGGAGTCTCCATTTGCGATAAGGTCGGTTGTTTAGCCTTTCCTGTATCTAAGAATCTCATGAGACCCGTTGAAGGCATGTTGATCCCCTTGTTCTATCTCTCTAACTCAATGACCCTATGGATGACCTCACAAATTCTTTGTTGTTGATCCTCCACACTAGTAGCACCCATTGTGGATTGTAGGACATCTAACCAATCCACGTGATAGGTGTGACCTGTGTATAGGTCGGTCAGAGTTTCCGTTTGTAGTTCGTACTCCCAGTTCTCATTTAAGAACACTCCATCTAGGATTGAGGTGCTAGGGGTGTCCGTTGAACCAGATGCAATGTGGCTTTCTAGGGGTTGGCCCTTAGTGGTTGCTAAGTCAAGAGCACTTGATTGCTCTCTTAGCAAGGATATTGACATAGGGGCTTTTGCTTTTAACTCTCTTTGTTGCTCCACCTTGCGTAAGCTCTCAATTTCCTTTTCCCTTGATGCAAGGATATATCGCTCAACCTCTTGCACTTTGGCAAGGCTTCTACCATCGGGTAATATTACCTCGGAGGGAAATAACTCTGAAGAGTCAGGAGGTACAGTGAATGAAGTATTCACATGCACATTCTCTAAGGGCATAGGGTCTACGTTGGTCACGAATGGAGAATTTACTTCTCCACCCCCCTCATTTACATCATTAGCTCCATGTTCGGAGCGAGTGGCTCTACTAAAAGTTTCCTTTAGGCGGCTAAGCATGCTCGGCCCGGACCACGGGCCCATGGCATGCATGTCTTGGCTTGAGCTATCGGGGTTAGGCATTGGGAAACCCTCCATGACGTTGTTGTCAGAGGAAGAGTCACTAGCCGCTATGTTCGGGTCTTGGTTTGTACTACCTTGGGTCCCCGCCGAGGGCCCGGAACCTAAAGTAGGTGGATATTGAGAGCTCGCGTAAGTTGAAATTCTCTCTAGTTGCTCCGTCTCTAGCACACGACAAGAGCGCAGATGCATGTGCCTTTGGCAACCTACAAGCGTCGGCGAATAACCTCAAAGGTTAACCGCTTACCTTTTTTAAGCATCCGTTTTCACTCGTGTTTTTTACGTTTTTAATGTTTGATTTTTTTGATTAAAGTGTGTGATAGCTCGAAACGAGCGTATCACTTAGAGGATCGCTGTGTGCTTTACAACACAATTTTTGGGCATCTGAAGTTCAGTTGGTCCTCAAAAACTCGATTTTTAGCTACGTATGAAGCTAAAATTCGTAATTTTAAAAGGCGACTGAGGCCTAGGCTTGAGCGTGAGCTTGGGATTGGGTCTGGGCTTGGGTCTGAGAGATATTCCCAATATTAATCCCGGTCCTACCTTTAAAATTTTATTTTATTTTTTTAAAGGATAAGGTCGCCGCGGCCTGCGTGAGAGCACACACACACTCTATCTACGTACTTCTAACTAATACACCTACTGTTACACACTAACACACTCTATTAACTCTCACAGATCTACTTCCTACTTACTGTACACAGAAAACTAACAACCTTAGTACACAGAGAATAAACACAGTACCTTTGAAAACTCCATTAACAAAGAAAACTAACAACCTTAATACACAGAGAATAAACACAGTATCTTTGAAAACTCCCTTAACAAAAAAAATACACAGTATGACACCAAATCCTTCTTCTCAACACACACACCCTCCTTCCTTACCTTTCCTACAATTGAAATTACACCACAAAAGAAGCACAAAGTGCCATTCAAGCTTAGTGTATGGCAATCCCCGGCAACGGCGCCAAAAATGTGCGCGTATGTCGCACGTGTCAATGCAAGGAACTTGCTGATACACCGCGTGCGAGCCACAAATGGCTCCAAGCACACAACAAGCCTAAACTAGCAAGCTCAAAGATGGCGTTGGTGTGTCACTCACCGCTCTACACTTCCTTTTGTGGAGGATTCCTCGCCGCCGCGAAGAAGAGGAAGACGCCGCTACGCCGTGCTCAACTGCCTCGCCGCCATCGTGCGGCCGCAATGCTCTCTCTCTCTCTCTCTCTCTCTCTCTCTCTCTCTCTCTCTCTCTCTCTCTCTCTCTCTCACGCATACACACACACACACAAGGAGATGAAGAAGAAGAAGATGGAGATGGAGCAAGAGCACTCTTCAATTGCACAAATGAGAGAATGAGTGAATTTTATGTTTAGCTGACTTTTATATAAGCTCACCCCATTCACACTTGGGCACCCATGCTTAGCCAACTAATCTCTTGAATGTTCCAGTTAGAGTGCGCCTCTCATCGGCGATCACTCTTACCCTTTTCCTATTGGACCGACAAGCCCGGTACCTGACTCTACAAGTAAATAATACAACGTCCGTCGTAGGTGATAGGGTGTCCGTGATCCGTGAGGGTTAACACTCGGGAGCTTTGGACTGAATAATGGAGTCTATTTAGACTTGCCTATGGCTTTACCATTATTGAGCCATAAGAAGTCCGAAAGGAGCTATCCCTCGACAACTTCGCTATGTTAGACTCACTCCACTACTCTCTATAATTAACCAATTCGAGCCGTGGGTGTAGATACTTAAGTGCCTATTTTCAAAGGCTAAGAGGAGTAGCAACTAAGGTTTTGAATTGCCAAAACATACACTAAGTAAACACATAAGTTTAATTAGCATGGCTGACAATAATCAAGAGAGGAGAATGAACATTGATAACTTTGATTTTGCACATGAAGGTGCCAATGATGATGCTCCCATGTTTGTTAATTATCTTGTCACTAGGTTGCAACAAGCTATGGGAAACCCCACTTTGCAAGCCAAAGTTACTCAACAACTTCGTGCTTATGGGATTTCCTTTCCACTCCAAGAGGAGAGAGAGCTTACGAGGCCTCTTGAAGAGACCCCCAAAAGAAGACTCTCTCCCATACGAGAGGAGGAATCCAAAGATCAAGAAAGCAATGAATCCCTAAATTCCTCCGAAGATGTGGCTCCACAAAGAAGGAGGACTAAACGATCGCCAACTCCTCCCAAGAGGAAACGGTTAACCCTGCATGGTGAAGGTCACAAAAGCTCAAGAAGTTCAAAGAGGGAGGAAAGAGTATCTCTTTTCTCACCTATGATGGCACCTTTGGTGCTACCGACAAAGTATTGGCCTTCATCCAACAATTTGATGCGGCCTTTGGAGACGAGAGCTTCACAGAGTCCTCCAATCTACACCATGTAGCTATGCACTTCCAAAAATTAGCTCGTCAATGGTGGGCTAGTCTTCGAGTCAATGGCGAAGCACCAAAGACATGGAAAACTCTACGACTTTCCATCATGAAGCAATTCCTTGCAAGTGATGCAAAGGACAAAGTGCTCACCGAATGGCGGAGTTTAAGACTTCTCTCTCATGAGTCTATCCACAAATATGTGGACAAGTTTTGGGATTTACATCTCAAGGCTATTGTCTTTCAAAAGATAGACTTTGCTGAGCGAAAACAACAATTCTGTGCGGGATTACCTGAGGAGATGGTCGAGTATGTCAACTCTCAACGGCCTGACTCTATCAGTGAAGTAATCCACCATACCATGGTTGCTTCACGTATCAATTTCCAACAAGGGGTTAGATGGAATGTCAAACCCATGGAAAATAAAGACAAAAGTGATGCAAAGTGAAAAATTAATGCCCAAAGTTTTCCCACGGCCGTTCCAACAACAACAACAACAATCGGTCCAAGGAGAAAGGAGTTTACAAAGGTAAAAATAAACTCTCTCCTGAAGATCTTGAAACTTTTTGCAAGGATCACAAATGTTTTAAGTGTGGGGAGCAAGGACATGGCTATCGTTCTTGCCCCAAAAGAAATGCTCGCAATGAGGCTTCTAGAGCTTCCACTATCGAAGCTCCAAAAGAGGATACTCATTGCAAAGGATCACCTCTCTCCTATGCTTGGGGAAAGGTAAGGGAGCATGATGCTTTCATCCTGTTTGACCCTGGTTCTAGTCTCAGCTTCATATCAATGGAGTTGGCCACCAAGTTGGGCATTCAAGCTTTTGAGATGGGAGATGTTGTAACGGCCGATGCCGCTTTCAAGGGACAACAAGCCGATGCCACTTTCAAGGGACAACGGTCGATGCCTCTTTCAAGGGACAACAAGCCTCCGTTACTCCCTTGATTGGGAAGTTGAGGCTTCATGTCCAAAGCTATGTCAAAAAAGAAGACTTCTTCATCTCTCCTCTCCAACATGAGGATGTTATCCTAGGGATACCATGGTTCAACCACATGGCTGCCAACATGAAGTTCCCTGAAAGGAGAATCTACTTCACCTACAGTGGAAAGAATATGTATATAGATGCTAATGAGTCTGGTCGTACTATACCACTTGTAAATCCTCTCTCCCTTGATAAATCAATGAAAAGCTTAGTTTCTGTGTACATGATTTTTGTCAAAGAATCCCAAAAAGATCCTAATGTTTCATCAAAGGTGAATGGTAGGAATCAAGAAGATTTAGACTTGCAATCTAACTTTCTAAAAGGATTCCAAGATGTGTTCATTGATGATATCCCTATGGACTTACCTCCAAAACGAGGGGATGATGACCATTGAATTGAGCTCCTATCAGGAAGCTCACCACCTAACAAACCTCCCTATTGAGTTTCACAAGCTCAACAAGAGGAGATCATGAGGCAATTACAAGAATTGGTAGACAAAGGAATGGTGAGGCCTAGCTCCTCTCCCTTTTGCTCTCCAGTCCTTTTATTGCAAAAGAAAGATGGTACATATCGCATGTGTGTGGACTATCGCGCACTAAATCATATCACTATCAAAAACAGATGTCCCGTATCCCGGTTAGAAGATCTGTTTGAAAAGCTACAAGGCTCTACCTACTTCAGTAGGATTGACCTTAAAAGTGACTACCATTAAATAAGGATAGTGAATGAAGATATCCTAAAGACTGTGTCCCGTACAATGTTTGGCCTTTATGAATATCTAGTCATGCCTTTTGGCTTGACTAATGCACCAGCTACATTCAATCGATTAATGGAGAAATTTTTAGACCCTACCGCAAATTCACTGGAGTGTTCTTTGATGATATCATCATCTACTCCAATTCCTTGGAGGAACACAAGCAACATCTCCAAGTGATTTTTCAAGCATTAAGGGAGAATAAGCTTTTTCTCAATCAAAAGAAAAGTGAATTTTCCTTCAAGAGATTCAATACTTAGGTCATATTATCTCTCGAGATGGTATCCGTATGGATCCATCAAAGTTGGAGGTAATAAAAGCATGGCCTAATCCAAGGAATCTACATGAGCTAAGAAGCTTTATTGGTATCTGTGCATACTATAGACGCTTCATAGCAAAATTCTCTCAAATAGCAGGACCATTACATGACTTAACAAAGAAAAATGTTAAGTACTCATGGACTACTAAGGAGCAAAGTGCTTTTGACAAGCTCAAAGAGAAGCTTATCTCCCAACCAGTCCTTATGCTTCCGGATCTCTCAAAGCCATTTGAGGTCCAATGTGATGCTTGTGGTGATTGCCTTGGACCAGTCTTGCTTCAAGAAGGGCATGCCATAGCCTATGAGAGCCAAAGGCTCAACACGGATGAACGGGTCTTAGGAATTTATGAGAAAGAGCTGTTAGTTGTTCTACATGCCCTAGACACATGGAGCACTATCTATTGGGGACTCCATTCATCTTACGAACAGACCATCAAAGTCTCAAGTACTTCATGACGCAAATGGCAAAGCTCTCCGACAAACAAATGAGGTGGGAAAATTTTCTTTCACAATTTAATTTCCACATTGCTCACATTGCTGGTAAGCACAATTAAGTCGCTGATACACTTTCACAACGACCAAAAGTTAATGCTGTGTCAATAGCAACTCACAATGATCTATCTTCTATGATAGATGAGTATGCTACTCGCCCTGATTTTAAATACATAATGTCAGCCCTTGCTTTGAGGAAGAAAGAGGAACCATTCACCTTGCAGGATGGTTATCTTCTCCATGGAAATAGGCTATGTGTTACCCACTTCCTTCGTGAGAAATTCATGTATGAATCCCACGCTCCTCCCTATGCGGGGCATAGAGGCATTCAACCTACTCTTCGAGGAGTAGAGACGTACTTTTATTGGCCTACCATGAAAGTGGACATACAAGAGTATGTTTCAAAATGTGTAGTATGCCAAAAGACCAAGTATGATAGAGGGAAGCAACCCGGATTACTCCAGCCATGCCAATTCCTAATTCACCATGGGAGAGTATATCCATGGATTTTATCTTTGGATTACCAAAATCTATCCATGGGAATACGGGAATATGGGAAATAATCGACAGGTTTATCAAGCAAGCACACTTTATCCCTGTCAAGAAGACTATTAAGGCACACCAAATGGCGACTCTCTTCATATCATAGATTTTCAAACACCATGGATTGCCAACGTCCATCGTATCAGATAGAGATCCTAGAATGACCAGTAATTTATGGAAAGGTCTCTTTGAAAATCTAGGTACAAGATTGAATTTCTCTTCGGCCTATCACCCACAAACGGATGGCCAAAGTGAGATAGCCAATCTTACGATTCTTGATCTACTAAAGACCTATGTCACAGAAGTAGATCAATGCTCACAATGGGAAAAGTACTTATCTCTTGTAGAGTATGCGTATAATAATACTATCCATACTTCTACGGGAAAAGCACCTTTTGAAATCATAGAAGGAAGACCTAAAAGTCCCTTGCTACTCAAAGTACATGGGAAGATCTTCGCTCTGCCGATGAGTATAGCCATGACCTGCAAACATCTTTTCAAAAGATTAAGGAGGCAAAAAGCTGTTGCTGACAAGTACAGAATGTCCTTAACGTTCAAAGAAAATGATTGGGTCTTTCCTAAGGCTTGATTGAGGCAAACAACGGGCAAAAACCCTACGGGCCATCAGAAGTATTATGCTAAACTAACATAATACTAATGTCGTAGTACCTTGTCTTCATCAAATATCTAATATCTAACCAACCCAAATGATTTTCTCATATTAAACTAATCATTTAATATGGGATAATAAACGGGAACAAGAGTTAGAATATAGACATGTGCTTACGGATCTATCTCAACACGGGGCCAATGGTAAAGGGGCCCAAATGACAGATGGTCTGTCAAAGAGCAAGGTTAACTAATAAAGCTTAAAATACCTTAGGGTTAGCTTCATTAAAGACCTCCAATGGTTAGTGTTAAAAGTCCTTTTGACCTTAAGCAAGCTAGGGTTGTGCTTGAGGTAGGAACCCGATCTATACTTAGGCAAGCTAGGGCTGTGCTTGAGGTGGGAACCAGACCTAAACTTAGGCAAGCTAGGACTGTGCTTGAGGTGGGAACTCCACCTAAGGTGTTTGTCATGCTTGATGACTAAGGTACTTGAGGTACTTGTCACATTTAATGAGAAAGTTTCTTGAGAAGCTTCCTATGCATGGGGGGTAAGATGTTTGAGTCAAAAAGAGAACCTACTCACTTAATGAGGAAGTTTCTTGAGAAACTTCCTATGCATAAAAATCTCAAAGTTAGGGGAATTCTAAAAGATCACATGGTTAACATGTCAGACTCTCACTAAACATGGCTTGAATGCTATTGGTTGGGCTAAAGAGGGGTCCAATGAGCTTTTACTTCCACCTAACAAATATCTAGATATTTTCAAGCTCTCTCTCTCTCTAAGGGGTAAGGAGGACACTTGTCAAAAGACTACCCATGTGCTTGATGTTAACCCTCGTGGCTCACGGACACCCTATCGCCTACGACGGACACTGTAACCATATTATGTATTTGGTAGAGTCAAGCACCGGGCTTGTCGGTCCAATAGGAAAAGGGTAAGAGTGATCGCCGATGAGAGGCGCACTTTAACTTGGACATTCATGGGATTAGTTGGTTAAGCATGGGCGCCCAAGTGTGAATGGGGTGAGCTCCTATAAAAGCCAACTAAACCTAATTTTTACTCATTCTCTCATTTGTGCAATAGAAGAGTGCTCTTGCTCCATCTCCATCTTCTTCTTCTTCACCTCCTTGTGTGTGTGTGTGTGTGTGTGTGAGAGAGAGAGAGAGAGAGGGAGAGTGTGTGTGCGATCGAGCATTACGAAGGCACGACGGCGGCGAAGCGGTTGAGCGCGGCACGATTGCAGCTTCTTCTTCATCGCGGCGAGGAATCCACCACGAAGGCGAGCGTAGAGCGGTGAGTGACACCCTTTGCTCTCTTGAGCTTGCTAGTTTTTCTGCATTTCTGCAATTTTCTGCATTTCTGCGTTTTTTCAATTTTCTGCAATTTTTGCATTTTCAATTTCTGCGTTTTCAATTTCTGTATTTTCTACAGTAAAAAAAAAAAAATTCTAAAAAAAAAAAACCGAAAAAAAAAATCTAAAAAAATCAGAAAATAAAAACGCGAGCGAGTGGGCGGTTAAATTTTTCGAAAATAAAAAACGTGATCCTTAAAACGGACGGGTTGGTTTGTATAAAAGATAGATCGGGATCGGGATCATTTCCCCAAGCCCAAGCCCAAGCCCAAGCCCAAGCCTCAGTCCTCTGATATATACTAGACTCACTCTTATATATATACCCTACTCCCTCAAGAGGGAATGAGAGGATGTGGGACAAGTCCTCCACTCTCCTCCTTTCTCTTCTCACTTGCACCCTTAGACTTTCTAGTTTGGGCCTAGTTCCCTACTGGAAATTGACAGTTTTAGGGATTCCGAGGGTATAGAGTGACCAAACGGAGGGCTGTAAAGCACGGCACGACCCTCTGACCGATACGCTCGTTTCGAGCTATCACACGGCCCATTCCACAACACGCTCTAAAAAATCTAGCAAAAAAACAAACAAAAAACACGCTAAAAACTAGTCACAAGGCCTCCTAGAGCAGCTTTTTGACACCTTAGGGTATCAAAAGCACATGCACTTACGCTCTGGGCGGGTGCTAGAACACGAGCATATTGAGGGTGCCTCTGTTCATATGGACACCCATTACCCATCCATGATAAGCTCTAGACCCTCAGCGGGGACACAAGGTAGCACCACCCAAGACCCTAAAATAGCTGCTAGTGATTCCTCCTCCGACCTAAAAAATCATGGAAGCATACCCTACCCAAAACACTGAGAGAGAAGGCCATGCACCTCCCGAAGCTCCACAGCCTAGTACTAGTATGTTTAGCCGTTTCATGGAAACATTAGGTAGAGCTACTCGCTCGGAACCTGATGCAAATGAAGCACACGAAGGGGGTGGGGAAGTGGACTCTCCTTTCACATCGCACGTGGACCCCACACCCCCAAAGAGTGTCCATGTGGATATCCTACCAATTTCTTACCAAGAAGGCCCTGTTGAGCTGCCTCCTTCAGAAGTTCCCTCTAGAGTACCGTTGGTGACAAGTAAAACCACGGGGAGCAACATTGCTTCTACCTCACAAGAAACCGTTAACACAGCGACTCTAGAAGGATTGTTCATGAACGATCATTGGACATACGACCTCCACACTGAGGTGTTGACGGATCTACACTCTGGCCACTCCTACCATGTAGGATGGATAGAGATTGTACAATCCACCTCTAGTGCCACGAGCATCGAAGATCAACAGAAAATGATATGTAATGTTATCCATGGCATTATTCAATCCGAAAGGCAAAACCGAGGGGTAAATATACTCTCAACTGGCCCCATGAGATTTCTGGATACGAGCAAGGCTCAACAGCCTACTCTATCACAAATGGAGACTCCTCTAATGAGCCCCATGGACCCATCTTACGTCATTTCACCTGGGGTCTCTATGCAATCTGAGCCTCCGAGCGAAAACTTTAGCTACCCTAACTTGGCTCAACCCTCTATCAATGAAAACACAGTGCTCACTCCAGGGATAAGCCTGATAGAGAATGTACCGATGACATCTACGGTTAGCGCAGTGCCACTACCTAGTGTCGTAGTACCTAATATGGGGCCTCGACCATATGTGCCTCTAGCCCCTTATGCACACATGGCCCCCACACCTCCAATTGTACCACTTGATTATGCTCCTCGAGTGCCGCTCCCTAGCCCTTATCCGAGTGGACCTATGCCCGGTTATGTTCCATATCCTGCATCATCCACACATATGCCAAGACCGGTACCCGTCCCTCTCCCACATATGATTCCAAGAGTACCTCCACCGGCCCTGCCTCCTCACATAGGTGACTTGGCAGCGTTTGCTCAAACCATAGGTCGATCTATCGCGGAAAATATGTGTCACGCATCTGATAGAGAGCCTAGAAGTAAGGCAGTACAAATTGCCAAACTCACGCAAAAATTCAATGGGGACGAAGATGCTAGGAAACACATTGAAGTGTTTGAACAAGTATGTGATTCCTTAGGGGAACGCAACGAACTACATAAGTGCAATGCCTTAAGCTTGACATTAAGTGGGAAGGCTGGAGATTGGTATAGGACCCTAAGGGTGGACGAGAAAACAATCTACCCTACCCTTCGAAGGTTGTTTCTAAAGGAGTACATACGAGAAGGTGTGCTTTGGGGTGTAGCATCTCAGCTACAGAAGGCCGAACGTAAGGAAGGAGAGTCAGTAAGGGACTTCATTAGTCGTCTAAAGCACTTAAACTCTCGCTGCCCTGTAAATGAGCGCTTCAACAATAACCAACTGCTTGATCGATTCATTCGAGGGTTGAGGAATGAAGGAATCTATAATGGACTAGTGATTAGAGGTATCACAACCTGGGAAGATGTCACTGCCAATGCAATCCAATTGGAAGACAACTTGATGATAGCAGGCATGAGGGTGTCTACTGACACGAGATCCACTAGCTCACAAGCCATTGAGTATGAACCCATGACTGCAAAGCCCATTGCCAATGAGCCAAAGGTATTTGAGACATTCTTGACAGACCTCACCAAGGCAATCCAAGAGTCTCTTAAGGATAATCGACCCCCTCAAAATAGTCACATGTATCCAAGAAGGGAGCAACAATGGTGTTCCATTTGCTTAGGTCCACATAGCACTAGTGAGTGCCCTACGTTTAGAGTAAAATTTAATGGAACTTGCAACGCATGTGGTAGGTATGGTCACCAAGCTAAGGATTGTTTAATGATCAAACGTATGATGGAAAATAGACCACCTGTAGGCTGGACGGATGCACCTCGAGCTCCTGTATTGATGCCTCCTCCACCTGTTGAGCAACTACCGCAACACATGGTCCCTAGATCTCAAAATGTTGTACAAGCTACACCGCTACCACCTCCTGTGCTAGGACCGCAGCCTCCGCATCCAAGAGTCGCCCCTATGAACCAAGTGGGTTGCGAGCCATCAAATGCTTATCCAGATGGCTGTGAGGAGGAAATAGACACTAGTATTGTCTACGGACTTGATACATTGGAAGAGTGTCCTATATACTACATGGAAGATTGCTGGGGGCAAGTCAAGCCGGTTTATCAAGCTGCTGCTCTCGCATCCAGAGGTCAAAATATCAACACCCAGGCTAGGAGGCCACCTCTTCAATGCTACGAGTGTGGTGGACCACATCGAGCAGCGGAGTGCCCTATTAGGCTGCAAAAGAATGCTGCACAGATGCAAATGAATCAAGGGAGCACGTCTCCAATGCCCATACTCACATGTAATCGTTGTGGCATAGATCACTTGATTGCCCAATGCCCCTATAACCCAAATGCGCCTAAAATCACACCCCTAAATTTGGTCGAAATTGCTAGTGTGACATCGCCAATACCACCTGTTGCACCCGCTTATGCGATTACACGGTCCATGCTTCAAGGGCCAGGCCATATCCTCGGAGAGAGAGATATCGCATCAATTATCCAAGCAAAGAAAAAGAAGACACGAAGGAAGAAGTCGCAGAATACGGAAAATTCAAAGCCAAGTTCCAAAACAAACATAGGAACAGGAGATGACCCCGTGTATATGAATGACCTCGAGGATGATTCAGATTCAGTCGAGACAATGGAGACTAGAACCAATACCACAAGGGGAAAGACCGACACAGAAAACCGTAACATGGAACCAAATGAAAACCGAATAAGAGAAAACCATAAAGAGCCTCTGAAAACACCACAAGTGTTTCCAAATCCAATCCAAGACCCCCAAGATAAACCGCAGGGGCAAAAAGGGAAGAATCGTAAAAAGAAGATTGGGACGTACCCAAACCCAGTAGACGAGATTGAGCAGGTGAAACATCTAAGAGGTTTAGTGGAGGAGACTCAAAGGAAACTAGAACCAGAACCCATGCAGGTCAAAATTCATGACACTGTGTTTCCCACGCAAGTTCATCCACCCCACATGAACCATAGACCGTTAGCCATATCTAGTATCATCCAAGAAGGGAGTGAGGACGGGACATCAGAAAGTGAGCATACACCCTTCTTGTTGGAAAGGATGTTTAACGAAGGAATACCTGATCCCATTGAGGAATATGAGATTCCATCCTCACCAGTTCCTAATCAAGGACCTACACCCTGCAAAATGCCAATGAATGTTGCTAAACTAGTGGACTTCATGTCTTCTGAGGTCCAAACCACGATCATAGCAAAGCTGTATGGAGATCCTGAGTTATTCCTTGCACTTCGAGCATTCCTTAACGGAGAGCTACGAACAGGATTACCGCAGTTTGCGCGACCAAATAGGCCTGACTCGATTATGATTGATGAGGAAAATCATGTGCAATCACTTGACTTAGATGGACACGAGTCTGTGATCGAGGTACCCATTAACGAATTAGGGCAGTATTTTGAAGGCGACGAGTCTAATGCGACCCTACCCATCACTACCAAGGGATTAACTATAAAGGGAATTCTTGATGGTGGTGCGGGAGTTAGCATCGTTACAAAAGATTGTTGGGAATCCATGGGAAAACCCCGCCTCAGTGTTACTAACATTGTGGTAAATATGGCAAATGGTACCATAGCCAAACCTATGGGGATGCTCAAGGATCTTAAGATCAAAGTTCTAGGACACAAGGTACGACATACGTTCATTGTAATGGATTTCTCTAAACACCTTATGTCATATGAAATGATTTTAGGACGACCATTCATGAGGGAAGCACAAATGGTTCATGATTGGTCTAAAAATCATGTCTATTTGCAATTCCAAGACTCTGTCCTTAGAGTGGATTTGGTGACTGGTAAGGTACACTCCTTAGGGAGTAAAACCATTATTGATCATCGCTCTGACACCATAGTTCACTCGGCCCCACTACAATATTGTTACACTTGTAAGAAGGATACAGACATTGGCCAAGATTCTCCTTATATGGATATCCTACCTGGGATGACTGAGTCGGACAACGTAGACTGGGTACACCTAGCTGCAACCACAGATACCTGGGGAAATAGAGGAACCACTTGGGTCACACCTGAGGGGGATGAAATGCCTATACCCTTAAATATGCTACAAGCAATGCATATCGCTTTCGACAAGACTCATCCTAATGTAACGAAGAAAACATACAAGTGGGTCCCTAAAGCTTCTTTAGTGACCATAGCTAGTGCTAAAAAATAGAAGCCTTGTAAGAAACGTACCACTCGCTCCAAGAAAAGTAAGAAAATGTTGCGATGGATCCCTAAACGACTATTGGAAGCCCAAGGCTACTATCAAGGAAATGATCAAATCTGGGTGCCAAAACGTAGATTGTGCTCTTACCTATCACCTGACCCAAGTGAGCCCAATCCCGTAGCTCCAAAATGAATCAATGATCGTGGAAAGAAAAAAATCGCAGAATGCTACACACCCGCTCCCGAGCTAGTTTGGGTACCAAAGAAAGAACGATTTGTTCCACCTAGCTCAGGAATGGGGGAGTCCCATGAAGATTCTAGCTCCTCATGTAATACATCCATAGAGGTAAAAGCTTCTACACAGCCTCCATCTATAGTAGTGGACCTCCATGAAGCTACAAAAGAATCCACACCTCCCAGTGTTCAAGAATCACCTGATGAACCACTTCAAGTTCGATCCTGGGAGAGTACCTTACCACCCTTGCAACTTGACGAGGCACCTAGGGTAATAGAAAACTACTGGCAAAAATCCTCACCTATTACCAACTGGAACAATTGGTTTCAAAGGGTGACAAGCTCATTTCAAACGGTATGATCTACCCAAGGAAGGGGGGAGTGTTTGCTGACAGTCATCATTCACTTGCTTCCCTCTCAACCTTTCTCCCTGACCTCTTAATCTCCGATCTTAGGGAATGTACATATAAAGCTTTATACTCACAAAAAACAAAAAAATAAAGAGCAAGAGCAATTCGCAAACGAGTATGCACAATAAAAGTCAAAACATTGACTCAGACCTACACATTCACATCTGGTACAGTGAAACAGAAACCTATGCCATAAAACACCTTTGATCCTCATCACTTGAGTGATGGAGGGTAGGTAAGATTAGTACGACAGGAGTGTTTCTGTTTTAGAGTTGAGTGATTAGCAAAGATCTCTTTTCCCACTAATGTGCCTCCTGGAGGTATTTCTTTTGTTTCCTAGTGTGTACAGGAGCGTGTTGCTATTGATAGGATTTGGACCTTCATGGAACCTTTCTCTCGTTCACACTTCAAATCAAGCGCGACCATCAACACAAACAGGTGTTTCTTGTCCATTAGCATTGCCCTTATCTTTTTTGCATCCATGTTTGTCTGCTTTGATTGTGATTGGTAGCAAAATATTCACCGCATTTGCTTACTATCAAACATTTAATTCAATGTAATGTTTTGTCATAATCACTTGTTTAGGGGTAAAAATCAAGCAGTCCGACTAAGCTAGTTTGACCAAGCTAGATATTAGAAATCTTCTCTTAATACCATGGGGAATGCCTTCCTAATAAACAATGGTTACTTAGGTTCTTAATCCGATTTAGGCAGCATTGTATGAAATGTACTAGGGCTTTCTAGTGGGCTTAACCCTAGTGACCTTTAGCTTAAGTATTATAAAGGGAGTTTACTAATGTGATGAGCCTGGGGAGGGTAACAGTGTTATATGACCCCCCAAAGTTACAAAATTAAAATGCTGAAAATGAACAAACAAAAAATCAAAGTGCCACAATGTAAAATCTTAAGCTGGAAGAGAAATCTCGGCTTGATTTGGTACTTCACTCACATGTATTGCCTATGGTACTAGAGCCCTAGAGGTTCCCAGCGTGGGCGCTTTTCCTTGAAAAGCAAAAAACCCAAGGCATACAAAATAAGCACACGCATCAAAATTGAATCAATGTGAAAAGCCTTTGGGGGGTCAAAGAAAAAGTAATCAGTCAGGCGATGATTTCATGAGAAATTCCTTTTATGGTAGCTTAACTACAAGGTTTTCTAGATATAGCCTCTAGTCAGCCCTCGAACATCAATACTTGGCTCTCGCGATTAAACAACTTAATTGACCACAGATAATTAAGAAGCTTACCCATGGTATTAATATTCGATCTCTAGTGCCTTTCGACCGTCAAATTAGCGACCCCAGACTTGTTTAATTTTTTACCTTTACATCTGTTTATGCATTTGATTACATTGCAATTCAATGTTCATTGCTGACAAATTGTTTGAAATTCTTTTACCAATCAATTTGTCTACCTAAACTGCATATGCTTTTTAAGAGAATGCAATTAATGTGCCAATGTTGTTTGATTTTGCAGTGACTGAAGAAGGCTAAGGACATTCATCTCAAATGCTCTTCCACCTCGACGACCCAGCTTTAACTCAATAGCTTCCGAGGACGGAATCTACATCAGGAAGGGGGGCATGTTAACCCTCGTGGCTCACGGACACCCTATCGCCTACGACGGACACTGTAACCATATTATGTATTTGGTAGAGTCAGGCACCGGGCTTGTCGGTCCAATAGGAAAAGGGTAAGAGTGATCGCCGATGAGAGGCGCACTTTAACTTGGACATTCAAGGGATTAGTTGGTTAAGCATGGGCGCCCAAGTTTGAATGGGGTGAGCTCCTATAAAAGCCAACTAAACCTAATTTTTACTCATTCTCTCATTTGTGCAATAGAAGAGTGCTCTTGCTCCATCTCCATCTTCTTCTTCTTCACCTCCTTGTGTGTGTGTGTGTGTGAGAGAGAGAGAGAGGGAGAGTGTGTGTGTGATCGAGCATTACGAAGGCACGACGGCGGCGAAGCGGTTGAGCGCGGCACGACTGCAGCTTCTTCTTCATCGCGGCAAGGAATCCACCACGAAGGCGAGCGTAGAGCGGTGAGTGACACACCCTTTGCTCTCTTGAGCTTGCTAGTTTAGGCTTGTTGTGTGCTTGGAGCCGTTTGTGGCTCGCATACGGTGTATTGGCAAGTCCCTTGCTTCGACAGTGCGGCAAGGAGCGCACACTTGACTACAGATTGCATGTGATTGGCTGAGGGGAGAGGGATCCAATGAGCTTGTAGCAAGAAGAATTTTCGCCCAAAGCAAGGAGGGGGGGTGCTAGGAGGATATACACCATCACACAAACTCACTTGAGGGACCATTCTCAGTTGGTGAGAGTTGAGGAACACCACCTCCTTCTCCAAGCTTGTGAGAGTGAAAGCCTACACCAACACTCTTGGCTATGGAATGCAAATCCAACCAAGAGTCATGCTTCAATGCTTAAGCTTGTCATCTTCTCCATCTCCATTACTATGCTATTATGTATGCTAGAAACAAGAGTAATAATAAGTGAGGAACTACTTCTTTCTCCTAAGGAATGTTTCTTCTTCCTCTTCCCTATCCTCATTCCCCGCCAGCTCTCTCCACCTTCGAAGGTGTTTGAGGCCTTGGGACTGAGGCTTGGGATAGTTAATGATTTCTTCAAGTCTATGTTATGTTTGTGATGCATGAGGCTTTCCATCTTCATTGCATCACCTAGGTCACAAGGAACACAAAGATTGTATTGTACCAAGTCTCTCTTGATGGGAGAAACTATAATACAAATGCCTATTAAAGGGGGGACCGGCTCCACATGAATCCGGTCCTCAACTATTGTCATGTTCTCTAAACTCTCTCTCTCTTGGAAAAGTATTGTTCATGCCAAGTTAATTAAGTATCATGTTTATGTTGCTACCATCAACTAAGTTCACCCGCTATGCTCACAAAGTAATCTCTTAAAAGTACTTCACCTAATTTCCTAATTCCGCTACTTCCAAAGTTTAAAGGCAATTTCCATTACACTTAATGTGATTTGTCTCCTGGCAAAAAGGCCATTGGTATGTAGTGGGTTTACAAAGTTAAATGTAAGCCGGATGGTGAGATTGATTGATACAAAAAGTGAGACTTGTTGTAAAGGCTATGCAAAATAGAAAGGCATGACTATGAAGAAACTTTTTCTCCTACTTATTGTATGACTATTGTTTGTCTTCTATGTGCATTGGCAGCCTATTTAGGATGGGATATATATCAATCAAACATTGTTACTACTTTCTTGAATGGTGATATATTTGAGGAAGTAAATCTAAAACAACCTCATGATTTTGTGAAGAAAGGATAGGAAAAGAAAGTGTGAAATGCAAGAAATCTCTATATGGGTTGAAGCGGTCTCCTTGTGCTTGGTGTGAGAAAGCTGACACTCATTTGGTAAGCAAGACTTTTGTAACAATGCAACTAAAAGAACTTTGTATGTCAAATGTGAGCATGATCTATATCTCATCTTCATTTTGTATGTAGATGATTTTCCAATTACCGGTCTAGAGGTGGATGGCAAACAAGACACCTACTTGGCTAAAAAACTGGGCAGCGTTTGAGGCTACTTTTTGGAAAGAGTTTCTTCCTTCTAATGAGAAGCAAAGAAACTAGAAAGCCTGGGATAAGTGTAAGCAGAAACATCACACACTAACCCAGTATATCTCTTTATATCAAGACATAATCCTTAAGAATTTTGAAAGTAAGGATCCCAAGATGCTTGACAAGGCGATCGAGCAAGCTCATATTTATGTTGATTCTACTAAAGACCTTGATGATGATAAGGCACTACACCAATCCCATCGTTCACATCCTTTTGCATCAAGAAATTCATCTTCTTTTTTGGCATGCACATCATAGAACAAGAGGAATCATAAGCATAATAATAATGGCAACAATGAGCCATCTAAGACCTAAGGGGTCTCATGTACCACTCTTAAACAAAGAGTTTGAGCATGCAAAAAAAAAACCTCTATTTCAATTTCTTGGGGAATCATCCTAAGAAGGATTTTCCTAAACTCAAACAATCAAGGACGAGAAAGGACAAGGCAGTACACATAGTGCAACTCTTTTCAATTGCATCATCCTCAAAGTTTACTAGTGTGGAGGTCTCTCACACTAAGGCAATTCATGAGTGTTTTCTTATTGCCTCTATGTGGCAGCCGATTTTTGGTCTGCACGAATTGGTGAGGATGCATGGTTCTATCAAGGGGCACATTGTGTATCTTGGTTGATGATGGTGTCTCCCATAACTTTCTTACAAGTTTACAAGTTGGTAAAGAAGTTGAAGTTACCACAGTCTCCGAGCACTCATAACTACAAGGTAGAGATGGTTTGAGATAAGGATTCCAAATCCTAAGATACTTCTGTTCTTGACATTCCATTGGAAGTACAAGGGCATACGATGCAATCACATTTCCATGTAATGAATATGGATCAAACCGATGTAGTTCTAAATCGGAGTGGTTGCATGCATTAGGACCTTCTTTTTGTTAGGTTTAGCCAACCTTGGGCGGCCACCTAGTGTGTGTGTGTGTGTGTGTGTGTGTGTGTGTGTGTGTGTGTGTGTGTGTGTGTGTGTGTGTGTGTGTGTGTGTGTGTGTGTGTGTGTGTGTGTGTGTGTGTGTGTGTGTGTGTGAACACCATGTAAAGCCTTTATAAGGCTCAAAAACCTAACGAATAACTCTCTCTTTTGTGTGCCATGTGAAAACCTTATCTTATCTTCTCCTTCTCCTCTCTACCTATGTTTCTTGTGTGCTATCACCCACCATAGCTCCTTCCCAACAAGTGGTATAAGAGCTTTGGGGTCCAACCTTAAAGGTTTGTGCTTATAAAGCTTCATGTGCTTATAAAGCCACTAGCAAAGGAGAGAGAGGATGGCATTTTGGTGGACTCAGGAAGCTGAGGTGTTGTTGGAGCTAGGTAAGTTGTTGTTCAGCATCTATGAATTTGTAGTGCCATTGGTGCAGTGCCATTGGTGCGAGTGTTCAATATGTTGCTAGTGCTTGGACGATAGATACAAACACCATTACTATGATTAGTTATCAAACCGTTGCAACCCCATTGAAATCATAGCTTCCCACTACCCTGTCATTATTCTGGTAATAGTTATCAAATGCAAAGGACACATGAGCTTCAAACTGTACCGAGTTCATAAAATAGCTGCTCCGATGTTATTTCACACACAAGCCTCGATGTGTGCTATGTCAAGCAAGATAAGTGTCATGGAATGAGACCTTTGGCTCTGCATGTACAAACATATGCGCATGTCGAGGCAGGTAGCTATGGTGGACAACTGCACTCAAGCAACGTGTCATCTTTGATGCCACGTGGGTGCCACACACAACAATAGCTTCAACCGCAACAATAGAACATTGACAGCGCATAAATATCCAAGTTTTTAAAAAGAAGTTTAAGTGTTAGTTTATTATGAGTTTCTTCACATTGATGTTAAACAAATTCCATTTGATGATGGGTGTCCCCAAGATGTGCATGCTAAATGAGACTTGGTCAAGCCCACAAATTTAATCGGATACATCTTGAAAACTCAAGCATCATATCATAAGAATTGGGAAGATCTTACCTTGACTCATCATGAATCTAGTAGAGAACCTCCTTGATGTATCATGTGAGCCTAGACAGTAGTGCTAGTTGTATCCAATTGAGCCAAGTGATGAATCTGGTTGGAACCATCTGATGAATCAAGTGATCCTAGCCTAGGCATATGACACAACTTTTAGGAACCCGAGAGTGAAATAATTCCCGTTGTAATGTACAACAAGTTTGGTTGAAGGGAGCGACTGTTGGATTCAGCCCAACTTGGTTGGCCACCTAGTGTGGGTGAACACCATGTAAAGCCTTTATAAGGTTCAAAAACCTAATCAAGAACTCTCTCTCTTTTGTGTGTCATGTGCAAACCTTATCTTATCTTCTCCTTCTCCTCTCTCCCTTTGTTTGTTGTGCGCAATCACCAACCATAGCTCCTTCCCAGCACCTTGAAACGAAGCTATGAGCATAATTCTTTCATGTTTGATGCATGGTACACGTGTTGCTCTTAGGAGAATATAATGTAATGCCATCTCCACTCATATGTACTATTGAGCTTTCCCAACTCTCTCATAAAGATGAAATAGAGGAAGTTTTTCTTTGTTATTCCTTGTGTCATTTGTTGTCTAATTCAAGTTTTGATGTGCGTAAAGATGTTTCTCAACAAATCTCCCCAACACTACAATCTCCTCTCTCTTCCACTTTGACTTGTTCAAGATTGAATACTAAGAGTATATTTGATAATACTACAAGCACATTCAATGATGGTAACAATAAAACTGAGAATGTTATTAACTTATTTCTATACTTACCATACTCAAAAGAAGAGCCAAATTTATTTTGAAAGATTTGCTTACTCATACAATGAATGTTAAGAACCTTGCTACTTTTGAGTCAAGTTAAGTCAAGTAACAATAATTATTAACATCTTAAGGAGCTATTACAGAAATACAATGATGTATTTCCTGAATATTTCCTACAAGGCTACCTCGTGAATGTCTTGTAGAATGATGCTGTAGATATTATTCTTGGTACTAGCCTATAAGTAAACCACCTTATTGAATTAGCCAAAGTGAATATGTTTAAGTGGAACGACAGGTAGCTGACTATCTTAGTCGAGGTTTTATTCGCCCTAGTTCTCTACCATGGGCCTCACCCATTTTATTAGTGAAGAAAAATATGGTTCCATGTGAATGTGCATTGACTACATTGGTCTCAATTCGGTTACTATTAAGAATAAGTATCTGTTTGCCATGTGCATTGACTACATTGGTCTCAATTTGGTTACTATTAAGAATAAGTATTTTTTGCCATGTGTAGATGAGTTGCTTGATCAACTCAAGGGAGCATGCTATTTTACAAAGATAGATCTACTCTCCAAATATCATGAAGGTTGTATTAGACTTGCTGATATTCCCAAAACTACTTTTTGAACACAATTTGAGTATTATGAGTTTTTGGTTATACCATTTGGACTAACCAATGCTCTTGCTACTTTTATGACACCATATTTGGGTAAATTTGTCATTGTATTTCTCGACGGCATCCTCATTTAGAGTGCTATTGAGGAAGAGCATTTGGAACACCTTCGGTTAGTATTTGAACTACTTTGAGAACAAAAGTTCTATGCTAAGATGATTGAATGTGACTTTCTTGAGACAAAAACACAATATCTTGGCCATATTATATCCTCTCAAGATATACAAATGGATCTATCTAAGGTAGACTCTATCCTTAAGTGGGCACATCACACTAATTTATAAGAACTCCAAATTTTCTTGGGTTTAGCAGGTTTTTATCGTAAGTTTGTCAAAGACTATGCAAAGATTGTTTTCCCCATGACGGATCAATTGAAAGGACAAGGTAAGTCTTTACATTGGGGTGATGAGAAACAATGTATCTTTGACAAAGTAAAAAAATCTCTTGCGTAGCTCCTATTTTGGCTATTGCCAATCCTACAAGACCATTTGTGGTCAAAATAGATGCCAATGATAGGGCTATTGGCACAATTTTGATTCAAGAGGGAAGACATATTGCTTTTGAAAGCAAGAAGCTTGATAGAGCACAACAGAACTATTCTACTTATGAATGAGAACTATATGCTATAGTGTATGCCCTTAAGCAATGGCAACATTATTTATATAGAGCTCAATTCAAAATTGTGTTTTACCATGAAAGTATTAAGTGGTTTACTCAACAAACATATTTGAAGGATCGAAAGTCCAAGTAGGCTGAGATTCTTCAAGAGTGTGATGCTCAGTCTGTATTGCAAGGGTCAATATAAGACTGTAGTAGATGCTCCAATCAAATGCCTGAGATTAACTCTCTTTTGTTTCCAAAAATTAAAAGTGATTTCCTTGAATATCTTAAAGGAGAATACAAGAATGATGAGGCATACCCTAAGGTGTGGAGGCATGTTTTAATGAGGGATCCTTCTCACGTCGATACATCAAGTTCCTTCACATACCATTCTCCTCTCTCGAGTGACGAACTTACTTGATGGAAAACTTTTTATATCAAAGTTGGGTACTTACTCCACAAAGGGAGAGTATGCGTACCGATAGACGAAGGCATTCGGTACCACATTTTATATGAATGTCATGATAGTCCAACTGCATAGCACCCTGGAATATGAAATACTTATGCACTAGTACGACAAAATGTCAAGCTAACAAAGCAGAGCACGTGAAAGCAGGAGGACTCTTGCATCCTCTAGAGATACCCTCTAGAAACTAGGAAAGTATCTCTATGGATTTTATTGTTGATTTACCTTCTCCCGCACGAGGTCATGACTTGGTGTGGGTGATTGTAGACTGGTTGACTAAAATGTGTAAAGTTATATCTACCAAGTCAATTATTAAGAATTCAAAATTAGCACGGCTTTTTGTAGAACATGTTTATAGGTTGTAGGGACTTCCTAGAAATATAATAAGTGATCGCAATCCCAAGTTTAATAGCCTTTGTTGGAGGGCTATTTTTAAGAGTTTGGGAACTCAACTCAACCTAAGTAGTGCAAATCACCCGCAGACAGATATTTAGTCTAAAGAGTCAATCAAGTGCTGGAAGATATGTTACGAGGATATGTTAGCAAAAAGCAAAAAGCAATCGGATTGGGAAGAATACCTACCCATTTGAGAATTTTCTTACAACAACACTTAGCATGTGACCACTAAGTTTAGTCCCTTCATGCTTATGTATGGTTTTCAACCCCATTCACCAGTTGCAATGGGATTGGCAACTAAGAAATGACAGCAAGTTAAGGACTTCTTAGCAGATCACATGGATATGTTAAAAATTGTTCGTCAAGATGTTTGACAAGCACACAATTGTTATAAGAAATGTGTTGATGAGAAGAGACCAGTAGTGAATTTCAAGAAATGTGTTATCATAAACATGTGGTAGTGATGTGTGTGAACCCACTTAGGACCGTCGTGCATTTTTTCCCTCACTAGGAGGTTTTTTCCCCCCGTGCATTGTATAAATGCCCATCACTCTAGGGCTAACTTATCATTCCATTGCACACTAAGTAATACTACTCTCTATTGTGTGCCTTGAGCTTCTTCATCTTCTCCAAGTTGTGTGTGTTTCCCTGCAACCCTATTTCCAATAATTAGTATCAGAGCAGGTTGCGTCCCCTTGCGCTTAGTCGCTAGCACACGCTTTCTCACTTTCTCCGATTTGGGTGAGCTTTGGTAAGCATCGGCAGGTCGAGAAATAATTTGGGCAAGCTCAAAGAGCTTAATCTGCTCAAATTTTCCATTCTGGCTCATTTTGGCCTCCGTTTCCACTACATATAGTACTGCACAAGCAATTTCGTCCTTTTGTGTAGAATTTTTATCACTGTCATTTTTTGCATCTTTTCCAAGGTGTGTGTGTTTCCTTGCAATTATATCTCCAACAAACCGTGACTTCCTTTTCTTATGAGTACCAAACAACTTAGAAAGTCTCAAGAGTGGGCCTTTTAAGATATCGAGAGAGTCAATCTTATGGCGTACAAGTTAGAGCTCTCAACTAATACTCACTTTCATCCAGTTTCCCTGTAAGTCGTTTATGTCAAGAGAGTGATCTCTATAGTGTACAAGTTAGAGCTCCCAGGTAATACTCGCGTTCATCCAGTGTTCCATTTAAGCCATTTATGTCAACGCTTATTAATTGTCTCCTCCATTTTTCGGACCTTTTAAGATCCTCAAGAGAGTCCATTCTATGGCATACACGTTAGAGCTCCTAGCTTATACTCGCGTTCATCCAATTTTCTATGTAAGACGTCTATGTCAAGGGATGACAATGTAGTTGATCAAGGAGTCCTTGTTGACTACATTGATCCTCCCAGTATACCACATGAACCTGAACGTATCATGGATTTTCGTGAGTTATGCACACGACATCATGTCTGTCGTCACATTCTTGTCGAGTGGAAAGATCAACTTGAGGAAGGTGCCACTTGGGAAAACATCAATGTCATAAAGAAAATATTTTTTCACTTTTGTTTTCGTGGATGAAAACTCTTCCTTAAGGGGGGAGTAAGGGCACATGTCCTACGGATGCTTCGGACAAGGTTCCACACGGTGTCTAGATTGGCACGGTTCGTAGAGTAAGGCTCTGCCACATGGCAAGCATGCAGTTAAGGGGTCTCTTGGGCCAAGGGTTGTATATGAGGATGGTTGGGTGGTTAATGGTATGCTTGCTCCCCACGTGTTCTCAAAGTAGGAGGGGGGGTTTTTTTGTGGGGTGGGGAGGGCGAGAGGTGGGGGAGGGACAAGAGCAGGAGGGCTTGGATGGGGGAACTTGATACGAAACGTTCTAACGAAGTGGCCTTTGGCTCCATAGTGGAAGCAAGCAATAGGGAGGTACTTGTAGGTCAGGGGTTGCTGTAGGCACCATCGTCCATGCAGATGTCTATAACTGCAAGGAAATCTATTGAAATGTCCATCTCGATGAGGACCAAAGCTAGAATATTGGTTAAGCTAGCAGACCGGCCACAGTAGGGATCCAAAGGAGGGAAAATAGGGATCCAAAGGGGGGGCCATCTGAAAAAGAGCCATGTGCAACAATGGGCTAAAAAGACCCTAAGGTTCAGCCCATTAAGACTTCCAAAATGCTAAGGTTCCAAAATTCAAAGGTTGTGTCCAAAGGTCAACCCTAGGGAAAATTGGATGCTTTGTGTGTGCCCTAAAAGTCTTTGCACATCCCTACATGGGAGGGGGCGAGCCCTAAAGGTAGGGGATGAGAGAGAAATCCACACACACACATGCTCCCTTTACACAAAGGGAATGAGGGACACATGTCAGCTCCCTAGGCCAGATGCCCACAAGGTGTGCCCAATTTCTATTGGATGACCCTTGAAGTGGACCAATGAGAATTAATCTAGAGTAAATCTAGTTTAATTAATTTAAAAATATTTAATAAAAGAAACCAATGAGAATTAAGTCTCCTAGAAGACTATTGGGTAGTCTCCCAAGGGGTCCAATGAGCATTCAGGAGCCCCATGGCTTGCCTGATTCCTATTGGCCAGGAGGCAAAGGGGTCCAATGAGAGTTTAGTTTAATTATTTAATTACCTAAAGCTCTCACAAAATGGAAAAGGGGGACACATGTCAGAAGGCTATCACTTATGCTGCTTAATTGTAATTGGCTTGACTTGGGGAGGGCCAATGAGGCTTCAGCAAGAGCAATTAGCAAGAGGGCTCGCCCAAGAGAGAGAGGGAGCTGATTTTTGCAAGGCATTATCACACACACACACACTCACACACTCGCCCAAGAAAGAGAAGACTATCTCTTCCCAAGCTTTAATGGATAACTCATCACCTACTCCAAGCTTGTGAGATAGAAGCCTACATCAACACTCTCTTGGCATGTGGATGCAAATCCAACCAAGAGCCAAGCTTCAATGCATGTTCATCTCCTCTACCAAGCTAATTACTAAGCTAAGCTATGCTACATATGAGTGATTATGTGAGGAGATGTACATCTTTCTCGTAAGATACTCCTTCTTTCTCTCAATCTACTCTCATACCCTGCTAGCTCTCACCATCTTCGAAGGTGTGTGAGGTCTTGGGTCTGAGAACGGGGATAATTCAATTTGTGTTTGTTAAGTGTTTTGCTTAGTGCATGAAGTTTCCATCTTCATTGCACTAGCTAGTCTTGAAGGAACACAAAGAATTGTATTGTACAATGTCTCTCTTGATGGGAGAAACCATAATACAAAGCCTTTTGGAGGGGGGATCGGCTCCATGAAAATCCGGTCCTCAACTGTTGTCAATAGCTTAATTTCTCTCTCTTTTGAAAGTATTGTCGATGCTATCTAACTAGGTGTTATGCTTTTTGTTGCTCTCTCCACCCAAGCACTCTTGTAATTCTCATTAGGAATCTATTCTAATGAAATTCCCACTATGTTCATGCTAATTTCCGCTACACATAAGTTATTAGGCCATTAAATGTTACATTGGTATCAAAGCTCAAGGTTTCTCTTTTCTTGCTCAAGAAGGGAGGTCCTCAAGCTAGCTACAAATGGTTGGTATTATTAATTGCCTGTGAGTAAGTAGAATAGGGATTTTTCAGCCTTGCAGTGCGCCTGCCTTCGTGCAGTTAACAGGGCATCACCATCGAGAGCTATGGTCTTAATAGTGGAGTCCTACGGGGCTTGCCTACGGCTTAACCACTATTGAGCTATTAGAAGCTTAACAGGAGCCGGTGCTGTTTTGGTGTCGAAAGACCCTCTCTTCTATTCCTTGCAATTAATGGTATTCGAGCCGCGGGTACAGTAGCTTGAGTGCTTTTTCTAAAGGGGTAAAGAGGAGTAGCAACTAGGGCTTGAAGTGCCAAAGTACACCTAAAAAGTTTACACCTAAAAGTTGTTAGAATGGCTGACAATAGTAAAGAGAGTGAAATTAATGTTGATAACTTTGATTTTGCTCATGAGCAAGCTACTAATGATGCCCCGATGCTTGTTAACTATCTTGTTTCTAGGCTTCAACAAGCCATGGGCAATCCATCTCTCCAAAGTGAAGTGCAACGGCAGCTCCGTGCTCACGGGATTCTCCAAGCTCATCACCATGACGAGAGAACACCTAGGAAGCCTCCTTGTGAGACTACCAAAAGAGGTCTCTCTCCGATTCGGGAAGAAGAAGAGAATCCATATGAAGGGCTCAAGAATTTACTTCTTGATGATGCATCTCCTTCCCAAAGGAGAACTCAAGAGCCTCCACCGAAGGAACGAGAAAGAAGCGAGTCTCCCGCCACCTCGGCGGAGATGGCTCCACGAAGACGGTGGGCTAAACGCTCTCCATCACCACCAAAGCGGAGAAGACCATCACACTCTTCTCCACGCCATAATTCAAAGAGGGATGATAAAAAGCAAGAGAAGAAAAAGGCGAGAAAGAGGACACCCTCTTCTCCATCTTCTTCATCCTCTTCCTCTTATGAAAGCTAGGTGAAGACGACAAAGATCAAGACAAGAAAAAGGCGAGAAAGAGGTCACCCTCTTCTCCACCTTCTTCAAGTTCTTTACCTTCTGAAGAAAGTGATGGTGCAACCTTTGAACCATCAAAAAGAAGAGGCCATAGGAAATCCTATGCCGCATGGAAGAGGTCGTCCAAGTTGAAGAAATTCAAAGAGGGAGGAAAGAGCATCTCTTTCCTTACCTATGATGGTACCTTTGATGCTACGGACAAAGTCCTGGCCTTTATCCAACAATTCGATGCGGCGTTTGGAGATGAGGGCTTCACGGAGTCCTCTAAGCTACTCCATGTAGCTATGCACTTTCAAAAGTCCGCCGGACAATGGTGGTCTAGCCTACGAGCCAACGGTGAAGCTCCACGAACATGGAAAGCTTTAAGAGCTTCCATTATGAAGCAGTTTTTGGCCACCGATGCCAAAGACAAAGTACTCACCGAATGGCGAAGCTTAAAGCTCTCTCCCAATGAATCTATCCACAAATATGTAGACAAGTTTTGGGACCTACAACTCAAAGCCACTGTCTTCAAAAAGTTGGATTTTGGAGAGCAAAAGCAACAATTTTGTGCGGGCTTAACCGAAGAAATGGCGGAGTATGTCAACTCCCAAAGACCACGTACCATATCGGCGGTAATACACCACACTATGGTCGCCTCTCGAATCAATTTCCAAACGGGGGCAAAAAGAAATAATAAGCCCCCGGAAAACAAGGGTTCCAATGAGCCTAAGGGGAAGGACAATGTCCAAAAGTCTCCTAAGGGCAACTCCAACAAAGCTAAAGAGAAGGGAGTTTACAAAGGTAAGAATAAACTCTCTTCTGAAGAGCTTGAGCGTTATCGTAAGGATAACCGGTGTTTCAAGTGCGGCGAACAAGGGCATGCGTACCGCGCTTGTCCCCAAAAGAACAACCGCCAAGATCCTCCTAGAGCTTCCTTGGTTGAAATCCAAGAGGAGGAGACTCACCAAACTCACCACAAAGGATCTCCTCTATGCCATGCTTGGGGAAAGGTAAGAGAACATGATGCTTTTATTCTCTTTGACCCTGGTTCTACTCACAATTTTATATCTATAGAGTTGGCCACCAAGCTAGGAATACAATCCTACGAGATGGGAGATGTCCTACCCGCAGACAGTGCCTTCAAGGGGCAAGAAGCTTCAGTCACTCCCTTAATCGGGAAATTGAGGCTTCATGTCCAAGGCTATGTGGACAAAGAGGACTTCTTTATCTCTCCTCTCAAGCATGAAGATGTAATCCTAGGGGCACCATGGTTTGACCGCCTGGCTGCCGATGTTAAATTTCCTGAAAGGAGAATCTCCTTTAAGTTCAGGGAAAAAGACATGTATATAGATGCTAATGAAATGGGTAACACCATCCCCATTGTACATACGCCAGCTTTCAACAAGTCAATAAAGAGCTCTATTTCCGTGTACATGATTTTTGTTAAAGACTCTCAAAATGAACCTAATGCTTTAGCAAAAGAAAATAAAAGCAACCAAAAGGAATTAGAGTTATCCAATTTTCTCAAGGGGTTTCAAGATGTTTTTATTGACGACATCCCTTGTGAGCTACCTCCTAAACGAGGTAATGATGACCATGCAATTGAACTTCTTCCAAGAAGTTCACCGCCTATTAAACCTCCTTATAGAGTTTCTCAAGCTCAACAAGAGGAGATTATGCGGCAAGTGCATGAGTTAGTTGAGAAGGGTATGGTTAGGCCAAGCTCATCTCCATTTTGCTCACCTGTGCTATTAATGCAAAAGAAAGACGGCGCATATCGTATGTGTGTCGACTATAGAGCACTAAATAGGATCACTATCAAGAATAGGTTTCCCGTTCCACGGGTAGAAGACCTATTTGATAAGCTACAAGGATCGACCTACTTCATTAGGGTTGACCTAAAAAGTGGCTATCATCAAATAAGGATAGTTGATCAAGACATTGTAAAGACCGCATTTCGTACTACATTTGGTCTTTACGAATACATTGTCATTGCTTTTGGCTTGACCAATGCACCAGCCACATTCAACCGCTTGATGGAGAAGCTGTTCAGGCCTCATCGAACCTTCACTGGAGTGTTCTTTGATGATATTATCATCTACTCTAATTCATTGGAGGAACACAAGCAACACCTCCAAGTAATATTTCAAGTTTTAAGAGAGAATAAACTTTATGTTAATCGAAAGAAAAGTGAATTTTTCTTGCAAGAGATTCAGTATTTAGGTCACATTATCTCTCAAGATGGCATCCAAATGGATCCATGCAAGTTAGAGGTAATAAAAGGATGGCCTAAACCAAGGAATCTTCATGAACTAAGAAGCTTCATAGGTATGTGTGCATACTATAGACGCTTCATAGAAAAGTTCTCACAAATTGCGGGACCATTACATGACCTAACAAAGAAAAGCGTTAGGTATACATGGTCTGCTAAGGAGAACAATTCTTTCAAAAAGCTTAAAGAAAAGCTTATCTCTCAACGTGTGCTTACACTACCGGATCTCTCAAAACCATTTGAGGTCCAATGCGATGCTTGTCGTGATTGCCTTGGAGCTGTTTTGCTCCAAGAAGGGCACGCCATAGGCTATGAGAGTCGAAGGCTCGACCCTGTTGAGCAAGCTCTAGGCATATACGAAAAGGAACTCCTTGCAGTTCTACATGCCTTAGACTCATGGAAGCACTATTTATTGGGGACTCCTTTCATTCTGCGAACGGATCACCAAAGTCTTAAGTACTTCATGACGCAGACCAAGCTCTCGGACAAACAAATGAGGTGGGCAAATTTCCTTTTGCAATTTCATTTTCATATTGCTCACATTGCTGGCAAGCATAATCAAGTAGCTGATGCACTCTCAAGACGGCCGAGAGTGAATGCGGTTTCCATAGCAACTCACAATGATCTATCTTCAATGATAGATGAGTATGCTATTGATCCCGATTTTAGAGATGTGATTTCAGCCCTTGCATTAGGGAAGAAAGAAGAACCATTTACTTTACAAGATGGTTATCTTCTCTATGGCAATAGAGTATGCGTTACTAACTCACAACGTGAGAAAGTAATGTATGAATCTCATGCTCCACCTTATGCGGGGCATAGAGGGATTCAGTCTACCTTAAAGGGAATTGAAACATATTTCTATTGGCCTACCATGAAAGTGAACATACAAGAGTATGTTTCCAAATGTGTGGTATGCCAAAAGAAAAAATTTGATAGAGGGAAGCAACTTGGATTGCTTCAACCCTTGCCAATCCCTAATTCACCATGGGAGAGAATATCCATGGATTTTATCTTTGGATTGCCTAAGTCTATCCATGGGAATACGGGAATATGGACGATAGTAGACAGGTTTAGTAAACAAGCTCATTTTATACCTGTCAAAAAGACTATCAAAGCCCATCAAATGGCAACCCTCTTTATTTCACAAATTTTCAAGTACCATGGCTTGCCCATGTCCATAGTGTCGGATAGAGATCCTAGAATGACCAGTAATTTCTGGAAGGGTCTCTTTGAGAATTTAGGAACAAGGCTAAACTTCTCTTCGGCCTATCATCCACAAACTGATGGCCAAAGTGAAATAGCTAACCTAACCATTCTCGATCTACTAAAAGCCTATGTAACGGAAGTAGATCAAAGATCCCAATGGGAGAAGTACTTACCCTTAGTGGAGTATGCTTACAATAACACTGTACATACTTCGACGGGAAAAGCACCTTTCGAGGTAATTGAGGGAAGATCAAAAAGTCCCTTGCTACTTAAGGTACATGGGAAGATCTTCGCTGCAGATGAGTATAGCCGAGACCTACAAGAATCTTTCCAAAAGATTAAGGATGCTATCTCTATCTCACAGCAAAGGCAAAAGGCTGCTGCTGACAAGCACAGAAGAGCCCAAGCCTTTAAAGAAAACGATTGGGTCTTGTTAAAGTTTCCCAAGGCTCGATTAAGGCACACAACGGGCAAGAATCCTATGGGTCACCAAAAGTACTATGCTAAACTAGCAAAAAGGTACTATGGTCCCTTTCAGATTCTTAGGCCAATCAATGAGATGGCCTATCAACTCAAGTTGCCCAATCATTGGCTCATACACAATGCTTTTCATGTGAGCCTATTAAAGCCTTACAAAGGAGAGCCACCTCAAGAACCAACTATTGAAGACCCATCGGAGATCGAGGACCAAGAAGAGGTGTTGCAGCCCGAGTACATTCTCCGACATGAAGACAAGGTACTAAGAGGCGGTAAGACTATCCGACGATATCTTATTAAGTTTAAGAATTATCCTTTTGAAGATGCTAGATGGATGCAAGGCATACAATTAAAGGATAACCTAAACCTTGTCGATGCTTACAATGCTTCCCAAGAGTAAGCAAATGTACAAAATGTTAAAAATGAACAAAATTTTTGTCTTATAAGACTCTCTTTTTCTTTATTTGTGCACAAAAATGAAGTAGTATGCATGCTTAGAACAAGTTTGCGGAGACGACGTCTCCCAAACACCAAGTAGAGCTTGTCACTCTACTATGGAAGACTGATAGGACTAATGTGCAGACATGCTTGCGGCAGCCTCAGGCTCTCAAGCGCCAAATGGACTAGTCATCCATTGTGGAATGATGTCGTAGGGTAACATAGGGATCCTCTACCTGCTAAGAAAAGGACTCATGAACATGCTTTATCTTCTCTACACCATAGTTGAGGACGACTATGATTTCAAGAGAGAGGTAATGTCATAATAATCAATATCTAATTCTCCTAAATGATTTTCTCATATTAAACTGATCATTTAATGTGGGGAAGGCCAGGGGAGAAAAAGCTAGAATATTGGTTAAGCTAGCAGACCGGCCACAATAGGGATCCAAAGGAGGGAAAATAGGGATCCAAAGGGGGGGCCATCTGCAAAAGAGCCATCTGCAACAATGGGCTAAAAAGACCCTAAGGTTCAGCCCATTAAGACTTCCAAAATGCTAAGGTTCCAAAATTCAAAGGTTGTGTCCAAAGGTCAACCCTAGGGAAAATTGGATGCTTTGTGTGTGCCCTAAAAGTCTTTGCACATCCCTACATGGGAGGGGGCGAGCCCTAAAGGTAGGGGATGAGAGAGAAAGCCACACACACACACACACACACACACACACACACACACACACACACACACACACACACACACACACACACACACAGGCTCCCTTTACACAAAGGGAATGAGGGACACATGTCAGCTCCCTAGGCCAGATGCCCACAAGGTGTGCCCAATTTCTATTGGATGACCCTTGAAGTGGACCAATGAGAATTAAGCTAGAGTAAATCTAGTTTAATTAATTTAAAAACATTTAATAAAAGAAACCAATGAGAATTAAGTCTCCTAGAAGACTATTGGGCAGTCTCCCAAGGGGTCCAATGAGCATTCAGGAGCCCCATGGCTTGCCTGATTCCTATTGGCCAGGAGGCAAAGGGGTCCAATGAGAGTTTAGTTTAATTATTTAATTACCTAAAGCTCTCACAAAAGGGGAAAGGGGGACACATGTCAGAAGGCTATCACTTATGCTGCTTAATTGTAATTGGCTTGTTGACTTGGGGAGGGCCAATGAGGCTTCAGCAAGAGCAATTAGGAAGAGGGCTCGCCCAAGAGAGAGAGGGGGCTGATTTTTGCAAGGCATTATCACACACACACACTCACACAAGCTCATGTGTGAAGAAAGAGAAGACTATCTCTTCCCAAGCTTTAATGGATAACTCATCACCTACTCCAAGCTTGTGAGATAGAAGCCTACATCAACACTCTCTTGGCATGTGGATGCAAATCCAACCAAGAGCCAAGCTTCAATGCATGCTCATCTCCTCTACCAAGCTAATTACTAAGCTAAGCTATGCTACATATGAGTGATTATGTGAGGAGATGTACATCTTTCTCGTAAGATACTCCTTCTTTCTCTCAATCTACTCTCATACCGTGCTAGCTCTCACCATCTTCGAAGGTGTGTGAGGTCTTGGGTCTGAGAACGGGGATAATTCAAGTTGTGTTTGTTAAGTGTTTTGCTTAGTGCATGAAGTTTCCATCTTCATTGCACTAGCTAGTCTTGAAGGAACACAAAGAATTGTATTGTACAATGTCTCTCTTGATGGGAGAAACCATAATACAAAGCCTTTTGGAGGGGGGACCGGCTCCATGAAAATCCGGTCCTCAACTGTTGTCAATAGCTTAATTTCTCTCTCTTTTGAAAGTATTGTCGATGCTATCTAACTAGGTGTTATGCTTTTTGTTGCTCTCTCCACCCAAGCACTCTTGTAATTCTCATTAGGAATCTATTCTAATGAAATGCCCACTATGTTCATGCTAATTTCCGCTACACATAAGTTATTAGGCCATTAAATGTTACAGTTTGTTCCATATGAAGACGTTGAGGGAGGAAGCTTTGATGATCCATTGGCCATAGCTAAGCATGATGAGGGCTATCTCTGCGTTCTTGAAGACAAAGAGGTGATTCCCCTTGGTTAGGGCATGTATGGTTTCTACCTCTGTGACTATGGCACCCCATTGCGCTCGGATCCATGACCGGAGGGGGTGAGGGCCTTGGGGGGTTCCCTGTGCATTCATGTTAATGTACCATGTGAGTTAAACAAGAGTGGTTTTAAAATATAAAAAATTAGACAATTTCACAAACATACATCTAAAAAATGGGTTTTTATATCCCATTTTGGAAAATAAGGGATCATTTTATTCATTCAAACATGTTAATAAAGGAGTTTTAATTACCTCGCTAATGCAAATTATATAGAGGGGTATTGAACACCCTCGGAGGCGAGGACTCGCCAAAAGGCCTATCCGGGCCAGGGGTTCTAACTCATGTTGCACTTTTCTTATTTGCGTAGAGGGGAGGGTGATATAAGGCTTACCTCCTCCAATTGGTGGAGAGCAACTTTCGAGCATGGCGTTTGCTTTCTCCACCGAAAAGGTTTCGGGGCAGCTTACCTTCTTCTTGAGGGGGAGCCTCTCTTGTCGGCCATTGAAGTCGTCGAGGTTGAAGGGTAGAGTAGCTTTTAGCTTCTACATGATCTCTGTGAAGTACTGCATCCACTACTTCTTTGTAGAAGGCGGAGGGGAGTAGGGGAGGCCCGTCATGCAGGAGAAGGAGGAGGTTGCTTCTTAATAAGGATCTATAAGGAAGGGGGTTGGAGGGGTGCCAAAAGCGGACTCGTGAATAGGGCCGTGAGGAGAGAGGCGGGGAAGTGACAGCATTCCCTCCCCCAGAAGATAGGTGAGACAGCTTAGGAGGCCATAACTAGAGGGCTAGATTTCTCTCCCATGACAACATTCTTCAATGCTGCGCTAGGAGGTCCTCGCTTTGGGGGGGGGGGGGCGGGGGGCGGCTTTCCCTAAAGACTTGAAGCGTGAAGGACACTTGGGGTGTATGTAATAAGGAGATTGTGATGGGTGCATGGAGCATTAAAGGGTGTGAATGTCCTGCTCATAAGAGGGAGCCACGTAGGCAAGCGACCCTGAGAGTCGGTTTGTGATGACTTTTGTCTCCCTTGGTGGACGCAGACACACACTCTCTCGACTATCTAGAGACGGCTAAAAGAGGCCTGGAGTCTGGCCCCTGCGTGAAGGCTGGCATGCCAGGCTTTAGGCTAGTTTTAATAAATAAAGTTCCTTCTGAGATTAATTACCGCTGTCGCTCGGCTGTTTGCTGCCAGCTACTTAATTTGTTTGCTTTTTTTCCCTCCTTGTTGTCCCTCATTAAAGGCTATATCAGGCTTCACAGCCCTATCATCTATGATCTCAAGACTCATTGTCCATGTGTACAGCAGCGTCACACCTCTCTCTCTCTCTCTCTCTCTCTCGTTTGTCAAATTCTTTTTCAAATTTTCTCCTCCTGTACGAAAAGGCGCTCTCAAGGCAAAATACATTTTCTGTCTCCTCTCTCTAGCTGTCTGTTGCACAGCTTTCTCTCTCTAGCTTAGCGGCACAAATACCTCTCTCTCTCTCTCTCTCTCTCTCTCTCTCACACTTTCTCTACTGCAACTCTCCCTCCCTTCCTCTCTCTCTTCATGTCACATTATACACACGTACCTCTCTTAGGGCGGATCCGCACGGGAGGGGGTGAACCCCAACTCGTTGTCGTCGGCAAACAAAGCTTTCAGAGGTTCAACTCTGTCGAAATCGGCACAGTTGGAAAACAAGTTTGCTACCCCCGTTCCTTCACGTTAGCAACAATTACTTAAGTGTACGTGACAAAAAGTGCTAACGAGTGGCAAGGGTTCTACTCGCACCGTGCGAAAGCAACCTTAGAAACCATAGTAATAGGGAATGGCCATTTTTAGGTCTCTCTTCCGCGTTCCCATTCTAAGTTCCCATTTTGAATCTCTGTTCCGTGTTTCAAACGTGAGTACTCGTAACAAGGAATGGCATTTTGTGGCAGTTGTCGTTTCACGTCCCCTGTTCCAGTTTTCGTTCCTAGTAACTATGGCTGGGTTCAAACGAGGCCGACGGAAGAGGAAGCTAAAAATTAGCCTTCCGAGTGGAAGCTCTGTGCTGCATCCTCTTCCGCCGCACCAGGGTTCACACACAGAGGCGATAGGAGGAGGGGGAAAAGCTGCAGCTGTCTAGTGTGGCAGTTTTCCATTGGTAGGACAGAACCTGGCAGGGGCTTCCTCCTCATGCTCATCACTTTCATGCTATGTTAGAGAGCGTTCCTACCAGCAAAAGTTAACCCTTGCATCATTACTTTACCGATCTAGGCAAACACAACGGCAAAAGAGCCATATACAACATCAAGATAACTTTGCTCATGTCAATGCCTTCTTGTGTGTGAAATGAATCTTAGCAGCATTAACCATTCTTTCAAGAGGCCATTTTTATTTGTTTCTACGACTACTTCTTACCAATTTTTCACAAGACAAGCTTGAAATTTTTGCTAGAAAATGTCGAAACTTCGGTAAGCGTCGACCTTTTTTCATGAAGAGCCCCATGTTATTGCTTAGGGTAGTTTCACATGACCTGAAGTAGAACCACCATCTCACATCGGCTATATAAACAATTTCTCAATTAGCGCAAGCAACGTTTGGATGCATGAATTGTTTTGGGACATACTGGGTCTATGTTACCTTTATTAAAAGGAATCTTGCCAGATCCTCCCCCAAATAACCCCTCTCTCTCCTCTCCTCTGTCTTCTCCCGACCGTCCTCCCCTCTCCCCCTGCTTCAACATCGCCGCCCTCTGCACCCGTGGGTGCTTCGCCATGGCTAGCCAGCCACGCGCATCAACTGCTCCAGCTCCATCGCGAGCGAGCGCATCCCCTCACGCCCCCCCCCCCCCCCCCCCCCCCCGGGGGGCTGCTTCTGAACAAGAGCTCCCTCGCAGACAGACCAGTACCAGAGCCGGGTACGAAAGAGAGAGATTGAAATGCATTTGTCAGTGCCACGACGCTCCCTGCGCAGCCCTACCCTAGCCTTCACATCGCTCCCCTCGCCTTCTCTTGCGGTTTGCGACCTCTCGAGCCTCGACTATCTCCTGTGGCCTCACCTCCTCGACAGGTTCCGTCTGGAGTGCAGTCAGCCGACACGCAGAGAGAGGAAAATCACACACCACAAAAATGTGTGTCTCGCTTCGCGCTTCTCTCTCTCTCTCTCTCTCTCTCTCTCTCTCTCTCTCTCCTCCATGTGTCACCTCCTCCCTTTTTGACCTCAAACCCACCAACGCATCTTCCTTGATTCGCATTAATAGACCTGCTTCCCAAAATTGGGCAGACATATTTGGTCTAAGAGAAGGTAGAAGATTGGTTTTCCAACTTTGCCAAAATCGACAGAGTTGAGAAACGAAAACACTCTTCCCTGATGTAAGATGGTTGGGGTTGCACGAAAGCCGTGGGGATGTGCCCTTATATATGGAAGAAAAGCTGGTTTATTATTAGATTATATGTAGCCTAGGCCTATGAACAAAGAGGATTCTAGCAGGCCAGCCTGTAACATGTGAGAAAATCTCTCTTTCCTCTTTCTAACACACATATTATTATTTTTATTACTATTATAAACATAAAAGTCATCCAAGGTGAAATCCATTTTCTCTCACTAGATTCTCATGAGTCTTACAGAGTCAAAGGACCAAATTTTTTATAAGTATCAGAGCCTATATACTTGTAATGCTTATTGATGAGCTTTAGAATCTAGGGGCTTCTATGAGTCCCCTCTCTCTCACATACACACACATTCTCTCTCTTCCTTCTTGTCCAAATTCTCACTCACACAATTCCCAAGGCCTTGGTTCTTTACTCACCTCTAATGATTGTGTCTACTAACATTTTGCTTGTGAGAGGTCCATGTGCTCCTTCTCTCTGTCTCTCTCTCCTATTATCAACCTACTGCAAAGAAAGGGACAAGAGGCTCCTCAGCTGAGCCAATTAAGAAGAACTAATCACTGTGTGTGTGTGAGAGAGAGAGAGAGAAAGAGAGTGTGTGTGTGTGTGTTTTCTCATGGTTCTCATTTTCATCTCTTTCTAACACACACAGAGAGAGAGAGAGAGAGAGAGAGAGAGAGAGAGAGAGAGAGAAGAGCCTCTTGCAGTATGGAGGCATAGTCCCAACTTTAGTTAAGCTGATGGGGTCAGCTTACTACCCCTACTATTACTACTACTCCTACTGTCCTACCTCCCCACCAGCTCCCCCTTCCTGTCTTCTCACTTTCTCCTTTGTGGAACCCTCAGACTCCCAAATCCTCTGTTCCTTCCTCTCTAAGCTGCCATATGAGTCCATACCACCACGCCGCGCAGCTTCCCGCCAAAATTCGAATGCCCATAACTTGCTGATACGCCTGGCGATGGGGTGCTGCTGCCTTTGATTGAATCCCTGCTAAATTTGGATTATGGATAATTATATGGCTGGACTGTAGTGTGTACTAATCAACTTCTCTGTAATTAGCTCTCTTAAACTCTGCAATTAGCCACAATTAATCATGTCAGGTGTCTCTTTTATGCTATGTAATTAACTAACTAATCAGCTGATCAAGCTGGTAATTAAGCTAATATCTTCCCTAGCTCATCTCCTTCTGAGAGAGAGCCACTCAATTGTACTAATTAAGCAAAAGTCCATTAAACCTTTGCACAGAGTAATCCATAGCCCTAAGCTTACATAAGAATATGCATGAACCTATATGTCAGATGTAATGCGCTCTAAAAGGCCTCCAGGAGTGGGATATTGCATCGGGTGATCAAGTGCTGCAAATATGGCCCTCCCCATCTAGCTAGTGGCAAGGCCCTTCATTTGCTACTAAGGAGCACCATGGAGCTGGATCAGGACCGCCATGAAGACGCCGCATCTCCCCCCGCAATGCCCGCTCCATCGATGCCAACCACCGGCTTTGCGGCGCAAATTCATGAAGCCTCTAGAATGAGGCCCCCAGGACTAGGAAGTGGTAATGGGCCCAGCATCACCACAGCATTAAGCAATGGCATGGGTCCTTCCCATATTACAGAGCACGATGCTCGGCTCGGCTTAGAGATAAAGTTCCCTAGCCTTGATCTGGCAAAGGTTCGGAAGCCAGTAAAGTATAGAGAATGCTTGAAGAACCACGCGGCAAGCCTCGGCGGGCACGCACTCGATGGGTGCGGAGAGTTCATGCCGAGTGGCTCTGAAGGCACCTTGGAAGCTCTCAAATGTGCTGCATGTGATTGCCATAGAAATTTCCACAGAAGAGAAGTAGAAGGTGAGAAAGATCAACACAAATTGAGGAGGCTGGGACCGCTTCTACCTGCGCCGCCGCCAATGGCACTGATGCCAGCTCCGGCCCCACCAGGGGCGTCGCAAATGATCATGGCATTGGGGGGCCCAAGGCCAGATTTTGATGACCCAGATCATGGGGGCCCACTGCTATCACCCCACCATTCCATGCATTCAAGTGGAGGGATGCTTAGAAAGAGGTTCAGGACCAAATTCACATCAGAGCAGAAGGAGAGGATGTGGGATTTTGCGGAAAAGCTCGGATGGCGGATTCAAAAGCACGATGACCAAGCAGTCCAGCAATTTTGTGCGGAGGTGGGCGTGAAGAGGCATGTCCTCAAGGTGTGGATGCACAATAACAAGAACACTCTAGGCAAGAAACCTTCATTGTGAATTCTTCTCCATACAAATCATCATGCTACCTCAGTGTTGATCAATTGTTGTGATTAGATAGAGTAGGCAAGATGGTGTAGCACGGGGCGCAAAACATGCGCTTATCGACATCTGCAGAGTATCATTCAGAGGGCCATTTTTCTTACTGATTTCTTCATCAGCAAGTTGAGCTCCTAAGCCCTTCATATTCATCAGTAACTTGCAGAACACCTCAGTCCTTAATGTTCAAGGCCATCAATGTCATGTCGGCATTTACCGCGCAATCACATTCGGACCCTTAATTTTTGGACAGTGGTAAGCATCTGGAGAGCCATCAGAGGCATTCTCCTGCAACATAGGCAATATTTCATTCACAATTTGTAGTGTTTAATGGGCTTTGCTCAATTGCTTTGAGCTGGCTATCCCATGTGAAGAGGAAGTTTAGTAGGGACCTCAAGAAATGGTTCTGTTCATGTTGTGCCTTGATGTTCTGGTCTTTAATTGAGCCCCATTGCTGTTAACTGGCTACCATAGCATGAGATATGGATCATGATTTACTCAAAATAGTGTCTGTAATTGTCGAGCAATCATACTTTATCCGGCGATGGCCGGGCGATGGCCGGCTCCATCGGGTTGGCGGTGGGCTCTTTCCAGCAAAGATTACTGGATTTGGTTGTGGTTGGTGATTGATTTACATACTACTCAATCAATGACACTATGTCATTCTCATGAATTTCTCTCCTTTTCTTCACTAAATATATCAAGGATGAAGCTTGTTGCTATATGTAGGCACTACAGAAAATGAAATGGGAGATCTTTGGTACACCTGGATGCAGTTTGGTGGCAAATTGGGTGACCATGGCATTCATCGGTCTACAAGCGGGCCGGGGGGGTTCGGCCCCCTGGCCGCGCCTGGGCATTGAGCATGGTGCACAGCTTGAGAATGAAAAACAATGAGTTTCTGTGGGTATTATCATACAAAGCCTTACCGAAGCTGTACTCCATATCTCAGTTCTTTCTAGGCAGACACAGGATGCTGAACTAATTGTAGACAATAATTGAGTATGCTAAATTCTAGATTTTAATATATCTACATCAGGCACATGCTGATTGCAAGGCTGTAAGACATCCCATGTGAAAGAATTATGCTCAAAAGACTCACTAATCAAAGTCACATGTGGACCCCCCTTGGAAGAGTACATTCACCTTACTTTTTTTATGGAAAGTCTTCCACACATCAAGTTTCCCATACAAAATTAAAATTGCCATCCTCTTCCAAATTGTCCTCCTATTTTTTTGTTTTGTTTTCGGAGTCGGGTAGGGCACGCCCGGCCGCTCCCCTCATACACCCAAAAAGTATACACGAAGAACGACCAGGACTATGCATCCAGAAACCGAAGGTAGTCGCTTTATTGTCCTTCTATTCTTCCTAAGAGAATGGTCACACAATGCATAGTTATCCGGTACTTTTTGAAATAACTATGCCCTGTGCATGGTCACATGTGCACCGACTATTTGGCTTATATGCAACTATGTAATGCCTTCTGTAATTTTTGCTGATTTTGGCATTCTTGCATTAACAACATCTTATTGATAACTATGCTTCGTGTGACCACATCCTAAGGTTCTACTTTGAGATTCTTAGTATTGGTTTGGTGATTATGAGGTGGGGAATCTCCCTCACCCCCACTGTTCCGGGCTAGAATAGGCGAGGCGGAGGTCGAGCCTGTTCCCTGTCCCGGAACAGTGGGGGTGAGGGAGATTCCCATCCGTCATGCATTTTTCCTGTTCACTGTTAGAATGCTAATGCAATGGACGGTTGAGATTGCTTGATGTGCTGGAATACGCAGGCCCAAGGCATGACGGGTAAGGATTTATTTCACATTTTCAATTGGGCTACATACTATCATTTGGTCATTTGGGCACTCTTGGCCCGGTTCACATTGGCCAGAATGGGCTGCCCATAGGGACTTCTCACACTGAGGTTTCTAACTACTAACAAAAGAATTTGGTTTTGCTTACTTAGGCTTGTTATTCTAGACAAATGTGGCAACTCTCAACAAGCGACCACCACAGCAATTTTGGAAACCATGCAAGTTTCAAAACTCACCCCCCATAAGAGCAATTTCATGAAATGAGTCTCGATACTCAACCTCAAAATATCTAAGCATTGATTTTTTATCCTTTTAGGGCTTGTATTAAGGTAGTTGCTATGACCTTGTGTGTTCACAAGTTGTTTATATGCCACGTTTATGAGAACACAACAAGAAGCAAACCCAATATGGGGTGGAAGCAAGGGAAGGTGGTACAAAATGTTCACTTTTCAAGTGCAAAGATACAAAGAGTGGCTAGGTGGCAAGATGGCTCACATCCGATGATTTTTTAAACAGGAAATAATATCTCGAGTACACAAGAAATCTGAGTTTTTGAACTTAAAGCACTCAATATTATGACATTTTTTGCTACTACATGCACCCCTTGAGTTCACTCCCCCTCCCCCTCCCTCTAACAACATAATAGAGAGTTTGAGACTTTAGAGCCGATTTGGGAATCCTCAATGTCTTAAAGATTTGGCCATATGGACAAATCTCAAACTATTTGTTAAGGTCCACTCTTTCCCAAGGTAGTACTTGAAAAGCTCTTTCTAGCCATGATCTCAAAACTTTGGCTAGGATTTGGCCATGTGGTCAAATCTTCAACTTAATTTGGAATGTGGAAATTGGGAAATTCCCAAATTCACTAATATGGTGTTCTCTCTCTCTCTCTCTCTCTCTCTCTCTCCCCATTCCACCATCATCGTCATCAGCAACATCTACAAGAATCAATCACATCTACTCCTCAGTTTCACGAAGGCATCACCTTGCCCACCTCACATTGTGTGTCCTCATCCACCTCACATTACACACTCTTAATCATGTTTTTCTGAGCTCATTTCTCTTGTGGCTCCAGTGATCACGTAGATATCCATCAATATGTGGAAAGCTAGGAAGCAACTTCTTAATATGGTTTGTCCATGGAAGCTAATCTTTTCCAACTCGTAGGAGCAAAGGATTGATGAGCACTAGCTCACTGTGTTCAACATCGAAGCAAGAAGATTTCTTTGCATCGATTGCACCCTTAATTTGTTGAACCGTGTACTAAGCTTTATCACCTTGTTTATCATGCCACCTCTATAACCAAGGAAATTGCTTTGAGCTTGCAGTGTTATATATTTTGGAGCATTGTAAAGATACCACCCGAGACCCCAATGGCCACAACATTGCATGGGCAGCTTTTGGGAAGCAAATGGTGAACCATTGCAGAAAATTTCCTTGAGGAATGCAAAAGAAGATTAACAACTTGTTGGCACAAAATGAGGGTGGATCCAATAGGGTTAGTGAGCGAGCTTCTATCATGCCAACATGCGGCAATCTAGAAAACTATAAACATGTTCAATAGGAATCTATGCAGGAAGAGGTAGCTTATGGGGGCTAGGACTTAGTGGTACAACGCGATACATCATGGATAGAGATTGACTTGAAGATGATGGAAAAAACTATTGGCACGATCGCTAACTAGAGTAAAAGATGTAACATCCACGATTCAATGGAAGTAGAAACAGCTTGAGATCATGCAACAATCCATGTGGAAGATCAAGGTGTAATCATCGATAGCTTCACTGCTTATAAGGAAAATTAAGAAGCTTCAAACCAAGTGCAATAAAACTAAGGGGATTCCTAACAAAGATAGCCCATCTTTTGTAGTCCTTGAGGCTTTGATTTCTACCCTTTCACATGTAGTTGAGAGTTCAACATCACCAATATGAAGGCATCTGTAGCTCTTGTATAAGTATGACATCGTTGCTCTATTTGCTCTCTCCTCAATTTTGTACTTTATAAAGTACCCTTTGGAGATGTCTAAAGTGCCTTTGTGGTACCACAAGCACCTTTCTTTGCACTGTAGGTAACTTGAAAGGTCTTTATATACTTGTAGGTTTTTTGAAAATACGTGAAGAAACTGTCGAAATTCTCTTTGTACTTGCAAAAAAGGCCATTTTTAGGTCTTGTAGGTACTTGTAAAGGTATTTTTCTTATGCAGAGTCGATGTAAAGTATATGAAAATTGTGTTCTAGAATCTAAAATACCTTTATTGGCCTATAGATGTTTTGTAGATTCTACAGGTCCTACATTATTGCAGTTGTTGAGATCTTTCAAATGTATCTTATAAAGCTATCAAAGTTGTGTATGGGGCCATAGGTATTTTTAAGGTACCATAGGTGCCTCCATAGATACTATGTCTACTCCAAGGCATTTTGTAATTTTCCTCACCAAGTTCTAAGTTGTCTTTTGAAAGGTGTTGAGGCTATGGTGGATGACGATGTGGAGGAGCCATGGCAGCTTGAGCGTGTGCAGAGCAAAGGGAGAAGATGAGAGGGAGCGAGAGACTACGACACTAAAAATAACGCTTCTTTTTTATTTGATTTGTAAAAGCTTTACATATCTAAGGTAGATCTTTCCATGCAACTCAAGTAAAAGAGGGTCTCTCTCTAAATGTATCTGCATGATATAGGAGAGCATTCCCATAAGTAGACACTTATTGAACCAGGGCTTGTGAACCAAGGCTTGGAAACCCAACAATCCGCCCCTCAAGCCCGAACTTGACTTACCGCTCTCATGATACCTCGAGTTTTGGGTGTACTCGTCAACCGTGAGTATTAAGTTCTCTCACAACCAAGGGTTCAGTGGTACACCCATAACTTGGTGCTACTATTAAGCTACCAACAAATGGAGTTTTTGGTTTACTTCCAAACCTTGGGTTTTGGTTTACCCAATAACCTCACAAAGATTTGTTTACAAAAATGAGGTCTTGAATAAAAAATTGATATTTTAGAAAGGTCTTACCACTTTGTATGTGTGGTGGTCTCTATAACCCATACAAATTTGTGAGGCATGGCAATAACTGACAATCGATAATGTAAAAGAAGGCTTTGACTAATATTCTTGACAAAAGACAAACCATAAGTCTATGACACTGAACAAGGAAAAATTGCTTTTTGAACTCTATGTTGAGGTCGAAGTAGACTATTGAAAAAGTCTATAACCCATACAAATTTGTGAGGAATGGCAATAACTGACAATTGATCATGTAAAAGAAGGCTTTGACTAATATTCTTGACAAAAGACAAACCATAAGTCTATGACACTGAACAAGGAAAAATAGCTTTTTGAACTCTATGTTGAGGTCGAAGTAGACTATTGAAAAAGTCATCACTGGCTTTCTTTTTGCTACTCTGATTTTGGAGTCGCCCTTTTTCTCTCCTTCTCCATGTATGAAAACCTAAAAACCATTGAATTCGTTGAATTTGTCAAATTTTATGCCATATTTGAAGTTTGACAAAATGTGATGACGAGGACCTTTGTTGACTATGACCCTCTTGAAGAGCTTTGTCTTTTTCTTCTCGGTCTCAATCTCTCCTTGCTATCATTTGCTCTCATTGCCCATTGTGGGTGTTTTGATATGCTCTATATGTAGGTACCATCGTCGTCTAGCACCACTACCTAGCAGTGTTTTGATCCACTGGCCAACTTCATAGAAGCATTTTAAAAATCTTGTCAGATAGTTGCAGATGGAATTTCAAAAAGCAGCACATTTATCGCTATAAAGCTTTGCTACATTGTTTCAAAATGCTTTGTAACAACAACTAGAAAAAGCTTGGTGGCGTTGTGGCTATTTGGCAATGTCAACTGCCTACCATCTTAGAGAGGCGTTTTGAGAAGTTATGCCTTGGAGCCCATAGCACAGCATTTTGATATGCTATTGTCATGGAGCAAGTACATCTGCACTACTACAGCATTTTAGAACGCCCACATGCAACCACCTAGGCTTTGCTAGGGCTACCAATGGACAATTTCTTAAGATCGCGTGAGCTCTTCTTGCCGCTTGAACGCTCTACAAACGGTGACGTCTTGAGAGGTTATCCCTGCCACACATAGCTGCTTTGGTACCATGTGAAAGGTGTTGAAACTATGGTGGATGACGATGTGGAGGAGCCATGGAAGTTTGAGCGTGTGTAGAGCAAAGGGGGAAGATAAAAGGGAGTGAGAGACTACGACACTAAAAATAATGCTTCTTTTTTATTTGATTTGTAAAAGCTTTACATATATAAGGTAGATCTTTCCATGCAAGCTCAACTAAAAGAGGGGCTCTCACTAAATATATATGCATGCTATAGGGGATCATTCCCACAGGTAGACACTTACTAAACTAGGGCTTGGAAAACCAACATCTTTTAGGGCCATTTGTGTTTTGTAGGTTATAGCTAGATACATCAATATGTACTTGTGCGACTCCATAGGTGCTTTTTAAAGTACCTAAACAAATTCTCCAAACTGCCTATTACCTAGGTTTGCCTATCAATATTTGGTAGGCCTTAGTTGTCTCTATTCTATCACAGGGGCTCTATAGGTATCATAGTACTATCGTAGGTTTGTTTCTACGATCTAAACATAGGTCACAGTTGTCATAAAATCTAATATCTAACCAACCCAAATGATTTTCTCATATTGAACTTAGCATCTAATATGGGATATTAAACGGGGACAAGAGTTAGAATATAGACATGTGCTTATGGAATTATGTCAACATGGGGCCAAGGTTAAAGGGGTCCAAAGGAGAGATGGTCTATCAAAGTACAAGGCTAGCTAATGGAGCTTAAATACCTTAGGGATAGCTTGTCAAAGAGCAAGGTTAGTGAATAGAGCTTAAAGACCTTAGGGTTAGCTTCATTAAAGACCTCCAAAGGTTAGTGTTAAAAGTCCGCAAGCTAAGGATGTGCTTGAGATGGGAACCCGGCCCAAGCTTGAGGTGCTTGTCATGCTTGTTGACTAAGGTGATTCATGTGCTTGAGGTGCTTATTGACTAAGGTGCTAAGGTGCCCCATGACTAAGGTGCTTGAGGGTCCTGAGGTGTTCCACAAAGTCAAAGCACATCCCTACACAGGGGGGGGGGGGGGGGGGGGGCTCTCATTGGAGCCTCATTGTACGAGCTAGAGAGAGAACACACACGCTCTCACACAAGTCAAGCCTTGCCTAATGAAGCAACATGGACACGTGTCAAGTTCCTCTCCATGTTTCCCTCATAAGGTGCCTAAAGCCTATTGATTGGCCTCTCAAGGGGTCCAATGATAATTTAGCTAATTTAATTAATTGTGTATGCATTTATCAAGTCCTCTCTCTCAAAGGGGAAAGGGGGACACTTGTCCCAAGGCTAGCATGCTTGCTTGATATGCACTCTGCATGCGATTGTCCAGGCTTGAAGGGGTCCAATGAGCTTCCATCATGAGCTAGAAGAGGGGCTAGCTTGGGGGGGGGTATACTCTCCCCCACGCACACACACACTCTCATGGTGTGAAGTGCAAAGTGCAAGAGCTCCATCTCCTTCTCTGAGCTTGTTGAGAAGTTGAGAGCCTACACCAACACTCTTGGCTATGGAATGCAAATCCCACCAAGAGCCATGCTCCAATGCTTAAGCTTTCCATCTTCTCCATCTTCATTACTATGCTATTATGTATGCTAAGCAAGAAGAGTGATGATAAGTGAGGAACTATTTCTTTTTCCTATGAATGTTTCTTCCTCCTCCCTACCCTCGTTCCCCGCTAGCTCTCTCCACCTTTGAAGGTGTTTGAGGCCTTGGGACTGAGGCCGGGGATGGTTAATTCTTTTTACAAATTCTATGTTATACTCGTGATGCATGAAGATTTCCATATTCATTGCATCACCTAGGTCACAAGGAACACAAAGATTGTATTGTACCAAGTCTCTCTTGATGGGGGAATCTATAGTACAAAGGCCTATTGGAGGGGGGATCGGCTCCACATAAATCCGGTCCCCAATTGTTGTCAAGTTCTCTAGCTCTCTCTCTCTTGAAAAAGTATTGTTCATGCCAAGTTAATTAAGTATGATGGCTATGTTGCTACCGCTAATTAAGTTCACCCTCTTTGTTCTCAAAGTAGACTCACAAAAATGCTCACTCTAATTCTCTCGATTCCGCTATTCTCAAAGTTCATATGCCATTTCCGTTATATTGGTATTAGAGCTGTTGGTTTCTCTTTCCTTGCTTAAGAAGAGAGGTTCTTGGGAATGTTCATTGCAATAGGGTAAGTGGGACAAGTATCTATTATCTTGGTTGAGAAGGACTTAGTTTGAGGTACACCGTTGGGAACTAATGGAGTCTTTTGGGGCTTGCCTTTGGCTTAACCATTATTGAGCTATGAGCAAGCTCAACAGGAACCATAATCAACCGAGCAATGTTAGACCCTCTCCACTAGTCTTTCCAATCAACAGTGTCTAACCACGGGTGTGACTGCTTGAGAACTAACTTTCAAAGGAAAGAAAGAGTAGCACCTAAGGTTTTTGAGGGTACCAAAGCACAAAGTAATTCTATACATAAGTTTAATTAGCATGGCTAAGACAATAACCAAGAGAGTAGAATGAACATTGATAACTTTTATTTTGCACATGAAGGTGCTAATGATGATGCCCCCATGCTTGTTAATTACCTTGTTACTAGGCTGCAGCAGGCTATAGGCAACCCTGCTTTGCAAGCCGAAGTTACCCAACAACTTTGTGCTTATGGAATTTCCCTTCCTCTCCAAGAGGAGAGAGAGCTTAGGAGTCCTCTTGATGAGACTCCCAAAACAAGACTCTCTCCAATAAGAGAGGAGGAATCCAAAGAATAAGAAAGAAGCGAATCCCTAAGTTCCTCTAAAGATGTGGCTCCGCAAAGACGGGCGGCCTAGATGGTCGCCAACTCCTCCCAAGAGGAAGCGGTCAACCCATAGTCCTTCACCTCGTCACTCCGAAAGGGAAGAGAGGAAACAAAGGAAGAAAAATACAAGAAAGAGTTCACCCTCTTCTCCTTCTTCTTCATATTCCTCCTCTTTCGACGAAAGCAATAGCTATTCTCCTAGAGAATACAAGAGGAGAGGAAATCACAAATCTTACCCTGCATGGTGAAGGTCCTAAAAACTCAAGAAGTTCAAAGAGGGAGGAAAGAGTGTCTCTTTTCTCACCTATGATGGCACCTTTGGTGCTACCAACAAAGTATTGGCCTTCATCCAGCAATTTGATGTGGCCTTTGGAGATGAGGGCTTCACAAAGTCCTCTAAGCTACGTCATGTGGCTATGCACTTCCAAAAGTCTGCTCGTCAATGGTGGGCTAGCCTTCATGGCAACGGTGAGGCCCCAAAGACATGGAAAACTCTACAAGTTACCATCATGAAGCAATTCCTCCAAGCGATGCAAAGGACAAAGTGCTTACCGAATGGCGGAGCTTAAAGCTGCTCTTTAACGATTCTATCCACAAATACGTGGACAAGTTTTGGGATTTACATCTCAAGGCTACTGTCTTCAAAAGATAGACTTCACCGAGCAAAAGCAACAATCCTGTGTACGAACAAATGGCAGAGTACATCAACTCCCAATGCCCTGGTTCTATCACCGAAGTTATCCACCACAATATGGTTGCTTCGCGCATCAATTTCCAACAAGAGGCTAGAAGGAATTCCAAGCCCATGGAAAGCAAAGACAAAAGTGATGCAAAGGGGAAAACCAATGCCCAAAATTCTTCCCAAGGCAATTCGAACAACAACAACAACAACAATCGGTCCAAAAAGAAGGAATCTTACAAAGGTAAAAATAAACTCTCTTCTGAAGAGCTTGAATCTTTTCATAAGGACCACAAAGGTTTTAAGTGTGAGGAGCAAAAACATGGCTATCATTCTTGCCCCAAGAGAAATGGCCCCAGTGAGAATTCTAGAGCTTCCACGATCAAAGCTCCAAAAGAGGATGCTCATTGCAAAGGATCACCTCCCTCCTATGCTTGGGGAAAAGTAAGGGAGCATGATGCCTTCATCTTGTTTGGCCCTGGCTCTACTCACAGTTTCATATCAACGGAGTTGACCACTAAGTTGGGCATTCAAGCTTTCAAGATGGGAGATACTGTAACTATCAATGTAGGTTTCAAGGGATAGCAAGCCTCCGTTACTCCCTTGATTGGGAAGTTGAGTCTTCATGTCCAAAGCTACGTCGACAAAGAAGACTTTTTCATCTCTCCTCTCCAACATGTTATCCTAGGGGCACCACGGTTCAACCGTATGGCTACCAACATGAAGTTTCCTAAAAGGAGAATCTACTTCACCTACAAGGAAAAGAGCATGTATATAGATGCTAGTGAGTTCGATCATACTATACCACTTGTAAATTCACCTGCTTTTGATAAGTCATGAAAAGCTCAATTTTTGCATGTATGATTTTTGTCAAAGAGTCCCTAAAAGGTCCTAATGTTTTGTCAAATGTAAATGGTAGGAATCAAGAAGATTTAGACTTATCTAATTTTCTAAATGGATTCCATGATGTGTTCATCGATGATATCCCTACGGACTTACCTCCAAAATGAGGGGATGATGACCATCGAATTAAGCTCCTACCAGGAATCTCACCACCTAATAAGCCTCCTTATCGAGTTTCCTAAGCTCAACAAGAGGAGATCATGAGGCAAGTACAAGAATTGGTAGACAAAGGGATGGTGAGGCCTAGCTCCTCTCCCTTTTGTTCTCCAGTCCTTTTAGTGCAAAAGAAAGATGGTACATACAAATGTGTGTGGACTATCGAGCACTAAACCATATCAGTATCAAAAACAGATTTCCCATACCACGGGTAGAAGATCTGTTTGATAAGCTACAAGATTTTACCTACTTGAGTAGGATTGACCTTAAAAGTGGATATCATCAAATAAGGATAGTGAATGAAATATTCTAAAGACCACGTTTCATACAACGTTTGGTCTTTATGAATATCTACTCATGCCTTTTGGCTTGACTAATGCGCCAGCCACATTCAATCATTTAATGGAGAAAATCTTTAGACCCTGGCGCAAATTCACTGGAGTGTTCTTTGATAATATCATCATCTACTCCAAGTCCTTGGAGGAACACAAGCAACATCCCCAGGTAATTTTTCAAGCTTTGAGGGAGAACAAGCTTTTTATCAATCAAAAGAAGAGCAAATTTTTCCTTCAAGCGATTCAGTACTTAGGTCATATTATCTCTCAAGATTGTATCCGTATGGATCCATCAAAGTTGGAGGTAATAAAAGCATGGTCTAACCCAAGGAATCTATATGAGCTAAAAAGTTTTTTTGGTATGTGTGTATACTATAGACACTTCATAGCAAAATTCTCTAATATAGCAAGACCATTACATAACAAAGAAGAATGTTAAGTACTCATGGACTGCTAAGGAGAAAAATGGTTTTGACAAACTCAAAGAGAAGCTTACCTCCCAACCAGTCCATATGTTTCCGGATCTCTCAAAGCCATTTAAGGACCAATGTGATGCTTATGGTGATTGCCTTGGAGAAGTCTTGCTTCAAGAAGGGCATGCCATAGAATATGAGAGCCGAAGGCTCAATGCCGATGAACGAGTCTTGGGCATATATGAAAAAGAGCTTTTAGTTGTTCTACATGCCCTAGACACATGGAAGCACTATCTATTGGGGACTCCATTATTTTGCGAGCGGACCACCAAAGTCTCAAGTACTTCATGACGCAAACCAAGCTTTCCTATGAATGTTTCTTCTTCCTCTTCCCTACCCTCATTCCCCACTAGATCTCTCCACCTTTGAAGGTGTTTGAGGCCTTGGGACTGAGGCTGGGGATGGTTAATGATTTTTACAAAGTCTTTGTTATTCTCGTGATGCATGCAGCTTTCCATTTCATTGCATCACCTAGGTCACAAGGAACACAAAGATTGTATTGTACCAAGTCTCTCTTGATGGGAGATACAAAAGCCTATTGGAAAGGGGACCAGCTCCACATAAATCCGGTCCTCAACTGTCGTCAAGTTCTCTAACTCTATCTCGTGCAAAAGTATTGTTCATGCCAAGTTAATTAAGTATAATGGTTATGTTGCTACAGCTAATTAAGTTCACCCTCTATGTTTTCAAAGTAGTCTCACAAAAATGCTCACTCTAATTCTCTTAATTCCGCTATTCTCAAAGTTCATAGACCATTTCCATTACATAGTTGTCTCTATTTTTTCATAGGTGCTCTATAGGTATCATAGTACTAACATAGGTTTGTTTTTACAATCTAATGAAAATTTTCCATACATAAATTGTCTTTTGAGGGACCTTAGGTGCCTATGTTTAGCTATCAATATTTTGTAGTTCTTAGTTGTCTTTAACACGTGCTCTATAGGTATCATAGTACAATCATAGGTTCTTTTCTATGATCTAAACATAGGTCACAATTGTCTCTATTATGTCACAGGTGCTCTATAGGTATCATAGTATTATCGTAGGTTTGTTTCTACGATACAAAGAAAGTTTTTTATACAACAATTGTCATTTGAGAGACCTTAGGTGCTTTTATACGTACTTTTGATCTGGCATAGGTTTTTCAACTGTAAGAGTCTTATGGTGTGCATATGGTCTCTTGAATACCTATGATGTCCAGGCCATAAGAACTTCTTAGTTATCTATGATGTCCAAAAGTACCTTTGTTGTCCATCATAGGTACTTTTGAACTCAAATAGAAACTTTTTCTTATGTCCATAGGTACCCCAAGCATACCTTAATCATCCCAAATTATTGACAACACCACGTCAAGAACCTGATAACCATTGTATAATGATTGAGAAGCTCACTATTTGAATAACCTTTCTACAAATGTTGCATTGTTGGTAGCAACCAAGGCACTCCCCGTGATGATGGTGAATGTTGTGCAAGTGTGAGTAACACAATACATGAGCTTGAATATCTATACTAATTTGAAGAAGGAACTTGGCACTTTTTGCCGACAACCAACAATATTGTGAGTAACACAATACATGAGCTTGAATATCTATACCGATTTGAAGAAGGAACTTGGCACTTTTTGCCAACAACCAACAATGGTCCATATCTTGAATTTTCTCAACATTCAAAAGCAAAGTGGTAAGTCACTTTATGCCTATTCTATCAAGATACACAAAGTTATTAACTATTTGGTGATGCAAACCATCCAAGTTAGCTGGTATAGTTTGAAACCTTTCTCCAGGGACTCAGTAATAATGATACATATATCAACATGGACTTGATGCCAGGACAAATGCTTGATAGTCTGGTTGAGCGAGTGGTGAAGACAGAGAGGCTCAAACACCCATTACACAGCTATATGGTTCAACTCTAAAAAATTCAAGATGAGTAGATTTCCAAATTGTGAGTTCCCAAAAGACTCAACTAATGAGAGGCACAAAGAGGAGTATAGGCCACAGGTGCTCTATAAGTATCATAGTACTATCGCAGGTCTGTTTCTACAATCCAAAGAAAATTTTTAATACAGCAATCGTCCTTTGAGAGACCTTAGGTGCTTTTATAGGTACTTTTAATCTGGCAAGGGTATTTTCAATTGTAAGAGTCTTATGATGTGCATTGGTCTCTTGAAGTACCTATGATGTCCATGCCATAAGAACTTCTTAATTATCTATGATGTCCAAAAGTCCCTTTGCTATCCATAGGTACTTTTGTACTCAGATAGAAACTTTTGCTTATGTCCATAGGTACCCCAAGAATACCTTAAGCATCCCAAATTATTGACAACACCACGCCAAGAACCTGATAACCATTGTATAATAATTGAGCAACTCACTATTTGAATAACCTTCTTGCAAATGTTGCAGTGTTGATAGCAACCAAGGAGTTATAGTGAAATGTACATTCCCTTTGATGATGGTGAATGTTGTGCAAGTGTGAATAACACAATACATGGGCTTGAATACCTATACCAATTTGAAGAAGAAACTTAGCACTTTTTCCAGCAACCAACAATGGTCCATATCTTGAATTTTCTCAACAATAAAAAGCAAAGTGGTAAGTCACTTTATGCCTATTCTATCGAGATACACAAGGTTATTAACTGGCTGGTGTTGCAAACCATCCAAGCTAGCAGGTATAGTTTGAAACCTTTCTCCGAGGACTCAATAATAATGATACATATATCAACATGGACTTGATGCCAGGACAAAAGCTTTATAGTCTAGCTCAGCGAGTGGTGAAGACAGAGAGGCTCAAGACACCCATTACACAGGTATATGGTTCGAATCTGAACAATTCAAGATGAGTAGATTTCCAAATTGTGAGTTCCCAAAAGACTCAACTAATGAGAGGCCCAAAGAGGAGTAGATAATACACCCTTTGGTGATGTATTCAATAGCATCTCTATCTCGGTGTTCCGGCTCGAAGCTTGATGCTTGGTCTATGAGAGGAAGGACATGTAGCAGTGAAGTGCGCAAAAAGAAACCAATGGTGTACCATTTGAAACACCAACACTCTAGAGACACTTATGCTTGCAATGGAAGTGTGCGCCGACAAACTCCATTGAACATTGTTTTTCCAAAAATGCCATTGTTCTACCAGGTTTTAGAAGAGTAATTTTGGAAAAATTATAGTTTTTCCATAGTGCAAGTTTTATTACACAGGTAGATACCAAAACCCAGCAGGTCAGTGCTTGAAAGAAACCTAGGTTAAGTGTAATCCGCAATGTAATTTGGTTACAAATTTGAGATTTACCTCTAAATTTTAATTTGGAGGTGAGAAAACCTACAAAATTTGGAGAAATCTAGTCCACTATAGTGTAAAAACCTTCTAATTTATTCAATTTACCTCTAAAATTTCCATATGTAGTTTTTTTTTTCCATCACCCTCATGGAGGACATTCCATTGTTAATTTCCCTTAACCCGCCCTCCGCTTTCCTCATGTCCAGGTCCCCCTTTGCTAACCATTATGCATCTTTGTACCCCCACCCCCCTTAAATCCCCCCCCCCCCCCCAAAAAAAAAAGCGCACACACCCGGTATATGCTCTCCAAGCCCCCTATGCTCTCTGTATCCCTTGTGATCTTTGTACTCTGTTTTGCTCTCTAATATATGTAGTAGGTTTGCCAAGTTTTTAAGAAAAAAGTATTTTTTGGGCACTGCTGCATTGGAAGTCGTAACTGTTGGAAGGACGTGTGAATCCGTCCTCAAAATCAAACGAGTGTACTGGTTGTCAAGATGCTTTTGGTACGTTATTATGAGAAGCCAGAAATCAGAAGCAGCTCTTTCTGAGACTCTGACTCTCTCTCTCTCTCTCTCTCTCTCTCTCTCTCTCTCTCTCTCTCTCTCTCTCTCTCTCTCTCTCTCTCTCTCTCTCTCTCTCTCTCTCTCTCTCTCTCTCTCTCTCTCTCTCTCTCTCTCTCTCTCTCTCTCTCTCTCTCTCTCTCTCTCTCTCTCTCTCTCTCTCTCTCTCTCTCTCTCTCTGTGTGCAAGTCGACAGCCGTTGCTGCATGCCGGCCTTTTGCGTGCAGGTGATGGCAGGATCAGGTCACAGGCTTCTCATATCATTCACGCCATTTTCTTTTGGGCACTGCCAATTCGGCACGTGTCCCTTCCTACTGTCTGCGAACTTGTGCGTTCGGGAAAAACAAAATTTCTTTTCTTGAATTTGCCAAGAGGAAATTTTTACAAATAAGGATAATTTTTTTATTTCTTGTACTATTTTTTATTTTATGCACTATTTTTCTCTATTTCGGCACCAAATTTCTCCTTAAGCGCTTGCCGGCAACTGAACCGGCATTTTCGAAATCGAAAACGGCACGATAATAAGTTGAGACAGATTTTTCTCGAACAATGGAACTTGTGTGTGTGTGTGTGTGTGTGTGTGTGTGTGTGTGAGAGAGAGAGAGAGAGAGAGAGAGAGAGAGAGAGAGAGAGAGAGAGAGAGAGAGAGAGAGAGAGAGAGAGAGAGAGAGAGAGAGAGAGAGAGAGAGAGAGAGAGAGAGAGAGAGAGAGAGAGAGCTGTAGAGAGCACATGAGGCGTTCAGAGCCGCGTTTGGTGAGAGTAGAAACATCCTCCATAGATCTGCAGAATGCGCACATGCTGGACATTTGGTCCCCGATCATTCACGCCAACCTGGCATTGACACACTACTCACGAGTATGGTGCAGGGAGGGAAGAGCTCTAGCCACCTCCACGCAGGCAGTTAACAGCTTTTGCAGAGCATCTGTGAGCTCAATGATCTTCCGGCCATGCAAACGTTGCCCCGTCGTAGTGAACGCAAGGAAGGGGGGGGCAAGTCATTGCGGTATGATCAGCACTTCATCCGGTGCCTATGTGCTGGGGGCTATTTTTCATCGAACGGTGCAACCACCGCCTGCATGTTCGCAGCATACGAGAGAGATATGAAGCGCACATGAGACTTTCAATCACACGTCCGATGGAAAAACAGTGAGCGCACCCTGTCGGTCGCCATGTTGCGCACATGAGGGTCTTCAAACAGCGTTCCTTGCAGCTGACGTACTGCTGATGTTCAAGGTGCAGAGCAGGGAGGAACCAAGGAGCGCCACGTGAGTGTGTAGCAGCTTGTGCAGACGGCACAGTCATCCAACCTCACTCCCGCCATGCAAACGTAGGGAACGGTTGGTGAACGTGATGAAGGGGAGGGGTTCCATTACGGTAGCAATGGTGGCTAGCCGTTTCTCTACGTGCAGGGGCGTGGTGGTCCTTGCTGAGCTGGAGCACCCTTTTTCACCGAATGCAGGGCACGAACGTCTCATGTGCACAGCACGAGAGAGAGAGAGAGAGAGAGAGAGAGAGAGAGAGAGAGAGAGAGAGAGAGAGAGAGAGAGAGAGAGAGAGAGAGAGAGAGAGAGAGAGAGAGAGAGGGAGGGAGAGCTTGAGCTTGCAACATTGTTCAGGAAAAATCATCATCCGAATCTCACACAATTTTAAGAGGAAATTTTGAAAATTTGACCTCATTTTCAATATTTTTACACTATCTTTGTCAAAAAGGAGACGGAAAATTTCCTTTTCCTCTTGCTCTCAAGCGACATTTTTGAATTTGAGAGTGTCACGAATGTAAGGCTGGGTTCACACTGAACTGGCGGAAGAAACAAGGTTTCCTAAATGTGCCGCCACCTAGTGTGAACTGTGTGGAGGAGGAAAAGTGAAAAAGTGAAGGGGGCTGAGAGACGCCATCAACTCTTCTGAGGGGGGGGGAGAGGGGTCGGAAGAAAAATGGAGGGCCCGGCGGAAGAGTGCCTCAACTCCAACCAATTAAATTTTGCCATGGAAGAAGAACGCCCCTTTCCTTTTTTCTTCCGCCGCCTAGTGTGAACCCACCCTAAGCTGAGACCAGGGCTTGCCAGAACCTGGTAGACATGTAGTAGTGTTAGTGTGTATACGCGCTTCACCAGGGGCACTTTTCTCCCACTGGGTTTTTCCCCTTGGACATCTGGTGTGAAAGGACACCTTATCTCTTAGGGTTTCATATAAGCTTTGTAGCTCTGAGTTTGTATACACTATTATTCTAATACAGAGAGAGAGAGAGAGACTACAGAGATCTCGTACGCAAGCTCTGTGTCTTCTCCTTCTCCATCTTCTTCCTACTCTGAGTTGTTGTCCTCCTTCTGTTTCCTGTTTCATCATCTTCAACAATTGGTATCAGAGCAAGGTGATTTCCAAAGCCTCTACTTGCGTTTTCGCGTCCGCGCGCGCAATCGCAGTTTTCAGGCAGTTTTCGAAAAATTTTCTCGTGGGAGCATCCTCGACGTTCCGGGGGTATTCTGAATAGGTGACCTGGCGTTTTACCCCCCTTTCGAAGCCGTTCGAGCCCTCAAAATTTTGTTCTGAGCAGCGTAGCAGAAGTTACTTTTCGGAGGCGTTTAGATCAAGAGGGTGTGCTTCTTGACAGATTTTCTTCAGGTAAACAGTTCTTTTGGGAAGCAGCTTGTCTTAGCTTTGTGCTGAGATTTTGTGTAGAGTTTTTCTTGGATTGGAGAGGAGATTTGTGAATCTCTTGGAGGTTCTTTTGCTCTCTTGTGTGCATCCACAGTATGGCTCAATCTACGGAGAAAGAGATTTTTGGTGCGTTTACATCCGAAGACAAATTGGATGGTACCAACTATTCTCTTTGGTCTTTTATGGCCAAAAATGTTTTGGTTGGTAAAGGATTGTGGGATTATGTATCTGGAGATGAATTTCGTCCAGGTAGCATTGCACCTGCCACGCCTGGTCGTGGTGCAACTGTTGGTGCAGGACCCTCACAAGTCACTCCAGAGCAAAAGAGATGGGATACTAAAGATGCACAGGCTATGGTTGTGATTGCCTTAACCATAAAGAGGACAATCACACCACATATCAGATCTTGCAGAACTTCTGAGGATGCTTGGAACACTCTGCAAGCTATGTTTGGAGGAAGAAATGCTGCCAGAATAGAGTTTTTGAAGAAACAACTTGACAAAATACAAATGGACGAAGGTGACGATATCGTCGAGCATCTTACAAAAATCAGGGATCTTAAAGAGCAATTGCTTAGCATTGATGAAGTGACTCCAGAGAAGGACTTGGTTTCCAAAACACTCAATTCACTACCACCATCTTATTTGACTTTTCAGACTCTATCTTTGCGAGCTAATCCTGAGCCTCTTCATTTTGAAGAGTTAGTGGCTTTGCTATTGCAGGAGGATCAATCACGTAAGAACAAGTCTTTACAGGTGGATGGTATGGATCATACTCTTGTTGTACAGAACAAAAACAAGGGTAAAGAGAGTGCTCATTACTCCAAGTCTGGTGCAGGACAGTCTTCAGAGAAGTCTAAAGGTGATTCCGACAAGTCCAAGAAGAAAGGTAAATGTCACTACTGCAAGAAACCTGGTCACTACATTAGTGAGTGTAAAAAGCGAATTGCTAAAGAAAAGAAGAAAGAGTCAAGTTTGGTTGTTTCAGCTTCTGGTGATTCTTCTACAGCTAAAGAAGAGTCTACAAACTTTGTGCAGGATTCTTATGCTTTTGTAGTATGCTCAGATTTTTCTGCTTACAGTGTTGACGAGACACAAATGATTTAGTACTTTGATAGTGGTGCATCCAGGCATATTACTCCAAGGAAGGATTTGTTTTGTTCATTGGATGCAGCTCCAGCTGGAAAGAAGGTGACATGTGCAAATAATGCTTCTTATCCAATCAAAGGTGTTGGTAAGATTTTGATTACCATTTCAGATGGTTCAGATTTATGCTTGCCAGATGTCTTATATGTTCCAGGGATCAAGAAGAATTTGTTGTCTGTATCCTCTCTTGCAAAAAATGGTCTTCGGGTCATTTTTGAGGATGGCAGATGTGTTGTACGAGATTGAGAGAATGGTTATTCTCTTATCACTACAGGTACGCTGGAAAATGGACTATTTGTGCTAGATCGTTATGAAAAGCAAATTCAGGTATGTATTGCAGAAACAAAGACTCGGGCCATGCAGGATGCTGAGTTGTGGCATGCTAGATTTGGGCATGTTGGTTATGGCACTTTGATGACTTTACAACGTTATAATATGGTGCATGATTTGTCTTTATTGGAGATGCCACCAAGACATGTATGTGAAGGTTGCGTTCTTAGAAAGATGCACAGATTTGCATTTTCGCAGGATGGTTCAGTTAGAGGGACACGAAAGTTGCAGCTTGTACACAGTGATGTATGTGGTCCTATGAGGACGCCATCTATAGGAAACAACCTTTATTTTGTGACCTTCATTGATGACTTTTCCAGGTTTTGTTGGGTGTATCCACTCAAAGCAAAGTCAGATGTGTTTGCAGTTTTTCAACATTATGTCGCCATGGTCGAAAATGAAACAGGTTGCAAAGTACAGACTCTTCGTACCGATCGAGGAGGTGAATACATGTCAGGTGCATTTAAGGATTTTTTGGGAAAGAAAGGCATTAAACACCAATGCACTATGCCATACACACCACAATAGAATGGTGTTGCAGAAAGGAAGAACAGGTCTTTAATGGAGACGGCTAGATGTATGCTCAAGGCTAAGAGTTTGCCTCATAAGCTATGGATGGAGGCAGTTGCTTGTGCAGCACATGTTTTGAATAGGTGTCCTACTCGTGCCTTGAAGACCATTACTCCATATGAAGTTTGGTATGATAGAAAACCTTCAGTCAGTTATCTTCGTGTTTTTGGTTGTCTTGCTTATGCTCACATCCCTCAACAGTTACGTGGAAGCTTGATGATAAGGCAATCAAATGTATATTTGTGGGGTACAGTAGTGGAAGTAAAGATTATAGACTTTACAATCCTCCTACAAACAAGATTTTTGAAAGTCGTGATGTAATTTTTGCAGAAATTACTGCTCAACCTATGGTTGCTTTTGATGCACTGCATATGTAGACACATGATGTATTTGAAGATTTGCTTCCTTCTTTTGTGGAGAATCAAGAATCACAACAGGTTGATAATCTTGATCAATCTTTTGATCAGCATGTGACACCTCATGATGTAGAGGAAATTGTGCGTGAAGAGCAAGAAGTTCTCAGGGAAGAAAGAACCTTGCCTAAATGGGTTCAGAAAACTTTGCAGAATAGCAAGTTGGATGCACCGTTGCCACGAAAAACACGTGCTGGTACTACTTTTGGTAGAGAGCAAGTAGATTTGGCTTGCTTTAGCACTCTTTGTGATGCAGATGAGCCTGATTCCTTTGAATAAGTTTTAGAGTGTGTTCAGTGGAAAGATGCTATGCAGCAAGAAATTGATTCTATTCATAAGAATCATACATGGGATCTAGTGGACTTGCCTACAGGTAAAAAGCCTATTGGTACAAAGTGGGTTTTTAAGGTAAAAAGGAAACAAGATGGTACTGTTGACAGGTACAAAGCAAGGCTTGTGGCAAAAGGCTATGCGCAACAGAAAGGCATAGATTATGATGAAACCTTTGCTCCTACTTCTCGTGCGTCCACAGTCAGATCACTAGTTGCAATTGCTGCTCATCATGGTTGGAAAGTACATCAGTTGGATATCAAAACTGCTTTTTTGAATGGTGATTTGCAGGAAGAAGTTTATGTAAGTCAACCAAGTGGTTTTGTTGTAAAAGGTCAAGAGCAAAAGGTATGTAGATTGCGTAAAGCTTTGTATGGTCTCAAACAGGATCCAAGAGCATGGTATGAGAAGATACATACTTATTTGATTGGCCAGGGATTTCAGAATAGTCCAACAGAAAGTACTTTGTATGTCAAAAAGAGAGATGGACTTCTCATTATGCTAACACTTTATGTGCATGATATGCTTCTTACAGGTAATACTGCAGATGAAATTGAAGCGTTTAAAGATGCTTTGAGAAAAACCTTTGAGATGTCTGATCTTGGTTTGCTACATTATTACTTGGGTATTCAGTTTGTGCAATCAGAAGATGGCATATACATGTTGCACGCAAAATATTTGCATAACATTTTGGACAAGTTTGGTATGCAAAATTGTAAGCCAATCTCTACACCCGTAGAAACTGGATCAAAGTTGAGCATGCATGATGCTGGAGAACCTTTTGATGTACATACTTATGCAGCAGCCGTTGGTTGCTTGATATATTTGGCAGGCAACACTCGTCCAGACATTCAATTTGGGGTTTCACAAGTAAGCAGATTTATGCACAGCCCAGGTATGCATCATTGGCAGGCTGTGAAGCGCATACTTTGTTACCTTTCAGGTACCCCTAATCTTGCCATGTTCTTTCCAAGGGGGGATATGTATGGAAAGCACAGTTCTATGTAGCTTCTTGGTTACAGCGATTCAGATTGGGCTGGTGATTTTGACACACGACATTCCACAAGTGGTAATTGTTTTTTCTTGGGAAATGCATGTATATCTTGGCTAAGCAAGAAGCAACCCACAGTGGCTACATCAACTTGTGAAGCTGAGTACAGGGCAGCTTTCACGGCAACAGTTGATTGTGTATGGATACGCAGGTTATTGGCAGATCTTTGTGAGTGTCAACAGGCACCCACTACCATTTTCACTGACAGTCAGAGTGCTATGGCAGTTGCAAGGAATCCAGTATTTCATGCAAGAACAAAACACATAGAGGTTCACTACCACTATGTCAGGGAAAGGCTACATGCAGGGGAGATCACACTAACTTACTGTCCTACACAGGATAACATTGCAGATCTATTTACGAAGGCGTTATCACGAGAAAAGTTTGAAGCTTTCCGAAAAGCTTTGGGCTTACTCTCATACACATGATGATCTGCTACCTTGTACAGATTCACACTATCACTACAGGGGGGATTTGTAGACATGTAGTAGTGTTAGTGTGTATACGCGCTTCACCAGGGGCACTTTTCTCCCACTGGGTTTTTCCCCCTGGACATCTGGTGTGAAAGGACACCTTATCTCTTAGGGTTTCATATAAGCTTTGTAGCTCTGAGTTTGTATACACTATTATTCTAATACAGAGAGAGAGAGAGACTACAGAGATCTCGTACGCAAGCTCTGTGTCTTCTCCTTCTCCATCTTCTTCCTACTCTGAGTTGTTGTCTTCCTTCTGTTTCCTGTTTCATCATCTTCAACAAACCTAACCAAAGACTTCTACTGATAGCCGTTTTTTGGCTCTCCATAATTGCCATAGTAAGTTACCTCACCCTACCAAAACCACCCAAACACTGTGGCTATCCCTACCATTTCACTGTACATAGGCGTGTGTGAGTTAGGGGGCTTTTCCCATATGTTCTTAAAATCCTCAGCTAGCTAGTCACTGGGCTAGTTGAGCCAAAAAAAATAAAAAAATAAAAGTATATTATGGCCTCTTTGTGTGTAAATATTTCATTGTATATATGGCCTAAATATAGGGATTTTTTATAATTATTTTGGTATTTTATTTAAATATTTCTACTTAGGTGTGTGTTTTATTAAACCTGTGTATGCCTTCTTTCATCCTCTTACACCATAAGTATATTTTGCCAATGTGTAGATACTCTAACCTCATATTTTTCTTTTATACGAATCACCCCCACATTTTCACCCTCAGCCTCGTGAAAACAAAAAAATTGATTTCTACTCATTGGTCACGTTTATTATATTATTTACTTGCATACCTTTTCCTCTTTCACCCAAAATAATACAAAGAGGGACCATATCATATGATTCCAATATCTTTCCATATCCATAATTCCTCCATATTTTTATTATTATTTTTACTCATTATTCTAACACCATGTGCTCATTGAGCTAAAGTCCATGAATAGTTCATACACTAGTCCCACCATGTATATATTTCTTTATTCACCAATAATCCTCCTCTAATCCTCCTCCATGCATGGGTCAAGGACAACTTGGATGCTTTGTATTATGATATGACAAAGGAGGGGCTCACTCTTGGATGCATTGTACAAATTCAACAAAGGAGGGGGCCACTAAAAGACTTTTGCAAGCATAAAAACAGGCTTTTTGGTCAGAATTTTGGCACCTATCTCCAATCCGAATTTGGAGCGGTGGTCAAAAGAGAAAATGTAGCCCACGCTTTGAATAATCACCTCAAATTTTTTCATGATTTTTGGAGTAACCACTGGTGAGCTATGATTTTTTGAGTGGACCCCAGTCTCCCCACTTTTCTCACAAGTAGCCCATAGTCTTCTCTCACCTCTTTCCAGACTTCTACACACACACACACACACACATTCCTCTCAATCCCTCACTCAAACCTGCACCTTCAATGGTTTCTCTCACCTTCTTCACCATTAACCTCCCCTCTTACTTCCATAGCTCTCATATGAGCTCTCCATGTACATACACCATCTCTATGCCTCTCTCTATTATCTCCAAAGTACAATTCCATCTTACTCCTTATATATATACATACATTCAGCATGTGTACCATGCTTAACCTCTGCAAATCAAGAGATCTCATCAACGGAATTACCATTTTCATCACGATAATCAACCTTGGCAGCGGTGGCGTAAAGAAGGAAAGACGAAGAAGAAGATCGATAGTCATTTTGAGAACCTACACAAGTAAGTCCAAAACTTCTTCAAGCTTCACCATCACAAGGATTTTCTCACTTCATTCAACCATCTTACTTCAACCATCCACCTCATTCTACCCATTGTAAATGTAACATTAACTTTCTAGTGATTACTAACACTAACCACTAACATACTAACACAAAATAGCATTGACCTAACCATAAAAGACACCTCACCTCAAGACATGTACAAAGTAACTCTCTCTCTCTCTCTCCTTACTTAAAACTTTACTTTCACCTTATCTACCATCAATAATGCTCTCTTTTGAGACCACACCCATGACTCAAACAGACAAAGAAGGCCCGCAATGTTTTGATATTCAAAAAAAATCATAATCTTGATTTATTAGCTTGTAAATTAGGATTTCCAATAATCTTAATGAGGGGTCTCCAACCTATAAATAGGCCCCTCTCCTTCTTGTAAAACAACCTCCAACATCTCACATAGCACCCCAACACTCTATGCGTGAGGAGAGACTTAGGTGTAGCAACCACTTGTGAGCTTCACTCTTGGTGTGAGAGAAGCTTTCAAGCTACACATTGCAAGTGAGAGAGCGTGAGTTCCACAAATCTCAAAACCACTATTGTATATGCTCCTTCATCATCAATAAATTGAGGTTTGGTGCATCAAAGGCGTTATTCGACGTTCGAATCTTCGTCCTTCCATTTGTGCAATACGGTTTGGTGAATTCAAGGTGACTTGTGTATTTTGAGTTTCTATCGGTTGATCTTGATTTTACAAAGTGTTTTAGTGTGTTTTTCATTGCTAATTTTGTGTCCATTGTAAGAGGGTATTGTGGTGAGGGGTCTCCCACACCCTAAGACAGTGTGTGTGTGTGTGTGTGTGTGTGTGTGTTTTGGAAATGTTTAGCATTCACTAAGCATTGAGCAAGTTTTGTACAAGCTCTTCAATAGCAACATAACGAACCATCTCCATTTGCAAGTCACAAATAAGGTATTACGCAAGATCCTTTCCTCTCTCTCTCTTCCCTTTGCTCTAGCTCTCTCTGGTCCATTTTGTGTGTGTCTTGGTGTGAGGTTGCTTGTGTGTGTTGTGTGGTGCATCTTCTTGGTTGTGCCAAAATCTCTCTTGCGTCATAGTTCGCATACCATAACTAGGTGGTGCCCCTATCTTGTTTGGGTTTGGCTGTGGGTTTGTTGTTTTGTTGTGCTTGTGGTTGTTCCAGCCCCAATTGAGCAGCACGGGAGCCTTGAGGGGTGTTTAGAGGTCGCCTTTCTTGTTACCCGCCCCGGACTGCCTCACTACCAATGCCTTAGGTCCAAGAAGGTCACTTATTAAAATTCAAGATTTAAAAGTAAGCAATCAAACGTCACAATGGAAGAGGAATTAAACCCTGTCTAAGTGTAACACTAGCGATGGGGGGCTAGCTTCGCCCAGAGTAGGCGCTAGGGAGTGTCCTTTGAGGCCACATCCCCTCCTCTCTTTTGATGACCTCTCCCCTTTTGCATGCGCACTTATCCCCTAATGCATGGCACCCCGCGAACCTACTCCCTCATTGTACCCTCGTCCTCCCGAACTCTCCCTGCGCAAGCGAAGCTTGTAAGCTCTCCTTGTACCAAGAAGTTCTTCTGGCACTCCCCTAGGGTTTGGCACAGAGACTCAAATCCACCATCACGATGGGAGAGATGGTCCCCCGCGTCGTCCCTTCATTTAAAAACAGCAGCAGAAGTGTGTGGCAAAGCTTATCTCGCAGACTCCTACAAGCAGAAAGATACACTGCCAGAGGTCATTCTCGAGGAAGAAAGCTTTGGACCTGCTATAGGAGGCCCTGCGCCAAGTCTCCGAGGTAAGCCCCATGCCACACTCCCTGCTTCTCAAATAAGAAAAAATCAAAAAGATTTGGAAGAACAAGCCCTTATTGGGCTGCTGGCTGGACTCCGTCACCTATAGATATCCTCAGGAACTGGATTAGGAACCACTGGGGTGTCCTAGCTGTAGAGGTAGAAACTATCCAGGCCCTAGCCAAGGGACACTATATGTTTGTCTTCAAGACACATGTTTGTCTTCAAGACAGCAAAGATGGCGTTCTATGTTCTTAGTCGTGGCCAATGGATAATTAGGTCCTCCCCGTTGAGCATGTTCCGTTGGAACAAGGATTTCAATCCGGAGCTCTCTACCTTGGTGAACTTCCCTGTATGGGTAGAATTCCCTAATCTCCCTATGCACTATCACGCTCATCTAGCCGAAATAGGGTCTCCTCTGGGCAAAGTCCTAGGGGGGAGGTAGAAGACCAACTATATCCCATCTTGGCATCCTCAGGTTCTTATAGAAATGTACATTTCTGTTGACCTCCCCTCCTCCATAGATATCTTCACCGATGATGGTGAAATGTTTGAACAGGAGATACTCTACAAGTATCTTCCTAACACTTGCTTCCATTATGGAGCTAAATCTCATTTTGTGAGGAACTGCCCGATCGAATTCCCCCCGACCCCATAGGAATCGACACCAGAAAAAGAAAAATAAGATAAAGAAGGAGAAATTGAGGGCTTCACCACAGTAAACGACGCCAGAGGTAAAACAACTATTTATAATAATGATAAGGGAAGGGACAAACAAAAGGAAAAAGGCAAGAACTGGCAGCCTAATCGGTTTGTTGTACTGGCCCCCTTGACTGGCTTCGACGAGAATGAATTTCAAGAGTCACAAGTATCCGAATCAGATGCTGAAGAATCGTTGCCCACCGAGCTGGAAACTCGGGTCAACAAAATGGATGCCGACATGATCATTGATATGAACCTGGCCTCCCCCCTGCCAGACATCACTTATAAGGAAAATGTCCCCCCTTCGCCCCCCCCCCCCCCCCACACGGCACCAATGGACATCCAGAAAGACAACAAAAGGGCTCATGATCAAGCCTTGCAAAAGTCGACCAAGTCCACACCTGGGAAATCCAAAAAGGACAATAAATTGCATAAATGAAAGTTCTAAATTGGAACATAAAGGGGCTAATTGACCCCTGCAAGTCTCGGAAAATCAGAGCATGGGTTGTGGATAATCCGATCGACATCATCGCACTTCAGGAGATCAAGGTCAATGGTTATGATCTAGCTAGGCGCCTAAAGGAAGTGTCTACTTCCCTCAAATGGTATACCTCCTCTCACTCTAGGGGGTCGGGTGGCACTGCTTTAGGTATCCCTGCTGGGTGGCTCCCTCAGAATCCTAGGGTGCTAGGGGGGGATCACTGGGTAGCAGCCCCCATCTCTGCCCCGTTTCCAGCCACCTTAGTCTCGGTTTATGCAACAGGTTCATCAGCACAAAGAACTCAGATGTGGTTTGATCTCTTTCTTTTAAAGGGGGACATCATTCTCGTGGGTGACTTCAGTATGGTCGAAAACTCGCATGACAGATTCCTAGGTAAAGGTATGGTCATCAATGGTGGAGATAAGTTGGCGTGGGACAAGATGAAGGACCTCTTAGAGCTGTGGGATAGTAGAGAGTCAGGAGTTTTCTCATGGAAGAACTATTCCAGAGGGAGTATGGCTAGAAAATCAAGATTGGACCGTTGACTATTCCAGAGGGAGTACGGCTAGAAAATCAAGATTGGACCGTTGCTATGTATCTCTTCCATTGGCTAATTCATTCAATAGAATCAAGAGCAGGATCAAATGAAACTCATGTCTGTCAGATCGCTACCCAGTGACCACTGTCATCGACCAAAAGGTGAGAAAGATTAGGAACCAGTGGTTCCACACAAACCCCTTCCTTGTTCCACCTCCCCATTGTTCAAGCTGCAATGGAAAGAATATGGACATCTCACTTTGTTAGAGCAGCTAGACCAGCAGTAGCTTGGTCTTCAGCCGTCAAGGAGACTCAGAGCTGTCTGTCAAAATTTCGCAAGGAAATCTCTCAAATACGTCGATCTCGGGATCTGATCTACAACTCCCTCCTTCTCGTGGAATCAGGGCCCCAGAGTGAGTCTACTCAGTCCTCGATAACTGACCTACGAGCCAAACTCAAAAAATGAAGAATACGTAGCCTCCAAACATGCCTCCATCTTCTTCAGAGAGTGGTGGGCAGGAAAAATTGACAGGCCCTCTAAACAGATGTTCAAGATCCTTAGAAAAAAGCAAATCCGAGAGTCCTCCCCGCTGTTTGTGGCATCCGATGCCTCCATCCAAAATGAAACTGAAAATCTTGAGTTCACTCGGACCCACTTTGAATCATTGTTCAGTCCCAAGGAATCGATCTCCCCTCAAGTGACTCAAGCTAGAGAAGAAATTTGGAAATTCATACAGGAGGTGGTCTCGATAGAAGATAGTTTTCGAGCTGACCTCCCCTTTTTTATTTCCGAAATCAAGGCTGCTATTGAGTCACTAGCTCCCAAAAAATCTCCTGGTATGGACGGCTTACCGGCAGAGTTTTTCCAGATGTTTAAAGACACCCTTGCCCCCTGCCTCTTGAAAGTTTGGGAGGTTCCAAGCACTCCCTTTCTCTGTCAACATGGGGATCATCAAAGTTTTGCATAAGAAAGGTGCCAAGGAAAACCTTTCCAATTGGAGACCATTCACGATGCTCAACACCTGCTATAAAATTTTTGCCAAAGTGGTTGCTCTTCGAATCACCCCCATCCTTGTGAAATGGAAAAGGCTTTATAAAAGGAAGGAGGATCATTGAGGCGGTCATTGCTCTTTGGGAAGGAATCGAACATGCTGAAGACTTGGGATTGGATTATGTATTCATCAAAATTGACTTTGACAAAGCTTATGACCGCCTTGAATGGTCCTTTATCTTACATAGCCTGGAAAAGATGGGATTTGGAAAGGGGTTGATCCGATATGTAACCACTTTTTTTGGGTAGGCTAGAGCGAGAGTCTCTCTTAATGGAGCCCTGTCTGAATACTTTGAGCTCAGCAGGTCTATTAGACAGGGCTACCCCTTGGTCCCCCCTTCTGTTTGTTGTCAGTGCAGATGGCCTCAACCGCCTGGTCAAAGGGAAGATGGCACAGGGTAGTATCAAAGGTATTCCCTTACCAGACAGCGACAATCAACAATGTCTTTCTCAGTTTGTTGATGACACAAATTCCTTGCTAAGCAACAATGATAACTCACTGCTAAAATTATGATCTGCAAAAGGAAAGCTTCTGCTCTGCTTCTGATTCAAGAATCAATTGCAACAAGATAGGGGTCAGATCCTCTCAGTCCCTACTACCGAGTAGGATTCTCAATCAAGGGTGCTCTATTATTAAGGAGGGTGAAGTCTTTAGGCTACTAGGCATCTCCTTTAGATTCAAGGTCTCCCTAAGACAAAGGTGGGATTGTGTGCTAGAACGTTCTAGGGCCAAGCTGGAAAGATGGAAAGTCTTCCAGGGCTCTCTAGCTGGAAGAGTCATTGTAATTTATCACTTTCTTTCAGCTTATATTTTGTTCTTTCTCAGCTACTGTTGACGTCCTCCTGACTCTCATCTGAGCGTCATAAGCAAATACTGTAGGAGCTTCCTTTGGGAGGTGATCCATTTAAGAAGCTGCAGCCAAAGTACGGTGGGATATTTGTTGTCTTCCTGTTGTAAAAGGGGGCCTAGGAGTGAAAAACATCAACAAGTGGACAGACAAAATTGTCGTCAAACTCCTCATCCGAGCCCTAGAAGATACCAGCCAGAAAATGGGCTCTCCTCTTATTTAGGAAAATAAATAACTTTGCTCTGGCTAGCTAGAAGCCATGGCAGAAAATGAGTTGGATCACTATTTTTTTTGGGGCATTCCCCATCAAGGCTAAAGGGTCAGACCTATTGGCAAGGACTAATATGTCTGTCTTTTGTGGGAATAACAGAGCTAATGCAATACGGCAATATGACTCCATTTGGTGGCCTCTCTCCCCCCTACCATTAGGAGAAATATGAACGTTGCATGGGCCTTGTAAGGAATCCTAATTTTTAGGGATTAAGGCTAATGTTGTGTGGGGTTTAGGGGGCAAGGGCATTGAAAAAGGTAGTTTTGAGTAGGCTTTTCTAGCCTTTTTTTTAGACAAATGTAGGATATGGACCTAAAGGGTTACTTTCTCTCTCTAGCTTTTTTTAAAGTGAAGGAAGCATAGGGGTATGTCCACATCAGCAAAAACATGGGTCACAAAGAGTCAAAATTTGACTTTTTTAAAAAAAATCATTTTTACTTGTTTTTTACTTAAAACTCCCTCCCAACATATATACATATCTAAAAATCATTTTTTGACCCATTTTTTAACCCACAAGCTTAGAAAGTCCATTTTTTCAAAAATCTTTTTTCCCAAAAACCCACAAGCTTGCGATGAGGCTAAAATCAGCACCAAAGCCTATCAGGCTATTTTCCAACTCCTAAAGGATGCCCTCAAAGAACATGGCATTGTGGAAAACCTATTTCCCGTTCCTCACAAGGTCAAGCTCGCAAAGAAGGCCACAAACGAAGATGTGTTCTCCCGCATTGGGACATACCTACACATTGAGGACACAATGCCAACTTCCCTTTATGCTTCGTGCGCAACAAAGACAAGGGGAAAAGGTAAGAAACAATCCATAAGACAACACCATTTTAGATGAAATGGGAAAATCCCACAACTTTGGGACTAATTTCAACGCCTATGGATTCCTATTTCCCATTAAATTTGGAAAATTTTCATTTAATTTGGGAATGTGACAAAGAGATAGATTCTCAAGAAAATGGTGGTGTTGAAAAACACCTTTTAAAATTTTAATTTTTATGTGGGTGTTTCAAAACACTTCATAAAAGAGATAGATTCTCAAGAAAAGGGTGGTGTTGAGAAACACCTTTTAAAATTTTTATTTTTATGTGGGTGTTTCAAAACACTTCATAAAAGAGATAGATTCCCAAGAAAATGGTGGTGTTGAGAAACACCTTTTAGAATTTTTATTTTTATTGGGTGTTTAAAAATACTTCATAAAATCATACATAAGCTGGGGAAATAAAACAATGAGCAAGATATGAAATGCTATTCAATTTCTCCTATTAAGCTAGCATGTGCCTTCTCCATGACATTTGATGGGATCTTGATTGTTTCCGCAATTCTTCCACCCCTTGGAGTCCATGACCATACAATTGTATCAACACACTCCTAGCGCTTTGGGTCAGCAAGATTGCAGCACCAACTCTTTTTCCAACAATCCTCATACTGTTCTTGGATTGTGGGATTTCGTTTTTGATGTTTTGGTGCCCAATACTGAATCAGAACTTTCTTGTAGTTAGGAGATGATTTGTCTACATCAACATTTGACTCTACCACTCCTAGCCATATCGGATATTCAGGATCTGCGGGTCTCACAAGAACAAGATCCCCTTTTCTTACATCAATTTGAGGCCTAAAGGCCTCTTGTGGCCTTGCACTTTGAGGACCAACATAGTGATCATTAAATTCTTCATATCCTTGAAACTCATCTCTGTCTTCCTCTATCTCTTGCATTCTATGACTCCCTACAATCTTTGGCCAAAATTTTGTATATTCACCAATGTGTTTATTGGTTGGTTGTTCAAGCTCATTGATTATGTTTTGCCAATAAGTGATAACAGGCTCCATGTATTTTGTGAAGTCATGGTCCTTTCCCTTTAATAGAGAACATCTTTTCCAAAATTCAAGATATGACTTAATCCCTTGAATAACAAGCGGACTATCTCTCACATAGTCTGCTATAGGTACCACATCTGGACAGCCTGTTGGTAATTTTGGTTTTCCCTGGTCATCTTTTTTCCACAACTCAATTCCCGACTCCTTTGGCATCCAATCGGGTGATTTGGGATGAATTTTGTACTGCATTACTGGGACTTCACCTTGCATATAGAAACGAAATTGAAGTGGCTTAGAGTGTCCGACTAGAGCATCTTGTCCGTCACACATGTACCCTTGCACAAAGGATTTAAAGTCGGGAACTTGTGTCATCAAAAATGGTGCTGGAGCTGAGCTTTCACATTTTTGAAAATGTTCCATCAAATGTGGAAAAGTGAATGTCATTCCTGTTCGCAATCTTTCTGAGAACCTACTAAACATTGCATCTATGTCCTCATGTGTATGACCCACCATTAAGAATCCCAAATGCACGGTTTTGAAAACTCCTTTTGCTACTAACAAGGATAAGTATGCAAACAAATATCGATTTTTATTCTCTCCTGCACAATTATCTAGCTGTAGCAAAAGATTCTCAGGCAATTTTTGAAATACAGGAGTGGATATGGTATCCACAACACATTGAGATGAAGTTGATTGTATGTGTACAATCTCTTCATTACATCCCTGGATGGCCAACGGTGGTGTCATTCTTGATGCATTCCTCTCACGCTCTTGCTTCATTTTGTTTTAGAGGTCTAGAGCTCTCCTTGAGTTCAATGCATTGAATAACGTTACATTGCTGCGTGGCATACCGTCATGGCATAAATCTCCTTGTCCATGGTTTTCTGTTCTTTTCAGATTCTGTAAGCATAATGCAAGGGAACCAATTGTAGCATTGGGATTTGAAGGCCATAGACCATTAAGTGAGAAGTGACCATACATTCCATGACCATGTCCATGTGTTATCATACCTGTTAATGATACTTGCAATTGATATGCATTCGCATAATCTTTTGAGTTCACACGCAACCTAGGTATTGCTGTCTTTTTTTTATCCATGTTATCATGTATAATGCATAAATACTTATCCTTTTGCAACTGGGAGAACTTACGCCAGGTGTAGTACACATTCCTACAACTTTGTTGTTGCAACATGTGAATTCGACGTTCATCCTTCAAACGTGCAATCATCTCGTCATCCTTTGTTGACTCTAGTTGAGACTTTATCTGACTACACACAACACATTTGGAGAACTCACTTGTTTTTGACAATGTCACATTAGCAAACTCTGTATTCCAAATCCTATTGAATGTCGTGCTAGACATTGGCTTGAGACTCATACTGTCAAGTGTTTTATTGACATCATGTAAAATGTCTACTTGCTTGTACGTGTTTGGTATTGCAAGCAAAGTTTCCCTAGTACCATCTTCCATGGTTCTACTCTTATGTGGCATTCTCTCCGAGTTTTCATCAACAAAAGAGCGCATCAATGCCCTTCCATTTCTGTATGGTCTCTTCCTTTTTTCATGACACCATCATTACCATGCACTGAGCGTCTAACCCCATTCTCAAAATGTTCACGGTAACGATAAAATGAAGTTTTTGGAATGTCATGAATTTCGTACCAAGCTCTACTGCAAACCTCACTGCCATTAAAAGAAAACACATAGCATGTCTTTGTAGTTGTTTTGTTCTCATGCCATGCAGTCAACATTGTATCATACACATAGTTTGTTCTATTTTGCAAACTCTGTCCCCAAAATTCATTGCGCATAGCCATGACTTATCTCGATTGGCATATTGACAACACCTTTTGGAACAACAATCTATGGTTGAAACAAGCTGGACAAATGCTAGAGATGCTTGATTGGATCTCTTAGAAGCTTTCACTGACATTTTTGGCTTCCTATTCACAAAGCAATATTTCCGCTTTTTTGAAATAGGCTCTACCAAATAAGCTGATTCAATGCATATGTCTTGTAACGCATGCATAGCATGTAGATCCTCATAGCATAACAATTCTTTTCCATCCATAGTTGTCACTCTCTTGATAGGCCAACAAACTAGATTAATGCTGCATACACTAGCTTCTGCAGAAATAGTAGCCTCATCTGCATAGGATGTTTCGATACCAATACCAATGTTATCTTCACCTAGCTCACCAAAGTTTACAGATTCAAATGGACACACGTACATGACAACCCCTTCGGCTACTACATGTGTTTTTCTTTCATCCCAAAGTTAAACCCTCTTATCCTTCCAAACCTCTCTGTAGCTCATTCCATTACATTGTGCATCCAATGCTCCTTCTGCTTTGTCAGCCTCATGCATAGAAGCCCCTTTGTACTGCATCTCATTTATATGCTGCAACAACCCACTACTCCATTTCACAATACTATGAAAAGCATCTCCCACTGTCAATGCATCCATTGTTGGAAAAGGGATGAGTGCTTTCTTTTCAAAACACAAATCAACTGACACCGATACATTGCCTTCCCCAATAAGCATTCCAGAACAATATGCACTTGGATTTATTTCAAATACAGTCCCAATGGCAACCTTTTGTGTCGCTACAAACATGCACACTCTATCACCATGATTGAAATTAGCCATACCTACAAGAAGATTGCAAGAATAATTGTTAAACAAACCGCTTGCAGAGTATATTGATTTACGTAGCATAAAGCATAACAAGTATGTAAGTGGGTGTTTCATGAGAAGCACCCTGTGGTCTGAAGGTCATAGGGTTCCCTCTATGCTACTAAGAATCTCTTTGTGCTCTATGCTCTATTGTCTATGCTCTATGATCTATATTGACTTCCTATGGCCCCTAGACCACAAGGCGCCCTCATTGTTTCCAAAAAACCCTCATTGTTTTGCTATGGCCCCAGGGCCATAGCTCTCTATGCCGGTATAAAGCATATTTGCTCTATATTAGCTCCCTAAGGCCTGAAGGCCATAGGGTTGTCCTCAAGATCACCTCATGGAGTTTCATGTCAAGTATATATACATCCTATGTCCTTAGGGCCATAGGGAGTTTCATGTCAAGTATGTATTCATCCTATGGCACCCCATGACCCTAGGGCCATAAGATCTCCAAATGAAACATACGACAATGTATGGCCCTTGAGCTATACATTGCAACCCCATGACCCTAGGGCCATAGGATCGGCATATGAAACATACGACAATGTATGGCTCTTGAGCTTATACATTGCAACCCCATGACCCTAGGGCTATAGGATTTCCAAATGGAACATAGGGCAACGTATGGCCCTTGAGCTTATACATTGACACCCTATGGCCCTAGGGCCACAAGACTTAAAAACATACAAAAAGACAACCTATGGCCCTAAGCCCAAGGGTGTGAGCATTGACACCCTATGGCTCTAGGGCCACAAGACTTCAAAACATACAAAAAGACAACATATGGTTCTAAGCCCAAGGGTGTGAGCATTGACACCCTATGGCCCTAGGGCCACAAGACTTCAAAACATACAAAAAGACAATCTATGGCCACGATGTCAAAGGTAGCCAAGATATCAATGCAGCCCCATGGCCCTAGGGCCATAGGATCTCTATATGGAACATGTGGCACCCTATGGCCCTTGAGCTTATAGATTGCCACCCCATGACCCTAGGGCCATAGGATTTCCAAATGGAACATAGGCATTGTATGGCCCTTGAGCTTATACATTGCCACCCTATGGCCCTAGGGCCACAAGATCTCACAACATACAATAAGAGAACCTAAGGCCCCTAAGCTCAAGGGTGTGGGTTCAAGGGTGGCCAAGATATCAATGCAGCCCCATGGCCCTAGGGCCATAGGATCTCTATATGGGACATGTGGCACCCCATGACCCTAGGGCCATAGGATTTCCAAATGGAACATAGGCAATGTATGGCCCTTGAGCTTATACATTGCCACCCTATGGCCCTAGGGCCACAAGATCTCACAACATACAATAAGAGAACCTAATGCCCCTAAGCTCAAGGGTGTGGGTTCAAGGGTAGCCAAGATATCAATGCAGCCCCATGGCCCTAGGGCCATAGGATCTCTATATGGGACATGTGGCACCCCATGACCCTAGGGCCATAGGATTTCCAAATGGAACATATGCAATGTATGGTCCTTGAGCTTATACATTGCCACCCTATGGCCCTAGGGCCACAAGATCTCACAACATACAATAAGAGAACCTAAGACCCCTAAGCTCAAGGGTGTGGGTTTAAGGGTGATGCAGCCCCATGGCCCTAGGGCCATAGGATCTCTATATGGGACATGTGGCACCCCATGACCCTAGGGCCATAGGATTTCCAAATGGAACATAGGCAATGTATGGCCCTCGAGCTTAAACATTGCCACCCCATTACCCTAGGGCCATAGGATTTCCCAATGGAACATAGGCAATGTATGTCCATTGAGCTTATACATTGCCACCCTAGGGCAGTAGAATCTCCATATGGGACATGTGGCACCCTATGGCCCTTGAGCTTACATATTGCCACCCCATGACCCTAGGGCCATAGGATCTCCAACTACAAAGTAGGGCAACGTATGGCTCTTGAGCTTATACATTGTCATGGACCTAGGGCCATAGGATCTCCAACTGGAACATAGGGCTATGTATTGGAGCTTATCTATTGTCGCCCCTAAACCCTAGGGCCATAGGATTTCCAAATGGAATATAGGGAAACTTATGGCTCTTGAGCTTATACATTGCCACCCTATGGCCTTAGGTCCACAAGCTTTCACATTGCCACCGTAGGGCCATAAGGATCTCACAAGATAGAAGAAGAAAACCCTAGGACATAGGATTTTCAAATGGAACTGAGTGCACGCTTTGATCCTTGACCTCCAACATTGCCGTCCTATGGTGTGAGCCCAGGGGTGGCTGAGGTGTCTTCATAACAATTTCGTCCATTCAAGGGATATCCGCAAGTGGCATAAATTTCAAAAATAATTAAAAAGTAATTAAAAATAATTTTTAAAAAAATTACGCTACGACAAACTTTGTCATAATGGGTTTTCAAATACACTTATTGATATTGGACAAAAAAATAGCGCACAATTTTCGGGATAATTTTTTTAAAATTTAGTTATTTTTAGTGTATTTTTTACTATGCAGATTTTGATTCTGAAGTCAAATTTGCTTCATGGGTGTCGTTCCACTCGTACTACAAAGATATGGACATTGACAAAGCCTTGCACCAACTTTTTTTTTCCATACTCTTTTTTTCTTTTTAAAGCTCTTTCAAGTTCGGAGCCAACGAGCTATGTCTCATTTTCGCACAAAACTTAGAAACTCTAGTAATCTCGACTGCAAACCCGTGAGAACAACCCCTACATTCAAAATTCAAATTTTGAATTTCTAACCTAACCTAACTAACCTTATCTCTCTCTTTCTCTCTCTACCACAATTTTTTCCGCGCTATCGCACTCTTTCTCTCTCTCGTTTCTTGCTCGAAACCTACACAGAAACCTGCACACACAGAGCTTGTCTTTCTCTGTCTCTCTCTCCCTCTCTCCCTACGCATACAGTTCTACGCCATCGTTGCGACACGCACACAGATCTACGCGAAGCCATGGCCACAACCTTCAACAGAAGGACTGCTGTCGCGACCTCCCAAACACAGATCTGTTACCATCATCGTCGTGGCCTCAACACACCTAAGTTACTGCTTGCTACTACTGCAGCCGGTTTTTATCAAACACAGATTTACTCAGAGGTAACCTGTAGAAACCCTAATCTTTTTTCTTAATTCGGTTTTAACTATTCTTAATCTAATTACGTTTTAGCTAAGTTGTGAATCACCTCTCTCTAGAACAATAAACAAAAATCATTAATTACATCTCTAAAACTGTAAAATTGTAGACTATAGAACTATAAAACAGAAAAATCTCTAATTAGAGATCTAAAACTGTAATACAGAATACTCTAATTAGAGACCTAAAAATATAAAACAGAAGACACTAATTAGGGACCTAAATTTGTAAAACCAAAAACTCTTATTACGGACCTAAATCTGTAAAACAGAAAACTCCTCATAAGTGACCTAATGCTGTAAAATTGTAAAAATCTAACTGCAAACATCTCTAATTACAACAAAAAATTATAAACCTGCAAATGCAAAAGACAACAACTACAGAAAATGCTGAAACTATGGATACCTGTAATTGGGTTGTGGGGAGTTGGGCACACGTTGTAAGAGGACGAGTAGAGCACGTTGTTGTATGAGGATGGATTAGGGTTCAGTTTGCAGGAGGATGGGAAAAAAAAAGAGGCAAGAAGGTGGGAAAGAAAGTGTACACTATATGTGCTTGTAAGATATGGTGTAATATAGTTTCTTTAAATTCATTTGTAGTCACTAAAATAAAACTAGACATTGAATCTTTAGAAGGGCAGACAGGGTGTGGCTACATAGGGTTTCACCTCATAATAAAGAGTAACATATGGCCCTAAGGCACCCTATGACCATAAGGCCATAGGGTGGTCTCACATCGTACTATAGGGTGACCAATGTCCCATCTGTCCATAGAGTGCCAATGTACAATCTCAAGGGTCATAGGGTTCCCTATGTTACTATTGAAGATCCTATGGCCGTAGGGCCATAGGATCTCCAAAACATATATATGGCACTATGGCCATAGGATCACATGGTGCTCTATGTCCGATCTAGAGACCTTGTGGCCCAAGGGCCTTAGGGTGGCAATGTACAATCTCAAGGGCCATAGGGTTCCCTATGTTCCTTTTGGAGATAGGGTGGCACTAGGGCCATAGAATCTCCAAAAGCAACATAAAGAACCTAGGGCCATAGGATCAAAGGGTGACCTATTGGAGACCTTGTTGCCCAAGGGCCATAGTGTGGGAATGTACAATCTCAAGGGCCATAGGGTTCCCTATGTTCCTTTTGGAGATCCTATGGTCCTCGAGCCATAGGATCTCCAAAATGAACATATGGCCCTACGGACATAGGATCACAGGGTTCCCTATGTTCCTTTTGGAGATCCTATGGTCCTCGGGCCATAGGATCTCCAAAAGGAACATAGGGCCCTACGGACATAGGATCACAAGGTGCCCTATGTCCCATCAAGATACAGTGTGGCCCAAGGGCCATAGGATGGCAATGTACAATCTCAAGGGCCATATGGTTCCCTCTATGCTACTTCTGAAGATCCTATGGCCCTAGCGCCATAAAATCTCCAAAAGGAACATAAGGAACCTATGGCCATAGGATCAAAAGGTGCCCTATGTTCCATCTTGAGACCTTGTGGCCCAAGGGCCATAGGGTGTATTTGTACAATCTCAAGGGCCATAACGTTCCATATGTTCTTTTTTTTGGAGATCCTATGGCCCTATATCCATAGGATCACAGGGTGCCCTACGTCCCATCTAGAGACCTTGTGGCCCAAGGGCCATAGGGTGACAACCTACAATCTGAAAGGCCATAGGATTCCCTAGGTTCACAAGGTGCCCTACGTTCCATCTGAAGACCCTATGGCCCAAGTGCCATAGGGTGGCAATGTACAATCGCAAGGGCCATATGATTCCCTATGTTCCTTTTGGAGATCCTATGGCCCTAGAGCCCTAGGTGCATGGGGATGCCATGGTGCCCGTTAATATGCACCATGGTGTACCCTATGTACGTAGGCCACCCTCGGGCCCTTGGATGCCCTCTTTCCCATCTAAAGACCTTGTGGTCCAAGGGTCATAGAGTGACAATCTACAATCTCAAGGGCCATAGGATTCCCTATGTTCCCTAGGGTCACAAGGTGCCCTACTTTCCATCTGAAACAATGAGGGCACCTTGTGGCCTTCGAGCCATAGGATCTCTATGTAGAGCATAGAGCAAAGAGCATAGAGAGATTCTTACTACCATAGAGGGAACCCTATGGCCTTCAGGCCACAGGGTGTCAATATAGAGATAACAGAGATTCTTACTAGCATAGAGGGGACCCTAAGGCCTTCAGCCCACAAGGTCTCCTCAATATAGAGCATAGAGAGCTTCTTACTACCATAGAGGGAACCCTATGGCCTTCAAGCCAGAGGGTCTCAATATAGAGAAAACAGAGGTTCTAGCATAGAGGGGACCCTATGGCCTTCATCCCACAAGGTCTCATCAATATAGAGAAATAGTGTTTTTTACTGGCATATAGAGCACCCTATGGCCCTGGGTCCATAGGTTGCCAAAAAAACCCTCATGAGGGGTCTCTTTAAAACATACAAGGCACCTTGTGCTCTTAGGGTCATAAGATGTGTAGAGCATAGAGAGGTTCTTACTAGCATACATAGAACCCTATGGCCTGAACGCCATAGGGTCCCAATATAGAGCATAGATCGGTTCTTGCTAGCATAGAGAGACCAAATAGTGCTTTATACTTGGGAGCATAATGTGCCAAAACAATGAGGGTTTTTACAAAACTATGAGGACACCTTGTGGCCTTGGGGCCATAGGATGTCAATATAGAGCATAGAGCATAGAGAGCTTCTTACTATCATAGAGGGAACCCTATGGACTTCAGGCCATAGGGTGTCAACATAGAGAAAACAAAGGTTCTTACTAGCATAGAGGGGACCCTATGGCCTTCAGCCCACAAGGTCTCCTCAATCGCATAGAGAGAATCCTATGGCCCTGGGTCCATGGGTTGCCAAAAAACCCTCATGAAGGGTTTCTTCAAAACATATAGGATGTGTATAACATAGAGAGTTACTTACTAGCATAGGGGGGACCCTATGGCCTTTAGGCCATAGGGTGCCAATATAGAGCATAGATCGGTTCTTACTAACATAGAGAGACCAAATAGTGCTTTATACATAGGGCCATAGGATGTCAATATAGAGCATAGAGCATAGAGAGCTTCTTACTAGCATACAAGGAACCCTATGGCCTTCAAGCCACAGGGTGTCAACGTATAGAAAACAGAGATTCTCACTAGCATAGAGGGGAACCTATGGCCTTCAGCCCACAAAGTGTCCAGGATATAGAGCAAATAGTGTTTTTACTAGCATAGAGAGCACCCTATGGCCCTGGGTCCATAGATTGCCAAAAAACCATCATGAAGGGTTTCTTCAAAACATAGAGGGCACCTTGTGCCCTTGGGGTCATAGTATGTGTAGAGCATAGAGAGGTTCTTACTAACATACATGGGACCCTATGGCCTGAATATAGAGAATATAGAGAATAGATCGGTTCTTACTAGCACAGAGCGGACCCTATGGTCTTCAGGCCAAAGGGTGCCAATATAGAACAAAGATCAGTTCTTACTAGCATAGAGAGACCAAATAGTGCTTTATACCTGGGGCCATAGGGTACGAAAACAATGAGGGTTGTTCAATGGCATAGAGAGCACCCTATGGCCCTGGGTCCATAGGTTGCCAAAAAACCCTCCTGAAGGGTTTCTTCAAAACATAGAGGGAAACTTGTGGCCTTGGGGTCATCGGATGTGTAGAGCATAGAGAGGTTCTTACTAGCATACAAGGGACCCTATGGCCTTCAAGCCATAGGGTGCCAATATAGAGCATAGATCGGTTCTTACTAGCAAAGATCGGACCCTATGGCCTTCAGGCCAAAGGGTGCCAATATAGATCATGGAGAGACTCTTACTAGAATATAGGGGACCATATGGCTTTTAAGTCACATGGTGCCAATATAGAGCAAATAGTGTTTTTACTAGCATAAAGAACATCATGACCTGGGGTATTGGTTGTCAAAAATCCATCATAGAAGGGTTCCTATGGCCTTCAGCCCACAAGGTCTTCTCAATATAGAGCGAATAGTATTTTTCATTGGCATACAGAGCACCCTTGGGGCCCTTGAGGCCAACCCTATGGCCTTCAGGCCTTAGGGAGCTAATATAGAGCATGGTGCTTTATATCGGCATAGAGAGCTATGGTCCTAGGGCCATAGCAAAACAATGAGGTGTTTTTAGAAACGATGAGGGCACCTTGTGATCTTGGGGCCATAGGAAGTCAATATAGATCATAGAGAATAGACGATAGAGCATAGAGCACAAAGAGATTCTTAGTAGCATAGAGGGAACCATATGACCTTCAGGCCACAGGGTGCCATTATAGAGTAAACAGAGGTTCTTACTAGCATAGATGGGACCATATGGACTTCATGCCACAAGGTCTCCTCAATATAGAGCAAATAGTGGTTTTTACTTGCATGGAGAGCACCATATGGCCCTAGGGTCATAGGTTACCAGAAAACCCTCATGAAGTGTTTCTTTAAAACATTGTGGCCACCTTGTGGCCTTGGGGCCATAGGATGCCAATGTAGAGCATAGAGAGGTTCTTACTAGCATGCAGGGGACCCTATGGCCTTCAGGCCACAGATTGCCATATGGTGTTGGTGTAGAGGCTCTAAAGGGGTATTTAGGCCATTCAAGGGATACTTCTTTGAGGGTCCTCTAATGTCATAAGGGAACATGTGATCACACTACCATAGAGTGGCCTAGGTACACTTGTAGAACCATTTTGTTGGCACCCTTTGGACCTAGGACCACATGGTTTAACATAGAGGTGACTCTATGGCCCTAGGTCCATATGGATGTAATAATATCCATCTTGTCTAAATATATGTCATTATTTTTACAGAAAATGTCTCAGAAGAGAAAGTCAAAGTTAGTTGATGCAACAGGCTCAACACCAAGTTCTTGGTATCTAGATTTTCACTTACCAAATGGTGGAAGTGATGAGAAAGTCCACTTGTTCTTTCAAGATAAAGAGCAATTTCCCTTCAAGGACTCTGGTATTGTCAAGGAGATAAAGAAAGATTGTTCAAATCTTGAAATGTCTCCATGCCTTGGAGTAAAACTACTCAATGGTGACTCCTACTTGTTGGAGCCTGTGGCCTTTGCTCAAAAATTGGTGAAGGTTGATTATGAAGGAGTGACAATGACAAAAGCGGGGTGGGTGGAGCTTCAAGACGACACTCCAAGTGAGAACTTTATAGACTTATATATTGAGGGCTTTAATAAATTCAATCAATATTTAGGTAAATTGAGCAGCACAAAGAATAATAAGAAGCGAAAGAATGAAGACACAGGTACAGCAAATCAATCTAAGACGCTCAAGGAGAGTCAGACTCCCTCACTTGGAGAAAATAGTGGAAATGTGGCCGAAGAAAATCTTTCAGTTATACCCTTACAGACTCAAGAAGCAGGAGATTCTAGTGGACTTGCAACCCTAACAGTTGGAACCCCCTCACTGGCAGTGGTTGTGGACTCAGCATCCTTAGCTGTGTTGGACTCTATTATACAGCCCAAAGAAAAAGATCTTGATAAAGAAGTTGCCAAAACTTCTAAGAGTGGGCTAGATGGATACGTCGGAATTGACCACTATTTTAAATTTGGTGTACAATTTACCCAATTGATCCCAGTTGAGAAATTCAACCTTGCACCAGAAGGCTATAAATGCAGACCATTGTCAGATGTATATGTGAAATATCTCTTGAAGCAATTTGAAAGGCACTCTAGGCCAGTCTCCAATGCAGCAGACTTGATGCCGTATAACCCAATTACAAAAATGCCTTTACAAACAGCTGAAGTGCATGGAGACAAGCTATCGACATACCACTACTGGATTCTAGTTGGTCAGCATTCCATCATAGCGGCTAGAGCTTTTTTGCGTAACAACAGCACTAAGTATGCTTTGAGAAAAGAGTTCTACAAGTTTAGAACTGCAAGGATAGTGGTAGACGCTCCGAAAGAGGTTGTGTTCGAATTTCCAGAATGGAGAACATGGAGAGAATAAAAGCAATGAAACACTAGCCTTATGTGGAGGTCTTGAAGCATGGCCATAGTCAATGGCTTGCATATTCTAAACCAACAAAACCCAAGGCAAGTGTTCCTGTCGGTCATCCAAGTTGAGCAGGTTGGGATGTAAGTTCCACTTCCCTATGCTTGTTTTTGTTACAAATATGTCTTGAAATAAAGTTAATTTTCTTTTCTTTATTTTGAAGGCCTTTGTAAATGTGGCGAACATCATGTTCAACCATAAATCATTTGCCAACAAAGAAGCACACATGGTCATGTACGATGATGAAATATATGATCAGTGGATACACATCTTGGAGAAGCATCAGACATCAACCAAGCATAACAACCTTTAGATGCCTAGCTGGTTTAGAAGATAATGATGTCAAGCTACTACAACAATAGCTGGCAGATGAGAAGATTTGCTTTGTGAAGAAACCACGTCAACAAGCGGGCATGCTCGACCTCACTGCACGTGCAACGGTCTTAAAGAAGACCAGGGTTTTTGAGCTTCAAATGTTGATGGCATTTAAAGAGATAGATCCATCATCAATAGCAGTTACTTCATGGGATAAATGTAAGTCTCATTATAACATTACAGATGAGATTTACAAATCTCTCTTCACGAGTTGTACGCAATGGCTAAATCTCCTACTACAAAAAGGAAAGGAGAAAGAGTCAATTCCTGATATCACTAGGGGATATGTGCAGTGGATCATTGCACAAAAGAATGGCACTTCTAGTTTGCAATTCATTTTACCATGGACAATCAAGTGTGTTGGAAAGAATTTGGAAGGCATTGAGTTTCTCTGTAGTGAGAATAGCTCTAAAATTTGTGTTGGTGTTTGCATCATAGACACAACACACAAAAGTCTTACATCTAGTGGTTGGAGTGCTGCCCAATTTGGTAAAGTAATTGATGGAGTATGTGGGGTAGCACATCAACCATCAGAGTTTTTAATTGCCGGCTTAGTCAAGTATCAGCATGCTGCTTCCCTAGAGAAGGCAATTTCTGAAAAAGCTAAATGGTATGAAATGCACGTTCTACCTTTGAGCTCCTTAATGGGATCAGAGACCATCCAAACATGTGCTCTTCGCGAAGTAGTTTTTGGGGTTTGGGCATTTTTCAGTCAAGGAGAGCAGTACACCAACTACTCTAGTGTTAAAGAGTCATTGTTGGAGCCAATGCATACTCTCTGCATCAATGACGACGAGTATGATGCTGTGACCACGGCCAAATCCTTTTTTGTACATCGTGCAATCAAATGCATCTGTCTCAAAGAGGATGATCAAGTGATAGACATCTTCTCATTAGGCTATGGGACTAAAGAGGCACTACAACAACAGAGAAAGGTGATATCAGTTGCATGTAGTAGTGATCAAATGACGCAATTGGAATCTCTTTGCCATTCCATAGTGGAAGAAGACCTTGATCTTAGAAGGTGGGTAGGTGTGGATAACACAAAGAAATTCAATGCCAAGGATTCAGAGGAAGAAGAAATTGAAGAACCATTGGATGCAAGTGTTGAGGCCATTCTAGAAAGTCTACAGGAAACAGGTTAAGCTAGCCACCCATGATATTACATTATTGATATTTAGATTATTATTATTGTCATTTTATTTTATTTGTCCCATCTCAAATCTGCCCATGATGTTAAAAACATTGATGTTTGGCTCATTATTGTTCTCAATTTATTTTCTTTGAAAAAATGTGAACTTGTGAGTTTGAGTTTTTTCACAATAAATGAATTAGACTTAAGTGTATGATATTATATGGACATGTTTTGGTAAATAGAATTCTACATTTATATATGGTCATAAGATATATATTATGTAATACTTTAAAGTTAATTGATCATATGAGGTTTGGGAAGAATACACTATGACTTGAGACATAGAGTTCTTTGCAGACTTGAGGATCATAGAGTTCTTTGTAGACATGACACCCTATGGCCCTAGGGCCATAGAATCCCCCAAAAGAAAATGGGATACCCAACAACCTTACAGATGTAGGGTGATTACACTGAGTCTCTATAAGGGCACATAAGCATCTGGGTTACTCTATAGCCTTAGGCCCATAGGGTGTCAACATAGAATCCCCCAAAATCATTTGGATACCCTACAATCTTACAGATATAGGGTGATTACATAGAGTCTTTAAAAGGGCACATAAGCATTTGGGCTAGTCTACAGCCTTAAGGCCATAGGGTGTCAACACAGCTATCCTACAATCTTATGTATATAGAGAGATTACATAAAGTCTCTAAACGGGCACATGCGTATTTGGGCTATTCTAGAAGGAAACATAAGTTATCCAAGAGCATTTGGGATACCCTAAGGCCTTAGGGCCATAGGGTGGTGACATAGAATCTCCACAGGGTCACTTAAATCACCCCATGGATGCAAATCACCTAGCTCTTATGGACACATCTTATAAAACATCACATGACACCCTATGGCCTTTAGACCATAGGTTGGTTATTCTAGGTCACCTAAAGACTCTTTAAGTGTTTCAAGAACATTTTTCGTTGGCCTTATATCTTGTGTCCATATACATTAGGGACATATATTTCTTATCTTGTGATAAAGGTTTAATATTCTATTGAGAATGAAATAAGCTAGAAAAAACTAAAAAGTATTTAGTCCTCAAAATTCCAAAATGAGAGTTTGAACAATTTATGTATGATCATTTTTTGTTGGGTGTAAGTTCTTCTATTGTGAATTGATGGTGTAAGAGTTTGAAATAATTATCTTTGCATTGCAACTAACTAGATTAAACATATATTCAACATTTGTTGTAAATGCCAATTATTTGCTTAGATAGTAAACATCGAGTATAAATGGTTATTGAAGCATTTGTCCTTTGGATTATGTGAAGATCTAGTTCTTTGATTGTAAGAAGATTTTATTCAAAGATATAAAGTGCGAGTATTTTGTTCCAAACTATGATTTTGTTTCTCTTCTAGATGATGCAGAGAATTGGAATTTATATCTTGAATTTTTTTCAATAGAGAGAAGCTAGGACTAGTAGAATTTTTTAGCTTGTCATGTAGCAATTGGAACATTGTATCAAGGTTTATTGCAAAGAAATGATTGTATAATGTATAACCATTGTTTAAGTTTGTAAATTGGAAGTAGAAGGCAATGATAGTTCCAAAACATGTGCAATGCCATAAGGAGAATCCAGCACAAATACTTTTGCCCCTCAAGAATGTAACAATCGGAACATTGTATCAAGGTTTATTGCAAAGAAATGATTGTATAATGTATAACCATTGTTTACGTTTGTAAATTGGAAGTAGAAGGCAATGCGAGTTCCAAAACATGTGCAATGTCATAAGGAGAATCTAGCACAAATACTTTTGCCCCTCAGGATTTGTAAATCAAAGTGCATGGTGAGCCGGACCTTCCATCCACCAACAGATCAATGCATTTGTGAATTAAAGTACTTGAAATTTTGATTTAAATGTTTGAATGTTATGATTATATTTGAAGGCAAAGACCCCTTCAAATGTGTGGTAAAGCAACAAATGTATGATGTATGATAATGATTCAATTTTGTATATCGTGTTGCATATGTATCGCATTTTTTAGCTTACACATTTTGCTAGCATAGAGGACACCCTATGGCCCTAGGACCATAGGATGCCATCATATCCCATGTACAATTTCTCTTTTACCACAGAGGACATCTTATGGATCTAGGGTCATAAGATGCCAACATAGTGCATAAATGGCTTCTTATAAGTATACACGTAAACACAGTGCATAGAGGGAATTTTACTAGCATAAACACCGCCCTATGGCCTTGGGACCTAGGGTGCCAACATAGAGCATAGAGGGCTTTTTATAGCACCTTGTTGCCCTTGGGATGCCATAGTGCCATAAAGTGGTTTTTGTATATATAGTAGAGAATTCTCACACACATGATACCTTGGTCATTATCTAGCCCTTGGACCATATGATAGTAGCATAGAGGACACCCTATAGCCCTAGGGCTTCCTTCTATCCCTAGGGCCATACACTGCCAACATATAGTATACATGGTTTCTTCATAGAGCAAACCTTTTAGTCCTACACTATAGAGTGGAAACCTAGACCATATAATGTATCCTACTAGCATAGAAGGCACCCTATGACCCTGAGGCCAAAGAGTACCAATTTAGGGCATAAAGGGTCTCTTCCTAAGTTGAAGGGCACCTTGTGGCCCTAGGGAGCACCCTATGGCCCCAGGGCCATAGGGTGTCAACATAGTCAAATGGGGTGTAAACTTAGAGCATAGAGGGTTTCTTACTATCATGGAGGACACCCTGTGTCCTTGGTGCCATAGGGTGCAAACATATAGCATGGAGGGTTTCTTGCTAGCATCGAGAGCACCCTATGGCCTTGGGGCCATATGATTCCAACAAAGAGCATAAACGATTTTTTGATAGCATAGAGGATAGCTTATTTCCCTGGGGCCATAAGATACAAAAATAAAAGAGTCTTAAGAAGGGAACCTAGGCCACTAAATCACCATGGGGCCATAAGGTGGTCTTTGTGGGGAATGCTCCTAAAGGGTTCCTTGGCTATCCTATGGCCTTTGGGCCATAGGCTATGGGCCATAGGCTACCAACATAGAGTTTAGATGGTTTCTTACTAACATAGAGCTCACCTTGTGGCCTACGGTCTTTAGATTCTAATATAGAGTTTCAATGGTTTTATACTAGGCATAAGGGGCACCCTATGTCCTTGGGGCCATAGAGTGTCAATGTAGAGCACATAAGTTTCCTTTCTAGCATAGAGGGCACCATGTGGCCTAGGAGCCATTTGATGCACCCTATGGCCCGAGGGCCGTAGGTTGCCAATGTAGACAAGGTTTCTTAGTAGCATTATAAAGGGTACCTTGTGGCCCTCAAATCTCCATAGGGTGCCAACATAGAGCATAGAGGGGTTTTCTTACTAGCATAGAGGACATCCTATGGCCTTGGGGCCATAGGGTTTCAATATTGAGCATAGAGTATTTCTTACTAGCATAGAGGCTACCTTGTGGTCCTAGGTCCATAGGGTGCAAACATAGAGAATAGAGGATTTCTTACTATCATACAGGGTACCTTGTGGCCCTAGGTCCATAGGGTGCAAACATAGAGCATATAGGATTTGTTACTAGCACAGAGGGCACCCTTTGGCCCAAAGGCCATAGAGTGACAACATGTAGCATAAAGGGTTTCTTACTAGCATAAGAGGAAGACCTTGTGGCCCTCGGGTCATAGGGTGCCAACATAAAGCATATATGGTTTCTTACTAGTGCTCATAGAGGGCATCTTGTGGCCCTATGACAACCCATGGCCTTAGGGACATAGGGTGACACATAAATAAAGTACCATATGGCTTTGAAGCCATATATCTATTTATATGTTGAGACCTCCGAACAATACTAACCCTATGGCCTTGAGGCCATAAACAGACATATTTTGGATTATCTTAAAGTCATAGAGATATCTACAAAGAGAAATGTATGGCCTGAAGGCCATAAGAAACTTAGTCAAGGAAATCATCCAATGCAAGAAGATCATGGCAATAGAAAATGATACTTCTGCTCTAGAGCTTAAAGGCATAAATGTTTCTCCAAGTATACTTCTAGGCGCCACCATCATGGACAAAGAACTAATGTAGCTAGATAAAGATTAGGAATCTCTAGACAATAAGGAGCATAAAAATAAATTCATTGTAGATGTGTTGTCAGTTAGTAAATTTTCTATTTGCGATTAGTTTTTTCTAAGAGTGTGACAAAAAAGAGTTATCAAAATGTAGATACTTTGGAATCTAAAATTAGGTGTTCTTTAAACTTGCAATCCTTCAACAAGATATTGCAGCTAACAAAGTTTTACTGGAGATTGTTGGTATAGAGGATGCTAATGCCATTGACCCTACTGAGAAAGATACTATCAATCTCCATGTCAACCGAAGAGTTTATGACGAAGATGACAAGAATCTACAAGTCTTTGAAGGCCAACTGCTACAACGACTGGAGATAAATTTAAAGAGTAATCCAATGGAAGAAGACAGTGAAAGTTCCAGAACATGTGCAAGGGAAGAAGAAAAAACCAATGAAAATATTCTAGTAGCCCAAGAGTAGGGAATTGGATTGCATGACACCACAATGGAAGTAGAAGGCAATGGAAGTTCCAGAACATGTGCAACGCCAGAAGGAGAATCCAACACAAATATTTTAGCACCCCAGGATTTGGAAATCAAAGTGCATGGTGAGTCAGACCTTCCATCCACCAACAAACCAATGTTGACTATAATAGTGAGCTTGTGTGGATTGTTCCTGAGGAGATGCTGGCAAAAGTCCAAGAAAATGAAGAGCTTAAAGTTTGGACATGAGCATATTGTTCTTCGTCCAAGATGCATTGAGTTTTTAAAGGCTCTATTTAGCAATTTCAATGTAGGGATATCGTCAGCTACTAATGACATGCATGTTGTGGACATCATCAAGATTTTAGAAAAGGAAGCTAAAGAAAAATTTCCATTCTTTATGATCTGGGGGCAAAGCCAATGTCAATCATGCGTAGAATCAAGGATCACTCGCTTAGATAATCTAGGAGTAGAAGCACTTTTCAAACCGCTGGCTATTGCATCATCAAAATTTGGGCTTGATGCAAGAAGATTGCTTCTTGTAGATGATGAACCATTAAAGGGATATGTGAATCCTGCATTGAATTGTATTTTTCCACCATCATTTAATGTTGATGATGAGGAGGATAATATCCTCCTTGGGGAGCTGCAACCATATATCAAAGCTCTCAATCATGTTAATGACATTCGCAGAGTTACAGGGTCTCATTTATATGGACAAGCACCCATTGCTCAAGGTCATGAGCTTTATAACCGTATACACAAGGTTGTTGCAGAGTGGGAGGAGAGAAATCTAATTTTTCTAGGAAAAACCTACTCCACGGGAAGACTACCAGAAGTTTCTCGTCCTCTTCACGATGAGAAAGTTACAACATCTAGCACTAGTGGAATGTCCACTCGAAGTCAAGACAAGAAACTTTCAGTACGTGATCGAGAAAAAGTAAGGGTCTTAAAGAATATCAAATCATTATCATCCTTGAAAGGTACAGAAGCAATCATGCTTGCCCAAAAATTGGGATACAAGGAGCCTGTGATCAAAGTACATGAAGCCAGGAATTATATAAAGCATCTAAAAATTCAGTATGATCTCAAATAGCCCTATATCAAGAAATGATGGAGCAATGTTTTGTAACATTTTGTCATTTACAAAGATCTGTATGTACTCAGAGACTTTGTTAGAGTGCTTAGGGTTTCAAGATATATGAAGATGTAAATGATTAATAGTTTTTTAAATTGTCTTTCAATACTATAAGTAACTTCTGAGTTTCATGTGCCAAATGCTCTTTTTTTTTAAAGCTTTTATACTTGTTTGCTTTGAAATTTGAGTTCACTGTGCCATCAAGGACAATCTACGTGCTCATAAGGTCAAATCTCACCCTATATTTCCTTGGGGGAATTTCACTTTATGGTCTCAACACCCTATGAATCTAAGGCCATAGGGTCATAGTTTGGCATGTGTTCTTGCATAGGACTTACTAAGTGTAACCACAAATTAGCACCCTATGTCCCTAAGGTCTTCAACACACTTAAGATATCTATATTAACTTTTCTTTTTTAATCATTTCAGGGCTTCTAAGAAAAAATGTTTTGCTATTAGATTATCACAAAATAGAGGAGCTCCCTTTCATATTACATCAAGTATCACATTCAAACCAAGAGCAATGGTTTCATTATCTACCAACATCTTTCAAACAGGACAAAAGAACGCTTATCTTGGATTTAGAGGGTGTGCTTCTTGCAACATTTGAGCTTCAATCAAGGCCAACTTGGACCAAGTACATGTGCATTGTAGAAGATAACAATGAGGTGTATGCGGTGCGTCCAAATGCAAAGTATTTCTTAAGATTTTGCTTTGAGTTCTTTGAGGTTTGGATTTGGAGCTGCCATCGTTTACAAAAAGCTCAACACATACTCAAGATCTGTTTTCCTACACAAAGTCACAAATTCAAGATGATTATGGATAACCGGTGCTGCCAAAATTCAAATTTCATGATCGGTTACAAAAGAGCCTATCACAAAAATCTTTCGACCATATGGAAGCTATTTGATTATTTAGATGGGGGCAACACTATAATATTTGATGATAGTCCATATCAAGTGATGTGGAATATGCAAGGAACTTATATGATTTTTCCAAAGTTTTGGAACCAACCTACTCAATTGCTTCAAAGTTTTTTAAAAGATGAAATTGTTCCATGGTTATGTGGATGGTTGTATGCTAAAGACAAGAGAGACTATACCATAAGAAATTTTGTAATGTTCCATCCTGATCCTGAGACTCACTATGTAATGCAATGTTATATGTCTCAAAGGACTCAAAATCTCAAGAGAAGGAGGCCATATTAAGTGTACTAGTTAAGTATTCTAAATAGCATCTACCAAGTATTTGGCAATGTGTACTTTTCAAAATTTAAAGTTGATGGAATGTTGTGGGATATCTTGAAACATCTTTAAGCTGTTTTTTTAATGAAGTGCATCCTATTGTCAGGAGACTTCTCTCATTCAAGTTCTTTGGTTTCATTGTTTGATGCTTCTATGGTGTTGTTAACTTTTTCTTTTTATTAATTGTCTTTATTAAGTGATCCAAACAATCAAAATTTCTTGACATTTGGTAGTGTTACAAAACGGTGTTTTTTGAACACCCTCAATCTTGGAGATATCATACTCTTTCTAGTTAGTCTTTTATTGTATATGCGATGAAGACCATCATTTTTATGAAACTGTCAAGTTGGTGGTAATCTTTATGTTTATACTTTATACTATTTTGACATAATCAATGTATACAATGCGTATTATTCACATCAAATGGTGTTTTTCAACACCTCCTTTTTTTGAGACACCATCTCTAAAACCTTTGAGTGAAGTTTTAAAGCATGTACTTGATGTAAAAAATCTTCATCTTAACATTGATTCTTTGGCACAAACTTATATTAGGAGTTTTTATATTGTAGTTTTATGTTAAGAAATAATTTCAAAGTTACAATTATGATAGTTTATCTAAGTAAGTGTTTAATCTAACTTTGTATAGTTAAATAAAATACCAAATGGATTATAGGTGCAATAGATGACATTTTATGGTCTTAGGGCCATAGGATACTCTATAGTATTGTTTATATTTTTGAATTGTTTGTGAACATAGATCATAGAGGGTTTTTCTCACTACCATAGAGGATATCCTATGGCTTTGGGGCCACATGGTCTCAATATTGATCGTAGAGGATTTCTTACTAGCATAGAGGGTACCTTGTGGCCCTAGGTCCATAGGGTGCAAACACAGAGTATAGAGGATTTCTTGCTAGCACAGAGGGCACCCTATAGTCTAAGGCCATATGGTGACAACATATAGAATAAAGGGTTTCTAACTAGCATACGAGGCACACCTTGTGCGCCTGGGGACATAGTGTGCCAACATAGAGCATAGAAGGGTTTGTTATTGGCATAAACAACATCTTGTGGCCCTAAGACAACCTACATCCTTAGGGACATAGAGTGGCACATAAATAAAGTCCCATACGGCTTTGAAGGACTGGACCTCTTTGTACGTTGGGACCAGCTAACAATCCTAACCCTATGGCCTTGAGGTCATAAAGAGACATATTAAAGTCATAGACATGTCTACAAAGAGCACCATATGGCCTTAAGGCCATAGGTGCAATAGATGGCATCTCATGGTCTTATAGCCATAGGATGCTATATAGCATTGTTTTGACTTTTTAAGTGTGAAATATTAGTTTGAATGTTGTTTAAATTATCGTGTATTTAAAACTTGATAGCATGCTACAAAACCATGACCAAGTATTTTGTTATACATGGATTAAGGTCACCAAATTATGACAAGAGTGTTTAATAGTATTTGCCTTTACATATTATCTTTTTTAATTGCTGTAATCAATCTATATGCTGCTTTAAAATCATATCAATTGGTTTTTTTGACACCTCATTTTTTGAGAATCTACTTCTAGAAGCATTTGTTGAATTTTGAAAAGCATTGATGTCATACAAATCCTCTTTCCAAAAACTATATTGGAGGTTTATTCTTAAATTTTATAGTAGAGAAATTAAAATAGACTCATACAATCATGATAATTTATTTAAATTAAAGGCAACTAGAGCTTAGAAATCATTAAATAACACAATCCTAGCATACACATTTGGTATTTAGGAAATGGGATTTTCCCAAATTATCTAAAATGGTGTTAGACCTTCGGAGAAGGGCTTTCATTACACAATGTGGAACAATATTTTCGTGGATCTTAGAAGGCTTCAAGAAGCCATGCTTAGATTTTACGAGTTACCTGAAGAAGGTGACACACTTTACTTTTTTCTTTGGTATTATTCTTATCATAGACTCTGAAGTTTAAGGTCTTAGCACTATTTATTTTGTAGTGCTTGGCACAAAAGTCGCTTTTGTGCTGAAACTCGATGAGTGTCAAATAGTGAAAGGCCGAAGGTTAGAGAGGCTAAGTGTCACTCTAATGAATGATGCCGAAGGTTAGAGAGGCTAAGTGTCACTCTAATGAATGAGGCCCTTCTGCAAACCAAGCAAAGGGATTCAGTCGAGCCATCTCCCACCCCATCTTTTAGAGTGCAATCAGAGAAAGACATTTAGTGGTTGGGTGCTATTGAGGTGCCCAAAGAGACCAATGGAGTACTTTCATGGATTTTTGAGAGAACTCCATGGATCACAGAAGTAATACACTCCCAAACTGCAGGTCAGAAGTTGGAGATTGAGGGTTTTGGTAGTTATGATGTGGAGTGGCACTTAGGTGGGGATTTGAAGACCATAAAGTGTTTGCTTGGCTGCAAACAAGGGGCTTCTTCTCTCATGCCTTGTCCATTTTGCACTCGAGGGTACAAACCTAATGGACAAAAATCACATAAGAGCACTACAAAGGCCGGTTCCATGCTTCCATGGCAAGGGCATGGAGAACAAGGGTTAGATTGTCGTGATGTCGGAGATGAAGGTAGAGAATGGGAAGCGTCTATTCTGAAATGTCCCATGCTCAATGCCCCAGACCGTGATCAAAGGGACCACGCTTGGAATCCAATCTTTCAATTTCCTCTATCGAATGTACATTTTTGTACATTACACGCATTCATGCGCATTTTTTATAGGCTATTGAAGCTCCACATTGACTATGCTTTCACAATGAAACCGTTGGAAAAGTCCCAGGAAGCGATCGAAAGAGTGGAGGTACTCTTGAATTCCATTGGCTGTCACGGTAGAAATGTGTCTATCGTTGCTGCAGAGAACACAGGGGAGGCCCATGAAATTGCTCAACAAGTGTCAATGAGTGGACAAAAAGCTAGACACTTTTTAAAGAAAGTTTCCCAAGGAAAGCCAAGTCGATATGATGCTCAAAACAGCTCCAACCAGCAGGCAGGTAATCTTTGGGAGCTTTGGAAGGAGTTATGCAAAGCTACTACCGACAATGATTCAAATGGCGAGCTTGCAAATAAGCGCAAGCAAGTTTGGGCACATTTTGATAAAATGGTCAAGCTTATGGGCCTTAACAGCACAAGAGAAGAACAACGCCAATCATTTCAAAAAGCCTTGGCGGATTCCACCAAGGTCTTCACCCTTTCTTGGGGTGAAAATAACATCACACATTACATGGTGTATTCATTACAAGGGATTGTTTTTATTTAATAATGTGGATCGTTTACTCATGTGAACAACATATCTTGTTTGCGCATGGTGCAATTTTTATGCACAAGTATGGATTGCTTGAAATTTTTAGCACTCAAGGCATGGAGAAGTCCCATTATCGAGCAAGGGGAGTGTACTTCAAAAATACTCGACATGGTGGTGGAATGGTGCAATCCAATTATTTGGAGGAGATGTTCAACTGGTTTTTACGCACAACATTTTCTCGTAAGCTCACAATGGAGCGTGCACGACAATCCAAGATTGCTATTGAAGTGTAGAAATGGAGTCGTCAAGAGCATAGCAACAAGTGGCAAATGTCGCAAGGTCCCACCAAGCATGCTGCATGGCGGCGATGCAAAGTGTGACAAGAATCAAAGTGGATACTGCGCGAGTCACTAAACATGAACGCAAGGTCCAACTCTTAGCGACATGTTTATTTAAAAAATAATACTTTTAAAAAAGAATTAGTGTGAACAGGGCCCTTTTTAAATGGGCCCTTATAAATATTGCATGCTCTCATAAAACACTCATTTCTTAAGAACAGGTGAGCTCTTACCAACGAAATGGCGTGCACCAAACAAACCACGAAAGAGCATCTTCCTGCCAACAAAAACACCCTCCAAGGATGTGAGAAGCCGTCATGGCTTAAAGGCTTAAAAAAACAGCCACGAACGCCTGGCCATTCCAGGAACTCATCTTGTAGTGGGCATGGTGGTAGGGCACGAGAGTCATCGAGGACTGTTGAATCTCCACCTCCTCAAGATATAACACCTAGAAGGAGAATGAATCAACGTGCCCAGTGTTGGAGAGAAGAAGAGGGCCACCAAACAACAGAGTCCGATAGGGAGCAGCCATCACGCCACCAATCACAAGCAGGACCATCCAGGACTCGGGTGGTCCATACAGACACTGAATCAGAGAGTGAGCCACCTTGGCTGCGAGATAAAATACCGCGCACACACCGGGTGGCCGTTGGGGGGAAGACATTGCCTCAAGGCCAGGGAGCTCTCCCCACACGACAAGATCGGCAGCCAAGGAAAGAGGAAGAATCAGAAGAGGCTGTAGAACCAGCCCCTAAGCATGTAAAGAGACGCAAGTCTAAGTTTTTTAAGAAGCCTAAACGCCACCCGCCAGCAAATGTGCAAGTGCCCCCAAGACAACCGCAGCGGCGCCGAAAAATAGCAAGGGCATTTGCAAAAATCCGCCACTACCAGAAGACGACGGAGATTTTGATTCGACATGCCCCCTTTGCTTGCACTGTGAAGGAGGTGCTTCAAAGCTATGGAAATCAGTATAGAATGCAAGCAATAGCGCTAGAGGCTATTCAAGAAGCTGCAGAGGCCCACATCATTTCGGTGTTGGAAGATACCAACCTATGCGCCATTCATGCAAAGCGAGTGACAAAGCAGCCAAAAGATATGCAGCTTGCACGTCGATTGCGACGAGACTTGGAGCATTAGCCGAAGTTACCCCTCTTTTTGTATTGCACACCCTTATCTTTGTAATGATTTGACTTTCCAATGATAATATGATCAACAGTTGTGTCAATTGTGTCTATTATCTTTGTAATGAAATGACTTTGTAATTTCAAGTTCTGTATGTAATTTCAGTCAATTTCAATAAATTTGTGCTTTTAAGTACCCTTGGGGGTAGATAAGCCTATAAGGGGCAAAAAAAAACCTGGCCACAAGGGCACGCAAATGGCTCATCCATCAATTTTGGATGGGCCATTTGCGCGCCCTTGTGGCCAGGCTTTTTTTTGCCCCTTGTAAGCTTATTTACCCCCAAGGGTACTTAAAAAACACAAATTTACTGAAACCTATTGGTTTTGCAACATTATTTTACATGGATCCTTGTGGACACCCTTTTTTTCCATTTCAAGCTTTGAATTCCCTATAGGATATCAAAAAAAATAACATATTGTGAAACCAAGTGTCTATGCAACATTAATTTGGATTTTTCAAATGTCCAATGTAATTGGACTTTTTGGTGCAGGGGTGTACTAGGTAGAGCTAAAGCACGTGATAGTGTGTTGGAAACTTCATTTCATAATTGATTTCACCTTTTCTAGTGTCCTTGAGTGTGAACATATGCTGGAATTGCCATAAAAAGGGTGCATCTAAATTAATGATGCAAAACCAATTCATTTCAATAAATTTGTGCTTTGTAAGTATCCTAGGGGGTAGATAAGCCTACCAGTGGTAAAATAAAGCCTGACCACAAGGGCGCGCAAATGGCCCATCCAAAACTGATGGATGGGCCATTTGCGCGTCCTTGTAGCCAGGCTTTTTTTGGCCCTTGGTAGGCTTATCTACCCCCTTGGGAACATAAAATACCTAAATTTACTGAAATTGACTGAAATTACATACAGAACTTGAAATCACAAAGTCACCAATCAAAACAATTTTCATATCACCAAATTGAAACAATTTTCAAGATTGACAAACCACATTCAAAAGAATTTGCAAGATAGAGAGACAATTACTTCCAAAATGGTGATTTTACATCATGTATCTAAGGAGTTCATAATTTTTTTGACCATTTCCTGGCGCTTATTTTGCACGTAAGGAAACTCCCCAGTCAAGAGGGACTGCGCTATGGCCTTTGGTTCAGTTGAGCCAATGGAAGCATGTATCCCTATCTGGGCAAGCACTTTACCACGAAAGCCAATGCCAAACGCTGTGCATACAAGGGATCTACGCACTAGGAACACTTGATGCGCAGTTTGAGCAATGGTGCTCAAACACAAAAACTTGCTCAAAGCTTTTAACGACCAAGTCATAAAATGGGCTTGGAGAGTAAATTCATTATGGATAATGGCCACTTCGCCAGGGGGGAGTTGTCCTAGGTAATGCGCAAGGGAAGCTTGAGGTCCAAAGCCTGCAGCAAAATCATCAACCTCCACAACATCTTGTCATAAACCGATGAAGGTTGAGAAAAAAAACAATGAAGGATAAAATAGTAACATGAAAATTAGGATACAGTTTACCTCTTGCTCCTTGTCGTCCTCCTCCCTGTTGCCCTTTGCATCCAAGTCAATGCTCCCATGCACCACAGATACGACCTTTGGATCATCAGATGGGAGGTTGCATAATGGCATAGGCATCCTAGCAGCCTCAACCTTGGCTTGCATGGCTTGGAATTCTTCATCAGCCACGCGCAACTGCTCTGCTACCAGGAACTCCGCACATACAACTGCAATAGTGTCAGCAATAGAGTCCCCATCTGGCAAGAGCTTGCTTTCTAGGACATCTGGCGTATTGTCTAAGGGACATTTGGTTTTGTTGCATAGCACACTCAAGCATTCATCCATGCGCAGGCCAAATACTTTCTCCAAATCATGCAGAAACACATACTCCTCCCCATCCACTAACACTGAGGAGAAGCGGCTGATTTCTACCTCTGGGAGAGCCACATCCGTCAGTGGTAGTGGCACTGGAGTGTCACTAGGGCCAGCCACAACTATGGATTTCTCAACCACTTCCTCAAGATCCCTAGGGTACTCGAGCCGGTGTGCCTTTCCTTCCGCTGTAGGGTTCATGGGGATAACCTGCTGCTCCTTGGTCTCCTTGATAAAGGACCCAACCTGAAGGTGTGGTAAGCGAAGCTCCTCCAAATCAGGTTCCTTGCTCACCAAGAAGATAAATGCTGCGAGCCGCGGAAGGTAATCCACCCCCAACTTGCGCTTCTTGAGCGCTGACACCCCTGGGGCTTGCTTGTCCAAGTAATGGCCTGCATCGGTTGCAATTTCTTGGAATCGTTGCAAACGCTTGGAGAATGGGCGATCACCTTTGTGTATATAGCGCAAAAGATCGCAAGGCACCCAGATCCCTACATGTGGGGGGATAGATACAGAATATTTTATGATGTGCTCCTCCATAAATGCAAAAATCTCGGAAAATGCATCCATGTGAAGGGCAACTGTGGCATCAAGGTCAGGGAGACGAGTAAAAAAGGTGTGGAGGTCTAACTTCCCTTTGTATTTGGTGTCCTCGAGGAAGAGGATGAAGCATGACAAAGGGGTGGATGTGGCTGCAGATGCAGAGGCTGTGGAAGCATCCATGTCTAGCCTGGGGTGTAGATAGAGAGTGGAGGAGCTCAAGAGTTGCAAAAGTGAAAATAGTGAATGAGTTAGGTGGCCCCCCTTTTATAATGGACCCTTTTTTTAAGACATAAAAAAAGGCACTTTCACCAAAAAATGATTTCTCATCCCAATGCAAAAAATTATATTCAAAGGCAAATCATGTTGATTACAACAGGGATCAGTTTGAAAATTGCAAGAGTTACAAAGTTATAAGATCGATAGCATAGTTCCATCCATCCCCCAGTCCTCCTCGACCTTCAATTTTTCTTCCATTCTCTTCCCAATCTGCGGACATTCATTACAATAAGCATCCAATGATCGACAAACCATGATGTTTAAAAAATGTGGTGGAAGGATTCTCACCTTGTGACCTTGTAAAAAAAATTGTGCTTGTTGAAGGGCCTCAAAACCCATAATAACCAAATGTTCTCTAACATTACTGAGAGTCCAATGCTTGTTCACTTGGACTGCCTCCAAAGCATCGTTGGGCATCTTCATTGCAATGTCAAAGCTTGAAATAGCGCCGTCTACACTATGTAAGGGAGTCCATACTCCAAGCTTGCACATCCAACGATCATAGTGAAATCGTATGTACAAGGAGGTGCGGGATTTCAAATAGCGCATTCCAATACCTGAAGCTCCAACCTTACAACAGTATCGGTCCCCGTTGTGCATGCCCTCCACAAAACCCCATTCCTCTTCTAAAAGCCTTCCTAATTCCTCGTAATGCGCATCTTTACATACAAGAATTGTGGTAGTCTCCACAAATCCAAACTCTTTAAAAATGTGCACAAAACAATGAATAGGCAAACACCAACTCAAGCCCACAGACCTAGAAGCTTTAGAGTATTTCAAAGAGTTTTGGACATCCATTATTATCTTTTTCTTGAAAGATGCTACCGACCACAAATCTGGCACCGGCCACTCCATACTTAATAAGGAAGTTACTTTGATGGGTTCAAGCGTTCCAAACGCTTGTGTAGAAGTAGGGACAATAAAGGAGTGAGAATAGGAGAAAATCCTTCATTGAACCAGTTTGGTTGGGCAAAGATGTGGGAACATTATTGCTCCAATATCCGCATGTATAGCATTGAATGTGCCGGAGAGACAATGTAATGGCTGCTCCTCCACCAACGTGGATGGAAATATGACTATAAATGCATGACAAATCTTAAGTATGAATCCATAATAACATTACACTGTGATTTCACACCTGGCTTTGTATTCTCAAAACATGTACTTCCAATGTGTTGGAAATCGAGGTGGTTGTTACAAATGCATGGTTGACATTGAGGAAACATGTTGCACAATGGCTACGGTCCCCTTGTCTTTGCGGTTCTTGAAGCCAAGGAGCTTTCCTTTCCAATGAAGATCCAAGTTTGCACGATTCCGCATACGATGAGGGCAAATAGCAGATGGTTGCATGTATACCCAAGCACCTTTGGTGAACTCTTGTGGCACCCACTCATCATCTACACCTCTAGTGTTGTTGCATGCAAGTGTTGTGACCTCATCCTTTGGCCGCCTTTGCGAAGTAGACTTGGCCATGGTTGAGCAAAGAAAACTAGGAGGAGGAGAAGGACCTTGCTTGTTGCTACAATGTAGGTGGGATAAAGTGATATGAGAAGGTGGTTAACCTTTGTGGCAATGGGAGGAGAAGGTGGATAACCCTTGCTTGGTGTGGCAATGGAAGGTGGTAGGGGAGGAGAGAGGAGCTTCCTTGCTGCAGCAATGGAGATGGTGTAGAGAGAGAGAGTGTTGGAGTAGAGGATGAGTGTGATGGTTGCAACCAAGGAGGGGTTGGAAAAGGGGTTCTAGAGAGAGAAAATCACTTTTTGCCTAAGAACTACTTTTGGGGAAGCTTTGGATAGCAAAAAAAGATTTTTCAAAAGTTTTTTAAAATTTTTGAATTTTAGGGTTTTTGGGTGCACGTTTTGACTTTTTGAGGTCAAAAAATGCTTTTTTGACCATAAAATAGTTTTAGGAGGGTTTTAAGAAGATGAAATTTGAGTTTTGAAAATTTTCAAATTTTTGAGATTTTTTCAAAACCGGATCAAAAAGGAGGGAAGTTGGAGGTTCCATATGCCCCCCCCCCCCACCCCACCTTCTCACTAGGTAAGAGCCCATTTAAGAAGTGTAAGACTACTTTGTCCCCCTACATTTTTGAGGGCATAGAGTGTGTCCACCACCCTCTTCTCATTGGCTGGCCTCTAATTAATCTTAATCCCAAAGGGCCCCTAGAGGGTTCATATTTTTCCTAATGCCTCCTATCTCTACCACTCAGATAAGGACGGTGCTTCAATGTCATAACAAAGGCATTACCACATGGGGTGTTCTTTGGAATCAACAGCTACATAGGTGGAAATCAGCCGAGGAACTTCTTCTCCAATTCCCCCTCCAACCATGGGAACTCACGTTCATTCTAGCCAGACTGAAGGTTTTCCCTGGTTCAGAACTATGGAAGCTTTCTCTTAAAGATTGTGTCACACTCGGTGCCTTTGGATGGAAAGGTAGGTTCAAACTCTAACACCCACAATTGGTTCTAGGTGACATCGCCCCCCTCACTACACAGCACTTTGAAGAGGAACGTCAGCCTAGACACAAATCAGTCCTCCAGTGACTCATATTCCACAAAGCCAATTGGACAGGGGAGAAAAGCCTCAGTGCAGGCTTATCCACAGGAATCTGTCTCAGATGCAATGTTGAAGTGGAGTACATTTTTCATTTATTTTTAAATTGTCCTCAGTCTACCACCATTTTGTCCCCATTAACTTATGTCCTCAAACATCCTGTGTCTTGGAGACAACTTCTGCTAGGTGACTCTGTCGGTGTTATGTCATGCTTTTGGAACCGCACTAGGACAGAATTTTTATGGATTATCTGGAAATTGAGAAACAGATGTGTTTAATTGGCTTACCACGCTCCTAGCCAATCTACAAGTGTTCAAAACTAAAGTCAAAGAAGCCAACCTCTACTATCTGAGGAACTGGATCATTAAGAACGCGGAAAAAGCTCACCTGACTATGGAGGCAGAGGATCTGGAGCTCCCCATCAATAAGAGGAAGTTAGCTAAAATCAAGAATATGCTAGCTGCTAACCTAGATTCCTCCCGTGCGGCTTTCGAGGTCATTTCCAAAGCTGAAAGCTTCATTGAGAAGATTCAAGGAATGATGGACTCTCTTAAGGACTGATGGCTGTTAATATGTATATGTTCGGCTTGATTGGCCTTAGCTGTTTTGGATCTAGACAAAACAATGCAAAGAATCTACTTTGTAAAGGGAGAGTCTCCCTGGTATGGCCATGGTCTCGGGTAAAAACATGGAATATTGGTGTCTCATGGTGCACATGGTGCTATACTGCAATTTTTTCTCGATTCTCCTATTAATATAACTTTCACCGCTTTGTTGGAAAAAAAAACTAAAGAAAGAAAATAACGTCTCACTTAAAACTCTTTCTATTTTCAATTCAAAATTTGAAGCATTTACTTGTTTTTCAGGAAAAATTTTGAGGCATGTTACCATATTTACACTAAGACTTTTAAAAGTTTGTCAGTTTTCTTCAAGGCAAGCTCGAAATCTAGCTCTTCTTTTGCCATATTGGCCAGCTAGCAATACACTAAAGCCCTGTTTTTTGCAAACATTGGTGCTACCTAAGACCTTGAGGCTTGTACTAGACCACCCTCTCTTTGTGGTCATTGTTGTTGCCTATAAGGTTATAAGGAAGGGGGGGGGGGGAGAGAGAGAGAGAGAGAGAGAGAGAGAGAGAGAGAGAGAGAGAGAGAGAATAATAATAATAAGTAGAAGAAAAAGAAGAAGAAGATTGTTTCAACGTCGTATAGGAAACTATCCTAAGATACCTTAAAGATCTATTCGACGAGGAGAGTTGAACTCAAGACCTGTTATTCAAGAGGGAAATGGCATAACCAATCTACCACACTTGTAGAGAGAGAGAGAGTGTGTGTGTGTGTGCGCGTATGTCACACGTGTCAATGCAAGGAACTTGCCGATACACCGTGTGTGAGCCACAAATGGCTCCAAGCACACAACAAGCCTAAACTAGTAAGCTCAAAGAAGGCGATGGTGTGTCACTCACCGCTCTACGCTTGCTTCGTGGAGGATTCCTCGCCGCGAAGAAGAAGGAGACGGCGCTACGCCGCGCTCAACCGCCTCACCGCTGCCGTGCCGCCGCAATGCTCGATCGCTCTCTCTCTCTCTCTCTCTCTCTCTCTCTCTCTCTCTCTCTCTCTCTCTCTCTCTCTCTCTCTCTCACACACACACACACACACACACACACACACACACACACACACACACACACATACACGCACACACACACAAGGAGGTGAAGAAGAAGAAGATGGAGATGGAGATGGAGCAAGAGCACTCTTCTATTGCACAAATGAGAGAATGAGTGAATTTTAGGTTTAGTTGACTTTTATATGAGCTCGCCCCATTCACACTTGGGCGCCCATGCTTAGCCAACTAATCCCTTGAATGTTCCAGTTAGAGTGCGTCTCTCATCGGCGATCACTCTTACCCTTTTCCTATTGGACCGACAAGCCCGGTACCTGACTCTACCAAATAAATAATATAATGTCCGCCGTAGGTTACAACGTCCGTCGTAGGTAATAGGGTGTCCGTGAGCCGTGAGGGTTAACATGCCCCCCTTCCTGATGTAGATTCCGTCCTCGGAAGCTATTGAGTTGAAGCTTGTTATGTCCATGTTGTAGAGCATCTGGATTTGAATCTGCAAGGCAAAGTCACTGTTTCAGCAAGCGGAATTATATGGCTATAAATCATGAGGGGAATGTAAAGTACATGTGGAAATGAGTAAATGCAAGATTTATGAAATGTTAGACTGCCATTAAGAACAAATATATCGCACTTTGAGTAAATTAATTAATCAAGAGTTTTGGGCTTATGGGTGAGTCTATCAATTAGTTAGCTATGACTAAGGTTAAAACAACTACTCTAGTACTAGCTAAGCTAAGAAGATTATCTAAATGCAAGATTCCTAATTATGCTTTTCAGCTTTGATTATCCAACTAGCTCTCACAACTGCAAACAAAAGCTTGAAATGTTAACTGTAAGCTCGATGAAAGTCTTTTAAATGTCATTCATTTTTTTCTTTTTCTCTTTTTTACTTTGGTTCACAATCATTTGACGTGTGTGCTTATTTTGTATGTCCGGGGCTTTTTGCTTCTCAAAGAAAAGCGCCCACACTGGGAACCTCTAGGGCTCTAGTACCACAGACAATACATGTGAGTGAAGTACCAAATCAAGCCCGGATTTCTCTTCCAGCATTAGATTTTTCATTTGTGGCACGTATGTTTTTTGCTTCCATTTCCTTTGTATTCTCACTAGTGTTTTTGTTGTTTAAGTGAGCAAGCTTCTCTATGCCTTAAACATTCCTAAGGTCTCAAATACTCATATAATTTTATCAGCTAGGCCTAGTGGTCAAGTAAATGAGTTAACCTAAAGTCACGGTCTCCTAATCTCAAGGCTCATCCATAAGATTAAACTCTAGTTCCATCAACTTAAGCAAAGACAAATTTATACATCTATAATGGCAGATAACAAACATAACTATTGCACTCAAACAAACCATGAAAAATCATTATTAGCAATTATGCATATCCACCAACATGAATCATGAAAAGTAGTACACCTGGAGGTATGGAGTTGCTCATTTCGTCGAAGCAGATATCCTCAACCATGTGGATGGAGATCCATATAAGTCCTACCTAACACATCCAAAAAAACAAGCATTATACCTCTAGGAGGCATGTCAGTGTGAAAAATTTAAAACTCTTAGAAAACAAACTCAAAACACAATCTAAACCCCTAACCTACCTATCTGTCATCCCTTTTAGAATCAAGGAAAGAGGATATTATATAAACCGGGTGGCCACCCTAAGGCTACGCCTCTATCCTCATCATCTAGATAAATAAAATCATTTTCCGTGAGGCCATAGTCTTCCTCGGTCTCTATTATTTCTTCTTCATCATCCTCTTGCGCAAGCGTGTTAATCAAGAACCTCACGATGTATGGATACTCATCCTGTGCAAAAGAATAAGAATGTGCCACCGGAGAAACATTCGCTACTGGGTAGGGATCACTAGTTATCCATAGACGTATCAGCCATTCTAACTCCTCAAAATTTCGCTCACGCGCAAGTCTCTCTACCAAATCCCATTCGCAAGAAAGTACAGGGTAGCAGATGTGAAACACTTGAGAAAAGGAAAAAGGGTACCTTTCATCAAAAATAGAAGCGCATGCCTCTGGTGAACTAGCCATCTCTGAGAATACAGACAGATTTGGTTAGGTCTTTAAAACATGAGTTGTTTTTGTGTGTTGCTTGATGTGACATGGTGAATTTAGACTTATGTGTAGGATCTGTTAGGATGCTCTCTCGTTCCTAGTCGCTCTTGCTCTTTTACTTTTCTTTTTTCTTTTTTTAAATCTTTTTTTGTTTGTTTGCTAGAACTAGTATAAGGCTTTATATATACATTCCCTAGGATTGGAGATTGAGAGGTCAGGGAGGAAGGTTGAGAGGGAAGCAAGTGAATGATGGATGTCAGACACTCCCCCCTTCCTTGGGTAGATCATACCTTTTGGAATGATGTCGTCACCTTTTGAAACCAATTGTTCCAAGTTGTTATGGGTGAAGGCTTTAACCAATAGTTTTCGATCGCCCTATGTGTTTCATCTAGTTGCAAGGGTGGTAAGGTACTCTCCCATGATTTTATTTGCAACATTGTTGTAGGTGGTGAACCTACAACGGGAGGTGCAAACTCTTTCTTGCTTGTATGGATATGTACAATGGTAGGTGGAGGTTGTGTCGAAGCTTCTATTTCCGTATAAGAACTACATGAAGAGCAAGAAGCTTCATTTGCTTTCCTTGTTCTTGAGCTAGGTGGAACAAATCGTTCTTTCTTTGGTACCCAAACTAGCTCTGGAGCAGGTGTGTCGCATTCCGTGATTTTTTCATTTCCACGATTTTCAATTTGTTTTGGAGCCACAGGATTGGGTTTGCATGGGCCAGGTGACAGGTAAGAGTACAATTTACGTTTGGACACCCAGATTTGATCATTTCCTTCATAGTATCCTTGGGCTTCCAATAGTCGTTTAGGAATCCAACGCAATGTTTCTTTACATTTCTTGGAGTGAGGGGGACGTTTCTTACGAGGCTTCCGTTTTTTAGCATCATCCATGGTTACTAAAGAATCTTTAGGGACCCACTTGTATGTTTTCTTTGTTATATTAGGATGGTTCTTGTGTGTCTCAAGTTTTCTTTCAACTACATCAGTTGAAGCTCTAGAGAGTTGGGCTATGGGAACGTATGGTTCAACCTCCTCGACATGCAATGTCTTGGGTTTTATTTCCTTAGGCAATATCTCAGGGACTATGGCTTGAGTGGTAGGGATAAGAATTGGTTTTTGCGTTGTGACACCCCCAGTCCCCCAATCAATAGTGCATTTGGTGGCTATCACCCACGTGCGTCCTAGGTTTATATTACCCTCCATAGTTCCAGTAGGCATGACCAAAAAGTCTTGAGCTACAACCCCATTGTCATAACTGACAAAAGTGTGTCAGATTCCAAAAACCGTAGTTTTTTTCTTGTTGACACCCTTGACTTGGATAATACTCTCAGATAGAGGTGGCTTCCCTAACTGACACCACACCCCATATGATAGCAGATTATATTTAGCACCCGTGTCCAATAAGGCGTTATATAGCACTTTTCCATAGGCACTATTTAACTCAATAGGGTATTGTAGAGGTGTGTCAGAGTCCAACCAATCCTCGTCGATTTCAACCTGGAATGCATGTGTGACTCCAAGGTTAGCCTCTCGTTTTCGTCTTATACGTTGTTGTCGCTCCTTAACCTCAGCTTGAGCTTGTATCTTCTTCAATTCTATTTGTGCCTTGGCTGCCTTTTTTGTATGGATGGCACGCAACTCCTCTTGGCTTAAAGGATCATAGTATCTTTTAAATTTGCTCCCATTGAGGAATCCAATGGTTTCAACTCCATCAAGAGTCTCCACATGAATGGTTCCTTGTGGGGTGATCTCACATACTCTATATGGTCCTTTTCCCGCATATTTCAACTTTTTCTTTTCATTACGCACTCCATACATAAGGACTTTATCACCAACATTGATATCTTTGTTCTTTAGATGACGGTCAAACCATTTCTTCCTCCTATCTTTCTCCACAAGTGCATTTTGCACAGCTAATTGCCTCTCTTCATCTAGCCTTTCAAGGATATATAATCGCTCAACTAAGGGGTTACCATCCCAACCTTTTTGAGAAGCTACTCGAAGACTAGGAACGACAAACTACTCGAAGACTAGGAACGACAAACTCCCATGGCATAACTGCTTCTTGGCCATACACCATCTTGAATAGTGTGCAATTAATGGCAACTTTATACGCAGTACGATAAGCCCATAAAGCTGAAGTTAACTTTAAATCCCAATCTGTGCGATGAGCTTCCACCGTTTTGGTCAAGATAGAGATTAAGGTTTTATTGGTGCTCTCAGCTTGGCCATTTGCTTGCGGATAATAAGGTGTGGACTTATGGTGAGCTATCATGAAGTTAGTAGTGAGTTCTTTGATTACTCCATTTATAAAATGAGTACCATTGTCACTCACAATCTCAAAGGGACAACCAAATCTTGTAATAATGTTCTCAAAGAGAAACTTGGCAATTGACCTTGCATCGGCCTTACGTGTCGCCCTGGGTTCCGCCCACTTTGTCACATAGTCAGTGGCAACAATTATATATCGAGATTGAGTGCTACGAGCTTCCGGACTAATTGGACCTACAAAGTTCAAACCCCATTTTTCAAATGGTTGAGTCACTTTAACAGGATGTAAGGGCATCCTATCCTTTTGTTGTGTGATCTTGTAACGTTGGCATTCATCACATCCTTTTGCAAAAAGTGATGCATCCTTAAATAATGTTGGCCACCAATAGCCTGATTGCAACACCTTTCTAGCTGTTAGTTCCCCCGAGAAATGTCCTCCGGCTATACCCATGTGGGCTTCTTGCAGTATGTACAAATACTCATCCTCACGGGCACAACGTCTCAGAATATCGTCCTTCCCTAGCCTGTAGAGAGTTCCTGCAATGAGAGAGTAAGGTTCACATTCTTTTAATAGTTTTCGAGCTATGTCCTTACGAAGCTCTTTGGGTGGAAAACCATTAATTAGAAAGTTCACAATCTTCTCACTCCTTTCAGGTATGGTTTCGACTAGGAATAGAGAAGTATCGGGTAATTCATCATCGACTCCGGCTTCACCATTGGTATGCGAGACAAATGATCCGCCATGACATGTCTTTTACCAGGTCTCACCACAATGGTAAAATCAAACTCAAGGAGAATTAGCAACCATCGTGTAATTCTTCCCGTGGAACAAGGTTTATTTACTAGATACAACAAGGCTTGATGATCAACATAGAACACAAACTTGTTGGCCAGAAGGTAGTAGCGAAATTTCTTCACTGCATAAATCATACCTAAACCTTCTCGCTCTGTAGTGGTGTAGTTTCTTTCGGCATCATTCAACTGACGACTTGCAAAGCTAATGGGGTAGTCCAGTTTATGTTCTCCTGGTTGAGCTAGAACACACCCAATAGCAAAGTTCGATGCATCAATATGCACATGAAAAATTACATTCCAATCGGGCACTCGTAGAATAGGAGCGCTAGTCAAGGTCTTTTTCAATGACTCATAAGCATGGTCACACTCCGTAGTCCATTGGAACTCAATAAGAAGCTTGTACAAAGGGCGAGCTATCTCGGCAAAGTTTAAAATAAATCGTCGGTAATAACCAACATGACCCATGAACCTTTGAACTCCTTTATAGTTTGTAGGTGGTGGTAATTCAGCAATGGCTTTAATTTTGCTCTCATCTGTGGAAATCCCATTTTTGGACACTATATGCCCTAAAATGACTCTATGTTTAACCCAAAATTGGCATTTGAAAGGGTTTAAGGAGATGCGATACAATCTACACTTCTCAAACACTTTTCGTAAGCATGATAGATGTTCTTTCCAAGAGGAATAAACACAAAGGTCATCTAAGAAAGCTTCACAAAACTCCCTCAAATATTCTCTAAAAGCAGTGTTTATTAATCTTTGAAAGGTAGCCGGGGCATTGGTTAAGCCAAAAGCCATAACACGAAATGTGAACACTCCAAATTCGGTTATAAAGGTTGTTTTAGCTTGGTCCTCCAGCGCAATTGTGATTTGATTGTAGCCAGAGTACCCATCTAAAAAGCTATAAGTTTCCTTCCCTGCAACTCTTTCAAGCACATGTTCTGAATATGGCAAGGGATAATGGTCCCTCCTAGTGGCGGCATTGACCTTCTTGAGATCCATACACACTCTGAGTTTCCCATTCTTCTTTGGCACAATCACTATTGGAGACATCCATTCTGAGTGCTCAATAGGGTATATGAATTCGCATTCCACAAGCTTTTCAATCTCTTCTTGAACGATTTTTGCATATTTAGGATTCATTGGGTAGGGTCGTTGTTGAACTAGTTTAGCCATGCTATTCATAGGGATTGTGTGTTGCACCACGGAAGCTGGAACACCTTTCATGTCATGATATGTCCAAGCAAATATATCCCTGAATTCCTTGAGAAGTTCTTTAAGTACACACTCCTCAGTCGCTGTCAGATCTTGGGCAATGAAGACAGGTTTAGACTCTTCTCCTGGGTCTGCTAACTCTATTTCCTTAACTATCGTTGGACCATCATAGACTCCATTGCTACCATCGATAGGTTTTATTTGAGCCTTTGTATACACAACCCTACGTTCCTCTGTGGTATAGGATTTAAAATGTTCAGGTGCAGGGTGTAAGTCTGTGGGGTCTTGCTGTTCTGTGGACTTTGATTTAACTTCTGATTCCTTTTGTTGTTGAGCTAACTCTCGATTTTGTCGTCTCCTTACGGTACGGCTCAACTTTGGCTTATCTGTAGCCTCTAGTTGTGCGATGTCAATGGGTTGTGGACTACTCCACATAACGATTTGAAGGTATTCACCCCAGTTATCTACCAACTTTCGATGAGCATCACATGCCCCTATATAATTAAGCCATTCTACGGTAGATTTCTTTTCATGTATTCTAGCACGCACATTTTCTCGATATCGTCGCCTCTTATATCTCTTACTCTTCTTGTTTAATTCTTGATTACGGTCGATTTCTAGTGAAGACTCACTAGATGAATCACTACTTGTGTCTTCTGCTCCCTGGATAGATTATCATCTAGGTTACCACTGGGCCCTGAATGGTTTGTGCCCACATTTGCACTAAGATTTAACTCAGATTCTTCGTCCTCAGAGTCAAAGTCAATTGATGATTCTGACCCCAAATTGTGTGGGCTATAGTCTTGTGAGGCGCTACTGTTTTCAATGCCAGACAAACTTTCATCTTGTAGATCATCAGAAGCTATATACATTGCTTCTAGCATGTTTAAGGGTACAAGTGGTGGTATTTTATCCCCCTCAGGTGTTACCCAGGTCGTCCCCCTATTTCCCCAAGTGTCTATGGTTGCTGCTAGGTGGACCCAATCCACATTGTCCGACTCGGTCATCCCAGGTAGTACATCCATATAAGGAGAATCTTCCCCAACATCAGTGTCCGCTTTACACGTGTAACAATACTGCAATGGGGCCGAGTGAACTGTGGTGTCAAATCTATGATCAATTATAAACCTGTTTCCTAGAGGATGTGCTCGACCCGTCACAAGATCCACTCGAATGACAGAATCTTGGAACTGCAAGTAGACATGGTTTTTAGACCATTCATGCACCATTTTTGCTTCCCTCATGAAAGGACGTCCTAAGATCATCTCCGATGCCATAGTGTGTTTGGAGAAATCCATAACAATAAAGGTAATCCTTATTTTATGTCCAAAGACCTTGATCTTGAGATCTTCTAGCATCCCAATAGGTTTAACAATAGACCCATTGGCCATCTTCACTACTATGGTTGTGGTCGCAAGGTGAGGTCTTCCCATAGTTTCCCAGCAATTTTTAGTCACAATGCTAACCCCAGCGCCACCATCAAGGATTCCCTTCACAGTTAATCCCTTAGTAGTGATTGGTATAGTCGCATTAGATTCATCACCCTCAAAGTATTGTCCCAACTTGTTAACAGGTATTTCTATAACAAGGTTCTCATCTAAGTTGGGTTGTGGATCTAAGTGTTCCTCCTCTATTGGCATCTCCCCAGCTCCATCCATCTGTGAAAATTGTGGTAGCCCAAACTTCAGTTCTCCATTGAGGAAGGCTCGAAGGGCTGAGACTAGCTCGGGGTCTTTATATAGTTTGGACATGATGGTGGTTCTAACTTCTGAAGACATGAAATCCATCAATTTGGCAATGTTTAATGGCACCTTTTGGCCTTGAGTCCCTTGACGTGGGGAAGATGGGATCTCCATTTCTTCGATAGGATCAGGTAGTCCCTTTGTAAACATTCTTTCCATCAAGAAGTCAGTACGCCCACTTTCCCATGACTTTAAGTCACTTTCTTCTTGGATGACACTAGGTATGTCCAAGGGTCTATGGACTTGGTGAGGTTGTTGTTGCGTAGGGAACACGGTGTCTGTAATCTGGATCTTCCTAGGTGCTGGTTCTAGATCCCTTTGGGTATCTTCTACCAAACTCCTTAAATGCTTGACTCGCTCAATCTCCTCTGTAGGGTTTGGGTAAGTTCCTATCTTTTTTTTGGATCCTGGCCATTGTGGCTCATGAAGATCTTCCTTGTTGGTTTCTATGTTAGTGGTCGTTTTGGTCTCCATGGTTTCACCTGAATCAGAATCTTCTTCAGCGTCGTTCATATATACGGGGTCGTCATCAGTTCCTATGTTGGTCTTTGAACTAGGGTCTGACTTCGCTGCTTTTTGCGATCTCTTTCTTCGTGTTTTCTTCTTTTTCTGAGATTGGGCAATTGATGCCGTGTCTCTTTCCTCAAGAATATAATTTTGTTTTTGGAGCATCGATCGTGTGAGTACGTTTACTAGTACCACGGGTGTACTTGGTAATGGCTCCTCGGTAACTTCAATCAAGTTTAATGGCGTGATCTTCGGTGCATTTGGATTATTTGGACATTGGGCAATCAAATGATCTATGCCACATCGATTACACATGAGTATCGGCATTGTAAACGTGCTTGCTTGATAGGACACTCGGCTACACGATGTGGACCTCCACACTCATAGCATTGAAGAGGTGGTCTCTTAGCAGTGTGATTGATATTTTGGCCTCTTGCCGTAAGAGCAGCTACTTGATATACAGGTTTGACTTGTCCTCAATAGTCCTCCATGTAGTATTGTGGACTTTCTTCAAGCACATCCATCCCATAGGCGATATTAGGATCTATATCTTCCTCATAGCCTTCCAAACAAGAAATAGATGACTCACAACCCACTTGATTCACAGAAGTGATTCTCGGATGTGGTGGTTGCGGTCCTAGCACTGGGGGTGGTAAGGGTGTTGTTTGAACAACATTTTGGGCCCTAGGGACCATGTGTTGTGCTGTTTGTTCAAGAGGTGGGGCCGGCATCAATGCAGGCACTCGAGGTGTGTCTGTCCATGCTAAGGTTGGTCTATTGGCCATCGCACGCTTAAATACTATGCAATCCTTAGCTTGATGACCATACCTTTCACATGCATTGCAGTTCCCATTGAATTTTACTCTAAAAGTAGGGCATTCACTAGTACTATGCGGTTCATAGCATACTGAGCACCATTGTTGCTCCCTTCTTGGATACATATGATTGTATTGCGGAGCACAATTGTCTTTAAGACTCTCTTGAATAGCCTTGGTGAGATCTGCTAAAGTCATCTCAGATATCTTTGGCTCCTTAGCAATAGGCTTTAGGGTCATTGGTTGATGCCCTGATGCTTGTGAGCTAATAGATTTAGACTCAACAGACACTCTTTCTTCTTGAATCATTAAATTATCCTCCAATTGGATCGCATTGGTGGTGATTGCTTCCCAAGTGGTGATACCTCTAATGACTAGGCCATTGTAGATATCCTCATGTCGTAATCCCCTAATGAATCTATCAAGCAATTGGTTATTATTGAAGCGCTCATTTGGATTACAACGAGAATTCAAATGCTTCAAGCGACTTATAAAGTCTCTCACCGACTCTCCTTCCTCTCGTTGGGCTTTCTTCAGCTGAGAGGCTACACCCCAAAGTACTCCCTCTCGTATGTATTCTTTTAAGAACAGTCTCCTAAGAGTAGGGTAAATCGCTTTTTCTTCCACCCTTAGGGTTCTATACCAATCCCCAGCCTTTCCACTTAAGGTTAGGCTTAAAGCATTGCTCTTATGTAGGTCATTGTGTTCTCCTAGAGAATCGCATATTTGTTCAAACACTTCGATATGCTTTCTCACATCCCCGTCTCCACTAAATTTTTGTGTGAGCTTGGCTATTTATACTGCCTTACTTCTAGGCTCTCTATCAGGCGTGTTACGCATATTCTCAGCAATAGATCAACCAATAGCTTGAGAAAATGTTGCCAAGTCACCTAAGTGAGCAGGCACCGTGGGTGAAGGCGCTCCAGAGACTACATGTGGAGTAGGTATTGGCATTGGGCTTGGCGCATAGGAAGCCCTTGGGTTCTACGTTGGGTACGATGTTGTGCCATGTGGTGGTTCATAGTTCATATGAGTGTCCCTAGGCATAGCAGACGTCGGATGTGACATGCTAATGCTAGCCGGTATAGTCCCATGAAAATAAGAACTTGTGTATTGTGGTTGTGGAGCATAGGTAGTTGAAACAATGGGAGGGGTAGGGACTACATGAGTACGTGGACCCATAGGTGCATACAATTGGTACACACTTGTAGGTACTATTGCAGGCATTGAGCTACCATGTAGCGGTGCTTTACTAACAAACGAGGTCCATGGTGTGTTTCTTGGCATACCCATCATAGGGGTAGGCATGGTATCCGTGGTGTCATCCAGGGAAAGATGAGCTAGACTTGGAAAATTAAAGCTATCACTTGTGGGCTCAGATTGCATTGAGACCCCTGGCAAAACAACATATGGGGGATCGATGGGACTCACTGGGGGAGTCTCCATTTGTGATAGAGTGGGTTGTTTCCCTTTGCCTGTGTCTAAAAATCGCATAGGACCTGTCGAAGGTATGTTTATTCCTCGATTTTGCCTCTCGGACTGGATAATCCTATGGATAACATTGCAGATCATGTGTTGTTGTTCCTCTAGACTAGTGGCACTAGATGTGGATTGTACAACTTCTAACCAACCCACATGGTATGTGTAGCCCATGTATAGGTCGGTCAAAGTCTCCGTGTGTAGGTCATATTCCCAATTTTCATTGAGAAATACCCCGTCCAAACTTGGTGTACTAGAGGGTTGCCGTGAGGTGGATGCAATGTTGCTTCCCGTGTTTTGACTTTTAGTCACCGCTACCTTAGAGGCGACTTTGGAAGGTGGTAGCTCGGTAGGGCCCTCATTAAATGAGGTAGGTAGAATGTCCACGTGGACACTCTGAGGGAGTGTGGGGTTTACAGGAGATGTCAATGGTGATTCTACTTCCCCACCTCCTTCGTTTACTTCACTAGCGTAGGTTCAGAGCGCATAGCTCTACTAAAAGTTTCCATCAAACGGCTAAAAACACTAGTTCCAGGTTGTTGGGCCCAGCTAGGTACGGTTTCATTTGTTCCCCCGGGGCTTTGTGTAAGATGCTCTTCCATAATATCGTAGTCAGAGGAAGAGTCACTAGCTGCTATATTTGGGTCTTGGGTTGCACTACCTTGGGTCCCCGCCAAGGGCGTAGACCCTAGCGTGGAAGGATAGTGAGTACCCCCGTAAATCGAAGCACTAGCTAGTTGTTCGGACTCTAGCACACGACCAGAGCGTAGATACATGTGCTTTGGGTGCCCTACAAGTGTCGGCAAGTACCCTCAAAGGTTACTTGCTTTGTTTTGTGGGTGTTTTGCACCCCGTTTTCTACTTGATTTTTTCTTGTTTTTGATGTTTTTTTTAATGTTTGATTTTTTTTTATTAAAGTGTGTGATAGCTCAAAACGAGCGTATCACTTAGAGGATTGTTGTGTGCTTTACAGCACAATTTTCGGACATCTGACGTTCCGTTGGTCCTCAAAAAATCGAATTTTAGCTACGTGTGAAGCTAAAATTCATTTTTTTAAAAGGCGACTGAGGCCTAGGCCTGAGTGTGAGCTTGGGCTTGGGTCTGGGAGATATTCCCGATCCCGGTCCTACCTTTAAATTTTATTTTTTATTTTTTTTCTTTTTGTTTTAGAATAAGGTCGCCGCGGCAAAGCGCGAGAGCACACACACACTCTATCTACCTACTTCTAACTAATACACTTACTCTTACACACTAACACACTCTAATAACTCTCACTAATCTACTTTCTACTTACTGTACACAGAAAACTAACTACCTTAATACACAGAGAATAAACACTGAACCTTTGAAATCTCCATTAACAAAGAAAACTAACTACCTTAATACATAGAGAATAAATACAGTACCTTTGAAAACTCCATTAATTAAAAAAACACACAGTATAACACCAAATCCCTCTTCACAACACACACACGCTCCTTCCTTGCCTTTCCTACAATAGAAATTGCACCACGGAGAAGCACAGAGTGCTACTCGAGCTTGGTGTATGGCATTCCCCGGCAACGGCGCCAAAAATGTGCGCGTATGTCGCACGTGTCAATGCAAGGAACTTGCCGATACACCGTGTGCGAGCCACAAATGGATCCAAGCACACAACAAGCCTAAACTAGTAAGCTCAAAGAAGGCGATGGTGTGTCACTCACCGCTCTACGCTTGCTTCGTGGAGGATTCCTCGCCGCGAAGAAGAAGGAGACGCCGCTACGCCGCGCTCAACCGCCTCACCGCCGCCGTGCCGCCGCAATGCTCTCTCTCTCTCTCTCCTCTCTCTCTCTCTCTCTCTCTCTCACACATACACACACACACAAGGAGGTGAAGAAGAAGAAGATGGAGATGGAGATGGAGCAAGAGCACTCTTCTATTGCACAAATGAGAGAATGAGTGAATTTTAGGTTTAGTTGACTTTTATATGAGCTCGCCCCATTCACACTTGGACGCCCATGCTTAGCCAACTAATCCCTTGAATGTTCCAGTTAGAGTGTGCCTCTCATCGGCGATCACTCTTACCCTTTTCCTATTGGACCGACAAGCCCGGTACCTGACTCTACCAAATAAATAATATAATGTCCGCCGTAGGTTACAACGTCTGTCGTAGGTAATAGGGTGTCCGTGAACCGTGAGGGTTAATAGAGAGAGTAATAATGATAATCGTAGGAACAATCCCAACAAGACATCTTGAAAAATGATAGATCTATCCCCCAAATCTTGAGCTCGACCTTAATGCTCAATGAAAAAAATGAATGTAACACACTTGTGTGTGACATATGTGTGTGTGTGTGTGTGTGTGTGTGTGTGTGTGTGTGTGTGTGTGTGTGTGAGAGAATAAATCCACAACAGCATTAATAGCCACAAAATCACAAAGGATTTAAGAAAATAAAAGACTTGCAGTTACAGGTTTAATCACAAAAGCAACCTTGCGGCTATAGTTTTGTAGCTATAATCACCTTCGCAACAGTTTTACTAATAAAGCAAACAAGAAATATCTCTTATCCACCATCTACAAATTAGACATATCCCACTTTGAGAACATTTTTCAATGATATATCCTTGACCAGACTATGAATGGTGGGGACCATGGCTATGTGGTAGCTTCCGCAACTTCCTCTCATATAGTTAGCCTTCATAAGTCTTAAGAACCAAGAGGATAAAGATGAAGGTAACAAGCATAAGAAGGGGGGGGGGGGGGGGGGGGGGGGGGGGGGGGGGGCTCGGGACTAAGTGGCACGGGCATGGGAGGGTGGGATCTACGGTCGGGGGATTGTGGATCGTAGATCTAGAATGCGAGTACCCTAGATTACTTTTGTAATCTAAGGTACCCATGTTTCGAAAGTAATCTAAGGTACCCCATTTTGAGGGCGTGGGTTTTGAACCTGTGACCTCACCCATGAGAGGGACATACCCTAACCACTTCGTCATGCGCGCATTCTGAAACTTGGGGGCCCTAATTTACTTAGAACATGTATGCAAAGCGACGACAGCCGAAAGTAAGTACCTTAGATTACAAAAAGTAACTAGGGTACCCTAGATTACTTTCGACGCTGCCACCCATATCTACCGCCCACAATCCCCCGGCCGTAGATCCCACCCTCCCATGTCTGTGCCACTTAGTCAGAGAGAGAGAGAGAGAGAGAGAGACGGTAGTGGGCGTGCAAAACTAACTCTCTACTAAAGAATGAACATATACATTGTTTATTAAGCCTTGTACACTCATGCAAAATTTAACCACTACCACCTAAATTAATGATGACCACACACCTATCAACCACTAGAACATTTGGTGCATGGCATGCATGCTCTAAGTGCTTATTCCCACTGAAGGTGGTCGTATGCTAACATTCCCCCCTTCACACCGCTGGCTACTGTGGACATGTCACATAGACACATGATAAACAACAACGTGGTAAAGAGGAGAAGTTCTCCATGGACAACAACATAGGATTTTTGTGTGTACTTGTATCTGTAGAGATCATAGGTTTTGTGTGGATCATAACATTCTTGTTCTAATTCTAATTTGGAAAAATTACATCTTCAATCAAAGGCAGCAACAACCTCTACGCATTAATACAAAAATTTAATTAGCAATGGAAGGTTTTGCTATAGTAACATTTCTAAATAGATTGAGATGCACTTTGCAACGAAGAATTTTAAGAGTGTTAACAGCTCTTCCATTTGCAACGGTGGTCCATATTCAATCAAGACTAAGCCTCTTTTTTTTTTTTTCCCAAAGCAAGAGCTTCAATCATGATCTATATTTTATGATTTGAAACTTGTACACGCACGTTGATTGACTTACTCTCCTTGCATGGCGTGGTCACGTGAGGCTCAGTTATCAGTAACTTGCAATTGAGCCTCAGCAAATGTAATTGTGCCAAAATAGGCATAGTAGCAAATTTGCAAGCATAGTAGAACTGAGCCGGCACAGCTCCATGCACGTGACCACAACGCAGACTCAGTTATTTGTCCAAATAACTGATAACTGAGCCTCGCATGACCATTGCCTCAAAAAGAAAGACATCATATACATGATCCCTAGCCCGGCCCATTAGTGTGTCTTGAATGTAAGTATGTATAACTAGAGACATTAGTACTAGGATTCTATAGCCTTGCTTGCTACAAAAAAGAGAAAATTTGAGTTCATAAAAGCACAAATCTTAGATTTTCCCATTCAACAAAAAAACTTCTCAAGAACATATTGTGCAAAAGACGTGGGGAAGACAAATGAGAAGCTTGATGAGATTTTTCTTCACTCCTAAACCTTTTTCTCTTTTAATCTCCGAGAAATATGCAAAATTAGAATTTCTTTGATCCCCATACTCTCTTTTGCGCTCCTAGAGAGGATCACGCCTCAAGTGTGGGCAATCCCAACTACTAGGAAGTCAACAACCACACTATCATAAGCAAGAGGCTCAAAGGGGAGGGTCTTGCTCCCCGCCCCAACATGGATATCGTCTCTTATATCATCATACTACATGGTCCTTGTACTCACAATGTTTATGTTCATAAGAGATGCCCATATCTTGTCCTTCCTAAATCATATCAGGACCTGAGTGGCATTAACAAGATTCCCTCTTCTTCTTTCACAAGAAGATTTAGAAATTTTCTCATGTTGGAAAACGGAGTCTTTTTCATACAATGCATTACATCATGAGCTTCTACTCGAGAGGCACCACATACCTAGCTAGGTACGATTGGGGGCTAGGTATGCGATGCCTCCTTCACAGAAGCTCATGATCTTGAGGTAAAGTCACAATGTGGAAATTATTGTGAGAATTTGTCCAAAACTTCTTGTGTTTATACTTGTTTTTCTTCCTATAGGTGTGCTTTTGCATACATAGCAACCACGTTAGCATGCATCCATCTTTTCTTTTCCAAGTAAGCTTTTCAAGTGTACAAAACACCCTACTTTGCCAAGAACACTTAACGTTGACTAAAATTTCAAAGGCCAAGACTTCTAAGTGGCATTCATATGATTAATGAGGGCAAAAGGCATTTTGATTGCATATAAGATTTTGAAATCACTCACAAGAAGTTTTTGACAAATTCTCACAATAATTCCCACTTACCTCAACATCATGAGCTTCTGTGAGGGAGGCACCGCATACGTAGCTAGGTACGATTGGGGGCAGGGGACCGCCGGCCCCTGCCCCCAATCGTATCTAGCTAGGTATGCGGTGCCTCCCTCACAGAAGCTCATGTTGTTATACGTTGTATGAAAAACACACAAAAAGACATTGTTTTCCTACATTAGTAAATTTCTAAATCTTCTTGTGACTGTGATACTGCTATCAAGCCTGTAATGGTTCTTCCACAGCCAAGGCTAGGTGACGTACGGAGTTTGTTGTGGCCTTTCGATGTAGAGGGATAAAGACTAGGTAGCATGAAATAATACGGTCTCAACTTTTGGTCAAGCACTAACACTATTATGTCCTCCATACACCATTTAGGGACCATTTATAGGTTATGTAACATAATGCACTCCTCAAGATAGAGCCAAAGAAAAGGTGGGCGATTGCAAGCTTACACTAGTTTGGTCAAAATTAAAAAAAGAACATTGAACTTTCCTAAATATAGGAGCTCTAAACTGGTAAGGCTACTATTGCAACATAGTAGACATTATTTTAATCCATCTCATAATGTGGTAGCTTGTCTTTTTATAATTGTTCAAGTAGATTTGCAAGGAATTAAATACGTAGGTTTTTATCAAGCACCTATGTGTGTGTGTGTGTGTGTGTGTGTGTGTGTGTGTGTGTGTGTGTGTGTGTGTGTGTGTGTGTGTGTGTGAGAGAGAGAGAGAGAGAGAGAGAGAGGGGGGGGGGGGGGGGCGGGGATGATGAATGATGCCTAAATTGGTAATAATGATTTTCTCTAAACTTTTTGAGTAAGCAATATAAAGTAAGAGAAGATGCATAGGGTTATTTTCCAACCAACTGTGTCTTGAAGCCATATGTTCATTCGGTGTAAACTTTTCTTTAATGTTTATGACACCGACTGAGATAAAAATAAGATGAAATTATCCTTGTTTTACTTTCTTCCACAAGCAAATGTCCTTTGTAGATGTGTTCAATCTTTTGTTTAGTGTTGGCTCAACAGACTACTCTTGTAATAAGACAAAAAATAATAATATCAGTGATTAATAATCATAATTATTCCATAAAATCTCCCCAATCTCGAAAAATTAAAAATCCTTTCAAAACATCTCGAGTGCATAAGTGAAGGGTGAGTTTAGGAAATGAAAAGACCATGGAGGTGGAAACTCAAAAGACTTATTGTGTGCATATAAATAGAGATGGTCGATGCACCTTATACATTTGTGTTTTTCTTCTTACTTTTCTTTGATCTAGCGTTTTCAAGCCATTGGAGCCAATAGGAAAACCCTTTTATAATGATATGATCGTTTGCATACTTATTCATTACTTGTGTGTCACATCTGCTGCAAATGTAGGCCATTTTAGACCTTCAAAAATCATGTGAAACATTTTGATCCATAAATGATGTCAATTAATATCAAGAGCATCAATGTTTGCTTGTAGCAAGGCTTGCAATAAGAGAGTATTTTATGAGAAGTTGCATAAAAAAGGAGGTTGACATCAACAATGTAAAAATAGTATCCCTTTGAGCCCATAGGTTCGATGCAATCTACATTCACATGTAAAATTTTAGTGTTGTACCACATTTCTGTCAAAAATGGGCGGCTTCAAAAGGTATTCTTGCTCTAAGTCAAGATCAACATCCCATGATAGGCTTGTATTTTCCTTGACGCTTACTTCATTGCGTCTTGCATTTTAGAGAAATGCCAGATGCTTTCTCTCATGTTTATATTTGATGCTCCTCACAATCAGAAGCATCGAAGCATATCATTTTTCACCATGGTCTTGGGTCATTTTGGCCTTTTCCCAAGGTATTCAGGAAGTGCTACCATATGGTCGCACATAAGTGTACAAGAGGGGGGTTTAAACTTTACAAAGGAGGGTCCCGTACTTAGAGGTTAAAAAGGCAGTTTTGGTGCATGCAAGTGATGTTTCCCGAGAACTAATGGTGAATCCCTAGGTATCTTTCTAGCTTCTCGATTGCACTTTGGCACCGTCTTACTGATCCATTACGAAACTTCAATAAAATGTGATATAGATATTGCCTTACATGCATATCTACAAATGAGCAATCAATTTATTTATTTGAATGCCTTCAGTTTTTTATCAAAGAGGCTTTCAAGTAAATAGTCTTTGTTGAAAATGAATGGGCATCATACATTCCAATGCAATTTTCCTCGATGGGATAATTTGCAGAACTTTCTTAAAAGTAATTCCATTTATAGAAGTGGCCAGTATTCAATGTATGAGCATTCTTGCATCTTTTTCAACAATATTTCACGTTCGGCCAACTTTGGGCTGAAGAAATGTCATGAGTACTCACAAACTAACTTGCCATTTTGAAGTCCATGTACATAAGGTGTTCAACACAATGCTTGGCACAAGTGTTGGCATTCTCCCAAGAATTAGGTGTGAAGAGAACTGTACCTAGCTCTATTGATCAAAATTTTATGCACTGAACATGATTAAAAAAAGTTTACACTATACATTATACAACGATAACTAAATCCAATTCGGCACTTGCACATTTGCCGTGAGTCAAGGGTGTACCTCCTCATAGTATTACCCTTGAACAAGAGGATGGACACGAGCACAAAACTTGGTGGGGTAGGTTAATATGAACAGGTATAAGTGAAACCATTAAAGGCACTAATTGGAACCAAATCACAGCTCTAAAATCTAAAAACAGAATCACAGCAAGAAAGAGATTCAATATGTGAGATTGAAAGAAATCCACATGTTCAATGAGCAAAAGCATGATCTGCAAATGCAACAGATGCTAGCTTTAATTAAAGCCCATCAATCTAAAGATGCCCTAGTCAGATAATTCCACTATTTCTCATTGATTTGCTTGATGAAAGAGCCCCACGTACTATACATGCCACATGCAATGCATGGAATGGTTATGCTACCTTGGCCAGCTGTCATCTATTCCCTGCAAAATTGGCACATCGTACCATTGCAGTGCTGGCAAGTATGCGATATAAGCTTGTTCAATTTGCCCACATACAAGAGGATAATTTTGAATCATCAGCTACATTAAAAAAAACCTCTATATCTTTCAGAAAAGAGAATCCAAGACTTCCTGCCACTTCTAATGTCAGAAGTATTTAATCATCGTCCTCAGACTTATCAGAATCTTCCTGCTCTTGCTTCGAGATTATCTTCTCAAGAAATTCTCTCCTTACTCTGTCCGCTACAGCATCCTTGGACCCCTCTGCATCATCACCCGAACCCACAAGCACTGGACCGTATTGACATAACGTAAATGCCACATCTGTAGAACCACATTTCAAACACCGTTTCAATGTCTCAGGCTTCTTTCTCGCAAGCAAGATAGTCAATCAGTTTGCAAGCCCGGTTTATTAAAAAAGCTTATCTTCATAAACTGATTATTGATTCTCTGTTCTTACATTAGAAAATAACAACTTTAATTGGCAATTCCTTTAAGCTTTAAGCTTGAAGCCCCTTCCTTCAGCGCACACGCACACGTATGCCCACCTGTGCACACTACAATTGCATCAGCCCTACCTGCTGACAGGTGGGTACTACACAATTTCAAACCATACGTATGTGGAAGGCACTTTTTCAATTAGATCATCTAAGGTACAAGCATCAATTGACCTAATGAATACAAGATCTTGGGAAGAAGAGATGCCACGTCCTTGGAGAGCATTGCCTAGGGCTATGCCAGGGCATGTACAGAGATCGATATGGATATCCAATCAAGAGGATGGTCGATGAACGCAAGGAGTGGCACATCATTCAATTCAAACCACACATCATTAGGCCAACTATGTATGACCATTTGACACCTATGGAGGCACCAAATGACTTTAGTCACAATCCAAGCGCGTGCGAAACTCTGCATAGAACGCGGCACATTTTATGGCCACTTCTCCATAAACAGGTCGAGTAATATTGACATACCGATACAGTAAGCATGAACTCTTATGTAAATAAGTGTATGATCAACCAACCTTTACAAGACAAGAGAGCAAAACACTTATAGGAGAACATCCCTAGAATCCAGAACGGTTTCCTCTTTTTTTTTTCCCGAGAAAAAGATCTTCCTATTGGTTAATAAAACCTCTGCTAGAGAGGGCTACATCAACCATAAGGGGAGACTCCCAATGAAAAACACAGCATATGTACAATGAGGGCTAGATCAAGAGATGGGAGGAGGGAAAAGCCACACAAGTAGACGGTAGAGCCATCTGAGCTCACCCCGGACCATGGTGAAGAAAGGCCCAGGGCGCTAGACTCCAAGGAACTCCTCTCTGCGCTCCGCATGCGGTCAGAGCTGCCCTGAAGTCTCTCGAACTGCACCCTGAGAGTATGGATCAACTCCGATCAAAAATCTCGAACAGTCTCCGCTGGTGGCACAAGGTGAGCCTCGAAGATGTGGAAGCAGCGGGCCCGCCAAATGAACCATAGTGTCAGGTCACAGACGAGCTCCCAACACACCTCTCTCTCACTGCACCACTCCTGTGGGGTAAGCTCTGGCAGGCCCGAGTGTAGGTCGACCCCCCTGTATCACTATCAACCTGCTGGTGGAGGATAGCTCAAACTATAGTGCAGGGCCCGTGAGAGTGGACCAAGCAGCTACCCCCCAAGTGTATTGTCGTGTTGTGGAAAGAGTTGGCATTGGCCAAAGGACCCAAAGCCAAACCTTTTGTGCCATAGGCAGTCCCACAAACAATGACGCCGACTCTCCAAAGGATGGTCAAAAGCTGCACATGCTGCCGAAAGGCCACTATGTACTAGCCAGCTCCCCACTGTTGTAGCTCTATGTGCAACTAGCCACTGGAAGAGAGTGACTCCCCGCGGCTGTTTGGCGTCCCACAACCTCGCCCAAAAGGCTGACAAGAACTCAGCTGTGAGACCCTCCTCCTGCCAATGATGTGCTGCAGCAGGACGAGCCCCTCTCCGTGCTGCCAGTATGCGACGTCCCAATCGAACAGTGTACTGAAAGAAAGGGACCCCTGGATGGTCAGCTGAGGAGAAAGGGTCCCTCTAAAACCACTCTCCAAAATCCCACTGCACTCATGCCAGTGGACAGCTCTCCCAAGCCCAAAGCCTCCAGTGGCCTGTCTTAAGAGCTGCTGGGTCAGGATCGATGACAAGTCTCCCGCAGATGCCCAGTACTCGGACCCTCTGAAAACGAAACTGCAACCTATGGAACCTCTACTGAGACTCTGTGTAGTCGACCCTCGCCCTCTATCTCGAAGAACATGGAGGGTAGTCTCTGAGCAAGCTCAAACTGCGATGAGGACCTCCAATGCGTGAAGACCCCCATCCATCTGGGAGCTGCTCTCTCTAGAGATGTGAGCCACTCAGCTAGTACTGCCTCTGTGATGTCCTGACACGTGCTCTACACGCCTCTCATGCCCTGCAGCTGGATGCTTTGTAACTCCTCTGGCAAGCCTGAGAACTGAAGCCAATCACCTAGAGTGCGTGTTGGACCCTCTACCATGGGACCCCAAGAAACATGAGGCCTACTACCAACCAAGTGGCCTCTTTGAGTGCTGACCATGAGGTTCCAAACAAGGGGTTGTCTCAAGTGCTCCTCCGTGTAGGTGGGCTCGTGCTGCTCCACGCCTCTCTGTAGTTGCTCCCAAGAGCGAAGCAGGCTCACAGCGAAACGACCTCCGGTATCCTGCTCGGACCAACTCTACGCATCTCTGCAAAGATCCATCTGATGGAAGGTCTCCAAGGGCCTCCTGCCTGAGGCACTCGAGCTCTAAGCCACTGAAGTAAAAACTCCTTCCAGGGCTCCTCCCCTGGAAGCAGTCCTCTGACCAAAAACTTCCCAAGAAGGGCTCTTCTCTGCGGTGCTGGGTCTATATCCCCAACCCCCCCCTGAGAACAAGGTAGAGTGATGACCTGCCATGCTACTTTGGCCCGAGCTATCTGAGTGTCACGCCCTCACCAAAGAAAGTTCCTGATCAGCCTCTCTACCTAGCTGATGCAGGAGCTCGAGAAGATCCAACAAGATGATGTAATGTACCACATAGTAGCCAACAACACCTGGTTGGCCACTACAACTCTGCCTGCCAAAGAGAGTCGTGCCGAACTCCAATGTGCAACTTCCTCCTGATGGACAGGAGGAGGGGAGCGATCTGCTGCTCAAGAGACAAGTCCAGGCCAACCTCACAGCCCAAGTAGCGAACTGCAGTCCCTGGGGGAATCCATCTAAAACCCTCACCTGGCAGCCAATCAGGCGTAGGAGCACTACCAACCCAAAAAGCCACTGTCTTCCTCTAGTTGATCAGTGCGCCTGATGCACAACAAAAAGTCTCAAGAGCCTGCTCACACCTATGCCAGTTGGCCTCCTAGCCTCCAAGTACAAAGCTCAGTCGTCTGCAAACTCAGCATCCAGTAGCACATCGCCCCAAAGCCACGTAGACCAACCTCCTCTAAAACCAAGAATCTGCTCATCGCCTCAGCATAGAACAGAAAGAGGAAGGGGGCTAGACGGCAGCCCTGTTTGACCGAGCGTGTGAGCATGAAACGGTCTCCTCTACCTCCTGCCAAAAGCACCTGACTGTGTGCACGTCTCTAGAGACCTGACACACCTCTGATCCAAGCATCTGAGAAGCCCATCCTACATAGAGTACCCTCCAAGAAGTCCCAATCAACCCTGAGAAGAAGTATCACAAGATTCTCACCTCGGAGGCATGCGAGGGCAGACGCCTCCCAAAAAGTGAAGATGTTGTCAAGGATATTGCGCTCCTTGACAAAACCTGTCTGGGTCCCATGTATAATGCTCTCTCAAACTCATAGCCTTGGCTAGAATTTTGTAGGATTAGTTGAGGATGTGACGGGCCGCCACTGTCGAATCTCATCCAAGGAGCCGCCCTCCTTGGGAATGAGGTAGATCAAGCCCTCACTCATGCTATCAGGCACCTCTTGTGTGCAAAGATGTACTAAAAAGTGCTGCAAAGGTCTAAGCCCATCAAGTCCTAGTACTCCAGGAAAAAATTGGGAGTCAAACCATCCTCACCGGGATAACTACCTCGGGGAAGTTCTATGAGGGCCGCATGGAGCTCCTCTAACTGGAGAAGGCAGTTCAAGCCAGCCTCTGGCACATCTCCTCAATTACAAGACAAGGCATCTGTGCCCAAACCTGCTCTCTGCATGCATCCTGACGCTCTGAATGAGGCTTTGCTGACAACAGGTCACGATAAAAGTCAGTAGCAACTGCACGCATGGCCTCTGGCTCTGAAACAATTGACGCGTCAGGTCTCCTCAACTGGCTAACACTGGTGTGCGCATGACGAGGTCCCGCTACCTCAAAGAAAGACCGAGTCACCCTATCACCCACCTGAGTCCATTGAGATGCCTGTCGATGGAAAGCAAACTCATGATGCCTCTCCTCTATGCTGGCGAGCTCCTGACGGGCCTAGCTGCAAAAAACTGCTCCTCCAACCAAGGACTGCCTGGACGCTGCTCTTGCATCCTCTGCAAGAAAGCAACACCCGTCGGAGACGCTGCTCCTCCTCCCTCGCTGTAGCCAGGCGGGCCATAGACTCCTGGAGAAAGAAACGACTAAGCTGAGCAAGTCCAAAGGCCACTCTATCAACAGGAGAGTCCTGCGTGTCCAAGCTCTATGTCCAAAGAGCCACCACTCGCTCTTTGAGCTCGGAGTCCAACAAGATCCTCTCAGGGATGCATAGCATCGTGCTCCCCCTCCTCTGTCTATTTGTCACCGTGAGGATCACTTGTGCATGGTCCGAAAAGATGTCCCAGCCAAGATGCAAACTGACCCATCCAAGTCACAAATGCGGTCACTAGCGTAGAACCGATCTATCCTAGATAGATTCACTCCAACTCTTCGATCAGAGCGAGAGAAAGCCAAGTTGTCAGGGGGTCTCACAAAACCTGAATGCTGCCAAACATCAGAAACCCTCATAGTCATACATAGCCGCTCCTAGGCTACCAACTCAGCCCCGTGCACAATGACATGGCCACCTCCAATCCGATCAGAGGGGTACTCCAACATGTTGAAGTCCCCCCCAACACACCACTGCTCTGCATGCGACAAAGACTCTACAACATGAGACAAGAACTCTACTCGTGCACTTGTCACATTGGGTGCATAAATGTTCAGGAAACCCATGAGGCAACCCTGAACCTGCATAGTAATCCACTGAGCTCTACCTGGTACAATAATACCTCTGCCCACAATGGCCTGCTGCAAAGAATATGCAATAGTCATACATACCGCTCCCTGGATGCCTCCAGGTCCAAATGTAGCTGTAACACACTTGGACACTCCAAATCGAGAATCTACCGCAACACCACAAAAGATCACTTCAAAACAATTCACAGTTCACAATTGGTTCGACACTGCCCAGTGGAGTTCTATGCCTAGAGATATTGGCCCCATAGACTAGCGCCCCTTTCGGTATTTCTTTTTGTATTAATCTGTGTTCAAAGTACAAGAGTGCAAGCAAGCGCTCACACTTAGACCCTGCGTCCAGATGCCCTCATAAAATAAAGCAAAGGCTCTTTCTCTCTCTCTCCTATATGCTTTAGTAAAATAAAGAAACTTTCAAAATTGTGGGATTTCAGCCTTGCATAGCCAAAAGAAAATCCTAAAAATTGCCACTGTTTTTTTCTTGATGCCGCAAACGCGGAAGTCCGTACAGCTGCCACGTGGCATCCAGCCCGTGAAAAGCACCGTAGATTCCGGCAGCCTGCCAAGTCAGCATTTTCAGGTCTCTGTAACTATGTCAGACTTTGTAAATAATTAATGTATTTACGAGGAAAAAGAATCATCTAAATAGTTGTGTACACATTAGAATAGATCTAGCAGTTCTGGGACCTCAGGTACGCCCAAGTTTGGGCCAGTGCACCTCAGGGAGACTCTAGCAGAAAATACCGTAGTGATTGGGAAATCGGGTCTTCAATGAAGGGATCGATAGTAGCCTCAGATTTCAGGCTCAGAAAAATACGCGCGCTAGTGCAAGCACAGGAATGAGATGGGGTCCTTAGAATAATAACCCTAAGGCCTGAATTATTTTACGGCCTTAGGATAAGTCAGTTAAAGTATTTTTAAAGTGTTTATGCCGAACCAAATGACCGGACAAGTGCGAACAGGTAATGCCAGAGCAGTGCGGGTACGGCATTGTGCTGAGGAGGGAGCAGGTAACAGTTTCATTAGTTGCATCTATATGTGCAGTTGTGGTTCAATTTGCACATTTCATTAATAGTTTGTGAACTTTTAAAAGTGAAAGTTGAAGGGGTTTTAAGTTATTAAGTGTGCCAAGTGGCACACTTACCAATGCAAACTAACCCTCTCACTCTCACTCTCACCCTCACCCTCTCTCTCGTCCTAGCGCCCCCTCTTCTTGCTGGCTTGATAAGAGGCCCCCCTCCCCCACTTCTTAGGTTGGCAGTGCCCCTACCCCCCCTATTGTGAGTATGCTCTACGCATTGAAGCCCTCCATGGAAGCTTGAGAGCAGCCCCTTGCGACATACGTGGTGGCCTCGTGCTCCCATTGTCTAGAACAAGGGTTCTCATGGCCATAGCCAGCTTTCGGTAAAGTTTCACCGCGAGAAGTTGCAGCGGGCACTCTCTTCGTAGAGTGTGGTGGCTGTAAATTCTCTGTTTTCAGCCCCTAATCATCTCTTTTAGGGTGAATTTCAGCAATATACACATAGAATCTAGTTCTTCTCTACCTACACTACGCATACACAAAGTTTGGTGCGATTCCATCGCGAAAAGGTCTCTATTTCGGCTTTGGAAGGTGCTCAGGTAACATTTTCAGGTTATGTGCACAAAATTACAGCAAGCATGTGTGCGTGCATTTTGCGTGTTTCTCCCTTGTTTTTGTTGCAGGAATGATTATGCAAATAGGGACACAGTTAGCGGAAGGTAGACTCTCATTTTCGAGAGCTTCCGTTGAGTTTTGGTGGAAGATAGACTCTCGTTTTCGAGAGCTACCCAAAATCTCATAGAGGGAAAATCCTCTCAGTATTCAGAGAGTAGCTTTCGCACTCTCTCAATCAGAAGAGAAAAGAAAGAATAGAGGACGGGCTATTGCCCCGTTCTTGTGCTTGTAAAGATTCTCCCTTAGTAATAACGGTATCTCTTTATGGGGGGGGGGACCAACCCATCTTCTGGTCTCCAATGAAATGTCAAGCTTTCTCTATCTCTCTCTAATTCTCTTGAGTATTTGAAGTACAATTAAAAGTCAGTTTACGCTTCCGTATTTTTGTGACAATGGTATCAGAGGAAAGTCATCTCTCTCTTCCTTAAGGGATTGACGACTCTTGGCAGACTGCATAAATGGGAGGACGCAAGGTAGAGTTCTCTCTCCTTCAACAGCAGGTGGTAGAGTTGCAAAAAGGTCTCTCCCATCCAAAAGTCCAAAAGATTCTCCATACTCTTGAGAAAGGGAAGGAGAAAGTGCCGATGTGGTCGGGAGAAATCCCGCAGAACCCAAAGGCGCCAGAACCAAGGAAAACTCCTTTAATTGGAACCTCCCGCATGCACGAGAGGCAGAGGAAACCTCCAGAACGTCATGTGCGGTTTAATCCAAAGGTTCAAGAGCATGATCCTCTTGATTCCCCTCAGTTCTCTTTCATGAAGGATCTGGATGACATAGTCGCTCTGGAAGACATGTTTCTTGATGATCCGTCGCAGCAAGAAGTACATTCAAGGGAAAGGACTCCTGTCCACAAAGAGTCTAAGCATAGAAAGAAGGAGCACCATAAGAAGAAACACCACAGGCAGAAAACATTTAAGTCGGGAGACAAAGATGTGAAATTCGACACCTACAATGGACGGCGTGATAATGAAAAAGCTTTGGCTTTCATCCGCCAATTTGAAGTTGCATTTGCAAAAGGGAACTTTAAAGAAAGATCCAAGCTTTGCCATGTCAATATGTACCTGAAAGGCACCGCCAGCAGTTGGTGGTTAACCTTGATCTTGGAAAATCGCAAACCCCAAGATTGGACTAATTTCAAGAAGGAGTTCTACGCACAGTTCCTTCCTCCAGACTATGAGAAAGAGGTAAAGAAAGAATGGGATCGACTCTCACAGTCAGAGAACAAAACTGTTCCACGCTATGTGGATAGGTTTTGGGACGTTCTCTTGAAAGTCACTCCATTCAAGAAGATTGACGATTCGGAGAAGATGCGCAAGTTTGAAGCAGGATTGCATGAAGCCTTGCAAAAGGCTATGAAGCTTTACCCTCGACGTAACTTGCAGATACTTATGACATCAGCTCGCATAGCTGATGGAATACATGACAAGGGTACTCCTAGGAAGATGGAGCAAAGCACTTATCATGCCAAGCAGAAGGCTCTCCATGAGCAGCCTACCTCTACTTCTTCTTCTCAAAAGAAGAAAAGAACCGCCTCTGAAGCAGAAGCAAAGCCAAATCAGCCCCCTTATCGAGTTAGTCTAATGCAGCAAGAGGAAATTCTCAAGCAGGTTAACAAACTTTTGGAGAAGGGCTTAATAAGGCCTAGTACTTCTCCATATTGTTCACCTGTCTTGCTAGTACAGAAAAAGGATAGCACATTCCGCATGTGCATAGACTTTAGATCTCTAAACAAGATCACAATCAAGAATCGATTTCCAATCCCTCAGATTGACGACATTCTTGACAAGTTACAAGGAGCAAGTGTCTTTAGTCGTATAGACTTGAAGAGCGGTTATCATCAAATCCGCATAGCTCCTCAGGATGTGCATAAGACTTCATTTAGAACAACCTTCGGGTTGTATGAATTCTAGTGATGCCTTTTGGACTCACTAATGCACCAGCCACATTCAACAGAATGATGGATAGAATCTTTCACTCATATAGAAGCTTTACAGGCGTTTTCTTTGATGACATCTTAATCTTCTCAGAGACGGAAGACGAACACTATAAGCATCTCGCATTAGTGTTTGAAGAATTACGCAAACACAAATTATTTGTGAATGCTAAGAAGAGTGAGTTCTTTTTAAAAGAAATCCACTATTTGGGCCATATAGTATCTCATAACCAAGTGAGAATGGACCCTGATAAGATTCAAGCAGTTGTAGAATGGCCTACGCCATCTACAGTACATGATGTACGAAGTTTCCTTGGCCTCTGCTCTTATTATCGGCGTTTCATTCGAGCCTTTGCCGCTATAGCAGGTCCTCTCCACCATGACCTGACAAAGAAGCGGATTCCATTCCATTGGGGGTCTGGACAAAAACAAGCTTTTGAAAAGCTTAAGTATCTACTCAGTCACTGACCTTTTCTCACCGTCCCTGATCTTCGCAAACCTTTCGAGGTATATTGCGATGCATCTGGAGATTGTGTAGGAGCAGTCTTGAACCAAGAGGGTCGCGCCATAGCCTACGAAAGTAGGCGCCTTAAAGATGCAGAGTTGCATGTTTCCATATACGAGAAAGAGCTAATGGCAGTAATTCATGCTCTTTCCATTTGGAAACACTATCTGTTAGGAGCTGATTTTATTATCAAGACAGATCATCAGAGTCTTCGTTACTTTCTCACACAGCGAAAGTTATCAGAAATGCAGATGAGATGGGCCAACTTTCTTTCAATGTTCCATTTTCAGATTTTACACACTTCTGGAACAAAGAATGCAGTTGTAGATGCTCTCTCCAGGCGTCCAAAGATCAATGCACTGACAACAATTTATCACAAGGAACTCGAATCTCTCAGTGAGATGTATCCTCAAGATCCATACTTCGCTACAATTTGGGCAGATCTTCAAGCTGGTCGGTCACTCAAGGCCACCTTATTCCATTAGGGATAATAGGCTCTATCATCAACAAGCAATATGCATAGCTCAGCCTTTACGACAAAAGGTGATGGATGAAGCACATAATTCTCCTTATGCCGGACATCGGGGAATTGCTGCTACCACTAGTGCCCTCGAAAGGTATTTCTTTTGGCCAACACTCCGTGCGGACATTGAAAAACAACATGTACGTGAGTGTTTAGTCTACCAAAAAGTAAAATATGACAGACATAAGGTTTATGGCAAGCTTCAGCCACTCCCTGTGCCTAACACGCCATGGGAAAGTATTGCCATGGATTTTATTACGGATCTTCCTAGATCCAATGGAAATGATGCAATCTGGACTATAGTAGACAAATTCAATAAGAAAGCACATTTCCTTCCAGTAAAGAAGACGATCAAAGCTGATCACATGGCTAGAATATTTCTAGCTCAGATTTTTAAACACCATGGATTGCCAAAGACTGTTGTCAACGATAGAGATCCTCGGATGACTAGTCTATTTTGGCAGGCATTGTTTGAAAACTTGGGAACTAAGCTTCATTTTTCATCAGCTTATCATCCTCAAACAGATAGTCAAAGTGAAATCGCTAATGCCACTGTTTTAGACCTCCTCAAGTGCTATGTTTCGGAACGACAATCCGAATGGGAACAGTACTTACTGATAGTTAAGTTTGCGTATAATAATACCATCCATTCCTCAACTGGTAAAGCTCCCTTCAAAATTATTTATGGGAAGCCACTCTTACTTCCTATTATGGTTACCAAAGAAAACATTTTCACTGCAGATGAATTTGTGCGCAATATTGCCTATCAACAAATAAAGCAAGCAATTCTACGTTCTCAAGAACAACAGAAGAGAAAAGCAGACAAGCACAGAAGGAATCTCAATCTTGGAAAAGGACAATATGTCCTGCTTCGCTTTGAGAAAGCTAGATAGAAAAAGCAGGTCGAAAAAGGGAAAGTTGTCAAACTTTCCCATAGATTTTACGACCCTTTCAAAATTACACAAAAAGTCAATGATGTGACTTTTAGATTGGATTTGCCTTCTCAGTGGCGCATCCATAATGCTTTTCATGTAAGTCTCCTCCGACCATATGTTGGACCTCCTCCAGTGGCGCGAGTACAACAAGATCCTCCAGATCCTCCAGAAGTCAAAGAGACTGAGGAAATCCTTCAACCTGAACAGATAATACACCACTCTAAGAGACAACTCAAGTCAAGAAGCCTACATCGAAAGTATTTAGTCAAGTTCAAGAATTACACCCCTTTAGAGTGGATGATTGAGTCCGATCTTAAGGACTACCCAGACATCTTGCACAGTTATGTTGACGCTCTACAATTGAGGTCAACTGTTTAGAACCAACAGGGATGTAACTATGTCAGACTTTGTAAATAATTAATGTATTTACGAGGAAAAAGAATCATCTAAATAGTTGTGTACACATTAGAATAGATCTAGCAGTTCTCGAGCCTCAGGTGTGCCCAAGTTTGGGCCAGTGCACCTCAGGGAGACTCTAGCAGAAAATACCGTAGTGATTGGGAAATCGGGTCTTCAATGAAGGGATCGATAGTAGCCTCAGATTTCAGGCTCAGAAAAATACGCAGGCTAGTGCAAGCACAGGAATGAGATGGGGTCCTTAGAATAATAACCCTAAGGCCTGAATTATTTTACGGCCTTAGGATAAGTCAGTTAAAGTATTTTTAAAGTGTTTATGCCGGACCAAATGACCGGACAAGTGCGAACAGGTAATGCCAGAGCAGTGCGGGTACGGCATTGTGCTGAGGAGGGAGCAGGTAACAGTTTCATTAGTTGCATCTATGTGTGCAGTTGTGGTTCAATTTGCACATTTCATTAATAGTTTGTGAACTTTTAAAAGTGAAAGTTGAAGGGGTTTTAAGTTATTAAGTGTGCCAAGTGGCACACTTACCAATGCAAACTAACCCTCTCACTCTCACTCTCACCCTCACCCTCTCTCTCGTCCTAGCGCCCCCTCTTCTTGCTGGCTTGATAAGAGGCCCCCCTCCCCCACTTCTCAGGTTGGCAGTGCCCCTACCCCCCCTATTGTGAGTATGCTCTACGCATTGAAGCCCTCCATGGAAGCTTGAGAGCAGCCCCTTGCGACATACGTGGTGGCCTCGTGCTCCCATTGTCTAGAACAAGGGTTCTCATGGCCATAGCCAGCTTTCGGTAAAGTTTCACCGCGAGAAGTTGCAGCGGGCACTCTCTTCGTAGAGTGTGGTGGCTGTAAATTCTCTGTTTTCAGCCCCTAATCATCTCTTTTAGGGTGAATTTCAGCAAAATACACATAGATTCTAGTTCTTCTCTACCTACACTACGCATACACAAAGTTTGGTGCGATTCCATCCCGAAAAAGGTCTCTATTTCGGCTTTGGAAGGTGCTCAGGTAACATTTTCAAGTTATGTGCACAAAATTACAGCAAGCATGTGTGCGTGCATTTTGCATGTTTCTCCCTTGTTTTTGTTGCAGCAATGATTATGCAAATAGGGACACAGTTAGCGGAAGGTAGACTCTCATTTTCGAGAGCTTCCGTTGAGTTTTGGTGGAAGATACACTCTCGTTTTCGAGAGCTACCCAAAATCTCATAGTAGAGGGAAAATCCTCTCAGTATTCAGAGAGTAGCTTTCGCACTCTCTCAGTCAGAAGCAGAAAAGAAAGAATAGAGGACGGGCTATTGCCCCGTTCTTGTGCTTGTAAAGATTCTCCCTTAGTAATAAAGATAATCTCTTTATGGGGGGGGACCAGCCCATCTTCTGGTCTCCAATGAAGTGTCAAGCTTTCTCTATCTCTCTCTAATTCTCTTGAGTTTTTGAAGTACAATTAAAATTCAGTTTACGCTTCCGTATTTTTGTGACAGTCTCTCCCGGGCTGTCCATACGGGAGTGTGTGAACCGAGCAGCCACGTCACCAAGTTGTGACATACCCCCCTCTTGAAAGCATTGTAATCGCCCTTGATTACCCCTACAAAATAGACAGAGGCCATAAACCGTCTTAGCAGACACTCACTATTAGTACCGACGCACTAGGAACACACATCTAGCACATGTACCAATCAACAGTCACATCACACGACATCACAAGACATCACATGACAAATCACATTTAACATTCATTCGGATCTTAGACCATGATTTTATCGGCAATGCAGTTAGCAGTCACATCTAGATCCACTCAGGACCTCATAGATGCCCGATTGACTAACCCCTACTGCAGCCATGTCTATTCGAGATCATTCAGACGAAAATGCTGCAGTCATTTCGTCTATCAGTTCCTGCACTTAAAAGCAAGTCAAGAACAAATCAGTTTCATACTCCGGAATTCTATTTCATAAAGTCATACAGCAGAACACTGTCAACTCTCAGTATCCCTGAACCTCAAAGAGACATCAGTGACACTAGTATTCTAAAAATCAAGTCATCTGTTGACAAAGGAGCGGAGTAACTCCCCTCTTGTGCAACCCACTGCACCAAATCTCCGGCCAAGCTGAATTCGGGGTTCCATTTGGAGTAGACTATGCTAAACCAAAAGCTTCAAGGTAAAGGTTCACAATCTGAGGAGTATCTGCTAGGTCCTCCTCCTCCATCCACTTTGCATCCAATGCAACATAGTTCTTGAATTTAACCAAGAACCGCCTTGTACTTTACCCTTAATCCTTCTGTCCTTATGTGCCAAAATCTGTTCAGGAACAAGAATCTCCTCGTTTTCTTCCACTTCGGGTTACTCATCAGGCTCCCCATCTTCGGACACATCACCTTTAAAAGGTTTCAAGAGACTCACATGAAATGCATTCTGAATCCTCCAAGTGTCAGGCAGTTTCAGTTGGAAGGAGACATCATTGATCTTTTCGGAGATCTGGAAAGGTCCGTAATATCGCATACTAAGCTTTGGAAAAAGCCTCTCCTTTCCCTTCTTCTTTCTTAGGCATGCCTTCTCAAAACCTAAGAGCATCCAATCATCCTCCTTCAATTTCAAATCGCGAGGATGGCGATCCGCTGCCTTTTTCTGTCTTTCCTGAGATTTCTGCAAAGCCTCGCAGAACTTGGCAAAAGCTGTGTCCAAGTCGCACGTATACTCATCGGCTTCAAAAAATCTTATCTTTCGTGCTTAAGAAGGGTGGAACCTTCGCAACACCTTCAATAATCTCAAATGGCACCTTGCCCGTCGAAGAGTGTATCATGTTGTTGTAGGCAAATTCCACCAACGGTAGATACTTTTCCCATTGAGTCTTCTGATCAAAGATATAAGACTTCAAAAAATCTAAAACCACTGAATTGGCAATCTCAGATTGCCCGTCAGTCTGCGGTAGAAAGATGACGAGAACTGCAACCGCGTGCCAATGTTCTCCCAAATTGTCTTCCAAAACAAACTCGTAAATATGGGGTCCCTGTCGGAGACAATCGTCTCAAGCATGCCATGTAATCTTAAAATCTGGGCCACAAACAATCTCGCCAAGTGATCCGGCTTGACTGTTTTCTTCACTGGAATGAAATGAGCCTGCTTGCTAAATCTGTCAATAACAGTCCAGATACCATCGTGACCACTCTGTGTTCTCGGGAGATCAAAAATGAAATCCATTGCAATACTTTCCCAGGGGCGGGTGCGTATGGGCAAGGGCTGTAACAATCCCTGTGCTTTATGCCTGTCAAACTTGACCTTCTCGCATACCAAGCAACTGCGCACAAACTCGTCCACATCCTTCTTGAGTCTCGGCCAAAAGAAGTATCTCTCTACCCCTCAAGGTGGCAGCAATACTGCGGTGACCCGTAAAAGGCGGACACTGGGAGTCGCTCATAACCTTTTCCCTCAACGGTTGTGTAACGCACGACATGGTTTTCCTCATCAAGTAGCCATCCCGAATGGAATATCCCGCTATTGTCTCCCCATCCCGTATCCATGTGAAAACGTCTGCAAAATCCGTATCCGTGGCATGTTGGTCGACCATATCCTCAAAGCTCATATGGTGAATGGCTTCCGAGACAAAGCATCTGCCACCAAATTCTTCTATCCCTGAACATGAACAATCTGGAAGTGAAACTGTGACAAGATGTTCGCCCACCGCATCTGCTTTTCCAATAGCTGCTTCTGTGACAAGAAGTAGCGTAAACTCTGATGGTTTGTAAAGACAGTAAAATCGGCTCCGAGTAGGTAGTGCCGCCACCGAGTAAGAGCATGGATAACCGCCAAAAGCTCTTTCTCATAAATCTGTGTTGTCAATTCCAGCCTTGAGAAAAATCGGCTCTCATAAGCAATGACATGGCCTTCTTGCATTAAGACCGCACCCAGACTACGACCACAAGCATCACAATATACTTCAAATGACTTCTACAAGTCCGACAAAGCCAAAACTGGTCCCGTAGTCAATTTCTCTTTCAATGTCTGAAAGGCAGTCACCTCTGTGGGTCCCCACGAGAAAGGGACTCCTTTCTGTGTCAAGATATGCAAAGGGGAAGCAACCTCTGCAAACTTTCTAATGAACCGCCTGTAGTACGAACACAATCCCAAGAAGCTTCTAACTTCATGGACATTCTTCAAATCGGGCCAATCACGGATAGTCTCTATCTTGGCCGGACCCATCTACACTCTTGCTTGCTGACACAATGTGTCCCAAAAAGTGTATCTCGGGTAGGAAAAAATCACTTTTCTTCGCATTAATCACTAACTTGTGATCTCGTAATGCCTAAAAGACTTGAAGCAGATGATCTCTATGTTCTGTATCATTCTTGGAGAAAACAATGATATCGTCAAAGAAAGTGCCAACAAATAGCCTGTACTCTCGAAAATTCCTGTCCATCATCCGGTTAAATTTCGCAGGAGCATTGGTTAAGCCAAAGGGCATCACCAAAAACTCAAATAACCCAAAAGTCGTCCAAAAGGCTGTCTTGTAGACGTCTCCTAGCGCTATTCGGATTTGATGATATCCACTCTTCAAATCAATCTTGCTAAAACACGAGGATCCTTGTAATCTGTCAAGTATATCATCGATCCCAAGAATCGGAAATCTGTTCTTGATGGTGATTTTGTTGAGAGCTCTATAATCGATGCACATTCTCCAAGATCCGTCTTTCTTCAAAACCAACAACACTGTAGAGAAATACGGTGAAGTACTAGGCTGGACAAGACCCTTTTCCAAGAGGTCTTTCTCTTGGTTCATAATCTCTTCGTTCTGGGCTCGGCACACGGTAAGGTGGCCGGTTCGGTGGTGTGTTTCCAGGTATCAAATCAATGGTATGATCTTCAAGACGAGCGGGTGGTAACTCACCTGGCAGGCCCTCTGAGAAGCAATCAACATGAGAGTGAAGAAAATCTTGGCGTTCTTTATCAAGTTCAGACATATTTGTCCTATCATCATCACTCAACTCTTTATAAAGATCGAGTAAACAAAAGATTGGATTTCATAATTTTGAAATGGCCGAAGCCGATACAATAGGGACAGACTCGCCCTTCAGTTTAATGTCAAGTACAATGGTTCTACCCTTCTCTGTAGTCAATGTCGCTTTCCTCGCCCGATAGTCGACCACGGCGTTGTTCTAGTGATACCAGGGAATTCCCAAGAGGACATCACAACCTTCCAAAGGCATTATGTAAAAGTCCTCATGCCCCAAATACCCTTGACAATGCAACCGAAGTTTGCCAATGACAGTTGTAATGGCTGTCCCTGTCGAGTGCCGCTAGAACTGCCTCTACAAGTGGTCCCATCCGATCGGGAGTGATCTCGAGCCGCCCGTCAATTCCGTGAAATGAAGTTGGCCTCGGCTCCTCCATCAAAGAAGATCAAGGCTTCTTGGTCTTTCACTTTTCCCCAAGCTCGGCAAAGTTCTGTACTCTCGTCTATCGTGCTGGGATCGGTACCCACGTAATCTGGAACCAGTCTTGTTTTCATCTTGCCTTTTCTTCCACGTTCCTCAGCTGCTCTCGAACGCTCGGGCCTTTCGTCGTCCTTGTCGTTCTGTTCTTTCAGTGCCTTTTTTTAGCACTTCGCGGAAATATGTCCAGTTTCCCCGCATCCAAAGCACTTCCCTTGATGTAGCGAGCCCGCTCTTGAGGAGTGAGTTTGGGTCGTGCATCTTTCTTTTCTGGGTTGCTCTCTCTCTTTCACCTTTCATTTGTCAAAGTTTGTGCGGCCCTTTGCATCATGATCTCATCTGTGGGATAGATCAAACTACCTGAGTGAATGGCAAAACCCCGTTTCGCATGACTCATCAACTCCTAAATGAAAGCTTACTTTTGTTCCAAGCAGTGATCTCGGATCTCTGTAGGAAGACCCAAGGTAAACCGCTCAATCTGTTCCCTGAACGAGATCTTCTTAAATAAAGAGGCGGGTAGAAAAGAGCTCCAGAATCTCTCACAATAAGCGTCCATGGTATCCTTCTTGGTCATCCGAAGATGGTTCCAAGCAGTTCGTATATCGCATTCATACTCTCGAGTCAACCAAGAAGAAATAAAAAGCCTCTTGAATTCCAGCCATTTAACTGGCGCAGTCTTGTTTAATAGAAGCGTGGACCACCAAGTTCGAGCATTCCCCTTAAAGTAAGAGGCAGCTCTCCGAATCTTAGAGTGCTCTGAGTAAAGTCCTCCGGCGAAAGCGATGTCAAACTGTTGTACAAAAGACAAAGCCTTCAAAGCATCTCTATGACCAGAAAACGTGTCAAATTTAATTGACTGTCCACCTTCCTTAAACTCTCTGACTTTCTTGCTTTTGTCTTCCAGAAAGTCATACTGGTTGGCTTTGTATGTCACGTGACACATCCCAACCCTATGTGTCCGTGGACAAGCTATACCACAGCAGGGTTCAGTCAATCCAGCCAGTTTAGATTAGCAGTGATCTGGCACTTTTGTGAGTCTATTCGTAGACCGTGCATGCCCAGTCACTTAGCATAGATGCATATCCTCCGGTTGCACACAGCATGATCATCGGAATTCCCATCAAAATCCATTAGCATCAATTAGGGAAATTTTCTAGTGCATTTAACCTATTTTCCTATTTTTGGTTATTTTCACTTATTATTTTTAGGAGAAATTACCAAAATACCCCTCTAATTTGAGGAAATTCCCAAAATACCCCTCAAATTTCAAAAATTCCCAAAATGCCCTTCAAATTTTTCAAAATTCCCAAAATACCCCTTGTTGTGAGACTAAATTTCTCGAAAAATAAATTTTTTTGTAGGTCTTCACAAGAAGAGTGATTGTCTATCGTACAAGATGCTAAAACTACAATTTGAGTTGTTTATGTAGGCTTTGGAGATGAATTGCTTCATTATTTTTAGACATAATTGCCTTTTTTGCGATGGTAATTGGTGACAAATTACATGTTGAGCACTCAAAAACGGATCTCAATTGTCAAAAACGAATGAAGATTAGAAAACCTTGAACATTCCAAGTAAAATAGATACAAGGGTATTTTGGGAATTTCCTCAAATTAGAGGGGTATTTTGGTAATTTTCCCTTATTTTTAAGTGACTTTCCAACAAAAGTAGGTAGGGCAATTTTGCTAAGTTAATATATAAGCAAACCCAAGTTAGCACTTTCTGGCAGAAGAGGCAGCAGGAGCTTCCCGCTCAACAGGCAACTTCTCAGCAGTACCCCCCCACAGCATCAGATCCATCGCCATACCTTCCACTTCCTTGGCGTTTCACAGATCATCCACCCCGCTTGAAGTCTTCCCCCTTCTGGCGATAATTCCCTTGCAGATCAGCCCCATCATAGCATTTTCAAATCAGCCTTGCTAGCGTTTTTCCACAGCAGCCTATTGGCGTTTTTGAAGCAGATCAGCAGTAGCGTTTTTGGAATTGTAGACCACCAGCAACATCAGCGTTTTGCTCAGCTTTAGGACCCTCTCACACCAACGTTTTCAACATGGATGTGCATGCATAACCAGCATTTTCAGCATACAGTAATGGCCTTGAAAACGCAGCCAAAGCCTGGTTTTTCCAGCGTTTTAATTTAGCCTAAGTCCCTCGCCAAAACAGGGATTTTCAGCCGTGTGAAGCAGCCCCAAGACCACTTAGAACCTCAGCAGTTTTCCCCCTTTGGACAGCAGATAGAAGTAGACCAGTTCAGCCCCGAAACAGTCCAAGAATTCAGCATATAGAAGATCCCAGATTTCAGCCATTAAGTTGTCGTCGTCACCCCCGTCGTCGTCATCGGCATAGTCCCATTGCATCAGTCCATTGCATACTCATTGCTTACACCTTTGTGCAATCAAAGTAGACCACTCTCGTCGACGAGAGTGGGGCCTTCAGAGGAGGGTTTTACAACCTCTCGGGTGTCGTATCTCTTCTCTCTCCTTCTCTCAGTCTCATTCACTTGCACGCACAATCCACTCACTTTGTTCGTGATCATAGCATTCTCCATAAGACAGAAAGCTCTCTCTTTCCCTAAGAACTAAAAGGAACCTTTGCAAATAAAGATCACTAATCTTGAGAAAATACAACATTCATTCCGCTGCACCTTACATTGTAAAAATTCTTCTTCTTTGCATAAAAGCTGCTTGTCATCAGAGTCTGAACTAGACGAGTCCTCTGTAGAACTGTCAACCACGGGGCGAGATTTAGACTTCTTTTCCTTTTTCTTGCCCTTTCCAAAGCTTTGCTTTTTGCTTCGCTTTTTGTCTTCTTCGCTCGAGTCAGATGAGCTAGAAGAACTGTCAGAAGAAGAAGAAGAAGAAGAATAAGAACTGGGTACTCCTTCAAATCGAACACGCTTCTTTTGTTTCTTTGCCTTTTCAAATGTAGATTGACGACCCAAATAACCTGAAAAGTCAAGACCTTTCTTCTGCTTTTTGTCGTGCTTTTTAGCTTTGTTCTGCGCGTCAAAAAGCTGAGCAATTCGTGCATCAACCACCTCTTCTAATTCTTGCTCTGTATACTTCCTAGGAGTAGAAGATTTCTTGAGAGCCGGTTTGCGGGGTGGTTTTGTGGTCTTCGGCTACTGTGTGTGTGTAACCGGCCTGTTAACTTCAAAAAGGGCGGTAGACTTTACTTCAAACCTTGATTTAGCTTTCACACATTATTAGTCGTCTATTCTACCTGTACTTTCAAGACACAACAAAGGGGAGAGGGATACAGGCTGCTAGATTGCACCTGTATGAGTAGACCGACACCAGATTGGCCCCTAACTTAGGCGCCCCTTCCGGTATTTCTTTATTGTTTAAAAGAGGGAATAAACGCTCTGGTTCCCTACAAGTTGCCCCACACAAGCTTGGCTGAATTTCAACTGTTCCAGCCCGATTTCGGCAACATAACTGTACTAGGACCCTTCACAGTCAGTATTCCCACGCATTGAATGACTTTCCCGACGCATACGGGCACTTTGCAAAACCTGGCGAGAATCTGCAGCACGCTGAATTCTCTGTTTTCAGCCCCGAAAATGCGCCAGATCAATTCTACAGCGGTCCCCTTGCGTCCCCGAACCTCCTGGGCGTATTCGGAACCGTTGAGGGCCAAAACCCTAAACCCGCAAAAATACACAGCAGGCTGTAATTTACTGTTTCGGGCTCCATTTCGCGTGCCGGTCGCATCCGTAGCAAGTCCTAGAGCTCCAGCACCTGTAGGGTTACTTGCCCTTTGAATCGGACGAGATTTCTGGCAAGAAACCTCTCCGAATTCACCTGTACCTGCGGGGGATTAGCCGCTAGCTAATCCAGTACTTGTGCAAGAGGCTCTTGCCTCGGCAATCACGCATGAACCCACACAACTGTACATTGGTCAAATGAAAACCCCACTAGTGGGGCATAACTTACTGCCATAGGGGAGAGAGAGGGCAGTGCGTAGAGTGCAGGGCATCACTCCTGGCACCGCACTGTACATAGGAGGGAAAGGAAGCACTCCATAGCTCTTAACCTGTGACAAAATCTGAAAATGAGCCTCTCCCAGCTTCAAATTCAGCGCCACCTTCTCTTGCATGAGGAAAGTGCACCAAAATGTGCCACTTGGCGCATTTACAAGCATTTTCCCGTTTCGGGGTTGCCGCCTAAAAATCTCCCAACCGGTAGCCTAGTTGACTTCACGGCAGAGTAAGAAAATGTTCTCCTTGTCATTCCGGAGGTAATGACGCAAACACATTTTCAGGTCCCAAAATAGCAGTTCCCTAAATTTTAGGAGATGCTGCCATTGTATCTTTCTAGGTCATCTGACTCACTTTAAATACCATGTACATCATTTGTTTCAGAAGCCATTGTCACACTGACAATCCATGTAGCTTTGAAACTCAAGGGGTCAAGGTAGGTTGCAAATCGAAGGCTTCCAGGTAAAGTGATAACACAGTTGGTGACTCTGCAAGTTCACCTTCTTCCATCCACTTAGCATCCATTGGTGGATAGTTTCTGAACTTTACCAGGTAACGCCTAGCAACCTTGCCTTTCACTTTTCTTTCTTTATGTGCCAAAATCTGTTCCGAGACCAAGATCCAATCAAGTTCCTCAACTTTCGGCTGATCTTCAGCTGGCATATCTTCTGGCACATCACCCACATAGGGTCTGAGAAGACTCACATGAAACGCATTGTGAATCTTCGAACTGTCAGGCAATTTCAGCCTATATGCAACATCACTGATTATGTCGCACACTTGAAAAGGCCCATAGTAACGCATGTTGAGCTTTGGAAATAGTCTTTCCTTGCCCTTCATCTTCTTTAACCTTGCCTTTTCAAAGCGTAAAAGCACCCAATCACCAAGTGAATATACCACTTCACGACGATGACGATCAGCTGCTTTCTTTTGCTTTGCCCGAGTCTTTTCTAAGGCCACTTTGACCTTCTTGTACATTTCATCCATGTCCTGAACATACTTATCTGCTTCAAATATCTTGTCCTTTGTATGCAGTATGGGAGGAACTTTCTTGCCACCTTCAACTATCTCAAAAGGTGCCTTGCCAGTTGATGAATGCACTGTATTGTTGTATGCATACTCCACCAATGGCAAATATTGCTCCCACTTTCCTTTAGCTCTGACACGTAGCACTTCAGCAAATCTAGGACAATAGAATTTGCCTCTTCTGACTACCCATCTGTTTGAGGATGAAATGACGAAGAGAATTTGAGCGTGGTGCCCATATTCTCAAACAAGCCTCTCCATAATAAACTTGTCATGCGTGGATCACGGTCGCTAACAATCGATTGTGGCATGCCATGATACTTGAAAATATTGCTCATAAACAAGCGTGCCATCTGATCTGGTTTTATCTTCTTCCTCACAGGAATAAAATGAGCCTGTTTGCTGAATCTGCAAATAATGGTCCAAATACCATCGTTTCCTGTCTGCATTCTCGAAAGATCAAAGATAAAATCCATAGCAATACTTTCCCATGGTTTGTCTGGAATAGGTAGTGGTTGCAATAGCCCTGGTGCCTTTTGCCTGTCAAACTTGACCTTCTGGCAAATTAGGCATTCTCGCACAAAGGCATCCACATCCCTTCCCAATGTAGGCCAATAGAAGAATGTCTCAACCGCTTTAACTGTAGCATCGATACCACGATGCCCTCCATACGGTGGGACATGACTCTCTTCCATAACTTTGCGTCGCAATGGCTTTGTGACAGACAATCTGCCATGCATCATCATGAACCCGTCTTTAAGAAGATAGTGTTCATGACGTTGTCCATCCATTAGCTGCTCGAAGACCCTTGCAAAATCTTCATCATTTGCATACTGTTCTCTCATATCATCAAGTTCATGATGATAAGGGATTGACACAGCTGAAATTTGTGGCTTCCTTGACAAGGCATCAGCCACAACGTTCTTCTTGCCTTCCACATGCACATCTGAAAATGGAACATGGACAAGATATTTGCCCATCGCATATGCTTCTCAGATAACTATGTCTGTGTCAAGAAGTATCGCAAGGTCTGATGATCCGTTTGGACAACGAAATCTACACCTAGCAGGTACTGTTTCCAACTTAAGAGCGCATGAATCACAGCCAGTAACTCTTTCTCATAGACTTGCATGGTCATCTCTGGCCCTTGCAAAATTATGCTCTCATAGGCTACTACCCTGCCATCTTGCATTAGCACTGCACCAATGCTACTACCACAGGCGTCACACTGGACCACGAATGACTTCCTAAGATCTGGCAACACAATGATTGGATCTGAAGTCATCTTTTCCTTTAAGAGATTAAAAGCTGAAATCTCTTTCTGTGTACATCTAGAGGTGACTGCCTTCTTTTGAAGAGCATGTAGAGGTGAAGCAATCTCAGCGAAATTTCGGATAAACCTTTTGTAATAGGAGCATAGTCCCAAGAAGCTTCGGACATCGTGCACCGTCTTTAAATCTGGCCATGACTTGATCGCTTCAACTTTTGCAGGATCCATTCTGACAGCATCCTTGGAGACAATGTGTCCCAGAAAGTGAATCTCTTCCAGAAAAAACTCACTTTTGTTTGCATTGATGAGCAACCTATGACTGCGTAGCTCTTCGAACACAATGGCCAAGTGATGCCTATGCTCCTCTTCATTCTTTGAGTAGACTATCATGTCATCAAAGAATGTACCAACAAACTGCTGGTGTGGACGGAAAATTATGTCCATCATCCTATTGAACGTAGCAGGAGCATTTGTGAGACCAAAGGGCATCACTAAAAATTCGAAAGGCCAAACGTTGTTCTAAAAGCAGTCTTGTGCACATCCTCTGATCTAATGCGGATCTGATGGTACCCACTCTTTAGATCTATCCTGCTAAACATAGCTGCTCCTTCTAATTTGTCCAGAATATCATCAATTCTAGGTATAGGGAACCTATTCTTGATGGTATTCTTGTTCAGTGCACAGTAGTCGATGCACATACGCCATGAGCCATCCTTTTTTTGCACCAACAACACTGGAGAACAGAATGGGGATGAACTGGGCTGAATCAGCCCCTTTTCTAACAGCTCTTGTACTTGGCCCATTATCTCTTTCTGCTAAGCCGCACTAACCCTGTATGGAGGCTTATTTGGTGGGCTACTGCTTGGCACCAAATCTATCGCATGGTCCTCAGGTCTTTCTGGCGCTAATTGAGACGGTAATGAATCGGAAAAACAGTCACTATACTGTTGTAAAAACATTGACCTTTCTTTATCTAGCACAGATAAATTTGATTCATCACAATCTTACACTTCACCTGCAAAAACCAAGTACGCAGAAAGATGCTTTTTCATTACAGAAGTAATAGCAGAAGCTGATACAGTGGGAATAGACTCCCCTTTAAGCTTTACATCCAAAATGTGAGTCTTTCCCCTGCTCTGTACAGTGATCTTTTTGTTGTAGGCATCCATGATTCCCTGTATACGAAATAACAAAGGAATACCTAGCAACACATCACATCCATCCAGTGGCATGATGTAAAATTCTTCAGCATCTACATAAGACTGGATATGTAGGCGCAACTTTCCAATGATGGGTGTCACAGCCTCTGTATGGCCAGGACATGCCAAACCTGCCTCTGCTGTATACCCCATCTCTTCAGGTCTGATTCCCAACTTTGAAGCCAATTCTCGGGAAATGAAGTTGGCTTTGGCACCTCGATCAAAGAAGATAAGCATTGTTTGATCCCTGACCTTTCCCCATGCTCTGCAAAGCTCACTTGCATCTGAATTTGGCTTGTCGCCCACCATATCTGGCACTAGACCAGTCGTGGGCTTCTTTCCTTTCTTGTCTTCCTTGTCTTCAGAATCAGCTGGCCTTTTCTTTGTAGGACAATTGTAAGCAATGTGGCCAAGCTGCTCACACATGAAGCATTTGTTCTATGACCTCAGGACCTTCTTTTGCTCTTCCGACTTGCGAGGAAAACATCTTTTCCATTTCTTTGCTGGTCCCTTTTCTGATTCAGCCGAAGCTTTGCCTTTCCCTGCGTTGGCTGGCTCCTGAGTCCCTTTTGGAGCCTCATTGGGAACGTGCTTCTTTGCTGAATTTTTCTTCGTTGATCCTTCCTTTACGCCAGTATTGAATTCACAATCTTCTCCCTTGAGCAAACCATTGCCAGTGTTTGCTACCTCGATGAGCTGCGTCAAAGTAGTGACTTTAGTCTTCGTACAGTACTTTCTCAATCCTTTGGGTAGGCCACAACAGTATTTTTCAATCTGTTCTGTCAATGGCACAAACCTATAGGAAGTTACTGGAAGTAGAGCTTTCCAAAACTTCCGATTGTAGTCATCCAGATTCTTGCAAGCGGCAGCATTAAGCTGGTGCCATTCTGTCATGACATCTGCTTCAAAGTCATTAGATAACCATGCTGCTGCAAAAATCTACTTCAAGTAAATCCATGTGGACGGAGCTTGCCCTTGCAGCAATAAAATTGTCCCGCATTCCCTGTCAAGAAAGTGGCTGCCTTGAGGACCTTTGAAGCCTCTGTAAAGTTTCCCCCTGCATAGGCCTTGTCAAACTGCTGGAGGAATGAGAGAGCCTTCTTCATCAAACCCTGTAAAGGTCCTGAATGTCACACCTTTGCCACCTTCTTTGTACGGAGTTGGCCTCTCCAGCGGCGTTAAGTTGTCATATGGAAGTGATTGAAACATGGGAACACTGTTAGGGTTCATTTGTGTTCCCTGACCACAATTAAGTTGACCTGGAAATGCCATATTTGGCTGCTGATTTGTAATTCCATCCATACCAAAATTTGCCTGTGGCATCCCAAATTGGCCCTGAGTGCTTTGAAACCCTGGTAGCATGCCCGCGACACCATACATGGGGTTAGGCATCATCGTTTGAGCACCCCCGAACACTGTTCCTGGCATGTAAAACTGATTTCTAGGTGCATGACCAGCCATGCTCTGGAATACCGATCCACCTCCAAAATAGCCAGGGTGTACTGAAGGTGGTGGGAAGACTTGTTGCATAGCCAGTAGGTTGCTTCCCTACCCATTAGAACCAGCTATAGGCTGCTGAAAAGTGGTTGGCTGAACTGGTACAGCTTGAAAGACTGGCATCTCAGCCACCTGTTCTTGCACCTTAGGCACAGGTTGTGGAGACTGCATGTTCTCCGTCAAAGTGTACAGGTGTTTCCATTGACTGTGCAGTATGAATCACCTGTGCTCAAGCCTTAACAGGCTTTTGAATATGATCCAGTGACCCAACTTGCTGAGACGGAAGAGGAGGTTGCAGAAAGGCTAAAAACCTCAGGTTCTACATTACTTGTGTGAACATAGCCACAGCAGTAGCCAACTGGGTCCTGAATATATCATCATCCGTCTGTGGTGGTCTTGAGGACTCACCCACTTCATGTGTCTGTTGACCCTGTGAGGAGGAAACCTCTTCAGTCACATCATAAGGTCTGTCAACCATAATTGCAATGTCCTATGTCTCGTCTATGATCCCATGTGTCTTCAAGCCCAAACTGACCAAGGCTGACTTCTATGGGAAAAAGTGATTTAATCCCGTCGATGGAACCATGTAACCAGCCTGTTAACTTCAAAAAGGACGGTGGACTTTACTTCAAACCTTGATTTAGCTTTCACCCATTATTAGTCGTCTATTCTACCTGTACTTTCAAGACACAACAAAGGGGAGAGGGATACAGGCTGCTAGATTGCACCTGTATGAGTAGCCCGACACCAAATTGGCCCCTAACTTAGGCGCCCCTTTCGGTATTTCTTTATTGTTTAAAAGAGGGAGGGAATAAACGCTGTGGTTCCCTACAAGCTGCCCCGCACAAGCTTGGCTGAATTTCAACTATTCCAACCCGATTTCGGCAACATAACTGTACTAGGACCCTTCACAGTCAGTATTCCCATGCATTGAATGACTTTCCCGACGCATACTGGCACTTTGCAAAACCTGGCGAGAATCTGCAGCACGCTGAATTCTCTGTTTTCAGCCCCGAAAATGCGCCAGATCAACTGTACAGCGGTCCCCTCACGTCCCCGAACCTCCTGGGGGTATTAGGGACCGTTTAGGGCCAAAACACTAAACCTGCAAAAATACACAGCAGGCTGTAATTTACTGTTTCGGGCTCCATTTCGCGTGCCGGTCGCATCCGTAGCAAGTCCTTAGTCCTCGAGCTCCCGCACCTGTAGGGTTACTTGCCCTTTGAATCGGACGAGATTTCTAGCGTGAAACCTCTCCGAATTCACCTGTACCTGCGGGGGATTAGCCACTAGCTAATCCAGTACTTGTGCAAGAGGCTCTTGCCTCGGCAATCACGCATGAACGCACACAACTGTACATTGGTCAAATGAAAAGCCCACTAGTAGGGCATAACATACTGCCATAGGGGAGAGAGAGGGCAGTGCATAACGTGCAGGGCATCACTCCTGGCACCGCACTGTACATAGGAGGGAAAGGAAGCACTCCATAGCTCTTAACCTGTGACAAAATCTGAAAATGAGCCTCTCCCAGCTTCAAATTCAGCGCCACCTTCTCTTGCATGAGGAAAGTGCACCAGAATGTGCCACTTGGCGCATTTACAAGCATTTTCCCGTTTCGGGGTTGCCGCCTAAAAATCTCCCAACCGGTTGCCCAGTTGACTTCACGGCAGAGTAAGAAAATGTTCTCCTTGTCATTCCGGAGGTAATGACGCAAACACATTTTCAGGTCCCAAAATAGCTGTTCCCTAAATTTTAGGAGATGCTGCCATTGTATCTTTCTAGGTCATCTGACCCCCTTTGTACACTGCAGCCACACCCAAAACTGAAATGTAGCCTCTGTAGCAAAGGTTTAAGGATTCTTTTGGCTAGTCAATGACCCCACTTTGGCTAACCATAGTCCTTGTCCAACCTTAGTGCTCTCTTGCCCTCAGGCCTAGACTCCCTCTGGAAAGTTCTACACTAGCTATGCAATGCAGGGCAGTTAGATTTCCCGAGGGGTGTTTCCAAAAAGTGAAAGTAAATAAATAATAAGAAAGAAATCAACAAAAAGGATAGATAGTAGTCACATGTTGGTGACAGTGTGCACCTCATCGAAAGAAGTCTGGCTCACATATTTTGCAAATTCCGGGTCCTTCGCAAAATTAAGCATCATCTTTGTTGCATAGCCGATCAATTGTCGACGCTCCATCTCTTGACGCTCCGCCTAAGTAGACCGAGGCGGGCCGTACTCCTCGCGTAAATCTTCGTTGTGATCCCTTCCCGCATCTCCGGATGCAGAGGGAGTTGACTGATCTTTGCCTAAAGCCATAGGTGCCGCATAAAAAGGATCGAATTTCCCGTAGGAGAGAAATCGGCCGCGCTCTGATACCACTGTAACAGACTTGGACACTCCAAATCGAGAATCTACCGCGACACCACAAAAGATCACTTCAAAACAGTTCACAGTTCACAATTGATTCGACACTGGCCCGACGCAGTTCCGTGCCTAGAGATATTGGCCCCAAAGACTGGCGCCCCTTTCGGTATTTCTTTTGGTATTAATTTGTGTTCAAAGTACAAGAGTGCAAGCAGACGCTCACACTCAGACTCTGCGTCCAGATGCCCTCATAAAATAAAGCAAAGGCTCTTTTTCTCTCTCTCTCCTATGCTTTAGTAAAATAAAGCAACTTTCAAAATTGCGTGGGATTTCAGCCTTGCGTAGCCAAAAGCAAAGCCTAAAAACTGCCGTTGCTTTTTTTCCTGATGCCGCAAGACGCAGAAGTCCGTACAGCTGCCACGTGGCATCCAGCCCGTGAAAAGCGCCGCAGATTCCGGCAGCCTGCCACGTCAACATTTTCGGGTCTCTCGCGGGCTGTCCATACAGGAGTGTGTGAACCGAGCAACCACGTCACCAAGTTGTGACACTAGCTAACCAAAACAACTCATAGCGACCACGCAAAATCTAACCACACCATCTAATGCGGCTCTCACAAAGATGATGCTCTTGTAGCATAAGAATATCAATCTCACCACCCACAAGGCATTGCTAAAGCTCCCGACGCAGCCGAACCCTCTGACACTGAAACTGGGGCCCTCCTAATCCCTGCACATTCTATGAGATGATCCTCATGGGGTAAGTGAGAGAAAACAGATGCTGCAACAGCAGCCAACCTCGCTATCTTTGAGGCCGGTTTGGATGGAGAGTAATCAGCATTCGAACGACCTCTAGACAAGCGCGTCTGGAGTAACTGTCCCACCCAAGCCCAAGCCAAGCGTGCAGCCTGTAGGGCTACATCCTCTATCCAAGAATCCTCATGTACAAATACATAGCAAGGAGGGCTCTGAGTGTCAGCAAACAAATTCACCACAATGTGCATCCAACCCGATACATCCGGTGGCATCACGCTGAACTTGGCAAGAGGCCAAAGTGTCTGTACCAGATCTGTCACCCCTAAGTCCTCTGTGTGGTGTGAGAGCTCAGTAGCCTGAATCTGGAGCCAGTCAAAAACTGTGTGCAGGATAGGATCCCTGCCGCACAGCGGGAAGGAAAAACCCACCGCTGTGTCCAAAGCCCCTTAATGCCTCGAGCTGCAAGAAAGAGGACGTGGACTCAAAAGCAAGCCTCGTCCACGTCAAGAGAAGAGTCACCCACGAACCATGTGAAGCCATAGTCGAAGAAGTCCCAACGTCTATGAATCATAGTTACCAGGAATGGCCATTTTCAGGTCTCCGTTCCCCCTTCCCATCTCAATTTCCCGTTCCGGATTCCCGTTCCGTGTTACAGACGTGAGTATCCAAAACAGGGAATGGCATTACATGCATGTTGCCGTTCCCCGTTCCGGGTAACTATGTTGCGAATGTCAAAGCTAGTCAAACCTCTAGGGTCTGCTGCAATAGGAGAAGTCTGCACAAGAAAAGGCCACTGCTCGTAGCGAAAGCACTACAAATTGATCACCTCACGGCAGACGTGTGTACAGTCCCCTGCGTCTGAGGAGTGAGGGAGGGATCAAGAGATGAGGTTGTGGGCCCCACCGGGAGAGAGGAGGGACGGGAGGCGGGGATGAGGGTGGAGGAGGCGGAGGAGGCGACGTCTAAGGGAGGAGGAGATGGAGGCGGAGGATCTGAAGTGGATGGGGCCTCCTCAGGCAAGTCCTGCTAAAGGAGGTCAAAACGATTCCCTGTCGGAACTCAGTGTTGCTGAGCTGCAGGAGGTGAGTCACCATTGGGAGCAATGGGGCGAGCTAAGTTAAATAGTTAGTATCCCTCCCAAAAGTTAAGATTACTCCTTTGACTCCTACTACACACCCAAAAGATCCAACCCCCACTCACCCAGGCAGCAGTATCACCTTCGGGAGGGAGTGTGTGTGTCAAACAAGAACCCGCACAATAGGTAAACCTGCGGCCTTGGCCACAACTGAAGCTATAGTGCGCAGAGACTCCAGAACTGTCCCGAACATGGAACAATCCTGGGGAGAAGAGGGAGGTACCCTCGCCTCAGGCCTGGGAAGCAGACCGAAATAGGCAAGTCGGCCTCCTCCTCAAGCACATCTCTAGATGGGTCAAAACCATGATGCCATTGTCTGAAGTAAGCTCCAGCTGCTCGGATGCCGAGTGGGCTCATCGAAGTCACCTTGGCCGTCATCTCTGGAGACTCGAACTCTATCTCGTAGTACCCTCTCTCGAGGATCTGGACATCGGTGATCATGTCCACATCGGAGAGAAGGGGGCCCTGAAGTAGATCCCGAACCTCACCCCGATTGGGCCGATTGTCAATGATCTTGCAAATAATTGAAGTGGCTTGCAAGCGTTCCACTTCGGCCATCAAGCTCGCTTGCTCTTTTGGCGAGAGGGCAAGTCGAAGGGTCGGCTCCGCGGTGTCGGGCAAGGGGGCTTCTGTAGAGTCCCTCTGAGGTGGAGCAAAAGCCACCATTCTGTGTGTGCTGCTAAATCGAGAAGGGCGGTGGTGACGAGACACTCACAGCAGGCTGAAACACAATCTACTTGCGAGCTGAGAACGTGATGTGAAGGGAGGATAAAGCTGGGAAAAAGGGGGCGAGGGAGAGAGGGAGCGTGTGGCTGAGGTGGGCGCGCACGAGGTTGAGGTGGGCAAGCGCGGGACTGAGGCTGAGGGGGCGCGGGACTGAGGCTGGCAGTCTGCGCGCTGAGGACAGTTGCGTGCAGAGCAGGGAGCAGCAGCAACAGCGCGCGTGGGCAGATGGGATGCGAGGAGGAGAGGGTGCAATGCTAGCGATGGAGCGTACGACAGCAGCGAGCTTCCTAAACTAGTCAGAACGGTTTCCTCTTATGTAATAGAGTTCGAGAATCCTATGGCTAGAATTTTATCTGCCTTAGATTTTGCCAAACGTCATTGACGCTTGCAACATGAAGATCCTTAAAGAGATTTAGCCAATTTTGGCCAGATACCACTTTCGGTTTGCCAAAGGATGAGATGCTCAAACAAGATGAACGATTCATGATTTGGACATGCCCTATGCAACTAGACATAAGAGGTTTTAAATCCTCAAGACAAAGAAAGACTATAAGTACCATAGACACCTAGATTGATTTTTAGAAAGCTTATTCTTCTCAAGGTTGAGAAGGCCGAACTGCGTAAACAGATTATCAGATAAGGAAACTTCCATATTGTTCGAAAGACTTGAACTACGAGTTGCCTATGTGACTGTAAGATTGATGAGTTCTTGGGACTTTAAGACTATCTGAGTGAAAGATGTCCTCGAGGAACTAGAGGAAAGAAAGAAATTTCTCCTAAATGGAGTAGGGTAACAAATCCAATTTCTCACTAGTAAAGTAAGTCTTGAGTTTATGTTTAATTAATTTTTTTAATTTCTCTTGAGATGGGACCAGCTCAATTGCAAGATTTGAGATTTTCCCGGATTACGTGAGCAGATAAGTTAGACCACTACAATTGAGGATAATTGTTTATAAGTAAGAGGAATGTTGCTAAATTAGCTTTATCTCGAAGAAATATAGTTCTAAATGAATTATTGGAAATCATAGGATCCATAAGTGAGAGGGTTTTCTCGCTTGAGACATCCAAGTACAGATATTTCCAATGCATCATTCTAAGGAATGGCGAGAGCACTATGAACGGGAGTATCTTTAGGCCACCAAGAGAGGATACTTCTGATGCATCACATCGGATGGGTGACAGAGAGCATTGAGAAGAAGAATTCGACCATCCAGAACAAACATCTTTGACTCTTGAGACCACTTCACCTATAAACACAATTGTTTCCCCTCGCTTGAGCATGATCGCTTCCTTTGCTGAAATTTCCCAGCCCAAGAAGCCTCTACACTCTCACTCTCATTTCCCTCTACCTCTACCTCTACCTTTACCTCTACCTCTACCATCCTCTCTACCTTAAGAAGTCCGTTTTCTCTTTCTATATATTGTTTTTTACAGTAGCAGCTCTGTAAATTCAAGTTTTCAGCAACTCTCTTGAAGTTTCAAGCTCTCGCTCTCTCTCTCTCTCTCTCTCTCTCTCTCTCTCTCTCTCTCTCTCTCTCTCTCTCTCTCTCTCTCTCTCTCCAACTTTCAAGGACCACGAGGACGAGAGTACCGAGCTATGTAGAGCGTGAGGTAAAGTAGCGATCAAAAGGCTCTTATTTCCTTCGATAACGGAGCCAAGGCCAACTTCATTTCACAAAGATGTTGACTCAACTCAACCGGGAGGCTGGAGTGTTACAGATGGACGCAAGTTAGCAACACCAAGACATGAGATTGCAATGACACAATTCCTTAAATTAAAATTCAAAACGGCATTCAATATAGGTAGGTCAAGAGATCCATACAAAATGAGAAACACTCCCACTCATTATGTAAATGCTAGAAGAGAAGCGATGTTTACATAGTCGAAAACTCTTGACCTTCCCAACTCTTGACTTCCGTTATTCCACCACAAAGAAGAGCCTCCGAGGAGGATCAGTTTGCTGCGAGCCTGCTTGGCTCTTGGGAGCTGTTGAGGAGTGGCCAAGAGAAGCATCAACCCACTTTGCATGGAGGAGCGCTTGACCCAGCCGGTTGTTTAGAACCCCATGATTAGCGCTCAGAGAAGCCACCTGGTTAGTAATAGGCCTCATGTTTCTTGGGGTCCCATGGCAGAGGGTCCAGCCTGCACTCTCGGTGACTGGCTTCAGTTTTCAGGCTTGTCCAAGGAGGTTCAGAGCATCCAGCTACGAGGCATGAGGGGGGTGCAGAGCATGTGTCAGGATATTAAAGAGGCTTTACCAGCTGAGTGGCTCACCCCTCTAGAGGCGGCAACTCCAAGATGGATGGGGGCCTTCACGCAACTAGAGGTCCTCATTGCAATTCGAGCTTGCTCGGAGACCGTACCCCACATGTTCTTTGAGGTTCAGGGAGAGGGTCACCTTCACAGTCTTAGTAGAGGCTCCTCAAGTTGCAAAGTGTTGCTTTCAAAGGATACGAGTTGTGGGCGTCAGTGGGAGGACCTATGACAGGCCAGTGGTGGCTTTGGGCTTGGGAGAGTTGTCGTCTGGCACAAGTACACTAAGACCCTGGAGAGTGGTTCTGAAGGGATCCTTTCTCTTTAGTCGATCACCCTCGGATCGCCTTTTTCCAGTGCACAGTAAGACTGGGGCATCACATACTGGCAACACGGAGAGAGACTCGTCTTGCTGCAGCACTCCATTCGCAGGAGGAGGGTCTCACAGCTTAGTTCTTGTCAAGTTTTTGGGAGCGGTTGCGGGACTGCAGGCAACCGAGGAAAGTTACTATGTTCCAGTGGCTAGTTGCACACAAAGCTACAGTAGTTGGGAGCTGGCTAGTATAGGCAGCCTGTTCAGCTTGTGGCCATCCTTTGGAGAGTCAGCGTCACTGTCCGTGGGACTGCCCCATGGCAGAGCAGGTTTGGCTTCAGGTTCTTCGACTGATGCTAGCTCTTTCCACAGCTCAACAGTACACTTGGGGTGCTGCAGCTTGGTCCACTCTCACGGGCCCTGCGTTCCATTCTGAGTTGGCTTCCACCAGCAGGATGATAGTGGTCCAAGAGGGTCAACCTACACTCCAGCTTGCCACAGAGATTACACCAAAGGAGTGGTGCAATGAGAGAGGTGTGTTGAGAGCTCGTCCGTGGCCTGACACTCTCGTTCATTTGGCAGGCCCGCTACTTTCACATCTTCGAGACTCGCCCTGTCCAACCGGCAAAGACAGTTCGTGACTTTTGGCTGGAGCTGATTCACACTCTCACGGATCAGCTCAAGAGACTTCAGGGCATCTCCGATCGCATGCAGGAACGCAGAGAGGCTTTCCTGCGACTCTAGCGCCCCGGGCCTTTCTTCACCATGATCTAGAGTGTGCCTAGATGGCACTACCGGCCACCACTGTGGTTTTTTCCTCCTCCCATTTTGTGATTTAGCCCTTCATTGTACATATTTTGTTTACTCACTGGGAGAGTCTCCCCATGCTTTTGATGTAGCCCTCTCTAGTAGAGGTAGTTGTAGCCCTATGGGCAGTTTTATTAACTAATAGCATGATCACTTTCTCAGAAAAAGAAAAGTAGAGCCTCCAAGGATCATTTCAATAGCTACAAGTTGATGTTTCTCTTTGTTGTCAGCCCGTAGACGTAGACGGGGGATCTACGAGAGGAATCACGAGAGCCCGCCTTTCCAGTGTGTAGGATCGGAGAAGAAGGTTCTCTCTACAAAGTTCTTTTTAGAGAAGTTCCAAGTCTTGGCAGGAGATGCTTTTCATGTTTAGATTGTTTGATCTGTGACTGTTTGCTCATTTGCAAGTGTTTCTCCCTTTGCACAAGGACATGGAGCCTATACTCTAGAGTGGGAAACAGAGCAAGATCAGCCCGAAGGGTTGTTGTACCCTGAGATTGGATCAGATTCACAAATACCTGAGAAAAAGACTCTCAAAATTCATGTCAAGGTGTAGAGAGTCCCAAGACGGGACTTCGCGTCCAAGACAAAATGGTAGAGGCTATGATCTCTACCGGTGAGGACTCTGAGTACATACTCGGGATTAAACTATAAGGTTGCCATGCCCTAAGACTAAATTTAGTTTTCCAGAGCTGAGAGCATCGGCTCCGAGAATTCAAAGCAAGGAACAAAAGATCCTGAGATTAGGGTTTTACCCTAGAATTAGGAAGCAAAGGATTCCAAGACCATTGAGGTGAGATGTCACAACGGAGTGAAGGAATTGTGCCCGACCTCTGGGTTCATGTGCTTGTATAGACTTCTCCCTGATAATTAAAGATTCTGGTCCCAACTTCCAAGTGCTCTCTCTCTCTCTCTCTCTCTCTCTCTCTCTCTCTCTCTCTCTCTCTCTCGGATTCCGCAGTATTTATATCTTGTTATCCCTAGTTGGATTTATTTTGTTAATCTGACTAGGTATCAGATACACCGCATTGTAACTTCCTGGTCTCTTTGGTCACTTTGGCCTTTTGAAGACATTAATATAACATTTCATTTCATTTCATCTCTCTCTCTCTCTCTCTCTCTCTCTCTCTCTCTCTCTCTCTCTCTCTCTCTCTCTCTCTCGTGTCTCGCGCCGTCCTCAGGTACATAGGGCAGCCGCAAACCGTTTAGCGCCTTGAGGTAAGGGAGTAGCCCCCCCAAGGGGATTGAGGGGGGGATCCTTCCTTTGACGGGTAGCTCTCTAACACCCCGCACCATGACAGGGAAGCAGAAGAAGACTTTTGCTGACATCCTGACACAACCAGATCGCATCCCTCCACCAATTATAAAACCAACAGGATGGGAATCTTACCTGCTACAAGAAATGAAATGAACTCAGTCTTGTCAAACAAGAGCTACAGAAGAAAGAGGAACACATAGCAGACCTTCAAACAAAAGTACAAGAATTGACAACAAAGCAAACAGCAATGGAAGAATTCCCACCAAAGGTTGAAGAAGACCAATCTACAGCTAAGGTAACTCCACAAAGCTTTTCTGATGAAGTTCTGTTAGTTATTAAAGAAAAAGAGAGAGTACAGAGCATAGAAAGACATATTCGAATTGGAGGTCTTCCCGATGGGTGGGACACGCAAAGGCATGAAGATGAACAAGATGAATCTGAATACACTGTAGAGACAGATACACTGACTAAACGATTGTCTCGGGTGGTCCCCTTCATCGATTTGGGAGAGCCAATGCATGTGGAAGTCAAAGGGAAACAGGCAAAGGTTTTCTACTATGATATGAAAGAAAAGATAGCAGTCATGAAGCAGACAAGGTCATTAAAAGGTACATCCATTTGGATATCAGATGAGCTGACACCTACCCAACTAAAGAACTGATCAGCAGAACTAGAAAAAGTAAGAGAAGCAAGGAAAAAGGGGAAGTGGGCAGTCTATAGAGGAGGAAAAGCCATCATTAGAGACTTTGTCAACAAATCACCTCAAGAACAGGAGACTAAAGAAACCTGATTGCACATCTTTCTTTTCTTTATATGTAGAAAGCATGGGTAATACATGTTGTGATGGTAAGCTCATGACCATGGAGCTCTGAGCTACTGAGGTAGTTTTATTTTATGTTCATTTTGCTATGATGGAAGACAATGTAACCAAAGATGTATTCTGATCTGTTCTATAGGTCAGCTTTGGCCTCGACAGGACGTTAATATATCTTTCTCTCTCTCTCTCTCTCTCTCTCTCTCTCTCTCTCTCTCTCTCTCTCTCTCTCTCTCTCTCACACACACACACACACACACACACACACATAGTGTGATAAAGAGCATTTTCCTGAGTTTATTTGATATTATTCTGCACTCTTGTTTGTGACACACTCACTAACCCTTCACCTATACCTTTCCTTTCCATCACTCAATGTTCTGGAAGCACAAATGAATTTCCAAAAAGAAATGCAAAAACCACATCTGTAAAACTAAACATAATCTTGCTGATCTTGTTAGGAGTCAAATTGTTGCAAGACACCTTCAGAATGTCAGCAAAGCTTCAAATGTTTATGATAACATGAAAGTGCTTTTTTGTTGCAGGAAACCTTCAGATTTTCAGCTATGCTTCATATGTTTATGATAACATTAAAATTGCTTTCTTACCTTCAGGTGTGCACCGGCGTCCCCCGAAGTGATGCAAACCAACCAATGTTGCCTTCACATTAGTGTGGTTGTAGATTAAAACTGTGGGCAGGTTACGATCAGGATATTTCGGGATGCAATCGGTTGATATTATTTTCACAAACTTGGTTCCTGTGTATTTCTTTGCCAGTTCCTCGAAGCACTGGCCCAACAATTCACATTCTTGTATCCTGAAAATGGAAACGTTAAAACTCTTTACTTAGCAAACTGTAACTGTCTAGCATGCTTAGGCAGCACCTTTTGCAAACATTTCAAGAAAATGCAGTACCCATTTTTAAAAAGAAGCACCACAACCCACACATCTGGTGGAGCACTGGAGACTTCACGAACAAAATCTGCCCCAACAATATGAAGCACTGATCCAAAACGTGGTTTGCTGTTAAAATCCTTCAGCTCTGCCAAGCGCTTTCTCCTACAGACAGAAAATGATAACCCTTCTTAACTTCTTTGATTTGCTTTTACTAAAAGGAACATAAATAGATGACACCAGATATATGAACTAGTCGAAGAAAGTGCTAAAATTTGGGTTATGCTTAGTGCAATAATCAAGAGAAAGCTCTGACACCAATGTGAGGCACAGCCAATGATAAAATGTGAACAAAGATCAGATCTCACACTTTTTAATCGAAACACCCTTCCTTGCTTGGTTGTGCTACAACTTACTTCCTTGTTCCTTTGCTTAGAAGATATGTTGACCTTTTGAGACATACACAAAGAGGTGAGGAGTCTCTACAAGCGGGGGGGGGGGGGGGGGGGGGGGAGATCGCAGATTCTCTACAAGGAGAGATACATAGGGGAGATCACATCACGTTGGGATACCAATCCACCCTCTCAAGGGCCAACTCCATGACCAAGAAGGATATTCGCTTCTGAATTGCACAAACGATTTGTACAAGAGCCATACGTTAATCCTTGAGCAATGATAACGATACGTTACATAGAGATCCAACCGAAAGACTTAGCTCAGCTGCCCACTCTTTTTGAAACTCCAAATCGCTCTACTCAATGGCTCTAAGCAACTCGTGCAGCAAGGCACCTCATGGTGCTGATTTCAAAGGTCAACAATGATTGGACTAACTCCTTGGCTGAAATCTGAGTATTCTAGGATTTTATCTGACCTTGATGCTTCTACGGGCTGCTACGGGCTCCAGATGATATAGATCTGTGGCCTACAAATGCAGGCTTCTTGACTAGAAAACACAAGGATGCAGGAGATGTAGACGCACTCCTTGCAACAGATTTATCCAAGGAGGTCACCAATGTGCCTGCATACCTGGTTGCAACTCGCAGCAGAAACGCTTATGAATTAGGCCTCTAAGACATAGATAAGGTCTGCTGCATTCAGTGGTACTACCAGATCTAGCTGATTATGGTACTACTGCCAGATCCAATGGTACTACCATATCCCCTTGTTAGGTGCAGCGGAATGATTGTTTGCGCTTTGCTCAAGATGAGTGCTCCGAACTGTGCTCAAGGTTCCTTTTGTGTCACGTGACACATCCCAACCCTATGTGTCCGTGGACAAGCTACACCACAGCAGGGTTCAGTCAGTCCGATCAAGTTAGATTAGCAATGATTTGGCACTTTTGTGAGTCTATTCGTAGACCATGCATGCCCAGTCACTTAGCATAGATGCATATCCTCCGGTTGCACACAGCATCATCATCGAAATTCCCATCAGAATCCATTAGCATCAGTTAGGGGAATTTTCCAATGCATTTAGCCTATTTTCCTATTTATTGGTATTTTCACTTATTAATTTTAAGTGACTTTCCAACAAAAGTAGGTAGGGCAATTTTGCTAAGTTAATATATAAGCAAACCCAAGTTAGCACTTTCTGGCAGAAGAGGCAGCAGGAGCTTCCCGCTCAACAGGCAACTTCTCAGCAATACCCCCTCACCATCAAGATCCATCGCCACCCTTGCCTAGCCTTGGCGTTTTCCTCACCACAGCCTCGCCTACTAGATCCATTCACTGGCGTTTTCACCCATCTGCAGCAGCCCAAGGCCTTAGCGTTTTTGGTCGCTAGCAGAGCATAAGGCCCAACGTTTTTGGACTCAGACATCAGCAACTCTCAGCGTTTTTGCAGCAAACACTAACGCTAGGGAGAACCAGCAAGACCTCAGCAGTTTGTAGCAATTTTGGCAAGGAAAAAGACTGCAGCTATCAGCGTTTTTAACATCAGTTCAACCCTGCAGAAAACGCAGATTTTCAGCCTTATGCACAGTAGGAGATCCCCCCCCCCCCCCCCCCCCCCCCCCAAGTTGGTTGCAGATGCTCCCCCATTTTCAGCCATAAAAACGCAGCCAAAACAGTCATTTTCAGCCACCGAAACAGTCCCCGAATTCAGCGATTAGAAGATCCCAGATTTCAGCCATCAAGTCGTCGTCGTCATCGGCATAGTCCCATTGCATCAGCCCATTGCATTCGCATTGTACACCTTTGTGCAATCAAAGTAGACCACTCTCGCCGACGAGAGTGGGGCCTTCGGAGGAGGGTTTTACAACCTCTCGGGTGTCGTATCTCTTCTCTCTCCTTCTCTCAGTCTCATTCACTTACACGCACAATATCCACTCACTTTGTTCGTGACCACAGCACTCTACAAGACGGAAAGCTCTCTCTTTCCCTAAGGACTAAAAGGAACCTTGAGCAATAAAGATCACTAATCTTGAGAAAAAAACAACATTCATTCCGCTGCACCTTACATTGGTATCAGAGCTTTGGAAGTGTTCTGCATTACTCAAGGAAAGAACCACAAGAACCACAAGAATTCTTTTGCTTGTTGCGATCGTACGAACCCAAGTTTACTTGGGCGTGGCGATTCCTAATCGTGTTTTGTTGAAGAGTGACAGGAATCCCAAGAAAGAAGGGCTTGTCCAGCCTCCCCTTGTGTCTCTTTTCACTCATTGAGAGCGGACCGTCGGCCGGCCAATCGACGTGAGGTGGGAAAAAGCAACCTTGGTGTGAGCGCAAGGCCGCCAAGGGTGCGCCCGCAGAAAAGAGTAGAACTCGGGTGAAGAGAAGATCCTTCTCCAACGCGATTTGCAAGCGAAAGAAAACCTCAAGAACCCCAAGAACCCAAGTCCCTCAAGACTCAAGAACCTCAAGAACCCAAGATTCTCACGAATCAAGGACCTCAAGAACCTCAAGACCCTCAAGAACCCAAGTTCCTCGCGAGCTTAAGACCCCAAGATCATAGTGCATGGTCATCACCCGAAGTTGAATGGATACTTCGCATACAGGTGATGAGCATGAGAGAGGCGACGGAGACTCGTCCCCACCCGGAGATGATTTCTTCAACCCTCCCCCTTCGCCATCTACGCCAGACCCTATGGAGACAATGATGAAGCAGATGATGGTTATGATGGATAGACAGGAAGACAAGCGCCTTGCTTTAGAACGCGAGCGCGACGAAAGAAACGCAAGATTGACCGCACAACAAGAAGAAAATCGACTTGCTCTCGAACGCGAGCGCGCTGAACGAAAAGAACGCAAAGCAACAAGGTGGAAAGGTACGTAGTGTACGGTACAGTTTAGGTACGTACGGAACGTACTTTCGTACTGAACCAACCTTTAGGTACGTGATAGGTACGTACCATTTGTAAAAAAAGAAAATTACACTAAATTTAAGTTCACAGGCCTTTCAAGAGAGAGTCTTTTGTAATCCTGGTCGATTAAAAAAGCCTAAGGCTCTCTCCCTTTCACCCTATTATCCCAATCTGAAAGCGCCTCTCTCCCTTTCACCCTATTATCCCAATCTGAAAGCGCCTCTAGCGCGAGTGGTCCGTGGAGAAAATGGCCCCAAAAAAAAAACAAAAAAAACCTTGCCGTACTGTATCGTACGGTTGTACGGTGCGGAATCGTAAGGTACGTACGTACGGATTCCACCTTGCAAAGCAGAAAGGGACGCTGAGCGAGAAGCTCAAAGGGAGATTCGTAATCAAGAATTTATTGCCAAAGTCCTAGCCTCAAAGACTGAACCACCCAAAGATCGTAGGAGTTCCTCAAGTGGCGCAAGCCACGATGCGGATTCACACAACCCAGTCACAGAGAAGTTGACTTTCAGTAAGTATGACGGTAAGATGGATGCTACTGTTATTCATTCTTGGTTGCATCAATTTAATGCTTATTTTGCGACAACTAAGAAGACAAGAAATAGCAAAGTTTTGATGGCAGCTATGTACCTTGCCGGTGATGCCATCAATTGGTACCACGCATGGCAAGAGGCACAGCTAACCACGCACCTAGAGGCAGCCAAAGATTTCACGCCCCTCTCTTTTAGTTGGGCTGATTTCCAAGACAAGCTCAAGGCGTAGTTTATGCCACCTCAGTATCTTGCACAATTGAAGGACGATTGGCGCGCTCTCAAGCAAAATGGTATACCGGTCATGTCTTTCTAATCGTGTTTTGCAGCTAGGTACCCAATTACGCATGTCGGATGAAGAGCGAAAAGAGGCTTTTCTCTTTGGATTGGACGAGTATATCAAGTACGATGTCGAGGTACTCGATCCAATCGATCTCAACAAGGCGGTAGCGATTGCTCTCGCACAGGAGATGAAACACAACAAGGGAAAGCCTAAGGAGAACAAGACTTCCACAAGTACCTCGCAGACTCCTCAGAACGGTAAGAACGGTAAGAATGGTAAGAATGATAACTCTTCTAACCAATCTACCAACAGTATCTCATCAAAGAATTCTTCCAATAAATCTAAGGGTAAGGCTAACACAATTGCTAAACCTAAGCTTACTCCAGATGAAAAGGTAGCACAAGGAATTGTAGGAGGTTACATCACTTCGGAAGAACAAAGCACTTATTCTAAGAAAGGTCGTTGTTTTCATTGTCACATTAAGGGTCACATAAAAAGAACATGTCCTACGCTTGAATCGAATGAATCTAAAGAACCCACAGCAACCACTACATCTGTCAATGCAATGAATGATAACATGAGTGTGCCCCAAGTTTCTCAGGACCCTCCCATTGATGATTCGCTCATTAAATATTATGGTCGTACGTCGGGACACCGTTTTGTCATATTGTTTGACCCAGGTAGTATGCATGATGTGATCAGTCCCTCTCTTGTTGAGAGAGCCCGCCTCGAAGTTAGTCCGAGATCTCCTATCGAGGTTTCTGGCTTTCGTCCTGGTATGGACGCTCTCATCACGAAGGAGTGCCTTGATGTGTTGTTTGCAATTCAACAGACTGCCTTCACTAAAAGATTTGTCGTTTCTCCTCTCTCAGGATGTGATATGATTTTAGGCATGAAATGGTTTCGTGAAATAAACCCTCTCGTTGATTGGGAGGCTAGCACTTTAACTCTTAATGCCAAAAGTGATTCTCCTACTGTCTTTCATGGAGTGGACATTGTTTCTTCTCTATCTCTCATTGCTAATATGCAGGACAAGATTGAAAGGATTCGAGATACGGAGACTCTCTCAGTCTCTTTTTCTCCACAGCATGACACACAGAATTTGCATGATTATGAGAAGCATGATGATTTGATTGACCATGATTTGCATAATGATTTGGATGACAATGACAAGCATGATGAGTTGCATGAAGATGGTGTGATTGTTCACAAGGATGATGTGTTAGTTGATGCTTTTTCTAGCGAAGCTAACCTCGTTGTAGATTCGATCAATCACCAAGAATCGATCTTGGCTTTCGAGTCGAGGCCCACAGATCCCCCACAAGACTATTCGATAGACCCCGAAGAAGCGATCTTGGCTCTCGAGCCTTGGTCCAAAGAACCATCACAGGAAGTATTGTGTGTTCGCATGATTGATACACACGCATTGTTCGAGTGTTTCATTCGTGACGGTTTCCTGTATTTTAGTCAGCATCGTTATGTGATCCCTTTTACTAGGCATGACATATTGTATGTTGAGCATGTTTCTCTCATGGATGAGCACGAATGTATGCGGATTGTTCATGAAAAGCTGAAAAGTTTGTATGTCAAGAAGTCACATTCCATGTCTCTTCCTTGGCCTGACACAGTTTCCGAAAGAGCACATGATTGTATGAGCACCAAACATGGGCATTTCCATTGTGATTTGCCACAGTTGATTGACTTCGATCCCACAGAAAAGATTCGATCTTATTGTTTGCATGTGTTTGATGAACGGGTTGTCACTCCGTCTCTATGTTCATCTACATTGCATACACAGTCTTTAGAAAAGACAAGATTTTTTTCCTTCACTTTACATGGAATGGGTATGTTCATGGTTTTGTGTTGGAGATGGGTTCAGGAATTTTCAGCCATGGAGATTCTTGAAGACGGAAGAAGAAGGACTCTACACACAGTTGACGCAAGGAAGGAGATTCAAAAGATTTTGTCGCTTTCGGCGCGGCCCAGAGAAGCAAGCATTGAAGACCTTTATGAAGTTCAAGTACCGCTTGACCCACATAGCAAAGTGGGCCAGCGAAGAGTCCCTTCCAGGATTCCGGATGTTGTTGGCGATCTCGCTCGACGCCATACAGTTCGGTACCAGTACCTCACTTTGAAAAGGAAGGGATGTCACGTGACACATCCCAACCCTATGTGTCCGTGGACAAGCTACACCACAACAGGGTACAGTCAGTCCGATCAAGTTAGATTAGCAGTGATCTGGCACTTTTGTGAGTCTATTCGTAGACCGTGCATGCCCAGTCACTTAGCATAGATGCATATCCTCCGGTTGCACACAGCATGATCATCGGAATTCCCATCAGAATCCATTAGCATCAGTTAGGGGAATTTTCCAATGCATTTAGCCTATTTTCCTATTTATTGGTATTTTCACTTATTATTTTTAAGTGACTTTCCAACAAAAGTAGGTAGGGCAATTTTGCTAAGTTAATATATACGCAAACCCAAGTTAGCACTTTCTGGCAGAAGAGGCAGAAGGAGCTTCTCGCTCAACAGGCAACTTCTCAGCAGTACCCCCTCACCATCAAGATCCATCGCCACCCTTGCCTAGCCTTGGCGTTTTCCTCACCACAGCCTCGCCTACCAGATCCATTCACTGGCCTTTTCACCCATCTGCAACAGCCCAAGGCCTTAGCGTTTTTGGTCGCTAGCAGAGCATAAGGCCCAGCGTTTTTGGACTCAGACATCAGCAACTCTCAGTGTTTTTGCAACAAACACTAACGCTAGGGAGAACCAGCAAGACCTCAGCAGTTTGTAGCAATTTTGGCAAGGAAAAAGACTGCAGCTATCAGCGTTTTTAACATCAGTTCAGCCCTGCAGAAAACGCAGATTTTCAGCCTTATGCACAGTAGCAGATCCCCCCCCAAGTTGGTTGCAGATGCTCCCCCATTTTCAGCCATAAAAACGCAGCCAAAACAGTCATTTTCAGCCACCGAAACAGTCCCCGAATTCAGCGATTAGAAGATCCCAGATTTCAGCCATCAAGTCGTCGTCGTCACCACCGTCGTCGTCATCGGCATAGTCCCATTGCATCAATCCATTGCATTCGCATTGTACACCTTTGTGCAATCAAAGTAGACCACTCTCGCCGACGAGAGTGGGGCCTTCGGAGGAGGGTTTTACAACCTCTCGGGTGTCGTATCTCTTCTCTCTCCTTCTGAAACCGGCCTGTTCGATCCAAAAAGGGCGGTAGGCTTTACTTCAAACCTTGATTTAGCTTTCACCCATTATTAGTCGTCTATTTTACCTGTACTTTCAAGACACAACAAAGGGGAGAGGGATACACGCTGCTAGATTGCACCTGTATGAGTAGACGGACACCAGATTGGCCCCTAACTTAGGCACCCCTTTCGGTATTTCTTTATTGTTCAAAAGAGGGAATAAACGTTGTGGTTCCCTACAAGCTGCCCCGCACAAACTCGGCTGAATTTCCACTGTTCCAGCCCGATTTCGGCAACATAACTGTACTAGAACCCTTCATAGACAGTATTCCCACGCATTGAATGACTTTCCCGACGCATACGGGCACTTTGCAAAACCTGGCGAGAATCTGCAGCACGCTGAATTCTCTGTTTTCAGCCCTGAAAATGCGCCAGATCACCTGTACAGCGGTCCCCTTGCGTCCCGGAACCTCCTGGAGGTATTAGGGTCCGTTTAGGGCCAAAACCCTAAACCTGCAAAAATACACAGCAGGCTGTAATTTACTGTTTCGGGCTCCGTTTCGCGTGCCGGTCGCATCCGTAGCAAGTCCTCGAGCTCCCGCACCTGTAGGGCTACTTGCCCTTTGAATCGGACGAGATTTCTGGCGTGAAACCTCTCCGAATTCACCTGTACCTGTGGGGGGATTAGCCGCTAGCTAATCCAGTACCTGTGCAAGAGGCTCTTGCCTCGGCAATCGCGCATGAACCCACACAACTGTACATTGGTCAAATGAAGAGCCCACTAGAGGGGCATAACATACTGCCAAAGGGGAGAGAGAGAGGGCAGTGCGTAGCGTGCAGGGCATCACTCTTGGCACCGCACTGTGCATAAGAGGGAAAGCAAGCACTCCATAGCTCTTAACCTGTGACAAATCTGAAAATGAGGCTCTCCCCTCTTCAAATTCAGCGCCACTTCTTGTTGCATGAGGCAAGTGCACCAGAATGTGCCACTTGGCACATTTACAAGCATTTTCCCGTTTCGGGGTTGCCGCCTAAAAATATCCCAACCGGTTGCCCAGTTGACTTCACGGCAGAGTAAGAAAATGTTCCCTTTGTCATTCCGGAGGTAATGACGCCAACACATTTTCAGGTCCCAAAATAGCAGTTCCCTAAATTTTAGGAGATACTGCCATTGTATCTTTCTAGGTCATCCGACCCTCTTTGTACACTGCGGCCACATCCAGAACTGAAATGTAGCCTCTGTAGCAAAGGATTCCACTTTGGCTAGTCAATGACCCCACTTGGCTAACCATAGTCCTTGTCCAACCTTAGTGCTCTCGTGCCCTCAGGCCTGGACTCCCTTTGGACAGTTCCACACTAGCTATGCAATGCAGGGCAGTTAGATTTCCCGAGGGGTGTTTCCAAAAAGTGAAAGTAAATAGATAATAAGAAAGAAATCAACAAAAAGGATAGATAGTAGTCACACGCTAGTGACATACCCCCCTCTTGAAATCTCAAATGTCCTCGTTTGCATCTATGTCGTACATGCTTACTGTCAACACTGATGTATTCAACACCTGTCGACACATATACAACACATACATGCTCATTGTCAACCCTGGTGTATTCAACACCTCGTCGACTCATGTATTGCTTGCGTGTGAACCCTGTCCCAATGAGATAGTGGTAGCTGCGCACTCTGCCATTGCTTTGAGTCACTAACTTTCCAATGACAAAATGGTAGCTGCACATTTTGCCACTGTCTTATAGTACACGTTGGATCCCGTAACACTTTCGAGCATACCCAAACCGACAGTTTAAGAATGCAGTTACACATGTACTCTTCAATAGAAGTAATCACTGTATCCTTGACAAACTGACAACAAATACTCACTTCTATAGCACTAACCAAACTTTTGCACATTCCATAAGAGCAATTGCCAAACTGACAATCTGTACAGCTCTAACATTCATGTAACAGGTATTTCATTTGAGCTCACTTTAAATACCATGTACATCATTTGTTTCAGAAGCCATTGTCACACTGACAATCCATGTAGCTTTGAAACTCAAGGGGTCAAGGTAGGTTGCAAATCGAAGGCTTCCAGGTAAAGTGATAACACAGTTGGTGACTCTGCAAGTTCACCTTCTTCCATCCACTTAGCATCCATTGGTGGATAGTTTCTGAACTTTACCAACTAACGCCTAGCAACCTTGCCTTTCACTTTCCTTTCTTTGTGTGCCAAAATCTGTTCCGGGACCAAGATCTCGTCAAGTTCCTCGACTTCCGGCTGATCTTCAGCTGGCATATCTTCTGGCACATCACCCACATAGGGTCTGAGAAGACTCACATGAAACGCATTGTGAATCTTCCAACTGTCAGGCAATTTCAGCCTATATGCAACATCACTGATTATGTCGCATACTTGAAAAGGCCCATAGTAACGCATGCTGAGCTTTGGAAACAGTCTTTCCTTGCTCTTCATCTTCTTTAACCGTGCCTTTTCAAAGCGTAAAAGCACCCAATAACCAAGTGAATATACCACTTCACGACGGTGACGATCAACTGCTTTCTTTTGCTTTGCCTGAGTCCTTTCTAAGGCCACTTTGACCTTCTTGTACATTTCATCCATGTCCTGAACATACTTATCTGCTTCAAATATCTTGTCCTTTGTATGCAGTATGGGAGGAACTTTCTTGCCACCTTCAACTATCTCAAAAGGTGCCTTGCCAGTTGATGAATGCACTGTATTGTTGTATGCATACTCCACCAATGGCAAATATTGCTCCCACTTTCCTTTAGCTCTGACACGTAGCACTTTAGCAAATCTAGGACAATAGAATTTGCCTCTTCTGACTACCCATCTGTTTGAGGATGAAATGACGAAGAGAATTTGAGCGTGGTGCCCATATTCTCAAACAAGCCTCTCCATAATAAACTTGCATGCGTGGATCACGGTCGCTAACAATCGATTGTGGCATGCCATGATACTTGAAAATATTGCTCATAAACAAGCGTGCCATCTGATCTGGTTTTATCTTCTTCCTCACAGGAATAAAATGAGCCTGTTTGCTGAATCTGCAAATAATGGTCCAAATACCATCGTTTCCTGTCTGCATTCTCGAAAGATCAAAGATAAAATCCATAGCAATACTTTCCCATGGTTTGTCTGGAATAGGTAGTGGTTGCAATAGCCCTGGTGCCTTTTGCCTGTCAAACTTGACCTTCTGGCAAATTAGGCATTCTCGCACAAAGGCATCCACATCCCTTCCCAATGTAGGCCAATAGAAGAATGTCTCAACCGCTTTAAATGTAGCATCGATACCACGATGCCCTCCATACGGTGGGACATGACTCTCTTCCATAACTTTGCGTCGCAATGGCTTTGTGACACACAATCTGCCATGCATCATCATGAACCCATCTCTGAGAAGATAGTGTTCATGACGTTGTCCTTGCATTAGCTGCTCGAAGACCCTTGCAAAATCTTCATCATTTTCATACTGTTCTCTCATATCATCAAGTTCATGATGATAAGGAATTGACACAGCTGAAATTTGTGGCTTCCTAGACAAAGCATGAGCCACAACGTTCTTCTTGCCTTCCACATGCACAATCTGAAAATGGAACATGGACAAGATATTTGCCCATCGCATATGCTTCTCAGATAACTATGTCTGTGTCAAGAAGTATCGCAAGGTCTGATGATCCGTTTGGACAACGAAATCTGCACCTAGCAGGTACTGTTTCCAACTTAAGAGCGCATGAATCACAGCCAGTAACTCTTTCTCATAGACCTGCATGGTCATCTCTGGCCCTTGCAAAATTCTGCTCTCATAGGCTACTACCCTGCCATCTTGCATTAGCACTGCACCAATGCTACTACCGCAGGCATCACACTGGACCACAAATGACTTCCTAAGATCTGGCAACACAATGACTGGATTTGAAGTCATCTTTTCCTTTAAGAGATTAAAAGATGAAATCTCTTTCTGTGTCCATCTAAAGGTGACTGCCTTCTTTTGAAGAGCATGTAAAGGTGAAGCAATCTCAGCGAAATTTCGGATAAACCTTCTGTAATAGGAGCATAGTCCCAAAAAGCTTCGGACATCATGCACCGTCTTCAAATTTGGCCATGACTTGATCGCTTCAACTTTTGCAGGATCCATTCTCACACCATCCTTTGAGACAATGTCTCCCAGAAAGTGAATCTCTTCCAGAAAAAACTCACTTTTCTTTGCATTGCTGAGCAACCTATGACTGCGTAGCTCTTTGAACACAATGGCCAAGTGATGCCTATGCTCCTCTTCATTCTTTGAGTAGACTATCATGTCATCAAAGAATGTACCAACAAACTGCTGGTGTGGACGGAAAATTCTGTCCATCATCCTATTGAACGTAGCAGGAGCATTTGTGAGACCAAAGGGCATCACTAAAAATTTGTAAAGGCCAAACGTCGTTCTAAAAGCAGTCTTGTGCACATCCTCTGATCTAATGCGGATCTGATGGTACCCACTCTTTAGATCTATCCTGCTAAACATAGCTGCTCCTCCTAATTTGTCCATAATATCATCAATTCTAGGTATAGGGAACCTATTCTTGATGGTATTCTTGTTCAGTGCACGGTAGTCGATGCACATACGCCATGAGCCATCCTTTTTCTGCACCAACAACACTGGAGAACAGAATGGAGATGAACTGGGCTGAATCAGCCCCTTTTCTAACAGCTCCTGTACTTGGCCCATTATCTCTTTCTGCTGAGCCGCACTAACCCTGTACGGAGGCTTATTTGGTGGGCTACTGCCTGGCACCAAATCTATCGCATGGTCCTTGGGTCTCTCTGGCGGTAATTGAGACGGTAATGAATCGGAAAAGCAGTCACTATACTGTTGTAAAAACATTGACCTTTCTTTATCTAGCACAGATAAATTTGATTCATCACAATCTTACACTTCACGTGCAAAAACCAAGTACGCAAAAAGATGCTTTTTCATTACAGAAGTTATAGCAGAAGCTGATACAGTAGGAATAGACTCCCCTTTAAGCTTTACATCCAAAATGTGAGTCTTTCCCCTGCTCTGTACAGTGATCTTTTTGTTGTAGGCATCCATGATTCCCTGTACACGAAACAACCAAGGAATACCTAACAACACATCACATCCGTCCAGTGGCATGATGTAAAATTCATCTACATAGGACTGGATATGTAAACGCAACTTTCCAATGATGGGTGTCACAGCCTCTGTATGGCCACGACATGCCAAACCTGCCTCTGCTGTATACCCCATCTCTTCAGGTCTGATTCGCAACTTTGAAGCCAATTCTGGGGAAATGAAGTTGGCTTTGGCACCTGGATCAAAGAAGATAAGCACTGTTTGATCCCTAACCTTTCCCCATGCTCTGCAAAGCTCACTTGCATCTGAATTTGGCTTATCGCCCACCATATCTGGCACTAGACCAGCCATGGGCTTCTTTCCTTTCCTGTCATCCTTGTCTTCAGAATCAGCTGGTCTTTTCTTTGTAGGACAGTTGTAAGCAATGTGGCCAGGCTGCTCACATATAAAGCATTTGTTCTCTGTCCTCAGGACCTTCTTTTGCTCTTCTGACTTGCGAGGAAAACGTCTTTTCCATTTCTTTGCTGGTCCTTTTTCTGATTCAGCCGTAGCTTTGTCTTTCCGTACGTTGGCTGACTCCTGAGTCCCTTTAGGAGCCTCATTGGGAACGTGCTTCTTGGCTGAATTTTTCTTGCCTAATCCTACCTTGACGCCAGTGTTAAATTCACAATCTTCTCCCTTGAGCAAACCATTGCCAGTGTTTGCCACCTCGATGAGCTGCGTCAAAGTAGTGACTTTTGTCTTCGTGCAGTATTTTCTCAATCCTTTGGGTAGGCCACAACAGTATTTTTCAATTTGTTCTGTCAATGGCACAAACCTATAGGAAGTTACTGGAAGTAGAGCTTTCCAAAACTTCCGATTGTAATCATCCAGATTTCTGCAAGTGGCAGCATTTAGCTAGTGCCATTCTGTCATGACATCTGCTTCAAAGTCATCAGATAACCATGCTGCTGCAAAAATCTGCTTGAAGTAAATCCATGTGGACGGAGCTTGCCCTTGAAGCAATAAAGTTGTCCACCATTGTCCCGCATTCCCTGTCAAGAAAGTGGCTGCCTTGCGGACCTTTGAAGCCTCTGTAAAATTTCCCCCTGCATAGGCCTTGTCAAACTGCTAGAGGAATGAGAGAGCCTTCTTCCTGTCATCAAACCCTGTAAAGGTCGTGAATGTCACACCTTTGCCACCTTCTTTGTACGGAGTTGGCCTCTACAGCGGCGTTAGATTGTCATATGGAAGTGACTGAAACATGGGAACACTATTAGGGTTCATCTGTGTTCCTTGGCCGCTATTAACTTGACCTGGAAATGCCATATTTGGCTGCTGATTTGTAATTCCAGCCATACCAAAATTTGCTTGTGGCATCCCACATTGGCCCTGAGTGCTCTGAAACCCTGGTTGCATACCCATGACACTGTACATGGGGTTAGGCATCATCGTTTGAGCACCCCCAAACACTGTTCCTGGCGTGTAAAGCTGATTTCCAGGTGCATGACCAGCCATGCTCTGGAATACGGATCCACCTCCAAAATAGCCAGGGTGTACTGAAGGTGGTGGGAAAACCTGTTGCATAGCCTGTAGGTTGCTTCCCTACCCATTAGAACTAGCTATAGCCTGCTGAAAGGTGGCGGGCTGAACTGGTACAGCTTGAAAGACTGGCATCTCAGCCACCTGTTCTTGCACCTTAGGCATAGGTTGTGGAGACTGCATGTTCTCCGTCAAGTGTACAGGTGTTTCCATTGACTGTGCGGTATGAATCACCTGTGCTCGAGCCTTAACAGGCTTTTGAATATGATCCAGTGACCCAACTTGCTGAGACGGAACAAGAGGTTGCAGAAAGGCTAAAAACCTCGGATTCTGCATTACTTGTGTGAACATAGCCACAGTAGTAGCCAACTGGGTCCTGAATATATCGTCATCTGTCTGTGGTGGTCTTGAGGACTCACCCACTTCATGTGTCTGTTGACCCTGTGAAGAGGAAACCTCTTCAGTCACATCATCTGGTCTGTCAGCCATAATTGCAATTCCCTGTGTCTGGTCTATGATCCCCTGTGTCTTCAAGCCCAAAACTGACCAAGGCTCACTTCTATGGGAAAAAGTGATTTTATCCCGTTGATGGAACCATGAAACCGGCCTGTTCAATCCAAAAAGGGCGGTAGACTTTACTTCAAACCTTGATTTAGCTTTCACCCATTATTAGTCGTCTATTTTACCTGTACTTTCAAGACACAACAAAGGGGAGAGGGATACAGGCTGCTAGATTGCACCTGTATGAGTAGACGGACACCAGATTGGCCCCTAACTTAGGCGCCCCTTTCGGTATTTCTTTATTGTTCAAAAGAGGGAATAAACGTTGTGGTTCCCTACAAGCTGCCCCGCACAAACTCGGCTGAATTTCCACTGTTCCAGCCCGATTTCGGTAGCATAACTGTACTAGAAACCTTCATAGACAGTATTCCCACGCATTGAATGACTTTCCCGACGCATACGGGCACTTTGCAAAACCTGGCGAGAATCTGCAGCATGCTGAATTCTCTGTTTTCAGCCCTGAAAATGCGCCAGATCACCTGTACAGCGGTCCCCTTGCATCCCCGAACCTCCTGGGGGTATTAGGGTCCGTTTAGGGCCAAAACCCTAAACCCGCAAAAATACACAGCAGGCTGTAATTTACTGTTTCGGGCTCCGTTTCGCGTGCCGGTCGCATCCGTAGCAAGTCCTCGAGCTCCCGCACCTGTAGGGCTACTTGCCCTTTGAATCGGACGAGATTTCTGGCGTGAAACCTCTCCGAATTCACCTGTACCTGCGGGGGGATTAGCCGCTAGCTAATCCAGTACCTGTGCAAGAGGCTCTTGCCTCGGCAATCGCGCATGAACCCACACAACTGTACATTGGTCAAATGAAGAGCCCACTAGTAGGGCATAACATACTGCCAAAGGGGAGAGAGAGGGCAGTGCGTAGCGTGCAGGGCATCACTCCTGGCACCGCACTGTGCATAAGAGGGAAAGCAAGCACTCCATAGCTCTTAACCTGTGACAAATCTGAAAATGAGGCTCTCCCCTCTTCAAATTCAGCGCCACTTCTTGTTGCATGACGCAAGTGCACCAGAATGTGCCACTTGGCACATTTACAAGCATTTTCCCGTTTCGGGGTTGCCGCCTAAAAATATCCCAATTGGTTGCCCAGTTGACTTCACGGCAAAGTAAGAAAATGTTCCCTTTGTCATTCCGGAGGTAATGACGCCAACACATTTTCAGGTCCCAAAATAGCAGATCCCTAAATTTTAGGAGATACTGCCATTGTATCTTTCTAGGTCATCCGACCCTCTTTGTACACTGCGGCCACATCCAGAACTGAAATGTAGCCTCTGTAGCAAAGGATTCCACTTTGGCTAGTCAATGACCCCACTTGGCTAACCATAGTCCTTGTCCAACCTTAGTGCTCTCTTGCCCTCAAGCCTGGACTCCCTCTGGACAGTTCCACACTAGCTATGCAATGCAGGGCAGTTAGATTTCCCGAGGGGTGTTTCCAAAAAGTGAAAGTAAATAGATAATAAGAAAGAAATCAACAAAAAGGATAGATAGTAGTCACACGCTGGTGACACCTTCTCTCAGTCTCATTCACTTACACGCACAATATCCACTCACTTTGTTCGTGACCACAGCACTCTACAAGACGGAAAGCTCTCTTTCCCTAAGGACTAAAAGGAACCTTGAGCAATAAAGATCACTAATCTTGAGAAAAGAACAACATTCATTCCGCTGCACCTAACATTTTGTTCTTATGGAAGGGAGAGCCTTCTGTTTCTTAATGAGAGAGTGCTATGATCACAAACAAAGTGAATGGACACTGTGCGTGCAAATGTATGAGACTAAGAGACAGAGAGAGAAGAGAGCTACGACACCAAAGATGTTGTAAAACCCTCCTCCGAAGGCCCCACTCTCGTCGGCGAGAGTGGTCTACTTATGATTGCACAAACTGGTACAAACTAAATGCATGTGACTGATGCAAGTCTAGGCTATGTCGACGATGACGACAGTGATGACGAAGTCGACCTAAGGGCTGAAATCTGCAATCTTCCTACTACAGTCCAAAAATGCTATGGACGGAAATCTACTGCGGGTCCAAAAACGATGACTTTTGGGGCTGTTTTTGGGGATCTTTGTCGTTGAAAATATGCACGTTTAGGGCTGAAAACTGAGATTCTTTCCGGGCTGAATCTGCTACTTCTTTATGGGCTGAATCTACTACTCTTCTATTGCTGAGAATCGGCGAAGGCTGAAATCTGCAAATGCGGAGATCTTCAAAAACGCTAGGGCTGCTGATGTCAAAAACGCCAGGTTGTCTACTTCTTCCGGCAATGCATGATGATGCAAAATGCTTTGGATGGGGCTTGATTCTGGCGATGAAAGTTGCTGATGCAAAAACGCCAGGCTAGTGTAGTTTCCAAAAACGCTAGTGGAAGGGGTCTGATGGCGATGGTCTTCTTGCTTGGAGGGAAGTCTACCAAGGGGTCTTGTTGAGAAGTTGCTTGTTGAGCTTGGCTCCTGTTGCCTCTTCTGCCAAATAGTGCTAGCTCTAGTTTGCTTATATACAAACTTAGCAAAATTGCCCTACCTACTTTTCAACAAAAGTCACTTAAAAATAATAAGTGAAAAATGTCAAAAATAGGGAAAATAGGCTAAATGCACTGGAAAATTCCCCTGATGGAATCTGATGGATTCTGATGGGAATACTGATGATCATGCTGTGTGCAACCGGAGGATATGCATCTACACTAAGTGACTCGGCATGCACGGTCTACGAATAGACTCACAAAAGTGTCAGATCACTTCTAAATCTAGACTGACTGGACTGACTGAACCTTGATCATGTTGTAGCTTGTCCACGGACACATAGAGTTGGATGTGTCACGTGACATCCCCTCCTTTTCAAAGTGAGGTATTGGTACCGAACTGTATAGCATCGAGGGAGATCGCCAATAGCATCCGGAATACTGGAAGGGACTCTTCGTCGGCCCACTCTGATGTGTGGGTCGTACAATACTTGAACTTCAGAAAGGTCTGCAACGCTTGCTTCTTTGGGCCGCGCCGAAAGCGGCAGTCTTCTCTGGCTCCTTCGATGCTTCATCTTCGTGTAGAGTCATGCTTCTTTCTTCTTCAAGAATCTCCATGGCTGAAAATTCCTGAAACCATTTCCAACACAAAACCATGAACATACCTATTCAATGTAAAGTGAGTGGAAAAAATCATGTCTGTCTCAAAGACTGTGCATGCAATGTAGATGAACAAATAGACGGAGTGCGAAACCGTTCACCACACACACGCAAACAATGAGATCGAATCGACATTTAACCAGATAATGGACAAGATTTTTCGAGAGTACAGGCTGTTTGTTGGCACTTTCTTTGATGATATCATTGTTTTCTCCAAGAATGAGGCAGAACATAAAGATCATCTGCTTCAGGTCTTTTAGGCATTACAAGATGACAAGTTAGTGATTAATGCAAAGAAAAGTGAATTTTTCCTACTAGAGATACACTTCTTGGGACACATTGTCTCAACAGCGAGAGTGCAAATGGATCCGGCCAAGATAGAGACCATCCGTGATTGGCCCGATTTGAAGAATGTCCATGAAAGTTAGAAGCTTCTTGGGACAGTGTTCGTACTACAGGCGGTTCATTCGAAAGTTTGCAAAGGTTGCTTCCCCTTTGCATATCTTGACAAAGAAAGGAGTCCCTTTCTCGTGGGGGCCCACAGAGGTGACTGTCTTTCAGACATTGAAAGAGAATTGACTACTGGACCAGTTTCGACTTTGCCGGACTTGCAGAAGTCATTTGAAGTATACTGTGATGCTTGTGGTCGTAGTCTGGGTGCGGTCTTAATGCAAGAAGGCCATGTCATTGCTTACGAGAGCCGATTGTTCTCAAGGCCGGAAATGACAGCATAGATTCATGAGAAAGAGCTTTTGGCGGTTATCCATGCTCTTACTCAGTGGCGGCATTACCTATTCGAAGCGGATTTTACTCTCTTTACAGACCATCAGAGTTTGCGCTACTTCTTGTCACAGAAGCAGTTATCGGAAAAGCAGATGCGGTGGGCGAACATCTTGTCACTCCAAATTGTCCATATTCAGGGACAGAAGAATGTGGTGGCAGATGCTTTGTCTCGGAAGCCGTTGGATCTGGCTATTTCCGCGGTACATCATAGGAGCTTCGAGGATATGGTCGACCAATATGCCACAGATACAGATTTTGCAAACGTTTTGGCACGGATACGGGATGGGGAGACAGTAGCGGGATATTTCATTCGGCATGGCTACTTGATGAGAAAAACCATGTTGTGCGTTACACAGCAGTTGAGGGAAAAGGTTATGACCGAATGCCACTGTCCACCTTTTACGGGTCATCGCGGCATTGCTACCACTATGAAAGGGTTAGAGAGATACTTCTTTTGGCCGAGACTCAAGAAGGATGTGGAAGAGTTTGTGCACAATTGCTTGGTATGCCAGAAGGTCAAGTTTGACAGGCATAAAGCACAGGGATTATTACAGCCTTTGCCCATACCCACCCGCCCCTGGTAAAGTATTGCAATGGATTTCATTTTTGATCTCCCAAGAACACAGAGTGGTCACGATGGTATCTAGACTGTTATTGACAGATTTAGCAAGCAAGCTCATTTCATTCCAGTGAAGAAATGTGGCCTAGATTTTCAGATTACATGGCATGCCTGAGACGATTGTCTCCGACAGAGACCCCAGATTTAAGAGTTTGTTTTGGAAGGCAATTTGGGAGAACATCGGCACGTGGTTGCAGTTCTCATCATCGTTCCGCCCGCAGACTGACGGGCAATCTGAGATTGCCAATCCAGTGGTTTTAGATTTATTGAAGTCTTATATCTCGGATCAGAAGACTCAATGGGAAAAGTATCTACCTTTGGTGGAATTTGTCTACAATAACACGATACACTCTTCGACGAGGAAGGCGCCATTTGAGATTGTTGAAGGTGTTGCGAAGGTTCCACCCTTCCTAAGCACGAAGAATAAGGATTTTGAAGCAGATAAATACACGTGCGACTTAGATACTGCTTTTGCCAAGGTCCGCAAGGCTTTGCAAAAATCTCAAGAATCACAGAAAAAGGCAGCGGATCGCCATCGTCGCGATTTGAATTGTAGGAGGATGATTGGGTGCTCTTACGTTTTGAGAAGGCACGCCTGAGAAAGAAAAAGGGAAAGGAGAGGCTTTTTCCAAATCTTAGTATGAGATACTACGGACCTTTCCAGAACTCCGAAAAGATCAATGATGTCTCCTTCTGACTGAAACTTCCTGACACTTAGAGGATTCACAATGCATTTCATGTGTGTCTTGAAACCTTTCAAAGGTGATGTGCCTGATGATGGGGAGCCCGATGAGCAACCCGATGTGGAAGAAAACGAGGAGATCCTTGTTCCTGAACAGATTTTGGCACATAAGGACACAAAGAATAAAGGTAAAGTCCGAAGGCGGTTCTTGGTTAAATTCAAGAACTACCCTGCATTGGATGCGAAGTGGATGGAGAAGGAGGACCTAGCAGATACTCCTCAAATTGTGAAACTTTATTTCGAAGCTTTTGGTTTAGCATAGTCTATTCCAAATGGAACCCAGAATTCAGCTTGGCCGGAGATCTGGTGCAGTGGGATAAACAAGAGGGGAGTTACTCCGATCCTTTGTCAACAGATGCCTTTATTTTTGTATACTAGAGTCACTGATGTCTCTTTGAGCTTCAGGGATACTGAGAGCTGACAGTATTCTGCTGTATGACTTTATGAAATGGAATTCCGGAATATGAAACTGATTTATTATTGATTTGTTTTTAAGTGCAGGAACTGAGAGACGAAATGACTGCAGCATTTTGGTCTAATTGATCTCAAATAGACATGGTTGCAAAAGGGGTTAGTCATATCGGGCATCGATGAGGTCCCGACTGGATCTAGATGCGATTGCTAGCTACATTGCCGATAAATCATGGTCTAAGATCCAAATGAATGTTGAATGTCATGTGATGTCCTGTGATGTCTAGTGATGTCCTATGATGTGATTGTCGATTGGTACATGTGCTAGATGTGTGTTCCTAGTACGTAGGTGCTAACAGTCAGTGTCTGCTAAGACGGTTTATGGCCTCTGTCTGATTTGCAGGCGTAATCGAGGGTGATTACAATGCTTTCAAGAGGGGGGTATGTCACAAAGTGATGACGTGGCTGCCCGCTGAAACCCTAACCCTAATTTTGCCCTAACTCCAACCCTAAAAATCTGAAACCCTAATTCTGTCTCAACCGTAACCCTAATTCTGGCATGGCTACAAAAATGACTGACGTGGCTAGCCGTACGCCTGCTATTGACGTGGCAGCCCGCAAAACATGGCAGAAATTGCAAAATTGAAAGCATGCGGTAGTTTGCTTTTTGGCCTGCTTTTTAGGCTACGCAAATTGAAAGAGAGAGAAGGAGAACTCTTTTGCTTTATTTTTAAGGCAAGAGAGAGAGAACTTGAGAGAGAAAAGGATAAGCTTTTAATTTTTCAGTTTTTGAAGCTTTTGGGGCACTGCTTTTGGCATCCCTTGTACTCTTTAAATAAGTGGGTAGGCCGCTCACAACTTAGGGCATATGGACGCAGAGTCTGAGTGTGAGCGCCTACCCGCACTCTTGTACTTTGAACACAAATTAATACAAAAAGAAATACCAAAAGGGGCGTCAATCTATGGGGCCAATATCTCTAGGCACGGAACTCCGCCAGGCTAGTGTTGAATCTATTGTGAACTATGAATTGTTTTGAAGTGGTTATTTGGTGTTGTCGCGGTAGATTCTTGACTTGGAGTGTCCAAGTCTATTAGAGAGAGAGAGAGAGAGAGAGAGAGAGAGAGAGAGAGAGAGAGAGAGAGTAAGCCACAAACACAAGATATGGTAAAGAGGGGCTATCAGCCCCCATGACTACCATGAGTAGAAGACTTAATACACGATGACCAGATGATCTTTGTGAGATATGGAAGTGGGTACCCCGGGCCCTATAAATAGGTGCCCAAGGGGAGGTAGGGCAAGGCCTGATAAAAATCCCCACGACCCAACAGAAAAATGATATATGGAAATATATGAGGGCGCCCGGACAAAGGTGGACGGTTGGCCCCAAACTTGGGCGGCCAGACCAGGAGCAACCTAGACTATGGGTGGCCATTTCGGAGACATACTAGCCGTACAAGTATGCCCTAGACTTGTGAAGCAGCAGAATGGTGTAAATCTAACATTAGAGGGTGGCCCCAGCATTAGAGGGTGTTTTAGATCATGTAAATTGGTTAATGAAATACTGTGAAATGGTGAAGAGTGTAAGGGGGCAACAACCCTTTTATCTTTGAAGGGGCCCCCAAAAGCACCTCTCAAAGGACCTGAGTAGCACCATGTCAATAGCCTACTTTCATACATAGTTAGGAGATTATACATGTCGAGTTGTGACAACTGATGTATCATCATTTCTGCAAGTTTTCAATGGTGTAACCTGTATCGTATATACCTTTGAATACTTGATATCAAAGATCATTCACCAGCACTAAACGCTCCAAAACATCTATATACTCTGGGCAAGTTCTACACACATCGTTTGGTTTTTGTGTCATCTCATTCGTATGTCCATGGTTTCCCCCCCTCTCTCTCTCTCTCTCTCTCTCTCTCTCTCTCTCTCTCTCTCTCTCTCTCTCTCGTGCACACACACCTCCATGTAGATCTGACCTGTAGTCCTCAAGAAATCGATCATCATCAAGCGTGACGTCGTCTTCAAGCTCAAGCAACTCTTCTTCTGTCTTGTCATTGATCCACTCTTTATCTTTTTGAGCATTCTCATCAGGATGAGGAGTCCAAGCAGGCGGTTTAATGGGCTCGGGCTTGGGGGGGAGGTTGCCGAGCCTGCGTTGAATGTCGTCCCACTCAGTAGTGGTGCCCTCTAGATCCTTGTACACAAAATGGTAATCGCCCATTTGACCTGATCGCTTCCCTCTCCCTCTCTTTCTCGCTCTCTCTCTCTCTCTCTCCCTCCTGGCGTAGCTTGTGTAGTACAGAAGTAAGGAGAACTCTGCAATACACTGTGAACGGCTTAATGTTTTGAGATACAATTACCGTGCCTCAGATTATTTAGCATGGAATCTTTTGGGACGTCAGTACTAAGTAGTGTTAGAGCTCTACATATTTTGGGACGTCATAGTAGTGTTAGAGCTCTACATATTTTGTGTTACAGCGGCATTTTCTAGGGGATCGAGGGAATCAAATATTGACCCCTGCTCGTCAATTGACTCGACTACTTGTCCACCCCAATTGTTTGCTAACAATGGCGTGTACAACACATTGAGATAAAAGAGAGCATCCATTATTGTTGGGGCATGCATCTATAGCTCCCTACACATTGCTTAGCTCCCTACACATTGCTTCTCATACCAACATGCCACCCCCTTTGACTAGATGCACACATGCACTGGAATCCCAATGCAATCCCACACACAAGATAGAGAAGGAGAAGTTTTATCTTTGTAGGGGATGGTTTCAAGAGACCTCATACATGCAACTGACAAGTCTTAAACGTAAGACTTGTTGCTCAAAAAGGGAACTGGGATAACCAAGGTGATAGATATAGATAGAGGGAGAGAGGCCATGTCTTCGATGTCAACCTCCTTTGCATTGCTACCAGTTATCTTTGCTATTCTTATAGATAGCAAGATATTATCATCTTTCACTTTACAAATCGAGAGCAAGGCATTCTTTAAGATTTTCTCAAGACAACCTGTATCCCACGGTGTGGGTGCTCTATTTCGATTTGTGTTTTTCATAGTAAAAAATGTGACGATTTTAAAGAGGATGAATAGAGCTAACAAATTTAGGTTAAGCCAAAGGTCATATGAGAAATGGAAAGGTATTGAAATTTGAATAGTCAAAAGCTTTTACATCCTATGCAAAGAGGTAGCGTGTAAAAAATGCATTCTCACAATTTTCCTTTTGCTTTTCTGTATCCTTCATTTGATTTTTTTCCCTTATCTGTCTCTCCCTATATATACATATATGAGCCACAATCTTTTCACCATAGACATGAAAAGTTTTATAGTTAGATGGTTTAGCAATTATGGGTCTTCATCTTTAAAAACTTTATGGCTTATCCAGTTTGTACTTCTCAAGTTGGTAGCACTTTTGTCAACCCTAGGTAGACCAAGGGAAAGATGTCCTTCTTGCTATATAGGAGGTTATGATGTGCACCTTTACTATAATCTTGCTCATAAGAAAGACGCAAGGATAGAGAGTGGAGCAGAGACATTGAATCCAATTGTACTGCTAATTGTTGAAACCAATTTTAGAACCCACTCCATTCTCAAAAAAACATTTACATTTGTCAGAGAATTGGGATTAAGATGCATTAGAAATTATAGATTAACTAGAGTAATCAATCAATCATGTAACATTGAGCATATTCGAGCATGACAATTGCAGTACATGCATTAACTTAGATTCATTAATGCATCACACACATGTACTAAAATTGTAAGAAAGAGAGAGAGAAGAATTCAACACTAGTTGAGGGCCAGACTTTTTGGAGTCGACCCCCCCTCTGAAAGGACTTTGTATTAATAAATTTTTCTTCTTCAGAAGAGCTTCTGATCAATACAACTAACTAATCGCACTTTTGTCTACACAAATTCAAGAGATGAAATCTATAAAATTTGGTAGAGTCTATGATTACAATTTTCACCTAAAACACCTCATTGAACTCAATCCCAAGGCTCTAAACATCTCGCATGTGATAGGATCTACGCGGAGTAAGCAAGAATCAGCTTGGAAAGAAGATATGTAAGCATTAAGAAGTAGTAACCTGCATAGTTAAATAGTATAAACTTAGCTATAGAGACTTGTGTGTGTGTGTGTGTGTGTGTGTGTGTGTGACAGAGAGAGAGAAAAGATGATGAGCCTTGAGGGGAGCTTCTTTTGGTTGAGGATTGCATGGAGCTTCATGAGACAGGAAGACAGAAGCTTCTCTGCTCTCTCCAGCACAGCCCTGCAGAAAAATGCAAAAAAACTCCCTCTTGCGGTCCTCAAATTAAAAAACTATGAACTACAAAGTCACATGGGCTCTTTTTATGAAAACGCTTTTTTTTTAGTTATTTCTAAAATACTCACCCTAAGTTTTGAAATAGCAGTTTTCTATTTTTAAGAGCCACTCCTCTCACCTTATCTTTTGCATGAGAGGCTTGTGGACCACATCCCTTATCTCTACATAGCTTTAGATTGACAAATGTGGATAATAAAACCTTGGCTCTTATTCCCAGCTTTCGGTTATCCTTTTAACTTTCGGAGGCTTTCGAGATCCGTTTTGGACTCTTTTGGACTTGTTAATATCTCGTCTTCGCCCCATAAGATCCCGATTGAATCCTTATCTAATTTTGTTGGCACTTGTGAAGAATGCATTTAAATTTTGGAACCCTCTAGTTCACAAATACATTCCTTTGTCTGTTGTACATAATTGGCCCTTCTACTATTTTTATTTTCTCTCACTAGAATGGCCAATTCTAGCAAGAGAAAATTCATTTAAGTAGACCAAAAGTGAAATTTGGTGACAACATTACATTGACTTCTCTTAGCTTTCATATTTTCACACCATGTTGACTTATCTAATCTGTATAATCAAGTTTGGTAGCATTGATAGACCAAGATAGACCAAAAGGAGGACTCTCTCTCTCTCTCTCTCTCTCTCTCTCTCTCTCTCTCTCTCTCTCAATAGAAGTAGAGCACTCCTACGTTTATTGAAGGAGGGCTAGAAAATCATGAAAATAATGTCTATGAGAAGCTCCCAAGCTTGGTATTAAAGAATTCTTTGCAACATCTTACATATGTTTATGTTTGTTAGAATCAATCAAGAGGTTGTGTCATGCATCACTTTTAGAGATGCAATAGACTATACATGTCAAAAGAGAGCATTAATAGTGTTCCACTTGGAAGAGATGATAGCACTACGAGAATAGAGGTGATGTTTCTTTGGCCACAACAATGCACCGATCACATACTAGTTCTTTACTAAACACAATTTTGATCTTCACTTCAGTCTTTGTCTTTGCCCTTTCATTTTTATCATTTCTTGAATCGTTTCCTTACACTACATGGATAAATTACTTTTTCAGAGCCTTCAAGAGACAAAGATATAGTAGGTGTGGGAAATTTAATGGATAAGCAAACCTCTTGTCTACATTGACTAATGATATAATGACTTTTTTGAAATAGAATGATGAGGGGTGTCACGTAATTCAAATAGGGGCTAAGTTCGCTACTAAAGTGGAACCCGCACAATGAGGTCGAGCTAATTTCATAAAATGCCAATGCAACACATTCACACCACTCACTAGGAGAAAGAGACACATAGACGAGCAAAAATTAGACCAAACCAAAAGATTAATTGAGAGCAAGAGAGGCAACATTCATTGTTTTGCCAACATTGCCTGCACATTGAGACAAAAACTACATCATTGCATAATGAATATTAGCAAACAAAGATACATGTGTCCATAATAGGTTTTTTTTTTTCTTTGGGTGGTGGTGGGGGGCAAATTGAAAGCAATGAATCCATCTATTTTCATAAAAAATTTACCAACCCAATTTGGGTGCCCTATTAGAAGGCAATGATTTACATGAGGCAGCTCTACATATATATTAGAACAAAGTGTTTTACAGGAGATGAACCTAATAAAAGATTCAATTGACAATTGGATGTCACAAATTTTGACATCTTCTCTCTTCTCTCGTTAGAATTGACCATTTTTTCTCTTTTCTCGTTAGAATTGACCATATTATAGAGAGAGAGAGAGAGAGAGAGAGAGAGAGAGAGAGAGAGAGAGGTGCTAAAATAATGAATGGGTGAAGCAATGCAAATGTGGCACAGAAGGTGCATTTATGGCTTAGTGATTTCGAAAGGGTCATGTTGCCTTCAAAGTGGGGTAAAAGTGCCTAGGGAATTCATAATGAATTTTAACGTGTTTTACAAAACCAAAAAGACATTATAAACATTTTGAAAGTGTGCTAAAAAAGTCAGCCAAAGGAGGAGGAAGTGGGAAAAATCCGGCCATCTATTTGTCTCATCTTCTTTATCTCTCTCTTTATATGCACATGTGTATAGGGTGATTGATCTATGAATTGTTACACAAGTTAATGCATTTGTTACACATGCATAGAGAAAAATCTTGATAGTTAGTCTGCATAACTCCATTTATTTATGTAGTGGCATCATAGAGATTCTCATTTTTCTCTCTTCTTTAAGAGAGGACGGTCTGGGAAAGTTTAAGCATAGTTGATTTCATCAGAAACTTCATTTACAAAGAATTCTAGATTTACAAAGTAGCGTCAAGATATGCAATAAAATTTAAAGAGACATTTGATTTCATGAATCTTGATTTGATTGATGATGTTGCAACTCCTAACTAAATTTGGGGTCTGTTGAGTTTCTTGCTCGCGGATTGCAAGAATCCATGACTACTCTTGCTTTGCAAATAATGGTGCTAACAAAACAATATTTCAATTTTGGTTAACGAAAGGAGAGAGCAACTAAGAAGAAGGTACACTTGTTTGACCAATAGAGACAATCTCATGAAAAAGGAGGAAGAAGTTCTTTAAAAAGGCCCCCGGGTGAAAATTTTTCTAAATGTTCCTTGAGGCTACAAATGAGGAGGATGGGCATCCAAGAGGATGCCAATAGAAGAAATCAACTTTGCTTGTGATGAAGAGGAAGAGACCACCAAAAACTTGTGTTTTGGCACTCAAAAAATATAAAAATAAGTTGCACTGTCTATTTCTACTCGCTTTTCTCTGCCCAAATAATCCACCAAAAACTCAATCCTCAAGCACTACACAAGATCAACTTGCGCCTTCAAGCCACCCAACTTTAAGCACCTGTAGTGCTTTCAAAAGCACATTACACTCACAATGCAAGAAACAAAAAAATGAAGTTTTTTGTATATTCAGTCTGCCAAGAATATTTGCAAAACAGTGTGGAACTTGAAGAAACTTCCTTTTGCAAAGTTGGTAGATCTCATCAAAATGGAGGGGCTCGTGTGGCAGGAATTCTCATATATGCATTCTATAAGGAGATATTTGACCTGCAAAAATAGTGAAGCTGCCCTTGAAGGAAGAGGAAGAAGAAAATGTCTCCTTCTTTTTCTTCAAGTTCATATGATTCAAAGTTGATTCAAACAGTAGTCACCGCCAAGTACACAACCTTACAAGGATCATAACTACAAAGGGTAGCATAATCATACTGCTTGGAAGAGATCTTGCTATTTGAAGAAGTTCAAGGAAGAGGAAAAAGCATTCCTATGATCACCAAAGGTGAGCTGGTCTTTGTCCAAAGGAGAGGCTCAAAAACCTAGAAAGCATGCAAAACTACTATGATGAAGCAATTCCTCTCAATTGAGGTAGAGGATGATGTTCTTATAGCATGGAGGAGCCTTAAACTAGGGCAACAAGAGTCTATTCAAAAGAAATGTAGGTAGATTTTGCATCTCAAAGCCACTATCTCCTAAAGAATAGACTTTTGTAAGCGAAAGTAATAGTTATGTGCAGGGCATTGAGAGGACATGCAGGGCTCAAAGATTAAGGACAATCTCAAAAGTTATCCATCACACTATTGTAGCTTCCAAGACTACTTTGCGGGCAAGAAGAGAAATAACCCTAATGTTGGGAAAGGAAATTGTTTGAAAGAGGAAATAACAACAATTCCTCTTCCAAGAATAGCATGACGGAGGAGAAAAGTGGCTACCAAGGTAAGGATTGGCTCCCTCCTAAGAAGATGTAGAAATACTTCAAAGACATTGGTGCTTCAATTGGGGGTAGCAAGGTCACTCATATTGCATTTTCCCTTAGAAGCATACAAAAAAAACTCCTCATGCATCCTTTGTTCATGCTCCAACAAAAGAAGGTTACGCTCAAGGAGCATTTTTATGCTATGCATGGGGAAATGTATCAAAAACTTCATATCTTTGAAGTTAGCTACAAAGCTTGAGATTCATGCCCAAGAGATGGGAGAATCCATATCAACTGATGGAGCCTTCAAAGGCCAAGAGGCTTCAATCACTCTATTGATTGGTAAGCTCAAACTACATGTGCAAGGGTATGTGAAGATGTCTTGAGTTTCTAGATAGAGTTGTTCGAATTTAGCATAAAGGTAGAGAGATGAATCTCCATGTCCATGAGTGAGAGAAAAATAAACATATTGTATCTCATGATGTTTTTGATAAACTAATAAAGAATTATGTTTTTGTTTACATGATTTTTGCAAAGACTCTTCTCATGCTGACTCTGTGTTGATTCTTCATCTTCTTCCCTAGGTTTCTATGATCTTTCTTTCTTTCCTTTTGGGCTTCTCTCCTTGTGATAGATGCTTCTATTGATCTCTTCCCGAGCTTTAGTTGCAGCATTTGCTCTTTGGAATTGCCTTCCATGTCTTGCTATATTTTCTCTTCTTGTAACTTCCTCAATTTTGCTCAGGCTATTGCCTCCTTTGGAGCTTGTCTCCTGCTAGGATTCTTCTTTTGTTTATTTATAATCTCAATCACTTCATTGAAAGCCTTTTCTATGGATCCTCAAGGGATCCTTTGGTTTCTATCATTGATGGTCGATCTTTTGTAGGTCTCATGGTTAGAATCTTCATCCAACTCCTCAACCTTCCTTTTACCTTTGGTAACTTCACTTGCCTTTTTTAGTCGAGATGGTTTCATCCTCTATTTATGAATCATTTTATTTTTTGTCGATATTCAAGAAGTGGGCCTTTTACTTCTTGGTGTCATGGATGGACTTAGAGTCTTTAGCCTCAATTTTGTAGCCTCCTTGTTTTTGGTAGGGACCGTTCTTCCAAAGGGCGGATTCCAAAATCTTTTGTAGCAAATGAAGCACATGCTCAGAAAAATTAAATTTTTGCTTGTAGACTTTTCCTCTAGCATAGTCAAAAGAAGTGTGAGTGAAATGGTGGGTTGTGTATACTTAACTAGACTTGAAAAATGGAAGGGCTATTTGTTAAGTCACTATGAGATTCTGAAAATGGTAGAGCCTTCATGCACAATCCTCTTATCTATTTTATCTTCCACTTTTTTACCATCATTTAATGTGTGTTCGTTCTTCAAAGTTGTTAAGAACTCATACGCTCTCTTGTAGTCCACTCCACATGGTGTTTAATACTGAACTTAGTGGGTAGGTCACATCAAGTTCCAGGTGGGAGAAAATCTAAATGAAGCTACAGTCTGTGAAATTTTGACCCATTACATGAGATTCTTTTTGCTATATTTGAGAGCATAAAGGCCCTGCAAAATATAGAAAAGAACATGCTACAATCAACAAAACCACAAATCTACACACCTAACAACGCATATACACATATGATCCACATCAAGACTGATATATGAGAGGTTGCGTGCGGAAAAGAGAGGGGAAGAATACGTGCAAGTGCAACTCCTAGAGAGGAGAGCTACACTTGCAGAGTGAGAGAGAAGAGAAGAGAAGAGAAGAATGACGCCACAGGGTGCTGGGTGCAATCTCCCCGCGTGCAAGAGTGAGCATTTTCCCCTTGCACATATTTATTAATAGATTTCTTTAATGCTCAAAATGAATAAAGACTATCCGCCTGGACATAATAATAGCCATAGCTCATAAAGAGCACTTAATTAATGAAATGTCCATAAACATGTTATCCTTTCGCATAGTTCATACATTAAGTGAGCCTTTTCCTATCAACTACAATAAATAAATATTTTGTCGTTTCCATCACATACCTCTTCGTTAGAAAATCAATTGTCCTCAATTGCTAAGTTAAGAATCTACAAACCATACTACTCACATATAATGGTTAAATTTTGTGTGAGTATGTGCTAAACAATTTTTAAAAATGCCCATTAATACGAATCTCTCATAGATGCTTCATTTAAATAAGTAAAAGGGAAATAGAACCAGTTTGCCTTGTGTGACCGTGGAGGCGAGCATGAGCAGAAGACGGGGCAAACTGTAGGCAGGAGCATGGGGCAAATTGCAGGCAGCATGAGCAAGGCCGAGAATAGTGAGGGAGCAGTTCGGAAGGCTAGACGCAGTTATTTTTTTTATGTATAAGGTCTCCATCGTAGGTCGCTTCATCTTGCTGGGCGAAGTGGTGTATGTGGGTGACGCGTTCTGAGCGTGCCCTGCCGAGGTCGATTCTTGCTGGTGCCTGTATCTCAACTTTTGTAGATGCACTTCCAAACCTTGGTGATGGCGCATCTTGGGAGATTCGCTATGGTAAAATAGCGATAGTTACCAGTATGTACAGTAATATCATGTAACAAAATACAAAGTCATAACTCAAAAAAAAAAAAGCTTGTGCCTGTCGTCATCCACATACGGCATGCTCTAGTGTCCCATACCACGAGAAAGCAATATATGTCATATTTTGATGCATCATGATATCATTGGTCACAATCATCATTTCATAATCAAATTCCAAATTCAATTCAATATACATTGTTGACAATATATGATCATAAATCAAATCCAAATCCAAGTCCAACTCCAAATTAAAATCTGTGTGCACGTGACCAATGGACTAGGCAAGGCATGAAAGACAAAAAAATTACTACCTATTTGGTATCAAATTGGAGTAGGTTGGAATATTGAAGTATGTACAAAATGTTGACGGTCATCCCAAATCACATGAGCTCATGCAATTAGTTGTATAGTTTCATGACAAATCATCTTAGTAAAAGTTTCATTCAATGTAAGTATAAGCCATCATGTTTGAGATGATTGATTTCATAGCTCATAACACAATGTAGATAAGTAAACGAGCCCTATCTTCTAGAAGTATCCAATAGTATTCTGCCTTGTTGTAAAATTGCTTAAGTGTAGTCCCTTCGTATATCCGCAAAGAGAGTCAAAAGAAATTACGTAAACTGATCGTTTATCAAACCGAGTATAGTAAATTGGGAGATTTGTGTATAAGAAGATGTTGTAAGAGGTGGTGCAAAATTTGGAGATCCTAAATGATAAAGAAGGAAGTAGAATAAGTACTAAAATGGTGCATTATACATGGTGTTTGGGCCTATAGAGAGAACGGACTCATTGAAGGAAATTCAAATGTTGTCATCTATATTAATAGATATATTGAGAAATTACGCACCTAGAGGTTTTCTGAAGAAAGAGATAGTAATCTAAGTGATAATCAAGCCATCTAAGTTGAGTCTGTGTACTTGTGTTTTTCTGTTTGAATGAAATTAGTAGACGCGTTTAGGAGCATTCAAGGGTGTTATACAGTCTTGTGCGAGAGAGTTAGCATGTTGAACAAACTCAATACTATAGATTACAAGTTAGTTTAGATGTTCGATTTCATATTAAGCAATACTATCCTAAAATTTGATATCATATTGTTAGTGTATTACGACTTGCATTTTCCAAATAACTTCACAAAAATAGAAGTAATTAAAATAAGCAAAGAACTTACATGACTGCTCTTTGTAAATCACTCAACTGCAAACAAGCTAGAAGGAAAATGAAGGTCATCATCAAAATCATTGGGTTAAGTTTAGTCAATTGTATTGCCTTAAAATTTGTAAATAGAATAAAGGGAATGATTTGAACCTCTTTTTTAAAAAATATTTATAAAGGAAAATTATAACAGACTCTCGACCAAGTTTATCAAGAAGCTACAAAAGCTATGCTCCTATATTTGTCATCAATTCTATCGTCTCTAGTCCAAGTTTGCCTCTGGCTCATGATTGCACACGTTAAATAATGTGTGAAGCAAAAAAAATAGCTTCTTATTTTGTAAGAGACAGACTCTTGACCAAATAATCATGCGTCAATCTCCACCATGAGAGGAGATACGTACCCTCTTGCACGAGCCTCTTCTGATGTAATATGTGCACTATGGGCATTGGGAAGTATAAGGAACAATACGAAAGAGTTAGTGTAGTGCTTTTTTAGAACCCATCATCTACTGCACTTTGTACAAACTTCATATAGTCAAACCAATCCGGCACACAAGATTTTATAGATTTCAGTATTTTGGCATGTCACTGTGACTCAATGTAACATGATAGAAGTTGTAAGAAATGAAGAGAGAGAGAGAGAGAGAGAGAGAGAGAGAGAGAGAGAGAGAGAGAGAGAGAGAGAGAGAGAGAGAGAGAGAGAGAGAGAGAGTTTTTGGACAGTTGTTGAAAGATGAGAGTCGAGAGAGAGAGACAGGGTCTGAGTGTCTGTGGCTGCCAGTTGACCAGAGAGAGAGAGAGAGAGAGAGAGAGAGAGAGAGAGAGAGAGAGAGAGAGAGAGAGAGAGAGAGAGAGAGAGAGAGAGAGAGAGAGAGAGAGAGAGAGAGAGAGAGAGAGAGAGAGAGAGAGTTGATGTGTGCAGATGACTACCGGCCGAAGGGGGAGGTTGCATGGTAACACACACATATAGTGAGTTAATTAGTGGTTTGTGGTGTGCATGAGGTGAGATAGGTGCAGGTGGGTGGGAGAGAACGTTGCACTGGGGTCCAGTGGTTGGCAATTTTTAGCACTGGTTTGCTGCCAGCTGGTGGTTGACGACGTGTGTGCTCCTCTCTACTGATATCATCAGCTAAGTGATGCCACAACGATAGAGCTTCCCCACCCATGGGTGACCAATGAACAAATCCGATTCAGCAAATCCCTCTGGGTGTTGGGGACGACGTGCATGCTGCATGTTGGATGTCATAATTCCTGTCAATTTCTCTATTGGCATTGAGCTCGCGCGACGCAATTGAAGATAATAGAAAAATAAAGAAAATTTTGGCTTAAGTTTACAGGCTTCTCTTTAAATAAAACCATGTGGGGTGGTTTCCCACAAGATGGAAATTGTCCCCTTCTCTTCACATATACATGGTGGCTCAATTCTCTTAGTTCCCCCTTCGATCTTTTTCTTCTTGTAATTGCAATTCCTCTTGAAGAAATAGTCTCGAGATCTACGTGACCTCTATTGAAGTTTTCCTCAGGCAGGAAAGCTATTCTAATTCTGCTTCTCTTTCTTCTTCAAAATTGGATGACACTAAAATCTCTGTAAACATAGGTCCTTACTTTACATATATCATTTCTTCTAACTTGTGGTTACTCACTACAAAAAGAATTTTATGTTTATGCTTCTCATTTTTGCTTCTCCTACATCTTATGGAGTATGCTACATCACCTTCGACTTCTTCTTCTTCTTTCCTATAATGCTGTAGAAGCAAAATCTCTAATCCATACAATAATTAATCATCTTTTTTTTTTAATAGAAAAACTCACAATTGTGAGTTAATTATATTGAACAACCCAAAAAATTACAAGGTCTTGTCATGCTCTTGTTGAGCCATGACATCATCCAAGGACTATAATTACATTGGCTATCAGGGCAGCCACCCCCACCAACTCGACGCCTCCTCCTCGATACACAAGTCTTTTATTTACCAATGGCCAAGATTTTCCCCCGTCCTAGGCATTCCACCTGCTGACAGCAAGGCACAAGTAGTCCTAGTCCAATCCTCCGAGTGTTGCTTGCGCCCGAGCGTCCATATTAGCACTTTGCTTTCTTGAGTAATTTCTGCGAAGCTTGCCACCTCCAAACCTCCTTCAAACACACGGCGGTTCCTTGTCTGCCATACATTACGTAAGAAGTATCTGACAATAATTAATCATCTTAATCTAAGGTTTTCTCTTTATTATTATCTCCTATTATTCTTCTCTATGAAAGATCAATATGGTACGTCCAGCTAAGCATGCCAGAAAGTAATTAAAGATTAAACTGAACATGCCAAAAAATAGACCTAGCTTTTATTATTATATACAAAGATTTCAATAGCCACCAGAGTGAATACTATGTTCTGATACCACTGCTACAATTGGAGTGCAAAGCTTGAAAAATATAGAAAAGAGCAAGCTACGATCAATAAAACCATAGATCTACATACCTAGTGACACATATACACATATGATCCACAACAAGACTGATATAAGAGAGGCCAAGAGCAAAAAAGAGAAGAGAAGAACATGTGTAAGTGTGCCTCCTAGAGCAGAGTGATACACCAACATGGTGACAGAGAAGAGATTAGAAGAGAAGAATGACACGGGCACTAGGTGGAATCTTCCCCCGTGCAAGAGTGAGCATTTTCCTCTTCCACGTATTTGTTTATAGATTTCTTTAATGCTAAAAATGAATACAGACCGTCTTCTCGGACATAATAATGACCATAGCTCATAAAGGGCGCTTAAATAATGAAATTTCCATAAACGTTCTATCCTTTTTCATAGTTCATACATTAAGTGAACTTTTTCCACCTGTTAGCTACAATAAATAAATATTTTTCCATTTCCATTACACACGTTCTCATCTTTAAAAGTTGTGCTAAAGAACATGGTGTTGAATGCTTGGAACTTTTCAATTTCAGCCTAGCAAGTGGTAACTTGACAAATGTTCTTATTATCCAATTGAAAAGGCCCTAAAGTTGACAAGTTGGAATTAAACCTAATCTTTTGCTTTGCCACTATGACCCATACATATACCATCAAAAATCTTGATTTTATTATCTTTTAAACTCATCAAAGTTGAATTAGCTACATTCTTTTGCTTATGGCGGCTTTGACCATGTAATTGAAATGGATCATGAACTTTGAGAATAGCGGAATTAAGAGAATTAAAGTGAGCATTTTTGTGAGATCCTTTGAGAACGTAGAGGGTGAACTTAATTGACGGTAGCAACATAAACAAAGTACTTAATTAACTTGGCATGAGCAATACTTTTGCAAGAGAGAGAGAGTATTAGAGAACATGACAATAGTTGAGGACCGGATTTAATTGGAGCCGGTCCCCCCTCCAAAAGGCGTTTGTATTATAGATTCTCCCATCAAGAGAGACTTGGTACAATACAATCTTTGTGTTCCTTGTGACCTTGGTGATGCTATGAATATGGAAATCTTCATACATCACAAACATAACATAAACTTTGCAAAAAGCATTAACTATGCCAAGCCTCAGTCCCCAAGCCTCAGTCCTAAGGCCTCAAACACCTTCGAAGGTGGAGAGAGTTAGCGGGGAATGAGGGTAGGGAAGAGGAAGAAGAATCATTCATAGGAGAAAGAAATAGGTCCTCACTTATCATCACTCTTCTTGTTTAGCATAGCAAAATAGCATAGTAATGAAGAAGAAGAAGATGGCAAGCTTAAGCATTGAAGCATGGCTCTTGGTTGGATTTGCATTCCATAGCCAAGATTGTTGGTGTAGGCTCCCAACTTCTCAACAAGCTTGGTGAAGGAGATGGAGCTCTTGCCTTTGCACTTCACATAATGAGAGTATGTGTGTGTGTGTGGGAGAGTATACCTCCTCTCATGCTTGGTCCCCACCCCTCTCTCTCTCTCTCTCTCTCTCTCTCTCTCTCTCTCTCTCTCTCTCTCTCTCTCTCTCTCTCTCTCTCTCTCGCTCTCGTATTATTTAATTATAGTGTCCTCTTATTTCTCTTTGAGAGAAAGAGCTTAATTATTTATTTTTATGCATCTAAATTCTCATTGGACCCTTTAAAGCCTATCCAATAGGATTCAAACACATCATGAGGGCTACATGTGGAGGATTTTGGACATGTGTCTTTTATGTTTCTTAAGTAATTTGGTTTGAATTAAACACTTCAAGCACTTAGTCAATTAAGCATGGAAACCGTTTATGCCTCTTGAGAGTTTATCTTCGAATTTAACACTTCAAGAAACTTAGTAGTTTAAGCATAAAAATCACCTCAAGCTTTGGGCAAGGTTCCCTCAAACACTTTAAGCACTTTAGTTAGCAAGCTGACAAGCACCTCATGCTTGGGTAGGAATCCCACTCAAGGTCAGCCCTAGCTTTTGCCTAAGGTCAAAGGACTTTTAAACACTAACTTTTTGAGATCTTTAATGAAGCTAACAACCCTAAGGTCTTTAAGCTCCATTATGTAGCATTATGTAGCATTCCTACCCAAGCACCTCATGCTTGGGTAGGAATCCCACTCAAGGTCAGCCCTAGCTTTTGCCTAAGGTCAAAGGACTTTTAAACACTAACTTTTGGAGATCTTTAATGAAGCTAATAACCCTAAGGTCTTTAAGCTCCATTATGTAGCATTGCCCTTTAACGCACCATCTCTCATTTGGACCCCTTTAACCTTGGCCCCGTGTTGAGATAGATCCATAAGCACATGTCTATATGCTAACTCTTGTTCCCATTTATTCTCCCACATTAAATGATCAGTTTAATATGAGAAAATCATTTGGGTTGGTTAGATATTAGATTTTATGACATTACCTCTATCTTGGAATCATAGTCGTCCTCGACTACGAGGTAGAAGAGATAAAGTCTTAGTCATTAGTCTACGTTTCTTAGGGGGTAGAGTATCCCTTTTCACCCTACGACATCATTCCAAAATGGATGACTTAGTCCATTTGGTGCTTGGGAGACGTATTTTTAGTCCATATCATACTTCCAAAGTAGAGTGACATGCTCTACTTGGTGTTTGGGAGACGTTGTCACCACAAACAAGATCCTAAGCATGCATACTTCTTAATTTTGTGCACAATAAAATAAAGAGAATGGGTCTTATAGTACAAAAACATTGTTCATTTAAAATGCATTTTCATTTGCTTACTCTAGTGTAGCATTGTAAGCATTGACAAGGTTCATATTATCCTTAAGCTAGGTTTCTTGCATCCCTCTAGCATCTTTAAAAGGATAATCCTTAAACTTAACAAGATGTCATTGGAAAATCTTACCGTTTCTTAGTACCTTGTCTTCTTGTCGAAGAATTGATTCGGGCTGCAACACCTCTTCTTGATCTTTGATCTTTGGCGGGTCCTCAATTATTGGTTCTTTTTGTGGCTCTCCTTTGTAAGGCATGAGTAGGCTCACATGGTTAGCATTGTGAATGAGCCAATGGTTGGGCAACTTCAACTAATAAACCATCTCATTGATTGGCTTAAGATTTTTTTTTAAAGGGACCATAGTATCTTTTTGCTAGTTTAGCATAATACTCTTGGTGGCCTGTAGGATTCTTGCCCATAGTATGCCTTAGATGAGCCTTGTGAAACTTTAGCAAGACCCAATCATTTTCCTTAAAGGCTAAGGCTCTTCTATGCTTATTAGCAGTAGCCCTTTTTACCTTTGTTGTGAGATGAATATAACCATTATAATCTTTGGAAACAATTCTTGTAAGTCTCAACTACATTCATTAGCAACGAAGATCTTCCCATGTACTTTAAGTAGTAAGGGACTTTTGGATCTTCCCTCTTTAACCTCGAAAGGTGCTCTCCCCATAGAAGTATGTACAATGTCATTGTACGCATACTTTATAAGAGGTAGGTACTTCTCTCATTGAGAACGTTGATCTACTTCCATGTCATCCGTTTGTGGATTATAGGCCGAAAGAGAAATTTAATCTACTTCCTAGATTCTCAAAGAGACCCTTCTAGAAATTACTGGTTATTCTAGGATCTTTGTCCGACACTATGGATATTGGCAATCCATGATGCTTGAAAATTTGAGACCTAAAGAGGGTTGTCATTTGATGTGCCTTAATACTCTTTTTGATAGGCATAGAGTGTGTTTTCTTGCTAAGACTGTCGACTGAAACAATCCAAGTTGCTTCCCTCAATCAAAATTTCAATTTTTGGTATACCACGCATTTTGAAACATACTCTTGTATGTTTACTTTTCATGGTAGACCAATAAAAATACATTTCTACTCCTCAAAGAGTAGATTATGGAATCCTTCTTTGCTCCGCATAATGAGAAGCATGGGATTCACCCATGACTTTCTTATTGTATGGGTGAGTAACACATAGCCTATTGGTGTTTGGAAGATAACCATCCTCCAAGGTGAATGGTTATTTCTTTCCCCCTGATGCAAAGGCTGTCGTTACGTACTTAAAGTCTTTGTCAATGGCATACTCATCTATCATAAAAGATAGATCATTGTGAGTTGCTATAGACACCATATTTCCCCTTGGCCGTTGTGAAAGTGCATCGACCACTTGATTGTGCTTGCCATCAATGTGAGCAATATGAACTTTAAATTGTGAAAGAAAATATGTCCACCTCATTTGTTTGTCGGAAAGCTTGGTTTGCGTCATGAAGTTCTTGAGGCTTTGTGATCCATTCATCCATTCGTAGGATGAATGGATCCCCCAAGAGATAGTGCTTCCATGTGTTAGGGCATGTAGAACAGCTAAAAGCTCTTTTTCGTATATTCCCAAGACCCGTTCATTGGCATTGGGCCTTTGGCTCTCTCATATTCTATGGAATGCCCTTCTTGAAGCAAAACTGCTCCAGGGCAATCACCACAAGCATCACATTGGACCTCAAATGGCTTTGAGAGATCTGGAAGCATGAGGACTGGTTGATAGGTAAGCTTCTCTTTGAGCTTGTCAAAAGCATTAGCAATCCATGAGTACTTAAGTTATTCTTTGTTAAGTCATGTAATGGTCCTGTCATTTGAGAAAATTTTGCTATGAAGCGTCTATAGTATGCACACATACCAATAAAGCTTCTTCGCTCATGTAGATTCCTTGGATTAGGCCATGCTTTTATTACCTCTAACTTTGATGGATCCATACGGATACCATCTTGAGAAATAAGTATTGAAATCTTTTGAAGAAAAAATTCGCTTTTCTTTTGGTTGAGGAAAAGCTTGTTCTCTCTCAATGCTTAAAAAATCACTTGGAGATGTTGCTTGTGTTCCTCCAAGGACTTGGAGTAGATGATGATATCATTAAAGAACACTCCAGTGAGCTTACGGTAGGGTCTAAATATTTTCTCCATCAAATGATTGAATGTGGCTAGTGCATTGGTCAAGAGAAAAGGCATGACTAGATATTTATTACCTCTAACTTTGATGGATCCATATGGATACCACCTTGAGAAATAATATGACCTAAGTATTGAATCTTTTGAAGAAAAAATTCGCTTTTCTTTTTGGTTGAGAAAAAGCTTGTTCTCCCTCAATGCTTAAAAATCACTTGGAGATGTTGCTTGTGTTCCTCCAAGGACTTGGAGTAGATGATGATATCATTAAAGAACACTCCAGTGAGCTTACGGTAGGGTCTAAATATTTTCTCCATCAAACGATTGAATGTGGCTGGTGCATTGGTCAAGAGAAAAGGCATGACTAGAAAAGGCATGTCTTTAGGATATCTTCATCTACTATCCTTATTTGATGATAGCCACTTTTAAGGTCAATCCTACTGAAGTAGGTAGAGCCTTGTAGCTTATCAAACAGATCTTCTACCCGAGGCACGAGAAATCTGTTTTTGATAGTGATATGGTTTAGTGCTTGATAATCCACACACATATGGTACGTACCATCTTTCTTTTGCACTAAAAGGACTGGAGAACAAAAGGGAGAGGAGCTAATACCTCACCATCCCTTTGTCTATCAATCCTTGTACTTGCCTCATGATCTCCTCTTATTGAGCTTGGGAAACTTGATAAGGAGGCTTGTTAGGTGGTGAGCTTCTTGGTAGGAGCACAATTCGATGGTCATCATCCCCTTCTTTTGGAGGTATGTCCATAGGGATATCATCAATGAAAACATTTTGGATTCCATTTAAAAAAGAAGACAAGTCTAAGTCTTCTTGATTCCTACCATTTTCATTTGATAAATCATTAGCGTCATTAGTGGATTCTTTGACAAAAATCATGTACACACAAATCGAGCTTTTCATTGACTTATCAAAAGCTGGTGAATTTACAAGTGGTATACTACGACCATACTCATTAGCATCTACATACATGTTCTTTCCATTGTAGGTGAAGTAGATTCTCCTTTCGAGGAACTTCATGTTGGTAGCCATGCGATCAAACCATGGCGCCCCTAGGATAGCATCCTCATGTTGGAGAGGAGAGATAAAAAAGTCTTCTTTGTTGACGTAGCTTTGGACATGAAGCCTCAACTTCCCAATCAAGGGAGTAACGGAGGCTTGTTGTCCCTTGAAAGCTGTGCCAACCATTACAATATCTCCCATTTCAAAAGCTTGAATGCCCAACTTGGTGGCCAACTCTGTTGATATGAAGTTGTGAGTAGAGTCAGGGTCAAACAAGATGAAGGCATCATGCTCCCTTACCTTTCACCAAGCATAGGAGAGAGATGATCCTTTGATGAGCATCCTCTTTTGGAGCTTCGAAGGTGGAAGCCCTAGGAGTCTCATTGTGAGCATTTTTCTTGGGGCAAGAACGATAGCCATGTCCTTGCTCCCCACACTTAAAACACTTATGGTTCTTGCGAGAAGCTTCAAGCTCTTCATGAGAGAGTTTGTTTTTACCTTTTTAAACTCCCTTCTCCTTGGACCTATTGTTGTTGTTGTTGGAAGTGCCTTGGGAAGAATTTTGGGCATTGGTTTTCCCCTTTGCATCATTTTTGTCTTTGTTTTCTATGGGTTTGACATTCCGTCTAGCCCCTTGTTGGAAATTGATGCGGGAAGCAACCATGGTGTGGTGGATTACTTCGGTGATAGAACCAGGCCGTTGGGAGTTGACATACTCGGCCATTTCTTCACGTAATCCCGCACAAAAATTGTTGTTTTTGCTCGATGAAGTCTATCTTTTGGAAGATAGTAGCCTTGAGATGTAGATCCCAAAACTTGTCCACATATTTGTGAATAGACTCATGTGAGAGAAGCTTCAAATTGTGCCATTTGGTAAGTACTTTGTCCTTTGTATCGCTTACAAGGAATTACTTCATGATGGAAACTCATAGAGTTTTCCATGTCTTTGGGGCCTCACCATTGCCACAAAGGCTAGCCCACCATTGACGAGCCAAATTTTGGAAGTGCATAGCTACATGTTGTAGCTTGGAGGACTCCGTGAAGCCCTCGTTTCCAAAGGCCGCATCAAATTTCTGGATGAAAGCCAATACTTTGTTGGTGGCACCAAAGGTGCCATCATAGGTGGAAAAGAGATACTATTTCTTCCCTCTTTGAACTTCTTGAGCTTTTGTGATCTTCGCCATGCACGGTATGATTTGCAATGTCCTCCCCTCTTGTATTCTCTAGGAGAATAGCTATATCTTTTGTCGGGAGAGGAGGAAGGTGAAGAAGAAGGAGAAGAGGGTGACCTCTTTCTTGACCTTTTCTTCCTTTGTTTCCTCTCTTTCCTTTTGGAGTGAGGAGGAGAATGACTGTGTGACCATTTCCTCATGGGAGGAGTTGGCGATCATGTAGACCGCCATCTTCGTGGAGCCACATCTTCAGAGGAACTTAGGGATTAATTACTTTCTTGTTCTTTGGATTCCTCCTCTCATATGGGAGAGAGTCTTCCTTTGGGGGTCTCTTTAAGAGGCCTCCTCAGCTCTCTCCTCTTGGAGAGGAAGGGAAATCCCATAAGCACGAAGTTGTTGAGTAACTTCGGCTTGCAAAGTAGGGTTGCCCATAGTAATAAAATAATTGATAAACATGGGGGCATCATCATTAGCACCTTCATGTGCAAAATCAAAGTTATCAATGTTCATTCTACTCTCTTGGTTATTGTCAGCCATGCTAATTATACTTATGTGTTTACTTAGTGTATTCTTTGACAATTCAAAACCTTAGTTGCTACTCCACTTAAGTATCGACACCCACGACTCGAATTGGTTAATTATAGAGAGTAGTGGGTGGGTCTAACATAGCAGAATTGTCGAGGGATAGCTCCTTTTGAACTTCTTATGGCTCAATAATGGTAAAGCCATAGGAAAGTCTAAAAAGACCCCATTATTAAGATCAAAGCTCCCGAGATGTGCACCGTATCCCACATAGTGTGTTCAACAAAACTGATAATAGATCCCAGTTCCACTTACTCTAATAAAATTAACAAAATCAACCATTATAGGCTACTTAAGGACCTCTCTTCTTAAGCAAGAAAAGAGAAACCAAATGCTCTGATACCAATATAATTGAAATGGCCTTTGAACTTTGAGAATAGCGGAATTAAGAGAACTAAAGTGAGCATTTTTGTGAGATCACTTTGAGAACGTAGCGGGTGAACTCAATTGATGGTAGCAACATAAGCAAAGTACTTAATTAACTTGGAATGAACATTACTTTTGCAAGAGAGAGAGTATTAGAAAACATGACAATAGTTGACGATCGGATTTACTTGGAGCCGGTCCCCCCTCCAAAAGGCGTTTGTATTATAGATTCTCCCATCAAGAGAGACTTGGTACAATACAATATTTGTGTTCCTTGTGACCTTGGTGATGCTATGAAGATGGAAATATTCATACATCACGAGCATAACATAAACTTTGAAAAATGCATTAACTATCCCAAGCCTCAGTCCCAAGGCCTCAAACAACTTCGAAGGTGGAGAGAGCTAGCGGGGAATGAGGGTAGGAAAGAGGAAGAAGAATCATTCATAGGAGAAAGAAATAGGTACTCATTTATCACCACTCTTCTTGCTTAGCATAGCATAATAGCATAGTAATGAAGATGAAAAAGATGACAAGCTTAAGCATTGAGGCATGTCTCTTTGTGGGATTTGCATTCCAAAGCCAAAATTGTTGGTGTAGGCTCTTGGCTTCTGAACAAGCTTGGAGAAGGAGATGGATCTCTTGCCTTTGTACTTCACATAATGAGAGTATGTGTGTGTGTGTGGGAGAGTATACCCCCTCTCATGCTTGGTCCACCTCTCTCCATCTCTCTCGTATTATTTAATTATAGTGTCCTCTTTTTCCTCTTTGAGAGAAAGAGCTTACTTATTTATTTTTATGCATCTAAATTCTCATTGGACCCCTTTAAAGCCTATCCAGTAGGATTCAAGCACATCATGAGGGCCACATGTGGAAGATTTTGGACATGTGTCTTTTATGCTTCTTAAGTCATTTGGTTTGAATTGAACACTTAAAGCACTTAGCCAATTAAGCATGGAAACCGGTTATGCCTCTTGAGAGTTTATCTTTGAATTGAACACTTCAAGAACCTTTCCAGAGGAAACTAGTGACAAAAGCGTCTGCCTTCGGTTTCTCGGGGCATAGTCCTGGTGGTTCTTCTTGTTCACTTTTATGGTGGATAAGGGGAGCGGCCGGGCTTGCCCAGCCCGACTCCGAAAACAAAAAAAACTTCAAGAACCTTAGTCATTTAAGCATAAAAATAACCTCAATCTTTGAGCAAGGTTCCCACAAACACTTTAAGCACTTTAGTTAGCAAGCCGACAAGCACCTCATGCTTGGGTAGAATTCCCACTCAAGGTCAGCCATAGCTTGCCTAAGGCCAAATGACTTTTTACACTAACTTTTGGAGGTCTTTAATGAAGCTAACCCTAATGTATTTAAGCTCCATTAGGTAGCATTGCTCTTTAACAAACCATCTCTCATTTGGACCCCTTTAACCTTGGCCCCGTGTTGAGACAGATCCATAAGCACACGTCTATATTCTACCCTTGTTCCCATTTATTATGTCACATTAAATGATCAGTTTAATATGAGAAAATCATCTGGGTTGGTTAGATATTTGATTTTATGACATACCCTAACAAAAAAATTGGCCGTACGTTGAGCCATACTTGTCAAAATTTGATGAAACTTGAATCAATAGGTTTAGTGGAAAAAGAAGAATATGCTTATACATTTACAATTTCCAGGTCCCTATATCAGCCAAATCATAATTTTTGCACTATCTGTCCTTTTGGGATATTGTGTATTGGAAACATGATTATATCTTCAAAATTTGGCTTGATTTTGGATCGATAAAAATTGAAATATATGACAATTTTTTTATTATCAAAGCCTTGGTGAGTTGTAATAATGGCCATTACCTTTATCGTGATCTTTTTGAGATGAAACTTGCACCATATTATTATTATTACTTGGAAGGTGATGCCCTATTAGTTTGGCAAGCTATGGATGGTACTATCCAAATTGAAATTTGTGCAGTGATAGGTCCCTATGACATAGTGGTAGTGAACCTCTATGTGCTTTGTTCTTGCATGAAATACTGGATTCCTTGCAACTGCCATAGCACTCTAACTGTCAGTGAAAATGGTAGTGGGTGCCTGTTGACACTCACAAAGATCTGCCAAAAACCTACGTATCCATACACAATCAACTGTTGCCGTGAAAGCTGCCCTGTACTCAGCTTCACAAGTTGATGTAGCCACTGTGGGTTGCTTCTTGCTTAGCCAAGATATACATGCATTTCCCAAGAAAAAACAATTGCCACTTGTGGAATGTCGTGTGTCAAAATCACTAGCCCAATCTGAATCGTAGTAACCAAGAAGCTGCATAGAACTGTGCTTTCCATACATATCCCCCCTTGGAAAGAACATGGCAAGATTAGGGGTACCTGAAAGGTAACGAAGTATGCGCTTCACAGCCTGCCAATGATGCATACCTGGGCTGTGCATAAATCTGCTTGCTTGTGAAACCCCAAATTGAATGTCTGGACGAGTGTTGCTTGCCAAATATATCAAGCAACCAACCGCTGCTGCATAAGTATGTACATCAAAAGGTTCTCCAGCATCGTGCATGCTCAACTTTGATCCAGTTTCTACGGGTGTAGAGATTGGTTTACAATTTTGCATACCAAACTTGTCCAAAATTTTATGCAAATATTTTGCCTGCAACATGTATATGCCATCCTCTGATTGCACAAACTGAATACCCAAGTAATAATGTAGCAAACCAAGATCAGACATCTCAAAGGTTTTTCTCAAAGCATCTTTAAACGCTTCAATTTCATCTGCAGTATTGCCTGTAAGAAGCATATCATCCACATAAAGTGTTAGCATAATGATAACTCCATCTCTCTTTTTGACATACAAAGTACTTTCTGTTGGACTATTCTGAAATCCCTGGCCAATCAAATAAGTATGTATCTTCTCATACCATGCTCTTGGAGCCTGTTTGAGACCATACAAAGCTTTACGCAATCTACATACCTTTTGCTCTTGACCTTTTACAACAAAACCACTTGGTTGACTTACATAAACTTCTTCCTGCAAATCACCATTCAAAAAAGCAGTTTTGATATCCAACTGATGCACTTTCCAACCATGATGAGCAGCAATTGCAACTAGTGATCTAACTGTGGACGCACGAGAAGTAGGAGCAAAGGTTTCATCATAATCTATGACTTTCTGTTACGCATAGCCTTTTGCCACAAGCCTTGCTTCGTACCTGTCAAGAGTAACATCTTGTTTCCTTTTTACCTTAAAAACCCACTTTGTACCAATAGGCTTTTTACCTGTAGGCAAGTCCACTAGATCCCATGTATGATTCTTATGAATAGAATCAATTTCTTGCTGCATAGCCTAATCTTTCCACTGAACACACTCTAAAGCTTGTTCAAATGAATCAGGCTCATCTGCATCACAAAGAGTGCTAAAGCAAGCCAAATCTACTTGCTCTCTGCCAAAAGTAGTACCAACACATGTTTTTCGTGGCAACGGTGCATCCAACTTGCTATCCTGCAAAGTTTTTTGCACCCATTTAGGCAAGGTTCTTTCTTCCCTGAGAACTTCTTGCTCGTCATGCACAATTTCCTCTATATCATGAGGTGTCACATGCTGATCAAAAGATTGATCAAGGTTATCAACCTGTTGTGATTCTTGATTCTCCACAAAAGAAGGAAGCAAACCTTCAAATACATCATGTGTCTGCATATGAGGTACATCAAAAGCAACCATAGGTTGAGCAGTAGTTTCTGCAAAAATTACATCACGACTTTCAAAAATCTTGTTTGTAGCAGGATTGTAAAGTCTATAACCTTTACTTCCACTGCTGTACCCCACAAATATACATTTGATTGCCTTATCATCAAGCTTCCCACGTAACTGCTGAGGGATGTGAGCATAAGCAAGACAACCAAAAACATGAAGATAACTGACTGAAGGTTTTCTGTCATACCAAGCTTCAAATGGAGTAATGGTCTTCAAGGCACGACTAGGACACCTGTTCAAAACATGTGCTGAACAAGCAACTGCCTCCATCCATAGCTTATGAGGCAAACTCTTAGCCTTGAGCATACATCTAGCCGTCTCCATTAAAGACCTGCTCTTCCTTTCTGCAACACCATTCTGTTGTGGTGTGTATGACATAGTGCATTGGTGTTTAATGCCTTTCTTTCCCAAAAAATCCTTAAATGCACCTGACATGTATTCACCTCCTCGATCGGTACGAAGAGTGTGTACTTTGCAACCTATTTCATTTTCAACCATGGCGACATAATGTTGAAAAACTGCAAACACATCTGACTTTGCTTTGAGTGGATACACCCAACAAAACCTGGAAAAGTCATCAATGAAGGTCACAAAATAAAGGCCTGGATGCACCACTATCAAAGTACCAAATCATTTGTGTCTTGTCAACACTGTAAGCAGAAAAATCTGAACATACTACAAAAGCATAAGAATCCTGCACAAAGTTTGCAGACTCTTCTTTAGCTGTAAAAGAATCACCAGAAGCTGAAACAACCAAACTTGACTGTTTCTTCTTTTCTTTAGCAATTCGCTTTTTACACTCACTAATGTAGTGACCAGGTTTCTTGCAGTAGTGACATTTACCTTTCTTCTTGGACTTGTCGGAATCACCTTTAGACTTCTCTGAAGATTGTCCTGCACTAGACTTGGAGTAATGAGCACTCTCTTTACCCTTGTTTTTGTTCTGTACAACAAGAGCATGATCCATACCATCCACCTGTAAAGACTTGTTCTTACGTGATTGATCCTCCTGCAATAGCAAAGCCACTAACTCTTCAAAATGAAGAGGCTCAAGATTAGCTCTCAAAGACAGAGTCAAAGAAGTCTGAAAAGTCAAATAAGATGGTGGTAGTGAATTGAGTGTTTTGGAAACCAAGTCCTTCTCTGGAATCACTTCATCAATGCTAAGCAATTGCTCTTTAAGATCCCTGATTTTTGTAAGATGCTCGACAATATCGTCACCTTCGTCCATCTGTATTTTGTCAAGTTGTTTCTTCAAAAACTCTATTCTGGCAGCGTTTCTTCCTCCAAACATAGCTTGCAGAGTGTTCCAAGCATCCTCAGAAGTTCTGCAAGATCTGATATGTGGTGTGATTGTCCTCTTTATGGTTAAGGCAATCACAGCCATAGCTTGTGCATCTTTAGTATCCCATCTCTTTTGCTCTGGAGTGACTTGTGAGGGTCCTGCACCAACAGCTGCACCACGACCAGGCGTGGCAGGTGCAATGCTACCTGGACGAACTTCATCTCCAGATACATAATCCCACAATCCTTTACCAACCAAAACATTTTTGGCCATAAAAGACCAAAGAGAATAGTTGGTACCATCCAATTTGTCTTCGGATGTAAACGCACCAAAAATCTCTTTCTCCGTAGATTGAGCCATACTGTGGATGCACACAAGAGAGCAAAAGAACCTCCAAGAGATTCACAAATCTCCTCTCCAATGCAAGCAAAACTCTACACAAAATCTTAGCACAAAGCTAAGACAAGCTGCTTCCCAAAAGAACTGTTTACCCGAAGAAAATCTGTCCAAAAGCACACCCTCTTGATCTAAACGCCTCCGAAAAGTAACTTCTGCTACGCTGCTCAGAACAAAATTCTGAGGGCTCGAACGGCTTCGAAAGGGGGGTAAAACCCCAGGTCGCTTGGTCAGAATACTTCCAGCACGTCGAGGATGCTCCCACGAGCAAATTTTCCGAAAACTGCCTGAAAACTGCGATTGTGCGCGTGGACGCGAAAACGCAAGTAGAGGCTTTGGAAATAACCTGGCTCTGATACCAATTGTTGAAGATGATGAAACACGAAACAGAAGGAAGACAGCAACTCAGAGTAGGAAGAAGATGGAGAAGGAGAAGATACAGAGCTTGCGTACGAGATCTCTGTAGTCTCTCTTTCTGTATTAGAATAATAGAGTATCTACAAACTCAGAGCTACAAAGCTTATATGAAACCCTAAGAGATAAGGTGTCCTTTCACACCGGATGTCCAGGGGGAAAAACCCAGTGGGAGAAAAGTGCCCCTGGTGAAGCGCGTATACACACTAACACTACTACATGTCTACACCCTAGACATCTAAACCGTTTCCATAGCTATTGCAAGATTTTTCAAATATCATTATAACTATCAAACTTTTGGTAGACTTAATCTGAGGAACTTCTGATGAAATCTGATGGACTGGTCTATCTTGAAAGGATTAAACTTGTATAGCTTGACTTTGTCTTACACCTCTTAGGGCTTTGACTGTTTGGAGACTAGCTATGTTCTTGGTTGAAAATTGGAGAAAATATGAACATAGTTTGATTCTGAAAATCTATGAAATTTGTAGTGGTATTACACCAAATTAAATATTAGTTGTATTAGAGGAAAGCGCATATATGTCCCTTTGACTTGTTTCAAAAAGAGTGCGACCCATATTCTCCACCTTGGTTGAATGGACTTGAAACTCTACTCAACTTATAAAGGTTTCTATATATGGTTTTTGCCTTGACACTGGCTATGGCAAGCTTGAATCAGTTGGTCCGGTATGAGCTTATGAATAAATAAACCAGCCTAATTGAACCCTTTACTAGAACATTATGACTTGAACAGGTAGCTCGTACGACGGATGAATGTTCTGAGTTATCTATAATTATCTTTTTATTTCCGTGCTCTTAACTATAGCTCACAGAAGAGCAACTTCATGTTTTAAGTAAGAGATGCTATAAATTTTAAACTAATCTAATTATTGATGACACTTTTGACTCTATCCTTCTCATGCCAAAATGGGCACTATTGATTTTGAGTTGGTTTCAATTGAAAGCCTCATTTATGCTAGCAAACTGAGGAGAAAGACTAGCATGATTTGATATATCTCGCCCTTTTGGTTTTTGAATGCAAAATCGGCAAGTGATCTATGTAAGATAATGTGCAATTTTTTTTATAAAGAGAACCCAGCTAGTATAACAGGGTATATGAGCCAATCAATACGTGATTAGTAACCTGTTTATGGTATTTGATCTCACTAGATAAAAACAGCCTGAAGGGTTATGGTAATAGGAAATCTATTTGTTTTGCTAAGATACTTAAGTGAAAATTTTGTTATGGATAGGCAGCTCTTGTGATGACTGATGGATTGTATCGAGTCCTCTAAAATCATCTTTTAATCAATAATACTCCTTTTTTACTCTATGTTCCATATGCTAGAATTGACACTATTGATTATGATATGGTTTCGATGGAAAACCTCTTAGGTTGTTGGATTGGCAATCAAGCTATTGATGAAGAGAGACTTGTATAAATGAGATTATCTGATGTGATATCCCACCTATTTGATTGTAATTGCACATTTGGTAAGTAATATTATAAGATGATTTGTAGGCTAATGAAAGATTAAAAAATGGAACCAAAAAGTGTAGCAAGGTATATGAGCCTATCACTACTTAATTGGTTACCTGATTAAGTTGTTTAAACCTCATTGGATAAAACGGCTTGAGGTGATATGGTAATTATGAAAAAACCGTTTGGTTTTGCTGAAATACCTAAGTACAAATTCTAAGGGTTCTGAATCTGAAAAGAAATAAATAGGGTCGTTTGATTGTGAAGCTGGTGACTTGCAAACTCACGATAGATACAGATTGATTAGCAACATTTTTGAACCTCTGAAAAGGAGTTTTCAGAAGTATAAGATGGTTATATAAACCTATGATGTTGGTTGCTTAGCAAGAATCTTATGGTTATATTTTTTTTGAAAAAAATCTCCTCTTTTGAGAGATGCTCTTTGGAGAGATGCTCTTTGGAGAGGAAACTCTTCTATCTCTTACAAAAATCTCCTCTTTAGTATAAGTTAGGGTTACATGGACAACAACTAGAGTCACCCTACCCGTAATGCTGTTTGGAAACTACTTTATTGATTGTTTTCTTATTGTGGATGCAGGTAAGGGTGCTCTCTCTCTGGCTTTGCTGAAGGATGGATGTGATGTTCTACTTTTTCTCTTTATATTAGTAGGACCCCATAGACTATGCTCTGGCATGTACACTCAAAAGATGTATCTCTTTGGTGTTAATGACTAAAAAGATATGTCTATTGGAAATTGACAGTTGTGGTCTATGGTTCTAGATTTTCAATTGAAGTCTCATGTGCTATTTTAGCCCATGTATGTAAATCTCTCTCTCATATGTACATCGGTGAACAAAGGCACATTGTGCACTTGAACACCATAACCTGGACTAGAATACTTTGTCCAATTAATATCTGGCTTCACTAGATATTCTTGGATGGAGGGATGCAAAACACCCGTTATGACTCTGTCTTGGTTGGTTTTAGGTTGGTCTCCCTACCAGTTTTACTTACCTTATCTCAAATTTTTTTAGATGGCCATTATGCATGCTGATCTCTTCCTCTCTACTCAACCTCTCTCCCCAGCCTCTCTCTTAGTAATCAAAATGATCACTAATTAAGAAGCGATTACTCTGCTGAATGAAAGATCAAAATATGTGGAGACTTCCATGCATGACTCTATCATGACTTCCATGCATGACTCTATCATGCATCTACTCTCCTTCAACGATTTTGTGCTAGTTTTAGCCAATTTAGATGCCAATGAGAAAGATGGAATCAAATACCTATAGGAAAGAATTGCAAACTTGGTTACAAAGAACAAGGTCACAAAGAATATCTGATGAAATTTTCCTCTCAAGGTGTTGAGCTATCCAGCCATCTCAGGAAATTACTTGGGCTGTCAACTAGTTTAGTAGCATCTCAAGTCCCTTGCTGCAGATAAAACCCCCAAAGGTTTATTCTTTCACAATCCAACAGCTTTGGAATCTGTAAAAGAATTTGAAGTAGGACTTTGTGCAACTAGTCAAATCTCCCTAATGGAGCTAGTTCCAAAGGTCTCCAAGAGCTTTCCCTTCTTACCATCCATACATATTGAGATAGAAGGAAGAGAAAGTAGCACATGCTTTGGGAACTTCACAAAAAGGCCTTTGTGGCTCCAATCTCCATTGAGACATGGATCTTCCTTGCAAGACTCCCAGCCTCCATGAATGAAGATTGCAAACTATACATCCTCAAAGGAATCCAATTCCTAGACAAAGGAGAATTGATCAAGGCCCCTTTTAGTATGAGTTTTTTAGACTCCAAGAGATGCAGCATTATGGTAGGGCTCTGTGCCCACACAAAAGAAACAATGTCCTTTGATCCCCAAAATAGTGAATTCTACTCAAGATCTATCTAGAACATCTATAGACCTTACATCAAATGCGGATGCAAGATCCAAAAGCCAATTGTGAAAGCAACATACTCTGGTTTGATCATGTAGTTTGGTTTATCTTAAACCACCTTTTTGAACTCTTTTTTACCTAGGTAGCAGAACACTACCTCCCCCTGATCTGCTCCTGGCTTGGTGGACAAGCTCGGGAAGTTGTCCAAGCACAGATTGCATGCTTACATTTTAGGACTTGTACACATGACTCTCTGATTGAACTTAAGAATGATGAGCCTGGAGTCCTCTCAACTCTTAGATCTACTAAAGGGATTAAACACATCTTGTGTCTTGTCAAGCCTCCCCTAGAACTTGAAGATACTCCCTCTCTAAAAAGGCCACTTCTAACCAACTCAAGATCTCAGTCCATTACTTCCTTTTTGACCCTAGGACTAAAAAATTTACAGCCATGGTAAATGCTGCACCTGATGTGAAAACTGCCTGAAAATAGGAGAAACGAGTGAGAACAACACGTGCTATATAGCACAAACCGTAGAAGACTGTAAGGCACCTGTTATGCAGAAAACAACACTGACAAAAATTTTGCACAAAATGACGAAATTGCCTGTGTAGATCTTCTTGTAGTGGAAACGGAGGCCGAAATGAGCCCGAATAAAAAATATGAGCAGAGTGAGCTCTACGAGCACACCCGAAATGTTTGTCAACCTGGGAACGCTCGCGAAACCTCACTGTAATCGGAGAAAGTGAGCAGGCGTGTGTTGGAGCAGCTGGCGACTAAGCCCGGGAGGACGTAACCTGCTCTGATACCAATTGTTGGAATTAGGGTTGTCCTCAGCAGCAAACATCTTGAAGACATCTGTGTTGTTGTCAGCCATGGTAAATGCTGCACCTGATGTGAAAACTGCCCGAAAATAGGAGAAAACGGAGCGAGAACAACACATGCTATATAGCACAAACCGTAGAAGACTGTAAGGCACCTGTTATGCAGAAAACAACACTGACAAAATTGCCTGTGCAGACCTGCCTGTAGTGGAAACGGAGGCCGAAATGAGCTCGAATCAAAAATTTGAGCAGACTGAGCTCTATGAGCACACCCAAAATGTTTGTCGACTTGGGAACGCTCGTGAAACCTCACCGTAACCGGAGAAAGTGAGCAGGCGTGTGTTGGAGCAGCGGGCGACTAAGCCCAGGAGGACGTAACCTGCTCTGATACCAATTGTTGGAATTAGGGTTGCAGAGAAATGCACACACCTTGGAGAAGACAAAGGAAGCTCAAGGCACACAATAGAGAGTGTGTTACTTAGTGTGCAATGGAAAGATGGATAGCCCTAGAGTGATGGGCGTATATACAATCCAAGGGGGGGGAAAACCTCCTAAAGAGGGAAAATATGCCTTGGCGGTCCTAGTGTGTTCAGACACATCACTACCACGCGTATATGGTAACAAGTCAAAGATCCCTCTGAATTTTATTAAATCTACTAAAGAATCCATGGAAGTGCAAAATTTACCAAAAAACAAGAATACAAATTTCTCATTTGTAGTGCATAACTTTCAATTTGAGCATGTAAGTCCTCTTTAAAGCATAAAGAGAAATGTTGAAGAATAGTAGGGCTAATACTCCACCAGTCTAGACCTTACAAATATGATTTTGAGAGGTATGTATTCAAAAAAGTAGAAATTGGCCAAAAATAGCACATGTTTTTGGGCTCAGTTTAGGTTGAGAAATGTTTTTCGAGATTAAGGTTATAGGTGAAATTAGTACCTTAAAAAGAATGTTAAGGTTTTTTTGGCTCATAAGACAACTTTATGGATATAGAGAAGCTAAACATATCCACCTATCAAAACCCACAATACTCATATTCTTGTATAAGGAAAGTATAGTTTTTTGCCCAAAACCTTTGAGAATAGTATTCCATGTGTGTTACATGAATGTTAAATATAGTATGACCTATGTGTGTGTGTGTGTGTGCGCGCACATGCATAAGGTATGATTTTTCTTGCTTGCCACGTTCACTCGTTTAGGAAGTTCTAGTTGCTGAGTCTAGTTGAACCATTCTCGTACAATTGGACCAGCTCATATGGTCCCACCTAGCTCACGGTGAGGTTTTTCTTCTTTCCATTCAATTTCCCAGGGAACCATAGCACCAAGTCCCCTTCCTCAAACCTTCTCTTTTATCATCGTAACCTTTCATTTGCTTTTGGGCTACTTCTAGCTCCCGTAGCGCTCTTTGATGCTACTCGTCCACCTTTTCTGGCTCTAGCAGCCTACTCTGAAGATATTCTTTTGGATTGAGTTGATGTTGGGCTGCCATACATAGTGTTGGGATGGTGAACTCAAATGGCATAATGTCCTCTTGACCAAATGCAAGGCGAATGAGTGTCTGCCTGATCGTGACTTTAAATGCTGTCCTGTATGCCCATAATGCTGAGTATAAATGCATATCCTAGGATCCTTGCACCATTTGTGCCATTTTGGTCAGCATGCCCTTCGGTGTTTTGTTGGTGCTTTTTGCTTGACCATTGCACCTTAAGTAGTAGTTGGTTGATTTCTGATGTTTGATGCAACACACCTCTGTTAGAGCCTCTACCTTTTCATTCAAGAAGCAAGTACCCTAGTCATTAACTAATTCTAGCGGACAACCATACCTAGTAATGATATGTTCATAAAGAATACTAGTTGTCTTATTTGTTTTGTTATTCTTTCTTGGTCAAGACATACATAGGTGCTGCCAATTCTGCTAAGTTCTCTACGAATCTTGGACAAGGCAAACATAGGTGCTAGCAATTTTGATAATTTTTCTATGAATCTTCTATAGAAGTTGACATATTCCAGGAAGCTTGCAATTTCATTTGCACTAGTGGGTGGTAATGCTTCCTTGATTGCTTTGATATTATCTTCTACCATTTCAATCCCTCTCTTTGACACTGCATGTCCCTATAGCATTCCCCTGTATGCTCCAAACACACACTTGTATGGATTTAGGAAACCATCTTTTCCCAACATCGTTCAAAACATGAGTCGCAAACATTCCAAATGTTGATTCATGCTTGAATACACTGTGAAGTCATCAACAAGAGACATAAAGTCCACCACTTGTTCAAACTCAGCAACAAACATCTTGAACACATCCTGCAGTTGATGTGAAAACTGCCTGAAAGAGAAGAAACAAAGCGAGACTAGCACATGCTATATAGCACAACCAAAGAAGGATGTAAGGGACGTGAACTTCACAAATAGTATCCTGAGTACTTTTTTGAAGTGATCTAGTAATTGTTTATTGACTCTACTATCTTATTTTCTGCAATTCCAATGTCCAATTCTTCAACCTCATCTCAAGTCACTTTTCCCTCCGCATCGGCTTGGTGCCTTCTTTGTCTTGCCTAAAGTGTGCTCGAAATTGTTTGGCAGATACAGTTGACAGACGCCCTCCTAGCTGACCAAACCTTGTACAAGCCATTTTTGATGTAATTCATCCTATTTTTCTCGGAAAGCCTTATAATTGAGTCCATGTAATTATGACCCAAAAGCTATACAATCATATTTTGTCAAGAGTCCAGAGCCATATGAGCCGACCATTGGCCATTTTGAAAAGCCCTAGGTATATAAGTTGTTGACCCATGGGTGAACGGTACGTCATAACTCAATTTTCGTACCAAAGTCATTTTTTGAGAGTTATGAAATGATGTGGATTATGGTTAAAAACATCATTTGTAATGAGTAGCTATTCTAGTTTCAGAAGCCGTGGTACGATAGCACTTCCAGATTGTAAATACAAAGCCCTTTGACCCATTGAACTCTATTTTTGGTTTAACCTATGGTAGCCTTAGTATGTAAGGTACCTAGGTCATTTTGTAAATAGAACTTTGATTTTAATCAAGGTTTTGTGCTTCCATCGACTGTGTGTGAGAGAGAAAGGGAGAGAACGCGAGCTTCATCCTGTCGCTACTCCCTACTTGCTCATCACATTGGAGATACGACTGCACCATTGCGATAGGCTTGGGGAGAGTTACGCAACAACGCCAAGCATTCCATGCAAAATGGAGCACACGTGCTAACACATCTACAAGCTATTTGTGGTCGTAGATGTATCAAACAATGTTTGTTTTGTGCATGCAAGTAATCGTTTTAGAATTGTGGTGACATAAGCTACACATATATACTCATAGATTTCAATTTTGGACACTTTCTATATTCTACTCTGTCTTCATACGCGTTTATAGCAGATGGGGTTTGGAGTGAGGATTTTGAGTGTAGAGGCGTTGGGGCACGTGTCTCCTAGTGAGGGGATGGTGTTCCTTAAGTTTCATACGATTCTGGTATGATTTGATGATTTTCCTTACGTTTGTGTGTATGTAGGTTGGGAGGTGTAGTAGAGAGCAGTGAGATTCTTGATTTTGGTTTAGTTGGCCTTGCAGAGTGTTGTATGTGTGGGATGGTCTCAGCCTGACAAGCTATAAAGATTGCCTTTGTGCACCTATCATGTTATTTGTGTCCTCAATTGACATTATGTTGATCTAGGTAGTGTTGCATGCACTTTATAGGTGGTGTGATTCACTACCACAACATTGGTGCCGTTGCCGAGGACACAAGGGCTTAAGTAGGTAATCCTACTAACACTCTTGTGATGGTTTCTTGCTTTAGTTTCGACTAAAGTGAGCATTTTTCTTAAGTAGATCCGAAAGAGGATATTCTGAGATCAAGTGGATAGCCAGGAAGCATGTGTCTTGCTGAGGGTTTGCACTAGATAGATTTAGTTAAGATTTGTAGTATTACTTGTAGATTAGAGTAGTTGTTGGTGGTCAAGTGATTTGTGAGGTGATAAAAGCGTTTGCCAGTCCGTATGTGGCAATGAAGCATTTTTCTATTCACAATTGCAAAACTCCATATGATGAATAGGAGTAGCTTTAGGTAAGTAATTTGATTCTGATCTAGAGTAATTCATCATTGATTTATTTGCCAAAGTGCTTGTTTGCATTTAAAATCACAAAAAAGTTTGATTTTGATGGTAAAAATGCAATAAACAGGTTTTTGTTGACATTTTTTCATGATTGATTGATTCTTGCATATAAGAGGGCATTTGCAAGAGTTCTGTGAAGAAAATTTGAAATTCTGCAAACTTGGACATCATATGCGTGTTACCATATACATGTGGTAGTGATGTGTGTGAACACACTAGGATCACCGGGGAACTTTTTCCCTCTTTAGGAGGTTTTTTCCCTCGTGCATTGTATATACCCCCATCACTCTAGGGCTATCTATCTTTCCATTGCACACTGAGTAAAACACTCTTAGTTGTGTGCCTTGAGCTTCCTTCGTCTTCTCCAAGCTGTGTGTGTTTTCTTGCAACCCTACTTCCAACAATTGGTATCAGAGCCAGTTGCATCCTCTTGGACTTAGTCGCTAGTATCTCCAGCACACGCCTGCTCACTTTCTCCAATTTTTGTGAGCTTTGGTGAGTGTTTGCAACTCATTTTGGCCTCCATTTCCACTACAGCCAGGTATGCACATGCAATTTTATCATTTTGTGTAGAATTTTTATCTGCACAATTATTGCATAACAGGTCCCATATAGTCTGCTGCGGGAAAAGTACTATGGGAAAAGCATCAATAGCTCCGCCTCTTTAACTTGGGGCAAAAGCATTGATTCTTTCTTTCTACTATCTCATTATTATCTCACACCCTAGCTAGATCCTATATCTAAGGTAACTTCCAATATATATATTCTATGTATTTTTCATATTTTTCTTATATTTCTTTTTACATAGCTACTAGGAAGGAATCAAATCCTAGTGGGACACTAGGTGGCATGATTTTCAAAGATACACCTATTTTAATGCATTATTGCAAGCATGATTACAAAAATTTATCAAGGAGCAATGTCATGCTTTCATATAGCATGATGTGTCCATTGGAATGAAATAAAAGTCTAGGCTAAGGGGACCACAAGAAGACTTTTGCTGCCAAAACTGTATCCTATTTTGATGATTTTTTAACACAACGTTCCAATCCAAATTGGAAAAAGTATATAAAATGGGAGTCATAGCTAATGAGTGGAATTTTTTGTCCATATTTTTATTTTTTTATTTGGAGCCACGTTCAAGGATATGATCAAAATATTGGACCCCAGTCTGCCCACATCATGTAGGGATAGCTCATTTGAAAATTTGCCAGTTCCTGTTCACACTGGCTCTTCTCCTTCTTGTGTAAACCCTTGGGGGTTCCCTTCACCTATAAAAGGGGACCTATTATTCCTTGAAAAACATTCAAGCCATTGATGAGAGGAATTCATGAGGAAGTGAGAGTAGAAATGTCTAATTGTACTTAGCCATAAACATAAGCTTAGCTAAGCCTACACTTACTCCTAGAGGAAGACTAGACATTCTTGTAAGATATCCTTAGAAGATAAGCTCTAATCAAAGAAGGACTTGAACTTGGTACATCAATCAAAGCTTGAAGTATTCCATCTTCTTCTCTCTCCATAAAAAACGGTGAATAACTCCCGAAGGGTTTGTCAGGTAAGATGTGTTCTACTTTCATATTTTGTTGATTTCTTGTTGTTTTCTTTTTCACCTCTAATCCAATATATATCTCTAATATCATCTCCCTCTCTAACCAAACCTATCTCTCTCACTCTTAGAAATTCATTCTCTCTACAAATTCTAGGTTCTCCTTGCTACAAGTACATCTCTCCGTGCAGTATCCTTATTGCCTACGAGTAAGAATAGGGCTTGGGAGGGAAATTCTCTTCTCGTCTCTTCTCTCATATTTATATTTTTCACATACTAGAGTTATCTTAGATGAATAATACATATGATAAATTTCTATCGCTTCCACTCTGTGCGATCTATTAGAATTAACGTATGGCTGTAAAATACACTTTCAACAACGTATAGTGTTTCTCTTTGGCCCAAAAAAGCTCAATGAAATACTTCTTTCACCGGATCCCATCATACTACCTCTTATAGACTATAACTTTTCTTTTGACGTAAGTGTAGTTATCTTGCTATGAACCAAGAGGATTTGTACACACAATCACTCCCAATCACTAGACAAAACATATATATTATGGTAAGCACAAAACTACAATTCCAAAGAACAGTTCGTAGCCTGTTTGGTCGATAAAGATTCAACGCCATTACCTCATCTGTAACCCTTTCATATTACCCATGATACAATATGACCATAGCCTTGATGTTTTCATCTTTGTGTTGTTTTGATATTCTCTTCTGTGTTCTTTGTGTGCGTGTGTGAGTGCAAGAGAGAAAGAGTGGGGCTTCTTTGATTGCACTTCCTTCCAAAACCTAGTCTTCATGGCATCTATGGTTTAACTCCTTCATATAGTTTTTGGAGTTCTGTCACAAACTCTCACATCCAAAAGCCTGGTGCTTTCTTGGCAAGACCGCAAATTTCTTGACATATTTTTGGGGTGAACCTGACGCAAATCTGCCAGGGTGAGAGTTTTTGGGTAACGATGGGTGATCATGTTGAGCAACAGGGTATGCATTTTGCCCCAGTAACAATGCAAATGTTTCAAGCATTTGCCATGTTCATGCAACAACAACATGCCACTAAAAGAAGGGAGATTTCAGCAACCAAGGCCATACAAGCGGTTGTTAACAGAATGGATCAGTTGAATGGAAAAGATGTAACCATGTACTTACGCGAGTATGTGAAGGAGATAGAGCTGCATCGCGTGTCAGAAGGTGAGATGATTCAAAGCTTTGAGCTAGTTGTTGCTCCAGAAATTAGGGAACATGTTAGGGGAATTAAAGATGGATATGGGACAAACTGGGAGGAACTCAAAGTAGCTTTAAAGGAGGAATATTTCATGGAGGACTCTAAGAGTGACCAAAAGGACATTCTTGGAATGGGTAGTCAAGCCAAAGCAAGGACTATCAATAACATAGCTACTTAGGGAATTTGAGTGGCGTTATGCACAACTCACCAAGACAGAAAGGGCCACACTAGATGCAGAGAAGACAGGTCTTTTCTTACAAGCTGCAAGTAAAGAGTTTCAAGAAAATTTGGAGCTTCTTCTTGAAGGGAAAGATGCTGAGCAAGGACTAAAGACCGACTGGAATGAAGTTGAAGGTGCTGTCTCACTGCTTGCCAAACGACAAAGAAGAAGGGACAAGATGGTAGTAAACACTACAAGTCCTTCCACCTCAACTTCTGACAAAATGGTAAAGCCTACTTTTATAGCTCCTAAGTTTGATGAGTCTATGCTAGATGAGCTTGTGAAGGGAATGCGTGAATTGAAGGTGAAGCTTGCAAAGATTGAAGAAAAAGGCCAACCATCGGGGCCACTTCCTAGGCAAAGACAATAGCCCAAAGAAGGTTTTGTTAATAGATGTATTTGGTGTGATAGTACAAACCATGTAAGAAGGAATTGTGATAGTTTCAGTGATGCTTTGTAAAAAGATGTTGTCTTCTTTAAGGATGGTAAAATCCACTTAAGAGAAATAGGTCTACCCTTGAGAACTAACTTTGGGAAGGTGGGAATGCAAACCTTAGTTGAAGATACAGCAACTAATCATGCCACCTCTTCAGTTGAGGCAGCTACTTATGGAGTAAAAATTGAGCATCTTAGTGATGAAGAGGTGAGTGACCATCATGGTCAAATTTGGCCAAATGTCATGCAATTAGCTAAAAAGGGAAAGCTGATTCTACATGAAGCAGGCAATTGCATACGTCTAGAAACACAATGGAATGATCCAATGGACTCATTGTCAGTGCATGCCTACATTACAAAATGCCAACAAAATGAGGCTATTGTAGAAGAGAAGCGCAGACATGAGAATGTTGATGAAGGACCATCAAAAAGAGATTCTAGAAGTGGGGGAAGAGGTGACTCAATGCCTTCCCAAACACCCCCAACACAAGGAGCATCTCCACCTGCAATACTCATAGAGGAGTCTACAATAGAAACGAAGAAAGAGCCAACAAAAGGTAAGACAAAGGGCCCAACTTATAAACTAGAATTTGAGATTGAGGTTGCTATAGATTTAAAGAAAGTCATGGAGGATAGGATTTTGAATAGCAAGATTGAGTTTACTTTGGGAGAAGTTCTTGGCATTGCAAAGCGTGAATTCCATGAGGAGATCATTAACATCATCAAGAGAAAGAGGCAAACTCTTGCTGAAGTTTCTCATCCACAAGTTGAAGGAGAAACCTCAAAGACACAAGGGATGCAGTTGCAAAATAAGGAGGATGATGGAGGTGTGATAGGATGCTACCAATCTAGTGGGAGAGTGAAGCAAGCGCATTTCTCAAATGATGAAGAAGAAGTTGAAGCTATTCCTAGGAGCTACTATTCACGAAGTCACTGGGAAATGGCTACTACAGAAACTTTGGTCAAGGTAGGTGATCTTGAAGATCCATTTGTTGCTTTGATTGACCATAATTCAGAAATAAACATAATGTCAAAGAGTCTCTACAACAAGTGTAAATGACCGATGGACACAGATCATGGTTGGATGGTGAAAGTGGCAAACAATTTATTCGATGAATTGTATGCAACATGTCCAGGTGTGAAGGTGACAATAGGTGATGTAAAAATTGACCAAAACTTCTTTGTACATGATACATCTTCATATCATCTCATCCTTGGACAACCCTACATTGTGGGAGTTCGAATGGAAACAAAGGTAATGGATAATGGTTCAACATATGCCAGGATACAAAGCAAAGATGGTAAACATGTTGTCCAATTTCTCACAGTTTGTGTAAACCATGAAAGAAATCATGACAACCTCAGAGATCATCCTCTACCAAAGGTGATCAAAGAGTTTCATGACCATAGGGAAATGATGGGTTTTGGCCAAGTACCATTGTAAAGCGAGATTGCAGTGGTACAGAAAGAGAAAGGGTCTCACCTAATCCAGAAATAAGTGAAACTTTCTCAACGGGCTCCTTGGTAACAAGGAATGGATCAGTATGTTTTACAAAACTTGAAGATTTGAAGAGATGTGAGAGGCAATATGTACATAATGTACAAATAGGCATGAAAGAGAGTGGGTTGCTAGAACCTACTGAAAATGTTTTGGGTTTGTGTGAGCAAGTTTCACTTGCTCACACAAACCCAAAACATCTTGAAAATGAAGTTGTGGAAGTATGCTCTATGGAAATGTATCGAGTCATAGAAGCTTTTAAAGAAAACCAATGTTTTGAGCAAATAGTTGGCCCAGAAGTCCATGTTGAAACTAAATACAAGAGTGTAGCAAAGAAGGTGAAACCAGTAGCTTCACCCCTACCGCCCAACAATAGGGAAAAGATTGAGAAGGCTTCTTTGCAACAAGGTTTGAAGAGTCCTAAAAAGATTGGGCACACTTCACAAAAGAGTCTTTTCAAGAGTTGCAGATTGGTTGTGAGGAGTTTCTAACACAGGAGGAGACAAAATGCTTTAAAGAAATTCTTTCAAAGCATGGTAAGGCTTTTGCATTTGACCAACATGAGATAGGATGTGTTGATCCTTCTATTGTAGCTTCTATGGTAATTTTTACAATATCTCATGTCATAAAACATAATATCTAACTTTACCAAATGATTTTCTCATATTAAACTGATCATTTAATGTGGGAGAATAAACGAGAACAAGAGTTAGAATAGAGACATGTGCTTCTAGACCTATCTCAACACGGGACCGAAAGGAGAGATGGTTGCATCTCAATAGGGGTACAAAAGGAGATGGTCTATCAAAGAGCAATGTGCAATAAGTGCATCTAGACTTACCTCAGCAGGGGACCAAGAGGAGAGATGGCTACTTCTCAATAGGGGTCCAAAAGGAGGTAGTCTATCAAAGAGCAACGTGCATCTAATGGAGCTTAAAATACCGTAGGGTTAGCTTCATTAAAGGCCTCCAATGTTGTTGAAAGTCCTTTGACCTTAGGCAAGCTAGGGCTAAGCTTGAGGTGGGAACCCGACCTAAGCTTGAGGTGCTTGTCGTGCTTGATGACTAAGGTACTTGAGGTGCTTGTCATATTTAATGAGGAAGGTGGTTGACAAGCTTTCCATGCATGGGGGTTAAGGTGCTTGAGTCAAAAAGAGATCCTACAAACTTAATGAGGAAGGTGCTTGAGAAGCCTCCCATGCACCGGGGGGGGGGGGGGGGGGGGGGGGGGGGGGGGGGGGTGTAAGGTTCTTGAGTCAAAAAGAGACCCTACAAACTTAATGAGGAAGGTGCTTGAGAAGCTTCCTATGCATGAAAGTCCCAAAGTTAGGGGAACCTTTGACTTAACCTTCCACTCACCCAAAGGGCACCCCTTTTCTCAAAGGGCACATGGGACACATGTCAGACCCTCCCTATGCTTAACCACATGGTGTGCTTGAATGCTATTGGTTGGGCTAAAGAGAGGTCTAATGAGGTTATAGTTCCATCCAACAAATATCTAGATATTTTCAAGCTCTCTCTCTCTAAGGGGTAAGGAGGACACCTGTCCAAAGACTACCCATGTACTTGAATGCATGTTGCATGTGATTGTCTAGGGGGGAGAGGGGTCCAATGAGCTTGAAACATGTGTAAAAGCTACAACTCGCCCCAAGCAAGCAAGGGGGTCCTGGGGGGATATACACCACTCACACACACTCATTTTGTGGATTCATTCTCACTTGGTGAAAGTTGAGGAACTCCACCTCCTTCTCCAAGCTTGTGAGAAGTGAGAGCCTACACCAACACTCTTGACTATGGAATGCAAATCCAACCAAGAGCCATGCTTCAATGCTTAAGATTGCCATCTTCTCCATCTTCATTACTAGGCTCTTATGTATGCTAGCAAGAAGAGTGATGATAAGTGAGGAACTATTTCTTTCTCCTATGGAATGTTTCTTCTTCCTCTTCCCTATCCTCATTCCCCGCTAGATCTCTCCACCTTCGAAGGTGTTTGAGGCCTTGGGACTGAGGCTTGGGATAGTTAATGCTTTCTACAAAGTTTATATTATGCTTGTGATGCATGGAGCTTTCCATCTTCATTGCATCACCTAGGTCACAAGAAACACAAAGATTGTATTGTACCAAGTCTCTCTTGATGGTTGAAACTATAATATAAATGCCTATTGGAGGGGAGACTAGCTCTGTATGAATCCGGTCCTCAATTGTTGTCATGTTCTCTAAACTCTCTCTCTTGAAAAAGTATTGTTCATGCCAAGTTAACTAAGTACCATGTTTATGTTGCTACCATCAATTAATTTCACCCGGTTTTCTCACAAAGTAATTTCACAAAAGTGCTTCATCTAATTTCCTAATTCCGTTACTCTCAAAGTTCATAGGCCATTTCCATTACATTGGTATGAGAGCATTTGGTTTCTCTTTTCTTGCTTAAGAAGAGAGGTCCTTAAGTAGCATATTAATGATTGATTTTGTTAATTATAATAGGGTAAGTGGGAATGGGATCTATTATCGGTTTTGTTGAGCCCACTATGTGGGATATGGTGCACACCTCGGGAGCTTTGGTCTTAATAATGGAGGTTTCTTAGACTTGCCTACGGCTTTATCATTATTGAGCCATAAGAAGTTCGAAAGGAGCTCTCCCTCAGCAACTTTGCTATGTTAGACCCACTCCTCTACTCTCTATAATTAACCAATTCGAGCCGTGGGTGTGAATACTTTAAGTGCCTATTTTCAAAGGCTAAGAGGAGTAGCAACTAAGGTTTTGAATTGCCAAAGCATACACAAGTAAACACATAAGTTTAAATTAACATGGCTGAAAATAACCAAGAGAGTAGAATGAACATTGATAACTTTGATTTTTCACATGAAGGTGCTAATGATGATGCCTCCATGTTTGTTAATTATCTTGTTACTAGGTTGCAACAAGCTATGGGCAACCCCTCTTTGCAAGCCGAAGTTACTCAACAATTTCGTGCTTATGGGATTTCCTTTCCTCTCCAAGAGGAGAGAGAGCTCAGGAGGCCTCTTGATGAGACCCCCAAAAGAAGACTCTCTCCCATAAGAGAGGAGGAATCCAAAGAACAAGAAAGTAATGAATCCCTAAGTTCCTCCAAAGATGTGGCTCCACAAAGATGGCGGACTATACAATCTCCAACTCCTCCCAAGAGGAAATGTTCAACCCATAGTCCTTCTTCTCATCACCTCAAAGAGGGAAGAGAGGAAACAAAGGAAGAAAAGGACAAGAAAGAGGTCACCCTCTTCTCCTTCTTCTTCACCTTCCTCCTCTTCCGACAAAAGCAATAGTTATTCTCCTAGAGAATACAAGAGGGGAGGACATCACAAATCTTATATTGCATGGCAAAGGTCACAAAAGCTCAAGAAGTTCAAAGAGGGAGGATAGAGTATCTCTTTCCTCACCTATGATGGCACCTTTGGTGCTACTGACAAAGTATTGGCCTTCATCAAACAATTTGATGTGGCCTTTGGAGACGAGGGCTTCACGGAGTCCTCCAAGCTACACCATGTAGCTATGCACTTCAAAAAATCGGCTCGTCAATGGTGGGCTAGCCTTCGTGACAACGGTGAAGCCCCAAAGACATGGAAAACTCTATGAGTTTCCATCATGAAGCAATTCCTTGCAAGTGATGCAAAGGACAAAGTGCTTATCGAATGGCGAAGTTTGAAGTTTCTATCTCATGAGTCTATCTACAAATATGTGGACAAGTTTTTGGATTTATATCTCAAGGCTATTTCCTTTCAAAAGATAGACTTTGCCGAGCAAAAGCAACAATTATGTGTGGGATTACCCAAAGAGATGGCCGAGTATGTCAACTCTCAACGGCCTGGTTCTATCACCGAAGTAATCCACCACACCATGGTTGCTTCGCACATCAATTTCCAACAAGGGGCTAGACGGAATGTCAAGCCCATGGAAAATAAAGACAAAAGTGATGCCAAGAGAAAAACCAATGCCCAAAATTCTTACCAAGGCTATTCCAACAACAATAACAACAATCGGTCCAAGGAGAAAGGAGTTTACAAAGGTAAAAATAAACTCTCTCTTGAAGAGCTTGAAACTTTTTGCAAAGACCACAAATGTTTTAAGTATGGGGAGCAAGGACATGGTTATCGTTCTTGCCCCAAAAGAAATGCTCACAATGAGACTCCTAGAGCTTCTACTATCGAAGCTCCAAAAGAGGATTCTCTTTGCAAAGGATCACCTCTTTCCTATACTTGGGGAAAGATGCAAGAGCATGATGCCGTTATTTTGTTTGACCCTGGTTCAACTCACAACTTCATATCCATGGAGTTGACCACTAAGCTAGGCATACAAGCCCACAAGATGGGACATGCATTGAAAGCCAATGGAGCTATCAAGGGACAAGACGTCTCAGTTACTTCCTTAATTGAAAAATTAAGGCTTCATGTCCAAAGCTATGTAGACAAAAAGGATTTCTTCATCTCCCCTCTCAAACATGAGAATGTTATTGTTGGGGCACCATGGTTTAACCGCATGGCTTCCAACATGAAGCTCCCTAAAAGGATAATCTACTTCACCTATAGGGAAGAGAGCATGTATATAGATGCTAATGAGTTGGGAGCACCATATCCCTGCAATAAAGGAATTTAAGAGGAATTAGAGTTGTCTAATTTCCTAAATGGGTTCCAAGATGTTTGATTGATGACATCCCTAGTGAGCTACCTCTAAAATGAGGGATGATTACCATGCAATTGAGCTCCTACCAAGAATCTCACCACCTAACAAGCCTCCTTATCGAGTTTCACAAGCTCAACAAGAGAAGATCATGAGGCAAGCGCATGAATTGGTGGAAAAAGGGATGGTGAGGTCGAGCTCCTCTCCATTTTGTTCACCATTGCTTTTAGTGCAAAAGAAAGATGACACATATCACATGTGTGTCGACTATAGAGGATAAATAAGATCACTATGAAAAATAGATTTCCCATGCCACGGGTAGAAGATCTATTTGATAATTTACAAGTTTTGGCCTGACAAATTCTCCAGACGCATTCAAACTCATGATGGACAAAAATCTTCAGGCCATTCAAATTCTCTTGAGGAGCAAGGGACACCTCCAGGTAATCTTTCAAGTTGTGAGAGATAATAAGCTTTTCATTAATAAAAAAAATCAGTGAATTTTTCCTACAAGAGATTCAATATTTAGGTCACATTATCTCTAAAGATTACACCCGTATGGATCCAACAAAGTTAGAGATAATAAAAGGATGGCCTAATCCAAGGAATCTATAGGAGGTACGAAGCTTCATAGGTATGTGTGCATACTATAGATGCTTCATAGAAAGAAAATTCTCGCTAATAGCAGGCCCATTACATGACTTAACAAAAAAAAAAGAACGTTAAGTATTCATGGACTGCAAAAGTGCAAGAAGCTTCTGAGAAGCTTATCTCTCAATGTGTGCTCACACTACTAGATCTCTCAAAGACATTTGAGGTCCAATGTGATGCTTGTGATGATTGCCTTGGAGCTATTTTGCTTCAAGAAGGGCATGACATAGCATATGAGAGTCAAAGACTCAACTCCGATAAGTGAGTATTGGGAAAATACGCAAAAGAGCTACTAGCTATTCTATATGCCCTAAACACATGGAAACACTATCTCTTGGGGACTCCATTCATCCTACGAATGGATCACAAGACCTCAAGAACTTCATGACGCAAACCAAGCTCTTCAACAAACAAATGACGTGGGAAAATTTTCTTTTTCAATTTAAATTTCATATTACTCACATGGCTAACAAGCACAATCAAGTGGTCTATGCACTTTCACAACGAGCAAGGGTAAATGTGATGTCTATAGCAACTCACAATGATCTATCTTTTATGATAGATGAGTATGCTACTGACCAAGACTTTAAGTACGTAATTACAATCTTTTCAATAGGGAAGAAAAAAGAACCATTCACCTTGAAGGATGGTTATCTTCCAAACGGCAATAGGCTATGTATTAATCACCCATACAATAAGAAAGTCATGTATGAATCCCATACTTCTCCTTATGCGGGGCAAAGAGGGATTCCATAGTCTACTCTTTGAGGAGTAGAAATGTATTTCTATTGGTCTACCATGAAAAGTAAACATACAAGAGTATGTTTCAAAATGCGTGGTATACCAAAAGTTGAAATTTGATCGAGAGAAGCAACTTGGATTGTTTCAGTCGACAGGCTTAACAAGAAAACACACTCTATGCCTATCAAAAAGACTATTAAGGCACATCAAATGGCAACCCTCTTCATATCTTAAATTTTCAAGCATCATGGCTTTCCAACACCCATAGTGTCGGACAAAGATCCTAGAATGATCAGTAAGTTCTAGAAGGGTCTCTTTGAGAATCTAGAAAGTAGATTAAATTTCTCTTTCAGCCTATCATCCACAAATAGATGACCAAAGTTAAATAACTAATCTAACGATTCTTTATATACTAAAAGCCTATGTCATGGAAGTAGATCAATGTTCTCAATGATAGAAGTACCTACCTCTTATAGAGTATGCGTACAATGATATTGTACATACTTCTATGGGGAAAGTACCTTTTGAGGTTAAAGAAGGAAGATTCAAAAGTCCCTTACTACTTAAAGTACATGGGAAGATCTTCGCTGCTGATGAATATAGCCGAGACCTACAAGAATCTTTTCCAAAGATTAAAGGAGTTATATCCATCCCATAGGAAAGGCAAAAAGGATTGCTGCTAATAAGCACAGAAGAGACTTAGCCTTTAAGGAAAATGATTGGGTCTTGCTAAAGTTTTTCAAGGCTCATCTGAGGCATACTACATGCAAGAGTCCTACGGACCATCAAGAGTATGATGCTAAACTAACAAAAATACACTATGGTCCTTAAAATTCTTAAGCCAGTCAATGAGATGGCTTATCAATTGAAGTTGCCCAACCGTTGGCTCATGCACAATGTTTTCCATGAGAATCTACATAAGCCTTACAAAGGAGCGCCGTCAAAAGAAGCAATAGTTGCAGACCCTCCAAAAATCAAAGATCAAGAAGAAGTACTTCAATCTAAGTCCATCCTATGACATGAAGACAATGTATTAAGAAACGGTAAGATTATATGACGATATCTTATTAAGTTAATATCCTTTTAAAGATGCTAAATGGATGCAAGGAACCTAGCTTAAGGATAATATGAACCTTGTCAATGCTTACAATGCTGCACTAGAGTAAGCATATGAAAATGCATTTTAAATGAAAAATATTTTTGTCTTATAAGACTAGTTCTCTTTTTATTGTTGTGCATAAATTTAAATAGTATGCATGCTTAGAGTCATGTTTATGGTGACACCAAGTAGAACTTGTCACTCTACTTTGGAAGTATGATATGGACTAAAGAGCAGACATGCTTGTGGTAGGTACGTCTCCCAAGCACCAAATGGATTAGTCATCCATCTTGGAATGATGTCGTAGGGTAAAAAGGGATCCTCTACCCGCTAAGAAACATGGACTAATGACTATGCTTTATCTTTCTACCTCATAGTCGAGGACGACTATGATTTCAAGAAAGAGGTAATGTCATAAAATATAATATTTAACTTTACCAAATGATTTTCTCATCTTAAACTGATCATTTAATGTGGGAGAATAAATGAGAACAAGAGTTAGAATAGAGACATGTGCTTCTAGACCTATCTCAACATGGGACCAAAAGGAGAGATGGTTGCATCTCAATAGGGGTCCAAAAAGAGATGGTCTATCAAAGAGCAATGTGCAATAAGTGCTTCTAGACTTACCTCAGTAGGGGACCAAGAGGAGATATGGTTACATCTCAATAGGGGTCCAAAAGGAGGTAGTCTATCAAAGAGAAACGTGCATCTAATGGAGCTTAAAAGACCTTAGGGTTAGCTTCATCAAAGACCTCCAATGGTTAGTGCTAAAAGTACTTTAACCTTAGGCAAGCTAGGGCTGAGCTTGAGGTGGGAACCCGACCTAAGCTTGAGGTGCTTGTTGTGCTTGATGACTAAGGTGGGTGCTTGATGACTAAGGTGCTTGAGGTTCTTTTCATGCTTGATGACTAAGGTACTTGAGGTGCTTATCATATTAATGAGGAAGGTGCTTGAGAAGCTTCCCATGCATGGGGGGTAAGGTGCTTGAGTCAAAAAGAGACCCTACAAACTTAATGAGGAAGGTGCTTGAGAAGCTTCCCATGCATGGGGGGGTAAGATGCTTGAGTCAAAAAGAGACCCTACAAACGTAACGAGGAAGGTGCTTGAGAAGCTTCCTATGCATGAAAGTCCCAAAGTTAGGGGGATCTTTGAATTAACCTTCCACTCACCCAAAGGGCACCCCTTTTCTCAAAGGGCACATGGGACACATGTCAGACCCTCCCTATGATCAACCACGTGGTGTGCTTGAATGCTATTGGTTGGGCTAAAGAGGGGTCCAATGAGCTTATAGTTCCATCCAACAAATATCTAGATATTTTCAAGCTCTCGCTCTCTAAGGGTTAAGGAGGACACTTGTCCAAAGACTACCCATGTACTTGAATGCATGTTGCATGTGATTGGCTAGGGGGGAGAGGGGTCCAATGAGCTTGAAACATGTGTAAAAGCTAAAACTCACCCCAAGCAAGCAAGGGGGGGTTCTCGGGGGATACACACACACACACACACACACACACACACACACACACACACACACACACACACACACACACACACACACACACACACTCATTTTGTGGATTCATTCTCACCTGGTGAAAGTTGAGGAACTCCACCTCCTTCTCCAAGCTTGTGAAAAGTGAGAGCCTACAACAACACTCCTGGCTATGGAATGCAAATCCAACCAAGAGCCATGCTTCAAGGTTTAAGCTTGCCATCTTCTCCATCTCCATTACTATGCTATTATGTATGCTAGCAAGAAGAGTGATGATAAGTGAGGAAGTATTTCTTTCTCCTATGGAATGTTTCTTCTTCCTCTTCCCTACCCTCATTCCCCGCTAGCTCTCTCCACCTTCGAAGGTGTTTGAGGCCTTGGGACTGAGGCTTGGGATAGTTAATGGTTTCTACAAAGTTTATATTATGCTTGTGATGCATGAATCTTTCCATCTTCATTGCATCACCTAGGTCACAAGAACACAAAGATTGTATTGTACCAGGTCTCTCTTGATGAGAGAAATTATAATACAAATGCCTATTGGAGGGGGGACCGGCTCCATATGAATCCGATCCTCAACTGTTGTCATGTTCTCTAAACTCTCTCTCTTGCAAAAGTATTGTTTATGCCAAAGTTAACTAAGTACCATGCTTATGTTGCTACCATCAATTAAGTTCACCTGCTATGCTCACAAAGTAATCTCACAAAAGTGCTTCATCTAATTTCCTAATTCCGTTACTCTCAAAGTTCATAGGCCATTTCCATTACACCTCATGTGCCTTGGAATCTGTGGCCTGTTCTGGTTCCAAAGGTTTATTTGCTAAAGTTAGTAGAACTACTCAATGAGAAAATCAAAATGGGAATCTTGGAGCCTTCTTGTGTTCCATACTCAAACAGGTGGTTCACAGTTCCAAAGAATAATGATGCTCTGCGCTTCATCCAAGATATGCAACCAGTGAACAAGGTGACAATTAGAAATGTAGGTACATGACAGATCGTGGATGAGTTTGTAGAGGCGTTTACAGGGAGGGCAATCTACTCAATGGGGGATCTCTACTCAGGGTATGATAAATTTCAGCTTGCGATTGAAAGCAGAGCTTGACAACCATGAGAACACCTTTGGGTTTGGTAAGGATGTGTAGCTTGCCACATGGAGCAACCAACTCGGTTGCACATATGATGAATGGAATGAATAAGGTCTTACGTGTCTTTATTCCTCAAATCACAATGCCTTTTATTGATGATTTGCCTATCAAAGGATGTGAAGAAAGTGAGAAAGATGAAGCTTTGGATCTCAAGGGATATCGCAGGTTTGCGGTAAATTACATAAATGATTGTGATAAAATTTTGTCTAGGTTGGAAGAAGTGAATCTTACCTTGTCAGGGAAAAGTCTATGTTTGGTGTCAATGAAGTGCTCATTGTGGGGCACATGTGCGGGACATATGGTAGGAAACCTTGTCCAACAAAGGTAGATTCCATCCAAAGAATGAAAGAAACATGCACTAGCATCACTTAGGTTAGAAGGTTTCTCGGAGTATGTGTCTTTTATGTTATTTGGATTCCACATTATGTACATATAGCTGATCCTCTTTATCGATTGCTTAGAAAGAACCAAAAGTTTAAATGGACATAAGCACATGTAAAAGCCATGAAAAAGCTAAAGGAGTTGCTCCAGCCAGCACCAACTTTGAGAAAGGTAGACTATGAGTGTCAAAGGTCAGTAATTGTGATAGTAGACACCAGTCCTACAGGAATTGGATGGGCAATAGGGCAAGATGACGAAGAAGGACACACGTATGTGGTGAGATTTGGAGCAAAGGTACTAAGTTCTCGCCAAAGAAACTATCCACAGATAAAGAGAGAGTTATGGGGTATGGTTACAGCCTTGAAGAAAGGGAAAGAGTACCTAATTGGTGCATGTGTGGTTGTAGAACAGATTGTCTACCACTTCTTGGGATGATTATAAGCTACTCAACGCCAGACATTGCTATGTTGCGGTGGATTTCCTACATTAAGTCATTAAATCCTGAGTTTATGCATATTGCAGGTAAAGACAATATAGTGGCAGATATGCTATCAAGGGCAAGGTATGTAGATGATTCACAAATGATTGACGAGGGAGATGATGTAGATACAAAGTTCTATTCTATCTCTTATGTCAAAGGTAACAATGTCTACATGACTAATCCACTTGAATTATTCTTGAAAGAGATTTATGAAGGTGATTGGCTTCTTATTGGAGGCTACTTGAGTACTCTTGCAAAACAAGATGATTGGTCTGAACAAGAATTCAAGAGGATACGCATGAAAGCATATGGGTAATTTTTGAGGGATGGTTACTTGTGGAAGCATCTTAAATGAAAGGGTGCTACACCACAAAGGGTTATATGTAAAAAAGAGACTCAAGTAAAGCTCATGCAAGAGTTTCATGGGAGTCTATGGGCTGGACACAGGGGTGTGTGGGAAACCTTCTCCAAGTTGAAAGAAAAATAATGGTGGAAAGGTATGCATAAAGATGTATCTCAATTTGTAGAGTCATGTGTAACTTGTCAAATGTATTCAAATGTTCGACATTGTGATGGATTTTACCCTACATATCCACTAGCCATGCACTATAAATGGGTTGTGGATCTAATCACATTGCCTTTAGGAATCTGGTAGATGAAATACTTAGTTCTTGCATGAGAGGACCTAACTAACCAGGTTGAAGAGTGAGCATTAAGAGCTAAAACCACAGAATCTGTATGCAAATTCTTTTTTGACGAGGTGATTTTCCGTTATGGTTGTGTGGGAAAGATCACTGCATACAGAGGTGAGCTGGATGTCAAGGAAGCAAGGGAGTTCTTTTCTAGATTAGGAATCAAGCTTTCTCTTACTACAGATTACAACCCTGAAGGCAATGGAAAGAGTGAAAGAGGGCATCCTCCTATCATCAAAGCTTTGGCCAAGGCTTGCGAAGAAAGAGTTGGTGAGTGGCAAAAACTGTTACCATATGCTTTATGGGCTGATCGTACAACACATAGCTCAGTAACAGGCTATATGCCTGCGGAGCTAATGTATGGTCAAAAGCCAGTGATGCCGATTGAAGATACAATTCCCACATGGAATGTACTACCTTGGCAAGAGGGGCTTAGCAGGGAAGATCTCCTTGCATTGCGCATAAGGCAACTAGAGAGAAGACCTGGAGACATTGAGGCTGCAAAAGAACGACTCAAAAATGCAAGGCTAAAAAACAAGGACTATTTTGATAAGCGACATCGGCTCAGGAGCAAAGCAATTGACAAACCAGCACACAGTCATGCATAAGTTCTCAAAAAGATGATTTGGATCGTATGTTGTAAAGCATGTGCATGAAAATGTTACTTACAGCTTGTCTAAACTAGATGGTACAGAAGTAAAGATTCCCATTGGAGGAAAAAGGATCAAAATGTTTAAGAGAAGAGGAGATAGTGATCAAGAGATGTTGAAGAGGAGGAAGAACAAAACACAGGTGACAATCAAAGTGAAGATGAAGATTTGGAATCATCCAGTGAAGAAGAAAGCAAGAAAGATGTACAAGAGGGCTGATCTTACAAAGAGAGAATGTGGCATATACCGGAGGATGTGCAGGTTTAGAGGGGGTGGATGTCGTGCTGTGACACGTACATAGTGGGAGTGCATGCTACAAGATCTATCTTGCAACTTTTTAATTACATAATTATATTTCCTATAATGTACATATGCATATCTAAGTATAATAATAAGCTTTTTGTCTCATCCTATTATTTATCTCAAGGGTAACATATTCTTACTTTACTATCACAAAGTACTATGGGAAAAGCGTCAATAGCTCCGCCTCTTTAACTTGGGGCAAAAGCATTGATTCTTTCTTTCTACTATCTCATTATTATCTCACACCCTAGCTAGATCCTATATCTAGGTAACGTCCAATATATATATTATATGTATTTTTCATATTTTTTGTATATTTCTTTTTAAATAGCTACTAGGAAGGAATCAAATCCTAGTGGGATATTAGGTGGCATGATTTTCAAAGATACACCTATTTTAATGCATTATTGCAAGCATGATTACAAAACTTTGTCAAGAAGCAATGTAATGCTTTCATATGGTATGATGTGTCCATTGGAATCAAATAAAAGTCTAGGCTAAGGGGACCACAAGAAGACTTTTGCTACCAAAACTGTACCCTATTTTGATGATTTTTTAACACAAGGTTCCAATCCAAATTGGAAAAAGTATATAAAATGGGAGTCGTAGCTAATGACCTGAAATTTTTGCCCATATTTTTACTTTTTTATTTGAAGCCACGGTTGAGGAGATATGATCAAAATACTGGGACCTAGTCTGCCCACATCATGCAGGGACATCTCATTCAAATTTTTCCAGTTCCTGTTCACACTGGCTCTTCTCCTTCTTGTGTAAACCCTTGGGGGCTCCCTTCACCTATAAAAAGGGGACCTATTCTTCCTTGAAAACCATTCAAGCCATTGATGAGAGGAATTCATGACGGAGTGAGAGTAGTAATGCCTAATTGTACTTAGCCATAAACATAAAGCCTAAGCCTACACTTACTCCTAGAGGAAGACTATACATTCTTGTAACCTATCCTTGGAAGATAAGCTCTAATCAAAGAAGGACTTGAACTTGGTGCATCAATCAAGGCTTGAAGTCTTCCCTCTTTTTCTCTCTCCATAAAAAATGGTGAATAACTCCTGAAGTGTTCAGGTAAGATATGTTCTACTTTGATATTTTGTTGATTTCTTGTTGTTTTCTTTTTCACCTCTAATCCAACATATATCTCTAATATCATCTCCCTCTCTAACCAACCCTATCTCTCTCACTCTTAGAAATTCATTCTCTCTACAAATTCTAGGTTCTCCTTGCTACAGATACATCTCTCCCCGCAGTATCCGTATTGGCTACGGGCAAGAATAGGGCTTGCGAGGAAAATTCTCTTCTCTTCTCTTCTCTCATATCTACATTTTGCACATACTAGAGTTATCCTAGATGAATAATCCACATGATGAGAATTTCTATCGCTTCCACTCTGAGTGATCTACTAGAATTAATGTATGGATTAGTCGTAAAATACACTTTCAACAACGTACAGTGTTTCTCTTTGGCCCAAAAAGGCTCAATGAAATACTTCTTTCACCGGATCCCATCATACTACCTCTTATAGACTATAACTTTTCTTTTGACGTAGGTGTAGTTATCTTGCTATGAACCAAGAGGATTTGTACACACAATTATTCCCAATCACTAGACAAAACATATATATTATGGTAAGCACAAAACTACAATCCCAAAGAACAATTCGTAGCTTGTTTGGTTGGCAAAGATTGAACGCCATTAACTCATCTATTAACCCTTTCATATGACCCATGATACGATATGACCATAGCCTTGATGTTTTCATCTTTGTGTTGTTTTGATATTCTCTTTTGTGTTCTTTCTTTGTGTATGTGAGTGCAAGAGAAAAAGAGTGGGGCTTCTTTGATTGCCCTTCCTACCAAACCCTAGTCTTCATGGCATCTATAGTTTAACTCCTTCATATAGTTTTTGAAGTTCTCTCACAAAATCTCACAACCAAAAGCCCGGTGCTTTCCTGGCAAGACCACAAATTTCTCGACAATGTAAAGAAATGGAATCGAAGATTATGCATGAGGAAGATGATATGGACACTTTCCTTGCTGGTGTCAAGAATGTCAATGAGCAACTTATTTCTGTAGGTGAAGTCATTTCAGACAGTTCCCTTATGCAGACTGTTCTTGATGCCTTACCAGATTCTTGCCAAACTTTTGCTAGTACTTGGAGACTTATGACCCAAGGAAACCCTGAAGTTGTCAAGTTTGATACATTATGCACATTGCTGTTACAAGAGTCACTTTCTAAAAAAAACAGGGCTAGATAGCGTGTAGTTGAACATGCTTTTATTGCTTCTCAAAGAAAGGGTGGTAATAGCAATACAACCACTTCTTATGGTTCTGCTGTTAGTGGCAAAAATTCTATTTCTAATGCTTCTGCTGGCAGCAATTCGTCTAGAAATTTTGGTGATAAGGGCAAAAAGAAGATGCGTTGCCATTATTGTAAAGCTAATGATCACTTGATCAAGTAGTGTCCTAAGTTGAAGGCCAAAGAGACTAAGAAGAAAGAGGGTGGTTCCACTGCAAATGTTGGTTCCACTATAAATGCAACCATTGTTGAGTCTTCTGTGAAAGGAGACTGTGATGCTGATGTTGATGCAGAATGGGCTTGTAGTGCAGAATGCACTTACAATCTTGTTGTCCATGATGCATGCATGCCAGTTGCTGCAAATTCACATGTGTGGTATTTTGACAGTGGTGCTACAAAGAACATTACCTCACATCGTGAATTGTTCACCTCTCTTGAGTCAGTCCCTCATGGGAATTCAGTCACTTGTGCCAATAATGCCTCTAATCCTGTTCAAGGAGTTGGAAAGATTGTGCTTACTGCTGCAAATGGCAGTTCTTTCACACTTGTTGATGCACTTTATGTACCTGGGATCAAGAAGAATCTCTTGTCTGTATCCGCACTTGCTAGGCTTGGACTTGTAGTCAAATTTGTGGATGACAGATGTACAGTTCATGATCTCAGTTTTGGTGATGAAATTGTTGAATCTGGCCTTTTGTGCTGTGGGCTATATAAGCTAACTTTGTACGACAAGTGTGAACAAAATTTTGCAAATGCAGTTGCAGATTCAAGGGCTGTTTCAGATGCAAAATTGTGGCATGCACGTTTTGGGCATCTGAATTTTGCCAATTTGCTACGTTTGTAGAAATCTGATATGGTTGCTTCTTTGCCACCTCTTGAAGCACCTGCCAAACATGTTTATGAAGGCTGTATTTTGGGTAAGATGCAGCGTTCAAAGTTTCCAAAGGGTGGTTCAGTTAGGGCCACATGCAGGTTGTAGCTTGTGCATAGTGATGTTTGTGGGCCCATGCAAAATCCGTCCTTGAGCAATTATCTTTACTTCGTGACTTTCATTGATGATTACTCTAGACATGCATGGGTTTTTCCGCTTAAAGAGAATTCCGAAGTTTTTATGTGCTTCAAACAATTTTTGGCTATTGCTAAAAATGTATCAAAATGTACTATGGGCACCCTCCTTTCCAATCGAGGGGGGGAGTATATGTCTCATGAATTTAATGCATTTTTGTGGCTAGTCATGAGATAAAACAACAATGTGCAGTGCCTTATACACCTTAGCAAAATGGTGTTGCTGAGAGGAAAAATAGGTCACTTATGGAAATGGCACGATGTATGGTCAAAAGTCAAGCTTTGCCACATTCTTTTTGGCTTGAGGCCATCATGTGTGCCACTTATGTACTTAATAGGTGTCCTACAAAAGCTTTGCAATCTATTACTCCATATGAAGCATGGCATGATAGAAAGAAATGAATTCCGAAGTTTTTATGTGCTTCAAACAATTTCTGGCTGTCAAATGTATTTTTGTTGGTTATAGTGCTGAAAGCAAAGGTTACAGGTTGTATCATCGGCAAACAAAGTGTATTTTGGTTTCACGAGATGTAGTGTTTGTGGAAGATTTTGTTTAGCACTTGCTGTCATGTACTAAAGACAGTAATGTAAGCTCACAGGACATTTATAACACTTTGTTACCTCTTTTTAGTGGTGGAAGTTCAAATATAAATTCCAATGAGGCAAATGTACAGCCTATGGGGGTTTCCGAAAATGTTACAAATCAGCCTATTATTGATGCAGATGTACATGGTGTACTTGATGAGGAGAGGGCTGAAAATGAGCCCTAGAGGTATGCCAAAATGGCTGGTGCATACATTGCATGACAGTAAATAGGATGCACCTTTATCTAGTGGTACTCGTTCAAGCTCTGGCCATGCATCTTATGCATCAAATTGTTATGCTTTGGCTGTGTTTAGTTTACATGATGTTGAGGAAACTCTGTCTTTTGATGAAGCACAGAATTCAAAAAATTGGATGGCTGCCATGCAATTAGAATATGATGCACTTATAGAAAATGACATATGGACTTTATGTGATTTGCCTCCTGGCAAAAAGGCCATTGGTACGAAGTGGGTTTACAAGTTGAAATGCAAACCGGATGGTGAGATCAATCGCCATAAAATTCGACTTGTTGCAAAGGGTTATGCACAACAAAAAGGCATAGATTATGAAGAGGCCTTTGCTCCCACTTGTCGTATGACTACTGTGCGTTTTCTATGTGCATTGCAGCTTATTTTGGTTGGGATGTACATCAATCAAACATTGTTACCGCTTTCTTGAATGGTGACATATTTGATGAAGTTTATGTAACACAGCCTCGCGGTTTTGTCAAGAAAGCATAAGAGGACAAAGTGTCTAGATGTAAGAAGGCTTTGTATGTGTTGAAGCAATCTCCTCGTGCTTGGTATGAGAAAGCTGACACTCATTTGGTCAAACAAGGCTTTCGTGAAAGCACATTGTATGTAAAGCATGAGGGTGATGTACTTCTCATTGTGGTTCTTTATGTAGATGATTTGCTGATCACTGGACCAAATGAGAGACATATTGCTGAATTTAAGGCTAATTTGAATGCTACTTTCAAGATGAAAGATTTGGGGCTGTTGCATCATTACTTGGGTATATAGTTTAAGCAGTGTGATGGAGGTATTTCCTTGTCTCAGAAAAGTTACATAGAGACATTGCTATGTAAGTTTGGACTTGAAGATTGCAAACCTATTGCCACTCCCATAGAGACAGGTTTGAAGTTGAGTCTACATGATGCTCGTGATCCTGCTGATGTCAATCTTTATCAAACTGTTGTTGGCTGCCTCATTTATGTATGCAACACGAGGCCGGATATTCAGTTTGCAATCTCACAGGTCAACAGATTTATGCATAGTCCAGGGTCTAAGCATTGGCAGGCTGTTAAGAGAATTTTCTGCTACCTTAGTGGCACTTTACATCTTGGCTTGTTTTATCCCAAGGGGGGATCATTACCGCCAGACTTACATGCTTTTTTGGATGAGGATTGGGCTGGTTGTTTTGACAGGAGAGTGTCCACAAGTGGTTTTTGTTTCATGCTTGGAAATTCATGTATATCATGGTTGAGCAAGAAGCAACCTACTGTGGCGACTTCAAGTTGTGAGGATGAGTATAGGGAAGTCTTCACAGCTATGGTTGAGTGTGTTTGGCTCAGATGCCTTATGGTTGATTTGGGTGTTGGACAGGACATTGCCAACACTATATACACTAACAGTCAGAGCGCATTGGTAATTGTGAGGAAGACAGTTTTTCATGCTCGCACAAAGCACATTGAGTTGCATTACCACTATGTCAGGGAGAGGCTCTCAGCAGGAGAGACCAGTTTGGCTTATGTGCCAACACAGGACAACCTTGCAGATCTTTTCACAAAGGCATTGTCTCATGAGAAGTTTGAAGCTTTTTGCAAAGCTTTGGGCTTACTCCCCTTTGTGGACTAATCATGTCCTCAGGGCATGGCACTTCCCTTTACTCATGTGCCTGCTCTCGTTCACCGCATCACTGCAGGGGGAATTTGTTACCATATACATGTGGTAGTGATGTGTGTGAACACACTAGGACCAGCGGGGCATTTTTCCCTCTTTAGGAGTTTTTTTCCCCCGTGCATTGTATATATGCCCATCACTCTAGGGCTATCTATCTTTCCATTGCACACTAAGTAAACACTCTCAGTTGTGTGCCTTGAGCTTCCTTCATCTTCTCTAAGCTGTGTGGATTTTCCTGCAACCCTAATTCCAACAATACGCTTATGATGTCTCAAGAGGCACCTAGAAACCAAATTTGACAAATCTGACTAAACCAGAGTGTTCAAAAGGGGTGTTCTACCCTAGGTGCAACTTGAAACTAGAATTTTGATTTACATTTGGTGCCTAAAACACAAAAATTGAGAAACTGAAGACTGAAAATTGGAAAATTGCCTTGTTTGAGCTTCAAAAAGGTATCAAAACTCCTGAAAGGGCTTAAAATCTAGTAAGGAGACCATATAGACCACTTTGGGCTTGGCCATGGTTGCAAATTTACTAGTAGTCTTTATACGCTTATAAAGACTCTTGGACCAATTTTTGAATAAAACTGACCATTTGTCATTATAGGGTGCTTTGACACATTGTTTTGAGCATCCTCACCAAGTTTGAATCATTTTGGACATATATCTTGAGAGAAAAGTGTGATTTTTCACTTCATGGAAGGTGACATGTAAAATTTGTGTTTTGTGAGCAATTTTGAGCTTTAAACTTTGTTGTGATCATATATTCTTCTTGATTATGATAAGGGGGACCTAAGGTAAAGATAGTTCCAAAACCTGAGCACGTAGACATCATACGCATATGATGTCTCAAGTCAAGATCTGAAATTCCAATTGCACTTCTGACCACACAGGAGGTTTGGAAAGGATGATTGTTGGAATTAGGGTTGCAGAGAAACACACACAGCTTGGAGAAGACGAAGGAAGCTCAAGGCACACAATAGAGAGTATGTTACTTAGTGTGCAATGGAAAGATAGATAGCCCTAGAGTGATGGGCGTATATACAATGCACGGGGGAAAAAACCTCCTAAAGAGGGAAAAAATGCCCCGGCGGTCCTAGTGTGTTCACACACATCACTACCACATGTATATGGTAACAAATCCCCCCTGGAGTGATGCGGTGAACAAGAGCTGGAACATGAGTAAAGGGAAGTGCCATGTCCTGAGGACAAGATCATTCCACAAAGGGGAGTAAGCCCAAAGATTTGTAGAAAGCTTCAAGCTTCTCACGAGACAATGCCTTTGTGAAAAGATCTGCAAGGTTGTCCTGTGTTGGTACATAAGCCAAGTTGATCTCTCCTGCTGAGAGCCTCTCCCTGACATAGTGGTAATGCACCTCAATGTGCTTTGTGCGAGCATGAAAAATTGGGTTCCTCGCAACTACCAATGCGCTCTGACTGTCAGTGTAGATAGTGTTGGCAGTGTCCTGTCCAACACCCAAATCAGCCATAAGGCGTCTGAGCCAAACACACTCAACCGTAGCTATGAAGACTGCCCTGTACTCAGCCTCACAACTCGAAGTGGCCACAGTAGGTTGCTTCTTGCTCAACTATGATATACATGAACTGCCAAGCATGAAACAAAAACCACTTGTGGACACTCGCGTGTCAAAACAACCAGCCCAATCTGAGTCCGAAAAAGCATGTAAATCTGGCGGCAATGATCCCCCGTTGGGATAAAACAAGCCAAGATGTAAAGTGCCACTAAGGTAGCGGAAAATCCTCTTGACAGCCTGCCAATGCTTAGACCCTGGGCTATGCATAAATCTGCTGACCTGTGAGACTACAAACTGAATATCCGGCCTCGTGTTGCATACATAAATGAGGCAACCAACAGCAGTTTGGTAAAGAGTGACATCAACAGGATCGCCAGCATCATGTAGACTCAATTTCAAACCTGTTTCCATGGGAGTGGCAATAGGTTTGCAATCCTCAAGTCCAAATTTACATAGCAAATGTCTCTATGTAACTTTTCTGACACAAGGAAATACCACCATAACACTGCTTAAACTGTATGCCCAAATAATGATGCAACAGCCCCAAATCTTTCATCTTGAAAGTAGCATTCAAATCAGCCTTAAATTCAGCAATATGTCTCTCATTTGGTCCAGTGATCAGCAAATCATCAACATAAAGAACCACAATGAGAAGTACATCACCCTCACGCTTTACATACAATGTGCTTTTTGTTGGACTGTTACGAAAGCCTCGTTTAACCAAATGAGTGTCAGCTTTCTCATACCAAGCATGAGGAGATTGCTTCAACCTATACAAAGCCTTCTTACATCTGCACACTTTGTCCTCTTGTCCTATTATGACAAAACCGCGAGGCTGCGTTACATATACTTCCTCAAATATGTCACCATTCAAGAAAGCAGTAACAATGTCTGATTGATGTACATCCCAACCAAAATGAGCTGCCAATGCACATAGAAAACGCACAGTAGTCATACGACAAGTGGGAGCAAAAGTCTCTTCATAATCTATGCCTTTTTGTTGTGCATAACCCTTTGCAACAAGTCGAGCCTTATGGCAATCGATCTCACCATCCGGCTTGCGTTTCAACTTGTAAACCCACTTCGTACCAATGGCCTTTTTGCCAGGAGGCAAATCACATAAAGTCCATGTGTCATTTTCTATAAGTGCATCATATTCTGATTGCATGGCAGCCAGCCAATTTTTTGAATTTTGTGCTTCATCAAAAGTCAGAGGCTCCTCAACATCATGTAAGCCAGACACAACCAAACCATAACAATCTGATGCATAAGATGCATGGTGAGAGCCTGAACGAGTAGACTAGACAAAGGTGCATCCAATTTACTGTCACGCAAAGTGTGCACCAGCCATTTTGGCATACCTCTAGCCTGCTCATTTTCAGCCCTTTCCTCATCAAGTACATCATGTACATCTGCATCAGTAATAGGGTGAACTAAAACATTTTCAGAAACCCCCATAGGCTGTACATTTGCCTCATTGGAACTTACATTCGTATTTCCACCACTGAAAAGAGGCAACAAAGTGTCATAAATGTCATGTGAGCTTACATTACTGTCTCTAGTACATGACAGCAAGGGCTGAACAGAATCTTCCACAAACACTACATCCCGAGAAACCAGAATACATTTTGTTTGCGGGTGATACAACCTGTAACCTTTGCTTTCAACACTATAACCAACAAAAATACATTTGACAGCCTTATCATCCAATTTTCTGCGCTGCACTTGTGGCACCAAAGCATATGCCAAACAGCCAAAAACATGCATGTGCTCAATAGAAGGTTTTCTATCATGCCATGCTTCGTATGGAGTAATAGATTGCAAAGCTTTCGTAGGACATCTGTTAAGTACATAAGTGGCACACATAATGGCCTCAAGCCAAAAAGAATGCGGCAAAGCTTGACTTTTGACCATACATCGTGCCATTTCTGTCAGTGACATGTTTTTCCTCTCAGCAACACCATTTTGCTGAGGTGTATAAGGCACTGTACATTGGTGTTTTATCCCACGACTAGCCAGAAATGCATTAAATTCATGAGACATATACTCCCCCCCTCGATCAGAACGGAGCGTGCCCATAGTACATTTCGAGACATTTTCAGCCATAGCCAGAAATTGTTTGAAGCACATAAAAACTTCGGACTTCGCTTTAAGCGGAAATACCCATGCATGCCTGGAGTAATCATCAATGAAAGTCACGAAGTACAGGTAATTGCCCAAGGACGGAGTTTGCATGGGCCCACAAACATCACTATGCACAAGCTACAACCTGCATGTGGCCCGAACTGAACCATCCTTTGGAAATTTAGAACGCTGCATCTTACCCAAAATACAGCCTTCACAAACATGTTTGACAGGTGCTTCAAGAGGTGGCAAAGAAGCAACCATATCAGATTTCTGCAAACGCAGCAAACTGGCAAAATTCAGATGACCAAAACGTGCATGCCAATGTTTTGCATCTGAAATAGCCCTTGAATCTGCAACAGCATTTGCAAAATTTTATCCACACTTGTCATACAAAGTGAGCTTATACAGCCCACGGCACAAAAGTGCAAGATGCAACAATTTCATCACCAAAACTGAGATCATGAACTGTACATCTGTCATCCACAAATTTGACTACAAGTCCAAGCCTAGCAAGTGCAGATACAGACAAGAGATTCTTCTTGATCCCAGGTACATAAAGTGCATCAACAAGTGTGAAGGAACTGCCATGAGCAGCAGTGAGCACAATCTTTCCAACTCCTTGAACTGGATAAGAGGCGTTTTTGGCACAAGTGACTGAATTCCCATGAGGGACAGACTCAAGAGAGGTAAACAATTCACGATGTGAGGTAATGTGCTTTGTAGCACCACTATCGAAATACCACACATGTGAATCTGCAGCAACTGACAAGCATGCATCATGGACAGCAGGATTGTAAGTGCACTCTACGCTAAAAGCCCATTCTGCATCAACATCAGCAACACAGTCTCCTTTCACAGAAGACTCAACAATGGCTGCATTTGTAGTGGAACCAGCATTTGCAGTGGAACCACCCTCTTTCTTCTTAGCCTCTTTGGCCTTCAACTTAGGACACGACTTGATCAAGTGATCATTGGCTTTACAATAATGGCAACGCATCTTCTTTTTGCCCTTATCACCAGAATTGCCAGACGAAGTACTGCCAGCAGAAGCATTAGGAACAGAATTTTTGCCACTCGCAGCAGAACCATAAGAAGTGGCTGCATTACTGTTACCACCCTTTCTTTGAGAAGCAATAAAAGCCTGTTCAACTGCACGCTGCCTAGTCTTGTTTTTTCTGGAAAGTGACTCTTGCAACAACAATGTGCATAATGCATCAAACTTGACAACTTCAGGATTTCCTTGGGTCATCAGTCTCCAAGTACTAGCAAAAGTCTGGTAGGAATCTGGTAAGGCATCAGGAACAGTCTGCACAAGGGAACTGTCTGAAATGACTTCACCTGCAGAAATAAGCTGCTCATTGATATCCTTGACACTAGCAAGGAAAGTGTCCATATCATCTTCCTCATGCATAATCTTCGACTCCAGCTCTTTACGCAACAAAGCAATTTTAGCCTCATTGCGGCTTGCATAAAGACCTGCTAAAATATCCCAAGCCTGTTTTGCAGATTTTGCTGAATGGGTGTGAGGAACAATGGTGCGCTTCACAGACAACGCAATCAATGCATGAGCCTGCGCATCCTTAACATCCCAACGAGCTTGTTCTGCCGTAGGCAAAACAACTCTAACAACTGCAATCCTTGCAGCAAGACCTGCAACATCCTCAACATCGCCTACATCCTCAGAACCAGGACGTACATCAATGCCCTGCACAATGTTCCAGACACCCTTTGACACAAGAACATGTTGCATCATATAAGACCACATAGGGTAGTTGTCCCCATCCAACCTGTCCTCAACAGCGAACATCTTGAACACATCTGTGTTGTTGTTGTCAGCCATGGTAAATGCTGCACCTGATGTGAAAACTGCCCGAAAATAGGAGAAATGGAGCGGGAACAACCTGTGCTATATAGCAAAAACCGTAGAAGACTATACGGCACCTGTTATGCAGAAAACGACACTGATAGAAATTTTGCACAAAATGATGAAATAGCCTGTGCAGTACTGCCTGTAGTGGAAACGGAGGCCGAAATGAGCCCAAATCAAAATTCTGAGCAGACCAAGCTCTTCGAGCTTGTCCCAAAGTTTTGTTGAGCTGTGAACGCTCGCCAAAACTCATTGAAATCGGAGAAAGTGAGCAAGCGTGTGCTGGAGCAGCTGACGACTAAGCCCGGGAGGGCGTGACCTGCTCTGATACCAATTGTTGGAATTAAGGTTGCAGAGAAACACACATAGCTTGGAGAAGACGAAGGAAGCTCAAGGCACACAATAGAGAGTATGTTACTTAGTGTGCAATGGAAAGATAGATAGCCCTAGAGTGATGGGTGTATATACAATGCACAGGGGAAAAAACCTCCTAAAGAGGGAAAAAATGCCCCGGCGGTCCTAGTGTGTTCACACACATCACTACCACATGTATATGGTAACAATGATTTAAGCTTGTTTGCAAAATTTCATTTCATTTGGATACATATCTTTGAACTTAAGAAAATTTTTGTAATTCCAAGAAGGTAAAAGCCAAAAATAGTGATTTTGTGCATTTTTGACGTCCTTTTTTTTGTGAGCACATACTCTTGCTGTATTCATCAAGGAGCACCTTGGCTAGAAATAAAAGTGAAATCTGAGCCAAAAGACATCATACGCGTATGAAGACTTTTAAGCCATTTGGATCAAATCAGACATCTGAGTATACCCTAGTGTCCTAAAGCATAAAAGAAGTCCCAAGACAAAATTTCATTGCATTTGGAGCACATTTGGGCTAAAAAGTGCCAAAAGAAAAAATTTGGGCAAGATTCATGCTTGTATTGGCCATAGCTTGCACAAAAAGTGTTGAAATTGAATTTCGAAGGTTGTTGAGAGTTGCTTGAGTGATAAAGAGTCTTTGGGATAAAATTCACTTCATTTTGCTTCAAAAGATATCATACGTGTATGATGTCTCTAGTCCCAAATTAGAGGCCAAAACTTACATCTGAGCTTACACAAGTGTTTGCTATCAAAAAATAGGCCTAGAGACTAAGTCTCATTCAATTTGGATCACTTTTGGCTTAGCTAACCTCCTAGGGAAGCTGCAAGCAACCAAATAGAAAAAGGAGTGATAGACCTAACTAAAAGTGTCACAATCATAAATTGAGACTTGGGGTGGTTAGAGTACATCAAGGAGAGTCTACAATTAAAGTTTGGAGCAATTCTGAATCAAGAGAAATCATACCGGTATAAAGACTCCAAGCACAGGTTGAGGCCAAACAAGAACTTTGACTAGTCAAAGGACTTCCTTTTGACCCTAGAATCGCAAATATTATTCCAAAATAAAATTTGGACATATATAAGTGGACCAAAGCATGTATCCAATTGTTGACACTTTGAAATCCCCAGAATTGACCTACAAGAAGAGTGAATGCAATAGAAGATTGTTTTGGCCATAACTTGAGCTCCCGGTATCGGATTAAGAAACTTTTTGTATCAAAACAAAGCTCAAGAGTAGATCTACAACATTTAGTGTAACCCCTCAACAACAATCAAAGACCCTTCATGTCATTCATAGTTGGTCAACGTTCAAAAAAATGTCATTTAAGGCCTCAAAATGCATTCGGAAGTTAGGAGTGTCTATAAGTGACAATTTGAGAGAATTATGAGGAAACGATCGCGGTTTTGGGTATAGTTTCAACTTTTTCTTAACCAAAGCACTTGAATGCATTGAAATAAGACTACTTTTATCAAGCTAGAGCTGTTAAGCCCATAAATCATGCCTACTTTAGATTCAAACTCAGCTTATCCAAGCTCCAGGATCGTAGCAATAGAGGAGCATCTACCCATAATGGATCTTCCAAACTTGCAATTGATAAAGACCAATTTTGTTGAGAGAGTTTGGATGACAGATTATGAGAGTGAAGGACTGTATAGATACATTGACGGCAGTGAGGTCAACCTTTTTAGGTGCTTAGAGCCATACTGTGAGCCTACTCAAGCGTTACAAAGGAGAGCCACCTCGAGAACCAACTATTTAAGACCCACCGAAGATTGAGGACCAAGAAGAGGTGTTGCAACCTGAGTCCATCCTCCGACATGAAGACAAGGTATTGAGAGGCGATAAGATTATCCAACGATATCTTATTAAGTTTAAGAACTATCCTTTTGAAGATGCTAGATGGATGCAAGGCATACAATTAAGGGATAACCTAAACCTTGTCAATGCTTACAATGCTTCCCTAGAGTAAGATAATGTACGAATGTTTAAAATGAACAAAGTTTTTGTCTTATAAGAATTTCTTTTTCTTTATTGTGCACAAATGTTAAGTAGTATGCATGCTTAGGATCAAGTTTGTGGAGACAACGTCTCCCAAACACCAAGTAGAGCTTGTCACTCTACTATGGAAGATTGATAGGACTAATACGCAGACATTCTTGCAGCAGCTTAGGCTCTCAAGCACCAAATGGATTAGTCATCCATTCTGGAACGATGTCGTAGGGTAAGATATGGATCCTCTACCTGCTAGAAACTAATGAATAGGCTTTATCTTCTCTACCCCATAGTCGAGGATGACTATGACTTCAAGAGAGAGGTAATGTCATAATAACTAATATCTAATTCTCCTGAATGATTTTCTCATGTTGAACCGATCATTTAATATGGGAAAGTACCAGGGGAGAAAAGCCTAGAATATTGGTTAAGCTGGTAGACCGGCCACACTAGGGATCCAAAGGAGGGAAAATAGGGATCCAAATGGGGGCCATCTACACAAGAGCAATGTGCAAAAATGGGCTTCAAAGACCCTAAGGTTCAGCCCATTAAGACTTCCAAAATGCTAAGGTTCCAAAATTCAAAGGTTGTGTCCAATGGTCCAACCCTAGGTGAAATTGGATGCTTGTGGGAAGACTCAAAAGTCTTCCCACATCCCTATCTTGATGGGGGCGAGCCCTTTTAGTAGGGGATGAGAGAGAAACACACACTCACAGGCTCCCTTTACACAAAGGGAATAGGGGACATATGTCAGCTCCCTAGCCTAGCTGTCCCCAAGGTGCATTCAAATCCTATTGGATGGCCATAGAGGTGGACCAATGAGAATTAGGCTAGAGTACTTTTAGTTTAATTCATTTAAAAACACTTGATAAAAGAACCAATAGAAATTAAGCTCTCTAGAATACTATTGGACAGTCTCCCAAGGGGTCCAATGAGCATTCAACAACCCAATGGCTTGCCTGATTCCTATTGGCAAAAAGACAAAGGGGCCCATCGAGAGTTTAATTGCATTAATTAAATACCTAAAGCTCTCACAAAATGGGAAAGGGAGACACATGTCAAAAGGCTATCACTTATGCTTCTCAATTATTATTGGCTAAGCTTTGGAGGGTCCAATGGGGTGCTAGCATGAGTAAAATCCAAGAGGGGTCGACCAAGAGAGAGAGAGAGGGCTGATTTTGGCAAGGCATTAACACACTCACACACACTGACACAATCTCATGTGTGAAGCAAAGAAGACTCTCTCTTCTTCTCAAGATTTAATGGAAAGCTCATCATCTACTCCAAGCTTGTGAGAAGGGAGGCCTACACCAACAACTCTTGGCTTTTTGATACAAATCCAACCAAGAGCCAAGCTTCAATGCATGCTCATCTCCTCTTCCATCCTAATTACTAAGCTATGCTAAGCTTTTATGAGTATTTATGTGAGGATATATACTTCTTTCTTGTAATAATACTCCTTCTTCCTCTCAATCTACTCTAATACCCGCTATCTCTCACCATCTTCGAAGGTGTGTGAGGTCTTGGGTCTGAGACCGTGAGGGAATTGATGTCGTGTTTTTAAAGTTTTTGCTTAGTGCTTGAAGCTTCCATCTTCATTGCACTAGCTAGTTATTGAGGGAACACAAAGAGTTGTATTGTAAAATGTCTCCCTTGATGGGGGAAACCTATAATACAAAGTCTTTTGGAGGGGGGACCAGCTCCATGTAAATCCGGTCCTCAACTCTTGTCAATAGCCTAATTTCTCCCTCTTTTGAAGTATTGTTCATGCCTATCTAACTAGGTGTTATGCTTTTTGTTGCTCTCTACATCCAAGCACTCTTGCTATGCTCATTAGGAATCTAAGCTAATGAAATGCTCACTATGTTTATGCTATTTTTGGCTACACACAAGTTACTAGACCATTAAATGTTTACATGCTGGGCATAAGAACTAGATGTTCAGCTACAATTTTTTTTTTAACTTTTCAATATATATTCATTAAGACATCAATAAAAGCTACACAGTGTACGATTTGCAATGCACTCTTGTCAATCCACACATAGATCACATATGTTGTGATCAAGTACACACATTGCAATGCACTCTCTACCTCGCATTACGCATACAACAACCCTATGAATTTGTCAATGCAATTATAAATATGAGGATCAATTATACACCCTCTGCAATTTGCAGACAATAAGACACATCTATTTTCACGTGCTACAAATAATAATCAACTTCTACATTGAAACGATGATAATTATTTGCAAAACACAAATGAAAGCAATAATATCTATTATTGGCTATCTCATGTACTAACAATCTTTTATAATACACAAGATATTAAACTATGAATCCTTCGATCATGAACAAAATATTTTGATACAAAAGTAGGGTGGGTAATAGAAAAAGATAAGTTTCACTTTGGCTAATGCTCAAAGTCTTGCCTCAATCGACACACAAGTTGTATGTCCTTTGGTTGTATAGTCACTCTCTTTGCATGTATTACATAGAGGCTGGTATCCTCTAACACGGAAATGATGTGGTCTCTGTAGCTTCTTGAATTGCCTCCAGTGTTATTGCTTGCATTCTATATTCAATTCCATAGCTTTGGAGCACCTCCTTCACTGTGCAAGCAAAGAGGGCTCGTCAATGAATGAGAAGCTTGGTTGTCTTCTGGTAGTGCCAGATTTCTCGCAATGAGCACCACTCTCCAAAGATTCAATTGTTTTGGCTTCGTACCTTTGTTTTTGGTGAAGTATTTAAATATTTTTAGAAGTGGTTACCGTATTAAGTATCATGCTTGGCCCAGGGAAAAAGACCTGTGACTTTGTAACCTTATGTGGTCAATTCACAAGGAGATAATTGTACCCGACGCTTGGATATACTCCCCATGAATTTGCCTAGTCCAAATGCCAAAGTTACAAGAGGTTTTACTATATACAATCTAGCCCGTCGAGATTTTTCATTCTCTTGGCAGGCCGGCCTGCCGGAGATCATTGCTTTTTTGGCGAGCCCGTCCGGAAAATGAAAAAGCCTGGCGGGGTTACCGACTCTATTGGTTTTGTAGGTCACCATCAAAATCACGTATATAATTAACGTGATGACCACGTGGTTTTCATGTGTAACTACTTGCATTAGTAACGACGTAATCACACGATTGTGATCAGGTTTGTGTGTGTGTGTGTGTGTGTGTGTACTTGGTGAAGAGAGTTGGGGAGGGAGAGAGGCGATGTTGAAGAGAAATGGCGAGGGAGAGAAGGGGTGACCTCGGCGTTCTCTGCTTCTCAGTCGAACATCTCCTCAGTTGTCGGGGGTGCAAAAATGGCTCCCATGACGAATTTGAGCTTTTTTTGTTCAAGTTATTTGCATCGCTTATGCGATGCCATTTCATAAGCGACGTTTTACAATTTGTAAGCATCACTACACGCGTCGCAAATTGTGACACTCATAAGTGATGCCCATAAATTTTCCAAGCGTCCCTAGTGACAAAGCGCCCTTGTAGTGATTCTGGGAGTCGGAGTCTTCATTCATTGCATTTAAGTTTTAACCCCACATCCGTATTATTAACTGCTCGAAAATCACTAAGAATCTGTAGCAATATCAAACCCCATGACAAGCGTGCTTTGATGAGCCACCCGATCCTAAAAGACTCAATTTACCAGCCTCAACCACTTTAATTCCTTTTACCATTTCAATTCTATTCTAGTTCTAATAATTCCTGATATTCCAAGGAGATTAGTTGAGCGTGTCTAGAGAAGAATTAACGTGGGGGAGAGTCGCGACCCATGAGGAAGGAAGTGAGGGGAAGGGGTGGGGAGGGAGGAGGGTAGGTCAAATGGCAGGCGGCGCTACGGGTGAATGGGAGGGAGGGGGAGGAGAAAGAAGAGGAGGCCACCGCTATCATACCCATCAACACTACCAGCAGCAGCAGCAGGAAGGCGAGCTGCAGCGGCGGGCGCAGCATGCAGATAGCGTCCAAGAGGCGGTTGAAGACGCCAGGGCCGGGAGCCTACAACGCCAATACACGCCCGATTACGCCATGTCCGCCGGCCTTCTCAATGGGAGCCAAGTGGGGCGACCTGACGGGCGGCCTCGACTGGGAACCGGGCCCGGGCTTCTACGCCGCCTCCGCTCACCGGACGCGCTGCCGTGACGGGCCCTCCATCACCATCGCGCCCCGCATTCAAACAACCACCACGACTCTCGGCCTCTCCAAGAGCGACGCGCCTGGCCCCGGCTCCTACAACTCCGACCGTTGCAGCTCCCTTATCAAATGGCGCGACCCCGCCTACAGCATCGGATCCCGAACCCAAAACTACCACCGCGACATCAGTCCCGGCCCGGGCGCCTATTGCGTCCTCTCTGAAGCTTCGGGTCCGGCCTTCTCCATGCCCCACGGTCGCAAGCAGCCCCCTGCGGCCCCCTCTGACACCCCCGGCCCCGGCTCTTACTCTGCCACCGAGCTTCTGCAACGGCCGCGCACCCCCGTCATCTCCATCGCCGGCGGCGGCCGTGAATCCAGAGGTCAGCTTCTCTCCAGCCCCGGCCCCGGCCCCGGCGCCTACAATCCGCTTCGCTCCCCTCGCGGGCGCGCCTTCACCATCTCCACCCGCAAGCCCTCCCGCCCCATTGAAGAGTCCCCCGGTCCCGGCCAGTACTGCGCTGAAACCAGCGACCCCTTCACCCACCCGCGTGAGCCTGCTCTTTCCATCGCCGGCCGCACCAAAGATGGCACCAGCATTGGTATGGGGTCGTTCACGCCGGGCCCCGGCGCTTATGAACCCAAGAAATGGATTCCTGGCTCTAACACTGCTATCACCATCTTGGGCAGGCCCAACACAAGGAGGCGGCCTCTCCCTGGAGACATTACCCCTGGACCCGGAGCTTACTTCCTGACCACCCCTCCCACAGCCAATTATTCCTCTCCATCCATCAAAATTGCTGGCAAGTATTACAGATCTCCTCCCACGCCGATACCAGGGCCTGGTGCGTATTCTCCGAGAGTAGAGCGCGATGGACATGGCATCACCATCTTGTCCAAGAGGTTGAATGTTTCTAGCCATGGAGTTGGTCCTGGTCCTGCCAACTACTTCTGGGACAACAAGTACTACAGCAACTTCACATCCCCAGCTGTCTCCATGGGTGTGAGATTGTCTAGAAAAGCTTCTGAGTTGAGCCCTGGCCCTGGTGCCTATAATGTGCCAAGCTCCAAGATGGGCCCTTCGTTCTCTATGCATAGTGGTTCCGATAGATACTCGTTTGCATGATTTGCCAAGGTACCTTTGTACAATATAATGGTTATTTGATTCTCCTTGGTGTGTTTGCGTGTTACTCCTGTTTCCATTTCTAGCATTGCTTTGGGTAACTTAAGTCAGCATAATTGTCAGCTCAATCAGTACGAAAACATGACATCTCCAAAATAAGTGTTTGAAGGCTTTTGGTTTTATGGCATACACTACAATACCTACTACACGATAGATCTATGAGGTTGGTGCATTTTATGGGGTTTGAAGGTTTATGGCTATATGGCATACAATACAATATGATTTATGAGATTGGTGCATTCTAAGGGGTTTGAAGGATTATGGTTATATGGCATACATTACAATATTGATTTGCGAGGTTGGTTTATAAGAGTAAGCAAGGAAAACCTTTGCATATTGTATATATCAGTCAAGTTGGTGTGTGTAGTTTATCCATTTTAGTAACCCTCCCTCCCTCCCCCCCCCCCCTCTCTCTCTCTCTCTCTCTCTCTCTCTCTCTCTCTCTCATAGTAGGTCTTGAGTTCAAGACTTGTCGGATAGATCTTTGACGTCCGTTGGGATAGTTTTCTACGACATTAAAGTTGTCTTCTTTTTGGGTGTGTGTGTGGGTGTGTCAATAAGAAGAGGAAAATAATATAACTTCCTTATCACCCAAGTGTGTCAATTGGTTGTCATAATCCTCTTGAATAATAGGTCTTGATTACAAGACTCGTTGAATATATTTTTGAAGTCTCCTGGGACGGTTTCCTACGATGTTAAAATCTTCTTCTTCTTCTTCTTCTTCTTCTTCTTCTTCTCTCCCTCCCTCTCTCTCTCTCTCTCTCTCTCTCTCTCTCACTCTCATTCTCTCATTTTGTGTTGATAAGGATTAATCAGCTTTGTCAACCTAAGGTGAAATTTGAGACATAAAAGGATATTAAGGTGGACCCCTAACTTAAATAATTAGGCCATTTGAAAAGTTGCATAGTGGTGTGGATGGAAATTTTATAGAACACTAGCTTGCGCGACCTGCCTACGACAGGTCTAGCTCGCTCTTATCAATAGTATACAACGGTAAGGCCTTCGGTGACGACAGTGCCTCTAATAGTGCTTAGGCATGTCAACACTATCTACATAAGCCCCACATGGATGGAGAGAGAGAGAGAGAGAGAGAGAGAGAGAGAGAGAGAGAGATGTGCTTGATGCCTTTCTATTCTGTCTGTAGAGACGATGGTATCCTTTCTCTTTGTGTACTCATTTTAATTTAAACTTCTATTCTGTCCTCTCCCTCTCTCACGCTATTTTCTCGTTTCTCTCTCCATTTCTCTCTCTCTCTCTAACCCTATCTACCTATCTTTGTCCCTATCTCTCAATATATATCTCTCTCTCCAACTAAAATTATAATCTAACATATAAAACCTAAACCAAAGTGAAAATCTAACGTTTACTTAAATAATCTAAAAAGCCATACCTCTCTCTCTCTCTCTCTCTATCACTCTCTATTTTCCTATTGCTCTCTTTGTCCCTTTCTCTCTCTCTCTCTCTCTCTCTCTCTCTCTCTCTCTATATATATATATATATATATATATATATATATATATATATACGTATATATTTGGGTTTACTTTATTACAGATAGCACAAGCGACTTTTAAGAAAAAGTACAAGGACCAAAAAAGAAGAACCAATTTAAAGCCAATCGACATATCATTATTAAAGTATCAGAACAGTAATACATCTCAAGTGTGGAGGATTTAGTAATACAATTGCTCCCAATAGATACAAAAGTGCGGAGAGATCCATGAGTAAAAGTCATCAGCAGCATATCCCCAATCATCGAAAAGACAAGATAGACCTTTACATACCTGTATCCACAGTAAAGACAAACAACCGCTCGGTTAGTGCCTGAATAACATTGCAAGCACTACAAGAGGCTATTCATATTAGCGACGCTCACACAGCGATGCTCAAAAAAAAAAATCCCGGCGTCGCTATGAGCGTCGCAAATTTCTTTGTAAATTTGCGACGCTCATAGCGACGCCGACTGGACTAAAAAAAAAACAGAGCGCGCCCAAAAACTCAGATCTCAGATCTGAGTTTTTCGGCGCCCTCAAGCAAAGAGCAAGTAACGCTCTCCCTCTCTCTCTCTCTCTCTCTCTCTCTCTCTCTTTTTCTTCTCCACACACACACACACACACACACACACACACACGAGGAGAGGAAGGAGAGCCAGGTATGCTCCTTCCCTCTCCTCACTCTCATGTTCCCTTCCCCTCTTTCTCTCTCCCTCTCTCTCTCTCTCACACACACACACATACACACACACATAGTGTTTTTGAGAGAGAGAGAGTACAAACATAAACAAAAACGCACACACACATACATAAACAAAGAATGCACACACACATTGAGAGAGGAAAAGAGAGAGAGAGCATGTATAAACAAAAAACGCACGCATTGAGAGAGGAAAAGAGAGAGAGAACATGCATAAACAAAAAACGTACACATTGAGAGAGGAAAAGAGAGAGAAAACATGCATACGATCCAAAAAAACGCACACACATTGAGAGAGAAAGAGAGAGAAACTAATTTAACGTCGTAGGAAACTAATTAAAATTAAAATACCTAAAGATCTAGCCGACGAGGAGTTGAACTCAAGACCTATTATTCAAGAGGAAAATGGCATAACCAATCTATCATACTTGGCATGGGTGATAGAAAGGTTATACCATTTATCTCTTTTTATTGGCACACACATCCACACACGCGCACACACACAAGAAGAAGAGAGTTATACCGTCGTAGGAAACTATCCTAAAAGACGTTAAAGATTAGGTTAGATGTAGACTTACGTCAAATTAGATTTAGGTTTATTTAAGTTAAATTAGATTAGATTTAGGTTTATTTTTAATTAGATTTACATTTATTTACGCTAGATTTAGATTTACGTTATATTAAATTAGATTTAGGTCTCCATAGACTGCGATGCCTGCATGAAGCGGGTGAAGAAAGCCCTCAATGGAATATAGGGTATTGCTGCCTCCACTCATGGTGGGCTCCGTCGATCCAAAAGTACTGGTGAAATGTCTTCAGAAGATAGGGAAGAAGGTGGATCTTCAGGGCGGCAAGAGTCACTACATCCCCGACACAATGACCATCTAGACAACCTCTAGTCATTCAACAGCAACTTCAAAGTTAGTAACAAGAGCAAGAACGGTCTAAAGGGCCAATTGCTGTCGTCAGATGTGGATGCAGATGAGGCAGCGTCACCGCTGGAAGTTAACTCTCACATCTTTAGTGATGAGAATGCCAACTCTTGCCGAGTTATGTGAAAAATTATGTGTTAAATCAGTTTTAAGGTTCTTATAATCCCTGTTAGTTTAGTTCTTTGTTTTTAATATAACATAATTTACGTTAGATTTAGATTTATGTTATATTAGATTAGACTTAGGTTTATTTAGGTTTACCCACACACACACACACACACACACACACACACACACACACACACACACACACACGAAGAAGAGAGTTTTAACGTCGTAGGAAACTATCCCAAAAGACGTTAAAGATTAGGTTAGATGTAGACTTACGTTAAATTAGATTTAGGTTTATTTTTAGTTAGATTTACGTTTATTTAGATTTACGCTTATTTACGTTAGATCGAGTCCACGCAAGAATTACTTACGGTTTAGGGTTTAGAGTTAGACGAACAGTGAAAAGATCTACTGTGAAAAGATGTTAAGATGCTGTGAAGTGCTACAGCTAGAGAAGAGGCAAAGGGGTTTTGTCCACTACATGCAGTATCATGTAGACGTGGGTCTGTAGATTTCTTGTACCCACAAATATAGGTATTGACCAATAAAGACGAGATTATAACCCGGTGGTTCTGATCTCCGTGCACCTCTAGACCGAGGTGTGCGGGGATTGGACATGACTAGAGAATGTGAGGTAAAGAGAGAGAGAGAGAGAGAGAGAGAGAGAGATAAGACGAAGAATGCCAATAGAATATTAAATTTGTTGTCCAGGTTATAAGATTTTTATCCTCATTATGAGTAGTGACGAGGATGTGGGACCGTCCAACCGAAACACCTATCTCTCAACGAGGGTCTTATGTCCTTGTAATCAATGCAAGCATGCTGTGCGACGGACAAGACGTGTTTCTTTGCAGCACGTTCGCGAATTTGGCGAGTTCGATCCATCTATTATAGATCGAGTTGTTGCCAATTATAACTCGTCGGACTCTGACGCTGGCCAACAAGCAGCAATCTTGCAACCCAATAGACGTGTTCGCAGGCGCTTTGGTCAAGCAGCATATGTGAGGCCACAAGATGTAGCCTCTGACAGCTCGGGGGATTATCATGCAAAGCACATTCCCAACGAGGCAATGTTTGAGCCCGAGATTGATGAAATGATCGAGACGATCATGGATTCAGAAAGGCTTATCTATGATGATATGAAAAGTGAAGCCGATACGCCATTGTATAATGGAGCACGTATGTCTAGATTGAAAGCACTCTGGTTCTTCTCAACATGCAGGCAGAGTTTGGATGGAGTGACACTAGCGTCACAACGCTTTTCAGGTGATCTATTACAATTAGTTTACTTTAATAAAACTCTAAATGTATAATGATCTGATAGATTTTTACACGACTGTATCGTATTTTTATGTTGTGTAGATTGCTTAAAGAGCACATATTACCAGCTGACAATGTGATGCCAGATTCCCGAGATGAAGCAAGAAAGATTTTGCGAAACTTGGGGATGGATTACAATTCTATCCACGCTTGTCCTAATGACTGCATTCTTTTCAGAGGGGAATACATAGACATGGAGAAGTGTCCGAAATGTGATTCCGAAAGATATCGAGTAGATCTCCACGGGACAAAAATTCCACAAAAGGTTTTGCGACATTTTCCTCTGCTTCCTCGCATCAAGCATTTCTTCGAATATAAGTCCATGGCCGCCCTAGCATCATGGCATGAGGAGAATAAATCTTCGTATGGTGTGCTACGAATTCCTGCAGATTGCGCAGCCTGGAAACATATAGATGGAACATGGTCGGATTTTGCCAGGGAAGCTCGAAATTTGCGCTTAGGCCTGGCTATGGATGGCGTAAATCCATTTGGTCAAAGATCAACATCTTACAGTGTATGGCCCGTTGTCATCGTCAACTACAACATTCCCCCGTGGTTGACTACGAAGAAGGGGCACCTATGGCTAAGCTTGATTGTGCCAGGGCGATATAAAGTGGGGAATATGGATGTGTATCTTCGTCCACTATTGGAAGAGCTACAACAATTGTGGATTGGCATAGAGGTGGTGGATATGAGCCGACACACAGGACGACGGAATGCTTTGATCAGAGGCATTCTAATGTGGACCATGCATGACTATCCCGGGCTAACAGAATGCTCAGGTGATCTATTAACACTCCTCACTCAGACACTGTAAATCTTGTTTTTTCCCATAGTTGATCTATTATCATGTGTATACATGCAGGGCTTCAAACAAGCGGATACAGAGCATGTGTCAAATGTGGACCTAGACTGAATGCACGTAGGGCGCCCTCACTGAAGAAGCAAATCTACGAAGGTCATCAAGCGTATCTTCCAGAGAATCATGTGTTACGCGACGGATTTTTGGGAAGAGAGCCACCAAGGATGTCTGCACAAGCATGGTTAGAGCAGAAGGAGATGTGTGATGACGGATTGCCTCCAGGGATGAAGAGACTATCTCTATGGTACGAGTTACCATACTGGCCCCGACGCATGATCAATCACTTGCTCGATCCAATGCACATATTCAAGAATGTGGGTAATCTACTATGGGACCATCTGACCGGCAAGAAAGATACTTTGGGAGCCAGAGTTGACCTTAGAAATGTGGATCGTATGGAGCAATATTGGCCGCAAACAGCGTCTGATGGATCGATAAAACTCCCTAAAGCACCATGGATTTTTACAGGAGCCCAAGAACGCAAAGTAAAAGAGACCATTCGATCTTTGCGGACCCCCACTGGCGTAATGCACTCGCTCCGAACGTGTTTTAGTAAAGAAGGAAAGCTTACCGGTTTGAAGTCACACGATTGGCATAAAATGTGTCAGGTACGTTCATAGTGGACTTTAATATCATTGCATAAAATGTGGACTTTAATATCATTGCTGCACATACTTTACAGTTTATTTTACCGGTTGCCATTGAGGGATGTTTGTCTCTCGACATTCGTAACACAATCTACAAACTTGCAAAGCTGGTGCAATGGATCTCACAAAAGGAGATCAACGTAGACTCCATACCATTCGCCAAACTAAATGTTGCGGAGCTTGTGTGCATGTTTGAGAAACATTTTCCTACTACCATGCTAACCATTCAGGTGCATCTTCTTGTTCACATAGTTGATGAGGTGGAAATAGCTGGCACAGTTCATTCCAGATGGATGTTCTTCTTAGAACGTTTCATGAAAACGTTTCATAAAAACGCTTAACGGATATGTGCGTCAAAAGGCACGTCCGGAGGGTAGCATGGCAGAAGGTTGGTTGGTATCAGAGTCCCTAGTATACATTGGAGAGTGGCTAGATGGATTTGATAAAGCCCGGGACACGCTATGGCGAACCATAGATGATGAGTGCATATCTGGGATTGTCATGTGCAATCTCGATGTTGAGAAGAAGATGACGGAAGATCTAGAGGCTAAAATCAACCGATTTTGCATGCTTCACAATCCAGTGATGCAAAAGTGGATTTCACAATATGAGGATGCAAAGCAAGAGTGACAAAGGGCACGAATCGAGTGGAGACGGGGAAGACGACCACCGATGCACTATCCGACGGTTCTGGAGAGCCTACCAACCTTCATGAGCTTAAGATGGTTGCACAACCAATTGAAAAGCGCACAACAATGTGGTGACGAAGTGACTGAGGAAGAGTGGGAGTACTCTCGGGGTTGCGCGACCAAGGTAAGTTTGCAATGTACGACATGCTAGTGACTTTATTTCTAAACGTTTGAACGGCCACTCATAATCTTTGTTCGTTGTAGTATAAGTCATACACAGCAGCATGGTGTAAAGGTCGACATTTTAGGGTGGAACGGATCGACAAAAAGCGTTTTACTCAAGATTGTGGAATCATGGCAAAATTTGAACAGTCTAGTCGACGACGTTCCTCTGATGCAGATCCTGTGGTGGCGGAACTCACTTACTTCGGCACGCTGCAAGAGATTTTGAGGATCGATTACAGAGGATTTTTTGTCGACTTGTTCGACGTGCAATGGTTCAAGATAATCATGGAGGGTCGCAACGCTACTGTGCGTAGAGGAGAGTCTGGTTTTCTTGAGGTGGATTCTACTAAGAAATGGACTGACCTAAGAGACACTTTCGTACTACCCGAGCATTGTGAACAAGTAAGTATGTAAATAGTTAACATCCCCCTTTTACAAGTTATGTGCTTGAAAGCTCTCATGTAAGTTATGTGGCTCTGGCAGGTAATATTTCATCCTACAAAGTCTACATCAAACTGGTGGTACGTCATAGAGGTAGCCCCTCGTAGTGCAAGGACGTATGAAGGCTACCATGTGCCAATCACAACGGCATCAATGGAGGAGATCAGAGAAGATGCTCAATCAGAAGCCGCTGCGGTGGTGCCAGACGAGCATCAAGATGCTACTACTCTATATGGGGTGCATGCAGAGGAGCTACAAAATGAAACAGAGGATATGTGTTTAAACGGAGAGCTCTATATAGATATAGGAAGTTATGCTGAGTTATGCGAGGATGAGAGAGAGATCTCTTAAAGCCACAAATATTGTATTTGAACAATTTTGCTCCGGGTTGTAAAAGCTGTGGCTCTCTAAGTACCTTCCATGGCGCTCACATCTTTTGATTGAAAATTCTGAGTTTTCGACTTGCCTCTTCTATCACTCAATTCATTGCGTCATTGTATTTATATGCGCCATTACGTCATTGTATTTAATGGTCTTTGCGTCATTGTCTACTCTATTCATTCAATATTAAGTTTAAATATTCGTGTGTTTAATGCAGGTATGGATGATGAGGAGTTTCTTTCTTCTTTGTCACCGCAGCAGAGACAGTGGTACGTGGAGCGTCATCGCTCTGGCGCATCATCGCGCGTTCCTACTCCATCCGCATCTCCCTCTATTTCGGAGCATTCGGCGCGCTCCGAAGCTTCGGCGTTGACAAGATGAGCTTCACACTCGTCTAGACACCGGCGCTCTAGTGGTGGCGGTGGCGGTTGTTGTGGGGATTCCGCCACCGATGCCTCCACACCGCCTCGTGTTCGACGAGGCTCTTTACCCTCCCCTTCTTTGCCCGCCCCCACACCAACCACAGCATCGCCATCTACGCCAGGTTTTGCACGGCTGACTGTTCCTAGCAGCTACACACCTCTACTTACTCCGCCAGGGGCCACCCACTCGACACTCCTCGCTTCGGGGCCCAGACGCCGGTGGAGACACCTGACGTCCGTACCCCCATCGACACGCCACTAGAGACCCCTGCCGGGACACCCAGGTTCACGCGTCACCGGCCAGAGGGCTTGCCTTACTCCGTCGACTTCAACAGCGGCATCATCATGGATGATGACGGCAAGAAGGTGATCTCGCGCATGCGTGGTCTTTGCTCTCAGCTGTTTAGACACTACATACTAAACAAATGGAGTGAAGTACCAAGTGATTTAAAAAACAGAGTCATCAGCATACTTCATGATGAGTTTCCCGTTCCAACACGGGATCAACGCTTCAATGAAGACCTGATGAAGATTCGAATGCGCGAATACTGCAAACACAAGCGTTCCGAAGTGCAAAAAGCAATTAAGCATGGGTGGAACAGGCCAGATTGGCTGGCCAAAGAAGATTGGAAGAATGCGAAGAAAGCAGCGCGTGAGAATCCCGACAAGTGGAAGCAACAAAAGGATGCAGCCAGAGCGCGAGTAGAGGCAGGGAGCTCGCACCACTTGGGGAGCGGTGGATGGGCATCATTTGAGGCCGATTTTGTAAGTGTTTTCGCATTGCTCTTTATGTTCGATAGTTTAGGGTTTATGAGTTTTTTAATTCTAACATAATGAATTCTTTGTATGTTTTGACAGTGGTCGATGACAGGACGTGATCCCACACCGTACGAGCGCGAGTACGCAGGCAGGAAGGGCTTAAACGCCCTGATGGACATTCTCAGTTCTCGCGGCGGCATGGTTAGTATTAGGGTTTACTCTTTTCTATTTTTTGTATTGTTTTATAAATGTCGTTATATGTTTATGCTTACTGAAAGCTGTCTTATTGTCTTTTTTTGCAGAATCCGACAGATACGCCGCTTGGACGCGATGAGACGTCTGACTAGACGACGTCAGTTTAGCCGTAGCTAGATAGCATTAGTTTAGGGTTTCTCATAGCTTATGTATCATGAGACGGATTTTATACGTCTTTTTGAACCATGTATATTATTACATTTGTCACCGCAATTCATTTTGCCAATCAATTCTTTATGCCTATGATGTTGTACAATTGTCATTATTACATTTGCCAATCAATTCATTTTGCCTATGATGTGTACAATTGTCAATTTTACGCTTGTCTATTTTGCAAACAATGCGTCTTGTGGGTGACTATTTTGGGTCTATTATCTACCCTTGCACTTTTTTTAAAAAGTGAATCAAGTACAATATGGTTGATGGGTGGCAGGGCATTCAATGCCCTGTCACCAATTTTTTTTTTCTCTCGGGCGTCGCTATAACCGTCGCTATTTATGGCTCTGTAGCGTCGCTATAAGCCGACGTCGCTATAGACTTCTGTGTAAACGTCGCTATAAGCGTCGCTATGAGCGTCTCTATATAGCGACGCATATAGCGACGCCTATAGTGACGCATATAGCGACGCTATTAGCGACGGTTTTAGCGACGCCGGGGGTTATAAAAACCCAGTGTATTTCCGTCGCTAACAACGTCACAAGAGCACACAACCTCTTGTAGTGAAGTAAATGGGCCTACCAATTGTTATCCATGTACATCCCTCAATAAAAGAAGACATAGCTGCTGAAAGTAAACCACATAATATCGGCTGATAGACATCAGCCTACCATTTTCAAAAAATCCCAAAAGAGCACACTTATATCCTCTTCTAGTAGTAACAGTCTGTAGTAGGCCAGTCATGCTTGACAATTACCTTTCGGATTCACCACGACCCAGCATACTTACCTTTTGAGAACATTTCATGTTAACCATTGTAATGCCTTCTCGATAATCCATCTTCAAAAGATCATCAATAGTAGTAAAAGACAGTTTCTCGAGCCAATTAGCATCTCTATGTAGGCTTCTCATGTTCAAATTTTATTACATTCAATTCATTTACAAAAAAGCCAAGTTATAAAAATTGTTCAGAACCTTGTTGTCTATAGCCATTCAGCCATGAATTCCAAAAAGAACCAGATTTTTGAGTGAAATTCGTACCATTATTCTTACTAATAGCATGCCGTACCATGTTTCTAGCATGTTTTCATAGAATGTACCAATAGATAACTCAAAACTATCCATGCCCGGCATGGTTAACTAGGAAAACCATGTATTTTTTAGTACAGTCAGCAACATAACGCTAACTGCCAGAACCATGCTTGCAACACGCTCCATATTTGTGTTTCAAAACTGATGCATGTTATAGAAGAAATGCCCCAATTTATGCAATCCTACATATGTCAGTCCATGAGTACAAAGAACCATCCAACGAGGTAAACTTTCATCTTAAATGTTGTCCAGCAACACTGTTTATAGCACAAAGTACCATAGTATTTACCGACCCAGATTTTCTGAGTACAAGCAGTATACCATATTTTCTGCCAGTATTTACACCATCCCAGTGCTACATGTTTCCTAGTCCGTGTATAACCCAATGAATACAATAGAGGAAAAAATTCCCAATATATCATACCATCATACTAATGCCTACAACCGAAATTAGCACGACTCCATCCCCTAATCTGGGTTTCATCACCAATGTACATATTCCTGAAGTAAAGTTGACAAAAGCAAGGCTATAAGTTAGTGCATCTTAGTATGGGATAGTATCCCTTTATAATTTTTGATGTTCATGCAGGTACATCGGCCCAACCATACCAGTGCAACAACAGTTCTTTTCCATGTTTTTCTAGGGGCAATAAGGCATAACAGCATGCTATTAGACGCATCATAGTAGATGTTTAACCCTTAAGAATCATAAAAAAACTAAAAAACACCAACCTCATCAGAGCCGAACTCGACAATGGCAGTGCGTTTTTCCATGATGCACAGTGAAACACTACCCTCTCTCAATAGAAAATGCTCTCTCTCACAATACCCCAAGGCACTAAGTGAGTACAACAACTGTACTCACCTCCTCCTTAAGTAGTCGGCGTCGGGCGGCAAGTGCGCACAGCTACACACTGCTCATTGATGCATTCCGAGTCCCACACGCCATGTGGCGCCATTCATTCCAGAAAAAAATCATCCGCAGAAGAAGACGTCTGTACATGTAGGTTTGGTGAACGCGCATGCTAAGAATAATATTGCAATGAAGATGGCCACGTTTTTAATAAAGATAGCCTTTTTCCCATAAGAAGGGTATCACACTCAAGCCGACCACTGAAAGCGAAAAAAAGGGGGGGGGGGGGGGGGGGGGGGGGGGAGGGGGTTCAAGCAGAGAAAAAAATTTCAACAAGTATTCTTCATGCTGTATTTATTGAGTCGGCTCTCAGTAATCCTCAATTTTATTTATGTTTGGGGATTCTGAACCTAAGTTTAGTTAGTTTAGAGACCCCCACTTGTTGAGGGAGGCAATAGGCATAATCTCATTTAGAAACCATCCCAAGGTGAGGAGAAATCAGAGGTGTAGTAAAAAGTATATATATATATATATATATATATATATATATATATATATATATATATATATGTATATGTATATGTATATGTTATATACATACACACACATATACACACACACACACACACACACACACATGTGTGTGTGTGTGTATGTGTGTAGTCATAGGTAAGGGTCCAATAGCATCAAGACCCCAATTTTCAAACACATCAAAAGCTAGAATTGTCTTTTGCAATTCAGACTTCAAAATTCTCTTTCCCATCCTCTGGCAAGGCAAACACGACTTGCACCAATGATTAACATCTCGCTGAATGCTTGGCCATACATAGCCTTCTTGCAAAATTTTATGTAACATGATTTTCATGGCAAAATGGCCTCCACAAGATCCCTCATGATTTTCTTCCAGGGTTTTGTAAATTTCCTCTTTCCAAGGGACACGACTTAAAACCAAATCACTTCCTTTCATATAAAGCACATCATCAAGCATTTTGTATTTCCTGGCTTTTCTTATGAACGCATACTTTTTGGAAGATGCTAAACCTTCAGGTAGGACACCTGTCAATAGAAAATCCACTTCCTTTGATAACATTTCCCTCCCATGATATAAAGGGGCATTTGCCTTTAGCACAAACACACAAGTGATCATTTCATGGGCAGCATCATGAGCTTCCTCATTTTGAGACCTCTCAATATGCTGCAAACTCCATGCTTCAAACTTTTTGAGCAACACTTTCACTTTGTAGCATAAATTCTTCATTTTAGGGTTCTTATGTTTCCATACTCCCAATACTTGCTTCACAACCAACAAAGCATCTCCTTTAATTTGCAAGTGTCTAATTCCCAATTGTAAGCAAATATGCAAACCACCTTCAAGAGCCATGTATTCTGCTTAATTTATTACTTTTTGCATCAAGTTTCAGCCCTTACTTCCTCATAAGCTTCTCTTGTGCATCATAAATGACAATACCTCCTGAAGCAGCATCATGACTTCTTCGATAAGAACCATCAAAGTATAATAGTGAAGCATTAGAGATAGCAAGAGTCTTGACCTTCTTCTTTTGCACCACCTCTTCTTTAAGCAAAACAGGAGTATCTTTATAGGTGAGAAGGTCTGCTAGGGTAGCCCATGTACTTTCCTCCACCAAAAAAGTGAACTAAAACTCCTGAAGTTCCATAACCCATTTCACTGTTTTTGTCATATTTGAATTATTGAACAGCTGGGAAGCAATGAATAACTGGTGACAAAGGTGAATGACTTTTGTAGCAAGTAGTGTTTGAACCGTCTGCAAGCATATACCATACTGGTCATCACCAATTCAATTTCAAAAAAATATCTTTCATGAGGAGTCTTCACTCTGCTAGCATAATGAACAGGCTTCATATACTGAGATTCCTTTCCCCTTTGCAATAACATAGCCCCAATACCATCGTCTCCCATTGATGGGTTAACATAAAACTCCTTTTCCTAATCAGGAGCTTGCATAATGGGAAGTGTACTCAAAACCTCTTGAGCTCTATCAAAAACATCGTCACAGTCATGAGACTATTCCAAGGGATCATTCTTGACTATTTGCTGTAAGAGATATAATAGCTGCGATGCCAAAGGTATGAAGCGAGACATATATTTAGCTTTTTGTATGAAAGTGGCCAATTGTCTGGTGTCTTTTGGAGATGACAGCATCAACAAAGCCTCCACTTTCTCTGGATCCGCTTCAATTCCATTTTCTGATATCACATGTCCAAGAAGCTTCACTGGGGGTTGTGCAGAATGATATTTTTTAGGGTTTAGCTTACCCCCGCATTTATCATTCCTTGCCAAAGTCATTTCAAGCTTTTGAACATGCTCGTTTCTTGATCTGTATACACAGAAATCGTCTATGAATCACTTGAAAAACTTCCCAAGGAATGGGGTAAGGACCCAATCCACTTTTCTTTCAAAAGCTCCAGGCCCATTTGTTAACCCAAAAGGAAGGCATCAAAAACCGAAAACAATCCCATGGTAGGATAAAAGTAGTCTTTTTCCGATCTTCAAGAGCAACAATAAGCTGAAAATATCATGAATAACCATCACAAACACTATGTCTTTCAAAACCAGCCATTGCATCTAGAAGTTGATCAATAAAAGGAAAAAGGTAAGGATCTTTCTTAGTTACCGCATTTAATGGCTTGTAATCAACACAAACTCTCCAATGCCCATCTTTTTTTGGAGTGACCACTATAGGTCTCACCCATTCAGCATTATCTATTGGCACAATGAACCCTGCATCCAGAACCTTATCCACTTCTTCCTTTAAAGCATTCATTTGCTCCTTACCCATCCTCCTCAATTTCTGTTTTATTGGTTTTGCCCCTTCAACTAGCTCGATCTTCACAAGATCCCCAACAAAACCCCTTATTTCTTGATATAAGGTAATGAAAAGATTTGGAAACATGTCCAACATTGCTAAGTACTCCCTTCTTTCTCCTGTGTCAAATCAGTACTCAACATATTTTGACTCTTTTTTCACTGGCAATCCTTGTTTAGGTGTCATCAACTCTTCCAGTTGCTCTAAACGGCTTGAAGCGTTTATATTCCCTGATAATTGTAGCACTTCACTAACTTCTCTCTGTTCCTCATCCAACAAAAAAAATGACACTTCACCCTCATCACTGGAACTCAAAGGAGTGCTACTTTCTGAGTCTTCAGAACTATCATCATTGGTAACTTTGGAGGAATCTTTCTGCTCCTTGTTGCAAATTCATTGTAGTGCTTTGTAGATGAGAATATTCTTGAGTTTTTGGCCAAAACATTTCATACAAGACTCCCTCTGATATGATTGCTTTTCCAATCTCTTCAATTACCTTACTCCAATAATCTATCACGGGTCTATAATATCGTGGAATACTTGAACCATTCCCTAAATTTTTCCAAAATTTTATATAGTTCTTTAGCCCCAAAATGACTTCTTCGTGGGCCTTGACATACTCCGCCATTTGTACTAGAGGTGGATCTCCATGTGGTAACATTGGCTTGCCTTCTGTGTCTGTTTTCCAAAGGCGAATACTTCCACTCCAACTTGATACACCTACATGTGCCTTATATTGCATCATTGGTGTCTCATCCTGCATAAAGAACCTGAACTGAAGCGGTTTGGAATGTCCAACAAGTATGTCTTGTCCATCACAAAGATAGCCATCACAATATTGCTTGAAATCGGGGATCTTTGTGAGAAAAAATGGAGCTGGAGATGAAGATGAGCTGTTTCGTAATGTATCCATCAAATGTGGCAAAGTATAGGTTTGTGTAACTCTCAACTTCTCTGAAAACCTACTAAACATGGCGTCTATGTCCTCATGTGTATGCCCAACCATTAAAAATCCCAGCTGGATGGTTTTGAAAACACCCCTTGCAACAAGCATTGACAAATAGGCAAATAAGTATCGATTTTTGTTTTCCCCTGCACAATTATCCAATTGTAGCAACAAGTTCTCTGGCAATCTGCGAAATGTTGACCCCAATTCCTCTTCTGCAATTTCTGACGACTGCACAATGGGCTCTTTTCCATCACTCAAGTTATGGTAGTCCAAAGCATCCCTTGAGTTCAAAGCATGTAGTAGTGAAATATTGCTCCTTGGAAGTCCATTTGTTACTAGATCACCAAGAGGATGCTTATCTATCCTCTCGAGGTTATGTAAACAATTAGCAATTGAGCCAATTGTAAGATTTGGATCAGCTGGCCACAAACCATTCAAGACAAAGTGTCCGTAATGACCTTCTCCATGTCCATGAGTGATCATGCCAATCAATGCCACCTGCAGATTATATCCTGAATCCACACCCTTGGGAACAATGCGTAATCTAGGAATGGGTCTTCTTTTGATCCATCTTATCATGGATTATGCATACATATTTTTGTGGTTGAGTTTCTGAATACGTGCGCCATGCATAATATAGGCTTCTGCAACTCTTTTGTTGTGCCATGTGAACTTCTCTCTCCCTCAAGAGAAGAGCTCTCTCTTCAAGAGAAGGTTTAGCTTCTAACCTTGCCTTGATTGAGCTACAAATATTGCACTTAGAGAACTCACTTGTCTTTGTTAAAGTGACATGTGGATACTCTTTGTTCCAAATTCTACCAAAAGAAGATTGGGATAGCTTCTTCTCATAGCCCATTTGGTCAAGTGTCGTGTTGATTTCACATAAAATATCCACTTGTTTGTATGTTGATGGAATCACCAATTGAGTCTCTCTTGAGCCATCTAGCAGTGTTCTACTTCTATGTGGCATCTTCTCAGAGTTGTTTTCCACAAACTCATTTAGTAGTGCTCTTGCTAAACTAGTATGTTGAAGTCCCCTTCTCAATGTACATGTGTTCCCATGTACATATTGGCGCACACCATTTTCAAAGTTCTCCTTGTATCGATAAAATGATGTCTTTGGTATTCCATGTAGCTCATACCATGCTCTACAACAAACAATAGAGCCATTTAGCTTGAATTGGTATCGTGACTTCTCATCTTTCTGATAACATATAGAAAGAACATCATAAACATAATTAGTGCGTGATTTTTGAGACTCTCCCCAAAATTGTTGTCGTAACCTTGTCACCATATCACGATCTGCAAATTGGCAGCATTTTTGTGCACAACAATCAATGCATGATACCCTTTGAATTGATTTGTTTGAAAGGTAAAAAGTCGAAGCTGGTGCTGATTTTGATTTTTGAGTCCTGTTCATGAAAGTGTATCGTCTCTTCCTTGACAACTGGACAACATTACTCCCATCAAGTTTTTTTCCAACATTGCCATCGTTGGATACATCCTCATATGTAGCATGCATGCCATCAACAGGAACAAAGCGTTGTAATGGGCTCCCATTCAACATTGTTGTCTGCTTGATGGGCCACTTTAGCAAAGTGATGCTACCCACTTCAACCACATCATGAATGCTTGCATTTTCTCTTTCAATACCCACACCCACACAATCAGGACCAAGTTACTGAAAGTTGACATAATCATGTGGAAATACATATAAGATGGTCCCTTCATTCATGGTTTGCATCATTGTGTCATCTTTTAAAAGGACCCTCTGATTTCTCCAAGACTCTCGAATCATTGCTTCAAATTCTGGGCTTGTCATAGGTATTGCATCTGTAACTAGAGGATCAGAATGATCATGTTCTTCATCACCATTGTAGCTTTCGTGTGGATCAATTAAGTTCCCATTTAATACAAAAGATTGCAAAAGAAGCTTTGACCATCGAACAGCACTCCATAATGAGCCTTGGAGAGATGAAGTATCCATTGTAGGAAAAGGTAGGACCACATCCTTCAAGCATTCCTCCACTAGTATGGAGACATTTCCCAGCCCTATCTTTGTACCACCACAAGTGGAATCTGGATCTGTTCTACACACACAACCAATACCAACGATTTCATTGTCAAGTATCATATGTACTTTCTCCCCAGATTCGAAGTCCATCCTGTAAGTAAAAAGATTACATTGTTAAATCCATAGTTATAGAAAAATACTCTTCAAACAAAAAATCATGCTACAACATGAAAAAGGTTTGCATAGGTTGGACAAGTGGTGAACCTTGAGACCAAATCCTCCTTGCTATATTAATGGAAGCAAGGTTGGACAAGTGGTGGACCTTGAAACCAAAGCCTCTTTGCTATATGAGAGCATAGGTTGGACAAGTGGTGGACCTAGTTGTAATACGCACTGCCACCTATCAACTACTATAGGACTATGCTTTCCAATGTCCAAGTATCCCTTGAGTCTTTCAAGGTTGAACATGTGGTGGACCTTGAAACAAAAATCCCCTTTCTATATCAGAGCATAGCTTGGACAAGTGGTGGACCTAGTTATAATGCCCAATATCCAAGGTGAAATACCTTAGGACTTTGCTACCTTGCTTGCCAATGTTTACGTAGCCCCTCATTTCTTTAATGGAAGTAAGGTTGGATAAGTGGTGGACCTTGAAACCAAAGCCTCTTTGCTATATTAGAGCATAGGTTGGACCTAGTTTTAATACCCACTGCCACCTATCAACTACTATAGGACTATGATTTCCAATGTTCAAGTATCCCTTGAGTCTTTCAAGGTTGAACACGTGGTGGACCTTGAAACGAAAATCCCCTTTCTATATTAGAAAGGTTGAACACATGGTGGACCTTGAAACGAAAATCCCCTTTCTTTATCAGAGCATAGCTTGGACAAGTGGTGGACCTAGTTATAATGCCCAATATCCAAGGTGAAACACCTTAGGACCTTGCTACCTTGCTTGCCAATGTTTACGTAGCCCCTCATTTCTTTAATGGAAGCAAGGTTGGACAAGTGGTGGACCTTGAAAGCAAAGCCTCTTTGCTATATGAGAGCATAGGTTGGACCTAGTTGTAATACCCACTGCCACCTATCAACTACTATAGGACTATGCTTTCCAATGTCCAAGTATCCCTTGAGTCTTCCAAGGTTGAACACGTGGTGGACCTTGAAACCACAATCCCCTTTCTATATCAGAGCATAGCTTGGACAAGTGGTGGGCCTAGTTATAATGCCCCTCCTTTCTTTAATGGAAGAAAGGTTGGAAAAGTGGTGAATCTTGAAACCCAAACCCTTTGGCTATATATAGAGGATATCTTGGACAAGTGGTGGGCTTAGTTGTAGTATCCAATGTCCAAGGTCCAAGGTGAACTATGTAAAGACCTTACTTCCAAAAACAAAGTCGTACAAGTGGTTCTCCTTGAAACCAAAACCTCCTTAGTGTATTAGAACATAGCTTGGAGAAGTGGTGGACTTAGTTGTAATGGTGAATGTCCAAAGCAAACTATTATAGGACCTTGCTTCCCAAATCAAGTTTGGACAAGTGGTGGATCTTGAAACCAAAACCCCTTACTCTATTACAGCATAGCTTAGATAAGTGGTGGACCTAGCTGCCATGGAAAATGTTCAATCTGAACTGCTGCAGGACCTTGCTATTAAATGTCTAAGTAGAGCTAGCTTCTTTAATGGAATCAAGGTTGGGAAAGTGGTGCATCTTGAAACCAAAAGCCCTTTATTGTACTAGAGCATAGCTTGGACAAGTGAGGGACCTAGTTTTAATGTGTGATGTCCAAAGAAAAGTATTACAAGACCTTGCTTTCCAATATTTGAATTGGTCAAGTGGTTAAAACTAAGTATAAAACTTTGACCATTTTCTTCTCGAATTGCCAAAAAGCTAGTTTTAGACACCCTAAATGAAAATGGTTTAGGGTGGCCTTAAACAATGTTTTTTCAAAGACTTGAACAAAAGGGTTGCCGAAGAGTAATGACAATTTATTGTGGCTTGAAGTGCCTGAGTATGTGAAAACAAGCCTAGGTTTTCCACGAGGCAAAAGGTGACATAATAAGAACATTGGAAACTTAGGATTGACCATGTGGCCTAAACTTTGGCAAGTGAAGTGGTGGCCAAGTTTTGTGGCACAGTGTGCACTTGGTCCTATATGTGTTGACCACTTGGCTAAATCTAGGACCATAAGGCCAAACCTTTGGCACCTTAAATATAGTATGGGACATAATCTAGAACTGCTACAGTAAATTAGTAGTATAGCTAATATGTTAATATTTGTATTATATTTAAGTATATGCTAATATAATTTATGTTCAAAATTTCACTAATGAAGAATGTTCCCATTTAGCACTCCAGATGCGGGGTCTTAGGGCAATGCCACAATGGGGTGACAAGGCAGCGCTTCCACGTGAGGTTTGGGGGTAGCGCTCTTGATGGGGATGTGGAATATAGCGCTCTCGATGGCGGGGCTTGGGAGGTTGATTTTGGGATATTGTTCTGGGCGGGGTCGAGGGGCAGCGTCCCCACGGGGCTAGGGGCAGCGCCCAAAGATTTTTTTTTTTAAAGTGAATTCCTAGTATAGAGTTACGCATGTTTTTCATATTTTCAACCATGATTTCTTTAATTTTGGTCGTGTGAATTGGTTAATTTTTTATATTGCTTTTGTTTTTTTTAATCCTATGATAAAACATGGACTTGTAGCATACGTGGCATTCTAATAAACCCTATCAAGATTAGGCACACAGAGAGCGCACGAGCAACGCACACAGAGAAAGCAGGCGAGCAGCAAACACACAGAAAGCGCACACGGATCGCACACAGTTGGAGTATACGCGCGCGTAGAGGAGCAAGCTCGGCATCGTACACAACACACAGGTGGAGTGCACAGGATTGAAAGTTCGCGCACAAGATAAAGAAACAGCAGCGTACACAACGCTTTCCAGAAGGGCAGGATCGGGCAGTCTTCTCGGGAGACATTGCACACCTCACGAATAGAGAAAAAACAGGTATTTCTCTCTCTCTCACTCTCTGTCTTTCTCCATATAGAGAAGATGGTTCTCTGTAACTCTTCTTGCACACACACTCTCTCGTCAAAAGACAGAGATACATAGTTTAAAAGTATCCCCGCACACATACACATATTCCCACACATCGTCTTTCTCTCTTCCACATACATAACCACAGTGAAATCTGTTATCTTGCTGTCTCTCTCTTGAAAATACATGCACATATTCCCACACATCGTCTTCCTCACTTCCACATACATAACCACAATGAAATCTGTTATCTTGTTGTCTCTCTCTTGAAAATACGTGCACATATTCCCATACATCGTCTTCCTCTCTTCCACATACATAAACACAGTGAAATCTGTTATCTTTCTCTCTCCTCTCTCTAAAAAACAGGTATTTATCTCTCTCTCTCTCTCTATCTATCTATCTCTATATCTTGCTATCTCTCTCTTGAAAATACATGCTCATGTATGTGTGCGTCTGTGTTATCTATGTGTATGTATGTATATTTGTGTTATTTCATTGTAATACTCATACATAATGCAGATACACAATTACACTTAATTACGATATGCATACATAGTATATATACATACATAAATATCACAAATAACTAACACATTGTAATACTAGTAAAATTGAATGGAAGACTTACTTGCGTGACCTGTTAAAGTCGATTCTTGTAGCGAGTTCTAGATGTATGCTGAGTTGATTTTCCTCTAATCCATTTGTAGATATGATTGTAACTTCTGTTTCTCAAAAATAGTAGTGTTGTTTACTGATACACCTAATGGACATAAATGGTTTAAACTAGGACATGTAGACCAAAAATACATGTATTTCATTGGATGAATATATACACTTTTTGGTGACCCTTACCACAAGTGGTGGACCTTGAGACCAGTGGACTATAAGGACCTCCAAACAATACCTTGTATACTCAATCCTTCTTGGTATCTAGGTTGGACAAGTGGTGGACCTTGTTCAAATTCTCTAACCACTCTCTCTAACATGGTGACATAATTTAGGTGTGATAAATTCATATCTATGCAAACTAATATCAGTTTAGGCTTGTTAATTTGAATTTGTTTGAATTTATGTACAATATAATGTTTTGAGGTTTGCATATTTGAATTTAGGTGGTATAATGATATCTTTTTGTGGTAAACTTGAATTTAAAATCAATTTCGCGTGGAATATTTTAAATTTAAGTAGTAAAATTTAAATTTTTATAAAAAAGTTTGAATTTTAAAATTTGGGCGGGATATTTTAAAATTTAGGCGGGATATTTAAGATTTGGGAGGAATATTTTAAGTAAACTTGAATTTAAAATCAATTTCGCGTGGAATATTTTAAATTTAAGTAGTAAAATTTAAATTTTTATAAAAAAGTTTGAATTTTAAAATTTGGGCGGGATATTTTAAATTTAGGCGGGAAGGTTTTGAATTTATAGCGAGATCTCCCTTACATAAGAGAGTATAGGTTGGACAAGTGGTGGACCTTCAAGCTAGAGCATCCATGCTACTGGACATGATAGGTAGGGAATCTAGTTGAATATTGTACGTATAATATATATGTAATAGATCTAGCTTGGACAAGTGGTGGACCTTGGAACAAAACCCCATGTAAAACATATCATGCACATTCCAAGTGGTCAAAAACAATATCATTTAAGATATAGCCTTATAGGTTGGACAAGTGGTGGACCTTAACACCCAGATATTCTTCATATAATGACATAGAGTGGAAGACTGGTGAATCTTGATACCAAACCATGCTACTAGCGATAATAGCTTGGACAAGTGGTGGACCTTGAAAGTAAACCCCCCATCTACGAAATATAGTGGGTTTAAGGTATTTCGATGGAGCCTATCATCTTGGAGACATCGTGCATCTTGCTTCTCTTCATGTTTCAATGGAGCCTATCTTGGACAAATGGTGGAGCATCCTTCTCTCCATGTTTCAATGGACCCTAGCTTGGACAAGTGGTGGACCTTTGCTTCTCTCTATTATTCAATAGAGTTAGCTTGGACAAGTGGTGGACCTTGGAACCAAACCGCCGTGTAAAACCTATCATGGTCACTCCAAGTGGTGAGAGAGAATAACCTTTAAGATATAGCCTTATAGGTTGGACAAGTGGTGGACCTTAACACCCTAATATTCTTAATATAATGACATAGAGCGAAAAAGTGGTGAATCTTGAGACAAAACCACTCATGCTACTAGCACTAATAGCTTGGACAAGTGGTGGACCTTGAACGTAAACCCCCCATGTTTCAATAGAGTTAGCTTTGACAAATGGTGGAACATCCTTCTCACCATGTTTCAATGGAGCCTAGCTTAGACAAGTGGTGGACCTTTGCTTCTCTCTATGATTCAATAGAGTTAGCTTGGACAAGTGGTGGATCTTGGAACCAAAGCCCCATGTAAAACCTATCATGGTCACTCCAAGTGGTAATAAAGAATAACCTTTAAGATGTAGCCTTATAGGTTGGACAAGTGGTGGACCTTAACACGCGCATATTCTTAATATAATGACATAGAGTGGAAAAATGGTGAATCTTGAGACAAAACCACTCATGCTACTAGTGATAATAGCTTGGACAAGTGGTGGACCTTGAATGTAAACCCCTCATCTACGACATATCGTGGGTTTAATGTTTTTCAATGGAGCCTAGCATCTTGGAGACATGGTGCACCTTGCTTCTCCTCATGTTTCAATGGAGCCTACCTTGGACAAATGGTGGAGCATCCTTCTCTCCATGTTTCAATGGACCCTAGATTAGACAAGGGGTTGACCTTTGCTTCTCTCTATCTTTCATTAGAGTTAGCTTGGACAAGTGGTGGACCTTGGAACCAAACCCCCATGTAAAACCTATCATAATCAGTCCAAGTAGTAAGAAAAAATAACCTTTAAGATGTAGCCTTATAGGTTGGACAAGTGGTGAACCTTAACACTCACATATTCTTAATAAAAGTGGTGAATCTTGAGACCAAACCACTCAGGCTATAACCAATAATAGCTTGGACAAGTGGTGGACCTTGAATGTAAACCCCTCATCTACGAAATATCGTGGGTTTAATGTATTTCGATGGAGCCTAGCATCTTGGAGACATGGTGCAGCTTGCTTCTCGTCATGTTTCAATGGAGCCTATCTTGGACAAATGGTGGAGCATCCTTCTCTCCATGTTTCAATGGACCCTAGCTTGGACAAGTGGTGGACCTTTGTTTCTCTCTATGTTTCAATAGAGTTAGCTTGGACAAGTGGTGGACCTTGGAACCAAACCCCCATGTAAAACCTATCATGGTCACTCCAAGTGGTGAGCAAGAATACCTTTAAGATATAGCCTTATAGGTTGGACAAGTGGTGGACCTTAACACCCTAATATTCTTATATAATGACATAGAGTGAAAAAGTGGTGAATCTTGAGACAAAACCACTCATGCTACTAGCACTAATAGCTTGGACAAGTGTTGGACCTTGAATGTAAACCCCTCATCTACGACATATCGTGGGTTTAATGTTTTTCGATGGAGCCTAACATCTTGGAGACATGGTGCACCTTGCTTCTCCTCATGTTTGAATGGAGCCTACCTTGGACAAATGGTGGAGCATCCTTCTCTCCATGTTTCAATGGACCCTAGCTTAGACAAGGGGTGGACCTTTGCTTCTCTCTATGTTTCAATAGAGTTAGCTTGGACAAGTGGTGGACCTTGGAACCAAACCCCCATGTAAAACCTATCATGGTCACTCCAAGTAGTAAGAAAGAATGACCTTTAAGATGTAGCCTTATAGGTTGGACAAGTGGTGGACCTTAACACCCACATATTCTTAATAAAAGTGGTGAATCTTGAGACCAAACCATGCTACTAGCGATAATAGCTTGGACAAGTGGTGAACCTTGAAAGTAAACCCCTCATCTACGAAATATCGTGGGTTTAAGTATTTTGATGGAGCCTAGCATCTTGGAGACATCGTGCATCTTGCTTCTCTTCATGTTTCAATGGAGCCTATCTTGGACAAATGGTGGAGCATCCTTCTCTCCATGTTTCAATGGACCCTAGCTTGGACAAGTGGTGGACCTTTGCTTCTCTCTATTTTCAATAGAGTTAGCTTGGACAAGTGGTGGACCTTGGAACCAAACCCCATGTAAAACCTATCATGGTCACTCCAAGTAGTGAGAAAGAATTACCTTTAAGATATAGCCTTATAGGTTGGACAAGTGGTGGACCTTAACACCCTAATATTCTTAATATAATGACATAGAGTGAAAAAGTGGTGAATCTTGAGACAAAACCACTCATGCTACTGGCACTAATAGCTTGGACAAGTGGTGGACCTTGAACGCAAACACCCCATGTTTCAATAGAGTTAGCTTTGACAAATGGTGGAGCATCCTTCTCTCCATGTTTCAATGGACCTAGCTTGGACAAGTGGTGGACCTTTGCTTCTCTCTATGATTCAATAGAGTTAGCTTGGACAAGTGGTGGATCTTGGAACCAAAGCCCCATGTAAAACCTATCATGGTCACTCCAAGTGGTAATAAAGAATAACCTTTAAGATGTAGCCTTATAGGTTGGACAAGTGGTGGACCTTAACACCGCATATTCTTAATATAATGACATAGAGTGGAAAATGGTGAATCTTGAGACAAAACCACTCATGCTACTAGCGATAATAGCTTACAAGTGGTGGACCTTGAATGTAAACCCCTCATCTACGACATATCGTGGGTTTAATGTTTTTCGATGGAGCCTAGCATCTTGGAGACATGGTGCACCTTGCTTCTCCTCATGTTTCAATGGAGCCTACCTTGGACAAATGGTGGAGCATCCTTCTCTCCATGTTTCAATGGACCCTAGCTTAGACAAGGGGTGGACCTTTGCTTCTCTCTATGTTTCAATAGAGTTAGCTTGGACAAGTGGTGGACCTTGGAACCAAACCCCCATGTAAAACCTATCATGGTCACTCCAAGTAGTAAGAAAGAATAACCTTTAAGATGTAGCCTTATAGGTTGGACAAGTGGTGGACCTTAACACCCACATATTCTTAATAAAAGTGGTGAATCTTGAGACCAAACCACTCAGGCTACTAACAATAATAGCTTGGACAAGTGGTGGACCTTGAATGTAAACCCCTCATCTACGAAATATCGTGGGTTTAATGTATTTCGATGGAGCCTAGCATCTTGGAGACATGGTGCAGCTTGCTTCTCATCATGTTTCAATGGAGCCTACCTTGGACAAATGGTGGAGCATCCTTCTCTCCATGTTTCAATGGACCCTAGCTTGGACAAGTGGTGGACCTTTGTTTCTCTCTATGTTTCAATAGAGTTAGCTTGGACAAGTGGTGGACCTTGGAACCAAACCCCCATGTAAAACCTATCATGGTCACTCCAAGTGGTAGAAAGAATAACCTTTAAGATATAGCCTTATAGGTTGGACAAGTGGTGGACCTTAACACCCTAATATTCTTAATATAATGACATAGAGTGAAAAGTGGTGAATCTTGAGACAAAACCACTCAGGCTACTAGCAATAATAGCTTGGACAAGTGGTTGGACCTTGAATGTAAACCCCTCATCTACGACATATCGTGGGTTTAATGTTTTTCGATGGAGCCTAGCATCTTGGAGACATGGTGCACCTTGCCTCTCCTCATGTTTCAATGGAGCCTACCTTGGACAAATGGTGGAGCATCCTTCTCTCCATGTTTCAATGGACCCTATCTTAGACAAGGGGTGGACCTTTGCTTCTCTCTATGTTTCAATAGAGTTAGCTTGGACAAGTGGTGGACCTTGGAACCAAACCCCCATGTAAAACCTATCATGGTCACTCCAAGTAGTAAGAAAGAATAACCTTTAAGATGAAGCCTTATAGGTTGGACAAGTGGTGGACCTTAACACCCACATATTCTTAATAAACGTGGTGAATCTTGAGACCAAACCACTCAGGCTACTAGGAATAATAGCTTGGACAAGTGGTGGACCTTGAATGTAAACCCCTCATCTACGAAATATCGTGGGTTTAATGTATTTCGATGGAGCCTAGCATCTTGGAGACATGGTGCAGCTTGCCTCGTCATGTTTCAATGGAGCCTATCTTGGACAAATGGTGGAGCATCCTTCTCTCCATGTTTCAATGGACCCTAGCTTGGACAAGTGGTGGACCTTTGTTTCTCTCTATGTTTCAATAGAGTTAGCTTGGACAAGTGGTGGACCTTGGAACCAAACCCCATGTAAAACCTATCATGGTCACTCCAAGTGGTGAAAAGAATAACCTTTAAGATGTAGCCTTATAGGTTGGACAAGTGGTGGACCTTAACACCCAATATTCTTAATATAATGACATAGAGTGAAAAGTGGTGAATCTTGAGACCAAAACCACTCAGGCTACTAGCAATAATAGCTTGGACAAGTGTTGGACCTTGAATGTAAACCCCTCATCTACGACATATCGTGGGTTTAATGTTTTTCGATGGAGCCTAGCATCTTGGAGACATGGTGCACCTTGCTTCTCCTCATGTTTCAAATGGAGCCTACCTTGGACAAATGGTGGAGCATCCTTCTCTCCATGTTTCAATGGACCCTAGCTTAGACAAGGGGTGGACCTTTGCTTCTCTCTATGTTTCAATAGAGTTAGCTTGGACAAGTGGTGGACCTTGGAACCAAACCCCCATGTAAAACCTATCATGGTCACTCTAAGTAGTAAGAAAGAATAACCTTTAAGATGTAGCCTTATAGGTTGGACAAGTGGTGGACCTTAACACCCACATATTCTTAATAAAAGTGGTGAATCTTGAGACCAAACCACTCAGGCTACTAGCAATAATAGCTTGGACAAGTGGTGGACCTTGAATGTAAACCCCTCATCTACGAAATATCGTGGGTTTAATGTATTTCGATGGAGCCTAGCATCTTGGAGACATGGTGCAACTTGCTTCTCGTCATGTTTCAATGGAGCCTATCTTGGACAAATGGTGGAGCATCCTTCTCTCCATGTTTCAATGGACCCAAGCTGGACAATGTGGACCTTTGTTTCTCTCTTGTTTCAATAGAGTTAGCTTACAAGTGGTGGACCTTTGTTTCTCTCTATGTTTCAATAGAGTTAGCTTGGACAAGTGGTGGACCTTGGAACCAAACCCCCATGTAAAACCTATCATGGTCACTCCAAGTGGTAATAAAGAATAACCTTTAAGATGTAGCCTTATAGGTTGGACAAGTGGTGGACCTTAACACGCGCATATTCTTAATATAATGACATAGAGTGGAAAAGTGGTGAATCTTGAGACCAAACCACTCAGGCTACTACCAATAATAGCTTGGACAAGTGTTGGACCTTGAATGTAAACCCCTCATCTACGACATATCATGGGTTTAATGTTTTTCGATGGAGCCTAGCATCTTGGAGACATGGTGCACCTTGATTCTCCTCATGTTTCAATGGAGCCTACCTTGGACAAATGGTGGAGCATCCTTCTCTCCATGTTTCAATGGACCCTAGCTTAGACAAGGGGTGGACCTTTGCTTCTCTCTATGTTTCAATAGAGTTAGCTTGGACAAGTGGTGGACCTTGGAACCAAACCCCCATGTAAAACCTATCATGGTCACTCCAAGTAGTAAGAAAGAATAACCTTTAAGATGTAGCCTTATAGGTTGGACAAGTGGTGGACCTTAACACCCACATATTCTTAATAAAAGTGGTGAATCTTGAGACCAAACCACTCACGCTACTAGCAATAATAGCTAGGGATAACCATTAAGATATAGTCTTTCAAGGGGTGAGAAAGAATAACCATTAAGATATAGTCTTATAGGTTGGACAAGTGGTGGACCTTAACACCCAAATATTCTTAATATAATGATAGAGAGTGGAAAAGTGGTGAATCTTGAGAGCAAACCACTCATGCTACTAGCGATAATAGGTTGGACAAATTGTTGATCTTGAATGTAAACTCCCCATGTACAAAATAACGTGGGTTTAAGGTATTTCGATGGAGGCTAGCATCTTGGAGATATGGTGCAGCTTGCTTCTCTTCATGTTTCAATGGAGTCTATCTTGGACAAATGGTGGAGCATCCTTCTCTCCATGTTTCAATAGACCCTAGCTTAGACAAGTGGTGGACCTTTGCTTCTCTCTATGTTTCAATAGAGTTAGCTTGGACAAGTGGTGGACCTTGGAACCAAACCCCCATGTAAAACCTTTCATGGTCACTCCAAGTGGTCAAAAGAATAACCATTAAGATATAGTCTTATAGGTTGGACAAGTGGTGGACCTTAATACCCAAATATTCTTAATATAATAACACAGAGTGAAAAAGTGGTGAATCTTGAGACCAAACCCCTCATGCTACTAGCGTTAATAGGTTGGACAACTGGTGGACCTTGAATGTAAACCTTCCATGTTTCAATAGAGTTAGCTTCGACAAATGGTGGAGCATCCTTCTCTCCATGTTTCAATGGAGCCTAGCTTGGACAAGTGGTGGACCTTTTGCTTCTCTCTATGAGAAGAATAAAGTTAGCTTGGATAAGTGGTGGACCTTGGAACCAAACCCCTATGTAAAACATATCATGGACATTTCAAGTGGTGAGAAAGAATACCCTTTAAGATATACGCTTATAGGTTGGACAAGTGGTCGACCTTAACACCTAGATCTTCTTTATATAATGACATAGAGTGGAAAAGTGGTGAATCTTGAGACCAAACCACTCATGCTACTAGGGATAATAGCTTGGAAAAGTGACTGACCTTGACGTTAAACCCCACATGTAAACAATATCGTGGGTTTAAGGTATTTCAATGGATCCTAGAATCTTGGAGACATGGTGCAACTTGCTTCTTTTCATGTTTCAATGAAGCCTATCTTTCACCAATGGGGGATCATCCTTCTCTAAATGTCTCAGTGGAGCCTAGCTTGGACAAGTGGTGGACCTTTGCTTCTCTCTATGTTTCCATAGAGTTAGCTTGGACAAGTGGTGGACCTTGAAACCAAACCCCCATGTAAAACATATCATGGTCATTCCAAGTGGTGAGAAATAATACCCTTTAAGATCTAGCCTTATAGGTTGGACAAGTGGTCGACCTTAAAACCTAGATCTTCATAATATAACGACATAGAGTGGAAAAGTGGTAAATCTTGAGACCCAACCACTCATGCTACTAGGGATAATAGCTTGGAAAAGTGACTGACCTTGACGTTAAACCCCACATGTAAACAATATCGTGGTTTAAGGTATTTCAATGGATCCTAGAATCTTGGAGACATGGTGCAGATTGCTTCCCTTCATGTTTCAATGGAGCCTATCTTGGACAAATGGTGGAGCATCCTTCTCTCCATGTTTCAATGGAGCCTAGCTTGGACAAGTGGTGGACCTTTGCTTCTCTCTATGTTTCAATAGAGTTAGCTTGGACAAGTGGTGGGCCTTGGAACCAAACTCCCATGTAAAACCTATCTTGGTAACTCCAAGTGGTGAGAAAGAATAAAGTTTAAGATATGGCCTTATAGGTTGGACAAGTGGTGGACCTTAGCACCCATATATTCTTAATAGAATGACATAGAGTGGAAAAATGGTGAATCTTGAGACCAAACCACTCATGCTACTAGAGATAATAGGTTGGACAAGTGGTGGACCTTGAATGTAAACCCCCCATGTACAAAATATCATGGGTTTGAGGTATTTCAATGGAGCCTAGCATCTTGGAGACATGGTGTAGCTTGCTTCTCTTCATGTTTCAATGGAGCGTATCTTGGACAAATGGTGGAGCATCCTTCTCTCCATGTTTCAATGGACCCTAGCTTGGACAAGTGGTGGACCTTTGATTCTCTCTATGTTTCAATAGAGTTAGCTTGGACAAGTGGTGGACCTTGAAACAAAACCCCCATGTAAAACCTATGCTGGTCACTCCAAGTGGTGAGAAAAAATAACCCTTAAGATATAGCCTTATAGGTTGGACAAGTGGTGGACCTTAACACCCAAATATTCTTAATATAATGACATAGAGTGAAAAAGTGGTGAATCTTGAGACCAAACCACTCATGCTACTAGCATTAATAGGTTGGACAAGTGGTGGACCTTGAATGTAAACCCCCCATGTTTCAATAGAGTTAGCTTCGACAAATGGTAGAGGATCCTTCTCTCCATGTTTCAATGGAGCCTAGCTTGGACAAGTGGTGGACCTTTGTTTCTCTCTATGTTTCAATAGAGTTAGCTTGGACAAGTGGTGGACCTTGGAGCCAAACCCCCATGTAAAACATATCATGGACATTTCAAGTGGTGAGAAAGAATACCCTTTAAGATATACCCTTATAGGTTGGACAAGTGGTCAACCTTAACACCCAGATCTTCTTAACGTAATGACATAGAGTGGAAAAGTGGTGAATCTTGAGACCAAAACACTCATGCTACTAGAGATAATAGGTTGGACAAGTGGTGGACCTTGAATGTAAACTCCCCATGTACAAAATATCATGGGTTTAAGGTATTTCAATGGATCTTAGCATCTTGGAGACATGGTGCAGCTTGCTTCTCTTCATGTTTCAATGGAGCCTATCTTGGACAAATGGTGGAGCATCCTTCTCTCCATGTTTCAATGGACCCTAGCTTAGACAAGTGGTGGACCTTTGCTTCTCTCTATGTTTCAATAGAGTTAGCTTGGACAAGTGGTGGAACTTGGAACCAAACCCCCATGTAAAACCTATCATGGTCATTCCAAGTGGTGAGAAAGAATACCCTTTAAGATATAGCCTTATAGGTTGGACAAGTGGTGGACCTTAACACCCAGATCTTCTTAATATAATGACATAGAGTAGAAAAGTGGTGAATCTTGACATCAAACCACTCATGCTACTAGTGATAATAGGTTGGACAAGTGGTGGACCTTGAATGTAAACCCCCCATGTACGAAATATCATGGGTTTAAGATATTTCAATGGAGCCTAGCATTTTGGAGACATGGTGCAGCTTGCTTCTCTTCATGTTTCAATCAAACCTGGCTTGGACAAATGGTGGAGCATCCTTCTCTCCATGTTTCAATGGAGCCTAGCTTGGACAAGTGGTGGACCTTTGATTCTCTCTATGTTTCAATAGAGTTAGCTTGGACAAGTGGTGGACCTTGGAACCATACCCCTATGTAAAACCCATCATGTGCATTCCAAGTGGTGGTAAATAATACCATTTAAGATATAGCCTTATAGGTTGGACAAGTGGTGGACCTTAACACCCAGATCTTCTTAATATAATGACATAGAGTGGAAAAGTGGTGAATCTTGAGACCAAACCACTCATGCTACTAGGGATAATAGGTTGGACAAGTGGTGGACCTTGAATTTAAACCCCACATATACAAAATATCATGGGTTTAAGGTATTTCAATGGAGCCTAGCATCTCAAAGACATGGTGCATCTTGCTTCTCTTCATGTTTCAATGGAGCCTATTTTGGACAAATGGTGGAGCATCCTTCTCTCCATGTTTCAATGGACCCTAGATTGGACAAGTGGTGGACCTTTGCTTCTCTCTATGTTTCAATATAGTTAGCCTATATTAGACAATTAGTAGACCTCCAATCTCTCCATGTTGTCTAGAGCTAAGCTTGGACAAGTGGTGGACCTTACTTCTCCCTTCCCTTAGTTTACTAGCTTAAATGATCACTATGTATACTTGCTTAGATCTAGCTTGAACAAGTGGTGGAACTTGTATTCACACAAACTTAATCCATTACAAAAAAGTATATGTTAAAATAACATTTGGTTTTTTTTGTTTCAGGAAAGATGGCTCCAAAAAAACAGGTTGCAAGGGTTGCTGTCTCAGTTGACTATACTTGCAATGATCTTAGGAAATGGTATTTGGACATACATGGTATAGAGGGTGCACAATTTCATAAGGTGCATCTATTTATTGCCAAAAAGGAGAATGACAGCTTGTTTGAAGATGTTGGACAAGTTGTGGAAGCATCTGTCTCTGTAGTTGATAGTCATCCAGAGGTGGAATGCATTGACATTCTAGTTCCAATGAATCTAGAATTTCAACTATCTCCAGGAGCATATGCATTGGAGCGCATGTCTAGAAACAAAGAAGAGACAATGTTTTCTCGAGGATGGAAGTTTGCAGAATCAAATCCAAATATCACAGCAGATCAACTTCAAAGCTCCATCATTGCCACACTACAACGAAAAAAGGTGAAAGCTTCACGACCACCATCCACAAAGAAGCAAGCAAAAGTGCAGAAAGTAGAAGCTAAGCGAACTAGTTCCATTTTGGATGTAGACAAGGCATCTTTGGCATCCTCATCAACAGAGGGTTCAATGTCAAAGATGAGAATTGTGGATCCAGATGTTTTAGAAGCTGAGGCCATGAAAGGACAAGAAAAAGATACAGGTGGAATGAATAAGTACATAAATTATTTTCCTTTCCAATATAGGGAATTTGATATCCCTATTCAAAATTGTTGGCTTGCTCCTGATCACTATAATGCACGTATTATGGATAAAAAACACGCTGAAAGTGTGTTATTTGGATTTTCACGGAGTACGACCAAGCCTGCAGCATGTGCATATTTGATGCCTGTTCGAAATGCAAAATCAAAGAAGGGGACTCCTTTGGCAGTAGAAGAGGTAGAGGAGCAAAAAATTAAAGATTATCATTATTGGATTCTTGATGGGCAGCATTCAATCTATGCTGCAAAAGTTTTGCTTCACAATGAACAAAACAACAAAGAGATCTTTGAAAGACTGATTAGCGTGTATAAATTTAGAAAGGCTCGCATTGTTGTGAATGCTCCTCCATTTGTTTGCAACTGCTATATCTGCCATTGCAAATGAGGAGGCTCAGGCATTGTATGTCAAGCAACCTTACAGCCAAATATTGAGACATTTACGGAGTCAATGGATCTTCTCAGGACGACCACCAAAGGCAGCAAGTGGAATTGCAGAGGGACATGCATCTCGTGCCGGATGGGATGTAAGTTATTTTCTTTGTCTTTTTGATAGTGTTTAATTAACAAATCTTGCTCAATAGTTTAATTATTTCTCTATTTCTTTTTAGGCTTTTCTTCGATTGGCAAGAATGAGTGCAGCAGCAAGTTGGATTGCTAAACAGGCACACATGGTCACCTACTCTGATTTAGTTTATGATTGCTGGATAGAAATCATTGAAAATCTAGAAGAGGAGAATAAGAAACCCCCAACAACTGTATTTAGATACCTTTGTGGCCTTGAGGAATCAGAGGTAAAGAATATTCAAGAAGAGATTAGAGATGAGAAGATTTTACTGTCAAAGAGTGCAAAGGATGGTGATGCAACTGACATGTATGATCGAATCAAGCAGTTGAAGCAAGACAAATTGATTCAAGATGCACTTCTTGAAGGCTTCAACAATTTGAATGAGTCTTCACCATGTAAAGACTGGGAGGAGGTGGTCAAAATGTATAACATCAATGATGTTGTTTATAAAACAATTTTAATGCTATGCGAGGAATGGATCAGATCTAGTTTGACGCGTGGAACAAAGAAAATGGCTTTTCCAGATGGAGCAATAAAATACATGCAATGGGCAATTCACCTTCAAAAGGAGAAAACTGAGCCTAGAGATTTGCCATGGTCAATCTATGTGGTGAGCCTACAAATGGAAGGCAATCTCTACTTGATGCGCCACTTCAATAATAAAGTGCCTATTGGCTTATGTGTTTTAGATATGACAAAAAACGTTGGAGGCAATTTGAAGTGGAGTGAGGAGACATTTAACAATGCTTTGGATGGGATCTTGGCTATTGCTGGAGGGTCAACAGATCCTGGATTTGTCTTTCTTGCATTTGTGGATTTCACTAACTTCACAAAATTGCAATGTGCCTTTCACGCCATGGGAGATAATCTGAGCTACCATTGTTGTGGTGCATTGCATCACTTTCCATCAGCTCCTTGCAAAGGAGCAATTCAATTCCTAACAGTTATTGCCTTCTTGGGACAAGGCAATGCATTTGAAGACCTGAGAAGAAGATCAGAGGAACATCCCATGCCAATTGATTGTTCTCTTCTTCAAGTAGCAGATAACGATATGTCAGATTTGCAATATTTGGAGGCCAAAAAAAGAGCTTTGGTCAAGCACTACATTCGTACATATTGTTTTGAAGACCGCAAGCTTGTTGATGTTTTTGGTGATGGCTCCTTGGTTGCACAAGAAGGAATACAACAGAAAAAAGAAGTCATCTGCTTAATTGATAGTGTGGAGGAGGCAAAAAGCATGGAGACCATGCTGCTAGACTTTGTTAAGTCTCATGAAGATATAGAAAAATGGGCTGGACTTCAACAATCCACTTCGCAATCAGGCGACATTGTGCCTGTTACAGAGGAGTGCTCTCCACAAAGAGAAGAAGAACAACAACAACACCATCCTCTGTCAATGGAGGACTTTTTGGAAATGGAGACACGTATGTTTTGAGTTTCTTGTGCATGTTAGTGTTTCTTGTTACTGATTTGATACTCTTAATGTTAGATTTTGCTTTATATAGTATTGATTGAGCTTGTATTTTTTATCTCAAGCATTCAAGGTTTGAATGTAAATAGTAAATTACTTGAGTTTTTGAATGGTGGATCTGTAGACTAAAACTAAAACATTTAATACTCACAAAGACTTAATTACTTAAGAGCTTGAACTCAATAAGTTTTGGACCTTTTATCAATACCCCCTTGATATGATACATTAGATCGTAGCATGGTTAAATGGTGATGCTTCATAAATTGAACCTAGCTTAGACAGGTGCTGGAGCCTAAATTTAAACTAACCTTGCTAGAAGGGAGCTTATGTTTGGACTTTGAGAAACTAGCATAAGTAATCAATTAGAGCATAGATTAGACATGTGGTGGTGGCCGGCCTTAGAGACCAAAATCTTATGAGCTTGGAAAGGTATTTAAGTACTGCAATTTACTTAGTTTTAGTACTCATTAAATGCATAGCTTGACAAAAGGTGGACCTTACATGGATCCTAATTTCAAGAGGTGTGGTAGACCTTCAAAACAAGCTCATATAGCTTGGACATGTGGTAGACCTTGCATGAAGACTAGTTTAGACAAGTGTGGTACACCTTGTAACCAACACCCATTTGTTATATTAGCTTGGACAAGTGGTGGACCTTGCTTTTATGTTTCAATGGAGCATATTTTGGACAGGTGGTAGACCTTGTTTCTCTCCATGCTTCAATGGAGAGAAACTTTAGCTTGGACAAGTGGTGGACCTTGTTTTTATGTTTTAAAGGAGCATATTTCGGACAAGTGGTAGACATAGTTTCTCTCCATGGTTCAATGGAACCCACCTTAGACAAGTGAAGTACCTTGAAACCAAACCCCCATAATACAACCTACTAAATAGGTTGGAAAATTGGTGGGATATGAAACCATCCATGATAGAGCATAGTATAGGTGAAAACGTAGTGGTCCTTATATCAATTACCCATGCATAGCTTGGACAAGTGGTGGACCTTGATTCTCTCTATGTTTCAATGGATCCTATCTTGGACTAGAGATATATCTTACTTAGTTCCATGCTTCAATGGATTGTAGCTTGGATAAGGAGTGGAACTTCAAACAAAACTCCACAGCATAGCATATATTAACAATTCATGGGTTTTATAGAGATTGTCCTGCCTATTTTGGAGAGTTGGTACACCTTTATTCTCCATTCTTCAATGGATCTGAGGTTGGACAAGCGGAGCTGGAGAAGTGGTCAACCTTAAAATGAAACCTCCCATGCTACAACCCATCATAGATCGTATATGTAGTGGACCTTGAAACTCTTTTATGTCCCTAGCTTAGAGAAGCATTGCACTCTTGATTATCTCCATACATGAAGGCAAGGTTGGACAAGTGGTGGACCTTCAAACCAGAATCTCTATGCAATAATAGGCAAGTGGTGGAGCTTGTTTTCTCCTTGTTCCAATGGAGCCTAGCTTAGACAAACAATGGAGCTTGCTTCTCTCCATGTTTCAATGGATCCTAGCTTAGAAAAGTGGTGGAGCTTTGCTTCTCTCCATGTTCCAATGGACCATAGCTTAGACAAGTGGTAGACCTTGAAAAAAACACCCTCGTATACAACATATTATGGGGTTTTCATGTTTCAATGGCTCCTAGCTTGGACAAATGGTAGAGCTTGCTTCTCTTTATGTTTCAATGGATCCAATCTTAGCCAAGGGGTGACCTTGAAACAAGAATCCCCCCCCCCCCCCCCCCCATGTACAACGTATTATGGGTTTTGAAAGCACTGGGAGAAAATAATAGCTTTGTAAGTGGTGGACCTTGCTTCTCTCCATGCTTCAATGGAGCCGAGGTTGGACACATGTTGGAGAGAAGATGGTTGCCATGAAATAAGACCATGCATGCTATAATCAATCATATGTTGTACACATGGTGGACCTTGCAATTGTTTTATATGCCTAACTTGGACAAGTGGAGGACCCTTGATTACCTCCAGATATCAACAACAAGCCAAGTTTGGACAAGTGTAGTACCACCAAACCAGAATCTATATGCTACAATAGAGTATAGGTAGGACACGCGATGAACCTTGATATCAAACCATCCATGCTACTAGAGATGATAGGTTTCACATGTGGTGGAACCTTGTATCAATGTTCTATTGTTGTAGTTTTGACTAGTGATAGACCTTGAAACTAATCCTCTAGGCTACAAGAAAAAAGAGATGGATGAGGAGGCTAGACTACTTTTGTTGCATCAATGCATCCCATGTTACCACATATACTATAGGGTTCTTGGATAAGTGTTGGATCTTGTGTCAATGCTCCATGTCTAGCTTGGACAAGTGGTGGACCTTGGTTCTCTCTATGCTTCAAATGGGCAATAGATTGGAGACACAGTGGGCCTTTTTTTTCCAATGATTTTATTTTTTGGAAACCTTGGAGCACCATGTAAGAGGCACTCTAAGTCTTCCATACAATGGACCTATTGGACTATAAAATAATGATATCTTTCTTTGATATTGTCATTATTTTATGCATAATATTTTCTTCTTTTTGCAGACACAAAGGAGTTAAGTGATATAAAAACTAGATGTATTTCACACTATGATTGGCATGAAGATCCTTTTGGGACACCAACTTTTCCTATTCCCAAAGATGTAATTTTCCATATTAACGGTGTGGATTTTGAAGTGCGACTTTCATGTATTGAAGGAGCTGGTTATGGGCTATTTGTGCATACTACCCTGGAAAGTGGTTTGACTATTCTAAACTATGGAGGGCATAAGTATAGATTTCAAGACTGGAAAAAGATATGCAAAATATTTCCAAGAGCTTATAAATATTCTCTTCTAGAGGATCCAAACATAGAAGAAGAGGAAGATCAATCATACATTATTGGTTGTGTAGAAGAAGGAAACGTGTCGGGCTATATAAATAGTTCTCACAGTACAAATGTCTGTCCCAACGTACGCTATACATTTGATCCAAATTTGCCACCTTGGCATAAATGCACCTCTTCACACATCAAGTCAGAAGAATATGGCCATGTATGCATTGAGACTATTTGTCAAGTTGAAGCAGGAGAAGAGTTGTTTGCTGACTATAACTTTACTTGACATTGTAAAGTATTGTACATGGATGGAAATCTCAAGTACATGCATCATTTTCATTTTTCATGGATGAAATCTCAAGTGAATATAACATTTGATTATTGTTTAGTTTATGCTCAACGAGAATCTAGAGTGCTCTTATGCTTTGTGTGTTGTCTAACATATTTGACTACCTTGGCCATAGAATCTTGATTCTACTCTAGATTTGTGATAAATCTTACCAAAATTTAATCAATGTCTAGGTTGGACAAGTGGTGGGGCTTCAAACATTACTGTCTTAAACAAGTGGAGTTATCTTACTTGAATAAGTGGTGGCCTTTGAATCCAAATCTAAGCCAAATCTCTAATTATTTTCTTGTAGTCTAGGTTGGACATTTGGTGGACCTTGTATCCATGTTTCCTCAACAAGGGTGGCTTTTAGTTTTCACTTTAAGTACTCATCTTTAATAAAGTGTAGGATGGAAAATGTTGAGTTAGTAGATTGTATTTTAGACAAGTGGTGTTTGGTGTACGAATGCTGAAAATGGTTGCAAGGATTCTAACAACGACTTTACCTTAAATAAATTTCTTACTAGGAGTTCTACATATAAATATGGTGAATAAAATTCTAGTGGTTTTGAGATACCATTTGTGTGTGTGTTTTCTTAGATTCACAAACTGGGATGGATAATGCTCCTATGGTTCAGTCAACAACTATAGAATCCATAGATTCTATGGTTTCTAAAGTGCCCAAGATGGATGATATTTCTATACTAGAGTCTAGTGTTGTGCAACTTGAGCAAGCTTCCAATAATGAGAACCAAGAAATCGATGCTTCAAAAATGCAACATACATCAAAAGAGACTGAAAAGTCCACTCACGAGCTATTGCCAATTGGTACTACGTCATGTAGCGTAGATGTTGAGAAATCCATGCTTACAATTATATTGGATTTAAATGGTCTATTGTTGAAACGTTCCCCTCAACCATCCTCACACCACAACTCAGTGCAAATGGATTCAAAAAGATATATTATACTCAGGCCAGGTTGCATCCAATTCTTGAAGACTATTTTACAAAGGTTTAATGTTGCAATTTGGTCGACAGCTACTAGGAATAATGTGTATCAAATCCTTGCAGCACTAAACAACTTAGCTGAGGATACATTGCCTTTCTTTGCAATTTGGTCGCAAGATGTTTGCTACACCGCTCAAACTCAAAAATTGTTTAGACCCGACAATCCAAACGTTGAGGCAATGTTCAAGCCTCTAGCCAAAATTGCCATGGGGTTTGAATGTGATCCACAAAGAACAGTGCTTATTGATGACTCTCCTTACAAGGGATGTATTTCACCAGCAAACAATTGCATTTTTCCACCACAATTTGATGCTGAGAAGATGGTTGACAATATGCTCTTGGAGAGCTACTGCCATACTTGATTCAGCTTGATGAGAGAAGGGATGTGCGTGATTTAATTGCTTCTAATCGTTATGGACAACCTATAGTGACAAATGATAGTGAATACAAACAAATCATGGAGTATTGGAAGCAGAAAAATGATGTTTGGTCAGCTAAGGTGTTCTTTACAAGAAGAATACCACCTGCAAAAGGTGACAGAGATGAAACTATCATTGAAGATGCAAGTGACACAAGCCACCGCAATGAAATGAGAAGAGCCCAAATACAAGAGATCTTGGCAAAGGAGCGTACACCCATTGAAAGCATGAAGGCGTCACAATTGACCACTTTAGCTAGGCAATTGGGTTGTAACACAAAAGGAGTTTTGAAGGCAACCACAGCAAAGGCTTATATAAATAAGGTGAAAGCTGAGAACAATCTTCTAAGGCTGGATAGAAAGCAACCCTAAGGTACTAGTGACATGTCATATATTCTTGATACACATGCTTGAACACTCATGTGCATGGTATCTAACAAATCTTTCTTTTTATTCCTTCTTGCAGGATCTTACAAAGGATACTACTAGATGGAGCTCAATCAATAGAGATTTTGATATTTTTGCTCAAAATAATGAAGCAGTCACCTACATTTTTTGTTTATCAATTTCTTGAGAGACTTTATTTTAGTTTGTAATCATCAAATGAAATGAAAAGTATCCTTCTTATTAAGATTGTTGATCTTTTTCTTGTTCAAACCTTTCAATTGTGATTTATAGTTTTGTTAGCATGAGATTGTGCTTTTTTAGTTTGAAAAAAACTGTCAAAGATCCAAGTCTTTTTGGCTTTACTTAAGTTATTAATTGTGAAAGATCCAAGTCTTTTTGCTTTACTTAAGTTATTGATTGCCTATGTAATAGTCCTTAAAACAATATCGGATGGCTTTCTTGCTCCCATGTCTCACATTGGTCTTTAGGTAAGACAAGTGGTGACCTTGAAAGTATGGTCTCATATCTCGATCAAGTGAAGAGACATGAAGCTTAAATATCACTACTATGTATCTAGTGTTAAACTCCATCGAGACAAAGACTAGATAGCCAAATTGCAGTCGAGTTTAAGTGAAAAATCCATTTGAGCTAAGGTAAAACTTATAGTGCCTCATTTTTCTAGGATTCTACCCCATCAAGGAAGTTAGAATCTAGCACAAACCAATTAAGACTCTTTTGGAGCCTAGATAGGACAATTCGTGGAACTTATGAAACTTATTATTGAGTTAGAGTCTAGTTTAGATAAGCAAAAGATCTTCAAACCAGCACTTGGTCTTACTATTCAATATTCAAAGTCCCTTGAGGCTAACAAATTACATACCCACTTGTAACCTAACTAATGAGTAATTATATAGATCTAAGCAAGTATATATAATGAGTCTTCAAACTAATAATCCAAGGGAAGAGAGTAGCAAGGTCCACTACTTGTCCAAGCTCAGCTCTAGACAACATAGAAAGATGCTAGTTCTACTAATTGTCTAATTATAGGCATGGAGAAATGATAGAAGGTTGACCACTTGTCCAACCTATCATCTCTAGTAAGATGGGAGGTTTGGCCTTAAGATTCACCATGTAACCAACCTATACATCATTGTATTATGAAGAGTAAAAAAGCAAAGCTCCACCACTTGTCCAAGCTAGTTCTAAAATCCACATGGAGATAAGCAAGCTCCACCATTTGTCGAATCTCTCTTCCATTAAAACATGAAAAAACTCATCTATGTTGTACAGGGGACTTTTTTCCAAGGTCCACCACTTGTCCAAGCTAGGATCCCTAGTAGCACGAGTGGTTTGGTCTCAAGATACACCACTTGTACACTCTATGTCATTATATTAAGAAGAACTATGTATTAAGGTCCACCACTTGTCCAACCTATAAGGTTATATCTTAAATGGTATCCTTTCTCACCACTTGAAATGCCCATGATATGTTTTACACGGGGGTTTCATTCCAAGGTCCACCACTTGTCCAAGCTAACTCTATTCAAACATAGAGAGAAGCAAAGGTCCACCACTTGTCCAAGCTAACTCTATTCAAACATAGAGAGAAGCAAAGGTTCACCACTTGTCAAAGCTAGGCTCCGTTGAAGTATGGAGAGAAGTAACCTCCATCATTTTTCCAAGATAGGTGCCATTCAAACATGGAAAGAATCAAGATCTACCATGTCTCCGAGATTCTAGGCTCCATTGAAACACCCTAAAACCATGATATTTTGTACATGGGGTGTTTACATTCAAGGTCTACCACTTCTCTAACGTATTATACCTAGTAGCATGAGTGATTTGGTCTTAAGATTCACCACTTATCCACTCTATGTCATTATATTAAGAATAACTGGGTGTTAAGGTCCACCACTTGTCCAACCTATAAGGGTATATCTTAAATGGTATCCTTCACCACTTGTCAAGGTCCATCACCACTTTTCCAACCTATAAGGTTATATCTTGAATGATATTTTTCCTCATCACTTGTAATGTCCATGCTATGTTTTACAAAGGGGTTTTGTTCCAAGACCCACCACTTGTCCAAGCTAACTCCATTAAAACATAGAGAGAAGCAAAGGTCCACCACTTGTCCAAGATAGGCTCCATTGAAACATGGAGAGAAGGATGATCCACCATTTCTCCAAGATAGGTTCCATTGAAACATTGAGAGAAGCAATCTCCACCATGTCTCCAAGCTAGGCTCCATTGAAATACCCTAAACCCATAATTTTGTACATGAGGGGTTTACATTCAAGGTCCACCACTTGTCCAACCTATTATCCCTAGTAGCAAGAGTGGTTTGGTCTCAAGATTCACCACTTGTACACTCTATGTCATTATATTAAGAAGAAATATGTGTTAAAGTCCACCACTTGTCCAGCCTATAAGGTTATATTTTAAATAGTATCCTTTCTCACCACTTGAAATGCCCATGATATGTTTTACATGGGGGTTTCATTCCAAGGTCCACCACTTGTCCAAGCTAACTCTATTAAAACATATAGAGAAAGAAAGGTCCACCACTTGTCCAAGCTAGGCTCATTGAAACATGGAGAGAAGGAACCTCCACTGTTTCTCCTAGATAGGCTCCATTGAAACATGGAGAGAAATAAGCTCCACCATGTCTCCAAGTTGCTAGGCTCCATTGAAATACCCAATACCCATAATTTTTTGTACATGGGGGGTTTACATTCAAGGTTCACCACTTGTCCAACCTATTATCCCTAGTAGGTTTGGTCTCATGATTCACCACTTGTCCACTCTATGTCATTATATTAAGAGGAATTAGGTGTTAAGGTCCACCACTTGTCCAACCTATAATGTTATAGCTTGAATGGTATTTTTTTTCTCACCACTTGTAATGCCCATGACATGATTTACATGGGGTTTTGTTCCAAGGTACACCACTTGTCCAAGATAAATCTATTGAAACATAGAGAGAAACAAAGGTCCACCACTTTTCCAAGCTAGGCTGCATTGAAACATGGACCTTAATACCAAATTATTTCTAGTAGCATGAGTGATATTTTGTACATGGGGCGTTTACATTCAAGGTCCACCACTTGTCCAACCTATTTCCCTAGTAGGTTTGGTCCCAATTTCACCACTTATCCACTCTATGTCATTATATTAAGAATAATTGGGTGTTAAGGTCCACCACTTGTCCAACCTATAAGGTTATATATTGAATGGTATTTTTTCTCACCACTTGTAATGCCCATGATATGTTTTACATGGGTTTTTGTTCCAAGGTCCACCACTTTTCCAAGATAACTCTATTCAAACATAGAGAGAAACAAAGGTCCACCACTTGTCCAAGCTAGGCTCCATTGAAACATGGAGAGAATGATGCTGCACCATTTATCCAAGATAGGCTGCATTGAAACATGGAGAGAAGCAAGCTTTACCATGTTTCCAAGCTAGGATCCATTGAAACACTCTAGGGGGTTTTATTTCAGGCCCACCACTTGTTTAACCTATTATCCCTAGTAGCATGAGTGGTTTGGTTTCAAGATTCACCACTTGTACACTCTATGTCATTATATTGTGTTAAGGTCCACCACTTGTCCAACCTATAAGGTTATATCTTAAATGGTATCCTTTCTCGCCACTTGAAATGCCCATGATATGTTTTACATGGGAGTTTCATTCCAAGATCCACCACTTGTCCAAGCTAACCATATTCAAACATAGAGAGAAACAAAGGTCCACGACTTGTCCAAGCTAGGCTCCATTGAAACATGGAGAGAAGGAACCTCCACCATTTCTCCTAGATAGGCTCCATTAAAACATGGAGAGAAGTAAGTTCCACCATGTCTCCAAGATGCTAGGCTCCATTGAAATACGCAAAACCCATGATATTTTGTACATGGGTGATTTACATTCAAGGTCAACCATTTCTCCAACCTATTATCCCTAGTAGGTTTGGTCTCACAATTCACCACTTTTCCACTATATGTCATTATAATAAGAGGAATTGGGTGCTAAGGTCCACCACTTGTCCAGCCTATAAGGTTATACCTTGAATGGTATTTTTTCTCACCACTTGTAATGCCCATGACATGCTTTACATGGGGTTTTGTTCCAAGGTTCACCACTTGTCCAAGCAAATTCTATTGAAACATAGAGAGAAACAAAGGTCCACCACTTTTCCAAGCTAGGCTCCATTGAAACATGGACCTTAATACCAAATTATTCCTAGTAGCATGAGTAATATTTTGTACATGGGGGGTTTGCATTCAAGGTCCACCACTTGTCCAACGTACTTTTCCTAGTAGGTTTGGTCGCAAGATTCACCACTTGTCCACTCTATGTCATTATATTAATAATAATTGGGTGTTAAGGTCCACCACTTTTCCAACCTATAAGGTTATATATTGAATGGTATTTTTTCTCACCACTTGTAATGTCCATGATATGTTTTACATGGGGATTTTGTTCCAAGGTCCACCACTTGTCCAAGCTAAATCTGTTCAAACATAGAGAGAAACAAACGTGCACCACTTGTCCAAGGTAGGCTCCATTGAAACATGGAGAGAATGATGCTCCACCATTTATCCAAGATAGACTCCATTGAAACATGGAGAGAAGTAAGCTCCACCATGTTTCCAAGATGCTAGAGTCCATTGAAATACCCAAAACCCCTGATACTTTGTACATGGGGGGTTTACATTCAAGGTCCACCACTTGTCCAACCTATTATCCCTAGTAGCATGAGTGGCTTGGTCTCAGGATTCACCACTTGTCCACTCTATATCATTATATTAAGAAAAATGGGTTTCCATATCTAAATGGATCTTTGCTTGGATAAGTGGTAGACCTTGAGACCTAAATACCCATTCTACACTAGAGCATTGGTTAAGCCTTATACACTTCAAGCATACCTTTAACAACAAGTAGTAGTTATTAGTTGACTTAAGTCTAGTTGAACTCCATGGTATTGAGACTAAAGAGAGAGTGTAGCATAAAAAAGAGTCAGGATTTTAATTTGACTTTCTTTCTATTAATGAGTAGATCATAGATGGATTTTGGTATCTAATAAAACCTTAGGGTAGACAATGTAAAATCATGTCTATTGTTGTGTTTGCATTAAGTGTTCTTGTTCTTTAATTTCAGAACCATTACAGAAAAATGGATTGGCTATATGCTGGCATAAATTGAAGAAAACTATTGAATTACCCATCCAACCTCCTCCAAGACCTTGTCCAAGGAATGAATCACCTCCTTATCACCTACCACTTGCTTTCAAGGACATCAAAAGAGTACTTATCTTGGATCTAGAGGGTTACTTCTCAAGACAGTTGAAATGAAACATGGAGATTCTATGCCATCTTGGGCTCAACACATGCGACTTGTGGAGGACAAAGATGAAGTTTATCATGTGGTGCGACCAGACGCACAAAGTTTTTTGGATTTTTTTGTTGAATACTTTGAGCTATGGATATGGAGTTGCTATAACTTAACAAGGGTGCAACGCATCACACAAAAGTGTTTTCCTGAGCAGTATACCAAGTTCAAGGTGTTTATGAGTAACAAAAATTGCCAAAATCCAAATATCATGTTAGGATTTACAAGGGTTTATCACAAAAATCTGAGTGATATTTGGAAGATATTTGAGGATTTGGATACAAACAATACCTTAATTTTTGATGACACTCCATATAGGGTGATGTGGAACATGCCAGGGACATATCTTATATTTCCAAAGATGTGGAGGCAAACTTCCGAGCAATTTCAAAACTTCTTGCAGAGAACCATAATTCCATGGTTGGTAGGATGGTTGTATGCAAGAGATAAGAGAGTCTATACATACAACACAATTGTAAATCAGTATAGTGATTCTGAGACAAATTATGTCCTTGGTGTGTACTTGTCAACACGAAAGCATTGAATAAATATGGCTATAAGATGCTTTTTTTATTCTAGTGTGTATCTTTCAACATTTGTATAATTTGATATAGTCTTTTTTTTTTTTTTTTAAGGTGTGTCAATTTTATGAACACTTGAATGGAGTGCACCCTACTCTAAGGGGACTTCAATGTACTATTGGAGTGCATCCTATTGTAAGGGGACTCTGATGTATTGCTAGAGTGCACCCAAATTTTTGGGGACTCATTTTTTATTTGATTGGGGCCTATGTTGGGTCATATAGTAAAAGAAATTCATTTTTTGTCAATTCATATCGAGGTTGCATTTATTTGGAACTATGAAAGAATTGATGTTTGATGTCAAAATAAAACTTGTAAGTGTGGATCAGAGAATTCATGGACTTTAAATATGTGAGAGGGATCTTTTTCTTGGGCACAAATGTTTGCTTCAAGAATTTTGTCATTACATACTTTATGTGAAAGAGTTTTAGAACCTAAAAGACTTTGAAAACAAAACTATGGAATCTAAGTGCATGTATTCTTGAATGGCTTGAAAGTTGATGTATACATGCATGTCGCCTTGATGAAGATTTAGATCTGACAAGATGGAAAGATATAATTCTTGGACGTTACCTTTGTCAATTTGGTAATAACATATTTAACTTTCTTTTAATATGGGTGGAAAATATATTATTATGTGCATTTGGAACCTAATTGCTTGACCTTCAAACCCAAGATTCCTATGTTATTTTTTCATATACTTTTTTATACTGAATTAAGATTGTGGATGCAAGGTCCACCACTTGTTCAAGCTAGATCTAAGAAAGTATATATACTGAGTCTTCAAACTAGTAAACCAAGGGAAGAGAGAAGCAGGGTCCATCACTTGTCCAAGCTCATCTCTAGACAACATAGAGAGATGTTATGTCTACTAATTGTCCAATATAGTCATGGAGAAATGATAGAAGGTTGATCCACTTGTCCAACCTATCATCTCTAGTAAAATGGGAGGTTTGGCCTTAAGATTCACCATGTAACCAACATATACTTCATTGTATTATGAAGAGTAGAAAAGAAAAGCTCCACCACTTGTCTAAGGTAGTTCCAAAATCAACATGGAGAGAAGAAAGCTTCACCATTTGTCCAAGATAGGTTCCATTAAAACATGGAAAACCTCATATATGTTGTACATGGAAGCTTTTTTCCAAGGTCCACCACTTGTCCAAGCTAGGATCCATTAAAACATGGATAGAAACAAGGCTCCACAACTCGTCCAACCTTTATAGCTGCGAAGTGTACCGGTTGTCTAAACTAGGCATGGGAAAATAATAGAAGGTCCACCACTTATCCAATATATTATCTCTAATAGCATGGGAGGTTTGGTCTCAAGATTTAGGAATTGGCTGACCTGTATTTCATTGTATTATGATGAATTTGGTTTTAAAGTCAACTACTTATCCAAGCTATAAGTTTATATCTTGAATGGTATTCCTTCCCATCACTTAGAAAACCAATGATATGTTGTACATGGGAGGGTTTGTTACAAGGTCCACCACTTGTCCAAGCTAGTTTCATTGAAACATGGATGAAGACAAGCTCCACCATTTGTTAAAGCTAGACTCCATTGAAATCTAGAAAATCCATTCTATGTTGTACATGGGGTTTTTGTTTTAAGGTCCAACACTTGTCCAAGCTAAGATCCATTGAAACATGGAGTAGAGAAACACTCCACCACTTGTCCAAGCTAGGCAACATTGATAGTAGTTGGTTTATTTTGAAGATCCACCACGTGTCTAAGCTAACTCTATTGAAACATAGAGAGAAGCAAAGGTCCACCAACTGTTCAAGCTAGGCTCCATTGAAACATGGACAGAAGCAAGCTCCACCATTTCTCCAAGATAGACTCCATTGAAACATGGAGAGAATCAAAGGTCCACCATTTCTCCAAGCCAAGATCTAGTTGTCCAACCTATAAGGTTATATCTTAAATGGTAATCTTTCTAATCACTTGGAATACCCATGATATGTTTTACATGGGGGTTTTGTTCCAAGATCACCACTTGTCCAAGCTAACTCTATTGAAACATAGAGAGAAGCAAAGGTCCACCACTTGTCCAAGCTAGTCTCCATTGAAACAAGGAGAGAAGCAAGCTCCATCATTTCTCCAAGATAGGCTAGCATGGATAAGTGCACCTTGAAACCAACCTTCCTATGAGGCAATAGAGCATATGCTACATATTTTATGTATGCCCCATGCCTCAAATTAAGAAGTTATAGATTAGAAGTGGACCTTGCTTAAATGTCACATGCAATAAATTAAGGAAAAATAGCCAAGTGGATTGTATTCCTCAATGGATCCTTGCTTTCACAAGTTGTGAACCTTGAGTCACTTTTACATTAACTTGGACAAGTGGTGGACCTAGAAACCAAGCTCTCCATGTTGAGATAAGTTGTAGGTAGGACAGTAGAACATAGACAACGATAATGGATGCAATATACTCCTCTCCTAATAATCCAATTGATTGAAACCATGATATTTTAGTTGTTTTCATTGTGTATTGTATGTGCATAAAGTGGAATGAGACCTTAAGAAAACTCAAATTTTTGACAAAATCTCTATATTTTATACATGATATATTGAAAGTTGTCCAACCTGGGAATTGGGATTTTCCCACTTTACCTAATATGGTCTTATAAGCTTCCTTGCCCGCAACTCTTTCAAGCACATGTTCTGAATATGGTAAGGGATAATGATCTCTCCTAGTGGCTGCATTAACTTTCTTGAGGTCCACGCACACTCTTAGTTTCCCATTCTTTTTTGGCACAATGAATATTGGAGAAACCCATTCTGAATGCTCAATAGGGTATATGAATCCACATTGGATAAGTTTTTCAATCTCCTCTTGTACAATTTTGGCGTACTTAGGATTCATTGGATAGGGTCGTTGCTGGACGGGTTTAGCAGTGTTGATCATGGGAATTGTATGTTGCACCACAGAAGGTGGAACGCCCTTCATGTCATGATATGTCCAAGCAAAGATATCCTTGTATTCCTTTAGGAGCTCCTTAAGTACAACCTCTTCAGTTTCGGTAAGGGCTTGAGCAATAAAGACTGGTTTAGACTCCTCACCTAGTTCTGCTAATTCTACTACCGCTGGACCATCATAGACTCCACTGCTTCCATTGGTAGGTATTCGTTGGGCTTTGGCATACACAACCTTTCGCTCCCCCGTGGTATAAGATTTAAAATGTTCAGGAGCCGTATGTAAGTCAGCAAGCTCTTGTCCTGACAGAGACCTTTCTTTTAGTTATGCCTCCTTTTGTTGTTGAGCTAACTCTCGGTTTTGACGTCTTCTTATAGTTCGACTCAATTTCGGCTCTGTAACCTCCAATTGAGCGAGGTCAATGGGTCGCGGGCTGCACCACATGACACTCTGGAGATGTTCACCCCAATTGTCTACTAGCTTTCAATGAGCATCACATGCCCCTAGATAGCTAAGCCATTCTGCAGTAGATCTTTCCTTGTTTATCCTAGCTCTCACATTTGCTCGATATCGTCGTCTCTTATATGACCTTTGTTTCTTGTTAAGGTTTTGATTTTGGTAAATGTTTGAACTCGACTCGCCTTATAGGTCTTTGCTTGTATCTTCTTCACTCTCATATGAATTACCATAGATGGTCGTACTAGGCCTTGAGTGTTCAGTTTCTATACTTGGTTCACTCGATGTTTCCTCAGGTTCTGAATCCATTTCTTTCTGAGATTCCGTTTCCGATGTGTATTGGCTTGAAGCCTTTGAGGAATCATCGCTTTCACTCTCAGGTAGGTGTGCCTCTTTCTTATCATCGGATGTTACATGCGCTACACCTAACATGTTTACTGGTGCAATGTGTGGTATCTCTTCCCCATCTGGTGTTACCCAGGTTGTTCCTCTAGCTCCCCATGTATCTATAGTTGCCGCTAGGTGTACCCAATCGACATTTTCTGACTCAGTCATTCCGGGTAGGATATCCATATAAGGAGAGTTCTCCCCAATATCCGTGTCTTCGTTACACGTGTAACAATACTGTAATGGAGCTGAGTGAATTGTTGTGTCTGATCGATTATCAATGATGAATTTATTTCCTAGAGGATGCGTTCGACCACTTAAAAGATCAACTCGAATGACAGAGTCTTGGAACCGTAAGTAGACGTGGTTTTTGGACCAGTCATGCACCATTTTTGCTTCCCTCATGAATGGACGCCCTAAGATCATCTCAAATGACATAGGATGCTTGGAAAAATCCATAACAATGAAAGTTTGCCTTACCTTGTGTCCCAAGACCTTGATTCTGAGATCCTTTAGCATTCCAATAGGCGTAACAATAGATCCATTAGCCATTTTTACCACTACGCTTGTGGCTTCGAGGTGAGGTCGCCCCATAGACTCCCAACAACTCTTTGTCACCATGCTGACTCCCGCACCACCGTCAAGGACCCCCTTTACAGTTAATCCTTTAGTAGTGATTGGTAGAGTAGCATTAGATTCATCACCTTCAAAGTATTGCCCCAACTTGTTAACGGGTACTTCAATTACAGATTCATGTCCTGCTAGGTCAGATGGTGGTGCTAAATGTTCCTCATCATTCATTACTGAGTCAGGTTTGTTCATATGTGCAAACTGTGGTAATCCGGCCTGTAATTCTCCATTGAGGAAGGCTCGAAGAGCTGAGACTATCTCGGGGTCTTTATATAGTTTGGACATGATGGTGGTTCTAACTTCTGAAGACATGAAATCCATCAATTTGGCAACATTTAATGGCATCTTGTGGGACGTAGGACCCTGACAAGAGAATGGTGAAGATGGAATCTCCACTTCCTCAAGGGGGTCGGGCATTCCCTCACCAAACATTCTCTCTAGTAGGAAAGGTGTGTGTCCACTTTCAGATGTCCTACCCTCACTCTCTTCCCGAATGATACTGGGTATAGCTAACGGCCTGTAGTTCTTGTGAGGTTGAACTTGTGTGGGAAACACTGTGTCCGACATCTGGATATGTTTGGATTCAGGTTCTAATGTTCGTTGAGTTTCTTCCACCAAACCCCTCAGTTGTTGGACTCGTTCAATTTCCACTGTTGGGTTTGGATAGGTTCCAATCTTTCTTTTGCAATCCTCATTTTTTGTCTCTCGTGGCTTATCTTGGGGGTTCGCAACTGGGTAGTTTAACTTTGAATACTCTTTTGGTGTTCGTCGTAATTCCCTCTCGTGATCCTCCTCACTGGCTTTTTCCTTTGTAGTAACAGTTTTGGTCTCCGTGGTCTCTATCGAATCTGAGTCATCCTCAGGGTCATTCATATACACGGGATCCTCTCCTGTCCCTATGTTAGTCTTTGAACTAGGTTTTGAGCTAGAAGCATTAAGGGATTTCTTTCTTCGTGTTTTCTTCTTTCTCGCTCGGCCAATGGATGCAGCATCTCTCTCTTCAAGGGTGTAATTTTGCTTTTGGAGCATCGACCGTGTGAGTGCATTCATTGGTGCTATGTTTATAGTTGGTGGTGTCCCATCAACAATCTCTATTATGTTCAATGGTGTGATTTTCGGTGCGTTTGGATTGTTAGGACACTGTGCGATCAAATGATCTATGCCACAACGATTACAAGTGAGTATTGGCATTGTCAATGCATTCCCTTGACTTGTTTGCATTAGTGCAGCATTCTTTTGCATTCTAATGGGGCACTCAGCTGCTCGATGTGGTCCACCACATTCGTAGCACTGAAGAGGTGGTCTCCTGGCAAAACTATTAATGTTTTTGCCTCTTGCTGCTAGCGCAGTAGCTTGATATACCGGTTTGATTTGTCCCCAATGGTCTTCCATATAGTACATGGGACACTCCTCAAGCATGTCGACTCCATAGGTGATACTAGAGTCTATGTCCTCTTCGCAATCTACATAAGTACTAGATGACTCGCAACCTATTTGGTTCATAGGTGTAACTCTTGGATGAGGGGGTTGCGGTCCTAGCACTGGAGGTGGCAACGGCGTGGTTTGGACCACATTTTGGGTTCTAGGGACCATGTGCTGTAATGGCAACTGTTGCTCCATGGGTGGGGTAGGCATCAATGCAAGAACTCGAGGTGAGTCTGCCCAAGCTATAGGCGGTCTATTTTCCATGATGCGTTTAAGCATTAGGCAATCCTTCGCTTGATGGCCATACCTACCACACGCGTTACAAGTCCCGTTAAACTTTACTCTGAAAGTAGGGCATTCACTCGTAGTATGTGGGCCCAAGCAAATTGAGCACCATTGTTGCTCCCTTCTTGGATACATATGAGTGTTTTGTGGAGCACGATTACCCCTAAGGCTTTCTTGGATGGCCTTTGTGAGATCTACCAAAGTCATCTCAGATATCGTTTGCTCTTTCACGATTGGCTTTATCTTCATTGGCTCATGCCATGATGCTTGCGAGCTACTAGACTTCGGCTCGGCAGACACTCTTTCTCCTGCAATCATTAAATTATCCTCCAATTGGATTGCATTCATGGTGACTGCTTCCCAAGTAGTGATACCTCTAATGACTAGCCCATTATAGATACTTTCATGTCTTAGTCCCCTAATGAATCTATCGAGCAATTGGTTGTTGTTGAATCGCTCGTTTGGATTGCATCGAGAATTCAAATTCTTTTGGCGACTAATGAAGTCTCTCACGGATTCACCTTCTTCTCGTTGGGCTTTCTGGAGCTGAGAGGCTACACCCCAAAGTACTCCCTCTCGTATGTATTCTTTTAAGAACAGTCTCCTAAGAGTAGAGTAGATCGTTTTCTCTTCTACTCTTAAGGTTCTATACCAATCTCCAGCCTTTCCGCTTAGGGTCAAACTCAAAGCCTTACACTTATGTAGCTCATTGTGCTCTTCCAAGGAATCTCACACATGTTCAAAGACTTCTATATGCTTTCTAGCATCTCCGTCTCCATTGAATTTCTGTGTGAGCTTAGCTACTTGAACTGCCTTGCTCCTAGGCTCTCTATCAGGTGCACTACGCATGTTTTCCGCAATAGAGCGACCGATAGTTTGAGCAAATGCTGCCAAATCTCCTATTTGAGCAGGTATAATGGGTGTATGCCACATGTGAGATGGGATTTGGCCTTGGCCTTGGCATACGTGCGGCTCTTGGGTCCCATATTTCGTATGGTGGTGTACCAGACGATGGTCCAAAGTTTACAGGCGTGGCCCTAGGCATAGGGGGTGCCTGATATGGCATGTTATTATTAAATGGCATGGCTCCACTTGTATAAGAGCTTGGATAATTCCATTGTGGATTGTAAGCTCTTGGAATAATCGGAGGTGTAGGAGCTACATGAGGCTGAGGTACGACAGGTGCACATGATTGATACATACATGTAGGTATAGTTGGGGGCACTGTGCTACTAGGCATCGGCGCAATGTTAACAAATGAACTCCATGGTGTACTTCTTGTCATGCTCACCATTGGGATATGCATGGTAGCCGTAGTGTCATTAAGAGAAAGATGAGCTAGATCTGGGAAGGTAAAGCTGCCACTTGTGGGCTCAGATTGTACTGAGGCTCCTGGCGAAACAACATATGGAGGATCAATGGGGCTCACTGAGGGAGTCTCCATTTGTGACAGGGTTGGTTGGTTGGCCTTTCCTATATCCAAGAATCTCATTAGGCCTGTTGAAGGCATGTTGATCCCTGTGTTCTGTCTTTCTAACTCGACAATCCTATGGAGGACATCATAGACTTTCTGTTGTTGCTCATCTATGCTAGTAGCACCCGATGTGGATTGTAGAACATCTAACCAACCCACATGATAGGTGTGTCCTGTGTACCGATCAGTTAAAGCTTCTGCTTGTAGGTCATACTCCCAATTTTCTTTTAGGAATATCCCATCTAGGCCTGGCGTGCTGGAGGTTTCCCTTGAAGTGGAAGCATTATTGCTCCCCATAGCTTGCCCCTCCGTGACTGCTACCTTGGGAGCACTCGGTTGCTCGGCTGGCATGATTGTTGTCATAGGAGCCTTTGCTTTCAGGGCTCGACTTTGTTCTAGCCCTCGTAGGTTCTCAATTTCCCTCTCCCTTGTTGCTTGCATATAGCGTTCGATCTCTTGCACTTCGGCAAGACTCCTACCATCGGGTAGTAAAACCTCAGAGGGAGATAGTCCTAAAGGATCAGGAGGTGCAGTGGATGGAACATTCACGTGCACACTCTCAAGAAGCATAGGGTCTATTTTAGGTAGGAATGACGAATTTACTTCCCCACTCCCTTCATTTATTTCATTAACCGCATGTTCGGAGCGAGTAGCTCTACTAAGGGTCTCTTTCAAGCGGCTAAACACACTGGAACCGGGCCGTGGGCCCATGGCATGCATGTCTTGACTTGAACTATCAGGGTTTGGTGTAGGATACCCCTCCATGACTTCGTAGTCAAAGGAAGAATCACTAGACGCGATATGAGGATCTTGGGTCGTGCTACCTTGAGTCCCGGTCGAAGGTCCAGAACCTAGGGTGGAGGAATAATGGGTGCCCGCGTAAATGGAGGTAGTACCAATATGCTCGTGCTCTAACACTCGTCTAGAGCATAGGTTCATATGACTTGGATCCCCTAGAAGTGTCAGTGAGGGCCCGTGAAGGCTGCTCACCTAGTAATTTTGGGTGTTTTGCAACCCAAGTCTTTTCTTATTTATTTATTTTTTGATTTTTTGGTCCTTTTTTTCTGACCCAGCTATAGAATAGAACGTATGATAGCTCAAAACGAGCGTTTCGGTCAGAGGGACATGTCGTGCTTTACAGCCCTCCGTTTGGTCACTTTATGTCCTCGGAATCCCTAAAACCGTCAATTTCTAGTAGGGAACTAGGCCCAAATTAGAAAGTCTAAGGGTGCAAGTGGGAAGAGAAGGGAGGAGAGTGGAGGACTTGCCCCACATGCTCTCATTCCCTCTTGAGGGGGTAGGGTATATATATAAGAGTGAGTCTAGTATATATCATAGGACTGAGGCCTGGGCCTTGGCCTGGGCCTGGGCTTGGGCTTGGGCTTGGGCTTGGGGAAATGATCCCGATCCCGATCAAAATTTTAGTGTAGCCCCCCAGTCACTCACACCTTATCTACTTACTAACAGTGCTGCTAACCACTAACTGATTTGTTAACTGCTTACTGACAGTGAGCTAACTGTTCACCTACTTCCTCTCTCACTACCTTACTGTGCAAAGACTGTGTGCAGGCAAACCTTGACATAAAACTGTGTACAGACTGTGTGCAAACAGAAATTGCTAACTGCCTTCCTACTTATTCATTCGCTGCAAACAAGCTAACGACTACTAATTGTGCAAACAGAAAACACAACATTATGCAGAAATCACAGAACTTGCAGACAACACAGAAAAACAACTCATTCCTCTTCCTCTTCCTCTTCTTTCCTACTACAAACAACTCATAGGAGAAGCACAAAGTGCCTCTTGGGCTTAGTGCAGGGCGATTCCCCGGCAGCGGCACCAAAAATGTGCGCTCCTTGCCGCACTGTCAAAGCAAGGGCCTTGCCTAACACTGTGTGCGAGCCATAGACGGCTCCAAGCACACAACTAGCTTAACTAGTAAGCTCAAAAGATGGCAATGGTGTGTCACTCACCGCTCTATGCTCCTGCCGTGGAGGATTCCTCGCCGCGAAGAAGAAGGAGACGCTGCTACGTCGCGCTCAACCGCTTCACCGCCGTCGTGCCGCCGCAATGCTCGATCGCACTCTCTCTCTCTCTCTCTCTCTCTCTCTCTCTCTCTCTCTCTCTCTCTCTCTCTCTCTCTCACACACACACACACACACACACACACACACACACACACACACACACACACACACACGAGGAGGTGAAGAAGAAGAAGATGGAGATGGAGATGGAGCAAGAGCACTCTTCTATTGCACAAATGAGAGAATGAATGAAATTTAGGTTTAGTTGGCTTTTATATGAGCTCACCCCATTCACACTTGGGCGCCCATGCTTAACCAACTAATCCCTTGAATGTCCCAGTTAGAGTGCGCCTCTCATCGGCGATCACTCTTACCCTTTTCCTATTGGTCCGACAAACCCGGTACCTGACTCTACCAAATACATAATACACGTCCGTCGTAGGTGATGGGGTGTCCGTGAGCCGTGAGGGTTAACAATTGCTCCAGTACCTAATCCACCTCACACTGGGTAACCCGGTCCCCCATTGCTTGGCTTCAAAAAACCTCACAAAACTCCAAAGGCTGCAATCCAATTATACGACCACCTCAACTGATGTCCCACAATTTGCACATGTATAGGCGGTTGTCCATAAGGACCCACATTCATTTTACATCACTGCCTGCAGAATAAACATATTTCATAGAAATGGGAGCATAAGAGTGCTTGCTCCTCCATGGGGGCACCAAAACGATGTAAGTGTGCAAACAAGAAGAAAAATGAAAGCCTCTATAGCCTTGCGCACACCACACCGCCGTCGGAAAGAAACACTGCTGTAAAAAACACCTATACTGAACACCTGTAAAGTCGGGCGTGAAAGAGAACTAACCCAAACCGTGATTAAAATTGTTGAAAACCATGACCATAACAACAAAGCTTGTGTCCTGCAGACCTGCGTAGAGTATCCATATGCCTGATTCTGATAACAGATGAGAGAGTTATAAGCTTTCGAAGATGGGAGTCTCTCAAAGAACTCCAGAAAAACAAGTCTGTGTAAGAAAAGAGGGGTGTGCAAAAAATTTCCGCTATAATAATGGGGGCATTTTTCACTTTATCGGAGTGGATTTATCTTCCTTATCTTAGCCAACATCTTTCGCTCTCATCTCCCCTTTTTATTGGTTCATTTTTACCATTTTTTGGGAAAGGGGGACTCTATGTCCGTCACTTTGACTTGGGGAGTGGGCAAGGTAGAGTGTCCAAAGGTCCAAAAAAAAGTCCAATCGCTTGGCCAGCTAGTGGGAACCCAAAATAGGTTCCCCCAAACACCACGAGCCCCCATAGCCAAGGAGTGAGAGCTCCACTTTCCCTTTGATTCAACCTTATGGGGTATCCACCCCCCTTATACCCCCCATTTTGAACTCACTCCACCCCCATGTGGGACTATTCCATTGCCACTTGGCACCATCCTCCCAACTCCCCACACATGCATACAAATTTTCTATTTTTCTCTCTACACCTAGCAACCTTGGCGGAAGCATAGCGGATGACTCTGAGCACCAAATGCAACACTGCAAAGCACGGCTTGGAGCTTATTACTTCGGCTATTTCCAAAATTTCTCGACCACATCATTTCTAATTAAATCCATCAAGTCAACCCACTTGCCTTTCCTCATATGCATCCGCAACCACTTCCTAAGTAAGGGACCGCCCACTTCGAATGCATGTAGCGTATCAGTCCGATCCACAAGCTATCAAGCACCACTAAAAATGCTCATTGAAAACCATCTTTTGAAAGTTCAACCAACCTGAAACTCCAGCAAATAACTTAGTAGGACCAAGCCTTTGTACATGAATTTTAATAAGGGCACTCTTAAAACTCAAAGCACTATGTACACCTATGTTCTTGAGGCTAGTGGGCAAGCTTTTTAGAATGGATTAGTGACCTTATACTCATCCAAAAAATGCCTGACAACGGTGCACCACAATTGATACCCCTCTCTCTCCAAAGCACTCTAGCATTAGGTGCACTGTGTTGCTTTCCAATCCACCCTTCTCGCCATCAACCTGCACCCTCATGAGCATTGATGGTCTCTCTCTCTCTCTCTCTCTCTCTCTCTCTCTCTCTCTCTCTCTCTCTCTCTCTCTCTCTCTCTCTCTCTATCTGCAAGCACCATGACGGGCATAGATAAATCCCAAGCTGCCCAGCCACATGGCATTAATAAAATCATGCCCCCCTCTCTTACTTGCACTCTGACTGTTGGGGCTCATGCTTAGACTCACGTCATGATTGTCACAGCTCTGGGGGACCATGACGGCAAATCACGTGAAATGGAAGATGACGTGCAGGTTGATGGAGGTGCAGTAACATGAGACTGACTCTCTCTCTCTCTCTCTCTCTCTCTCTCTCTCTCAAGGTCTCTTCCGATAGTTTCCTACGACGTTAAAACTCTCTTCTTCTTCTTCTTCTCTCTGTGCAAGAAGCATGACAGTAGACAACGTGCAGGTTGAGACGTGCAGTAACTTGATTGTCACAACTCTAGAGAATCATGACAACAGATGTGCAGCAATAGACGACGTGCATGCTGATGGTGGTGCAATAAGAAGAGAATCTCTCTCTCTCTCTCTCTCTCTCTCTCTCTCTCTCTCTCTCTCTCTCTCTCTCTCTCTCTCTCTCTCTCTCTCTCTCTCTCTCTCTCTACAAGCAGCATGATAATAGCCAACATGAAGGTTGAGACATGCAATAACCTGAGAGTGCAACAAGATCGGCATACACACACACATTGCAGGGTTACCTACTTGCTTGGGCTTGGTTGGCACAGAGCTTGCAATTCCCCCCTTTGTGGAGTTGTTGGTGCAGGGGTCGCCAAGGAGTATCTAGAGACTGAGACAGAAGGTCGTGAGCACCTCGTCTCTCTCTCTCTCTCTCTCTCTCTCTCTCTCTCTCTCTCTCTCTCTCTCTCTCTCTCTCTCTCTCTCTCGGTGTGTGTGTGTGTGTGTAGTTGGCGGAGCCCTTTCTCTTGACTCCTCGTTAGCAAAAATGGTGAAGCATCTCTCTCTCTCTCTCTCTCTCTCTCTCTCTCTCTCTCTCTCTCTCTCTCTCTCTCTCTCTCTCTCTCTCTCTCGGTGTGTGTGTGTGTGTAGTTGGCGGAGCCCTTTCTCTTGACTCCTCGTTAGCAAAAATGGTGAAGCATCTCTCTCTCTCTCTCTCTCTCTCTCTCTCTCTCTCTCTCTCTCTCTCTCTCTCTCTCTCTCTATGTGTGTGTGTGTGTGTGTGTGTGTGTGTGTGTGCAGCAACCCGCTGAGCCCCTCCCTCATGCTCCAGAGCCTTCAAGCAACTCACACGAAATGAATAGCGGGTGGCTTTCTAATTTGAATAGCGAACGTCACTTCAACCTCTCTCTTCAAAATCCTCAACCGGAAGTAGTTGGATGCGGAGAGACCTCCACATGCCGCCGGGGGGGGGGGATCCCTCCCCGCTTTACTAGTGGTATAGATGCTAAAACATTGAGGCTAGATTTTTAGATTCAAATAATATATGGCATGATGGGGTAGCCATCTGATAAGGAATAAAGCAGAGGCTTCTAATAGCTTTGTTAGCTCCTTTTGAGACAAGCTTTTGAATACCACCTTATCGTTCTTTTACGCCATTGAGGCATTGAAGAATACCTTGAAGTAGCGAGAACATTGTGCTTCTTGTTTTGGAGAGGGTGTTCGTAACAAATTGTGCCTATGTCTCCTTCAAGTGCATATATCTAAGGTTCCATACTTGCCCAAGATAATGTCCTTACGATGCTTATGTGTGTTTTTTTCCCACAAGAATATCAAAAGCTATGGTAAGCTACAATGTCCAAAAAATAGGCAACACAAAGTTTCTTCGTTTTTGCAACAACACTCTAGGCAATAGGCAATTATGTACATATTGAAAGGCTACAACATGAAGGTTCTTTACTTTGGCAGCTAAATTTCTTCCTGATGCATACAAAGGATGTTGTGTTTTGAAATGGTTTTAGAAATGTAGCCCAATGTACATTTGAATAGGACGATAAATACGACTTATAGACAACCGCTCCAATACATCTTTTGAATTTGAAAGGACCACAATAGCAAGGAAATAGCTTCAGAATTGGAACAATCAACGTACTTTTGTTATAAAAATATATAATAATGGACAATTTGTTTCATTTAATTTTCAAAATTCAAGTTAAAATAAACACGTAATTATGATAATTCATATCTAATATCTATTTTTTGAATATCTTAATATCAAGATGATCATAACTCAACCAAATGAATAACCCACTAGTGGTCACGCTACCCACATAGGGGGTCTTTGCCCAGATTCATATGGTGTCGCCAACTATGGAGCATTTCAACACACCATCGGCATAGTCTACCTCGTGGACACTTCTAGTTGTGAGGGTGAGTACAGGGCAGCTACGGTTGAGTGTGTATGGCTCAGACGTCTTATGGCTGATTTGGGTGTTAGACAGGACAGTGCCAACACTATCTACAGTGACCGTCAGAGCGCATTGGCAGTTGTGAGGAACCCAGTTTTTCATGCTCACACAAAGCACATTGAGGTGCATTACCACTATGTCAAGGAGAGGCTCTCATCAGGAGAAATCAGCTTGGCTTATGTGCCGACACAGGACAACCTTGCAGATCTTTTCACAAAGGCATTGTTTCATGAGAAGTTCGAAGCTTTTTCCAAAGCTTTGGGCTTATTTCCCTTTGTGTATTGATCATGTCCTCAGGGCATGGCACTTCCCTTTACTCTATGTGCCAGCTCTCGTTCACCGCATCACTCCAGGGGGGATTTGTTACCATATATATGTGGTAGTGATGTGTGTGAGCACATTTAGGACTATCGGGGCATTTTTTCCCTCTTTAGGAGGTTTTTTCCCTCGTGCATTGTATATACGCCCATCATTCTAGGGCTATCCATCTTTCCATTGCACACTAAGTAATACACTCTCTGTTGTGTGCCTTGAGATTTCTTCGTCTACTCCAAGTTGTGTGCGTTTTCCTGCAACCCTAATTTCAACAATAGTAACCAAGCCGAAGAGAGAACTCAGAATGTCTATAAAGGCGTTTAAGCCCTTTCTGCACGCCTACTCACGTTTGTACGGTGTGGGGTTACGTCCCATCGAACACTGTTCAAAACATACAAAGAAAACGTTAAGTTAGAATTTAAAAGCACAAATACCTATAGCTACCAAACCTATAGGGCAATACAAAAACACTTACAAAGTTGGCCTCAAATGACGCCCATCCACTGCTTCCCAAGTGGTGCGAGCTCCTTGCCTCTACTCGTGCTCTGGTTTCTCCTTTTGTTGCTTCCACCTATCAGGATTCTCACACACTGCTTTCATTGTATTCTTCCAATCTTCTTTGGCCAGCCAATCTGGCCATGATTTTTTTGCACTTTAGAGCGCTCGTTCTTGTAGTACTCGCACATCCACACCTTCATCAAGTCTGCATTGAAGCGCTCATCCCGATTTGACACGAAAAACTTGTCATGCAGCATATTGATGACTTTGTCTTTTAATTCATTTGACACTTCACTCCAGGTGTTTAGTATCTAGTGTCAAAACACCTAAGAGCAAAGGCCGTGCATGTGCGAGCACCTTCTTGCCGTTGTCATCCAAGATGATGTTGCTACCCCGCTGATGTTGATCGAGTACGCGAAGCCCTCTCGCTTGTGAGGCGTAAACTTGGGTGTCATTGCAGGCGCTTGTGTGGCATCTTGATGGGCCGGTATAGGTGACATTTGTCTACACTAGAGTCTACGCCCCGAAGTGAGGGGTGCTGAGTGGGATGAGTCCCGGACGAGTAGGGAGTGGTGTGTAGCTAGGAACGGCCAATAGCCTCACAAAACCTGGAGTAGAGGGAGACATTGTGGCTGGTGTGGGGGCGGGAAAATAAGGGGGAGGTAAGGAGCTTCGATGACTACGAGGTTGTGTGGAAGCATCAGTGGCACCTCCTCCACAACAACCACCACCACCACTAGAGCGTCGATGCCTAGTGTCTAAATTGTCTAGTTGACACCAAACTCTTGGAGCATGCTGATCGCTCCGAAGCAGACGAAGACTTTGAAGGAGTGGAACGGGGTGACTGTGTATTGGAGTGATGGCGGTCCTCATACCACCTCCTCTACTCAAGATCCAAGGAAGCAAGAAACTGATCATCATCCATTCTACATTAAATACACAAACATTAAATCTTAATGATAAATGGAGAAGAAAATATGAATAAGTTATAATTTGATTCACAATTTGAATTTCACAACTAGCATAGAGACAAGAATGGGCAAAAATCCACGTGAATACAATATATATGATAAAAGGGAGCAAATTGCTCAAATACATTGTTTATGGCTTTAAGAGGTCTCTTTCTAATCCTCGCATAACTCAACATAACTCCCTATGTCTATATAGAGCTCTCCCTTTAGGCAAATGTCCTCCGTTTCATTTTGTAGGTCCTTCGCATGCATCCCATAGAGAGGAGCAATGCTAGGATCATCTGGCACCAGGCTGCTTGGGTGAGGGTACCCAACGTGCATTAAGTCTAGGGCCACATGTGACCCATTCTTTGTATCCCCTTGATTGCAAAAGATACTAGGTCAGTTTTGGGAGGAGAATTGTTGTGTCTTGGCAGACTTCAAAAAGACAGTTTGGCTACAAGAAGTTTATAGAGGATGGTGCTTGTATTCTTGAGATGATGTCGACCAAGCTCTTCCATATTGAAGAGTGCATGCAAAGTGAGAGGGAGAAAAAGAGCAGACATAGAGTGTTGGTGGAGCTCTTAGCAAGGATTTGGAATTTCCCCACTACTCCTTATTGTTCTATATGATCAAAATAGTAGATATTTAGTATGATCATTGTGATGGGTGTCCAACGAGTTGGCATGAACCCTAACAATCTCCCTCTTGAAGGCCAATGTGGCCCAAGTGGTCTGTGTATGTACATCTATACAACCGTGACCTACACCCATCATCTCCATGTAATGTGCAAACCGCTCGGAGGGTAGACTCTTCGTGAGAGCATCTATAGGGTTGTCATCCATAGGGTTCTTCACTAAAATAATCGCTCTCTGACTATCACAATGTGACACTGGAGTTTAAGTATAATGCCAAGATCTCCCAATAGGTGAGCTAACTATACAGCTCCCTTGCTAGCATCAGAAAGTGCCACATACTCTGTCTCTCTGGTGGAAGATGACATATAATTTTGGAGACATGATCTGCATGACACTCTCCTCTAGCAAATAGAAAAACATATCTAGATATGGATCTTTGACCATCCACACAACCTACATTATCCATATTCATGTGATCCACAATGGATGCATCACCGTTCCCAAAGCATAAGAACTTGTCTGACGTACCTTTCAAATATCTCAAAACGTGTTTTATTGCTTCCTAGTGCTTTTTGCAAGGATTTTCCCTAAATCTGCTAAAACCACTCCCATCGCAAAAGAAATGTCTGATCTTGTGGCTACCATGGCGTACATAAGATTGCCAACTGATGAAGAATATGGAACCCTGGCCGTTTCTTCTTTCTTAGCATCACACTTGGGAGCATCATTCTTGCTAAGTTTTCTATATGCCTACATTGGGGTACTCAATGTAGCCTCCCCCTTGTATATTAAAACACTGCAAGACCTTGTGGATATACGTTTCCTCTGATAGCTCCAATATTTCATGTGATATGCATACTAAGAAATTTATTTGCATCTCCCAAATCCTTCATAGAAAATTGCATGCTAAGTGACTTCTTCAAGATGGAAATCTCATCTTTAGACTTCCTAGCAATGAGCATATGATCAACATAAAGTATTAGGATGATAAGTGAACCATCATTCAACTTCCATGTATACAAGCAATGATCTTCCTAACTTCTTACATAACCTCAGGACTACATGTACTTGTCAACGTTCATGCACCATTTCCTTGAGCCTTGCTTTAGTCCATACAATGCCTTACACAATCTACACACCAATTCTTCCCTCATAGGCTTCTTAGGTTTGACTTCAAAACCCTATGGCTGTTCATCTCGACAAGTTTCATGTTCTCAGTGGCTACCAATCTAAGCATAAGATGCAATGTAGTCATCTAGACTACATGAGAGAAAATCTCATCAAAGTCCATGCCTTCTTTTGCTTGAAACCCTAAGCAACCAATCTAACCTTATGCTTAGAATCGGGATCTTCTACCATGTACTTCTTTTTGTACACCCATTTGTAACGCAAGGCTTGTTTGCCCTTTGGAAACTTTTTCATTAGCCATAATAAAATTATACTTTGATTGTGTTGCCTGCTCCCACCTCATGCTATCTTCCATCTCAATAGCCTCCTGGTAGCAGGTAGGTTCTTTGTAGCTAGTCAGTGACCAATAGATAGTCTAATCCTGGGTGAAACCCCTCAGGAAACGACATACACATGTAGATCTCTTCACAACATGATTGCTGGATTTTTCTCTCTCAAGAGCATCACTAGATCTCTGTGGAGCATTACTAGTGGTAGATACATTGCTAATAGACAGAGCTATTTGTGTGACTGGAATTGAGGCTACATCCTCGAGGTGATAGCCTCTTTCATAGATTGTCTATACATCTTTGATTCATTAAAAATCACTTGTGAGCTATGATTAGCTCTTTGGGATTTTGGGTGCTAGAGATGATAACCCATCTCTCCATTTGCAATGTGTGTGCGGCATAGGCCCACATAGATCACTATGTACCAAGTTTAGAGGATTCCCTAACACTCTGTTCAATGTCACTGGTAACCCTAGTCTATTTTCCATAAATACAATGCTCACACAAAATAAAATTAGAATAGTTTTTGTGAAGTTTGTGCCATCAAGCTTCTCTCCATTTGCAATGTGTATGCGGCATAGGCCCACATAGATCACTATATGCCAAGTTTAGAGGATTCCCTAACTCTTTGTTCAATGTCACTGGTAACCCTAGTCTATTTTCCATAAATACAATGCTCACACAAAATAAAATTAGAATAGTTGTTGTGAAGTTTGTGCCATCAAGCTTCTTAATATAATAATCTTCTTTATCAAAAGGTTTATCCATAACTAATAAGATCAAATGCAAGAGAGTGAGACAAGGAATCTATGGTGACATTTATGTGGAGAGTTTCGTAGAATCTTCTCTACACAAAGATTAAATTCTTGAGCAAAACTCAAAAAAAAATGCATAAATTGTGAAAAAGTGTTGATAGGGCATCAACTGGTATATACTACTCCAAAGAAATGTCAAAATACTGCCAACTTGGCATCAAAGCATCTATACCCTTCTATACGTATCCTATGGCGAGGACATTAGTGGGGATCTCCAGCAACGTAATCCACCTCACACTGGGTAACCCAGCCCCCAGTGCTCGGCTTATGAAAAACCTCACACAACAACCCTCGAAAAGGTTATGCAGACATGACTAGCCAGAGTCTTAGAAAGGGCTCTTCTAGACTGAGTCTCAAAAATGGTCGGGACTACCAAAACAAGACAATATAGGCTCCACAAGGGTGTACATGAACAATATACACAACACAACATATATGAATCGAATAAAACACTAAAAAATACATTATACATGCACTAAAAAGCACCAACAAGTATGCAAGCAAACAGATCCTTCTAGAGATAATGCTCTCAAAAGAGCTCACAACACAGTATTCATGCTATCATATGCATAATCAAAATGCATACAGCTCCCACTGGAAGTGAAGTGATGAAAAAACATGTATACAATTACTATAGACTGTGTGAGTATAAGAGAGTTGTAACAACCTATAGATCCGGAGAGTGCTATCTAAAGAATAAGTCACAAGTGTATACTTCATGGCCAAAAATACATATGGAAATCCAAAACTGCTCTTAAAAAAATGCATGGAGAGCACAGTACACCTGTGTATGCAAAAGAGTATCTATTCATTAACAAGTAAACTCCACCTATAAATTTGTCGACAAAATCTATGCCTTGATAGGAATTGAGACCTCAGTTGAAACTTCAACCCTAACACCACTTGTGATGTAGATGCAAAAAACTACACCTCCGAGCAATGCGCCAAGAAAACAGCCTCTTGGGAGACCTTGTGATAGCAAAAGGTACACTCCCCCTCCAATACTACACGGTGTTAGCCCTCAAACACACCTTGGCCCTCTCTCGCCGATGTCAAAGAGCGTGTATGTATGTTGAAATAGAGTGTAAGGGTGTCTATACAAAGAATACCTCCAAGTGTGATGTTAATGTCGTATGATGATTTTTAGAGGTAGATAGTCCATGGCGAGGACACGCAAAATGCAAAGATCAATGGGATGAATAAGATCGATTGTTAAAGAAATCTTAATTGATGCTGTACGTTGAGAAGCATCGAGAGTCAAATCCAATGCCGAAAACATTGGTTGATATCTACCTTGGCTAAAAAGACTTCAAAAGGAGGGTAAAGCCTAAGGACATCTGTTGGGAATACTCTTGACATGGTGAAGAAGCTGCAACAACAATCAAAATCAGAATCCAGCTTGAAACTATTAGAGTTTTGGCATCTCAAGTGAACTGCCCAATGTGATCCCATTATTTAGTTTGTTTAGGTATTTATTTTACTTATTTGTCAAAGTCTGGGTAGGGCAATTTACTGAGGTTGCTATATAAGCAACCCCTTGCCTCCATTGTATACACATTTCAATTATTCATTGCCAAGGTTAATTGGTTCAGGCAACTCTCTCGTTCTCTCTCTCTCATGCTCACTCCCCTTGGTCTCTACGCTTAAATGCATTGTCAACTTTGACATGGTATCATATCTGGGTCGCTTAAGACACTTGGAGTGGAGGAGCAGCCATTTCAGAAGAGCATTTCCCTTGTCGTCGGCATCCCTTGAAACCCACAATCTTTATAAAATTCTTGGCGTTTTTCTCCTTTACTGGCCTCCAATTCCCTTTCTTGATTGCACACAACAATGCTGACCCTCCCTCTTCTTCTGTGCATTTAAGAACGTCGACAACACGTGCCCCCCCTTGGTGGCAACAACACAAACCCTGCGTTCTGAAACACTACCTCCTTTGGTGCCACATCCCATCCCCTTTGTTTGTGAGCATCTTGAAACACTACCCACCCTTCCTGCGCTGAGCGTTTTAGAATGCTACTAGTCAACGACCTCCTCCCATTGTAGCATCACTACAAGAGGCTCTTCATATTAGCGACGCTCAAAAAAAAATTCCCGGCGTCGCTATGAGCGTCGCAAATTTACAAAGAAATTTGCGACGCTCATAGCGACGCCGGCTGGGGTAAAAAAATAACCGAGCGCGCCCAAAAACTCAGATCTCAGATCTGAGTTTTTCGGCGCCCTCAAGCAAGGAACAGGTAACGCTCTCCCTCACTCTCTCTCTCTCTCTCTCTCTTTTTCTTCTCCACACACACACACACACGAGGAGAGGAAGGAGAGCCAGGTATGCTCCTTCCCTCTCCTCATTCTCATGTTCCCTTCCCCTCTTTCTCTCTCCCTCTCTCTCTCTCACACACACACACATACACACACACACACATAGTGTTTTTGAGAGAGAGAGAGAGAGAGAGAGAGAGAGAGAGAGAGTACAAACAAAAACAAAAACGCACACACACATACATAAACAAAAAATGCACACACACATTGAGAGAGAAAAAGAGAGAGAGAGCATGCATAAACAAAAAACGCACGCATTGAGAGAGGAAAAGAGAGAGAGAACATGCATAAACAAAAAACGCACACATTGAGAGAGGAAAAGAGAGAGAAAACATGCATACGATCCAAAAAAACGCACACACATTGAGAGAGAAAGAGAGAGAAACTAATTTAACGTCGTAGGAAACTAATTAAAATTAAAAGACCTAAAGATCTAACCGACGAGGAGTTGAACTCAAGACCTATTATTCAAGAGGGAAATGGCATAATCAATCTATCATACTTGGCATGGGTGATAGAAAGGTTATACCATTTATTTCTTTTTATTGGCACACACATCCACACACGCGCACACACACAAGAAGAAGAGAGTTATAACGTCGTAGGAAACTATCTTAAAAGACGTTAAAGATTAGGTTATATGTAGACTTACATTAAATTAGATTTAGGTTTATTTTTAACTAGATTTACGTTTATTTAAGCTAGATTTAGATTTACGTTATATTAGATTATATTTAGGTCTCCATAGACTGCGATGCCTGCATGAAGCGGGTGAAGAAAGCCCTCAATGGAATATAGGGTATTGCTGCCTTCACTCATGGTGGGCTCCGTCGATCCAAAAGTACTGGTGAAATGTCTTCAGAAGATAGGGAAGAAGGTGGATCTTCAGGGCGGCAAGAGTCACTACATCCCCGACACAATGACCATCTAGACAACCTCTAGTCATTAGACTTACGTTAAATTAGATTTAGCTTTATTTTTAGTTAGATTTACGCTTATTTACGTTAGATCGAGTCCACGCAAGAATTACTTACGGTTTAGGGTTTAGAGTTAGACAAACTGTGAAAAGATCTACTGTGAAAAGATGTTAAGATGAAGTGAAGTGCTACAGCTAGAGAAGAGGCAAAGGGGTTTTGTCCACTACATGCAGTATCATGTAGACGTGGGTCTGTAGATTTCTTGTACCCAGAAATATAGGTATTGACCAATAAAGACGAGATTATAACCCGGTGGTTCTGATCTCCGTGCACCTCTAGACCGAGGTGTGCGGGGATTGGACATGACTAGAGAATGTGAGGTAAAGAGAGAGAGAGAGAGAGAGAGAGAGAGAGAGATAAGACGAAGAATGCCAATAGAATATTAAATTTGTTGTCCAGGTTATAAGTTTTTTATCCTCATTATGAGTAGCGACGAGGATGTGGGACCGTCCAACCGAAACACCTATCTCTCAACGAGGGTCTTATGTCCTTGTAATCAATGCAAGCATGCTGTGCGACGGACAAGACGTGTTTCTTTGCAGCACGTTCGCGAATTTGACGAGTTCGATCCATCTATTATAGATCGAGTTGTTGCCAATTATAACTCGTCGGACTCTGACGCTGGCCAGCAAGCAGCAATCTTGCAACCCAATAGACGTGTTCACAGGCGCTTTGGTCAAGCAGCATATGTGAGGCCACAAGATGTAGCCTCTGACAGCTCGGGGGATGATCATGCAGAGCACATTCCCAACGAGGCAATGTTTGAGCCCGAGATTGATGAAATGATCGAGACGATCATGGATTCAGAAAGGCTTATCTATGATGATATGAAAAGTGAAGCCGATACGCCATTGTATAATGGAGCACGTATGTCTAGATTGAAAGCACTCCTGGTTCTTCTCAACATGCAGGCAAAGTTTGGATGGAGTGACACTAGCGTCACAGCGCTTTTCAGGTGATCTATTACAATTAGTTTACTTTAATAGAACTCTAAATGTATAATGATCTGATAGATTTTTACACGACTGTATCATATTTTTATGTTGTGTAGATTGCTGAAAGAGCACATACTACCAGCTGACAATGTGATGCCAGATTCCCGAGATGAAGCAAGAAAGATTTTGCGAAACTTGGGGATGGATTACAATTCTATCCACGCTTGTCCTAATGACTGCATTCTTTTCAGAGGGGAATACATAGACATGGAGAAGTGTCCGAAATGTGATTCCGAAAGATATCGAGTAGATCTCCACGGGACAAAAATTCCACAAAAGGTTTTGCGACATTTCCCTCTGCTTCCTCGCATCAAGCATTTCTTCGAATGTAAGTCCATGGCCGCCCTAGCATCATGGCATGAGGAGAATAAATCTTCGGATGGTGTGCTACGAATTCCTGCAGATTGCGTAGCGTGGAAACATATAGATGGAACATGGTCGGATTTTGCCAGGGAAGCTCGAAATTTGCGCTTAGGCCTGGCTATGGATGGCGTAAATCCATTTGGTCAAAGATCAACATCTTACAGTGTATGGCCCGTTGTCATCGTCAACTACAACATTCCCCCGTGGTTGACTACGAAGAAGGGGCACCTATGGCTAAGCTTGATTGTGCCAGGGCGATATAAAGTGGGGAATATGGATGTGTATCTTCGTCCACTATTGGAAGAGCTACAACAATTGTGGATTGGCATAGAGGTGGTGGATATGAGCCGACACACAGGACGACGGAATGCTTTGATCAGAGGCATTCTAATGTGGACCATGCATGACTATCCCGGGCTAACAGAATGCTCAGGTGATCTATTGACACTTCTCACTCAGACACTGTAAATCTTGTTTTTTCCCATAGTTGATCTATTATCATGTGTATACATGCAGGGCTTCAAACAAGCGGATACAGAGCATGTGTCACATGTGGACCTAGACTGAATGCACGTAGGGCACCCTCACTGAAGAAGCAAATCTACAAAGGTCATCAAGCGTATCTTCCAGAGAATCATGTGTTACGCGACGGCTTTTTGGGAAGAGAGCCACCAAGGATGTCTGCACAAGCATGGTTAGAGCAGAAGGAGATGTGCGATGACGGATTGCCTCCAGGGATGAAGAGACTATCTCTATGGTACGAGTTACCATACTGGCCCCGACTCATGATCAATCACTTGCTCGATCCAATGCACATATTCAAGAATGTGGGTAATCTACTATGGGACCATTTGACCGGCAAGAAAGATACTTTGGGAGCCAGAGTTGACCTTAGAAATGTGGATCGTATGGAGCAATATTGGCCGCAAACAACGTCTGATGGATCGATAAAACTCCCTAAAGCACCATGGATTTTCACAGGAGCCCAAGAACGCAAAGTAAAAGAGACCATTCGATCTTTGCGGACCCCCACTGGCGTAATGCACTCGCTCCGAACGTGTTTTACTAAAGAAGGAAAGCTTACCGGTTTGAAGTCACACGATTGGCATAAAATGTGTCAGGTACGTTCATAGTGGACTTTAATATCATTGCATAAAATGTGGACTTTAATATCATTGCTGCACATACTTTACAGTTTATTTTACCGGTTGCCATTGAGGGATGTTTGTCTCTCGACATCCGTAACACAATCTACAAACTTGCAAAGCTGGTGCAATGGATTTCACAAAAGGAGATCAACGTAGACTCCATACCATTCGCCAAACTAAATGCTGCGGAGCTTGTGTGCATGTTTGAGAAACATTTTCCTACTACCAGTTCAGGTGCATCTTCTTGTTCACATAGTTGATGAGGTGGAAATAGCTGGCACAGTTCATTCCAGATGGATGTTCTTCTTAGAACGTTTCATGAAAATGCTTAAGGGATATCTGCATCAAAAGGCATGTCCGGAGGGTAGCATGGCAGAAGGTTGGTTGGTATCAGAGTCCCTCGTGTACATTGGAGAGTGGCTAGACGGATTTGATAAAGCCCGGGACACGCTATGGTGAACCATAGATGATGAGCGCATATCTGGGATTGTCATGTGCAATCTCGGTGTTGAGAAGAAGATGACGGAAGATCTAGAGGCTAAAATCAACCGATTTTGCATGCTTCACAATCCAGTGATGCAAAAGTGGATTTCACAATATGAGGATGCAAAGCAAGAGCGACAAAGGGCACGAATCGAGTGGAGACGGGGAAGACGACCACCGATGCACTATCCAGCGGTTCTGGAGAGCCTACCAACCTTCATGAGCTTAAGATGGTTGCACAACCAATTGAAAAGTGCACAACAATGCGGTGACGAAGTGACTGAAGAAGAGTGGGAGTACTCTCGGGGTTGCGCGACCAAGGTAAGTTTGCAATGTACGACTAGCAAGTGACTTTATTTATAAATGTTTGAACGGCCACTCATAATCTTTGTTCGTTGTAGTATAAGTCATACACAGCAGCATGGTGTAAAGGTCGACATTTTAGGGTGGAACGAATCGACAAAAAGCGTTTTACTCAAGATTGTGGAATCATGGCAAAATTTGAACAGTCTAGTCGACGACGTTCCTCTGATGCAGATCCTGTGGTGGCGGAACTCACTTACTTCGGCACGCTGCAAGAGATTTTGAGGATCGATTACAGAGGATTTTTTGTCGACTTGTTCGACGTGCAATGGTTCAAGATAATCATGGAGGGTCGCAACGCTACTGTGCGTAGAGGAGAGTCTGGTTTTCTTGAGGTGGATTCTACTAAGAAATGCACTGACCTAAGAGACACTTTCGTACTACCCGAGCATTGTGAACAAGTAAGTATGTAAATAGTTAACATCCCCCTTTTACAAGTTATGTGCTTGAAAGCTCTCATGTAAGTTATGTGGCTCTGGCAGGTAATATTTCATCCTACAAAGTCTACATCAAACTGGTGGTACGTCATAGAGGTAGCCCCTCGTAGTGCAAGGACGTATGAAGGCTACCATGTGCCAATCACAACCACATCAATGGAGGAGATCAGAGAAGATGCTCAATCAGAAGCCGCTGCGGTGGTGCCAGACGAGCATCAAGATGCTACTACTCTATATGGGGTGCATGCAGAGGAGCTACAAAATGAAACAGAGGATATGTGTTTAAACGGAGAGCTCTATATAGATATAGGAAGTTATGCTGAGTTATGCGAGGATGAGAGAGAGATCTCTTAAAGCCACAAATATTGTATTTGAACAATTTTGCTCCGTGTTGTAAAAGCTCTGGCTCTCTAAGTACCTTCCATGGTGTATAACGCTCTTTTCTACTCGCGCTCACATCTTTTGATTGAAAATTCTGAGTTTTCGACTTGCCTCTTCTATCACTCGATTCATTGCGTCATTGTATTTATATGCGTCATTACGTCATTGTATTTAATGGTCTTTGCGTCATTGTCTACTCTATTCATTGAATATTAAGTTTAAATATTCGTGTGTTTAATGCAGGTATGGATGATGAGGAGTTTCTTTCTTCTTTGTCACCGCAGCAGAGACAGTGGTACGTGGAGCGTCATCGCTCTGGCGCATCATCGCGCGTTCCTACTCCATCCGCATCTCCCTCTCTTTCGGAGCATTCGGCGCGCTCCGAAGCTTCGGCGTCGACGAGACAAGCTTCACACTCGTCTAGACACCAGCGCTCTAGTGGTGGCGGTGGAGGTTGTTGTGGGGATTCCGCCACCGATGCCTCCACACCGCCTCGTGTTCGACGAGGCTCTTTACCCTCCCCTTCTTTGCCCGCCCCCACACCAGCCACAGCATCGCCATCTACGCCAGGTTTTGCACGGCTGACTGTTCCTAGAAGCTACACACCTCTACCTACTCCGCCAGGAGCCACCCCACTCGACACTCCTCGCTTCGGGGCCCAGACGCCGGTGGAGACACCTAACGTCCGTACCCCCATCGACACGCCGCTAGAGACCCCTGCCGGGACACCCAGGTTCACGCGCCACCGGCCAGAGGGCTTGCCTTACTCCGTCGACATCAGCAGCGGCATCATCATAGATGATGACGGCAAGAAGGTGATCTCGCGCATGCGTGGTCTTTGCTCTCAGCTGTTTAGACGCTACATACTAAACAAATGGAGTGAAGTACCAAGTGATTTAAAAAACAGAGTCATCAGCATACTTCATGATGAGTTTCCCGTTCCAACACGGGATCAGCGCTTCAATGAAGACCTGATGAAGATTCAAATGCGCGAATACTGCAAACACAAGCGTTCCGAAGTGCAAAAAGCAATCAAGAATGGGTGGAACAGGCCAGATTGGCTGGCCAAAGAAGATTGGAAGAATGCGAAGAAAGCAGCGCGCGAGAATCCCGACAAGTGGAAGCAACAAAAGGATGCAGCCAGAGCGCGAGTAGAGGCAGGGAGCTCGCACCACTTGGGGAGCGGTGGATGGGCATCATTTGAGGCCGATTTTGTAAGTGTTTTCACATTGCTCTTTATGCATGTTTGATAGTTTAGGGTTTATGAGTTTTTTAGTTATAACATAATGAAATCTTTGTATGTTTTGACAGTGGTCGATGACAGGACGTGATCCCACACCGTACGAGCGCGAGTACGCAGGCAGGAAGGGCTTAAACGCCCTGATGGACATTCTCAGTTCTCGCGGCGGCATGGTTAGTATTAGGGTTTACTCTTTTTTATTTTTTGTATTGTTTTATAAATGTCGTTATATGTTTATACTTACTGAAAGCTGTCTTATTGTCTTTTTTTGCAGAATCCGACAGATACGCCGCTTGGACGCGATGAGACGTCTGACTAGACTACGTCAATTTAGCCGTAGCTAGATAGCATTAGTTTAGGGTTTCTCATAACTTATGTATCATGAGACGGATTTTATACGTCTTTTTGAACCATGTATATTATTACATTTGTCACCGCAGTTCCTTTTGCCAATCAATTCTTTATGCCTATGATGTTGTACAATTGTCATTATTACATTTGCCAATCAATTCATTTTGCCTATGATGTGTACAATTGTCAATTTTGCAAACAATGCGTCTTGTGGGTGACTATTTTGGGTCTATTATCTACCTTTGCACTTTTTTTAAAAAGTGAATCAAGTACAATATGGTTGATGGGTGTGCCCTGCCACCAAAAAAAAATTCTCTCGGGCGTCGCTATAAGCGTCGTTATTTATGGCTCTGTAGCGTCGCTATGAGCGTCGCTATAGTCTTCTGTGTAAACGTCGCTATATGCGTCGCTATATAGGGACGCTCATAGCGACGCATATAGCGACGCATATATCGACACCTATAGTGACGCTCTCGTAGCGACGCTCGTAGCGACGGTTTTAGTGACACCGGGCGTTATAAAAACCCAGTGTATTTCCGTCGCTAACAGCGTCACAAGAGCACACAACCTCTTGTAGTGCATTTTGACATGTTGTTTGCTGTCCCACACTTCCCTCTTAAGAGAGGGACAACTTGGAGTATTGTGTGTCCATCTTTTGGCACGGCTTGGGAATTGTAGACAAGAGTGAAGCGGCATGGGAAATGGATAGGAAATAGTATATTTTGAGGATCAACGTGGGAAGTTTTTGGCTTGGTTCATGCGGCCACCCTTGGAGTGAGAGAAGGCTTCTCGAGGCCAACCACGAGGTCTTTTCAAGATTTTGTGTTACTTTTCTCCTCCATTTCCTGCGTAGGAACCTCATCAAAAAGCTTCACAATCATCCTAGAGATATCATCACTCTGTTCACCTCCACACAACGACAGCTTATCAATGCCACAATGTTTGCATGTTCCCAAAAGACATTTTTTGTGGTGATCAGCACTGTCAATGGGCTTTGGGCACAATGCAGATTCCCATAGATTTGTTAAGCATGTAAATGTGGCATTCGATACTGTGCACTATGTTGTTCCACCATGAGAATTGCAAATAATGCACGTAGGTGACCTTCCATGTAGCCCGTATCTTTCCTCGTGCATCTGATTGAAGACTTCCTTGAAGTATACAAGCTGAACATGGTATCACAGCAGCAAGTGTTGCAGTCTTTCAACTTGCGTACAAAGTATGGATTCATGCCCTCAAAACATCTGAAGGGGATCCTAATGTTAGGATGAGCCTCCTGGAACCGTATGTAGAAGTCTCCCTATGAAATAGAAGACACATTATTAAATATTGGAAACTACTTGCAAGCACAATAAAACCATATAGCTAGATTTGAGATGCACTCAAAAGCACTTGGAATCAATCATGAAACTTGGAAGCACTGGGATGCATTTGAAAGCTTTTGGGAGCACTTGACAGCTTTTTAACGCACAACACTTGAAAACCTTCAAAAGCATTGGTACACATTGAAAAGCATTTAGCAATACAAGGAAGCATTTGGAAGCACACAAGAGCATTGAAAGGACTATCTTCAGATGCACTTTGAAGCACTTGGAGCCTTTCATTTGCTCTCCAAATCACTCTTTGATATTAGGAAGCTTTGGAAGCATTGAGACGCATTCAGATGAGCTTGGAAGCTTTTAGAAGCATTCAAAAGAACTGGGAAGAACTTGGAAGCACTTAGAAACATTCAAAATATTTTGGAAACATTTGAAAGCAATCAGAAGTATTCAAAAGCACTAGGAAGCACTGGAAAGAACCTCGAATCACTTGGGAGCATTCAAAATATTTTGGAAGCATTTGAATACTTATGAGTGCTTTTGAATACTTCTGAGCGCTCATTTGGTAGACTCATGGTTGATGAGCACGCAGCAGTGTGTGCAAGTGATAGAGCACGAGGAGAAGTGCAGGGCTTGAAGCTTGGAGAGAGCGCTACACGATATTGTGAGGGGAATAAGTGAGTGAGCAAATTGGCTCACATTCCCTTTATTAAAATATAGGACCATTTTTAAGTTAGTGGCCAAGTTCAATGTGAACTTGGCCAAAGGTTAGTAACCTTTGAAAATGTACATTAAAGGGGTCATTTGGGCCTTTAACACAACAACCTCCCACTTAAAGGCATAAATGACGCCTTTAAGCTACGTGACTCCCACCATCTGTATGCATAGCTGATGTTGTGCTTTGGGTAAGTACTTAGTGAGAGCATCTGCTGGATTTTGTGATGTATGGACCTTAACCAATGTGATAAGGCCATCCTCGAGCACTTCTCGAATGAAGTGATACCGCACATCAATATGCTTTGTGCATGCATGAAACATGGCATTCTTTGCCAGACATATGACACTCTGGCTATCACAACCAAGCATAGGTGCCTTGTCAAGAAAACCAAACTCACTGCATAGACGTGGAGTGAGCAAATTGGCTCACATTCCCTTTATTAAAGTATAGGACCATTTTTAAGTTAGTGGCCAAGTTCAATGTGAACTTGGCCAAAGGTTAGTAACATTTAAAAATGTACATAAAAGGGTCATTTGGGCCTTTAACCCAACAATGGTGAGGTTAGTTGAGAAGAGAGTAGAGAAAACCCCTAGAGCTTTTAGAGCGAGGAAAAGAAGAAGAAAAGGTCAAAGTTCTGAGTTCTAAGTCGCTATATTTCAGTATCTTAACAACTATCAAAATTTCTTACCAACAAGTCCACATATTGATATTGCCAACGTCGTGAAAACAAGATGTTACCTTATTAAATTTTTATCCTATTTCTTGATTTATTTCATGCATTTCTGGGTTACATTATCTTGTTGAGCATTGAACGCTCTTTCTTTTCTCTCTATTCAATATGGCCCTCTAAAAGACCTTCGAAATCTCCTATCATATTCTTGAGGTAGAAAGTCTTCTATATCCAAAGCGAATCAGCTCCAATGTAGCTGCAAAGGAAGCATGCAACAAGCCCAAATGTTAAAGGCTCCTTCCACTTGTTTTAACCTTTGTACTAGCATTTATGATGCCACAATATATAAAGGTCCAATGTTTATTTGAACAATTATGTACTTTGTATGACTCCAAAAAAGAATATATTGCAAGCTTATGACCATGTAGATCACTGTGTAGACCTAGACAACCCAAAATACCTCAAGACAAAATCCCGTAGAAGAACTGGCTCCATAAGCAAATACAATTCCAATTTCAAGTTCTCTATCGATCAACTTTGTTTTTGAAAAGGAGGCCCAACCATAACTCTAGCTTCCTATTCTTTCCTCTAGACCAATACAACCATGACCTATGCCACCATCACTAGTGGCACTCATGGCTTCAATGTAAACACCAACACCACAATTGGCCAAAGACAAGATTGTGTAAGCATATTCCACACTTTGTACATGTTTACAAAATCGTTGCACATAAGACATATGTTGACAACGAATATGTAATTGTATATACAAACTGTGATAGCATGGTGATCAAGGTTTCTAGACTAGCAAATTTTGAATACCCAAACTCCACTCAACGATTTTCTTACAAGAGCTTAGGCAAGTCAATTGCCTTTCAATATTTTGATGAGTGTGGAAACAAACACCACCTTGTTACCCTATGTGGACCTTTACTACTTCACACGGAAAGGAAAGGAATAGTGTTTGTTAGTTGAGGACCAACCATGAGTATAAATTTGTCTAATGTGCAAATCAATCTACTCTGACTCAATTGTTCCACCTATCTATCCATTGATGAGCCACTATCATAGTTTTATTCCAACAAGAGACCAATTCAATAGAGACTTTGCTCATGAACCTTGGAAATGGAAGAAGATACCCTATGCGATATAGAAGACCAACCCAAACTTTCGCACACCACTTTGATGCACCACTCATGTCTCCTCGAGTTATCGCGGAGTGCCTAAAAAGGACCATCGGTGTAACCAACATGTATAGAGGGTATGTGGCAACAAATGCATATAGCTTGCATGAAAAATGCACCTTATAAAAACTGAGACCAACGGATATCCAACCATCCCATTCATGGAAACTATGTACACATTTATGGAATCAATGATCCCTAAGATCCCATGGCCCAACATAGACAAGTCTTACAATATTCCAACGAAGGGGATTGACATTGGAAGGGACAATGTTATTGTGGTTCAACTTAGCAGATATGATCATATGACATATGATGTAAAAGGCACCAACAAAAATATTGTACTATTGTATAAATAGCACATTAGCGTGAAGAATTACAATATGAGAAAAGTGTACATCAAACTCTTTGTGCACTGACCACTCCACGCTTTCCTCTTTTGTACATTCTGGTTATTGATGCTTTAATTTAAAAGGCATCTTAACCTGACAAATAATATGAAAGAGAGCTGTTCTTCTACTTTGCAAGCCCACTCATACCAAAACTTGCATCACGTAAGATCGTGAATTCTTGATGTTTTATTACCATCTTAAGAATAAAGGAGACAATAAAAGAAATACCTTCATTCAGATAATGAAGAATATAGATTAGCTTGTTGCTGATGATCTCAACGCTAAATTTAGTACAATTCAAATAAGCAGAACAACATGAAGAAGTTTCTACATGTCAATTCATGATGCGTAAATGTGTCGAACAACCCACATTTTTTAGCAACTACCACATGGATGCGTGGATGTTGATGGATCAAAGGACTTAGACATATAGAGTTCTTGTTGTTTTCTTTTGCATGTAAAACGGAAAGACCCACAAATGTTTGCACTCAAAGATGCCCTCCTACAAGTGTGATTGATGGAGTGAAGAGCCTAAATGCAGATGTATGGTATGTGTTCTCCTACATGCAAATATGAGCATTTGCAAGAGCTTACATGTAGAATATACATAGAGGTTATGATTTGGATTCATACAATTAAGCAAATTGCAGGCAGACATCAAGAGCTTCTACTCAGGTGATTCCACAGGAAAAACAGTCCATGAAGACTTACATCCAGCGGATTTTACGTAAATCAGCTTATGTGGATGGTGACCAAGGGGTGTGATCATAGCTCCACAAGCTCATGGAAACATTCCTTCTTCCCTGACATTGTTGTGGTGGTGACATCCTTCATTTCTTCATTTTGTGTAGAGTCTTTTTGATCCATTTGAAGAAACTGGAAGACGGTTTCTGCTGATGCTTGGTACGGGGGAGGACATGTGAGCTGCCCACACTCTTACTGCGTTCGAGGATAGAGGCGGAGGAGGAGGAGGAGGCTGGACAAGTATGAAACGTGGGTTGCTCTTCTGGGATTTCCTCATCCTGAATGATGGTGGAGTCATGGATGCGGGAGAGGGAAGAGCCAGCAAAGCGCTGTAGCTGGCCCTGCTCCTCCTTGGGTTTTCTGACAAGCTCTCCCTCCTCGTTGAAGCACCATGTGTCCGTCCAGCTCATCCCTGAAGAGCCTGACCTTCTGAAGGAGATCCCTCTACTCAGAGAAGCCATGGTTTCTCTCTCTCTCTCTCTCTCTCTCTCTCTCTCTCTCTCTCTCTCTCTCTCTCTCTCTCTCTCGACCCACCTATGAATCGCTTCTCCTCATCACGATCTGTGCGATACCCACTTCGTCTGTGAAGAAAAAATATGTGGGCTCTCTCTCTCTCTCTCGTCGCGACCCACCTGCCAATCTCTTCACTTCAATCCGATTTCTACAAAACCCACATCACCACTGATGAAATACGACTGTGGAACTAGATACCTCACGACATGGGGCTCTCTCTCTCTCTCTCTGCAACACGTTATACACAGCAGGTATATGCATGCAGTACTGTTGCTAAGCAAACAATAAGACAAGGAGTGATGGAAGAAGAGGAAAGAGTTGCTAAAGTACGTCCAAGTGGGAGACTTCTAAGGCTTTTTCGCCGAAGGCTTTGCAAGGCAAAACTGTCAAATGACCCATTCCCTAGCTGGCCTTACCTTTCCGTTTGTAAACCCTTTTTTTCCAATCTGTAATATGTCTGGACCTAGGGGAACATAAAGCCAGCCACGGTTCCACGTATAGCAACCCCCTTTAAAGAGATGTTTGTGAGCCCTTCCAGTACAGATCACAAAGAGAGACATGTTAGGTGCATGCACAAAGTCGGTGGTCGATAACTCACAAAGCTCACATTATGATTCTTGGGCACATGGAAGTACTCATTGGATAGTTTGCATGTGTGCCAGAGTTGTAGAGGGTTTTTGAAGCACCTTGCAATAGGCTTTTGCAGGGAACACAACGATGGGGAGAAATTTAGGAATTGCTACTTCTTGCAAATTTGCGGTCCAATAGAGAAAGAGGCTATAATGACTGAAATGAACAAGAAGGATAGGGGAAGCGTGTGTTTCCTTTATGTAGTAGCCGTTCTGCCATGACACCAAAGGACACCCTTAGCCTGATGGGAATCAACGACCAAAGTGCATCAATGGGCCGGTTATCCAATCCCTTAGAAAGTAAAAACGGATAAGATACACCCTATGCTAGCTCTTTATCACACTCTAGTACACATGTTTTGATGAATCCCAAAGTAGTGTGTATTTTCTATCATATTGCATGGAGTACACATATAGTACGTACACTAAGTTCACATGGGTGTGTGCACGCGTGCACAAACAGCGTTCACAAAGGTTCATAGAAGATTCACGTTTTAGTTTACATGCAACGTCACATGTGTCAACTTAACACATTGTTCGCATCTAAGTTATAAGAGGATGGCAACGGTTAACATTTTTTAGATGCATGACTCATATCTTTGACCATAGATCCATCCCACAGATAGGGGTACCCCTTAATTTGAGGGATGTTTAGGACATGGTGCAAATGACTCAAAGTTAGTGGTTGAGACTAGGGTATCTTCTCTAACAAATGACCAAGGTAGGGGTACCCCTTATTTTGAGGGATGTTTAGAACATGGTGAAAACAACTCAAAGTTAGTGGTTGAGACTAGGCTATCTTCTCTAACAGATGACCCGCAACGTTTTGCAAACTTTGCATCTATAGATATCTTGTATAGAAAAATGAGAGTGTAGATAACGACGTATTTTTATCAGGATATTACATAAAAAAATACATTTATGGCAAGAAATTATCAATAAATCAAATAAGTTTCCTCTATATGTGCTTAATTAATGTGCAATATAACTTTTGCAATAATATATGAGCAATACTAAATTTATGTTCAAGTGTTTATTAGGATCACAATGCTATCAAAATACGTGAAATGTTAGATCGAGAGAGTCTTTGCACTTAAAAAGTAATATTTTGTGAGATCATCAGGCAACTAGGACTTTTCAATGTATTCTTGGCTTTGTTTTTTGTGTGGACACTAATTCTTGACTCTCAAAAGTAAGCACGAGTATGTTAATTTGTCATATTATTTGCATAAAATATTATTGTTTAAGCAGTCCAAGTATGCACAGGCTACCAAAAGTGGGTTCACAAGATCTTGAACGTGCCTTGGAGATGAAGTAATCAAACTACTTCGAATCTAGCGATGCTTTTAACTACACTAATGCTCTCCCGCCCCCGCCCCCGCCCAAAAAAACTTGATTTTCTTAGGACAAAATCACTTGCACTATCAAAGGACATCAAACGCATAATATAAATGCCAACATAAACAAAACGGAAAATTACCAAAATACCCCTCTAATTTGTGGAAATTCCCAAAATACCCCTCAAATTTCAAAAATTCCCAAAATACCCTTGTATCTATTTTAGCTGGATTGTTCACGATTTCTTAATCTTTATTCCTTTATGACAATGTATATCCGTTTTTTAGTGCTTAGCATGTAATTTGTCACAAATTACCTCCCAAATACAGACAATTATGTCTAAAAATAATGAAGCAATTCATCTCCAAAGCCTACATAACCAGCTCAAATTCTAGTTTTAGTATCTTGTATTCATAGACGATCAGTCTTCTTATGAAAAGTACAGTTTTTTTAATTTTTGGATAAATTTACTCTCACAACCAGGGGTATTTTGGGAATTTTGGAAACTTTGAAGGGCATTTTGGGAATTTTTGACAAAATATGAGGGGTATATTGGGAATTTTTGAAGTTTGAAGGGTATTTTGGGAATTTCCACAAATTAGAGGGGTATTTTGGTAATTTTCCCTAAACAAAATTTGCATTTTGAACCAGCTATATATATTGTAAATGTATATATCATTATATTTTATGGTCATATGAATGACATAATACCTGGCACTACCAAAGGACATCAAGCACAAAACATACATGACAAAAGATATATGAAAACCTAAAGAGCTTGCCACTTTGTCATAATGTGAGAAAACCCTTTTGGAAAAAATGTAGAATCCACAACAATTGGTTTTCCCATTTGTTTGACATCACTTTACCCTAATCTCGAATGAATTGAATAGGTTTGTAGTCAATACACTTCCTTGCATTAGATACATACACACAAGGAAAGGAGGGAAGAGAGAGAGAGAGAGAGGGGGGGGGGGGGGGGGGGGCTCAACTACTATATGCTAAAGCCTTACATCATCAAAAGCATAGTCTTCATTCAACAAAGCCTCCATTCCTCCTCTTTTTTTCTCTAAGCACATGGAATGGGAGCAATTTTCTGCATTCTTTACTTTGTCTTTTCATGTGAGATGCTCGTTCCTTACTAAAGTCCAAGTGCTTAAAGACTCCCATGTGTTTTCAAATTCAAAGCATCTTTCGTTTCTATTACAAGATAGAAGAATATTGTGTCCTTAGGGGAATTAGGGTTCAAGTCACAACTTTGCTAGGACTATATTAGGGCAGATCCACACGGGATGGGGTACAACCCTAGCCAACGTTCATCAACAAACATTGCATGTGGGTCTCAACTCCACAGAAATTGATAGGGTTGAAAAAGGCTTCTTTCCCTTGCCCTACCGAACAATTAGTGTTTCAGGGTTGCTCTCAGTTCACATACGCAACAAAATAGATGACGAGTGGAGGGGGCTCTATGTAAAAACCTCACCCATGCGGATCTGCCCTTAATGTCTTAAAGCTTTTTGGATTTAATGCACGCTTCTTTATTTTGAAGGGGTGAGCTATCCAATATGATGATATAGAGCATGATTGCATTATTAAAAGGTGCTACAAAAGCCCATGATGGGCTCTAAAAACATAAAAATCACATACGTGACATTCCACCATCGCTTATGCGATGCCAAAATAATTTGAGATTTATAAAATTGTTGTGTCGCTTATGTGAGGAAGGGTGTCACATATGTGACTACGAATTTGTGTCACTAGTATCATCACATCTAAGATGCTCATATCGATGGTTGCAGGCTATTGAGTGTCACTTGTAAGTTTCAAAAAAACATTGTCTTTTGTAGCCCTCGTGATTTCAACAGACGTAAAGCTTCCATAAAGCAAAAGCCACTGTGTGTGTGTGTGTGTGTGTGTGTGTGTGTGTGTGTGTGTGTGTTCTCCAGTAACAATATAACATAAACACCAAAGAATCCTTTCAAATTACAAAAGACACTAAAAACTATGCCAAAGAAAAGGAGGTATAATTCCCATTCATAGTATATAACGGACTTTATACACAAGTACAAGAGAATCAAGAGCCAGAAGATATATAAATCCGTCATCTTCAAGCCAAGGAACTTTGAAAACCATAGTTGAGAAGGTAACCCTCATTTGCACCCATGGAAACAACACAACAATATTTAGTTAGCATTGGCATCGTATGCAGGTGATGCATGGGTATCCCACATGTTATATAGATGTCACCCAACTAAATTGCTTTCAAAGATAAATAATAAGAAAGGTCAAGCTAATCATATATTCAGAGATGAAATCATTTACAAGGGGAAAAAACATATCAAGCCCCTTGTGCTTTACAAGCTCTCATGAGATAAGGCCAGAGACAAGTTTTATGAAGCATTTTAGCCTCGAAGTGGGCCACATATACCTCTTCTTGACTTTACAGAGTTTGGCATTAATGGCCGCTATTTTTTCTGGGTCATTGACAATGCTCATACTTGCAGTCAATCTATACTTTGGAGTCACCTGTAACATAAAAAGACATTTAGTAAATAAGTTATACACCCCCTTAGTCAGAGTCGAAAACCAAATGTAAGGTAATAAGTATGAGTTCTAATACCCTAAATCATAATCCATATAGATGTGTTATTCCATATTTCCTCATTTGTTCCAAAAGCCAAGAATGCGTGTTGCCAAAGTCCATAATAATGATGCAAATAAGCAACCACTTACGACCACAAGAATCAGCCCATATACAACCATATCAACCATATACCACAACCCATCATACCCATATTCAAAACCATAAATGGCCACCTTCAATCATAACCATGTTCCCAACCAACCATACTCGGCCAATATGAGCAATCTTGACAAAATTTTAAATGCACAACACTAAAACGGCAAGATAGGTAAGCTTGATAATCAACCTAGAGGCTCAACAACAGAAGTACACCACCATGACAGCCTTACAAAAATTACAGGCCGCTGTCTTACACCTCCAAGTATATCCGCCCCACCATATAGGGTCATTCACCAGAAATCTTAAGAAGAACACTAATCATTGTCCCCCTTTTTTTGAAAAAAACACCACAATCACTGCAACAATTATCTAGTAAATGAAACAAAATACCACCTTCAATGCTTTATTTACATGCCTATGAAAAACCATATACGGCCTAATGAGCAACCATATTTACCATATTCCATGACTCATCATAACCATAACCATACTCGGCCACCATCCATCATTACCAAACATTCATTCGGCCGGTTGGTTACCGAGATGACAATTCTTGTGCAGATACAGTCCATGCTATTGTGTTTATTGTTCTTGGTCAAAATGGATTAAATGCAAAAGTACATCCACCATAGTATAACCGCCACAGCAGCCTTGCCAGAACATACATGCCGATGTCTTACACCCCACAAGTGGGTTAACCACACTATATAGGCTCATACATCAGATGTTCAAGCGAAACTTCTATCATTACACCCCCTTTTTATTTTAATAAAAAATAGACTTCCAAGGTCACAATTATCCAGTGTTTGAAAGAAGATACAACCTTTCAATGTTTCTTTACATGCTTATGACAAACCGTAGAAATGTATTGATAGACATCCCTAAACACGAAAGGGAGTTATAAACCAAAGCTGAAGACACCGAAGGGTGCTCATACACATGCATATGATAAGACATTTAAAAGCAATTCCTAACTCACAAGGTGAGTAAAAAAATGACCAGTACAATAAATACAAAACAGTTCACCATAAGTTGCCATTCAGGTACCTCTACCGGCATATGCATGAGGAATACCAACAAGCGAATCACAACCCATCAACAGTTCAGAGATCAATCCAACTTAATGCCAAAAGTCACCTGAGATTGAGTCGGAGCGGCCAGCTCCACAATGTTCTGCTTATCCTTTCCCTTTGCCATAGATCCAACACTTAACACTACCCCTTTGCAGGTAAAGACGTACACAGTCCTAATGTACATACTACTACACCCAAATACGCACACACACGCCACCAATGCTAAGCGAGCAAGTAAAGATCACCTTTTTATAGGTTTTGGAGCAAGTAGCAGCTTCCTTCACAGTCATAAGGCAGGCCCGGCTTCAAGAGGGGAATGGTGCAGCAACGCCACCTAGTACACGCGCGCGCACACACACACACACACACAGAGCACTAAGAGCTCAGTATTGCAGACTCGTCAGGAGGGAGCCACCTTGCTATTAAGCAAAAGACGACATCTTTTACAGAACCGGGTAACCCATCCATAACCCCTTTAATAACTAAGGGTTAGGTACCACCTATAATAAAAATAAAATAAAAATTAAAACATTACCTAGTAAATTTGAGCTAGTTATACACCAAAGGTACCCCAGGCCATCAGTCCCAGTAAATTAAACCAGGGAAATAGCAACATGCTATAACCAGCCGTGTGTGTGTGTGTGTGTGTGTGTGTGTGTGTGTGTGTGTGTGTGTGTGTGTGTGTGTGTGTGTGTGTGAGAGAGAGAGAGAGAGAGAGAGATCTTAATGTCTAGAAAAGGCCTCTATGGTTTTTGAGACAAAGAAAAATTATATTCATGTTTGATATCATCTCATCATAGATATATAAATTAAAAAACTTAATAAAACACACACACTCTCACAAATGAATTGCAAGAAATGTTTTTATAGTTCAAACAAAACATCACAATCTAAGCCTACTACAAGATATATGTTTATTTGAAAAAATTTCCTCTTACCAATTGAGAAGTAAATGCCACTTTTCAGACTAGTTAGTATGTCCTTAGACAATGTAGGGTTTCCATTCAACACAGTACATTTCTAGATTTTGTTTCCATCAAGTTCCACAAAAGGGGATATATTGCATGCAGTCTTTCGCTCTTCATTGATTATAAAGTCAATCACATGACATAACTCTCATCCACACAAAATTTGTCTTTGACACATGCACTCATTTCAACTCTTTTCTTGGTGAACTCAAGAGTAATGCCATCTACATCATCTGTATCCAAGATTAAGGTAGGACACTTGCTATGAGACCAAAAATTACAACCATATGAGATGTGATATGATTGTATGGGAAATAAATTGTGTGTGTGTGTGTGTGTGTGTGTGTGTGTGTGTGTGTGGGGTTGTTGTTACTTAAATAATAAGACATAATTAAACTTTAACATTTAAAAAATAGTTGGATTTAGTAGAGAAAAAGCCATGATAAGTACAAAAACAGCTCAGTCTTATAATTATCTTTTTACAAAGCTTATGAGAATGAAGCCTCATTCCAGTATAAACTAATATCAGAAGTACTTCCCTAGCAGTAGGTGTAAGTGTAATCATGCACATAAATTTTCTTTAAGCCAAAAAATTTCAAGAAAAGATAGAGTCCTTACCTGCATCCATCCAAACAACACAACACATATGTTAGCCTTGGATGTGTTTAACAGGTATCAATGGACTATATATATAAGTTGTTATCCATGTCCAACTTACAACTTTTTAACTTAAAACCAATGTCCAGAGTTTTTATGGTTGTTCCAGATTAGTTTGTAAGAAAGTTTTTTTAAGCTTGGTTCCTATTTGTTTAGTTGATCTTTTAGACAAAAACTATAACCAGATAGTTATCAGCTTTTATTTACTCTAAGCAAATGGATATTGCCACATTAGTTAGGCATTAACTTATTTTTTAAAGTAAAAAATATTCTTGTTGTCTTTATCCAAACATCTAGTTGGCAGAAAAGTTTTAGCCAACTCAGCCAAGTTTATCCACCTCAAAAATATAAGTTCTCTTGGATCTTGAAGCATTTTTTTGTTTTAATATGTCAAAAACTTATATCAATCCTTTCTTTAAGTGTATTGTAACATCCTTTTGATCGAGGTACCAAACTCTTTCAAAGAAAACACCAGCTCAGTATCATCTCTTTCAAAGTTAAAAATGTACAGGAGTTTTTTTAGAAAACCAAAAAAACCAAAAGCTTATCCAAAAATTTAATCCAATAATTTCTGTGAATCTTCTAGCAGTTTTTACTATATGAGATAGAAAACAAGTTTCTTGGCTAACATATTATTGCCCAAGTGGTCACAAACCTTTAAACCACACAGTAATTTGTTAGATACAGAGTTTGGAGAAAAAACCATTAGTTTTATAGGAGGTCTTACTAAATACTCGGTATCAAGGCAATGTTCAAGACTGTCAGAGTCCAAACAAAATGAAGAGTATCATACTCAAGTATAGGTATATTATTAAGTAATGAACCAAACCAAATTGTCAGAACACCCTACCAAGTTGCTCCCCATCTCAGTGCCTTTTACGGCTAGGAATCAGCCAATACTTTTGATAAATTAGACATAATCAACCATACCAAATGTTTTACCAATTAACCTTTTAATGCCATACGTTGTCAGACTTAGCCATCCACATAGTGGGTCTTACCAAGCTAAGCCAAAAAGTTTACATATATGTAAGCAAAGGTGCTTATATCACCTTTAGACCTACACTTGCAAAAAGGAGAGATAACCATAATACCAAGAGAAATATTCAGTAACCGACTTGTGTGGGTTGCGTTGCAAGCTCCATAACGACACAGTAGAGAATGAAACGCACAATCCTCTTTCAGTTTACGCAAATCAAACACACACAAGGCTAAGTGAGAGGCGGAATGCACCCTCACCTCTTTAAATAGAAGAAGGTTGATCACGAGTAATCATGGCGTGTAGCGAGCAGTATCCCCCATCATTCCAAGCTTTGAGTAGGCAAGGTACCATTTTTACTAGGGAAACAAAAGCAGCCACCTTTGATGAGGCTCGGTTCTATAGAACAGAGTTACCAACATGGCAGGGAAGAGAGAGTGTGTGTGGCCTATCTGTAGAGTGAGAGGCAAGCCTCGTTAATTACTACCAAATTAACTGCCCACGTTTTTGGTTTTACCATTATAACTCCTTAGGGGTACCATCCCACGGTGGATATTATTCCAGTGTAGCCCAAAAAATAGGCACTATTTTTATAACGATAGTTGTTAAGCTATAGCATAAGTGGAAATTTATAGAAAAACTGAAAGCAGTACGAGGGTGCTTTTTATAAAGCAAGGCAATATGTGAGAAAAACCTAGGGTGTGATTTAGAACATAGTTGTTGTTAGGTAATATACAGAGCAATAAGTACTTGTGTGTGTGTGTGTGTACCCGCCCTATCTGAGGCACCATACACAATGGGTCGATAGTAGGCCCATTGTGAATGGGCCTATTACCTTATCAAAGAGTTGAGATTATCGTGGTTAAAGTGTAAGCCAGCCATCCGTTTTGAGAGAGGGACTGTGTAATTTTATTAATTATGTCATATCTTTTGAATCCGTTAAGGCAATATTTGTGTATAAGTATCTGGATATCTTCCCAAGCAAGGAGGTAGTTGGAGGAGGAGTAAACTATTAGGTAAAGAAGACTGATACAAGTTCTAAGAGTAGCTTTGTGGGGTCTATTATTGTTCTTTTTTATAAATTCAATAGGTGGGAGGTTCAGAAGGTCTCTCTTCCAAGAAAATCTTTGGTCATACTCTCCTACACAAGGTACATGAAGAGAAACAGAAAAGTTAAGGAATTGTACCAAAGTGCAAAAAAAGCCATTGGTTGCAGTAAACCCTTGTCCATAAGTTGGTTCAATTTTTAAGCAGTCAGGATATATATGATTGATCTCCTCTAAGAAAGATCTATTGTTGAGGCTTAGTATGGCATCCATATATCTATATATATGTCTAAATAGTGAAAGTTTGAGACAATTATTTTTGTCACCCATGGTTTTGACAAACCATTTTTATTCAAAGAAGGCTAAGTATGTATTAACACATAAGAGGGAAGCAGGAGAAGCCCATGGGAATGCCCAGGCTTTGGTTAAAGCATTGTCCTCCAGAGAGAATGGTGCAGTTATCAAGTACCCATGATATGTTTAAACATAGCTTCTCTTCATTGAAGTGTAAGGGGTGTGATGAGTGTGTTTTTTTTATCCATCTAGGTTTTTTGAAAAAAGAAATGCAGAAGAAACCTTTCTTCCTAGCATTAATAAAGCTAGTTTAATTACCTGAGAGAGGACATCCTTAAGTCCTAGATCCCCTTCTAAGGGAGTATTTTCATAGCATTCAGTAATATCTGCTGTGAAAAGATGAAAAATCTTTTAGGGAGGTTAATAGTAACCTATGTGGAGTTTTTTACTAACCAGAAGGGTTGTAGTGCATTTGACGAAAGTTATAGCAGAGTTTTTGCTTGGAAGCGCAGACTAATTCAAAATCTGCTAGTACAAGGTCAAGACAAAGGGTGATATCTTTGATAACATCAGTACGATGTTATTCAAGGCATCAGATATCCATATGAATTTATGTTTATGAATTTTATAGGTGGGAAAAAGTATTGGAAGTTTGGTATCCTGAAGAGAATAACCCAAATTTCCTAAGTGTCTTGAAATATTATTGCTTACCTCATATAGGGATGTGTTAAGTAGTGTGAATTCCTTCCAGATATTCGAGAGTGTGCTGCTCTCCAAGCTAGGTTTTTGCATATAAGAGTGGGACAATTAGGGCTTTTATCTAGTCCTACTAAGAACCAATTTTTTGAAAGTTTTTGAAATTCAAGAGCCAATTGAAATTCAAGAGCCAATTGTGGTGTAATCCAAGAGCTTTCTGTAGACAACCATTTACCAGGTATGTGTAAGATTTTTGAAAAAAACATTTTTCCACTAATTTTGCTAAGTCCAATAGGACTGTCTTGTCCAGTCGGAGAGAACTGACAAGGTCAATTAAGTAGCTAAGTAAAGCTGATAAAGCGAAATATGGGTTTTTTGGGAAGTTAGGTATGTGATTAAGCCCTTTAGCCAAGACTTTTCGAACTGTGGTATTTTCAATGATACTAAGATCACAAGTACAGCATGCATGCCATACATATCAAAATCTTTGCAAAATGTGATAAATTTGTTACAAACACATTCGGGAATGGAGTTGTGTCGAAAAAAATCATTACTCGAGACCAATTTTCAATAGGTTGTCGATACTTCCGACCAATAAAGTACATTATCAAGTAAAAGGTCGAGTTCTAAATGCTAAGGCATTTTTTGGGGTATGGTCTTTTAGGTAAAACTTAATCTGCTCTAAAATCCTTGTGTTTCTCTGGGTTGTAGTTTACTCTCATGCGAGCTGTCATTTTAAAGTGTTTGTGATCCAGAAAGGAAATATATAAATATAAGTATAATTAGTCTTGTGGATTGGGCCTGCAATCCTCAAACCGGAAAAGTCGGGACTATAATAGCCGTGAGCAAGTGACCAAAAAATTAGTCTATGAGGGACCACCTAACACCAACCAACCAATCAAGGTATTAAAGATTGTGGGTTCAACTTAGAACTAAGATTCAAAACTAGTTTCTAAAGTCAGCGTCCTGGTTTCTCCAAAGAGAATGGAAAAACCTTATGTATAGGACGTGTGTGTAGCTGTTTACGTAAATAATAAAACATAATTAAAATTTAACACTCAAAAGACAGGTGGCTTTAGAGAAAAAGCAATGATAAGTACAAAAACAGCTCAGTCTTAGAATTATCTTTGTACAAAGCTTATTATAGGAGGTCTTACTAAATACTCGGTATCAAGGAAATTCTCAAGACTGTCAGAGTCCAAACAAAATGAAGAGTATCATACTCAAGTATAGGTATATTATTAAGTAATGAACCAAACCAAATTGTCAGAACACCCTACCAAGTTGCTTCCCCATCTTAGCACCTTTTACGGCCAGGAATCAGCCAATACTTTTGATAATTAGACTTAATCAACCATACCAAGTGTTTTAACAATCGACCTTGTAATGCCATACGTTGTCAGACTTAGCCACCCACATAGTGGGCCTTACCAAGCTAAGCCAAAAAGTTTACATACCTGTAAGCAAAGGTGCTTACATCACTTTTAGACCTACACTTACAAAGGAGAGATAACCATATTACAAGAGAGATATCAATAATCGACCTGTGTGGGTTGCGTTGTAAGCTCCATAACGACACAGTAGAGAATGAAACACAAAGTCCTCTCTTTCAGTTTACGCAAATCAAACACACACAAGGCTAAGTGAGAGGCAGAATGCACCCTCACCTCTTTAAATAGAAGAAGGTTGATCACAAGTAATCATGGCGGCGTGTAGCGAGCAGTATCCCCCCTCATTCCAAGCTTTGAGTAGGCAAGGTGCCATTTTTACTAGGGAAACAAAAGAAGCCGCCTCTGATGAGGCTCGGTTCTGTAGAACATAGTTACCTACACGCCATTAGCATGGCAGGGAAGAGAGAGTGTGTGTGGCATAGCTGTAGAGTGAGAGGCAAGCCTCGTTAATCGCTACCAAATTAATTGCCCATGTTTTTGGTTTTATCATTATAACTCCTTAGGGGTACCATCCAACGGTGGATATTATTCTAGTGTAGCCCAAAAAATAAGCACTAGTTTTATAATGATAGTTGTTAAGATATAGCATAAGTGGAACTTTAAAGAAAAAATGAAAGTAACACGGGGGTGTTTTTTAAAGAGCAAGGCAATATGTGAGAAAAACCTAGGGTGTGATTTAGAACATAGTTGCTAGGTAATATATAGAGTAATAATTACTTGTGTGTGTGTGTGTGTGTGTGTGTGTGTGTGTGTGTGGGTGTGTGTGTGTGTGTGTGTGTGTGTGTGTGTGTGTGTGTGTGTGTGTGTGTGTGTGTTTTTAAGTATGAAAAATCCCTTCATAATTGAACCATACATAGACAATTGTATTAAATAATATATTAAATAACAATATTTTAAAACAAGATGTCATAAATCATTTCATATACACCAATACAACTTTCTGTATCTAATGGATAATACAATCATTTAGATCAGAAATTTGATCTTTGATTATTACAATATAATATCTTAGTGTTGTATCTTATGTGCCCATCCTTTGGGATGAGCTTCCACTACATCAACATGTAGAAGGATCCAGCGAGTACATTAGTTGGTAAATTGGACGATCTTCCGTTACTGCTGCAGTTTTCGTTGTAATCCCAAGGAACGAATCTCTTACCTGCCACCATCCAAGAAACACAAGCCTATCAGAACTAGCATTACTTGGAAAGACAGGTGTCAACGACTCCCTCCCCTTGTTATTGGTGTCAAAAATTACAACACAAACTACCACCATAACAAAGATCTAATATCAAGTTTGAGCCATTTATTTATGCTAATATTTGCATCATTTAATTCTAGAAAAAATTGGACAACATCTCCTTTGTAAATTGGATCAATTCTCAAAAGTCCAGTCTACTACCATCTCTTCCGAGACCCCCACTTGAGGATTAAGGCTCTTTTAATTAAACTAGTTTCAAAGTAAAACATTTGTGTTAGAAATTATGCATTTATCCAAGAGCATCAAAAGCACTTTGTAATTGTGAAGTCACCACCATATAGTTACCTTCATCAGAAGTGATTACCTGCATACAAAGATAGAAGTACATGTCTATAAGACCATTTTTCTAGGTGGATGTTTAAGTTGGACAACATATTATTTACATATAGATTGTATCTCAAAGGTTCCAGTCATTATCACTTCCTCGAAGATCTTTACCAGAGGCATAAGCATATTTATATAATTTGATTGAGCTCGAAAGATCAAAACTATCTTAACCTATCAAGTAAAAATCCAAAAATACCCCAATCTGTGTACACTAGATCCGAGTGTCGAGCTACAATCCATGGAGGTAACACAACGGAAGTTGTATGCACCATATAAGGGGGATGTTTAATTTCTTCTGTAAAGTCAGCCTATAAAGTCTACAATCATTATTAGAATCGAAGGGAGGTAGCATCACTCCAACTTTTGGTATTAAAGAACTCTATCAGAAAAAATTCGGCAACATCTCCTTTGTAAAACGGACAATATTTCAAGTTTCCAATCAATGCCATCTCTGCTGAGACCCTCACATGAGGTTTAAGGCTCTAACAACCAATACATATGTGTTATTTTCAAGTCAAAAAATCCATCATGCCAAACTTGGTCATGCCAAATTTTGGAGTCTACAAACAATTCTCTTTATGATGCAGTAAACTAGCTATGTATGCTCAAATAATCAGTTAGACCACTCTTAAGAAGTGCATCAAACAATGCATTATAGGACCCAAAAAGTGTATCAAAAACTGTATCAGAAAGTGCAAAACATTATCATTATCCGGTATTAGGAATATGCCTCATCAATCAAAACGAAGTTATAGTTAAAACTGGCCCCTGCCAGCAATACCGCTAGCTTAGGATGTAATCACTAGATTATGAGTGAGGTAGTGATGTAATCTTTTTAAGATGTATAATGCATGCACCAAACCACACAGAGTGAGTGTTTGGGTGGTTATCAGTAATTGCTTGCGTCAAAGTACGTGTGATCTGGGTTTAGCAGATCTGGGCGACTATCATTGAGAAGGGCGAGCAACACCAGGATGTATCACCAAACCAAGGGATCCCACAAGGACTTCCAAAATGCCGTCATAGCGTAGATATAGGAATCGATACTGTCAGCTCGTAGAGTGAGACAAAGGTAGTGACTGGAGAAGGGCCAAAATAGAGAATAGTAACTATATTTAATAAGCAAGGGTGTGTGTGGGTGTGGTATACATCTGGTAGACATTTGGTACCATGAGCAATTCCATGTGGTCTTCTCTAGAGACTCAGTGAAATTTTTCTAGAGCATAGTAGCTCTAGGTTAGCACACCAAAAAGGGCAGCTGTCAGCAAAGGGTTAGCCAACGACTTGTCAGCTAGATAAGTGTGTGTGTGTGTGTGTGTGTGTGTGTGTGTGTGTGTGTGTGTGTGTGTGTGTGTGTGTGTGTGTGTGTGTGTGTGTGTGTGTGTGTGTGTGTGTGTGTGTGTGTGTGTGTGTGTGAGTGAGAGAGAGAGAGAGAGAGAGAGAGAGAGAGAGAGATGAGATGAAATGAAATGAAATGTTTATATACATTTGCAAAAGTCCAAAGGACCTATGAGACCAAATATTACATCATCGGCATATGACCTATGTACTAGGTTGCTATCATAACTCTAGAGAACATAAATGTGAAGAAGTAGAGCTAGTTGGTGGTCTACCTATCAAAGCTTGATTTCCTTAATAGGATGTATGTGTAAGTACTCTCCTATAAATTCTTTCATGGGCTAGACCATCAAGACCTCAATCTATTCCTCTGTAAAGAATTGCATAGGTGCTACTATGTTCCTCTCCATAATGGCATGGATACGACGATGCTAAATATGTTTGTGATGTTATAAGCGAGAGGTACATGGGCATCCAGATCTACTAATGTCTATATCTCTATCTAAGAGAGTCCCATGAGCTGAAAACTAACGTACCCTAGGGTCCTCCTCGGAGCTACTACTAGAAGAAGTCTATCGACTACCTACAAAAGGGTCCTTTGGTGAGGTGTGTAGAGCTTTGCAATGAAGCATCTTTGTACTACATAGCTCTAGCAAGAGAATCCCAAGGCATATAGCTAGATGAATCCAAGATAAGCCCAAATTCACTTTTAAAGAGAAGTGCAAGGTATAGACTCGTGATAGTCATCCATAAGACAGTATAAACATCGGATCCATCATGCATAGTATTCACTAAATACTACAATACATCTACAACATTGGCAATGCTCATTAGTGGCTTTAGAACAAGGTAATAATACATGCTTACTACCCACCCACCCACCCCCCCCCCCCCCAAAAAAAAAAAAACAACGCACACACACAAAGAACAAAAAAACATGCACACAAATAAGAGCATACATCAATATATAGAACTACGTACCATTGTCATAACTTTAGCAGTGCTTGAGCAATATCAACTGGTCATACCGTGAAGGAAAGTTTCAAGGGTAAAGACTTCGTGTCTTATATACTAATAAAAAATATACTTAAATGATTCTAGGAAAAGCCCATAGATAATTAAGGAGGATCTTTGTGAATTAGAGGAGGAGACCCCTTATAGAAAGCTTGAGCTTATAGGCCATATCATCAATCTTTTCATGAATTTGGAATGGTCCATAATAACAAAAAGATAACTTTGTATATGAATTTTGATGTATTATTTTTCATCGTGCCAATTGTTTTTTTCAGGCAATACTTTCTCCATATGGAGAGATTTAAATTGAATTAGTGACAACCTCCTCATACAAACCATCCATGCTCTCAACATGAGCCATTGAGGCCTAACAAAAATAATTAGAAGGGATCAAAGATCATAGTATTGGGTTTTTAGAGGGATCATGTACCCAATACAATCAAAACATCAACATCAAAATAGACCAAAATAAAAAATATTCCATAAATACTAAACAACCCATCCTAGTCTTAATGGTGAGATCACCTGGGAGGGGCCTTGAGTCCCAATCATTGAAAAAAATCTACCCAAGTGTTACCATGGTTTTGCCACTTGCATTAGCAAGCTTCATGCTCTGATAGATCCTCCAAAGACCTTTAAACTAGGAATAACCACTTTGTACAGCACCAACCAACCAAAACTAGCAACAAACAAGCCAAGATTCAAAAGAGGAGGGTGCCACCATGTATCTACATCTACCACCAGGAGGCACATGCACTTGTCTTCCAGGAGCTTGTGACCCAAGAAGACCCAATGGATTTGGTAGCCCTTTGTCCTCCCCAAAAGGAAGTGGGAGGGGCGGCCTCTCCCATATGTCAAAAAGAATGGATGGCAGCATCTCAAGTGGAATTCCCACAAGTTGAGGCGGCCAAGAACCTCACCTAGGGTTGACCACTTCCCTTGATGGCATGACGTCTGCCAATGGTCATGTGCCAACACGTATCATGCAAATTCTTACCTATTGTGTGCTACAATTGAACCTTTGGCCTTGTATCAATATCTTATGCATAGATTGGAAAAGTCATGGCCATTGATTCTCATCATCCTTCAAGTAAATGAGGGCATAAACTTGTATTCTTGGTCTTCTTCATGTCCTTGTTCTAAGGAGCTATTACAAGACCATATTTGATATCTTCATTGTTGACTTTGACCAAATTACCAATTTGACTAGGTTTTCAACCTTCCTGAAGCATTCCGGCAACACTTTGAAAACAAGTCCAATAAAGCTCCAAGTGATGCATTTAGACTTTGCACGGCCATATTAGGACATGATACTCCATGTTGACCATTCTTAAATTCCGTTTGCCATGCTTGACCAAGATTTGACTGCTTTGATGAGGTCGACCAAGCCCTAATTAACATGGGTGCAATTAGGAGCACACATCTCCCCCTTGTCTATTGAGTTTCCATCCCTGGTGCCCATTGGTGAGCATATGGGAGGGTTTTGGGAAAAGTTGATTGCTTGAGAGAGTTAGTAAATTGAGATAAAAATAGATGCAAATTAGTCACATATGGCTTATTTAGAGGTGATTAGAAGCTATAAATATTGATTTGATTATGTAGTATGAATTAGGGGAAGGTATTTTAATGGTTGAATCATTGAATAATTAAACACTCATTTGTAGATCCAAGGCCATAGTGGAGAGATGGATGATGAAGTTAGTTTGGGGAAGAAGTTAGTAGCAACCAACCTATGGCAAGGCGTTCAACTTGAAAAGGTTACCATGGAAAGTAGTAAGTTTGAGTGTAGTTGACTATTTCTTCTTCTCATAGAGGTGGACAATGCCAATTCATTCAAACTCCAAGAGCTTTTGTTAGAGTCCATATCTGTGAGGTTCTTCATTTTGTTTGGCACAACAAAGCAACAGATGGTGTGGAGAGGCTAGTGAGAGATGCACCCCATTGTTTGAATTGGATCATTGTTGAGAAGTATTTGTATAGTGGGCATCCCCTATCTAGAGCGGGCTATGGCTTGGAGGTGTTGGTGCATATGACACCCCCTTGTCATGACTCCTCTATTTGTTTGCTCATGATGAGAATCTTCATTGTTGGAAAAAAGTGCATCTTTTATTTGGTCACCAAAACTGAGTTGTTGAGAGTAGTAGGTGCATGTGCATGGATTTAACAATGAAAGTGTACCTAATGCATGCGTCTGATGGTGAGACAATCTATGATTCATACTCAAAGATCGTGCAATAAGAACAGTATGCGGTGCAAGTAAAGAGCTATGAAGGGTTCTATCCAAACTTCTATAGAACTTATGACACATTGATGCATCATAAAGGGCTAGCATAAGTCTAAAGCGGTCTCTTGCTGAAGAGGTTTATCCACTCTTTCATCATAATGCACGAGTGCATTGTGGAATGCATGAGTGTACTCCACAATCTGTGAAAAAACTCTTATTGTAGACTTAGTTTTAGACTCTTTGTTAGGGTTTAGGCCAACTTGCCGCGAACACCCATCACACTGAGCATACTAATCTTATCTATTCTATTGATCATACATAATAAAAAGGAGAGCTCCACCAACACTCTGTGTCTGCTCTTCTTCTCCCTTGCACTCTGCATGCATTGTGCACTCTTCAAGTGGTAATAGAGCCGGAGTGAAGGCCTTGCATGATATGGTAGAGAATGCAATGAAGTTGCAAAATTTTTAGCATTATTTTGCAACAATAATTTAACTGAGTAAAAGGTCAATTTTTAACTGCCAAACATACATCCTTATTAGAAACATTGTGGCAAACTGCGTGCAGATCAAGGATAGACACTTGGAATTTTTTCCAGATCTATGAAAATAGCCCATTTCATGTTCATTCCCCCTAGTATCGACTGTTTTTCTGAGATCTACAACTTTGTAGAAGGAAGTTTCTATAAATTCTGAATGGTTTCAGAGCAAGTTATTTGAGAAGTTGAAGATACATATGTAGAACATGTATGCATATTGTGGTGATTTAGAGTGTTTATAGACCTGATTTTCTACATCCAAAGAGCTTGGATTGAGCTTGATTGTTCTCGTATTTTGTGAATTTAGGGTTTTCTCTCTAGACACAGTAGGTTTGGAAGCATCTTTGGTAGTGACATCCATTATAGTTCCAGTGGGAGTTTCAGATGCTTATGATTTATGCATGACCAGCACTTGAGAGTGCTTGTGCTCTATTGAGAGCATTTTACTCCTTGCATGGAGCTAGTTTTGTGCTTTTCTTGCATACTCATTGGCGCCTGCTTGAGTGCATGGCTCGCGGTTTTGCAGTGACAGTTCTTTTGGTGGATGTACGTTGTTGCATATATTGCCATTGTACATCATTGTGGAACCCATTTTGTCTTTTTTTTGCAATCTCAATTGTTTCTAAGACTCAGTCTAGAAGAGTCCTTTCTGAGGCTATGGCTAGTCGTGTCTGCATGGCCTTTTGCAAGGGTTGTTGCGTGAGGTGTTTTGGGGGCAAGGTTACCCAGTGCGAGGTGGATTGAGTTGCTAGAGATCTCTATTTGTGTCCTTGACATAGGATATGTATAGATGGGTATAGGTGCTTTGACATCAAGTTGGCAGTCATTCGACACTTTATTTGAGCAGTATATGCAGCTTATGCCCAAAGAGCACTCTTGAAAATTTATCTAAAAAACCATTGGAAGACAAGCTATATAATTTCTCCATGTCTAGTGTGATTTAAAAACTTGGTTCTTGCTTGATATTGAGACTTTTCCATACGTTGGGTTGACCAGATTGACAAGCTCACATATTATTTTATAAACCAAGGAATGTGATTAAGGATAATATTCTTCACATAAAAGTGAATTCATTTAGCATTTTTGTAGAAGTGTTGAAGTAAATTAGCAGCTCTATTTGTAGGTAAATCAAGTTGAAGTAAATGAGTAGTATCATAATCAACAATTGCTACCATGTAGTGTGTCAAGTGCTGAGCTTCAAGAATTTTTATTAGATTTCTTAAATCTATTTATCTCTTTCTTGATGTCAAAGAGGTCATATTTCCCCAAATTATGAGTTTCATCATAGTACTAGACGATTGCATCCAAGGCTTGCCACATTTCTATCTTCTGATTTCTTGCTATGCCATAAAGTCCATGGTCCTTCTTTACAGTATTGTATAGGGCCTTCCACTGATTGTATTGAACACTGGATGCAACCCTACACAATTTCCCATACTAATTCATTAGAAGAATCATCACAGATTCCTCGCTCCTTCCCCTCAATCGTAAGCTCTCAGAGTAGCATGCTCATGAGCTCTTCTCCGAGCAACATCCTCGCACACCTCACTCCACCCGTTTTTGTATCATACCACTCGCTCCTCGCCCTTCATGCCCATATGCCACCCCACCCCCCTTCGCCTGGCTGTTTCTGGAGTCCCATCTCCGTCCCCACTCTCCTCCATGCTTGAGACATCTCCTCCCTACATTCGTCTGTATTTGTCTGCACTCGTCCATCATTTTTGTCTCTCTACCATGCTGCCTCCGTGAATGAGCAGATGCAGGTGAACAAGGAGATGCAAATGGACCCACTTCTCCCTCCTAAGACTCGCTCGCACATGGAAGACAGATGGAGACCCCTGAACAGATGAAGAGAGCTCGCAAGTCTCACTCAAAGGAGGGGGGGAGAGAGAGAGAGAGAAAGAGAGAGAGAGAGAGAGTGAGAGATGCAAATTTTCCTGAAAGCACTTACAAAATGCATCTCGTGTCTCCCTCCTCTACATGGCATGTTCTCTCTCTTTCTTCTTCTCTCTCCCCCCTCCACATGTCATGTGCCCGCCTTTTTTTACCCTCAAACTGGAAGTATCTTTGTAGAAGATTCTTTCTCAAGAAATGAGTCCAAAATTGTGATGACATACTTGCCCATGGAATTATAGGAAGTTCCTGGGCCTTCACTCCACCAATAGAAGCCTTTTTGCCAACGTTATTTCTACTAGATGAACTAACATTGCTCGTTGCAAAGTCCTTAGTTAAAGTAAGTTATTGAAATAGTTAAACTTGAGCTCTTTCTTTGTACTAGGATACATGCCATTGATGTGAAAAGGCTCCGATTAAGAATGTATGCAAGATTTTATGTATAGCATAATAGCCGTTCAATGCCATCTCTTACAAACCTCATAAATGAAGCACAATTGAAGAATGGGTGTGTCATAATAATCAATATCTAATTCTCCTAAATGATTTTCTCATATTAAACTGATCATTTAATGTGGGGAAGTGCCAGGGGAGAAAAAGCTAGAATATTGGTTAAGCTAGCAGACCGGCCACAGTAGGGATCCAAAGGAGGGAAAATAGGGATCCAAAGGGGGGGCCATGTGCAAAAGAGCCATGTGCAATAGTGGGCTAAAAAGATCCTAAGGTTCAGCCCATTAAGACTTCCAAAATGCTAAGGTTCCAAAATTCAAAGGTTATGTCCAAAGGTCAACCTTAGGGAAATTGGATGCTTTGTGTGTGACCAAAAAAGTCTTTGTACATCCCTACTTGGGAGGGTGCGATCCTTTCTTCTAGGGGATGAGAGAGAAAGCCACACACACACACACACACACACACAAGATCCCTTTACACAAAGGGAATGAGGGAAACATGTCAGCTCCCTAGCCCAGATGCCCACAAGGTGTGCCCAATTCCTATTGGATGGCCTTGGAGGTGGACCAATGAGAATTAGGCTAGAGTAAATCTAGTTTAATTAATTTAAAAACACTTAATAAAAGAACCAATGAGAATTAAGTCTCCTAGAAGACTATTGGACAGTCTCCCAAGGGGTCCAATGAGCATTCAGGAGCCCAATGGCTTGCCTGATTCCTATTGGCCAGGAGGCAAAGGGGTCCAATGAGAGTTTAGTTTAATTATTAAATTACCTAAAGCTCTCACAAAAGGGGAAAGGGGGACACATGTCAGAAGGCTATCACTTATGCTGCTTAATAGCCATTGGCTTGACTTGGGGAGGTCCAATGGGGGAAAAGCAAGAGCAAATAGCAAGAGGGCTCGCCCAAGAGAGAGAGAGGGGGCTGATTTTTGCAAGGCATTATCACACATACACTCACACAATCTCATGTGTGAAGAAAGAGAAGACTATCTCTTCCCAAGCTTTAATGGAGAGCTCATCACCTACTCCAAGCTTGTGAGATAGAAGCCTACATCAACACACTCTTGGCATGTGGATGCAAATCCAACCGAGAGCCAAGCTTCAATGCATGCTCATCTCCTCTACCAAGCTAATTACTAAGCTAAGCTATGCTAATATGAGTGATTATGTGAGGATATGTACATCTTTCTCGTAAGATACTCCTTCTTCCTCTCAATCTACTCTCATACCCTACTAGCTCTCACCATCTTCGAAGGTGTGTGAGGTCTTGGGTCTGAGAACGGGGATAATTAAAGTTGTGTTTGCTAAGTGTTTTGCTTAGTGCATGAAGCTTTCATCTTCATTGCACTAGCTAGTCTTGAAGGAACACAAAGAATTGTATTGTACAATGTCTCTCTTGATGGGAGAAACCATAATACAAAGCCTTTTGGAGGGGGGACCGGCTCCATACAAATCCGGTCCTCAACTGTTGTCAATAGCTTAATTTCTCTCTCTTTTGAAAGTATTGTTGATGCTATCTAACTAGGTGTTATGATTTTTGTTGCTCTCTCCACCCAAGCACCCTTGTAATTCTCATTAGGAATCTATTCTAATGAAATGCCCACTATGTTCATGCTAATTTCCGCTACACATAAGTTTTTAGACCATTAAATGTTACATTGGTATCAGAGCACAAGGTTTCTCTTTTCTTGCTCAAGAAGGGAGGTCATCAAGCTAGCTATAAATGGTTGGTATTATTAATTGCCTGTGAGTAAGTAGAATAGGGATTTTTCAGCCTTGCAGTGCGCCTGCCTTCGTGCAGTTAACAGGGCATCACCATTGAGAGCTGTGGTCTTAATAGTGGAGTCCTACGGGGCTTGCCTACGGCTTAATCACTATTGAGCTATTAGAAGCTTGACAGGAGCCGGTGTTGTTTTGGTGTCGAAAGGCCCTCTCTTCTATTCCTTGCAATTAATGGTATTCGAGCCGCGGGTACAATAGCTTGAGTGCTTTTTCTAAAGGGGTAAAGAGGAGTAGCAACTAGAGCTTGAAGTGCCAAAGTACACCTAAAAGTTGTTAGAATGGCTAACAATAGTAAAGAGAGTGAAATTAATGTTGATAACTTTGATTTTGCTAATGAGCAAGCTACTAATGATGCTTCAATGCTTGTTAACTATCTTGTTTCAAGGCTTCAACAAGCCATGGGCAATCCATCTCTCCAAAGTGAAGTGCAACGGCAGCTCCGTGCTCACGGGATTCTCCAAGCTCATCACCATGACGAGAGAACACCTAGGAAGCCTCCTTGTGAGACTACCAAAAGAGTCTCTCCGATTCGGGAAGAAGAAGAGAATCCGTACGAAGGGCTCAAGAATTTACTTCTTGATGATGCATCTCCTTCCCAAAGGAGAACTCAAGAGCCTCCACCGAAGGAACGAGAAAGAAGTGAGTCTCCCACCACCTCCGCGGAGATGGCTCCACGAAGACGGCGGGCTAAACGCTCTCCATCACCACCAAAGCGGACAAGGCCATCACACTCTTCTCCACTCCATAATTCAAAGAGGGATGATAAAAAGCAAGAGAAGAAAAAGGTGAGAAAGAGGACACCCTCTTCTCCATCTTCTTCATCCTCTTCCTCTTATGAAAGTGATGGTAAAGACGACGAAGATCAAGACAAGAAAAAGGCGAGAAAGAGGTCACCCTCTTCTCCACCTTCTTCAAATTCTTCACCTTCTGAAGAAAGTGATGGTGCAACCTTTGAACCATCAAAAAGAAGAGGCCATAGAAATCCTATGCCGCATGGAAGAGGTCATCCAAGCTGAAGAAGTTCAAAGAGGGAGGGAAGAGCATCTCTTTCCTTACCTATGATGGCACCTTTGGTGCTACGGACAAAGTCTTGGCCTTTATCCAGCAATTCAATGCGGCGTTTGGAGATGAGGGTTTCACGGAGTCCTCTAAGCTGAGCCATGTAGCTATGCACTTTCAAAAGTCCCCCAGGCAATGGTGGTCTAGCCTACGGGCCAACGGTGAAGTTCCACGAACATGGAAAGCTTTAAGAGCTTCCATTATGAAGTAGCTTTTGGCCACCAATGCCAAAGACAAAGTACTCAGCGAATGGCGAAGCTTAAAGCTCTCTCCCTATGAATCCATCCACAAATATGTAGACAAGTTTTGGGACCTACGCAGCCAGATCCTTTGGAAGAGGTCAAGGTAGGAATGCACATGCACATGCAGTCATAGGAGAGCAAGAATTTATGCAGCTATTGACAACCCTGGAGCCGAAAGAAAATTTGTTGTTATTCAAACACCATCAATCCATCAAGATAAACCTTTTAACCTCCTCACCGATTGTGGCAATACTCATTCTTTTCTATCCCCAAAATGCTTGTGAAAGTTGAATTTGAATCGAAAACAAGCTAAACCCATGACAGTAGAATTGGCTAATGGAAAAACCGTGGTATCATGATATTTTGTGGAAACCCTTGACTTTGAACTAGGAGGACATGCTACTTCAGCTTTCTTTCAAACCTTACCATTTGGAATATATGATGGAATTCTTTGAATGGATTGGTTATCTAAGAATCACTCTAGCGTCCACCACTATGGCCTAGGTAGTATGAGCTTTAGAGATAGCCAAGCAAAGCAAGTCAAAGTACAGGGAAAGAATGGGATTCCAAAGATTCAATTAGTTAAAGCCAACCGTCTACTCAAAGGTATGAGGGCCGGACAACAAATATTTGTGGTCAAGCTGAACAAGATGGATTCAAAATCAAGCGTTATAAAACCCTCTTGGCTTCATGAATATTCAAATATCTTTCCTGAAGATCTCACCTCTCTTCCTCCCAATTGAGAGATTGATCATGAGATAGAGATTCTCCCAGGAAGTGAGCCAGTGTCAAAGAGACCTTATAAAATGGCAATACCGAGGCCATTGATTTGAAGGAGAAACTTCGTCAACTTATAGAACAAGGATTTATTACACCAAGTAAATCAAGTTGGGGGGCACCATTACTTTTCCAAAAGAAGAAAGATGGGACTTTACGACTCTGCATTGATTACAGAGGACTAACCAGGTAACATTTAAGAACAACTATTATATCCTACGGATCCCTTTTTGAGCCTCATATCTAAATGCAACAACCCAATCATTGAAAAGATTAAAGAAGTGTCATGTGATCCAGATTATCAAAGGCAGCTTAACCTTGTTCGATCTGGGGATTCAAAGAATATACCTTCAATGTTAAACTTCTCACATGATGGACTTTGTCTCTAGTATAGAGATAGGTTATGTGTACCGAAGGACCCTAACTTAAAGAAGGCTATCTTATTTGAGACCCATGATAGCCCTACTTCAGGACACCCAGGATATGCGAAGACTCTCAATGCCGTACAAAAAATGTTCTATTGGATTGGGCAAAAGGCAGATGTTCTATGCTATGTTCATCAATGCTTGACATGCCAAAGGATTAAAGCTGAGAGAGTTAAACTTCCCGGTAAACTTCAACCATTGGACATTCCCCAAATGAAGTGGAAGTGTATAAGTATGGACTTTGTCATTGGATTACCTACGATACAAGGAGGATATAATTCACTTATGGTAGTTGTTGACTTACTCACGAACGTTGCGCATCTCATATCGGTCAAAACAACCTTCACCGCCTCTGACATTGCACGACTATTTGTTAAAGAGATCTTCAGATTGCGTGGATTGCCCAAACGGATTGTAAGTGATCGAGATGTGAAGTTCACTTCAAACTTTTGGACCTCACTCTTCAAGGCAATTGGAACAGAATTAAACTTTAGTACCACATACCATCCTCAATCAGATGGTCAAACAAAACGAGTTAACCAAGTCATCGAAGATATTCTTAGAGCTTTTGCAGTAGAGAACCTAAGCGATGGATTCATTTTTTACCTCTAGTGGAGTATTCTTACAATGCTTCTCATCATCAAAGCATTGGTATGACCCCATTTTGTGCCTTGTATGGTCAACAATGTGTCTCTCCACTCAACTTTTATGACCCTACCATCAGAGTTGAAGCGTCTAAGAAGATGTTGAAGAAATGGAAAATCAAACAAAAGCCATCCAAAAGGATATTCAGGCAGCTCAGGATCGTCAAAAGCAGTATGCCGATAGTTAGATATCCGAAAGAAGATTTAAAGAAGGTGACAAGGTTTTTCTTCGTATTCATCCAAAGAGAATTACTTTATCACTTGGAAAGTACAAGAAGCTTAGTCCACATTATTGTGGCCCTTATGAAGTGACCAAGTGTATAGGAACCCAAGCTTACAAGTTGAAGCTGCCAGCTCACGTCAAAGTCCACGATGTATTTCATGTAAGCTTACTAAAACCCTATATTCCTAGTGATGATCAATTCCTCAATGATGAACAAATTGTTATTCCTACTCAAAAAATCTTGGAACTCCAACCTTCTAGAATTTTGGAGTCTTGAGAAAAAATCCTTTGAAATAGAGTTTTCAAAGAACACCTTGTTCAGTGGCAAGACTATCCTGAAGAAGATGCAACATGGGAAGATGAAGCCACCCTAAAGAAGGACTATCCTCAATTTTTCTCGAGATGAGGACATCTCGAATCCCTAAGTTGGGGAGATTGTAATGTATCCAATATTTTCCAATAAAAGTATTTCATTTACTTTGCAAATATTTGAGGTTTGCATTTTATTAAGTCAAAGGACATTCTAATGAAACGATCGGATCAAAAATTGGACTTTAGAACTATTAATTATGAACCTTATTCACTTGAAAACAATAAGGTTGATGGGAAACTTAAGCCTCAAGATTGTATCTAAAGATAAAAGTTGACTCTTTTGGAAAGAGAGAGTAATTTTAAGAAAGGGAGAGCAATTTTAGGAAAGGAGGAGTAATTTTAGAGGAGAAGGAGTAAGAGGAGTACTTTTAGGAGAGAAAGAGAGGAGGAGCTTAGTTTAGAGCTCTTTTCTTGAAAGCCAAGTTTCATCTAAGAGGTTCGAAATCGCACATCGGAATCCGTGTCCGCAAAAAAAAAACAGCCTCCGCAAACGTGCACGAGCTTATCTCTCCTTGCTTTCGTCTATTCTTAGCTTGCCTTGAGAGCCTATATAAAGACCCCTTTCCCTTCACTTTGAGGACACACACTCTCAGAAGCAGAAGCTCTCTTGCCTTGATGCCAGAGTTACCTTTTCTCCCTCAACCTGTCTCCCTCAAGCTCTTACCCTCAAGCCATCTCCATCTCCAACTTCTTTCTCTACCATCATCGTGCTGTCCCTCAAATTCTTGAGTTCTCTTTCTCACCTTCTCTCTTCTCTTTCGCGATACGATGGCCCCGAAGCGAGTGACTCGAAGCTCAAAGGACGCTCATGTCGCTCCACCTCCAAGAAAGGTGCAAAGAAGGCATCAACTACTCCAAATGTTGCTCAAGCGAAGGTATTGGTTGCGGAAGAAGTTGAAGCCGTCCAACCTCAACCACGAGAGATAGTCGAATGTGTTGCTAATCTGGTAAGATGAATTTATAATTTTGCATTGTTATACATGATGACCGATAAGTCAAGCCTAAAAACTCTCTTAAATTGTCCAGAAAACGTGATTATATCACAACAAACAAGCATATGATTTCATAGAGTAGAGAAGGAATTGTTTGATTATGATTATTGTTTGATAAACTATCTCTGTTTGATATTAGAAGTTAGTTAATCTTGTTTGATAAATCACATAAAGAAAACAATTGCTGAAAGAATATCTTGTTTCCATATGGAACTCGCGGTTAGCGATGTGATTCCATGCTTAGCAGAGATTAAGGTGAGGTTATCAGCTCTCTTTTTGTCTCTTGTGGTTAGCAAGATACCTTGCGGTTAGCAGGATGCCTTGCGGTTAGCGAGATGCTCCCTTGCTGGGAAAGTATGTGCATTTCATGGTTAGCAAATAAGTAAATCTTTTGCAAAGGATCTGTTGGTTAGACAGAGAAAGTCCGTGGGTAGCGGAAAACTCTTAAGAACAATTGAAAGATTCATTTTTGTTGAAATATAGGATTGTCTTCAATAGACCATGTTTGAGAAAGAAATATTTTGGTGATGTTTGAAGGGCTGGATGAAAGAACCTGTGCCTGGAATTAAGAAAAGAATATTGTTTGTGTATGTGGAACAGTGTGGTAGTAATTAGAGAACAAGCTAAAAAGTGTGAGTGTGGGGTGGAAAGTGGGGGTTGGCTCAGGTTGCTAGTCAAGAATGGGTGGTCTCGATTAGTCGAGAAACTCTCCACTCCCTCTTATTAAGAGAAGTGAAATTAGAGACTCGTTGTGCCAAGAGTCGAGATGGCCCAAATCTACGTGACACAAGATTACTATTTAATTAGACTAAGTCTCATATCGTATTTATGGTTTATGGATGACGGCCGTGCCTCTTAAACGTGGGGAAAAGGGTGTTGTTTATGGATTATAAATATGTGAATGGAATTTCGTCTTTATGTTAGGAAACAGCTTCATTAGAATCCTAGATTTATCGACCTAGCTTGTGGCGTATGACCCTTATAACCACGTAAATGATGGATAGAGGACTTCCTCTCTTCTGTTGCTCATATCTCTACTTTGTGGAAACAGAGTAGGGTGTCGTCAATGGAAAAGGAGACTAAAGAAAGGCCATCTATCAAGTCGCCCCAATCTTCTCTGGGTTGGGGACCTCACACTTTCACACTTGTTGAATTTACAAGGTGAAAAACCGGGTTTTCCTCAATGAATGACTAATTACAAAAAATAATAATCCGCCGAGTAGTTAGATGCCGTGGGGTGTGTCCAGCTTCTAACATCCCCCCCCTCCTTGTTCATGTCGTCCTCGACATGGCCTTGATCTTTTTGCTTCACCTTATGGTCTCCCGCATCTTTAGCAGCGATTCGTACCGTCCATGTAGATTCAGCATTGTTGGCCCAAAGATGTCTGTATGCATGGTAAAGAACCCCGTTAGAAAGCTTCTTCAAACGCCTGGAGGTGATAAGATGGGAGAAACATGATTCTTTGATATAATGCATGTATCACCTCCTTGGAAGGTTGACCTGACATCTCATACGCACATCTGTATGTGTCCTGGAAGAAGAATATGCTGTCAGTCACCTGTCCTGGCTTGAAGGTTTCAAACACTGCTAGGATGGTATTGCAGATCTTTCTCATCATGATGCATGTAAGGTCAGGTGAGCCAGTGAACAACTTTATGGCGCCCGTTAGGGTTTTCACCATGTATTGTACACTTATTCTCTCACCTGCCTTCACGCCTGGCAGCTTTGGGTAGTTCAGCCAAGTGGGTTGGCTTCTCTGTAAGATTTCGTGTGCTTTCCACGTCCTAACCCTTGGTAGAGGGCAGAAGCTGAGATTGTCCCTGATGTGTTTAGGTGCCTCTACCAAGTGTATTAGGTACTGCGGGTACTTGGTAAGCCAAGCTTTCCTCCACTTGGGCTGAGAATCTACTATCAGCCTTACTCCTTCTGGCCTCGAGGTGTCTGCGTTGTAGAGAGGGACCGTTGGTTCTTCTCTGATCCGTTGGTTTATTGTTGCCGCTTCATATTTAAGCAACGGATATAGGAGAGAGGGTTGTAGCCATTCACGTCTGAGATTGCTGGCGTCGATTTTCTGAATTGTCATTGATTTGAAAACCCTTTGTTCCCATTCCAAGGCCTCTTTGGTGCTCTCTCTGAGCTCTGCCTCTATTGCTTTTCGCAATTTTGCCTCTTCTTCTTGTGTTAGATCCTGGGGCTCTTGAGAGGAGCCTGCTATGCTTTCCTCTGGCATGGGTGTGTCCACAGGATCCGACACATTGTCAAGGTCGATCCCCTCATTGGCAGCTCGCCCTGAGCTCTCTGGTTCTGCTTGTTGTCGGCTTTTCAACTCCTCTATTTTCGTGAGGAGTGTCTGCTTCTCCGCTTCTGCTTCGCCGCCCATAGTCACGAGGAGGTCATTGAGTTCAACATTTACTTTTTCTGCCTCCTCGAGCTTTATCTTGATGCTCGTCAATTCTTCTTGTAGGGCCTTTTGGCTGTCCTCCAATCTGGTTTGCATTGCAATAGAACCTTCAGCCATGATCACCCTCTGCTTCTTCTCGAGAGTCAACTGCTTTTGGAGTTCTTGCATTTGCTCTTCATACATTTGACTCTCCGAAATAATTTGAATTGAGCTTGTAGCTCTAACTCGTGCAGGTGATGCTCTCAGCCTTTGGATGGTTTGATCTTTGACTTTTAATTGGTCCTTGAGCTCAAGGACTTCATCCAGGCTTGCTTCTTGTTCTATTTCCGCCTTCTCCTTAGCATTCCTCAAGGCCTCTACTTCTTTTGTTTCTTTTGCTAGCTGGAGTGTCAGATTATCCCTTTCTTTTTCTGCATCTCGCAATGACTTACTGAGTTGCAGGCACTCCTCTTCAGCTGCTTGCAATTTCTTTGTCGCTGCCTCATTTGCTTCTTCCTTTGTTTGGCAGTTTTGTAGAGCAGTGGCTAGGCTGGCCTGGAGGTCAGCTTCTCTTTCTTTGTGTCCTTGGCTTTTTGCCTGTAGTAGATCTCTTTCCATTTTGGTCTTTACTTCAGTGGCTCTTAGAGTTATCAACTCTTCGTCTGATGCCACAGATTGTGCCCTTATTCCAGCTAGCATTGTCATCACCACATCCCAATCATTCGAGGGCGGGTGCAGGTCTACCATGTCGGTAGCAATCTCCTTAAGTTCAACTAGCCGGATGCCTGGCAGCTGTTCTTCACTTCGTGTCCTTGCCAAGTCGAATGCGACTGTGGCGGCTTCTTCCTTTGAATAGCCTGCAGCTAGCAGATCCAAAAATGCATAGTATGCTTCCACGAGCTTTTTTTGCTCAGATGCAGGCTTGGCTTCTTCTTTGTGTTCAGGTTCTGTCCTGTGCTCTTGCTCTTCATCCTGGTGTTCTTCTTGCTTGTCTCCGGCCTTCTGATCTTCTGGAGGAGGGCTGCTAGGAGGTGGTGATGGCGGTGGGCTAGGTTTAGGGCTACCTGGTAAAGCTGTAGGTTTGCCCTTGAAATCCCTATCTGCTTTCGTCTTTCTTTCTCTTTCCTTGTTTTCTTGTTCATCTAGCAATGTTTGCCGTATTTGCTCCACTTCTTCCTCGATGAAAGGGATGTGTGGAATGTTTTCCGCCGCAGCATCAAGAATCTCGAAATTCTTGATATAGTCTTCGAAGCGGTCCCTCTGCACTCTTCTTGAGGATCCGGACATCGACTCAAGGGATGGCTTCCATAATTCGTTTAGATCGCCCTTGAGGGCTCTTTCTGCTCGAAAACTCTCCATTAGCCTCTCGAGTCTAGCCGCTTTTTGTGATCGAGTCTCTTTGGCTGGCACTTGAGAAGATTCTTTTTTGCCTTTCTTCTGCTCAGGTTGCTCCTCTTCCACTGGCTCCAGTCGTCTCTTCAACCTTGTAGCCACCCTTGGTGCTCGTTGTGGCTCGTCTTCTTTGTCTTCCTTTATCCTTAGCCAGTCATTCTGAGATGGGGGGTCAGGGCACCTTCCCTTGGCATGTAGTGCTGCATAAACTACCTTGGTTATCATCTCTCCTGGCACTATGTAGGTTGGCTTTTTGTTTCCCATCTTTACCAGGCTATCTTGTATGTATGCCGCATAATTGATTATCTTTGGGGTGCCCTTCGTCATTGCCCAAGTAAAGGTTGTGGCAATTGCACCTTGCGGCATCCTGTACTTCTGTAGCCTCTTCGTGCACATGTGGAAGTATTGGTTGTACAATTGGCTCATGATCGCCACCTTTGGGTTGGCGATGTCTTCAAAAGTGTAATTAGCCTTTTTCTCTTTGTACACCTTTACTTCATCCCTTCTCTTTGTCACACTGTCTCCCTGATTGGAGAGATCTAGTGCATGGGCGACAACCCTTTTCGTAATAATGATCTCTGTGTTGGGTCTGCTGTGCAAATCCGTCACCTTGGCCACTCCATCTTCTCTAATGCTGGTCATAAACTCCCATACTCTTTTGACGTCCACCCCTGCTGGGATTGCTTCAAAATAGTTATGGAGGTCAATTTTCTCCAAGTAGCCGGCCATTTTGCTCCGGACAAATTCATTGAGCTCCCTTGGCAGCATTGGCAGCTCTATTATATTTTCGTCATTGTCCTTGAATACTCCTTGGTAGATTTTTAGGTCGTTTGACTCTAGTAGATCTTCCTGTATCTAGGTGCTTGTAGGCTTTAATGTTCCCTGTGGAATGACAAATGGTTCCACCTCGTCCAGATAGTCTTTGATTGTCATTCTCTTCTTCTTTGCCGGTAACTTCGAGGCTACCATAGACCCTGTTGTACTCAGCAATCCAAAGTTTAGCGTTTTTTTTTTTTTTCATATCATCTGCTAAAGTGAGTTTTACTTATCCAAATGACTTGAAAATTGAAATCATAGCTCAAAAGGAACTTGTGAAGCTGTGCATGTGCTCACAGTGCAAATTTGACCAAAAAAAATCCATCTAGACATCCTACGCGTAGGATGTCTTTTTCTTCAGAACTGGTTCATACTTGACTTGTAGGTAGTGTAAGGCTCATGGAACATGGTTATAAGCTTGGATTTGAATTTGGATGTCAAAAAGTGGATTTTTGGGTTGATTTAGGCTTTAAGTCACAATTTTGGTAGATTGTCCATCATGGGAAGCAATTGATGTCCAAATGGGTTGAAACTTGGTATATGGGCTCAATGCATCATGGTATTAGCTCCTGTGATGTCATTTCTTGCACAGAAGTCTAAATCTAAGCTTAAGACATCCTACGCGTAGGATGTCTTTTTCTTCAGAACTGCATGAAACTTGATCAATGGGTTGTCCTTGACCTGTGGAACATAGCCATGTTCATGGATTTGTATTTGGATAATATTTGATGCCTGTAGGGCTCTATGAGGTGTTTTTGGGCTCAAAAAATGTATCTTGAATGTGTTGGGGGTCAAAAGTGATTAGAAGGGCTTCAAGATTGACATATGGGCTCTTGTTGATGAGGTTATTACTTCTGAAATGACAAAACTTCTCCTTCATGCCCAAAATGTCCATTAGACATCCTACGCGTAGGATGTCTTTTTCTTCATTTTTACTCCCAAACCACACAGAAAGTTAACTGATGTGTATGTGAATGTGTTGTGCAAATTTCATGAGATTTGGAAAAGATTTGGTAGGTTAATGGCCCTTTAGTGCCTTTATGCCCTATCTTTGCGTTTTTCCATGCATATGAGGTCCAATCTCTTCCAAAGGTGATGAAATTTGGTGTAGGGCTTGTGAATGTCATTCAGAACATGTGCATGGCAAGAATTGTTGGGTTTTGTGCCAAGAATTGCCCTTGAGACATCCTACGCGTAGGATGTCTTCTGGTGATTTTTCTCTTGTTAGTGCTCCCAGTGCTTGCCCTTTGCTCCCCTAAGTCCCTTTTAGGCCTAATTTCAACGAAAAAGTCAATTGGGTAAGTAAAACTCCCTGTGTGGACTTCAGAGCCTCTGAGCCGTTTTCTGACTTTTGGAGTGCTTTTTGGCGATGAAATTCCTCGATGTTGGTCTTCATAGCTTCCAAATCCTTTGGGGATCCTTACATATGATTTTTGTCAACTTTGGCTTCACCGGAGCTTCATTTGGCAATTTGTCGCTCTAGAAGCACCCGTGGAGGCATTTACATACCTTTGATGATTTGTGGTGGTCCACCACCATAGGACTTGGTTGTTGATGGTCTAGGAACGCCGCTCGTGAAGTTTGGTGGCAAACGGACTTGCGGTTTGGCCACAAGTGCATTTTGACGCTTTGTTTGTCTGATGTCGTTTCTGAGGTTTAGTGCCGCTTCGGGTCACTTTTTGGTCATGCGGGTCATATGGACTTGTCGAGCATGTCGATATGCTCCTACCCGTAAATTTTGGTAGCATTTGATCACCGTTTCGTCGATTTCCCATTTGGTGGCCTCTTGCGGGTTTCTGGGAATTAGGGTTTTTCCCGATGTTTTCCCACTGCCATTGGCTATCCAGGAAGGGTCTCCTAGACTAGGGTAAGCTGCTGATGAAGTCTTGTTGCTTTCGGGTTAGCCGTTAGGCCGCCATTTCTACTTGTAGGTCTCTACCGCTCGCTTTGTGTGTGACCTCTACGCTAGTTTTCGCGATAGAATGACAAACATGCGCGAAAAGCTCAAGGTGGTGAGCCTACCTCTCATGTCTGGAGCTGGTCGGGTAGACGTGCGCGTCGTAGAAGCTGCTGGAAGGTCGATCCGCTCTAGGTGGCAGAAGCTCTCTCCACAAGGTCAATAGTGAGAATGAGCTAAAAATGGGGTGAAAAATTCTTATAATGGAGGTCCCCGAGCCATTTTTCATGAAATTTGACATGTGCTCCTATCTTTCTGCAAGATGCGGTTTAGGCTCAAAAAATTCTTGATTTGGACTCCATTTACTCTGTTTACCAAAAATTTGTCATTTCGGCCAAAACACACTTTCCGCTTCAGTCTCATAATTGCACCCCCACTGTACCGTAGGTTGTTCTTTAGTCACTGGTCATCCCCATATTTTTTGTTTTTCATTACGACTGTTTTTCACCTGCTTTTTGTATTTTTGAAGTTTTTATGCCGAAAATTAGCAAAATTAAAAGGAAAATAGTAAATCAAACCCAGAAAATCCCCATAATTCATAATAGATCACAAACATCACCGCAACACATTATGTACACTCTCATGCAATTTTTGTGGCCAGATTTCTCCATTTTACTCATATTTTGCCTGAAAAATGGCTATTTCTACATATATACACACACCTAGGGGCTTTATTTGGCGTTTGGCCCCATATTCCTGTAGCTTCATGCTGTATAAGGGCATATATCCTTGGGTTACTCCAGAAAATTTCGCAATCAAACGTCAACCCTGAAAATAGTCGAAAATTGTGCCCTTATTTGCTATTTCTGTTATTGGTTCCGCATTGAGAATGCCTCCCCCCCTCCTAGTCGGAGTCCTCCTGGACGACAAGGTTTCGCCTCGGAGTATGTGTCGTGCATAGGTTGAAAAAGTCGTGCTAATGCGTGGCCGATTAATGTGGCCCTATTTTATGCATACTCGGTCAATGCATGGAAAAATTAATGTTGTGTAAGAGAAGGGAATAAGCAAGCTTATTGGCATTCGCCGTCGAGGTTTCCTGTTTTCTTGGCAAGTAGCAGTTGTAACTCTACTGCTCTTTGTTTAATGGTCTTTTTGGTCAGTGGCAACTGCGTTGCCGACACTGTTGATGGAGTCGTAGCTATTTCGGAGGATGTGATAGCTATGGGCCGTATGGCCTTGTCTTTCCATTGGTAGTGTGGTGCGGCCAACTTTGCCCCTTGTTGGTTTGTCATCGGCACCCACTTATATTTGTTTGCCCGGTTGACCTATAGATGTCTACTTTCTATCGTTGCTTGTACCGTAGGTATTTGCTTTGTCTTTTGCTTTGGTATCCAAATGTGAGTGACATGAGGGATTTGGCTAAGCATTTTCTTTGGAATCCATATCTGCTTGGTTACATTGGTTTTTGGTTGCACCATCTGCTTTGTTAGAATTCGGTTGTCACATTGTGTTTTCCCCCTCATGGCGTTTCTATCTTTCCGCATCCATACTTGTTTACCTTGTTGTGGTAGTCTAGATTTTTGCAGTGTAGTCGGTGATTTCAGCTGTCTGTGATGAGCATGGTTGGCCGTTAGCTGGTAGTTGGTCTCAGGTTTTGTGTTGATCGTTGAGGATATTTGTTCTTTGGTATTTGTTTCCAGTGATTGCATGGCTTGCATTTGATCCGGATGTTCCTTTTGAGCAAAAGCTACCACCTGCTGTTCGTTTTCGTGCTGGATTTTGACCGCCTGTGCTTTCCAGTCTATTTGGACATTGTATGCTTTTTGCCAAGGTTGCCCTAGCAGCATTGGTTGTTGTGTGCTTTCATCTGTCACCACATAGAATTTGTGTGGGTAAATATATTGATGTAACTGTATATGCAATATAATCCACCCTAATGTTTTCAATGGATGTGATGTGCTACTTTCCAGCACTTGGGGAGTAGGATGAAGTTGATCTGCAACTTGGAGCTGTTGGTATAATCCGTCAGAGATCAAATTTGCTTGAGCACCCGAATCGAGCAAGGCTGGTGATTCAACTTGATCATTGCCCACCTTGACTGTAATTATTGGCTCGACTGTGTCTTCTTCCAATTTCATGAGTCGAATGGCATTGATTCTCAATGGTGGTTTACTTTGTTGTTGTTGTCGCAGAAGCCGTCTTTTTGCAATGCGTTCTTGTGCTTCGGTTTGAGCTTCCTCCCGTACTCTCTCTTTTTCTTTCCTTCTTTGCTTTCCTTGATGAATTTGTTGGAGCATCTCCTGTGTGAGTGGAAGGTGATATCTCCTTAGTCGACACCCACTAATCCAGTTTGGCATTTCTTCACCTGCTAATGTAGCAAGCTTGACGGCCCCACTTTGTGATAGATCATGAATCACAAATGGTCCCATCCCTCGCTTTTTCAGTTTCTTGGCATGTTGCTTCAATGTATAAACAAGTACGTAATCTCCTGTTTTAAACTCTTTGGTACGCACGTGTTCAGAAGAGTTGTAAAACTCTACTTGTTCTGGAGGTGCTACCGTCTCTTTTTCTGGCATCACGCTTACCATGTAATAGGGTAGCACATCGTAACCATCCTTATCGCAAAATTTTGTTGTTGGACTGTTGGTAATGGTACATACATCTAACGTTGCCAGTATGTGTTCCCATTCTAGAGGCTCCAAGGAATCTTCAGGGAATGGCTCCGGAATATACTCTTTGTCTTCAATTGCTCTTTCTAAGATGCAATCCTCTTTTCTTAAGCTTCCACAATGTGAAGCTCCGCACATCCATAGCTCTTTTGGTTGCCCCAACCATGCTGGTAGTTCTGATCCTGCTATTGTAGCCGAATCAAACTCTTCCACAGGTGTTTGGTTTACATCCTTGTAACTATGGTCTTTCAAGTGTATTTTAGTTGTCGTCTCACCATGTCTGAGGTATATGTGGTCATAACCCCAATCTTGGACCATCTTCAGTTGTCTCATGAATGGTCGTCCCAAGATTATCTCATAATTGTTCTTTTTGTCGAAATCGACTATTGCGAATGTATGCTCATACTCGATCCCGCACGAAGTGACAATTACCTTTTCCAAGAGTCCGAGAGGCTTCTCCATGAAACCATCTGCCAACTGCAGCTTCATTCGGGTAGCCCTCAGAGCTGGTTTTCCCCATTTTTTCCAGACTTCCTTCGTGGCGATAGCAACTCCCGCTCCACTGTCAAGAATAGCTTTGGAAACCACTCCTTGGAATTCTACAGGTAGCGTTGTGTTTTCGTCTTCTCCCTCACAATATTCTCCAACCTTATTCAATGGTACCGGCCTAGTGTTTAGATTAGGCCTGTCCAACTCCCTGATTCCTTTTGTAGTTTCAAGGTGGGGTTTTTTACTCCAAATTTTTCCATGCATTTTCCTACTGTGGTCCACATGTTTGGCCTTAGCTTTAGGAGTTCTGCTAACGTGATTGTGCATGCCACCGGGGTGGCTAACAGCTCAATCAATCCTTGTGAGTCCATCACCTTGTTAGAAGAAAATCTTTGAGATGGAATTTCCCTCACTTCCGACTTAGCTTCGTATTCTCCTAGGTAAGAGGGTAAAGTTCTCAAAGAGTCTGGTTGGCTGTGTCCCGAACTAACAGATCCTTGGTCTCCCCCTTGTGAATGCACCTCAAAGTTTATTTGTGATCTTGCTTCAAATTCTTCAATAGGAGGTAGGATCACATTCTTTCCTTTTCTCGTGCTATTCATGTGGTCATTCATTCTATTAGCTTCGTTGGCCTCTCTGATTTGCTTCCACAGATCATCTAGACCATTACCGTCCTTTCCCATCTCTGCCGATATTCTTGGACGGACCCCGTCACTTGCCCCTTCGGTGGTATTGGGCACTATGATAGGCTCTCCTCTGTACTCATATTCATTAGTGAGTCTTTCCTTTGTTTCCTCATGTTTCTCTATTGTTGGTTGGATAGGGGTTGGAACTAGCACATCATAGCAATTTACCGGTTTTCCCAACGGGTCTTCCATCAATGATTGAGCCGTCTCGATCATCTTTTTACACATATCCAACCTTTGTTTTTCTATTTCCACATATGGATATGTCATCCATCTTTGCTCCTGGGTCTGGTTTTTTTTAAGCCGAGCTTCATAAGCTCTTAGAAGCGCATCCAGCTGCTCGTTTACTTTGTCTGCTAGCACAGATCCTCCTGATCCTGCACTTTTGGGCTCAGCTATTTCCTTTGGTGCTATGGTTGTTGTGGTGTGTGAGCTTAGGCTGGCTAGATCTTCTAACTGCTCCAACCTGTTCTTTGTATGTTTCAACTCATCGGATAGGGCGGTTTGCTCTCGTTCTTTCCTGGCTTTCCTACGCGCCTTTCTTGCCTTCCAAGTGCTTCTCGGATTTTTCGTTTCTGAACTTTGGGCATCCGTCTTTGGTTCTTCTATTATGGGTTCATTCGTCCTTCTTTGGGCTTGGGCCCGTGTCACCACCTGAACAGGTATGACTGTTTCACTTTCTGATACTCCACTGGAAGGTACTGTTTCCAACAGGTTCAAGGTGGCTTTTGCTCCTTTACTCGGGTTTTTAGGGCAATCGGGAATCAAATGAGTAATTCCACATTCTGGGCAATACGCATTGACTCTAATGATTTCATCATGGGGACAGTCCCTCAGCCAATGGTCTCCGCCACACTTGTAACAGGGGCCCTTGGGTTGTTGAGGTGCTCCTTGAGCTCCCCATTGCTGGTAAGTCTGTCTCTGTCCGCCCATGCCTCCATTGGCTATGAGCAACAATGTTCGTTCATCTAAGTTATATCTTCCTTCTCCTGCCGCCTGTATAGTAGTTGGAGGTCCTTGATTCCCCATCATGCTCCATGGATCTGGTGTCAAGGGTTCCTCCGGTGGATAATAGATAGGGTTCGCCGCATATCCATTGGGATCCTCATAGTATGCATGCATAGGCACCAAAGCCTTTTCTTCTGGTTCAGTTAACGTTGGGGTGTATCTTACACCAACTGGTCGTAATCCTGGTAGGGGTGGTTGTTGCCCCAACACCGGTTGTGGTCTCTCTACACCTACAGGTCCTGGAAAGTTGCCTACTTGATATCTAGGCATAGGTGGAACTTGAGGGGAAGCTACAGGAGCTTGGGGAGCATAAGGTCTCTCCCTCACATATCCCTTGTTATAGTAACATTCCTCGGTCCCATGGTTTGTCCATTTTTGTTCAATAGCACACCACTTGGGCGGTTTAGCCTGGGGTTTGGCGTACAAGTTGATCTTTTTTAGCACTTCATCTACAAGCTGTTCTTGGTTTACCGCTATTTCTCCTTTCAGTGTTGTCTTGGAGGACTTGCTCCCACTTTGCTGTGAAGATGAATCGTCATCAAGGTCCTTGAACTCCCCTTCTTTGTAAACCGCACAATTGTCCACAAGGTACAAGGCTTCCTTGGTCAACTCATTCAACGTAGTGCTCCTCTTCATATGTAAGTCTTTTTGGAGATCTGCATTCCTTAGTCCTTGGATGAATATCAGCATAAGTCTGGACTGAGTTGGCAGTTCTTCAACAGGACAGAACTTAACATATCTCTTTAGTCTTAGGGCTGCCTTCCGTACAGATTCTCCATCTTTTTGTTTGAATTTATGGATTTGTGAGACGATATTATGAGCTATTCCCCTTTGAGAGAATTCCTCAATAAACTCGTCAAACACTTCCTCCATCGACTCAAAGTCTCTACGCTCTACAGAGTCAAACCAAGTTGCAGCATCATCCTCTAGGGTTAGTCCAAACCCTGCGAATTGGGTAGGAAATTCTAACACCTCTTCAGCTCTAATCACACATACAAAGGCTGCTACATGATCTCTTGGGTCTCTGTTTCCTGTGTATTTCCTGTTTACCCATTTTTGCACTTGAGAAGGTCTAATTCTGTGATGGTCTACAAACCTCATCATGGGATCACCCCTTCCAAGTCTCTACCCCTCCTCAGGCCTTCTGTAATACGCTGGTTCCTCGCCCAACGGTGCTCCTAAGCCATAATTTCTAAAGGTTCTCGCCGGAGGTGGTCCTTCTCTTCGAACTCGTTCCATGGGTGGTCCTCCAAGTTCGGTCGACCCTTGTGTCTTTGGCTTACTCTCTGCTTGATACCTTGAATAGTGTGGTGGTTCTTGCAAATCCCTGAGCCCTCGAGCCGCTGGATAACCCTCTCGGTTTCTGTCTGGTTCCATTGTCGCACTTTGTCTAAGCCATGCCTGCAATGATGGCTGGTTTACTGGTTGGTCTTGGTTGTTGAATGCTCGCGGTCTGGGGGAATGTGATGTAGCATCATACTCATCTGAGAATGGATTCGTTGACTTGCTTGGGGTGTGGACGGCTCTCGGCATTTCCTCAGGGGCATATGCTGATGCTCCTGGACCTGTTGCTCTTTCTACTTCCTCTGGGAGAATACGTTGGTATTCTCACCCATATCTATCAACAAAAACTATGCCCTTCCCCGTAGCAGTTTCATAAGAGAATAAGTAAAGAACTTTGTCTTTGCTTAGTTCGTCTATGTATGGTTCTTTACTGCGAAAGTAAGAGACAATACCTTCGCTCTCGTGTTTGTAGATTCCCACATTCTCGTTATAAGTTGGAACCCTGATTGTTTCTTATCGTACATGAAAATAGCTCCATGCCGATCAATGTTTGGTGGAGGCTCTTGAGTTTCTGAAATCATTTTCCCTTTAGCCACGTTGTCTCCATATCTGTTGTAATCTTCAGGGTTGCTAACTATTAAATAGTGGTTTCCCTTTTCGTCTCAGAATCTATCTCCATCATCATACACGTGGATTATCTCCAATCTTTATGCTGGCCTCTCTTCAATGCAAATGCACTTGCGACCTCAACAATCAGAATAGACTAGGGCTCCTCTTGAGTTTGTTCCCTCCAAGAAGATCACAGTAAGCCTGGAATCATTCGAAGGATTTTGGGAGGTACTTCCTCCTCGCATAGGTCCCTCATAGGCGAAACTTCCTGGTTGTTGGCTCCCCATCATGAAGAAAGATTTGTCTGACGACGTGTCAGTATCACTACCTTCCTCAATAATCGGTGCTAACGGATCTAACCTTGCTTGAGTTACACTCTCTTCAGTGGACACTACGCTAACTTGGTCACCTGCCACTTTCTGGTCTCTAACAATGTATCTTCCTGATCTTAAATTCATCAAACTTATCAATGCAACTTATCACAAGTTCAACCACTAACCTGGCAATGGATCAGTTTCTGCATAACGTCTTGCTTTGTTGCTGAATACACCTGTACACAAGAGTTTTAATTTCGGCAATTGAATCAACGCATTTATCTGTTGGAGGTGATCTTAGTAATGATTGGTATAACTGGAGAGTTAATCTCAACCACTACTGTATTCTATACACTGTTGATGTTCCTGATTAGGTTGCTAATCTGAAACAGTACCCTTCCTTGATGTTGGCCAATTTACGTGAAAAAGCTTGAATTCAGTATTTGCTTTGTCAAATGGGCAATCACGGTCCAATTTTACCTCTGAAAGAAGTTCTAGAGCCCTTAAGCCAAATAGAACCTCACTGTCTAGGCCAAGTCAAATTTTCTCTCCAAAATGCCCCAATAGACATCCTACGCGTAGGATGTCTCATGCTGCATTTAGCCTGGATTTCTGTACTGTATTTTCCCCTTGTTGTGCTGAGCTTACAGTTGTTTTTACTTTTTGATTTGGACTTCTAGAAGCTGGTCAATGAGTCAGAAATCTGTTTCGACGGCCTGATGATGGTGTTGATCAGTCTAATCAACTCCAAATTGGACCAAAATTGACTAGCAGGATTGCCTTAGGCTATATAACCCCTTACAATGCTCAAAGTCCAATTATGGCTTCACTTTCTTGCATTAGACATACTACGCGTAGAATGTCTTTTTCTTCAAAATGGCTTTAAACTCAAGACTTCAGCTCTTATTGAGCTGCTGATCATCTTGGTATACTCAGATTTCAGTTTGGAGTCCTAAATCACTCAGTAGACATCCTACGCGTAGAATGTCTTTTTGGCCTGCTTGACCCCAGATTTGTTCCACAGCTTCCCCCTGATGTCAGTATCCCAGTGGTATGCTTAGATCTCAGTTTGGATGTCAAAAGTCTCAAACTTCTGCTGTTTTTCTTCTTTCAGTCAAAAGTGCTAAAGTCCACTTTGAACCCAATTTTCTTATCCGAATGAGGTGAAGACCCTTTCAGTCACTCAATATATCATGCAAGGCACACTCATGCAGCCATCTTAAGGTTTTGGTTTCAAGTTGATGCTTTTGCACTAATTGGGTAGGATGTCTAGCAATTTCAGTCTATCTGGCCTTATCCTGTCAAGAGATGGCCAAATTTCCCCTTTGCAGTTGAAATTAGGGTAAACCTTACCTTCAGAACACACTGGTCACATCAAAATTCCGAAATTCCTCCAAGATTGGCTTGTAGACATACTACGCGTAGGATGTCTCCTGGCTTAAAATTAAAGTTTTTCCTGACAGGAATGCTGCTGATGCTCTTTAGGCCTATCAGAAACACTCACAGTATTCTTTGGACTTCGATTAGGCTTTCAACCACACTTTTGCGTCTTTTTGCGTCTTTTACAAACTTGTAATGATTCTACCAAGCAAGTATACATGCATGAAATGCTCTAGATCTGAATCATGATGTTCTACTTACTCTACTCCTACCTACCATGAAGAAATGGTGATAATTGGTGTTTTTGGTTGCCTTTTGGCCTCTCCGGACTCTCAAGCTCTCTTCACACCGCTTCTCCCACTCCCTGTTCCTACTCTAGAACTCAACTACTAACTAAAAAACTTCCTAAGTGTACCTCTACCTCAGTTGAAGGATCTAGGCCAGACACACGCTTCCTAAACTCCCTCTAAGACCTAGAGAATCCTCCACCCTCTAATCCTATCTAAATGTAAATCGAGACTCTTGGCAAGCCAAAAATCCCAATTCTCAAGGATTAGTCTCGGTCACCTACCTAAGGTTTTCGTCCCCGGCAGTGGCGCCAATGTTGGACGGATACGCTGCGACGGACGTCAGCACAACGAGAACTCACCTAACAAGTAATGTCAGCTAAGGACGAAGCTCGACCCGCAGGCGCGTGGAAGCAAGCATAAGGTGTCAACTTACACTCGACCGACTCCTAGCTAGTTCCTACAGAGGCCCCTACCAATTGTCTAAGTCACAGTCTTCAAGAGAACAAAAGAGGATGCTTCCTACAACGCTTGCTAGAGCCGAACACCTATCAAACACTTCGGAAACACCACAAAACTTAAAGGAGACCCTACGAATACCTATAGGCCACTCTCCCTAAGGTCTGTGAACCAAAGTCACGACCCAAAACACCCGGTGCAGAAACACGTAGGATGTCTGGCCGAAATCTTCAGGTCTTCGTTTCCGAAATCTGAAGTGCCTAATGTGTGGTTCTACTCAATGTGAACGTGTGGATATGCTGCAATGAAAAATCGGACAACGTATGCTCACCCAAACAACCGATGAAGCTCGTAGAAGAAGCTCCCGAAGCCGGACCGTATGCGCGCAATGTTGGTATCGGCTCGTAGCTCTAGTCGGGGGCAACACGCTGCACTTCTCCGCACTCGATTCCGACCACCATAGCACACGTAGCGTCAAGACAAAGCTCACACTCTCTCTCACGTACACAGTACGCTCACTCACAAACTTCAACTTGTTTAAAATGACAAAAGGTCCTTCATTAAGGTCAAAAAGTGATATATATACCTTACAACTTCTCAAACCCTAAAGTTCCAAAATCATCCATCTACTCCTTCTAACTATCAACACTGGGATACAATCTGGAAACTTCTATAAGTCCCAATATTTACAAGGTGAAAAACCGGGTTTTCCTCAATGAATGACTAATTACAAAAAATAATAATCCGCCCAGTAGTTAGATGCCGTGGGGTGTGTCCAGCTTCTAACAGCAAGGGTGTGTAAATCTGAAATGGGTAAACACTTCCATGATTAGAGACAAATATCCCTTACCTATCATAGATCATGTGATTGAGAGAGTCGCGGGCAAGGAAGCCTACATATTTCTTGATGGCTTTCTGGGATATAACCAGCTCGCCATTAAACCAAAAGATCAGCACAAGACGGTCTTTGCCCACAGAATGGGACATTTTTTCTTATCGAGTAATTCCATTTGGCCTACCCAATGCACCTTCCACATTCCAAAGGCTAATGAGTCAAGCATTCAAGGAGTATCTAAAACAATTCTTAGAGATTTATATGGATGACCTGTGTATGAATTCTCTCTCCGAAGAGACGAACATGTCAAACACTTGAAAAATATCCTTGAGAAGTGTCTTCATGGTAAGACAACGTAAGATTTTGGGGCATATTGTGTCCAAAAATGGCATTTTACAAATCTTGAGAAGATCCAAGTGATTGTTGCTCTTCCAAGACCCACCAAAGTTAGAGAGGTACAAGCCTTTATGGGTCATTGTAGCTATTATCAAAGGTTTACTTACATGTATGGAGTTGTTCCCAAATCTCTCTATGCTTTGATCACAATTGAAGCAGAGACTTAGTTTTGCTCCAATTTTGAAAGCTCTTGATTGGAACAAGATCTTCCACATTCATGTAGATGTGTCGGCTTACGCTATTGGATGCATCTTAGCTCAACCTTGAGAGAACAATATGGATTTTCCAATTTGTTACTCCAATAGACAACTAAAGAGTGTGGAGTGAAATTACACAGCCACAAAAAGAGAAGGCTTAGGGATTATCTATGCGGCCAAAAGTTTAGACATTACCTTCTTGCAAACCAAATCATATTTTTTGTGAATCACCAAGCATTGTTGTACTTAGTGAACAAACCATGCAATATTGGCCATATAGTTTGATGGTTCATAATATTGCTAGAGTTTGATTTCACCATAGTGTTCAAGAAAGGGACTAATCATCAGAGGGTAGACCATTTATCGAAGTTGATACACGAGGAAGCACCTTTGGGGTTGATGATGACTTGCCAGACTCTTATATTGTCAACATCCAGATGGTACTGAGGTGGAGCGAACATGTGATTCCATTGCTCACCATTGGTTCTCTACATATTGAAAGGCAACCATCAATCATTGAGCAATCATGCTCGCTAGTGTTAATGGCCAGATGTCTATATAAGTAGGGAAATGGCAGAATACTTAGGCTATGCATAGAGCCATCGGAGAAACAATTGTACTTGAGACAAGCTCACATACAAATGATAAAGTTTTATAATACAAAAATGCAAACATACCAGAGACTGATGAGACTTGGGGTTTTTGGGCCTCATATGCAGAAAAGCATCCATGACTATGTTAGTTCATGTGATCACCTAGAAGTCGATCAAACATGCTACATTGTTCAGAATAACAAAAGCACTCATGTGGGGGAAGTACATTGTAGATTACATCAAACAAGAAGTCTTGCCGGCAAACTTGAGCAGGGCCAGACTACACTCGATCGAAAGAGAAACAAAAAACTATGTTATCATTGAAAATAACCTTTATCATAGAGGAATAGATGACAACTTGAGCATATGTGCCACAGAGCACAAGTAGTTACCGATCCTTGAGCAAGCACATGCCTTACCGACAGGAGGTCAATTTTTGGTCAACAAAATTGCAAAAGCAATACTCCTTGCAAGAATTTGGTGGCCTACTTTGTACATGGATGCAAAACACTATGTCAAACAATGCGATGATTGCCATGATGCAACAGGATGAAATTCCCTTGAGACCAATAATGGGGGCAAGGGCCTTTGCCAAATGGGAGATAGACTTTGTTGGAACTGTCTCACCACCAACATATTGAACGCATGCTCAATACATCATAGTGGCCATAGATTAGTTGACCAAATGGGTAGAAGCCAAAGAAACACAAAAGAACGATGCCAAAACGACAGTGCAGTTCTTGTATGAGAACATTTTCACGAGATATGGGCTTCCAATTGAGATTCTAAGTGATAGAGGGACTCTTTTCTTCAACGATATGGTTGTTTATCTATTGAGAGAGTTTATGGTGATTCATTCAAAATTAGCACCATACCACCCTCAAGCAAACGGGTATGCAGAGAGCACAAACAGAAATCTATGCACAGTGCTCACAAAATTTGTCAATGAATCAAAAGCTGATTGGGATCGGACACTACACTTAGCTTTATGGGCATATCAAATATCATACAAAACGATGGTGCAGCCAAAGTGTATCGACCATAGCAAAGGTCACAAGCAGTGGTGTGTATGGGCAAAGTGCTAAGGCAGGTACCAAGATCTTGGGCAGGTAGGTGACAACAGAGATGTATGCTTAATGTGGTTTCTTAGGCCAAAAGGGCTTCAAAATGGGCCATATGGGATGACATTGCGGGTTTGCCCCAATACAAATGCTAGGTCTGTGGGAGTTAGTGCAGGCTGATGAATGACCATGTGCTCTTTCGGTTGAAGCTCTAGAGTATGCACATACACATAGTACATGTGCTTACATGCCAAAAACGCCTTATGTGAAGATTCTCTCTTGTGAAAATCGGGACAGGTGTAACTAGGCTCTACCTTAATGTGTACATCATAACAACTCTCTGTTAATACCCAAAAAACTATGTGTTGGTCGTTTTCTAGTTTCTCGTCCAAGAACGTTGCAACCATACTTGCAGTTGACTCCAATCTCTTTTGTGCTTCTTTGGAAATACCATGTCTCCACTTGCGCTTCCTGCTATTGGAGCCTCCTCGTGTAAGAGCAGCATTTGTGTTGTTTATGTGTCGTAGTGGTGTTGTAAAATCTGCAAATTGAAATCCACTTTGTACCAAACTAACTTTTTCTTCCTTTGATAAGTGTGTTCCAATATCGACTTGCCGGAAAGTAGGAACGTCTGGCGAGAATTTTACTTGCCTCTGTACTTTTTGTGTGTGGCCAACTTCAAAATTGCAGAACCATATCCATTGGGTGACTTTCTTGTATTTAAAAGTTCTCTTAGACCAAAAACAGGGAGCAGCCATTCCCACTTGACAGCTCTGTAATTTGTTACCACAACTTTTCTTCCCTACCATTTCGAAACATTTCCTCATGCAATTGGCTGGAATCCTTCGTAAAGCCCACTCTTCGCAGGCGGCCAACTTTGCTTTTGAATACACCTTGCTAAGTTCTCCCCATACTGCACTGGAATGCTCTCTCCTGCTTCACTGTCACTGACAACATATACTTCTTCATTATCCTCTCTATCAAAATGTATACTCCATGGTCTCCCTCTGGTTTTGCGTTGTCTTGCTTCCATTACATATCTAGGTTTATGTGAGCTTGTACTGACTGCACTATTTTTCTTCCTCAGTTGTATTGTCTCTTTGTCACCATCAAAGGCTCCTCATACAAAGGACTACCATCAACCAAGCCTTTTAAGGTACTCGCAAACTGAGTTGGATTTGGAGATTCTCTGCTTTTGGAGCTGGCCATCATTGCTTCTATGCAAGGACCCGTTCCAATGTATCTGCCTGTGGGGGGGATCCACATTTCGAGCGAAAAAAATGAGCAACACATTTTTCCGAGTGAAGCGTGTAAAAAACTTGATACAAAATGCATACTTGCTTAAGTTAACCATGATAACAGAATGCAATAGGTACTATAGGCAACTTGGAAAAATTCTCCACCATATTGTAAACACCAATAAAACTATCTTTGGCCACACTGAGAAGAGAACGACTGATGATAAAGTTCCACGATGGGTTTGGCCCGGTTCATTGGCCGCATCGAAATTCTTCATAAATCCCAAATCACGGCAAGCATGTGGGATGGTCCAGGTCGCACTCAAAACATGTGTGTGTGTGTGTGTGTGTGTGTGTGTGTGTGTGTGTGTGTGTGTGTGTGTGTGTGTGTGTGTGTGTGTGTGTGTGTGTGTAGGGAGCGGGTAGGGCTACAGGTGGTGGACACGGTTGTGCACGTGGAATAGAAGGGGTAAGCAGACTTCGTAATGAGGGACAAGGGGATGGGATGCCTTCGAGATGCGCTTCTGAGGAGTTGGCAGGTACAGAGATTGTGGAGCAATGCAAGGATTGTTTTTTTAATGCTAAGTATTGTACCTAGGTGGAGTTCGATGCGATAGTCGAAGTGGTCATGAGAGCCGCATCCGAATGGGTGGTGTCAAGCTTGAATTTGAAACCATCATTTTTAAATCGTAGCAAGGATGGCAAGGTAGTCTTTGGGAGGAGAAGAAGAAGAGTAGTATTTTAATGTCATAGGAAACTATCCCAAGAGACTTTAAGAAATCAATAAAACTCGGATGCAAATATGTTGGTAGATTTTGAGAAAATATTTAGATTAGAGGGTCAAAGCCTCTTTTCCTCTGTGTCTTTCCTATGTGCCCGCATGTCTCTCCCCCTCTGTCTCTCATGCGTCACCATCGTGAGTAAAGTCCATGCGCGTGAAGAGACATGGGCTCATGCATGGACACACATGTAAGGGCAGTAGGTGTCGAGCCAAATATAGCTCTCTCTCTCTCTCTCTCTCTCTCTCTCTCTCTCTCTCTCTCTCTCTCTCTCTCTCTCTCTCTCTCTCTCTCTCTCTCTCTCTCTCTCTCTCTCTCTCTCTCTCTCTCTCTCTCTCTCTCTCTCTCTCTAGGTAGAATCTCTGCAGCGCTGGCAACATCAATCGTACCTTGCGATAATGTCCCACTCCTTGCTGCCTCCAGCCTATGGCACTTGCACTCTGACACCTGCGCATGCATTCTACCACTCTCCAGATTCCTTCTCATTCATACTTGGGATAGTGCTCGAAACAATCCCGCGCCGGCCGCGGGACTGTTTCGAGCACTGTCCCAAGTATGAATGGGAAGGAAGGAGCCCATAATAATTGCCTATCCAAAAGCCTACTACGATGTCTCTTCTAATTTGAAAAAACGAGATTCTAGACAAATATTCTCCTACCCTCCTACCCCCCAAAAAGGATGTTGTCACCTACCTTTACTACATCAAGGGGCTCCACAAGCTCGTGAGGCAGACACGCAGGGATCTCACGCTGCAAGACACAAAAAGAAAGGGAGAAGAGACCGTGTGTGTATGTGTGTGTGTGTGTGTGTGATAGAGAGAGAGGATAGCCTCACGAGCCTCAAGAAATGTCCTGTCGGATCAATATATTGTTGTTGGCGTATGGCGAGGATGGCTGCCTGCCAAAATATACTTTGAGCTTTCTTCTTGTCCAACAACCCTTCGCCCGGTTTCATGCAAACCAAGGCCATGGAGAGAGCCGGCCTACGCTTCTCCTCCACCACTGGTAAACGCTATGAGCAGCTGCTCATCGCGGCATCCAGTACTGTCATATATGATGCTCGGCTCTTTTATGGTCTCCCCTTTCCGTATGCTTCTAATGCGTTTGAGTTCCAGGTCCTGCCTTTGATATTGTGCTTGGCGGAGACTAGATGTACGCATTTGGCTCTTTGAGCATTTCAAGTAATGCAATTTCCTTTCCACATAATGGACAAATGATGATCACCCTCCCTGTCTCTCAAGCTACTCGCAAGATGACACATTAGTACCCGGGAGTAATACAAAGGTGCATATCCAAAAGCATGCAGTTATAATGGAGTCGAAGCTTCGTTGCTTAGCAATAACACTATTGCAAGATGCTTGAGTATGATATAGCTTTGATATTTTCATTTACTTAGATCTGAACTTTCTATTTGCCTTCTGTAGAAAGATTAGCTCCTTTGAAGAGGTTAGTTTATTTAGATCTTTACAAGATCTTCAGATCTTAAGCAGTAGGACACTCGCTTAAAGACATAGATTAAGATGTACATTGCAAGTAGCTGAAGAAACTGCCCGAGAAGTGGAATATCTTTTGTTTAAAAAGGATTTTGGAAGTCATAATGTGTCATGAGATGGGGTAGAGGGAAATTTAACCTTTATGCAAATCTTATTATATAATATTCCCATGTAACTAAGTTTAAAGTTTGGTGTTCAAAAAAAAAAAAGAGAGAGAAGATGATCGAGGTGATGCTCGACGATAGGCCTGGCAAAAAATTCAAAGTGAAATGCAATGAATACACCATATGCAACCTTAAGAAGCTTGTTGCTGTGCAAACATGCACGTGCCCTGAGAAGATCTGCATCTAGAAGTTGTACAACATCTACAAGGATCACATCACCCTCAAGGATTGAGAAGTGTTGTCATAGAACAACAATGCAAGGCCTCATGATGTACATAACCACCCATATCGTGGTTCATAATAGCACTTGATTAATAGCCTTTTGTGGATAGAGAGGATGAGTGGAACTTGTCAAGGGCACTTGAGGTCTCGCTCGGTTTTTTCTTTTGCTCGGTAAAGTTCGCTCGGTGCATGGTAAGACTCCTATCTGTGGTGTATCCCAATCTTTTTGCACATTGAATATATGCATTCAGAACATCACTGGCACATGCATCATATAGTGATATTTTACATTTACCACCTTCACTTGCCAGCCAACTAGCATGGATGCTCTCTAACAAGTTTATGCTCCATATTTGAGCTTTCTCCCATGGACTCTTACTGACCTATAAATACAAAACGAGAATTAGAGAGTATATAGTATTTAATATAAGGTATATAATAGAATTAGATAGTATATAGTATATAACATTGAGTATATAATATATAGAGTGTATAGTAGATAATATAGGTTATATAATATTATAAGTATACATATCATATAAAGTATGTAGAATACATAGTATATTGTAGATATATACTATATAGAGTACTTCGTAGAGTAGATATGATATATATAACACAAGGTACATTTTATGTAATACAGTAATATATAAATTGTGTACCTACATATAATTTTATATACTATTCAATACATATCATATAGTATACCATATATAGTGTTATATACTATAATTTACATTCTAAAGTATTTTTCAAGTTGTGGGTAGTCTACTTTATTTGATATGTACCTAACTTCAAATTATTGGTCTTATATGAACTAAAAACTACATAATATTTGTTCTGTAGATAATGGCACCAAAGAGGGATTGCAAGAAAAGAAAACCTCCAATCTCGCCTTTTAGCAACCATCAAGTGAGCATGAAGCTAAGATCCGGTTGTATACCAAAGGGAGCTATCGATCAGGAGGCATCATCACGAGTCCGACATTTAGACACTCCCCCCAATAAAAAGGATTAAATTTTAAAAGGTGTTTTTTATTGATGATGAGGCTCAGGTTGATGAAGACTCCAACAATGTCGAAGATGATGTAGAGATCACAGGTAAATTATGGTTGTATGTTATAATTTTAATTGCAATGGTGGATGGTTAAATTCTATGGACGTTTGATTTTTGTTGAGAAAGTTTGGTTGTGCTCAACAATGTGGAAGATTAAGAAAGGGTGTATAATTTTTTAGATACATACCATTGATAGTTGCTAAGAAAATACTAAGTATTGTTTTTGTTTATGTTTGAGATAAGGTCCTTAAATTTCATGTGGAGCCCTATATAGGGTGTGCGGTTTTTTTTTTTTTTAAGTTGTCTTTGTGCAAAGGAGACTCTGGCAAATTTTTTGTAAATTAAATACCTTGGACTATCTAATCCTAATTGCATATTTTTTTGGACATTTAAATGTTTGTGTGTTTTCTGTATGCAGAGACCAATGTTCACATTGAAGATCCTCACGACAATGAAGAAGATAGTGATCATGAAGGGGATGATGAGAATAAGCATTCCAAACACCTAGGCAAGCAAATTTCACTTGGCTTGATAAAAGATGTTCTAAGCTATTTTTATGTCAAGAAGAAGACATTGCCTCCTCCTGTTCCACTTTGTCGACTTATGGTGCATGAGGCTGTTAGGTTTTCTAGAGATGATGTAGAATGGCTCATTTCCTCTTTTGATTCTGCTGGGTATGGGGCATTTCTTGTGTCCATCGGGGATTCTAGAGGAGATACCATTCCCGTGACCGCGGCGGATATGGAGGAAGTAGGATCACTTTGGCGGGAGAGAAATGTTGAGTTTGAGAGAGCACTTAGTAGAGAGTGGCAGGAGCTAAAAGGAAAGAATTTTTTGGTGCGGGATGGAAACCACCGGCTTAAAACATGGTGGAAAAGAATCAAAGAAAGTGAGACCTTTTGCCTTTTTCACTGTTTTGTTATAAACCTTCATTTACATAAATTGTGATTATTGGTTTTATGATAGAGTATTTGGACAATGTTCAATACCATGTTAGCATTCATTGCCAATTCCTTGAGTTGTCTAGAGCAAAAGAAGCAGAGTTGCTTCTTGCACTTGACACTTCCAATGCGTAAGTTTCTAATTGCATGTTGACTATCTGTTTTTTTGCTAACAATGCTTGTGTTTTACTATTTGTTTTATATTTTGCTGTAGCATTTCTAGGGCACATGTCATGCCAAACATCACTCATGAAGTGTATATGTTTCAAAGATTTGGCATGGCAATTAAAGAGTCTATCCTTCAAAAATTGACGCCCGATATGAGAGAATGGACTAGAGTGGAGATGATTGTTGAGGCACGGTATTACCATGGTGCTTCACCATGGTACGATACTCCATGTGGATTGATATCGCAACTAGTGTGGAAGGTGATAACTACTCTACATAATTGGTAATTACTGCTAGATTTTATTGTGGTTTTAATACATTGTTTTGTATTAGGATGAGTTCACTACATTTATGTCCAAAGAAAAAGCAAAGCTAGATACTCTTGGACTAAATGATGTTGAGAAGAACAAGAGACTTGAAAAGGCCACAAAGGTAGAAGAGGAAAGGTTGAAAGATAGGGGCTACAAGTACCTATCAATCTCCAATCCTCGTAATGCTGATGAGTTCTTCAAGTTGCTTTTTAGCATTAAATGGGATGAACCAAGAATGCTAAAGATCACTAGAGATAAGTTCTATTGTTTGACAAGCTCTAAAATCACTTCTGAGAGGTATTGTAGCTATTAATTTCTCATTTGCAATTGTGTTCGAGCATTTTGATTTGCTATATGTTGTTTTTTTTTCTTGTAGAAAGAAGATAATTTTGCACCTAATGAGCCTCACCAAGTCTAACGATCCACAATATCTTCATTTTGGTGATTACAAGCTTTTTAGAAGTTCATGAAAAAGGAGACTTATTGGGCTCACTTGCATGGGGAAGCTACACTTATGATTGAAAGGCTGCAAATAGAAGGTCCACCACTTCCATATTCTTTTGATCTATTCTACAAGATGAGCATGAAAAATCATATTTTGCAGGTAGATATTTGACCATTGTTTATAATAGAATATAGATATGTTTTAATTTACACAAGATCAAGTTGAGTATGTTTTTTTATTGTTACTATTTGTGCATGATTTTATTTTTCTAATGGATGCGATGAAATCTTCTGACTCTAGTGAGAAGATGTCGGAGCTTGTGTTGTCGGCTAAGAGAGTGATTTACAGGTTTGCATCTTCCACTTGCACTCTTGGCAAAATAAGAGCATTTCATTTGTTTTTCATAGTTGTGGGTCGTACTGAGATTGGTGACATATCATTTTCTGTTTACAAAAAATCCTTAAATACCCTGTGGAAGCCCAATATGGGGTGGATGGTTTTTTGACAATACGGGCGTGTGTAGTGCCAGTGTTGAAAACACTTAAATCCCTTGTGGGATCCCAAGACAGGGTTTATGGTTTATTTTGAAAAAGTGTACTCCATACAAAGGAGACTCTGGCGTGTTTTTTTTGGGTTACATGTCAATTGTTATACTATTGTGTGTATGTGCTTTTCAAAGTGGATGATGCCCTAAATTTTGTAGATCGGTTATACAATGCGTTCAGACGCATAAATTGAATGAAGCTCCATTATTCACTAGAGAGTGGATTAATGTGTGTGATGAGAATACAATGTTCTCTCCCTTTCTGATTGAAAGGAATTTAAAAACATGGGAAGCCAATGTTTGTCCTTGGTGGTTGGATTATCCACTAAGAGTTATTCCAAAGCAAGAGTTTGAATTACGAGCAAGTAAGTACCTATACACTTGTTGCTCTTTTGTATGGAGAATGTATGTCTTACTTCATTGATAATTTATGTGATATTGTGTTGTATGGTTGTTGAATGAAGGGTTTCAAAAAGAGAGTGATGAGTACTTAGAGGAGACACAAGACGAGTCTCTCCCTCCCGTTTCACATGGAGTTACTCAAAACATCGTTGAGAGTGGCTCTCAAGGTACTCCACTAGCAAGCAATGTACTCAAGAAGGGTAAAGGGACCATGGAGCCACCAAGTACATCAAGATTACCTACTCCCTCTTCGATGCCTCCCATTGTGCCATCTCTACGGAGCTCGGCATGTCCTCTTTGGCAACCACTATACCCCATCGTATGACACCCTCTTCTAATGTGCCCACTACGTCGTCATTGGCACACACTACTTCGTTTGTTGCAGAGTCCTCACTTGGGCGAGAGGCTTGGGAGAGAAGGCCGATCACACGATCTGTTGGTAAGTTTAATAAAATTGTTAGCAAACCTGTCTTTCATATTTCCTGATTCAAAGCTAATTTGGATAATTCTTGTAGGGTTCCATTAATAAACCATTGTAGATGTTTTGCTTGTGGATATATCACAAAATTGATAAGTTTGCCCTTGATAGGTGGATTTCCATAATGCTTACTTATTTGCATTTTCTTCTTGCATTGTTCTATGATTTTGATCATGATTCATGTTTAATTTTCTTGTTGCATCAACAATTTTTTTGTGGCACAAAATACCAATTTATATAGCAGAGATAGTGTGCCTTGTTGTGAGGTAGCTAGGCTTATCTTTGCGGATTTTCCTACAAGTTTACTTGTGGATGGTCTAGGACCAATTCCGTTGGGTAAGTAAATTTTCTTTGGGGTAATACCTACAGCTAACTATGGTTGTATGCTTACATAACATCATTCACTTTTGTAGAGGGTATGAGTGTTCCCAAGTGGAACACATTTTCCAGGGGTCTAGTGACAGGGTGCATGGATGTGGCTCGTGAGTTTTTGGCAGATGAGGGGTTTTTAGTCACCATGTGCATGGCCGAGCATATTGGAGATTTTATTGCAGATGCTACTAGGGTAGGACTTGTGCTGTTACATACATGGACCCTCATGTGTAACAAGAAAGCATATCGGCATCCACTCACTAGAGAGGCGGTGAGATAACAAACTTAGTTCATAGTTGTATGTCCTAACTAAAAACTTTATAGCTATGACATTCATTCTTTGACTTATTTATTTATGTAGGTACTTGATCTTACCATGTGTCTTTGGTATCGTATTGGCCATCCTGTGCCACACTATGATAGAGAGGCAGGGGAGAAAATTTCCGAAAGATTGTTTCCAGTAGATTGTAGCTACATGATAGATGATGTAGTCTTCCCCATTGAGATTGATGGTGTCATTCTTAGAGGCAGGGCAAAGCGGTCATCTTTGTTCTTTCGGTAAGATTAGTCTAAATTATGATACTAGTGAATGTTATAGTATATATGTGTTTGCATTATGTTTCTAATTTGCTTTTTATATGGTTGGGTGGTTGCTAGCAACGTTTACTGAGCCTATGGATTTGTTTGCGGGGTGTGGTGGTTTGGGCTGAGCTTCTACGGAAGATATGAGGCATTGCATGTGTCTAGAGCTAGTTGATGTGCTCTATGAAAGATGTTTGACCAACATTGCATGTGCACTTGTTAAATGTTGATTGCGGATGCACACTTGATTGGGGAAACATTATTCTAACAGTACACATCTTGATGTTTTGATTTATGTTTTGATGTACATGGTAGCTATATGAAATTGACATAGCATTTTGGTGTGCTCCATACATCTCATTTGGATGTTTCTTTTGTGTTTGTTTGGTACATGATGGCTACATGATGTGGAGATGACTTTGATTGTGCTTTCCTATGTAGTTGTATTATGCTTACACCATTGGCTTGTGTGTGGATTTATGTGAGATAACAAAATCATTTAAGTACAAATAAGAGTTTATGTGAAGGAATCCCATGTGGGAGCCCAAGAAAGGGTATACAATTTTTTTTAAGAAGAGGTCTCCATACAAAGGAGACTTTGGCAAAGAAAATTGGAATCTTGTTTTATGTACAATATCGAAAACACATACAAATGGTGCTTTTTGTAAAGTTTCATTTTGCACCAGCATTGTTGTGCTTCCATATTTCTACATAGTGTTTGGTAGTTGAAGGATTTTACTGTGAGGCTTTGAGTTTTTTTGCTACACAATGATACTTAAAGACATCATTAGTGTAAAGTCACGGTTCAAAAGCTCGAAAAAACAATTCCAATGTAAAAGCTCAAAACTGAAAGCTCGCAAAAAAAAAAAAAAACCCAGTGTAGACGACTCCTCAAACGAAGCTACAATGTGCAAGATATGGATGTTTGAAGTTAGAGAGTGCATTACAGATCCAAGACGGACAGGGGAGGTGATGCCATGTGGTCGGGGATGGTTTCAACAAATAGATTCAAACGGCTCATCATGTGGAGCGTGTCAGTCTTTTTAGATTGACAATCGGAGTCCCGGTTGCCAAGATATTGCCATTCGAAGTTTCACTGGGGGCAAGTTCTATACCAGTTTGGTCATCTCGATCGGTGTACCATCTGTGGTTTTTGGAGCCTTGCCAAGGTTTGTATGCAAAGTATACGGTAAATGAAGGCCACATGAAGTGACGGTATGTCAAACAGAGCTCAGATCGACGAGATATTGAAGTTTGAAAATGGCGGCAGTTGCCGACGGTGTGGTAGCATATGTTTTTTTTGCCAATTTCGGGTGCACCATTCGAGGACAAAAAAATGTCAGAAAGCTTCGGGAGAGGTATGGATTGAAGTCAGAAAAGTGAACTTACGCTGAGATTTTGCGGCCTGGTGATCAAAGCAATGGGCAAAAATTGACAAAGCATTGAAGTCAGGAAGAAAAAAAAGTTTTCTTTGAGAGATTTTGGGGAAATTTGGAGGCCCTTGAAGGGGGGCTACTGCGAGCACGACGTGGTGGGGGGTTATCCCATATGCAACACACGGGGCCATGCAAGCATGGTATAAATATCATATATGTACAATTCACTATGCAAAGCCAAGGGGCATCCTTGACCTCCCCAACGATAGCGGACTATGCTTGACATTGAACGTGCGGATGATGTCGGTGTTGTTGACGTGGTCGGCATTGTTGGCAGCCCTTTGGGCAGTGGTGGCTCACGGGGTTGATGATGATGTGGCCAGGCGTAGTGCCCTAATCTTTTTATTGAGGGGAGCCTTCTCACGAGAGGGCGTGACACCATCGTGACATCCCCCCCTTCTAAGAGAGTGCTCACATGCCTTGGCATCCAAGGAGTCTTGGAATAGCAAGCAGTGGTGCAGGTGAAAAGGAAGCTAAACACGAAGTGGTGGGCCAATAATAGGAGGAGCTGCCCACGCCCAAAAGGGGCAGTTTTTTTGCAAAATGAGGGAATTCTCAAAAGGAGTCGTGGCGGAGGAATTTCTAAGGAGTGAAGCTCGGGGCGAATGAGGGCACCAATAGTAGAAGGGTTCTTAGTGAGGAGAACTCTGGGAGGAAGAAGGTTGCCAAAGTTGGTTTTTGCACTCGTCGTGCTCATGTTGACGGTGTCGATGGTAGCAAGTTGTATGGTCGTTGTAAGAGAAGTTTTTGCCATAATTGGAGCAAACCATAACCAAATTGTTTGAGGAGCCATCTAGACCAGCTCATTCATCATCCCTTCAAGCTAGGTCAAATACCAACACTTTGGACCTCCTTCACCTATCATCCCATTTGGACCATTTTGAAGCCCTTTTGGCCTAAGAAACCACATTAAGCATAGATCTCCGCTATCACCTGCCTACCCAAGATCTTGGTACTTGCCTTAGAAATTTGCCCTGCACTTGTCAGCATACATACCACTACTTGTGACCTTTTCTATGATCAACGTACTTTGGCTGCACATCATTGCCCAAACCACTTGTTGAACATTCATGTTCAACCAGAAAAATTCCTTATTCGTCTAGAAACTACAAAACTAGCAAACATTGTGAGGAAACCTAAATGACCATATGTAGAAAGAGTTACACCTGCTTCCTACTACCAATCCTCAAGTGGGTTGCCCCACCCCCTGCATAATTTGACCTCCTGGATCAAGCACCTAGCTTTGCTCTCTTCCATCCATCTGCATCAATCTCAAATAGTGCTTTACCCATGCATGTAGCCATTCATGCACACAATAGGCTCATATCAGTTTTGCATCTATTTTAACATCAACGTGCCTCTTCAACATATCTGTATCTACCAACATATCATTTGAACCAACAAACTCGTATGACCCTCCCTCCCAACCACGTAAAGTAGAGCTCCTCTCAAGGGAACCCGTATCTGACGAATAACACATTGTATTCCTGCACCTACAAGCATACCTTTCAACCATGAGTGACATACCTCCTTAGAAAGCTTGGACATAACATGGGAATCTCCTTCATCTACCATAGAGCACATCTTTGCATTGGTCCCATCATTGGCTCCATAATTTCCTTCACATCCTCTTTGATCTCCAAGTTAGCATCATCAAGCCCTTCTTCATCAACATGCCTTTCAAGACCAATCAGCACCTCTGCCTGGGAAACTGCATCTGCCTGCTCTTCCACTTCATCTTTTGCCAAAGGGGGTAGAGAATCGTCCTCTACCGCATTGCCCTGGTCTCCTTCCAAAGCCAAGTTTGCCTTTGCTTTCATGGTGGAGTTCCATACTTGTTGCACCAGTATTGCACATTCCATAGAAACTTTAACAAGCACTACCATCAACATGGCACCACATACCATCTTTACTTGCATATCCACTGCTTGGATTCCTCCACTTGGACTTCATCAAGGATATCAATTGACACTTTCTCATGTTGCTCCAACACATCTTTTACATCTTGATCCACATGTAGAAGATCAAATTCCTCATACCTTGAGTGGGATGAATCGGTTTCCCATGTCGTATCAGTATGTTATGCTCCATTTCCACCTCTTCTTCTATCTCAAGCTTTGGGATCTCCTCTACTTTCACCACTTCGACATCGTCTACAAACCACACTTTTTGATATCTAGCACTCACCAATGGAGCTTGAACAACCATACCCAAGTTTGCCTGTGCATCTTCTACTTGGTCTAGAACCACTTGCTCTTCTTTGATAGCTAGAGCTTCCCTGATTGGCAGCTTTGGCATAGAAACTGCTCCACCTCTTTGCAGCCATAGAACCCTTGGTTCCTCTTGTACGGGCACATCTCTTTGCACCAACCTTGGCTTCACTTCAACTGCATCCACCTGCCTAGGCACCATAGCATTTGACAGACTTTGTCTAGCATGTTGCTTCTTCAAAATCTTCTCGGTCTGGCCTCTTGCCAAATTTGACCGCTTCAACATACGTCATAGGCCCATCCGCTTTGACCTTGTCTCGACCTCCTCATGCAGGCAATCTATGAATTTGCTCAATTTCAAATAATCAACACTTTGTGTAGCAGCTACCTCCATAAGCTGTCTCCAAAGGGCTTTGAATTCCCACATAAATGCTTGAAAATCTCCATCTAGACTTTGCTTCAAACCATCCAGCATCCGCTTTACCTCAGGTAGCTACACATATGGCAAGTATTGATGTCAAAATCTGCTCCCAAAGCTATCCAATCTGCCTTTTCTTCATCTCGCAATATGTCGTACCATCTCTTAGCCTTACTAGGGACCAAGAGCGGAAAAATTGGAAAAACTTGAACAACACCTTCTTCTCTTGATAGTCTACTCTCCATCACAAACAGACCATAATCCTACAATCATGTCTCTACATCTTCCACCCCAGTGAAAGTAGGAAAACCCGTCCATGCCATCTTTAACAACACTTCTTCTCAAAATCTGCACTTCATCAGCTCCAAAACCACGAGTGCGCCTTCAAATAGGAGCAATCAGAGACTCCTTAGTGGGGGCACCAAAATATGGAGAGGGGGAAACGGGAACACGCCTAGCACACAAAAAAGTGCCCCCATCCACTAGAAAACACTATCAAAATTGCACACCTCCACGGACAAATCACTGTCTATAAACATATCAACACACTCACACTTTTTTACAACAATCTCATAGCATAGACCACTCTCTATTTCTCTCTCACACACACAGAGGCCCAAGGGACACATGCGCTCACACAACCGGCACCAAACACTTGGAGTAGAGCAAATTTGAGAAGGGGGGAAAGGGGGAAGAACTCATCAACCTCTCACCAGGAAAATGTTGGAGAAGATACATGAAGGAAAGGAAAGGAAGCAAAAAGCTCAAGCAATTCAAGCACAAGCACAGGAGTAAGCTTGGTTTCAGATATTGAAGCACAAGGAACGACAAAATCCAGCTCCACTACAGCAGGCAGAAGCACCTTCTCCTCCTATTGCAACGGTCCAAATTGAGCCAAGTTGGCTTGGAGGAATGCATGTATGAATCAATGTCCAACTAGCCAATGGCACGACAAAAAGAGCATTTGTAGATATTGGGGTGTGTGTCAATGCCATGCGGTAATCTACATACCTCAAATTATCAAACTCCATGATTGAACCAACCAAGATTGAGTTAAAGGTAGCCAACAAAGGAACAATGGTTAGTTTGGGACAAACCAATGTTTCAATTAACATTGAGGTAACCAATACCCACATCAAATGCTTCATCAAGCTCACCAAAGTACAAATGGATTCCAAATACCAAGCGAACAAGTCAATGGCTGCCAAAGCACCAACATGGCAATGGAGACCAAAACCATCAAACATTGTCATAGTCTTTAGAACCAATCTTGAAGTGGGAACCTACAACTAAGCCAAACCAAATCAACAACTAGCCCATCGTACTCACCAAACAGTCCATTAAAGCACGGGCAATTTGTCTTCAGCAACTTTTGGTTGGAAAATGTAACATAGATGAAACCTTGATAGCAGAAACCATTGAACAATTAGTTCAGTACCCACATCTTGCACCACATTGTGTTACCCAATGCATCTCTTCCATAAGCATGATAGGGCAACATTTCACGACCTTGCATATACATGTTATTTTGTGCCCATGCACATCGTACAAACCTTCGTTTGGGGCGACTCAGAATGGGAAGGGGGGAGTAAACATAGATGGAGCAGCATATTGCAAGATCTCAGGCTGCAAGATGATGAGAGATTATGTGTACAATATATAAAGCATATTTTGATGCTTAATTTTTGCTTTTTTGTTGACTTTTAGCATAGTTTTGCTCTTATCGGGCATAATATTGAGCCATATTGGCCAATCAATAATAATTTTTATTAATTTTCTTACCTTTTTAACCTAACAATGGTAAAAAAACTAATTAATAGAGCCAAGAAATTTGTATTTGAGTTTTGAAAGAAAATGCCAAACCTATAAAGCAAGAGTTTCAAGGGTGCAAATATGGAAGAATTTGGCACATGTCAACCAACCTGAAACAGAACAGAATTACAAAATCATGACCAATTTAATGGCTAGGTGTCCAATTGACAAGCCATCTAAGCCGTAGGTGGTATGACGTGCAAAAGGTGGGCAAGTAAGATAAGTATTCACAATGCACTTGGGACAAGCAAGGTACATATAGGCATAATGGGCAAAACAAGCCTCATTTGCAGTTAGACACTTTTAGAGGGAGAGAGAGAGAGAGAGAGAGAGAGAGAGAGAGAGAGAGAGAGAGAGCCTTTTTACCTAGAGCTTTCACCAAGTTTTCGCCTGCTACAGCCACACCGAACACCCACTCTACACCACATTTCACAAGTATGATCCTTGTTAGTACATGAACAACTGTGAGTGGTCAAATGTGCAAACAAACACACATAATAACAAAATCAATCAAATCCAAGATGGAATTTTGGGAATTTTCAGGGCACTTTAGGGAGGGCAAACCAAATCCAAACTCACAAACAAGTGCATGGGGAACTCCAAAGTTGCTAGCAGAATTCAATCATGCCATCACAGTTTGGAAATGGAGTGGAAACATGGATTGTGATCCATGACCCCCCACCTCCAATTGAAAAACTAAGTGGAAGCGCCTATCCATTGCTACCATCATAGAAAAATTTTCTTCTGGACATGGATCGCGATCCATGACCCCCAACTTGCCCAAATAGGAAATTTTTGGTACAAACAGCTTGCAAATGCCTTGGGAAGCATGCCTTGAAAATTTGGTGTCAAATGGCCATAAACCACCAAAAATCAAGTGAAATCAGAATTTTAGTCACCAAATGGTCATTTTGACACATGGAAAATTTGGTCCAAACTTGGAAAGAAGTGCACCAGAAGCTTGAAAAACATGTCAGGAGACTGCCCATAAGGTTTTGCCTAATTTGGGTGTTGAACATGGATCGCGATCCATGACACCCACATGCAGATTTTGCTAGAATTGAGTGTAAAGTGTGTGTACAAGCTAGGAATGATGTAATTTGTCATCATTTTAGTCTTTGGACATATGAAGTGCTTCATTTGTCAATGTTCAGCATTGTCAAAGAAAGTTAGAGACTGAAAGTGTGTTTCTAGTCTAAATGCAAAGTCAAGAGAAATTGTGAACTAATTTTAACATTGAAATGCCAGAAAATGCTTGGAAAATGGTCCAAACTTGCCAGGGAGACAAGAGGGATTAATGTGACTCCAAATGAGCAAGAAACCAACAGACAGTTAGGATTTGGGCAAAACTTCAACCCCAAATTATTAGAAGAGAAAAATCTCAAGTAGATTGAGCATCATCAAGGATCAAAGTTGCCAACCAAAACCAAATATGGCAAAGTCGGACCAAATTGGGCCATAACTTGGGAAAGTTGAGAGAGAAATTTGTCCAAATTTGAAAATACTTCACCAGTGTGATAGAATATGCTATAGAAATAGGTACCTCAAGTTTCATCCCAACTGGTTGTTGAACATGGATCACAATCCATGACCCCCTACAAGATTTTCAGACCAAACTCATACCATCAGATCCCAAATGCCAAGACTAGAGTAACCCTAAAGTTTCAAGTCATTTGAACTTCAAAACCCTTGTCAAAATGCCAAAATTCTCTAAGTCTCAGAAAATTTCCACCAAAAAGTGGCATGAAATTCCAACCAATGATTCAAAAAGAAGTGAACCATAGCATCCCCAAAGCATGCTTTATCATATGGTATCACCAAAATTCTCATATGTGTTTCAACATGGATTGCGATCCATGACCCCCTGAGCCAAAACTGACATGTGACCACATGACCTAGTGCCTATAGTTGTCCTAGATGCACGGGTGAAGCTTGGTCAAGTTTGGACTTGTTTTGATATGCTCATTTTTCATTCTATGGTCAAGCTTGTATTTTTACCTTTTCGACAACTTTTTGGCCAATTTTGATTTTTTGATGACCAAATGCCTCGCAGATGGCCAAGAAAGTAGTGGGAGGCTCCCCCCTATCAAGTGGTGGAGATCTCATCAAATGAGAAAGCTCACATCTCAAAGGAGGAGCTAGCAAAGATACCAACAAATATCTTTATTGGAATGTTCGGATGGCACTAAAGTAAAGACAACCAACAAGAACTCATCTAGGGGTCCAGATGTTTACAAATGGACACCTTTTTCAGATAGCTGCCATGGGGTATAGATTTTCTGAGAGCCCACGAGATGATAAGCTCAATTCGATACAATGATGAGGCTACATTGACGGACAAAGATGCGGAAACTGTGAAGTTCCAAATCACAACCGACCTTATCAACCAAGCATTACATCTACCTTTTGGAAACCACAACCTATTGCTCAAGACAAAGGCCATCAACAATGATAAAGCATTTGTCAAACAACAATGTCATAAATTCACAGACAAGGACTTGGTCTATTCAAAGACAGAGTTGGCACTTTAGTTAATATCTTAGCATATGAAAGTACAGAAGCTGCCAGGGTCCACAAAGCCAAATTTTCACGTTGTAGTAGTTATGGCATTGGGGCTTTCCGAGCAAAGAATAGTTTTGTGCAACTTGGGAAATTACATCCTTGAAAATTTGGTCGAGGCCAACCTCAAGAGTAGCAAGAGGAACAAAACTTATATGAATGCAGGGCCAATGCTTACCAGGATAACATACCAAGCCCTGGGACGATCGACCAACTATCGCCAGCCGATTCCCAAATTGATCTTTTGTACAAATCATAACATGCGGTTCGGGTGGTAGCAAGCCCATCATTAGCACCTGACATACCACTACTGCAGATCAAGCGTGGATCAATTGAGCCAACAGACCAAATTCCAATCTCCCACACTCAAAGATCTATGGAAGAGGCACAGAAAATGAGAGAAGAAAGAAGGAAAAATATGGTTGAGGAAAAGAAAAAGGTAGAACTAGAGGGTGATGATGCGGATGATGCAGAGGAAGATGATCAGGACAAGCCGCTAGAACCAAGAAAAGTGGAAAGATTAGAAAAGATAAAGCAGTACACGAGGAGGACAACAACGGATAAGGTGGAACTTGTTGGGACCATGCAGAAACACATCCATAGGGTCCTAAAGCACAAAGCGAAGCAAAGAGCTCAAGAGGAATCTAAAAAGCAAAAGACTAACAACTTCAAATCCTCGGACAACTCCTCAAAGAGCAAGGACAAGGATGATGAAGAACTTCCAAGGGAGGAGACAAGTGTGGACCCTCTCAAAATCCACACAAAAACTGTGCCACCCCTCTCTCCCAAGGCCAACACCCCTCCTCCTGCTCATGAGTCAAAAGATGAAGCTGATAAGCAAGAAAAAGTTCAAGAGCAGCCACCTCGAGAGCAGCCCATTGATGAAGACACAGAGAAAGAGGACACAATAAAAGAAGCCACCCGACTGCAAGACACTCCAGTACGGCAAGAAAAGACCACAAGGAAAAAGAACATGAGAGAGAAGAGCAGTCTGCGATTACTAAGCAAAGGTAGGAAAAGAGAGAGGTACCCAAGGACAAAGGACCAGAGGTTGGCACCTCTCAACAATGGATTACTTCAGAAAGATGACCAATATCTTTGCGTTCTAGACTACCCACTCTTGAGCCAAACGAAAAGGGGGATTGCAAAGACATGCCGAAGACAATAGATCATGCACTTGCAATTCTCAAAAATCAACCCCTCTGGCAAATATATGGTTCGATATAAAGCGACCACAAGATGAGACCATATATAGGAATGCACCGCAACATCTCAACATCGACTTGATGTTCTGTCCCATCAATAGAAGGTGATAATGGGACAGCTACTACGCGTGGCAAATCAAAAGGTCATTGGTACTAAATTACCTAGTCATATAAAAGCCAGTCGAAAACTTTCCACCTTTAGAACACTATATGGTTCATACTCTACAAGGGGTAATAACACAAATGCACATTGTCCCAAATCTCACTTGTTAGATGCTGGTAAAATTTGACAAAATGCTTATCACTTGCATCGTTGCATTTGAGGACATTGAGGAAGCAGAACACCCATGGCAAGTGTTCCTAGAGGGCAATAGAGGTTTATGTTGGAATATGGAGATGGAAATTCCCAACCAAAATGTGCGCTCGCGTCATGTTCCCGCCTTCATAGTACTTACAAACATTCGAAGAGTTCGGGTTCTTTGAGATGGATTCTATAATCTTCAACCCCATGATGAAGGATCTACCTACCCGCCACATCGCCTATCAAAGAGCCATAACGAACAACCCTTTCAAGGAGTTGGCAACCCGGACAGAGATAGCGATGCGAGCAGACAAGTTCAACCTACTCACAAAAACACTGGAAAAAAGAACATTTGACTACTAAAGACACCAGAAAATCAGATTGACAACCAATTGCTGCCAAAGCCAAAAGCAAAAGACAAAGATGAAAACCAAGACAGAGCTTCCACAAGGACGTGCAAGGACTAGGAAGGGGGGAATGTTGGTAGTTGGACTAGACGAGCGCCCTCCACTCCTTCATCATGAGCCCTAAAATTTTGATGTCTCATCGTTACTTTTTCGAAAAGCTTTGTAATTAATTGAGAGTCTCTGATTGTAGTTAGACAATCTCTGAGTCAATTTATGACAAATCTGAGTTGTAAAGTTTGTAGATCAGTCTGAGCCTTGTAAATCCAACCACTGGCCAAGAAAGCCTTAAGTATAAAGCTCATTTTTGTAAGTGGGAAAAGACACTTATCTTTATCAAAGTTTTATGAGTTTTGGAGAGTACGACTGAGAATGGCTACTTTCACGTGCTTTGTAATCAATCTATCTTGAGTCTGGTAATCTAATTTCAATTCCAAAACTTGCATTGTGTTCCTTGTCTACTGCTCTTTCATTTAAGTGTAATCATTGTCAATTTTGCTATGGTTCGCAACTACATATTAACAAGATAAATTGGCTATTTTCAGTGCTTTAATGGTTTTTTTAACGTTTTGACCATAGGAGAGTGTTCTTAGACCATAGAGCGACCTTTTTGGTATGTCTTGTTGCAATTTTCAAGATCGTGATCACGACGGTTTGTGATTTTGATACCTCATTGGATTGTGACCAAACTTGGTATTATAGTGCCCCTAGGTGTCTTAGACCTCCTTCTAAAGTTTTGTAGCATTTGGACTTCGTTTGAGTGTCAAAATAGCTTGCCGATGGAGTACGATGACATAGGACATAGGCAATGCCAGATTTGAGTGATAGATTTGCTAGTGTGATAGATAGCTTCATTTCGTAGGTTTGCTTCTTGAGGTTAACACCCTCAAAGAGTCTCTATGCCCCATCCGAGTCGCTTCCCTCAGTATTGGCACTATGTTAGTGCCAGATAGTTGTGCTGTAGACGTCCATCATGGGGACCCGCTAACAACATCCTTAGCTCTTCTCGGGAGACGGATTCCTGAGCACCCTGCTCAAAGGTGGAGAGCCGACATTGATAGCACATGAGGAGAGCATTGGATTTTCGATCGAGGATATATTTCCAACCTAGGTTTTGTACTTACAGATCGTGTTTTTCAGTGCCGAGATATTTTGAGATCTTACTTAAATTTCAAGGAAACCTTTGTTTGGATGTTCCTAGATTCTTGCCATGATTTATATATATTTGTAGCTTAGTCTTTGATGCTTTAGTGGTTGAAATTTACTTCCACTTTGGCAGTGATCAAGTTTAATGAGTCCCATGGATCCTTCATATGTTGTTTCACCTGGAGTCTCGATGCAGCTTGGGAACACAAGCAATAGTTTTACCTTTCCAAATTTAGCTCATCTTTCACTCGATGACACTATGGCTAGCATGCCTAACCCAGCGATGAGCATGGAAAAAAGTACACCCAGGACCTCATTCATTAGTAAAGCACCACTACCTAGTAGCACAATGCCTACAACAATACCTACAAGTGTGTATCAATCTTTTGTACCTGTTGTCCCTCATGCTCACGCTCCTACACCCCCAATTATTTCAAGGGCTTATGAACCACAATGGCATTATACAAGCTCTTATTCAAGTGGGGCCTTTCCAGTTAGAAAGAACATGTCATATGCTACACCTATTGTGCCTAGGGCTACACCTGTGAACTTTGGACCACTGCATGGTGCAACATAGTAGGAAGCATGGGACCTAAGGACCATGAATATGCCAAGACCAAGGCCAACCCCCATACCACATGTATTTCCAAGAGCACCTACACCCGCTATACCCGCTTATTTAGGAGATTTGGCAACATTTTCTCAAACTATGATCAATCTATTGCGGATAATATGTGTGCATACTTAAGAGAGGGCCTAGAAGTAAGGTGGTACAAATGGCCAAGACCACAAAAAAATTTAGCGGTGACAGATATGTTAGAAAGCATATTGAGGTGTTGAAACACGTGTGCAATTCCTTGGAAGAGCACAATGAGCTATATAAGTGTAAGGCCTTCAGCTTTACCCTGAGTGGGAAGGCTAGAGATTGGTATAGAACCTTAGGGGTTGAAGAGTGCACACATTACCCTATTCTTAGGAGATTGTTCTTGAAAGAGTATATACAAGTGGGTGTACTTTGGGACGTAGCATCTCACCTCCGAAAAGCTAAAAGGGAGGAAGGGGAGTCAGTGAGAGATTTTATTAGTTGTTTGAACCATTTGAATTCTCGTTGTACCCCAAATGATGGTAGGTTGTGTGAGTATGTGTGGTGGATTAATCATTTGGCTTGGCATGGTTTTAGGTACCCACTTGTATTTGGGTCGTGGAGACTACATTGGCGGTTGTCATTTTTGTTACTCGGGTCTCCATTGCCATGTTGTTTTGTCGGAGGTTGGTGACTTTGCTGATTTGGATTTTTGGAATCCACTTATACGTGGGCTCATTTGATAAAGAGTTGGTGAGCAATGTGGATTTTTTCTTTAAAGTATAACCACTTTGTGTAGTTGCGCCTGATTGTTGTTGGATTAAAATAGAAGGCATTGTGGTGCTTTGTGGCTTGTGCATCCATATCTGCTTTGGTTTGGTTGCCATTACTGATTTCTTGATCTAGACACGTTTGATTGGTTTTCTATGGGTTGGTGGAGTTGAGGTTTGGAGGGAGCTTTTTCTAGGTTTTTGCTCAACTGACCAATTCAAAAAATAAAACTCGCTTTGCTCTAAAATCAATTTTTGGAGCGAGATTTTTTTAAATCTCTCTCTCTCTCTCTCTCTCTCTCTCGCTCTCTCTCTCTCTCTCTCTCTCTATATATATATATATATATAGAGAGAGAGAGAGAGAGAGCGAGAGAGAGAGATAGGTAGATAGATATATGTGTGTGTGTGTGTGTAGGTATGTTGGTTTACATTTGCGTCTCTAGAGTTGTTGTGATGATTGGACCATGTTGGCATGGGCAAGTAAGCCTTTGACTTAGGTCGAAACCTTTTTATGAAGTTTTCAAAGAGATGCAGTGTTCGCCAAAAACCGGGGTGTAGTGTATTTTAACCGATTGAAATTGCAAAACCGAGTTTAGACTATGAGCTTGCCTTTGCAAAAACCGGCAAAATATAATAAGTTTTAGTGTAGTTACCAGCAGTTGCTTCAAATTTTGACCTAAAAACCGGAATAGTTTTAAGTCTACCCTTATTTTATTCGGTTAGGAACAATGTTATAAAAAACGCGGGGTCCATTCTAGTGTTTGCCAAAAACCTGTGTGTAGTGTATTTTAACCGATTAAAATTGCAAAACCGAGTTTAGATTATGAGCTTGCCTTTGAAAAAACCAGCAAAATATAATAAGTTTTAGTGTAGTTACCGGCAATTGCTTCAAATTTTGACCTAAAAACCGGAATAGTTTTAAGTCTACCCTTATTTTATTCGGTTAAGAACAATGTTAGAAAAAACCCAGGGTCCATTCTATTTAACTCGTTGAAATTGTAAAATCTCGATTAGATTTTGTGATTTCCTTGAAGAAAACAAGGAAATTTACTCAAGTTCTAATGTGATTACCGGCAAAAGCTTGAAATTTTGACCTTAAAACGAGAGAATTTCAAGTTTGCCCTTACTTTCTTCGATTAGGAAAACTGTATTTTTCTAGCTGTGGTTAGGAAAAATGTTTTTGGCAAGCCGTGAATTGGCAAACAACACCTGTCCCAGAAAGTGCCTAACCTGATGCCATTTTCTTTTCTTTCAACTACACTAGCACCACTCAGAACCATCGATCGAAAAAAATCATTTTTCCAAACATAAAAAATTCCTTCCCTTGAATTTGGCAAGAGGAAATTTTTAGAAAATAAGGTTTATTTCCTGGGGTTTTACACTATTTTACACTATTTTGGGGTGAAATTTCCCTTACCCTCAACCGACATTTTTGAAATTGAAAACGACACGATATTAAGCTGAGACACATTTTTCCCGAACACTGCTCGGCGAAAATTTTGAGGGGCTCTCTCTCTCTCTCCCCCTCCCTCATCCTCAACTCAGCTGAGGGCTAGCGCTAACCTGAGCAGAGAGAGAGAGAGAGAGAGAGAGAGAGAGAGAGAGAGAGAGAGAGAGAGAGAGAGAGAGAGAGAGAGAGAGAGAGAGAGAGAGAGAGAGAGAGAGAGAGAGAGAGAGAGAGAGAGAGAGAGAGAGAGAGAGAGAGAGAGAGAGAGAGAGAGAGAGAGAGAGAGATGACGCTGCAAAGTGGACGCACGTGGGGTGACAGGTCGAGCATCTTGGTAGGCGCCATCTACAATGCCAACGAGGACATCGATGCCCACGACTACTTCTTCCTCGGCTCCTCCATTAGTAGCACCCAGCTAACCGGCGTCAGCTACCCCACTCTCCAGTTAGACATTGAGCAGGTGGCCCCCAAGACCCTCAAAACCTATGACCAAACCAACACCTCCTCCCACCGTGCCTCCTACTCCTTCAACGATAATCTCACGGTCAGAACCTCGCAAACCTGGACCCTCGTCATTAACAACACCCTCAGTGTCAGTGTCACCATCAAGGCAGAAGCTCCCGGATCAATCATCGAGGTGGATGGCCAGTTCTTGCACATAACTATGCAATCCCTGCCCACCAAAATAATAGGTTGTATTCCGGATCATGGTACTTATTTTCATGAGTCGGCTTGGCTCTCTTTGAAGGTTGGCTGTTGTCACTGCACGCGAGTTGGTGGGCTACATACTCGCCATCACTTATCAGGCTTTAGCATGTCCACCCTCATCAGATATTTCTCCTAATTTAAATGCTTCATGTACACAATGACAAGAAACACTACTGTAAACTGAGGAGCCTAAATTATCACAAGATTTCTATGACATTCAACTACGCTAGAGGCTCTACGCTCTAGAGACAAATAGAGACATTGCAGCCCAAGTTCTCCAAATCACCGATAAGTCCTCCTCTCTCAAAACTTTCTATGGTTTATAGCAAGTCTTCAATGCCATGACAACCGTTACTAGAAAAGTCACCTACGGACGTGCTTCAACCCGCCTTCTTCTATAGAGTGAGTGTGTGTGTGTGTGTGTGTGTGTGTGTGTGTGAGAGAGAGAGAGAGAGAGAGAGAGAGAGAGAGAGAGAGATTGAGGTATTGAAAAAAAACTCGCTTTGAAAAGATCGCTCCAAAACCTGATTTTGGAGCGAAGTGAGCATTTTTTTAAATTAGATAGTTGAGCAAAATTTGGAAAAAGCTCCCTTCAAAAGCTCTCTCCATTCCCATCCCCCCTTTCCCACTCGGATTCTTCACAAAGGGTATGCCAAACTCTTCATTTGAGGAACTCTACATACAAGAAAGCTACCATGAAAAATGATGAGTATGCATGTAGGAGGTATACCTCCTCTCTTTAAAGCGGGACACACATACCATGTTGCCTACTTGACTCTCCACTTCCTCCACTCCTAAATGGGACCGACCTTGTAGTTCTACATGAAGGTTATGGTGGTGAATCCATACAATTGGTAGCTAGAAGACTTGCTCATCATGCCATACTCTTCTACATCTCACAACATCGACATGTCTTCCACTCTATGCATAGATGAACTATCTAGTGGTTACTCTAAGTTGGAAGTTGATAATAAGTGTCTTGTAAGTTTGACACCTCCAAACCATGATGTAAATATTAATATGTGTTTCTTTCACGATGGGTGGAGGTAATAGTTACAAGACTTGCTTAGAGCTACACAAGATGATGACTGAGCATGTATGTATACCATTGATTAAAGCTAACCTATGATTTCAAATCAGTTGTATTCAAAATTTTCGAATCAAAATCTCTCTATCATTATCTTTTCACTCAATAGAATGTTTGTTGGTCATGTAGTCAAACTTGTTGCCCCCCCCCCCCCCCCCCCCCCCCCCCCCCCCCCCCCCCCCCCCCCCCCCCCCCCCCCCCCCCCCCCCCCCCCCCCCCCCCTCTCTCTCTCTCTCTCTTTCACACACACACACATACACACACACACACACACACACGTCACTTTCATTTGTGGCTTACTGTTCTGAGAATGGATACTTGTTGATCTTTAACGCTACATGGATGGTAGGTATAAGTTAAAAAGGTTTTAAGTAGAACATGGATAACAATTGATAGGTTCGTTGACACGTGTAATATGTATTCAAGGCTAACGAATGTGTTGTCTTGTTTATATGGATGTAGGTGAGGACTCTATCTTTACTTTGGATTTTTTCGGCTAAGCTGGTGTCCATCAGTGTCGAACCTAGCCTCTTTCACTTCAAAATACATTGTTCTTGACTATCTTATGTACAAAACACTAGAATGATACTTCATTCTCAATATGATGTACAAAAATGAATCAAAGATTGAGTTGTTTTTGTGCTAATCATTGTCCTTTGTTTAAAGCCATATGCCTTTTGAATTTTTATGTTCTTTTGCGTATAAGTATAAGTCTAAAAACAACAACAACACACACACACACACACACACACACACACACACACACACACAGTCTCTCTCTCTTCGTGAGTTTGCAGGATTATGAGTCACTCCAATGACAAGGCAACGATGAGAGTGTTTGCTATTGCTTGTGGGTCTTGATTTGCAATGTACTTCGTTGTTAAACCCATAGTAAGGTTGCCACTAAAGATTGCCAATTGTTATTAAACATCCCTCATCACCTTCATCATTAACTACCATGAGCATGGGGGGTGGGATTCACGACCCTAACTAATTTTCGTTGCTAGCACCAATCATGCATTCTAGATCTTGTATGCAATAGTAATCTTGATAACCGAAAATCAATTCTTTACCCAAGGTAATTTTGGGTATAGAGTTATTGTCCTTGTCGACGCATTCGCACATCAAAAGTAAACGTGGAAGACGAAGATGTGTGCGGACGACGCAGTTGGTTAATTTAATGCGAGAGAGTTGAGATTACTTTGCCGCCTCTCTATCAAAGGGTGCACACATGTGGTAGTATGTGCACAATTTGTTGCGTCGCCCGACAATCAAGCTTGGAGCAAGAGGGGGAGATACCTATTTTGAGGGAGATAAGATGAGAAATATCATGTGTGTGAAGATGCCATGGCATTTCAAGATGCAAAACTTTTCCTTTGAAGAAGTTCTCACTTAGAGCATGGTCACGTGAGGCTTAGTTCTCACTAAGCTTTGACAGCTACTGACAGTAGCGTAGAGCGTCCACCTCTGGCAGCAGGTAGAGAGAGAAAGGGCAAGGCGCAGGTAGGAGAGAGAGAGAAAGAGTTGACCGGGAGTACACCGGCATAATTTTGTGACTATGCCTAAATAGGCATAGTTGGCGTACTAAGCCGGTGAGAAGCTTTGGAAAGCTGCCATGCGTCAGGGCCCGTCGGCTGATCTACGGAGAACTAAGCCTCGCGTGACCATAGCGTTACTCTCTATAAAAACCCTTCTAGCCTACAATGACCTTGAAAATTATGGTCAAATGAAATTACATAGAAAAGAACATGGATGCAGATAAAGGGCAATCTGTTTCGATGGCAAGAAGGGCACCACGTAGGACAACGCATCCTCCGAAAGAGAGAGAGAGAGCGAGAGTAGACAGAGAGCGAGAGAGAGGAGAGTAGATGGCGTGCAGCACTCTGCCAAGTCGTGTTCTCTATCCCAACTCGCGAGGTGGTGGCAGGGGTGCTTGGCTACATGGCCGGAGAGCGCCCAAGCACCTGCCAGTGAAGGCAGTGTCTGCACCAGAGGACTGCAATGAAGAAGACTGCGCTCCAGAGAAGGAGGTATGTGGGATTTCTGAGGGTCACTATTGTGTTATTGTCTTAATGTCGTTATGCTAGAGCGTCTCTGCATGTGGGAAGCAGGTGGGGAAAGTGAGCATGGAATGGAAAGCTTCCGAGAGCACGAAAGTGCTCGGAACATTCCCACCTCTGAGCAAAAAGAAATGGACAGGATATGTTGAAAAAGATACGGCTGGGCAGACAAATATCTACGCTGTGGAAGTAGGTCTTGATTAGACGTGCTGCTGCTGCCCGATCGATGATGCTGTACTAATGTAATGATCCATTGGATGCAGCCTACAGTGTACGTGTCGGAAAATGTGATCAGCTCCAACACAGCAGGGGATTCCTCAGAGGGGTCGGAGCAGACGCTCATTGTGGCGGTGGGGCTGGCTCTGGGTCTACTTGTGGGGGCTGGCGTGGTGCTCCTCACGGTCAGTGTATCCTCGCCACCTCCCCCTCCTGTAGATACTGCCAACCTCTCCTACTACATTCAGAGGTTTACTCCTGTCATCGCTACTCCCGAGCTTCCTCAATCACCTCAAGAGCTCGTACCATCTCAATCGGAAACACCTCCAATGGGTGAAGCGCCTGTTTCCTCTACTGACAATATTCTGGTGGAGCAGCCGGGGGTCGCTGCCACAGAACTATAGGCAGAGTCACCTATCACTGTACTATTTGAACCACCACCAAGCAAGTTTTGCCCAAAGCTCCCTGTAAATTGTTCATTTGTTTACAACCGGTTCTAGTTATTATCTTGCCATAAGCAGATTGGAATCCAGAGCATTCGGTTAGTATGATGTTCTACACAGCATCTGTAAACATGGAATTAATGTATCATTTACCTGTTCCTTAGTGGTCGCATCTTTGTGTGTGTGTTGTTTGTGAGCTGTGTTGGTTGTGTTTGGGTGTGCGTGTGTGTTGAGAGAGAGAGAGAGAGAGAGAGAGAGAGAGAGAGAGAGAGAGAGAGAGAGAGAGAGAGAGAGAGAGAGAGAGCTTTCCCTGTGCGGTGAATCCCTGTGCTTCAGTTCCTGCCCGGGAGCTGCACCCTTTTCATCTTGCTGCTTAACTGCTCAGTCCCGCTTGTGACCTGCCTCACTGCTGCCGGCAGCTAACCTACTGCTTTGCCTTGGTGTGGCTGTCGCTCAGCCTGGTTGCCGTGGCTGCCGCCTAGTTACTGGCCCTTACAGCTGTTGCTTGTTTTTGCTGCTTCAGAGGAGAGCCATGACAGTCTGTTCTGTTTGGTCGCGGCCATCAGCCTCGTCCCCAATTCCCCTTCCCCTTTTCTTCCTCTTTTCAGGGTTATGTGGCTTGCTTTTCTGGTTGAGGTTCCTTGATGCCCTCACTATGGGCAACAGTCTTGTTGAAACAGCTTCAGCAGTTTGCCCTCCACATGTGAAGGGAGAGGTCTAGAGAGAACTGTGACAGAGATTGGCGACTCTTCCTGCACCTTCACAGCTGAAGGGGTTCTTTTGGGCTACTGCACTGTGCTCTTCTGTTCTCCTCTGCTTTTTCTTTTTTGTTTCCTGTTTTCATTTTTCTGATGATTTTTTTGGTTGTTTCTGTTTTATCCTTATATTCTTTTTTGCTGGACTGCTTCGAATATGTGTGAGTTTGTGTCTGTGTTCTATCGCATCTTGCTCTCTTGTGTGTGTGTTTGTAGCCTGTAGGTTGGGTGTGTGAGTTGAGTGGGTGTGTGGAGCATGTTGTGAAGTGTTCTCGTTTTTGTTTGCGACTGAGTTTGTGTTTTCTCTTTTGTATCTTTCGTCCTTTTCTTTTTGTTTGCTGTGTGCAGGATGTGATTGTGCTACCAGGTTATCAGCAATTGGATACTTTCTGGTTGGTCCTGAGCCTCCTTAACTCTCTCTATGGAGAGAGCCTCAGCCAGGAATGTGGGAGCCACCTTAAGCAAGTGGACTGTCTTCTCTAGAGCCTCGAGTTCAGTGCTCCTAATTGTTCGTCCTGTTGTGCTTCATGCCCATGTGGCTCATGTGTATGAGTATTCTCCAGGTTTTTCCTTGAGGCTTGCTTTGTAAGTTGCCCTTGGCATGAATTGGTAGTTGTGGGATTTTCAAGTAGCAGAAATTGGCTCTTTTGTAGTGTAGTGTGTGTGTGTGTGTGTGTGTGTGTGTTTGAGAGAGAGAGAGAGAGAGAGAGAGAGAGAGAGAGAGAGAGAGAGTTGGGTGGAATAGTGTCATCAATTTCTCTCATACGCAACCCCTATGCGGATCCCGTAGGTAGCTCCAATTACCTCTGCCCCAACTAAGGAATCTTCTGATCAACTGTGTAAAGAGCTTGCTGGCCCATCATCCCATCTAGCCTAGTCAATGTGTGTCCTCTTGCCTAATTGACCTTCTGAATCTGTCACATATGCATTCAATACAAGGGGTTGCCTCGCTACCGCCTCGACACACGAGGACGGGTGGCGAACCAAATCAAGACGTAAGTCCTTCCAGATTCGTAGTAAGCAGCGCATAAATGATGACAAATGAGACGGATTCAAGGGGGCATATTTAAAGATGAATCTGATGGTGGGTCCTATTATTTAGTTTGGCTTTTAGGTATTTATTTTACTTATTTGTCAAAGTCTGGGTAGGGCAATTTACTGAGGTTGCTATATAAGCAACCCTTAGCCCCCATTGTATTGTACATCAGTTATTTCATTGCCAACGTTGGTTCAGGAGACTCTCTCTCTCTCTCTGTCTCTACGCTTCCGCTTCATTGACTTTGACATGGTACCAGAGCCTTGGTGGAGCAAGGCGACCCTTGGAGAAGAAGCGTGGAGATCTAAAATCCCTCCCCCCCCCCCAAAACACACACACACACACACAAAAAAAAACGTTGGCGTTTTTCTTGAGCCTCGCGGCGAAGAATCAGAGGCTTTGTCGGAAAGCATTTTGAAACGCTATCAGTTACACATTTTGCCCTACCTCAACCTAACATTCTTTGAATAGAATGGTTAGGGTCTTGTTCATACATTGTGTGTTGAGAGCATCATTTGCAGAGCACTTGTGTTTTCTCTCTCTCTCTCTCTCTCTCTCTCTCTCCAACATTTTTGGCGCGCCTAGCTCACACCCTCTCCGCTGCTCACTCATCATGCAAGGTGAAGACATGCAAACACATCTCTATACTACTTGAGAGTAGCTATTAGAAGTTGCTTTCTCCTCGGTGAGGTCTGTGGCTATATAACCCGGCTTCGGTTCTTCTCTTGGTTCAACTAAGTCGATCCGCTTGGCGTTCTCAAGTCCGTCATAAGACGTTCCCAATTCTTTGAGTTCTCTCATTGGCTATTGAACCACGATTCTTCTATCCTGAATGGGGTAATTTTTTTAGTGAGGGGGTACATCAAATTTATCCGTGTCAGATTCCTCTTCACTTTAAATCTCTGTTGTCCAAACTTCTTTCATAGTTTGTCTTAGCTTTTGATATTCACGCTTTTGCTCAGTCTTGAACATTTTTTACGATGTTTCAGTTGTGTCTCTTGGTTTCGCTTTGCTTCTCTTCTTTGGATTTGTCTTCATAGAAGCTGGTTTCACTGGTTTTCGGGTGATCTTATCCTTGACACAGTCTTCTACTCCAACGAGCATCAAATACTGTGTTTTGCTCAGCAATCAAGGTATCGTTCTTTCTTGTTTTTTCCTTTGTTTTTGCACTCGTTTTGCCTGATATCTCTGCTATCTTCTCGATTTCTAATTTGGAAAATGTCATAGAAGAGTACCTCTTGTTGTTTTGGCTTATCCTCATTTTCAGAGAGCTACTCAATAGCTCATCCTCAACGTCATTCTGTAATAAATCACCGCACGAATCTTGGACTCCTAGTCACTTTTATCACTAATATCTTGAATGCAAACCTCGTCCACTATTTGTTTGCAATCAACTGTCTCTTTCATTTCAGTCTCCTCAGTTTCCCGTTCCGGTTCCAAGATAGCATTCACCATCTCGAAGGGAATTATATCAAAACCTTCCTCGTCATAAAATGTGGGTGTTAACTCAAGGGGAGGGACTACTTATATAGGGCAATTGGGAAATTGCCCTATGTCATAGCTTACGAGAGCAGGATGTTTTCATGTCCTGCAAGGGTTGCACATATTTATGTGAGATTTTGGTAGTTTTCCATGCTCTTACCTACTGGTAGAAAACCCCACGTTCCTAGAAACTGGGAAAAATGCTAATAAATATGTAAACTCACTGAAAGTGACCTTGGACACATATTTAGTAGCAAAACTGTAGAGAGCTAGACTCTGACACCGGGTAACCCTAGGAACGGGTGTGCCGCCTCATGCTAGCCTACTGGGTTGAGCAACATAGTGAAGTGCACCGCCGTGAACAAGTACGTCTAGCTCAAGTACAACCGAGCATAGCCACAAAACAGCCCTCACTCCGTAATCTGCTCCTGGGAGATATTGGAGCTACCACCGGGCAGGAAATTGAACTCTAAGAGGGACACCTAGGTGTAAACAAGACTTGTACTCTTGTTAAGAGCCAATTTTATTGGTATGGAATCCTTTGCTATAGGTAAGCAACGATTGCATGCTCTTGCCGCACAAGGGCAACAACTATCTCATTCGTGACGGTCTTTTGTATTTTTGTCATCGCCTTTGTGTGTTCCTTCTCTCAGGCAAGCCATATCGCACGATGCACATCATGCACTCACGGGTGGGCACAAAGGCATGAATCTTTTATTGGCATGAAAAGTAGAAAGATTCTTTTATTGGCCTAAAATACGAAACGACGTGTTTAAGTATGTCACACTGTTCGATTTGTCAAAAAGTAAAAGCCTCCAGGGAAAAGCAACAAGGCCTCTTGATGTCGTCTATTCTCGAAGGTCCATTTGAGGACATTTTTATGGATTGTCTGACTAATTTCCATCTTCTTTGCATTCAAGGAATACAAGATGTTTTAACAATCTTTGATTGTTTAGTAAGTTCTGCATGTTAATTCCTTGCAAGGCCACATTCACAACTCAAGATGTAGCACGTTTGTTCATTAAGCAGTGGTATCCCCTTTGTGGTGACCAATCTTCCAACTTCTTTGCATGCAAGGGATATATAATATTTAACAATCGTTGATCGTTTCAGCAAGTTCTGCATGATAATTCCTTGCAAGGTCACCATTCATAGCACAAGTTGTAGCATGTTTGTTCAGTAAGCATTGGTATTCCTTAAAATGCGAAAAGATGTGTTAAAGTATGTCACACAATGTTCCGTTTGTCAAAAAGTAAAGGGATAATCAGCAAGGTCTTTTGGTGCTACAACCTATTCCTGAAGGTCCATTTTAAGACTTTTCACGGATTTTGTGACTAATCTTCCACCTTCTTTGCTTTCAAGGAATACACAATGTTTAACTATCGTGGATTGCACCACACCAGATTCAAACCTGCTGATTCATTGGTAACTATTGAAATAGTCGGTGCTAAATCAAAAGCCTCAAGGTAAAGCTCTAGTATTTGAGGAGTATTTGTTAAAATCCTCCTCCTCCATCCACTTGGCATCAAGAGTCCGACAATTTTTGAACTTGACCAAATATTGTGGTGTTAGCTTACCTGTCACATGTGCACTTCACTTGCGCTACATGGACATGCTTCTGCTACAGTCTAACGTCAGTTGAGCATGAGTCTTATCTTAGGACCTAACTTGGTACCTTCGTGAGCCTCTAGCAAGACATGCATGTCTAGGCCGGTCATAGTTGCATACCCTCTCGTGCACAATACCGCATTTTAGCATGTGCACTTAGCCATGTGTGAACCTCCCTTATCCTTGCATTTATTTATCAAATGATTTTTCACATTCCCAATTGTGGGGCTGTTTTTGATGCTGCTTGACCCAACCTTTTACACCTATATAAGGGGCCCTTTGGGCGCTAGAGACAAAAGACACAGGAGATGTAGTAGCACCAAGCAATTCCGTAGGACCCAGTAGATTCTCAGCATGAATCAATGTTTTTGATCAGCGTTTTCAGCCCTTGAGCATCAGCGTTTTCAGCACAGCCAACGATTCAGCCTATGATCGCCATGAGATTTCAGCCCCTAGCCTCGTCATGGTTGTAGATTCTAGCCATCGACATCGCTAGCGGTTTCAGTATTCAGCCATAGCCTTGTCGTTGTTGTCGTCGACACAGTATTCCAACATCTAGCACCCCTTGTGTTCGGCTTGGCTCCTCCCTAGCTTAGCATAGGGATCCTTAGTACCCGTAGTACCCCGTCGTCGTCGTCAGCGATGTCGACACAGAACCCATCAATACCTCGACGTCATTGTCATAGGCTTGGACACCCCAAGCAAAGAATCCGACACGACACACGAGAATAACTTAAAGTACTTTACAACTTTATCACACTTTAATAATTGAGTCGACACGACCCGACGTAATTCTGTGCCCAAAGGTATTGGCTCCAAAACCTGGCGCCCCTTTTGGTATTTCTTTATTATATTAATGCTCGAGCAAAGTACAACATCCGCGGGGGTCCTCTGCTCTGAGACTCTGCGTCCAGATTCTCTGAAGAGTGAGGCCCTTAGGGCTTATTTATTCTTACAAGGGATGCCCAAAAGTAGAGCCCCAAAAGCTTCTAAACTCAAAAGCAAATTTTCCCAAAAGCAGCTTGTTTCAAAATCTGCCAGGAATGCAGTCAATGCAATTTGCGAAAATCCGTTTAGGTTGTCAATGCAAAACCCAGGATTGTTTGTACAGTCTGCCACGTCAGCATGTCAACGCTTTTTGCGAGAGTTTCGTACGGCAGCCACGTCAATAGCAGCAAGCGTGAGTTTCGGGGTGTGTACAATCTGCTGCCACGTCATCATCAGCATGTGTCCAAGCAATGCTGCCACGTCATCATTTTGTGACAGTCGTCGTTAGCGTCATCGACACAGAATCCATTAGTACCTTGTCGTCGTCGACACAAAACCCATCAGTATCTTGTCGTCGACATGAAACCCATCAGTACCTCGTCGTCGTCATCATCATCGAAACAGAACCCATCAGTACCTCGTCGTCGTCATCATCATCGAAACAGAACCCATCAGTACCTTAGCATCCCATTGTACCCCTCAATACCTATCAGTACCTTTAGTACCCGCAGTACCACAGTACCCTGCAGTACCCGCAATATCCCTCAACATCTACAATAGTACCCAACATTAGTAGCATCAAGTACCCATTAGCATCTTAGCATTTAGTCATTGTATCAGCATTGTGCAAGAATAAAGAAAGTACTTGCTTTGGCAACATAGCAAGGGGGCCCTTGAGCGTTTGGGACGCGACATGTCGTGTCGTCTCTCTCTCTCTCTCTTTCATTCAGTTTAGTTCAGTTCCTTCGAGTGAAGTAAAGTGTCCCTTGTGTTTGTGCAGAGTACTAGATTCGAGCTAAATCCTTGAACACTCCCGTTGCACATGACATTGGTATCAAAGCTCTATGCGTGCTTCAGCTTCGCGAACTCAAGGGAAGAACCACCAAGAACCAAGAACCCAAAGAACCCGAGCAAAACCAAGAACCCAAAAGAACCTCTCTCAGTTTTTTGTTTCCTTAAAGAAGCTTCACACACCTATCACTGACTTATTAGCCTCTCAGCACCCTCAATATCAAGCATCCAGTATCAGTTCTCCTCTTCATTGCCATATCTTTGAACGAAGATCGACATCGGTACACGAAAACCGAGATCTTGAGTACCAGGATCTACTTACTCTAATGCGGATATGGGAGGAGTTGGAGATAGGATCCCTAACCCTCTTTTGCATCGCATTCGCATGTAGGGTGCATCCACTTTCGTCGACATGGAACCATTGGAAATACCTCCAAGCACCCTTATCTTTCAACTTCACCCGCAATGTTTTCACGACAGGACTATTCAAGTGGTCAGTACTTGCTCGCAAGGCAGCATCAGCATGAAGGCTAGTATTGCGACAGCAATAAGGCTGCCTAGTAACTCGGTTCGTCAGGTTTGACATCGCAATAGTCTCTACATCTCAACATCCACCCGTTTGGAGGAGTTTTCATTGGTTATGCATCCACATGCATTAGAAGCATTCAACATGAGCAGTACAGAAAGAATCTAAAGATAGAAGTTCGGGAGTTGCGCTACATGGACATGCTGCTGCTATAGTCTAGCATCAATCGAGCATGAGTCTTAGCTTAGGACCTAGCTTGGCACCTTTGTGAGCCTCTAGCAGGACGTGCATGTCCAAGCCGGTCATAGTTGCATACCCTCTCTTGCACTGTTAGGTGCAACGGAATGAATGTTTGCGCTTTGCTCAAGATGAGTGCTCCGAATTGTGCTCAAGGTTCCTTTTAGTTCTTATGGAAGGGAGAGCCTTCCGTTCTTAATGGCATGTGCTATGATCACAAACAAAGTGAATGGACATTGTGCGTGCAAGTGTATAAGACTGAGAGATAGAGAGAGAAGAGAGATACGACACCAGAGACGTTGTAAAACCCTCCTCCGAAGGCCCCACTCTTGTCGGCGAGAGTGGTCTACTTATTGATTGCACAAAGTGGTACAATGCGGATGCAATGGACTGATGCAACTTGGGACTATGCCGATGACGACGACGACTTTAGGGCTGAAATCTGTGGTCTTCTATCTGCTGAATTTCGAGGCTGTTTCGGTGGCTGAAATTGACTGTTTTGGCTGCGTTTTTATGGCTGAAAATGGGGGTTCTTCTGCAACCAACTAGGGCTGAATCTGCTGCTTCTAATGCTTGCTGAAAACGCTGTACATTTGCTGCAATAAGGCAACGCCAGGAGTTCCTCATGGGGTTCTACTGAGAAGGTGCCTGTTGAGCATGTGCTCATGCTGTCGCTTCTGCCAGAAAGTGCTAACTTGGGTTTGCTTATATATTAACTTAGCAAAATTGCCCTACCTACTTTTGTTGGAAAGTCACTTAAAAATAATAAGTGAAAAATACCAAAAATAGGGAAAATAGGCTAAATGCATTGGAAAATTCCCTTGACTGAATCTGATGGATTCTGAAGGGAATACTGATGATCATGCTGTGTGCAAACAGAGGATATGCATCTACACTAAGTGACTGGGCATGCACGGCCTACGAATAGACTCACAAAAGTGCCAGATCACTTTCTATTCTAGACTTGACTGGACTGATTGAACCCTTATCATGGTGTAGCTTGTCCACGGACACATAGGGTTGGATGTGTCACGTGACATCCCCTCCTTTTCAAAGTGAGGTACTGGTATTGAACTGTATGGCATCGAGGGAGATCGCCAATAGCATCCAGAATCCTGGAAGGGACTCTTCGCCGGCCCACTCTGATGTGTGGGTCGTGCGGTACTTGAACTTCATAAAGGTCTGCAACGCTTGCTTCTTTGGGCCGCGCCGAAAGCAAGACAAAGTCTTCTGTGGCTCCTTTGATGCTTCAACTTCGTCTAGAGATCTGCTTCTTTCTTCTTCAAGAATCTCCATGGCTGAAAATTCCTGAAACCACCTCCAACACAAAACCATGAACATACCCATTTCATGTAAAGTGAAGGAAAAAAATATTGTCTTCCTCAAAGACTATGCATGCAATGTAGATGAACAAAGAGACGGAGTGCCAAACCGTTCACCACATACACGCAAACAATGAGATCGAATCTTTCTCTTATGATCTAGAGCAATCAACTGTGGCAATTGATAACGGAAATGCCCATGCTTGGTGCTCACACTTTCATGTGCTCGTTCGGAAACTGTGTCATGCCAAGGAAGAGACATGGAATGTGACTTCCTCACATACATACTTTCAGCTTTTCATGAAAAATCCGCATACATTCGTGCTCATCCATGAGAGAAACGTGCTCAACATACAATATGTCATGCTTAGGAAAAGGGATCACATAAAGATGCTGACTAAAATACAGGAAACGATCACGAATGAAACACTCGAACAATGCGTGCGTATCAATCATGCGAACACATAATACTTTCTGTAAGGGTTCTTTGGACCTAGGCTCGAGAGCCAAGATCGCTTCTTCATGAATGATCGAATCGTCCTGTGGGGTTTCTTTGGACCTCGACTCGAAAGCAAAGATCGGTTCTTCGTGATTGATCGAATCTACAACGAGGTTAGCTTTGCAAGAAAAAGCATCCACTAACACATCATCCTTGTGAACAATCACATCTTCTTCTGTAACTGATCATGCTCGTGAGAAATCACATCTTGATCATGCAAATCATCATACTTGTCATTGGCATCCAAATCATCATGCTTAGCAATATCATTCAAATCATCATGCTTATCTTTGTCATCCAAATCGTGGTGCTCATCATTGTCAATCAAAACATCATGCAAGTCATTGTCAATCAAATCATCATCATGCTTCACACAATCATGCAAATCCTTTGTCATGCTTGGGAGAAGAAGAAATTGAGAGAGTCTCCTATTCCTGATCCTGTTGAATCTGTGCCTGCATTTGAGAAAAGAGTCGCAACATCTCTTGCACTATTGCTTTGTTCTCGCGATCAAATCTTGCTTGACTTTCTTTTTCTTGCAAGTCGCACTTACGTTCTATGGCTGCCATGTCTTCTTCGTAGTCACGATCTATGGCGGCCATTTCTTCTTCATAGGCCTTTCTTTCTACTTCTCTTTCTTGGTCCAACTCCTCCATAGGAGTTAGTGCAATCCTTGACGTAGATGGGGAAGGGGGAGGGTCGGAAAAACCTCATGGTGGGGAAAATTCTTCTTCGTCTCTCTCATGCTCATCACCTCCAAGCGAAGTATCTATTCCGCTTCGAGTGATGACCATTTTGCAATCGTGGGTTCTTATGGTCTTGGGTTCTTAAGTTCACGAGGGTTCTTATGGTCTTTGGTTCTTAAGTTCACGAGGAACTTGGGTTCTTGGGGGTCTTGGTTCTTGAGGATCTTGAGGTTTTCTTTTGCTTGCAAATTGCGTTTGAGAAGGATCTTCTCTTCACTCGAGTTCTACTCTTTTCCGCGGGCAACCCCTTGGTGGCCTTGCGCTCACACCAAGGTTGCTTTTTCCCACCTCACGTTGATTGGCCGGCCGCTACGTGCACAGTCCGCTCTCAATGAGTGAAAAGAGACACAAGGGGAGGCTGGACAAGCCCTTCTTTCTTGGGATTCCTGTCACTCAACAAAACACGATTAGGAATCGACACGCCCAATCGAACTTGGGTTCGTGCGACCTCAACAAGCAAAAAAATTCTTGTGGTTCTTTCCTTGAGTGATGCAGAACACTGCCAAAGCTCTGATACCAATGTTAGGTGCAGCGGAATGAATGTTTGCGCTTTGCTCAAGATGAGTGCTCCGAACTGTGCTCAAGGTTCCTTTTAGTTCTTATGGAAGGGAGAGCCTTCTGTTCTTAATGGCATGTGCTATGATCACAAACAAAGTGAATGGACATTGTGCGTGCAAGTGTATGAGACTGAGAGATAGAGAGAGAAGAGAGATACGACACCAGAGACGACGTAAAACCCTCCTCCGAAGGCCCCACTCTCGTTGGCGAGAGTGGTCTACTTATTGATTTCACAAATTGGCACAATGCGGATGCAATGGACTAATGCAACTTGGGACTATGCCGATGACGACGACGACTTTAGGGCTGAAATCTGTGGTCTTCTATCTGTTGAATTTCGGGGCTGTGTCGGTGGCTGAAAATGACTGTTTTGGCTGCGTTTTTATGGCTGAAAATGAGGGTTCTTCTGCAACCAACTAGGGCTGACTCTGCTGCTTCTAATGCTTGCTGAAAACGCTGTACATCTGTTGCAATAAGGCCGAAAACCAAAAACACTGAGGCTGATGTGTAGCGTTAGTAAAACGCTAGACCAAATCTGGGACTGAAGCTGAAATCCAAAAATGCTGACTTGTCTGGTGGTGTTAGTGAAAACGCTGGCTGTTCTGATGTGCTGGCGATGGTGCAACTGCAAACGCCAGGGCTTGGGGGATTGTTGGCGAGGATCTGGGCTGAAATTGCCAAGGGCTAGTTGGGGATGCTGATGGAATCCAAAAACGCTGGCTGTTCTTCTATGGCGAGGATGGAGGAACCAAAAACGCCAGGAGTTCCTGCTGGGGTTTTGCTGAGAAGGTGCCTGTTGAGCATGTGCTCATGTTGCTTCTTTTGCCAGAAAGTGCTAACTTGGGTTTGCTTATATATTAACTTAGCAAAATTGCCCTACCTACTTTTGTTGGAAAGTCACTTAAAAATAATAAGTGAAAAATACCAAAAATAGGGAAAATAGGCTAAATGCACTGGAAAATTTCCTTGACTGAATCTGATGTATTTTGAAGGGAATACTGATGATCACGCTGTGTGCAACCAGAGGATATGCATCTACACTAAGTGACTGGGCATGCACGGTCTACGAATAGACTCACAAAAGTGCCAGATCACTTCTAATCTAGACTTGAGTGGACTAAGTGAACCCTGATCATGGTGTAGCTTGTCCACGGACACATAGGGTTGGATGTGTCACATGACATGCACAATACCACATTTTAGCATGCGCACTTAGTTGTGTGTGAACCACCTCTTATCCTTGCGTCTATATATTAAATGACTTTTCACATTCGCAATGGTGGGGTTGTTTTTGTTGCTGCTCGACCCAGCCTTTTGAAGTTTTTTCCACTTATATAAGGGGCCCTTTGGGTGCTAGAGACAACAGAAGACACAAGAGATGCAGTAGCACTGAGCAGTACGCGCAGGACCCAACAGATCTCCAACGTTTTCTCGGCATGAAACAACGTTTTCAGTCCTTGAGCAGCAGCATTTTCAGCAAGAATAGTCAGCGATTCAGCCTATGATCGCCATCTGATTTCACCCCCTAGCCTCGTCATGGTTGCAGATTCTAGCCATCAACATTGCTAGCGGTTTCAGCATTTAGCCATAGCCTCCTCCTCGTCGTCGTCGACACAACAACCCAACATCTAGCAACCCTTGTGTTCGGCTTGGCTCCTGCCTAGCTCAGCATAGGTATCCTTAGTACCCGTAGTACCCCTCAATACCTTGTTGTCGTTGTCGTTGTCATTGTTGTCGACACTGAATCCATTAGTACCTCGTCGTCGTCGTCGACACAGAATCCATCAGTCGTCATCGACACAGAACCCATCAATACCTCGTCGTCGTCGTCCAAAAGCCATCAGAACGTCATCATCGTCGACATAGAACCCATCAATATCTCAGCACCCCTCATTACCGCGTAGTACCTCAGTACCCCACAATACCCCTCAGTACCCATCGGTACCTCAGCACCCCGAAGTACCCATGGGCCATCAGTACCTTAAGTACCCGCAATATTCCTCAGCATCTACAGCCATACCCAGCATCAATAGCATCAAGTATCCATAAGTAGCTCGGCATTTAGTCATTGTATCAGCATTGTGCAAGAATAAAGAAAGTACTTGCTCTGGCAACAAAGCACAGGGGCCCTTGAGGGTTTGGGACCGGATATGCCGTGTCGTCTCTCTCTCTCTCTCTCTCTCTCTCTCTCTTTCGTTCAGTTCAGTTCATGTCTTTCAAGTGAAGTAAAGTGTCCCTTGTGTTTGTGCAGAGTACTAGATCTGAGCTAAATCCTTAATCTCTTCCGCTGCACATGACATTACCTTTCACTTTCCTTTCCTTGTGAGCCAGGACTTGTTCCGGAATGAGTATCTCTTTCGTCTCTTCCACTACTGGTTGCTCAACTGGCTCCCTGTCCACAGACACTCACCTTTGAAAAGTCTCAATAGACTCACATGAAATGCATTGTGAATCTTCCAAGTATTTGGTAACTTCAGTCTGAAGAATATAGGTACAAGGCTTAAATTCTCGTTCTCATTTCATCCACATCGCCCACGTGCCTTGGGGTACTTGCGTCTGCGTCCTTTACCTGCAGCTCCCCCTGCGTGTCAGATTTGTTCCTCACGCCTTAGGTTGCACGTGGCCAACGAACTAAAGGGGTCTTTCCTCTCCTCCTCTTCTACCGTAACCCTAGAATCTTTCCGAGTGCTATCTCGTGTGTGTCGTTTTATTGTTTCCTCTGTATTAACTTTTTTCCTATGAACACTTATTCTTTCATTATTTTTCTTATGTGTTGTCTGTTTGTTGAGAATGGTTGTGGCTTTCTTTGTTTGTGTCTGATGTGTGTTTTAATTTCCTGCATGCATGTTTATCTGCATGTGTTCTACCTGTCTGCTTGCGGGTGGTGTGGGTGTGTGTATGGTTGCATGCTGTATGTTTTCTGCTTGTATTTTTGTTAAATTCCCTCTTTTTAGAGCAGTAGGCTGAGGCGTTAAGGGCTTGTGGTGGTTAGGGTTGGGTGGTGGGAACCTATATGTCAAGATTGTGAGTATGTTAACAACAATACATCTACTCCTAGTTGCAGATACGCGAAGTGCCATGCCAAGGAGGACCCCTGCGCTTGGATGGTCACACCTCTTCGCTCAAGAGATGTGCCTCTTCGCCAAAGCCACACTCCTTCGATGATTGGTCACACCCCTTTGCTCTACGGTTGCGACTCTTCGCCCAATGGTTGCAGCTCTTCGCCGAAAGGATGTGTCTTTACATCTAAAGTCACGTCTCTCCACGAGGAGACATGTCTTTTCATTTGTGTCTCTTCGTCTCCTATATAAGGACCCTATTTTACTTAGTTTCAAGCAGTCAATCATTCAATCAATCAAACACAGAGTCTTCTAAAGTCTTGTTTTTGAGTTCAATTCAAGTTTCTTAAGTCTTAATTATGAGTTTAAGTACTTAATTAAGGATTAGCACCTAGAATCCTTAGTGGTATCAGAGCAATTTTTTTCCCGAGACCCAAAGGTTGTGAGCCTCTCACCCTTGCCACTACCCTTCCCCCCCCCCCCCCCCCCCTCCCCTCTTTCCCGGAGTTGCATGGAAGCAGAAGAACGGTGGTACACACAGGCTTGCGAGCATATGAGGTAACATGAATCTTTTTGTTCCAATTCTCTAAATAAAAAGACAGCACAGAGATGTGTGTGGGTGTGGCGTACCTGAACAGCTCGCACCCCTTCGTCAAGTTACAACTCTTGGCACCCGTGTGCTCGCACCCTTTCATGTGAACGGGCACACTCCCGGCAGGCAGTGTCTCCTTGTTGGCTTGACACCCCTTCGCGATGCCTCCTCGCCAAGCGTTGCCTTTTTACGCTGCCATCAGCCTTGCACTGGCTGCTTGTGACGCTTCGTAGTGTTTGTTTTCACGCAAAGTAAAATACCCAGCAGCGTTAAATCAAAAGGCCCTTAATTTTCCAAGTTGGCTGGTCAGCAACCCATTAATGGGTTAATGTGAACACCCTTCTTAGGACCCACAACCTCCTGCAAACTTTTATGTTAAAAAATGGCCTACTTGGCAAGTCCTTTCACAGAGCACTGAAACACTGGCTGAGAGTTTTGCAAATTCTAAACGCTGGCTGCTGATATTCTGAAACGCTGGCCTGAAATCTGTACCTCTTCACTGGCTGAAAACATCCATGCTGGCAGCTTTTGTTTACGTAAGAGACTAACAACATTAAACCATTAAAAACATAGCCCACAATTTCAATGCCAAGTGGCCGGCCAAAGTGGGTTGGCCTGTCCCAATTTTTTAAAGCCAGTGTGGATACACTTATACTTTTAAAACAACTCCCATGAGCTTACGTTAAAAAAATAATTAAATTACGGTGCCTCTCCCTTGCTCTGCTCTGTGCGCACCTTCTCTACGCAAGACATTTCGCACACATGGCTGACGCGAACGAGTACATGAAATTCCTCGATGAAATTTTGAGGGTGAATTTCTCTACTCAGAGCCGGAAGTGATAATTATTCCCGACTTCCCGACTCTAGAGAGCGAACTTATTCCAGAGGCATTTTCCGCTCACGGAGCACCCGTCCCAGAACCTGTTCCCGACCAAGAGCTTGCACCCGTTCGAGTTCCTTTTGAGACGTAACCATGCCGAATTCTCAGGACGGAGGTGGTCAATCTGACGATGCCCTTACTGTTATAAAGGAGTGGATGGCAACACTTTCCATAAGCCTCGCATCACTTGACACTCGCTTAGATGAGATGCAGACGCAAAACACTTCTCGAAGTCGTCCTGCTGTTTCTCGGACTACTAATGCAGCATTTTCAACACCTTCTTCCGAAGCTTCAGTGGACGAACCAAACGAACCAGATCCAACTGAAGAGGTAGACAATTGCGAACTTCAATTACTTTCCAAAATTTTTTAATGCTGCACAGAAGAAGAAGCTTGATGTTAAATTGTCGGAACCACACATTGGTCGCCGCGACAAGCACGTGCTGGACTAATGGCTGTTCAAAATGGAGGTTTACTTATCGAACACGGACTTGATCGAGAGTAAAAAAGTTGCACTTACTAGTTCTCTACTCAAGGACACAACATTTCTTTGGTGGCAACGACGGGTTGCTGATGGTAAACACACACCTTCTTGGGATGAATTCCGGCGTGCTATTCGCAAGGGGTTCGAACCTGCCAATGTGGATTTTCATGCCCGGTCCTCTCTTCGCCCCCTAAACCAGACAAGTTCCTTGGCGGCGTACATCATAGAGTTCCAAAGGCTAACTCTAGAGATAGAGACTCTTAGTCCCTTTGATAAACTTCACAGCTTTATCGACGGACTCGAACCCAACGTGAAGGACGATGTGCACAAATACAACCCTACCACCTTGGATGCTGCAATTCGGTATGTGGAGCATCTCGGCGATAATCAGCACCCTACACGGAATTTTCTCCCTGGTGACAGAGCTTCAAATAGCGCTCGCTTTTCACAGTGCGATCGTAGAGACAACAATAGCCAAAGTCAACAACATCAGTCTCAGTTCATACAGCAAGCCACATCATCTTATTCAATTTTGAGTCTCTTCTCAAGAACGATAATCTCAAAGCAGATCTTCTTCAAATGTTCCTCCACTTGATCGTGGTAAAGGATGTGAATTTTCTTAAGATCAGCAACAAGGCTCTTCGTCAAATACATCTTCAACATCAAAGAAAGAAGGATTATGTATAATTTGTGGTGGTGACCATAGATGGTATCAATGTCCAAAGAAACCAAATCCATCTAATTCAAAAAGAAATTTCAATGCGAAAACATCATCGAATGTTGAACAACCATATTATGCTAAGGATAAAGAAAAATGTGTGGTCAATACGATTTGTGTCTCAGAGGATACGACTATTCTTATGAAGCATGCTCAATGCAATTCTTCAGTTTTGGAGCCTCTCTCAAAGCAAGTTTTGAGCCTTCTTGGAACACTCAATGGTCGCTCCATCAATATTTTGGTGGACAGCGGATGCTCGAATAATTTCGTCAGCACTCAGATAGTTCAACAGCTTAGCTTACCAACTCAGAAGACATCTCACTTATATGATGTGGAATCAACAGATGATCAATTTTGACTTGTGATCAGATAGTTCGACAGTTGCAGTTTGAGATTCAAACTTATGCAGATCAATTGGATTTCGAAGTCATGCCTTTATCTTATTACGACATGATTTTTGGTCGAATGATCCAGCAATTAGCTTTGGAGGACATACTATCAATTTGTTCAAAGATGGACGTGAATTGACTTTACACTGGCTTTCTCATGCGGAAAGAGGGATTCAAGCCTCACATGTACAAGTAAACAGCATGATACAGCGGATTATGAAACGAATATGATCCCTGATGCAGATGCAGAAATTATTATTGATGAATTTTTGAATTCATTAATTTCTCCTCAATCAATTGATGCGGACAAGCATGATTTTAAGCAAGAAGTTTTTTCAAGTAATACTTCGTTACCAGACAAAGATAAGGACATAGTTGCAAATTCCGAGTCTGAAGACGGCTATGCTTTTTTTGATTCTTTACTGGATGATGATATGCCAATTGCAAGTCAGGAAGTGACAGTTCCTGAAGACGATTTTGAAGAATTTTGGGATTCATTCTTGGAAGATGATTATGGTCTCAAGCTAAAATCCTCTCCAGTGATTACTAAAGTTGAAGTTACCCCATCTGAAGAGTACCTTGAGAAGCTTTCCTCTTGCCCAAATATTTCCCCAAGTATTTCGCAGTTACTGGAAGATTTTGAACCAGAAGTCTTACATCGCATGAAGAATTTTGAAGATCAATCTCTTGTTGCAATCAACTTGATTATGCCAGATTCCTCTAAAAAGTCTTTGAATAATGCAATGACATGGGATTTAGTAGTCAAAGCAAAAAGGTTTCGCAACAAGCAAAGGTTCAAGACAAAGGTTTCCAATAACTCAAAGATCGAAGGTTTTTGAAGATTCAATGCTTTTCCAGAGTTCTATCAATATCAGAAGTCATTTCTTTGACACGAGCTCTCATTTTAAATGGGAGGGAATGTCACGATTGTGACTATGTTAATAGCAATACATCTACTCCTAGTTGCAGATACGTGAAGTGCCATGCCAAGGAGGACCCCTGCGCTTGGATGGTCACACCTCTTCGCTCAAGAGATGTGCCTCTTCGCCAAGAGCCACACTCCTTTGACGACTGGTCACACATGGTATATTTGCGGTGGTGATGTTCCTTCTTCTGGGAGGCGTCGTGATACAGGCCTTAGAGACCTCGAGTTGGCTTTCGAAGATTCTTTGGTGGAGTTTTCGAGCTCCTCGTGGAGTTTTGGGTGGCTGCTTTCTGCTGTAGATCTTTGCTACCTTCTTCCCTTCCCTCTTCCTAGTTTTTGTAGTGTCATCCATCTTTTGTAACTATACCATTGGTAGTTTTCCCCTATGGTTTGTGGTGGTTGAATATCTTAGGGGTTTTTTCAATATTAGATCTGTGGTGATTTGCTTGAATGTGTGCTACTTAGCTATGTGTGCTACTTAGCACAAATGAGAGAGAGAGAGAGAGAGAGAGAGAGAGAGAGAGAGAGAGAGAGAGAGAGAGAGAGAGAGAAGAGAGACTCGATGGGGTCCCAACCAACCCTCTCAAGGGCCCCCACACCGTTGCCGATGTGGTATTTGCCTTTGATTGCGTAAATGGAATTACACACATGCAATATCTCAATACAGACTCTACTGACTTGAATGGAGAATATTGCCGTGGTAACACTTCAAAATGAAGCACCTCCAAGGCTGATCTGATGCACCTTTGGATCCGTCTCGATGAGGGGTCACGGATGGCCCCCAAGTGGTAGATTTGGGGCTGATTTATGCTCCTGATGTGAGGAATCAAGGGCTGAAAGCTGGCTGCCAAGACGCAGAGAACAGGACTGGGAGGGGCCGTGGTACAGGCCTTAGAGACCTTGAGTTGGCTTTTGAAGATTCTTTGGTGGAGTTTTCGAGCTCCTCGTCGAGTTTTGGGTGGCGTCTTCCTACTTTAGATCTTTGCTACCTTCTGCCCTTCCCTCTTCCTAGTTTTTGTAGTGTCATCCATCTTTTGTAACTATATCATTGGTAGTTTTCCCCAATGGTTTGTGGTGGTTGAATATCTCAGGGTTTTTTTCAATATTAGATCCGCTATATTGTTATGATTGAAATGGTGATTTTCTTGAATGTGTGCTACATAGCACGAATGATGGTTCCACGTAGAGAGAGAGAGAGAGAGAGAGAGAGAGAGAGAGAGAGAGAGAGAGAGAGAGAGAGAGATGGGGTCCCAACCAACCCTCTCAAGGGCCCCCACACCATTGCCCATGTGGTATTTGCCTTTGATTGTGTAAATGGAACGTATAGCAATATCTTAATACAGACTCTACTGACTCGAATGGAGATTGTTGCCGTGGTAACACTTCAAAATGAAGCACCTCCAAGGCTGATCTGATGCACCTTTGGATCCGTCTCGATGAGGGGTCACGGATGGCCACCAAGTGGTAGATTTGGGGCTGATTTACGCTCTTGATGTGAGAGGAATCAAGGGCTGAAAGCTGGCTGCCAAGATGTAGAAAGTAGGGCTAAAAATGCAGATGATGATGATGCGGATGTTGGACAGCAATGGGAGCACTCAATGCAGCAAGGGAATAGCTGAGAAGAGGCTCAGTGGGTTGCCGAAGTACCGGGCTGCAATGGAGAGGCTAGCAATGACGAATTCGGGCCGGTTCCGGCGAGGGAAAGTGCTGAAAACTGAAAATGCTAGGTTGATTTGCTGGAAACTAAAAACATAGGACTGATCTGTAGGATGGGAGCAAAATGCCAGGTTCTATTGCTTGCCAAAAACACAAGGTTGAGGTCTAGCGCTCCCAACACTGATACCAAAACGGCAGCCAATGTGCTCCTTATATACTGACTTTTGAGGTGCGAGGTGGGGAAAATGTGCAAATGTGTGCACATGTGAGTTTTGACGATAACTCACTATTTGTGACCATTTGATGAACAAATTGGACGGACACGTTCCTCTGACCTAGACCTACATGCTTGTCATGCCAGATGCCGATCGAGGTGTAATAACACTTGTCAAAACACTTGTACAATCCGTTTATGCAAGAGGGTCCTAAACTGAAAAACCTAACCTAATGGACTCGGCCGGACATATAGGTCTTGTGAATAGGCTCACAAAATTGCGGTACTAATCCTCCTGGATTCTAGACACTCATATCTAGGGATATGTATATAATTGGCTCTGGAGGTCGATGAAGCATGTCCACACAGCCATGCGCACGTGACTTGTATTTGTGTGCCTATGTGTAGCCCACAGGCCTGTAATTTAATTACGTAATGCAAAAGGGCACCAAGCCCCTCTTCTTTTTTAGAGAGAGGAGAAGAAGAAGAAGAGATTTTTTAATGTCATGGAAAACTATCCCAAGGGACCTCAAAGATCTATCCGATGAGAGTTGAACTCAAGACTTGTTTTTCAAGAGGAAAATGACATAAATAATCTACCACACTTGAGAGAGAGAGAGAGAGAGAGAGAGAGAGAGAGAGAGAGAGAGAGAGAGAGAGAGAGAGAGAGAGAGAGCTTCTTTTGGACCTTGGTACCTAGACCTACATCCCCTATGGGGTGTTGGGAATGATAGTGGGGGTACTAGTATAATGTCTTTGATGTGGTTGATGGATATATTCTCTTGTGGATGCATTCATGAGTCTATACATTGCTCTTTCCTTTAAATGCGAATCTGAGATCATTTTGGGTGTTTATAGGTCTCCTTGCCCTAGATGTATGCTCAATGCTGTCACAAACTGCTGACGTGCCAAGCCACTGAAGAATGGAACCAACTTGCAGATCTCGGCCGAGGGGCCTAAACCCTAAGAAGAACAAGCAATAGAAGAAGAAGTCCTACCAACTTATGGGACCCCGTCCGATGGGGCCTAAGTGACAAAGGATTAAAATAAAGCAGGACCCACACACAGCTCACTTGCAAGAGAAGGATCCAAGATTTGTTTCGACTCTCGAGTCACTATTTTCCTCAAAAGCAATGTCATGCAGATGTTGATGTCTATAGCTACCAAGCCGCACACTCCAAGGACTTGGCAAGCTTTCAAGAAAATTTTTGTCCGAAGTTATACGGTTTCTGACTTCTTCCTTCGGAGTTTTACGAATTTTTGTGATTTATGTTGGCAGCTTATTGGCATTGCTTTTGGACTGGAAGCTTTTAGTTTGAAATGTAAATTGCTTTTTGGGCCTAGAGCCTTTAAATATGAGGCCATGGGCTCATTCTTTGGCATGCTTCTTGGAGAAGGTGCAGAGTTTGGAGTACCGGCTTGTTATTATGCATAATTCAGTCCGCACTATGCAGAATGGAGCTGATGGTTTTATTGTCTTGTGCGTGACTACCATGAGTCTAAGGGTGAATTTGGGCTTATCCAAGATCATTTAGGTATAATTTTTAGTTGTATAGGAGACACGTAGACTTCACATTGTCACTTTTTCGTCCAAGTTACAACCAATTGATAGAAGTAGCTAGAAGTAGTCATAGTCTGTATCAAGAAAGATTTAAGTTTTTAGCTAAGTCTAATTTGAAGAATTTGCATGTTTTTGGTGATGGTCCTATTCGTTGGGCTTCTTTTAAGAATGTCTTAGTTAGTACTCATTACACAAGTTTTTCCATAAAAGCCCTCAATCGTTTGAGGCGTTTAAGGAAAAAACATCTTGCGGTAGATCGTCCTCTAAGTCCGGTTCATACCTCTCAAGTTATTTATGTTATTTATAATATTCACGATAGTTCAGTGATGTATGTTGGCCAAACCTTTCGAACAGCTTTTGTTCGTTTTCAGGAACATGTAAGAGAAGCGAGAAAAGTTCAAAGTAAGAGCACCGTACGTGAAAGTGTGAAACCCTTGTATGCGGCAATAGCAAAACATGGGTTTGAGTCTTTCCGTTGTTTTCCCATTGAGCACATAGAAGGTAATTTTAGAAACTCTAAAGAGTTCTATAAATCAGCGTGGCCTCGAGAGTTGTTTTGGATGAGAACTTTGCATACTTTTTTCCCTAAAGGTTTCAACTTGGAAGGAAAGTCTTCTTTACGTAAAAATAAGACAATTTACCATAAGAAACCTATGCTTTGGCGAAGGCATCCCAAACCCGAGTTAGTTCTCCCTTCAAGTCAGTTTAAAAGAATTTGGATTCCTAAAGATTCTCGTTCAGATCCGCCTTCTATCCCTGAAATCAATCCAGTTGTTTTGCACAACACTATTTCTAGTAGAGTACAAGGTGCTTCAATCTCTAGAATTGAGAGTGATGACCCTTCTAACCATAGAATTTTTGCTTATAGAGATTTCAAACGGAGATTGATTTACTTATCTAGTGCCATGGAATTGGGTTCTTTTTCTTATAAAATATTTGAAAGGTAAAGGATCCTATTTAAGCTCTTGTATACCCTTGAGAACTACTCTTATGAAGATTTGGAGCTAAGAGAGTCTCACAGTACTCAACTTCGAGTACTGTTAGGCAAATTTCTGAAGTCCAAATGTCCTAGTCTGAAAAATCCCTTGGTTGGAAAGAAAGATTTGTTGATAACTATCTTTACCTCCCCTGACTTAGACAAGATTGGATTAAGCTCTATTTTGAGATCTCAAGAAGCTTTGGATGCTCTCCCTCCTTGTGTGAGAAAGGTATGGAACCATCCTGTCGTAGCTTTCAAATATGTGAAAACTTTAGGACAAAAAGCTTTCAACTATAGTGACATAGGACGTAATCTTAAAAAGCAAGAGAGGCTTGCAATCTCAAGTATTGATTGCTCTTGTAGTAAAACTGCCTTTTCTTCTTACGTAAATGGAGCTTTGGGTCATTTAGTTACTGCCGATTGTTCTATCCTTCCTTCGGATTCTTTGAAAGACCTTTTCTCAAGAGGTACTAAATATAGGCTCCCTTCCTCAAACGACTCTTGCCTTCTCATAGCCATAGAAAAAGGAATTTTTAGTTTCGTAGTAAAGTTTGAGGAGTCTTTAGGAGTTCAAGGTATTTTTACCCATTGGAAGTCTGTAATCCTCAAGAAAGCTTCTTTGAAATTAGCATCTTGCTCTCGGAACGTTTCTTCAGGAAGGAATAGCTTATCTTCTTCTGATCGTGATGCTCTTAGGAAGTTTCATCGTGATTTTGTAATCTCTTATGTAGATAAGTGCTCTAATAACTTTGTTGTTACGTGCAAAAAGTTCTATTTAGAATGCTTGTTAGGTGAAGTAAATTCTCAGACTTACAGTGATTGTGATCTTTCAATGCAAGAGGTTATCTTGAAACATGAAGACTTTTGTAAGTCTTTTGGTTTTAAGTGCCAGCCTAAATTACCTTTTTTATATACCGTTTGGAAGTTCCACAAGAACCCTATAAAGCCTAGATTTATAGCTGCTTCTTGTAACACCTCTTTGACCGAGGTTTCCAAATGGCTTAGTTATTGTTTCAAAGCCATTTTACCTAGCGTAAATGAATTGTGGAATAATATGCTAAAGGAAGCAGACGTACCTACCGATTCAAGTTGGATTTTAAATGATTCAGTAGGTGTGATTCCTGTTTTAAAGTTTTTGAACTCTTCAAGAAGCCTTAAGGAGAAATCTTCTCCTTTATGTCTCCAAACTTTTGACTTTACAACGCTATACACGAAGCTAAATTTGGAGGACCTTAAATTTAGAGTCAAGTCTCTTATTTCAAAAGTTTTTGCGTTCAAGCTTGAGAAGGATAGGTACAAGGCATTGCTAGTAGAAAAGTCAGCCTTGAACTTTGACTTCTTATGGCTGAAAAATAAGAATGTAGATGTAGACAAAGGAAGAAAGAGATTCACCAGGATTGTAGATGACATTGACATCATATCTTGGTTAGATTTTCTTTTTTTTCTTGCTAATTTCTATCTTTTTACTTATGAGTTTAATTTTATGGAGCGTCTTGTCCTTGCTAACACTTGCCCAATATTTTTGCACAAGTTATGCAATGTAAGACGCTTTGTAGATGATCTTTTTGTCGCTGACGTTCCTTCTTTTCAAGATTTTATGTACTTGAATTCGAGTTCTGTAGGCGGAGGGATTTATCCCAAGGAGTTTTGTGAACTTAACTGTACCACAAATAGTGATTGTTGTGTCTTTTTAGACCTTAAGATTTTTCAGACTCCCTTGGGATTAGAAGTAGATATCTATGATAAGCGCCTTGAACCAGAATATGCCAATCTAAAAATCATCCGCATGCCTCACATTTCTTCGAACATTTCTCTTTTAGCTAAGTACGGTGTCATTTGCTCTCAACTATTTAGATTTTCTCGTCTTTGTTCTAGTAAATCTACTTTTGTTGTTCAATCTTGCCATCTTATTTCTTTACTAGTTGAAAAAGGATACTCATTCAAAAGAATCATGAAAAAAGTTCGTTCATTTTTGCATCGTAGTAAGTTTATTTTTAGTGTTTCTTCCTTTGGAATATTCAAGATAATCAGTAGTAAATTCAATAGAAGTGGAGAGCTAAAAAGCCGACTTATTGTTTGACTTAATAACACCTTATGTTGTTGTTTTGATCTTTAGCGTTTCTAGTATTTTCACTATAGCTTGACAATTGCTAGCCTTTATCATGGCTGAGTATGCCCATCACCTCCGGAGGGTGATAGAAACTCAGCTCGTTGGTTTTGTAGAGTACGTTCAAAGCATGAATGACCTCTATATAAACCTGCACCTACTCTTGGGCACTGACGACGTGAGTAGGGATGTCATAGCTGTTGTCCAAGCTATGCATGATAAAGGTGATAATCTTATTCTTCCTGTTTGGACAAGCAGTGAAGTTGAGATCACATATTGTCAAGTTTGGTTCTTTGCTCTTCGTAGGTTTGTAGTAGTATTCATTTTTCGATTTCATATTTAGCTTACCTGAGGACTTAAGAATGTGTTCCGTTATAGGTTGTTGTGTGAAGTTTGATTTCGAGGATTAAGTTTTTAAGATGTCTTATCCTTTTTTTTTTTGGCTTAAAGTTGAGTACTTGTTTTAAGCCAAGTAAGTTGCGTCAACTTATTTTACACATACCTTTTTTGAAAACATTTTTAAGTTAATAATGTTTTGTTTTATCTAGTTTTGTTTCGAAGCAATCAAAGTGATTTAGTTAGTTAGTTTGTTTGTTTTTGTTTTTCTTTTCTTTTCGTGTGTCCCTTGCTTTTATAGTTTTATGAGTGCTTTATTCCCTCTTATAATTCGTGAGTTCAGACTATTCTGAACTTATGAAGGTATATATATAGATATTGTGCTACTTCTTTCTATCTTTTGTGGTGCGTAAGCCCTGTCAACTAACTCAATTTTGCACTAATTTCTCCTATTTAATACTTCTTTTAGTGCTAGGCTTCATTATGGCTGAGTATGCCTTGCATCTCTAGAGCTATGATAGAAACTCAGTACGCAAATCTTTGTATTGATGTATGCTCATGTGTGGGTGTGTGGGAGTATATATTGGTACCTAGCTCTACACCCACTACCCATTATTGGGCATTGATGACATTAGTGGGGATGTCGTAGTATTTAGTCAATACTACGCATGATGGACTTGGTGGTTATATGCACATCATAATGCATCTATGTTCATATCTTTGGGTTGCTTTCTAATGAATTGGTTGATAATTTTGTTTAGATGGATAAGGCTTCTATTGTGAGCAATGCAATTAGTCTTGTGGGTCAGTACCATGAGTCTATACCTTGCACTTTTAAAGGTGAATCATAGTTTATGTCACAAGACGGACACCACGTGCCAATAGAAAAGAACATATTGAACAACTTGAAGCACTTCAAATAACAATTGAACTTAAAATCATGTACGAGACGAGACGGGGAGTGACAGAGTTCCACCTCAAGAGAGCACAGACCCTAAACGTTGGTACCTCTTTCGGTATTTCTTTATTATTACTGATTCGCAAAGTACAATAGCCGAGGAGCACCTCCTCTGCAATCTGCGCGCTGAAGAGTGCTAGAGAGGGCTCCCAAGGCCCATATTTAAAGGCCCAAAGCCTAAAAGCATCAAATATGAAAAGCTGACCCCAAAAAAACACTTTCCTAAAATTTCGGGAATCACCTAAAAATCCGCCGCGAATTGCGGAATGTCCGTACAAGTGCCATGTTATCATAATTTGCTGTGCAAAGTCTTTTGAGTATGTTCTGCTTTATTTTTAATGCCTTTATGTCACTTAGGGCCCATCGGACAGGGTCTCGTAAGTTGGTGGAAACTCTTCTTTAAAAGTAGGCAACAATGTTGGATGAAACCGGCCTGTTCAATCCAAAAAGGGCGGTAGACTTTACTCTAAACCTTGATTTAGCTTTCACCCATTATTAGTCGTCTATTATACCTGTACTTTCAAGACACAACAAAGGAGAGAGGGATACAAGCTGCTAGATTGCACCTGTATGAGTAGACAGACACCAGATTGGCCCCTAACTTAGGCGCCCCTTTCGGTATTTCTTTATTGTTCAAAAGAGGGAATAAACGCTGTGGTTCCCTACAAGCTGCCCCGCACAAACTCGGCTGAATTTCCACTGTTCCAGCCCGATTTCGGCAGCATAACTGTACTAGAACCCTTCACAGTGAGTATTCCCACGCATTGGCCGACTTTCCCGACGCATACGGGCACTTTGCAAAACCTGGCGACAATCTGCAGCACGCTGAATTCTCTGTTTTCAGCCCTGAAAATGCGCCAGATCACCTGTACAGCGGTCCCCTTGCGTCCCCGAACCTCTTGGGGGTATTAGGGTCCGTTTAGGGCCAAAACCCTAAACCTGCAAAAATACACAGCAGGTTGTAATTTACTGTTTCGGGCTCCGTTTTGCGTGCCGGTCGCATCCGTAGCAAGTCCTCGAGCTCCCGCACCTGTAGGGCTGCTTGCCCTTTGAATCGGACGAGATTTTTGTCGTGAAACCTCTCCGAATTCACCTGTACCTACGGGGGGATTAGCCGCTAGCTAATCCAGTACCTGTGCAAGAGGCTCTTGCCTCGGCAATCGCGCATGAACCCACACAACTGTACATTGGTCAAATGAAAAGCCCACTAGAGGGGCATAACATACTGCCAAAGGGGAGAGACAGGGCAGTGCGTAGCGTGCAGGGCATCACTCCTGGCACCGCACTGTGCATAAGAGGGAAAGCAAGCACTCCATAGCTCTTAACCTGTGTCAAAAACTGAGAATGAGGCTCTCCCCTCTTCAAATTCAGCGCCACTTCTTGTTGCATGAGGCAAGTGCACCAGAATGTGCCACTTGGCACATTTACAAGCATTTTCCCGTTTCGGGGTTGCCGCCTAAAAATATCCCAACCGGTTGCCCAGTTGACTTCACGGCAGAGTAAGAAAATGTTCCCTTTGTCATTCAGGAGGTAATGACGCCAACACATTTTCAGGTCCCAAAATAGCAGTTCCCTAAATTTACGGAGATGCTGCCATTGTATCTTTCTAGGTCATCCGACCCTCTTTGTACCTTGTGGCCACATCCAGAACTGAAATGTAGCCTCTGTAGCAAAGGATTCCACTTTGGCTAGTCAATGACCCCACTTGGCTAACCATAGTCCTTGTCCAACCTTAGTGCTCTCTTGCTCTCAGGCCTGGACTCCCTTTGGACAGTTCCACACTAGCTATGCAATGCAGGGCAGTTAGATTTCCCGAGGGGTGTTTCCAAAAAGTGAAAGTAAATAGATAATAAGAAAGAAATCAACAAAAAGGATAGATAGTAGTCACACGCTGGTGACATACCCCCCTCTTGAAATCTGAAACGTCCTCGTTTGCATCTATGTTGTACATGCTTACTGTCAACACTGATGTATTCAACACCTCGTCGACACATATACGACACATACATGCTCATTGTCAACCCTGGTGTATTCAACACCTCGTCGACTCATGTATTGCCTACGTGTGAACCCTGTCCCAATGACATAGTGGTAGCTTCGCACTCTGCCATTGCTTTGAGTCACTAACTTTCCAATGACAAAATGGTAGCTGCACATTTTGCCACTGTCTTATAGTACACGTTGGATCCCGTAACACTCTCGAGCATACCCAAACCGACAGTTTAAGAATGCAGTTACACATGTACTCTTCAATGGAAGCAATCACTGTATCCTTGACAAACTGACAAGAAATACTCACTTCTATAGCACTAACCAAACTTTTGGACATTCCATAAGAGCAATTGCCAAACTGACAATTTGTACAGCTCTAACATTCATGTAACAGGTATTTGAGTTGAGCTCACATTAAATACCATGTACATCATTTGTTTCAGAAGCCATTGTCACAGTGACAATCCATTTAGCTTTGAAACTCAAGGGGTCAAGGTAGGTTGCAAATCGAAGGCTTCCAGGTAAAGTGATAACACAGTTGGTGACTCTGCAAGTTCACCTTCTTCCATCCACTTAGCATCCATTGGTGGATAGTTTCTGAACTTTACCAAGTAACGCCTAGCAACCTTGCCTTTCACTTTCCTTTCTTTGTGTGCCAAAATCTGTTCAGGGACCAAGATCTCGTCAAGTTCCTCGACTTCCGGTTGATCTTCAACTGGCATATCTTCTGGCACATCACCCACATAGGGTCTGAGAAGACTCACATGAAACGCATTGTGAATCTTCCAACTGTCAGGCAATTTCAGCCTATATGCAACATCACTGATTATGTCGCATACTTGAAAAGGCCCATAGTAACGCATGTTGAGCTTTGGAAACAGTCTTTCCTTGCCCTTCATCTTCTTTAACCTTCCCTTTTCAAAGCGTAAAAGCACCCAATCACCAAGTGAATATACCACTTCACGACGGTGACGATCAACTGCTTTCTTTTGCTTTGCCTGAGTCCTTTCTAAGGCCACTTTGACCTTCTTGTACATTTCATCCATGTCCTGAACATACTTATCTGCTTCAAATATCTTGTCCTTTGTATGCAGAATGGGAGGAACTTTCTTGCCACCTTCAACTATCTCAAAGGGTGCCTTGCCAGTTGATGAATGCACTGTATTATTGTATGCATACTCCACCAGTGGCAAATACTGCTCCCACTTTCCTTTATGCTCTGACACATAGCACTTCAGCAGATCTAGGACAGTAGAATTTGCCTCTTCTGACTGCCCATCTGTTTGAGGATGAAATGACGAAGAGAATTTGAGCGTGGTGCCCATATTCTCAAACAAGCCTCTCCAGAACGAACTTGTCACGCGTGGATCACGGTCGCTAACAATCGACTGTGGCATGCCATGATACTTGAAAATATCGCTCATAAACAAGCGTGCCATCTGATCTGGCTTTATCTTCTTCCTGACAGGAATAAAATGAGCCTGTTTGCTGAATCTGCAAATAATGGTCCAAATACCATCGTTTCCTGTCTGCGTTCTCGGAAGATCAAAGATAAAATCCATAGCAATACTTTCCCATGGTTTATCTGGAATAGGTAGTGGTTGCAATAACCCTGGTGCCTTTTGCCTGTCAAACTTGACCTTTTGTCATATTAGGCATTCTCGCACAAAGGCATCCACATCCCTTTTCAATGTAGGCCAATAGAAGAATGTCTCAACCGCTTTAACTGTAGCATCGATGCCACGATGCCCTGCATACGGTGGGACATGACTCTCTTCGATAACTTTGCGTCGCAATGGCTTTGTGACACACAATCTGCCATGCATCATCATGAACCCGTCTTTAAGAAGATAGTATTCATGACGTTGTTTATCCATTAGTTGCTCGAAGACCCTTGCAAAATCTTCATCATTTGCATACTGTTCTCTCATATCATCAAGTTCATGATGATAAGGAATCGACACAGCTGAAATTTGTGGCTTCCTTGACAAGGCATCAGCCACAACGTTCTTCTTGCCTTCCACATGTACAATCTGAAAATGGAACATGGACAAGATATTTGCCCATCGCATATGCTTCTCAGATAACTTTGTCTATGTCAAGAAGTATCGCAAGGTCTGATGATCCGTTTGGACAACGAAATCTGCACCTAGCAGGTAGTGTTTCCAACTTAAGAGCGCATGAATCACAGCCAGTAACTCTTTCTCATAGACCTGCATGGTCATCTCTGGCCCTTGCAAAATTCTGCTCTCATAGGCTACTACCCTGCTATCTTGCATTAGCACTGCACCAATGCTACTACCGCAGGCATTACACTGGACCACAAATGACTTTCTAAGATCTGGCAACACAATGACTGGATCTGAAGTCATCTTTTCTTTTAAGAGATTAAAGGCTGAAATCTCTTTTTGTGTCCATCTAAAGGTGACTGCCTTCTTTTGAAGAGCATGTAAAGGTGAAGCAATCTCAACGAAATTTCGGATAAACCTTCTGTAATAGGAGCATAGTCCCAAAAAGCTTCGGACATCATGCACCGTCTATAAATTTGGCCATGACTTGATCGCTTCAACTTTTGCAGGATCCATTCTGACACCATCCTTTGAGACAATGTGTCCCAGAAAGTGAATCTCTTCCAGAAAAAACTCACTTTTCTTTGCATTGATGAGCAACCTATGGTTGCGTAGTTCTTTGAACACAATGGCCAAGTGATGCCTATGCTCCTCTTCATTCTTTGAGTAGACTATCATGTCATCAAAGAATGTACCAACAAACTGCTGGTGTGGACGGAAAATTCTGTCCATCATTTTATTGAACGTAGCAGGAGCATTTGTGAGACCAAAGGGCATCACTAAAAATTTGTAAAGGCCAAACGTCGTTCTAAAAGCAGTCTTGTGCACATCCTCTGATCTAATGCGGATCTGATGGTACCCGCTCTTTAGATCTATCCTGCTAAACATAGCTGCTCCTTCTAATTTGTCCATAATATCATCAATTCTAGGTATAGGGAACCTATTCTTGATGGTATTCTTGTTCAGTGCACGATAGTCGATGCACATATGCCATGAGCCATCCTTACTCTGCACCAACAACACTGGAGAACAGAATGGAGATGAACTGGGCTGAATCAGCCCCTTTTCTAACAACTCCTGGACTTGGCCCATTTTTTTTTTTTTCTGAGTCGCACTAACCCTGTACGGAGGCTTATTTGGTGGGTTACTGCCTGGCACCAAATCTATCGCATGGTCCTCGGGTCTCTCTGGCGGTAATTGAGACGGTAATGAATCAGAAAAACAGTCACTGTACTGTTGTAAAAACATTGACCTTTCTTTATCTAGCATAGATAAATTTGGTTCATCACAATCTGACACTTCACGTGCAAAAACCAAGTACGCAGAAAGATGCTTTTTCATTACAGAAGTAATAGCAGAAGCTGATACAGTAGGAATAGACTCCCCTTTAAGCTTTACATCCAGAATGTGAGTCTTTCCCCTGCTCTGTACAGTGATCTTTTTGTTGTAGGCATCCATGATTCCCTGTACACGAAACAACCAAGGAATACCTAACAACACATCACATCCGTCCAATGGCATGATGTAAAATTCTTCAGCATCTACATAGGACTGGATATGTAGACGCAACTTTCCAATGATGGGTGTCACAGCCTCTGTATGGCCAGGACATGCCAAACCTGCCTCTGCTGTATACCCCATCTCTTCAGGTCTGATTCCCAACTTTGAAGCCAATTCTGGGGAAATAAAGTTGGCTTTGGCACCTGGATCAAAGAAGATAAGCACTGTTTGATCCCTAACCTTTCCCCATGCTCTGCAAAGCTCACTTGCATCTGAATTTGGATTATCGCCCACCATATCTGGCACTAGACCAGCCATGGGCTTCTTTCCTTTCTTGTCTTCCTTGTCATCAGAATCAGCTGGCCTTTTCTTTGTAGGACAATTGTAAGCAATGTGGCCAGGCTGCTCACATATAAAGCATTTGTTCTCTGTCCTCAGGACCTTCTTTTGCTCTTCTGACTTGCGAGGAAAACGTCTTTTCCATTTCTTCGCTGGTCCTTTTTTTGATTCAGACGTAGTTTTATCTTTCCCTGCGTTGGCTAACTCCTGAGTCCCTTTAGGAGCCTCATTGGGAACGTGCTTCTTGGCTGAATTTTTCTTGCCTGATCCTGCCTTGACGCCAGTGTTAAATTCACAATCTTCTCCCTTGAGCAAACCATTGCCAGTGTTTGCTACCTCGATGAGCTGCGTCAAAGTAGTGACTTTTGTCTTCGTGCAGTATTTTCTCAATCCTTTGGGTAGGCCACAACAATATTTTTCAATCTGTTCTGTCAATGGCACAAACCTATAGGAAGTTACTGGAAGTAGAGCTTTCCAAAACTTCCGATTGTAATTATCCAGATTTCTGCAAGTGGCAGCATTTAGCTGGTGCCATTCTGTCATGACATCTGCTTCAAAGTCATCAGATAACCATGCTGCTGCAAAAATCTGCTTGAAGTAAATCCATTTGGACGGAGCTTGCCCTTGAAGCAATAAAGTTGTCCACCATTGTCCCGCATTTCCTGTCAAGAAAGTGGCTGCCTTGCGGACCTTTGAAGCCTCTGTAAAGTTTCCCCCTGCATAGGCCTTGTCAAACTGTTGGAGGAATGAGAGATCCTTCTTCCTGTCATCAAACCCTGTAAAGGTTGTGAATGTCACACCTTTGCCACCTTCTTTGTACGGAGTTGGCCTCTCCAGCGGCGTTAAATTGTCATATGGAAGTGATTGAAACATGGGAACACTATTAGGGTTCATCTGTGTTCCTTGGCCGCTATTAACTTGACTTGGAAATGCCATATTTGGCTGCTGATTTGTAATTCCAGCCATACCAAAATTTGCCTGTGGCATCCCAAATTGGCCCTGAGTGCTCTGAAACCCTGGTTGCATACCCATGACACTGTACATGGGGTTAGGCATCATCGTTTGAGCACCCGCAAACACTGTTCCTGGCGTGTAAAACTGATTTCCAGGTGCATGACCAGCCATGCTCTGGAATACCGATCCACCTCCAAAATAACCAGGGTGTACTGAAGGTGGTGGGAAGACCTGTCAAGAAAGTGGCTGCCTTGCGGACCTTTGAAGCCTCTGTAAAGTTTCCCCCTGCATAGGCCTTGTCAAACTGCTAGAGGAATGAGAGATCCTTCTTCCTGTCATCAAACCCTGTAAAGGTTGTGAATGTCACACCTTTGCCACCTTCTTTGTACGGAGTTGGCCTCTCCAGCGGCGTTAAATTGTCATATGGAAGTGATTGAAACATGGGAACACTATTAGGGTTCATCTGTGTTCCTTGGCCGCTATTAACTTGACTTGGAAATGCCATATTTGGCTGCTGATTTGTAATTCCAGCCATACCAAAATTTGCATGTGGCATCCCAAATTGGCCCTGAGTGCTCTGAAACCCTGGTTGCATACCCATGACACTGTACATGGGGTTAGGCATCATCGTTTGAGCACCCGCAAACACTGTTCCTGGCGTGTAAAACTGATTTCCAGGTGCATGACCAGCCATGCTCTGGAATACCGATCCACCTCCAAAATAACCAGGGTGTACTGTAGGTGGTGGGAAGACCTGTTGCATAGCTTGTAGGTTGCTTCCCTGCCCATTAGAACCAGCTATAGGCTGCTGAAAGGTGGCGGGCTGAACTGGTACAGCTTGAAAGACTCGCATCTCAGCCACCTGTTCTTGCACCTTAGGCACAGGTTGTGGAGACTGCATGTTCTCCGTCAAGTGTACAGGTGTTTCCATTGACTGTGCGGTATGAATCACCTGTGCTCGAGCCTTAACAGGCTTTTGAATATGATCTAGTGACCCAACTTGCTGAGACGGAACAGGAGGTTGCAGAAAGGCTAAAAACCTCGGGTTCTGCATTACTTGTGTGAACATAGCCACAGCAGTAGCCAACTGGGTCCTGAATATATCGTCATCTGTCTGTGGTGGTCTTGAGGACTCACCCACTTCATGTGTCTGTTGACCCTGTGAAGAGGAAACCTCTTCAGTCACATCATCTGGTCTGTCAGCCATAATTGCAATTCCTTGTGTCTGGTCTATGATCCCCTGTGTCTTCAAGCCCAAAACTGACCAAGGCTCACTTCTATGGGAAAAAGTGATTTTATCCCGTCGATGGAACCATGAAACCGGCCTGTTCAATCCAAAAAGGGTGGTAGACTTTACTTCAAACCTTGATTTAGCTTTCACCCATTATTAGTCGTCTATTTTACTTGTACTTTCAAGACACAACAAAGGGGAGAGGGATACAAGCTGCTAGATTGCACCTGTATGAGTAGACGGACACCAGATTGGCCCCTAACTTAGGCGCCCCTTTCGGTATTTCTTTATTGTTCAAAAGAGGGAATAAACGCTGTGGTTCCCTACAAGCTGCCCCGCACAAACTCGGCTGAATTTCCACTGTTCCAACCCGATTTCGGCAGCATAACTGTACTAGAACCCTTCACAGTGAGTATTCCCACGCATTGGCCGACTTTCCCGACGCATACGGGCACTTTGCAAAACCTGGCGAGAATATGCAGCACGCTGAATTCTCTGTTTTCAGCCCTGAAAATGCGCCAGATCACCTGTACAGCGGTCCCCTTGCGTCCCCGAACCTCTTGGGGGTATTAGGGTCCGTTTAGGGCCAAATTCCTAAACCTGCAAAAATACACAGCAGGTTGTAATTTACTGTTTCGGGCTCCGTGTTGCGTGCCGGTCGCATCCGTAGCAAGTCCTCGAGCTCCCGCACCTGTAGGGCTGCTTGCCCTTTGAATCGGACGAGATTTTTGTCGTGAAACCTCTCCGAATTCACCTGTACCTACGGGGGGATTAGCCGCTAGCTAATCCAGTACCTGTGCAAGAGGCTCTTGCCTCGGCAATCGCGCATGAACCCACACAACTGTACATTGGTCAAATGAAAAGCCCACTAGAGGGGCATAACATACTGCCAAAGGGGAGAGAGAGGGCAGTGCGTAGCGTGCAGGGCAATTCAGCGCCACTTCTTGTTGCATGAGGCAAGTGCACCAGAATGTGCCACTTGGCACATTTACAAGCATTTTCCCGTTTCGGGGTTGCCGCCTAAAAATATCCCAACCGGTTGCCCAGTTGACTTCACGGCAGAGTAAGAAAATGCTCCCTTTGTCATTCCGGAGGTAATGACGCCAACACATTTTCAGGTCCCAAAATAGCTGTTCCCTAAATTTTAGGAGATGCTGCCATTGTATCTTTCTAGGTCATCCGACCCTCTTTGTACCTTGTGGCCACATCCAGAACTGAAATGTAGCCTCTGTAGCAAAGGATTCCACTTTGGCTAGTCAATGACCCCACTTGGCTAACCATAGTCCTTGTCCAACCTTAGTGCTCTCTTGCCCTCAGGCCTGGACTCCCTTTGGACAGTTCCACACTAGCTCTGCAATGCAGGGCAGTTAGATTTCCCGAGGGGTGTTTCCAAAAAGTGAAAGTAAATAGATAATAAGAAAGAAATCAACAAAAAGGATAGATAGTAGTCACACGCTGGTGACATTGGATGGCACCAAAGACATTGTTTTCCCTCTACAAGGAAAACTTTGAGAATGGTGTGTGTCAATATGTGCATGGAAACACACGTACATTCAAAAGAGGACTTCGACATACTAGCTTAGCAAGAGCATTGCTCAATGAATTTGTGGATAACAACTCTGAGAAGATGCTACATAGAAGTAGAACAATGTTGGTGGGCTCAAGGGAGACTCCAGTGGTAATTTCATCGACATACAAACAAGTGGATATTTTAAGTGAAATCAACATGACACTTGAACAAATGGGGTATGAGAAGAAGCTTTTCGAGTCTTCTTTTGGTAGAATTTGGAACAAAGAGTAGCTACATGTCACCTTAACAAAGACAAGTGAGTTCTCTAAGTGTAATAGTTGTAGTTCAATCGAAGCAAGATCGGAAGCCAAACCTATCCTTGAAGAAAGAGCTCTCCTCTTGAGGGAGAGAGAAGTTCACATGGCACAACAAAAGAGTTGTAGGAGCCTATATTATGCATGGCGTACATTTTCAAAAATTGAACCAGATAAATATGTATGCATAATTCATGATAAGATGGATCAAAAGAAGACAACGATTCCAAGACTATGCATTGTTCCCAAGGGTGTGGATTCAAGTTACAATTTGCAGGTGGCACTAATTGGCATTATCACTCATGGACCTGGGGAAGGTCATTATGGAAATTGCTTTGAATGGTTTGTGGCCAGTTGATCCAAACCTTACAGTTGGCTCAATTGCTAATTGTTTACACAACTTAGAAAGGATGGATAAGCATCCACTTGGTGATCTGGTAACAAATGGGCTTCCGAGGAGCAATGTTTCACTACTACATGTTTTGAACAAGGGATGCTTTAGACTACCAGAACATGAGAAATGGCAAAGAGCCTATTGTTCTATCACTTGAAATTGCAGAAGATGATTTGCGGTCAACATTTTGCAAGTTTCCAAAGAACTTATTGCCAACTGGATAATTGTGCTAGGGAGAATAAAAACCAATAACTATTTGCTTATTTGTCATTGCTAATACGGGGTTTTCAACTATGGAGCTTAAAGACCTTAGGGTTAGCTTCATTGAAGACCTCCAAAGATTAGTGTTAAAAGTCCTTTAACCTTAGGTAAGCTAGGGCTGAGCTTGAGGTTGAAACTTGGCCCAAGATTGAGGTGCTTGTCGTGCTTGATGACTAAGGTGCTTGAGGTGCTTGTCGTGTTTATTGACTAAGATGCTTGAGGAGTTTGTCGTGCTTGCCGACTAGGAGCTTGAGGTGCTTGTGGAAACACTACCCAAGCTTGAGGTGCTTTGTCATGCTTGCTGACTAAGGTGCTTGAGGGTAAGGTGTTCAAAAAGTCAAATCCAATCCCTACTCAAGAGGGGGCGAGCCCTAGAGCTAGGGGGATGAGAGAGAGGAGAGAACACACACACACACACACACACACACACACACAAGGAAAGCCCAAGCCTCAAGAGGCAGCAAGGACACATGTCAAACTTCTATCCATGTTGCCCTCATGGTGTACCTAAAGCCTATTGGTTGGCCTCCCAAGGGGTCCAATGATAAATTAGTTAATTTAATTAATTGTTTTTGCGTTTATCAACTCCTCTCTCTCAAAGGGGAAAGGGAGACACTTGTCCCAAGGCTACCCTTGTTGTTGGATATGCATTCTGCATGTGATTGACTAGGCTTGCAGGGGTCCAATGAGCTTCAAGCATGAGCTACAAGGAGGGGTTGACCAAAGAAGGAAGGGGGGTTGCTTGGGGGGGTATACTCTCCCACACACACTCACACACACTCTCATTGTGCAAAGTGCAAGAGCTCCATCTCTTTCTCCAAGCTAGTAGAGAAGTTGAGAGCCTACACCAACACTCTTGGCTATGGAATGCAAATACAACCAAGAGCCATGCTTCAATGCTTAAGCTTGCCATCTTCTCCATCTTCATTACTATGCTATTATGTATGCTAGCAAGCAGAGTGATGATAAGCGAGGAACAACTTCTTTCTCCTATGGAATGTTTCTTCTTCCTCTTCCCTACCCTCATTCCCCGCTAGCTCTCTCCACCTTCAAAGGTGTTCGAGGCCTTGGGATAGTTAAATGCTCTTTGCAAAGTTTATGTTATGCTCGTGATGCATGAAGCTTTCCATCTTCATTGCATCACAACGTAACCGCGAAACGTTTCAGACCCGAAAAGTTTCACCCCGAAACGTGGCGTTTCACCCCGAAACGTTTCACTCTAGGCTAAGGTCTCACTGAACGTTTGACCGAAACACCAATTTTATGTATACATAGAGTTATGTATCAACAAAATAGGTGTTCATAGTGCAATGAGTAGAAACACATACTATGTTAACCTTGAAATAGCAAATACATAATAAATAAATAAATATTTAATGGCCAAATTCTCTATAGGAAATTTTTTATTTCAGGCGTTTCACTCTAGGCGTTTCACCTTGCAGGTGAAACGTTTCGGCCGTTTCACCCTTTTCGCGTTTCAAGCCTGCTGAAACGCGTTGCGGGGTTACGCTGTTTCTTCACCTATGTCACAAGGAACATAGAGATTGTATTGTACCAAGTCTCTCTTGATGGGAGAATCTATAGTATAAATGCCTATTGAAGGGGGGACCGGCTCAAGTAAATCCGGTCCTCAACTGTTGTCATGTTCTCTAAACTCTCTCTCTTGCAAAAGTATTGTTCATGCCAAGTTAACTAAGTACTATGATTATGTTGCTACCGTTAATTAAGTTTACCCTCTATGCTCTCAAAGTAGTCTCACAAAAATGTTCTCTCTAATTCTCTTAATTCCGCTATTCTCAAAGTTTATAGGCCATTTCCATTACAGGGAAAGAGACCAAACTGAGAGAGAGAGAGAGAGAGAGAGAGAGAGAGAGAGAGAGAGAGAGAGAGAGAGAGAGACAGAAGTTAATGTTGAACTTTTCTCAAGATGAGTGCTCCGAAATGTGCTCAAGGGTTCCTTTTACTTATGGAAGGGAGAGCCTTCCGTTCCTTTAGTGAGAGAGTGCAAATGATCACAAACAAAGTGGTAAACACTGTGAATGAAGGTGTTGAGACTGATAGATAGAGAGAAGAATACGACACTAGAATGTTGTCAAATCCTCCTCCAAAGGCCCCACTCTCTATGGGGAGAGCGGTCTACTATTGATTGCACAAATCTCTACATGCAATGGACTTGTCAAGGACGATGAGGACGACGACAAGACGGGCTGAAATCTGAAAACGCCAAGGGCTGAATTTTGCAAATCTTGTATCTTCTGAATTCTGACTCTATGTTGATGACGACGGCGATGACGACAATGCGACGACGACGCGTTGAAAACGCAGATGCTGAAATCTGCAAATAGCGGGCTGAATCTGCAAACTTTGGCTGATCCAACCGTGCGGCGACGATCTGCTGCGGAAGGTGAGATCTGCTAGGTTTGGGGGCTATTCTGCGGTGACTAACTGCTGAAAACTGAAAACGCTGATGCTCTCTGCTGATCAGTCGTCAGGAATCTGCAAAACGCTAGGCTGAATTTCTAATGTAAAAACGCTAGGACTGTGCTGAGGTCCTGTTGCAAAAACGCTAGTGGATCTTTTGTTGCCACGCTGATTTGCAACTGCTGAAAGCGCTAGGCTTCTTTTGCTGTTGATGAAAAACGCTGGTTGATCTTGGTAGCTTGAAAACACTAGGTCTTCTTGCTGATCTTGCTGAGAAGGTGCACTTCCACTGTGGTCTACTTTCTCTTCTGCCAGAATACACTAGCGCTAGCTTTCCTTATATACTGGCTTGGGTAAATTGCCCTACCCAATTTTCCAACAAAAGTCACTTAATAATAATAAGTGAAAAATGGCTAAAATAGGAAAAATAGGTCTATGCACTATAAAATGCTCCTGATGGTAATCTGATGATCATGATGTGTGCAACAAGAGGATATGCATCTACTCTAAGTGCCTGGACATGCACGGCCTGCGAACAGACTCACAAAAGTTCCAAAACTCTTCCTAAGCTAATTGAACTGAACACATGTCATGAAGTAGCTTGTCCACGTACACATAGGGTTAGATGTGCATGTGACATGCCCTCCTTTTTAAAGTGAGATACTGGTACCAAACTGTATGGCATCGAGGGAGATCGCCAACAGTGTCTGGAATCCTGGAAAGGACTCTTCGCCTGCCCACTCTGATGCGTGGGTCATGCGATACTTGGAACTTCATAAAGGTTTGCAATGCTTGCTTCTTTGGGCCGCGCTGAAAGCGACACAAAGTCATATGTGGCTCCTTCAATGCTTCAACTTCGTCTATAGTCATGCGTCTACCTTCTTCAAGAATCTCCGAGGATGAAAATTCCTGAAACCACTTCCAATAGAAAAAAATGAACATACCCATTCCATGTAAAGTGACTGGAAAATTTTTAGTCTTCTCTAAAGACTATGCATGCAATGTAGATGAACATATAGACGGAATGCAAATCCGTTCATCAAACACACGCAAAAAATGGGGTCGAATCTTGACTCTCTGATCTAAATCAATCAACTGTGGCAAATTACAATGGAAATGTCGATGCTTGATTCTCAATCCTTCTTATGCTGTTTTGGATAGCGTGTCATGTTAAGGAAGAGACACGGAATGTGAATTCCTTGAATGCAAACATTTCATCTTTTCATGAGTAATTCGGATACATCCGTGCTCATTCATAAGTGAATTGTGTTTATCGTGCAATATGGCATGCCTGTGAAAAGGGATCACATAAGGACGGTGACTAAAATACAGGAAAGCATCACGAATGAATCACTCGAACAATGTGTGCTTACTAATTATTGGAACACAAAATACTTCGTGTGGGGGTTCTTTGGCCCTCGACTCGAGAGCCAAGATCTTTTCGTCGTGATTGATCGAATCTGCAATGAGGTTAGCTTCACTAGAAAAAGCATAAACTAACCCATCATCCTTGTGACCGTGAGCCAAGATCTTTTCGTCGTGATTGATCGAATCTGCAATGAAGTTAGCTTCACTAGAAAAAGCATAAACTAACCCATCATTCTTGTGAACGGTCACATCTTTGTCATGTAAATCATCATGCTTGTGAATCATCACATCTTGATCATGCAATTCATCATGCTTATCATATCATGCAAATCATGTGTGTCGTGCTTTGGAGAAGACAAGACTGAGAGAGTCTCCTTCTCCTGATTCTTTTCAATCTTCGCCTGCATATTAGAAAAAAGTAGGACCAACTCTTGCATGCGTTGGTCTCTCTGCGCTTTACGCTCTAACCGTCTTCCTTCGAGCTCGCGATCCAATTCGGATTTTCTTTCTTTGTGCTCGCGATCCAATTCTGCTTTTCTTTCTTCGGCCTCCAAGCATGCTTGCTCGCGCTGTCACCGGTCAGTGGCAATTCCATTTTTGTTTATTTTCTCTTTCTTTGGGGAATTTCGTTTGTTTTACCTTTTGGAAACACCCATCTGGAAATCTAACTGCCCTGCATTGCATAGCCAATGTGGAACTGTTCAGAGAGAGTCCAAGCCTGAGGGCTAAAGAGCACTAAGGTTGGACAAGGACTATGGTTAGCCAAAGTGGGGTCATTGGCCAGCCAAAGCAGAATCCTTTGCTACATAGGCTACATTTCAGTACTGGGTGTGGCTGGAGTGTACAAAGAGGGTCAGATGACCTAGAAGAATGTAATGGCAGAAACTCCTAAATTTTAGGGACTGCTATTTTTGGACGGCAAAATGTCTTCGCGTCATTACGCGCAGTTTGACATGGGGATCATTTTGTTACTCTGTGGCCAAGTCAACAGAGGCTGCAGGTGAGATATTTTTAGACCCGAGGGTCTGTAGCGGCAAAATGCACAAATGAGTGACACTTGGCACTCTGAGGCCAGTTTACTACTTAAAGAGAGGGCAAAAACGTGATTTTCAGCTGTGAGCTCGTTTTTGAGTGTTGTCACAGGTGGGAGAGCTTCAATGGAGTGCTGGCTTATCCTCTATGTACAGTGAGGTGCAGGATGTCATGACCTGCACACCTCTCACTGTTCTCTCTCTCCCCTATTCTTTATGGTTATGCCCCTCTAGTGGGCTCATCAGATTGACCATGTACAATCTTGTGGTTTGATGCTCTATTGTTGAGGCAAGAGCCTCCCTGAACAGGAACATGAGTTGCTAACTGCTACTCCAAAGCAGGGAAACGAGAGGGTGATAACCTCTCAAGTAAACACACAAAAATCAGCACTGTTTTATTGCTGATTTTGGGCTGTTTTGGGACTGTTTTGTGCTCGGAATCATGCCAGAATCAAGGGGCACATAGTCCAAGGCATTGGAAACAGTGCAGGGGCTATAGGGAGCTAAAAACAGAGAAAAACCAGTCAATAACCAGAAATTACAGACGCTGGTTATGCTCTGTTTTGGTCAATTAAAGGTGGAATCGGGACAAGGACAGTGGTCTCCTTAGGATTCCCTACTTGCAGACTGTTTTGGGTAGGGTTCTGCGCCGTCATGTTGCCCAAATTCCTCCAAACAGGATAAAAACTACGGGATACAGGAAGAACTGTGGGATACAGGTTTAGTGCTATAAGCACTCTGTGTACTTCCTCTTAACTGTAAAAGAATAAAGAAATACCGAAAGGGGCGCCTATTTAGGGGCCAATCTAGTGTCTGACTCGCATACAGATGCATTCTAGCATCTGTATCCCATTCCCCTCTCTTGTGTCATTATAGCACATGTAGAATAGACGACTAATAATGGGTGAAAGCTAAATCAAGGTTTGAAGTAAAGTCTACCGCCCTTTTTGAAGTTAATAGGCCGCTTACACGCGCTCACGCTCTATGGCTGCCATTCTTTCTTTGTGTTCACGATCAAATTTTGCCTTTCTTTTTGCGTGTTGTCTCATGTCGTCCATCATCGTCTTGACGAAAGTCTCCATAGGATTTGGTGCAATCCTTGGCGTGGATGGGGAGGGGGGAGGGTCAGAAAAACCTCCTGGTGGGGAAAATTCTTCTTCGCCACTTTCATGCTCATCATGTTTATGCGAAGTATCCATTCTGCTTCGGGTGATGACCATACACTGTAGTCTTGGGTTCTTAAGTTTCCGAGGAACTTGGGTTCGGGTGGTTCTTGGGTTCTTGAGTTCTTGAGGCTCTTGAGGTTCTTCTTTGGCTTGCAATCTGTGCTAGAGAAGGATCTTCTCTTACCCGAGCTCTTCTCTTTCCCGCGGGCGCACCCCTTGGCGGCCTTGCGCTCACACCAAGGTTGCTTTTTCCCACCTCCCATCGATTGGCCGGCCGTTAAGTGCACGGTCTGCTCTCAATGAGTGAAAAGAGAAACAAGGGGAGGCTGGACAAGCCTTTCTTTCTTGGGTTACCTGTCACTCTTCAAAAACACGATTAGGAATCGACAGGCCCAAGTGGACTTGGGTTACGTCCGACCGCAACAAGCAAAAAGATTCTTGTGGTTCTCTCCTTGAGTGATATAGAACATTGGCAAAGCTCTGATACCAATGTAAGGTGCTACGAAAGTGAATGTTGAACTTTGCTCAAGATGGGTGCTCCGAACTGTGCTCAAGGGTTCCTTTTACTTACGGAAGGGAGAGCCTTCTGTTCCTTTAGTGAGAGAGTGCAAATGATCACAAACAAAGTGGTAAACACTGTGAATGAAGGTGCTGAGACTGAGAGATAGGGAGAGAAGAATACGACACCAGAATGTTGTCAAACCCTCCTCCGAAGGCCCCACTCTCTATGGCGAGAGCGGTCTACTATTGATTGCACAAATCTCTACAATGCAATGGACTTGCCGACGACGATGAGAATGACGACGAGACTGGCTGAAATCTGAAAACACTAAGGGCTGAAATCTGCAAATCTTGTATCTGCTGAATTCTGACTCTATGTTGATGACGACGGCGATGACGACGATGCGACGATGACGCGTTGAAAACGCAGATGCTGAAATCTGCAAATAGCAGGCTGAATCTGCAAACTTTGGCTGATCTAACCTTGCGGTGAGGATCTGCTGCGAGAAGGTGAGATCTGCGAGGTTTGGGGGCTATTCTGCGGTGACTAACTGCTGAAAACTGAAAACGCTGATGCTCTCTGCTGATCTGTCGTCAGGAATCTGCAAAACGCTAGGCTGAATTTTTGATGCAAAAGCGCTAACGTTGTGCTGAGCCCCTGCTGCAAAAACGCGAGTGGATCTGTTGTCGCGAGGTTGATCTGCAACTGCTGAAAACGCTAGGCTTCTTCTGCTGTCGACGAAAATCGCTGGCTGGTCTTGGTAGCTTGAAAACGCTAGGTCTTCTTGTTCGTCTTGCTTAGAAGGTGCACTTCCACTATGGTCTGCTGCCTCTTCTGCCAGAATACACTAGCGCTAGCTTTCCTTATATACTAGCTTGGGTAAATTGCTCTCCCAGTTTCTTAACAAAAGTCACTTAATAATAATAAGTGAAAAATGACTAGAATAGTGAAAATAGGTCTGTGCACTGTAAAATGCTCTTGATGGTAATATGATGATCATGCTGTGTGCAACTAGAGGATATGAATCTACTCTAAGTGCTTGGACATGCACGGTCTGCGAAAAGACTCACAAAAGTGCCAGAACACTTCCTAAGCTAACTGCACTGAACCCATGTCATGAAGTAGCTTGTCCACATACACATTAGGTTAGATGTGCACGAGAGAGAGAGAGAGAGAGAGAGAGAGAGAGAGAGAGAGAGAGAGAGAGAGAGAGAGAGAGAGAGAGAGAGAGGTGGCCAGATTACGTGGCATTATGCCCCTCCTCGGTGGTTTCTCCTCCACTCATCATACCGACCACCATGAGATTGTTCTAGTTGAGTAGTCACTATAGTGGCTCTCCTCCTTACATTGAGCTTGTACACCCCACGTGATAGGCTATTTTGGCATCCGCTGGGGATTATATTGTACTCAGTAATATACAGCCTTGACTTTTTCCGAGAGAGAGAGAGAGAGAGAGAGAGAGAGAGAGAGAGAGAGAGAGAGAGCAAAAGAGGGAGAGGCTAACCAATGAGTGAGTTCAAGTGATCATTGACCTCACGGGTGGAACATGTTGGACTTGGGAAAAATTGACATGTGAAGCCAAACAAACTGCCTCTCTTTGTTGCATATACTTCCACGAGACAAACCGTAATTGCATGTGAAATTGGACCTTCTCTTCTACACAGAGAGAGAGAGAGAGAGAGAGAGAGAGAGAGAGAGAGAGAGAGAGAGAGAGAGAGAGAGAGAGAGAGAGAGAGAGAGAGAGCAGGAGAAGGAGGAGAAGATGAAGGAGAAGGAGAAGGAGAAGAAGGAGAAGGAGCAACAGCAGAAGAAGAAGAAGAAGAAGAAGAAGGAGAAGGAGAAGAATCAGAAGAAGAAGATTCCGAAATTGGGGAGACTTACTCTAATGTGTAATGCGTGCCCGCCCATGGCCAAAAGTGATGGGCAGGAGCATAGGAAGTGTGTGTTCAGCCAAGTAAATGTATTTTGGTCTCGCTCATCGGGCAAAAACTGTGGCCATGGAAGCAACAGGAAGAAGCGACGAAGTACTACCCGTGGATGGAAAACATGCAGAAGAAGAACAATACGATCAACAGCGGATCAAAGAGAAATCAGTCAGGTGTCATCACCATGGCAGGGAAGAAAATATGAGAAGGGATGCGTCCTCAAATAATTCTGGGCAGGCATGCATTACACATTAGAGAAGGTCTATTCAATTCCGGAAGAAGGAATAATCCTTGTATTAGTTTAGGAAGCCTCTCTCTCTCTCTCTCTCTCTCTCTCTCTCTCTCGTGAAACACAATTAACGTTCTTTGTTAGGTTGTGTCTTGGTTGCAAAGCGCAATCCCCTGTGTTGTCATTGGTGGTTGAAGTTCTAGGGCGCATGGAATGGGATTAGACACGGCCAATTGTCTGGTTGGAGTCCATGGGTTGATGATTAAGTTGTTTCATGGACATCCATGTGCACAGGCTATGCTCAACATGGGTGTGGTTTAGAGGTGCTTCAAATAGCAAAGAAGATGTTGGCAAAGGGCTATCAGGTGGACCGTATCACAACTGTGGTTGTTTTCTTTGCATTGAATTACATGGGGTAGGTGGATGATTCTCTTTCCTTCTTTTGCTCCATAATTTGAGATCATGGCCTAGTACCCTCAGGTGAACACTATGCATGCATGGTGGATCTTCTTGGATGGGCAGGGCACCTTGACAATGTTGATCAAGATAGATCAGAGCGGATGGCAAGCTTTGCATCAGTGTTTGCCTCTCTCTCTCTCTCTCTCTCTCTCTCTCTCTGGTTGTCCTCTTTGCATTGAATCACATGGGGTAGGTTGATGATTCTCTTTCCTTCTTCTGCTCCATAATTCGAGATCATGGCCTAGTACCCTTAGGTGGACACTATGCATGCATGGTGGATCTTCGTGGATGGGCAGGGCACCTTGACAATGTTGATCAAGATAGATCAGAGTGGATGAGCAAGATGGCAAGCTTCGCATCAGTCTCTCTCTCTCTCTCTCTCTCTCTCTCTCTCTCTCTCTCTCTCTCTCTCTCTCTCTCTCGCATGTAGGAGAGAAGGTCCAATTTTATATGCAATTACGGTTTGTCTCGTGGAGGTATATGCAGCAAAGAGAGACGGTTTGTTTGGCTTCACATGTCAATTTTTCCCAAGTCTAACTTGTTCCACGCATGAGGAAAAGTTCCTACAGGTTTATACGTCATCATATTTTGATGTGCAAAGTCTTTTGACGTGTTCTACTTTGTTTTTAATGCCCATCGGATGGGATTCCCTAAGTCGGTGGGAACTCTTCTTTAAAAAAAGGCCACTCGTCAAGACTTTGTAAGTTTGTAGAAATTCTTCTTCGGTTGATGCTGTTAAAATAAATTTCAAGATTTTCCTGAAAATCCGTCGCGAATTGCGAAACTTCCGTATAGGTGCCACGTTATCATATTTTGTTGTGCAAAGTCTTCTGAGTGTGTTCTGCTTTATTTTTAATGCCTTTAAATCATTTGGGCCCCATTGAACGGGATCGTAAGTTGGTGGGAACTCTTCCTTAAAAATAGGCCACTCGTCAAGACTTTGGAAGTCTGTAAAACTTCTTCTTTTGCTGCTGCTTTTGCTTAGGGTTTTGGCCCATTGGCCGGGATTTGAAGGTTGGCTCCGCTCTTTAGTGGCTTGACACGTCAACAGTTTGTGACATAGATCAAACTGCATAAAGTTGGGTCAATGTCTCAAAATAACTGGTACAATAGCCAATGTAGAAACACTAGAACTCTTCTAAAAGATGCCGAAGGAGAAATCTGTTACATTTGCAGCGAAAGATGCACTTGAGTGGCACAACATAGCGCAAAATGTGATACCTCTCCAAAATGATACACTAGGTAAGGTTTTATACCTAGATGAATCCGGGATAAACTATCACAAACTGTTGATGTGTCAAGCCACTGAAGAACGGAACCAACCTTCAGATCTTGGCCAAGGGGCCAAAACCCTATTAGAAGTAGAAGAAGAAGAAGTTTTACAGACTTACAAAGTCTTGAAGAGTGGCCTATTTTTAAAGAAGAGTTCCCACCAACTTACGGGACCCTCTTCGATTGGGCCTAAGTGACATAAAGGCATTAAAAGTAGAGCAGAACATACTCAGAAGACTTTGCACAGCAAATTATGATGACGTGGCACCTGTACGGACGTTCCGCAATTCGCAACGAATTTTTAGGTAAATCTCGAAATTTTAGGAAAGTGTTTTTTTGGGGTCCGCTTTTTATATTTTGATGCTTTTAGGCTTTGGGCCTTTAAATGTGAGCCTTGTGGGCCCTCTCTGGCACTCTTCAGCACAGAGATTGCAGAGGAGGTGCTCCCTTGCCGTTGTTCTGTGCGAATCAGTAATATTAATGAAATACTGAAAGGGATGCTAGCGTTTAGGGCCAGTGCTCTCTTGGGGTGGAACTTCACCACTCCCCGTCTCCAGTCTTGCATCATTTTCAGTTCAATTGTTATTTGAAGTGCTTAAAGTTGTTCGATATGTTCTTTTCTATTGGCACGTGGTGTCCGTCTTGTGACAGTGGTATCAGAGCATCAGGCGTGTGCTTTTCTGAAAGCATACCGGTCCTACAAAAGAGCAGACAGAGCAAACCTGAGACTATTGGAATTTTGTTTGAGGTATCTACGGGTCCTGACCCCAGACTCAATAGCCAGTCCCACCCTTTATACATCGCGCATCGGGCGCGCTCCCGTCTTCACCGCTCATGTCTTACAGGGTATAAGCCAAAAAGATCACTTACAAGAGAAGGATTGAAGATTTGTTTTGAATCACTGTTTTTCTCAAAAGCAGTGCCATGTAGATGTTGATGTCTATAGCTACCAAGTTGCACACTCCAAGGACTTGGCAAGCTTTCAAGAAAATTTTTACCCGAAGTTATATGGTTTATGACATCTTTCTGCGGAGTGTAGCTTCTGGCAGAGTCGAGTATCCTAAAATGCTTGCCATGGAAACCCTAACAGATTATAATTTGAAATTTCTAGACATCTCTCAACAGGTGTCTCTTGTTGATATCCTCGGAGGTTCGGTGTGATTGCTATATCTTGGGACTACCATCACGGCCACATGTTTCAGGATGGAAAGTCAGTCGACTTTTCGAGCTCGGGTGATGTCGAAATTTCTTTTTAAGTTCGAGTTCTGTTTGAGAACTTGTTTGTGATCTTGTTTGAAATTTGTTTGAAATGGATGGTATCTGTTTTGAACCTATCTCGGTGCCGATTTGAACTGTTTGACTCTGGTTTTAATACTTGTTTCATTGATTGGTGATTTTCTCTCGGATGGAGAAGTGAGAAATACTGTTTTGGTATTATTTGAACCTCGGAACGACGGAGGCAGATGCTTGGGGAGCGTTTCGTTGTATGTTTGAAAACCTCGGAATGACGCATGACGATGGCTGGGGTGCAAATCTCCGAACGACACAGGCCGATGCCTCGCGAGCGTTTGGTTGTATGCTTGAACCTCCAGGCGAGTAGACTGTGGTTTGGGGAGCGTTTGGTTGTACAGTCCTCTAAGCTCATGGCCTGGACCTTTTTAGGTTATATACGGGGGGAGTGACGAGGTAGTCGTTGAGTAGCTTCATACCGCAGACTGTTTGTCTCGGGGGAGTGCTCAACGGCGCTGTTTGTTGTGTCTTGTAACATGCATATGTGAGCATTTGTGTTGCATTGTGATGTGCCAACCATTGAATATTCCTAATTGGATGAGATTGCCTGGGTATGTAATTTTAGTGCATCAAGACACTCATAGAAGATCAGTGCGGTCTGGGTGTGATGGCTAATTTTACTACGCCGGAATATCAAGAGTTCCAATCTAGACGAAAGGAGAAGCCAACAACTTGATCAAAAGGGTCGAACTTGATCAAAAGAGCCGAAAAGAGAAGCAAACTCCTTAGCAAAAAAAGAGCAAACTGATTGTCCCTCGGATTATATGTTGTAATGGCGGACGATTACTTTCTTTCAAGAAGAGGGGATGTCACAAACTGCTGACGTGTCAAGCCACTGAAGAACGGAGCCAACCTTCAGATCCCGGCCAATGGGCCAAAACCCTAAGAAGAAGCAGCAATAGAAGAAGAAGTTTTATAGACTTCCGAAGTCTTGATGAGTGGCCTATTTTTATAGGAGAGTTCCCACCAACTTACGGAATCTCATTGGATGGGGCCCAAATGATTTAAAGGCGTAAAAAATAAAGCAGAACACTCTCAAAAGACTTTGCACAACAAAATATGATGATGTGGCACTTGTACTGATGTTTCGCAATTCGCGGCGGATTTTTAGAAAAATCTCGATTTTTTTTTTTAAGCGTTTTTTTTGGGTTAGCTTTTCATATTGGATGCTTTTAGGATTTGGGCCTTTAAATATGAGCCTTGGGGCCCCTCTCTGGTACTCTTCAACCTGCAGATTGCAGAGCAGGTGCTCCCCTGTGTTGTACTTTGCGAATAAGTAATAATAAAGTAATACCGCAAGGGGCGCCAGCGTTTTGGGGCCAGTGCTCTCTTGGGGTGGAATTTCGCCACTCGTTGTCTTGTGTCGTGCATCTCTTTCAGTTCAGTTGTTATTTGAAGTGCTTAAAGTTGTTTAGTCTGTTCTTTTCCGTTGGCACGTGGTGCCAATCTTGTGAAAATCTGCTACATAATTGTGTGAGCCATTTGTCCGTTGTATCCGAGGGGAGGCTTTTAATAGCATACCACACATCTCCTGACGTCACTTTGCAGCAGGGCTACCTTCATTCCCATCCAGCCAACCTCTCTCGATGTAGTACACTTCAAACGAGTCAACACAGGTTTGACACTTGTCATCATACTAGTTGTTTTGTGACATGGACTCAAATTTAGAGGGTTTGATCCTATATCTATCCTCGCGAGACACGTGGTGAATATATTCTAGGGTAGGCTTCAGGTTGCAGATTACAGGATCTATGTGTAGTCTAGGAATTTAACTGTACCGTTAGTCATTGAGGCATGGGAGTGCTTGTTGCACTTGGTATGAATGTAATGTCTTGCCAAATAATAGCAATTTGCTATTTGTGTAATAGACTTGGACACTCCAAGTCAAGAATCAATCACGACAGCACCAAATAACCACTTCAAAACAGTTCACAGTTCACAATAGATTTGCACCATGGCGGAGTTCCGTGCCTAGAGATATTGGCTCCAAAAAGTGGCTCCCCTTTCGGTATTTCTTCATGTATTAATCAATGTTCAAAGTACAAGAGAGCGGTTAGGGTTTCACTTTCAGACTCTACGTCCAGATGCTCTGCTAAATGTGTGCCCAAACCGCTTATTTAAAGTTTACAACGGTTGCCAAAAGCAGAGCCTCAAAAGCTTCAAAATCAAAAGCAAACTCTTCTTCTCTCTCACACAAGCTCTCTCTCCGTAGGGCTTTAAACTAAAAGCAAAGTCTCTCTCTCTCTCTCTCTCTCTCTCTCTCTCTCTCTCACAGACATTGCGTAGGGAAAAGCAAGAAACTGCCGTCGCCCAAAAGCTTGGCAAATCTGCTGCAAAAGCAGCTAGCGCAAATTTCAGGACTGCCGTACTGCCATGTCAGCATGCCAGCGCGTTTCACGGAAATTCAGCTTCTGTTTTTTAGGGTTAGGGTCAGGTCATGGCAGATTTTAGGGTTAGGGTTTCAGACAGAAATTAGGGTTTACAGGTTTTAGTGTTAGGGTTTCCAGCAGCAGTCAAGCTTTCCTCTCGGGCAGACACGTCATTACTTTGTGACATACCCCCCTCTTGAAAGCATTGTAATCGCGCTCGATTACGCATGCAAAAAAGATAAAGGCCATAAACCGTCTTAGCAGACACTGATTGTTAGTACCTATATACTAGGAACACACATCTAGCACATGTACCAAATCGATAGTCACATCACACGACATCACAAGACATCACATGACATTCAACATTCATTCGGATCTTAGACCATGGTTTATCGGCAATGTAGCTAGCAATCGCATCTAGATCCAATCGGGACCTCGCGATGTCCGATTGACTAACCCCTATTGCAACCATGTCTATTCGAGATCAATCAAACCAAAATGCTACAGTCATTTCGTCTATCAGTTCTTGCTCTTAAAAGAAGTCAAGAACAAATCAGTATGATAATCAGGAATTCCATTTCATAAAGTCATACAGCAGAATACTGTCAGCTTTTAGTATCCGTGAAGCTCAAAGAGATATCAGTGACTCTAGTATCTAAATCAAGGCATCTGTTGACAAAGGAGCGGAGTGACTCCCCTCTTGTGTATCCCACTGCACCGGATCTGCGGCCAAGCTAAATTCTAGGTTCCATTTGGAGTAGACTATGCTAAACCAAAAGCATCGAGGTAAAGTTTCACAATCTGAGGAGTATCTGCTAGGTCCTCCTCCTCCATCCACTTCGTATCCAATGCAGGATAGTTCTTGAACTTAACCAAGAACCGCCTTCAGACTTTACCTTTATTCTTCGTATCCTTATGTGCCAAAATCTGTTCAGGAACAAGTATCTCCTCGTTTTCTTCCACTTTGGGTTGCTCATCAGGCTCCCCATCTTCAGGCACATCACCTTTAAAAGGTTTCAAGAGACTCACATGAAATACATTGTGAATCCTCCAAGTATCAAGCAATTTCAGTCGGAAGGAGACATTATTTATCTTTTTAGTGATCTGGAAAGGTCTGTAGTATCGCATACTAAGCTTTGGAAAAAGCCTCTCCTTTCCCTTTTTCTTTCTCAGGCATGCCTTCTCAAAACGTAAGAGCACCCAATCATCCTCCTTCAATTTCAAGTTGCGACGATGGCGATCTGCTGCCTTTTTCTATCGTTCTTGAGACTTCTGCAAAGTCTCGCGAACCTTGGCAAGAGCAGTATCTAAGTCTCGCGTATATTCATCCGCTTCAAAAATCTTATCTTTCGTGCTTATGAAGGGTGGAACCTTTGTAGCGCCTGCAACTATCTCAAATAGCGCCTTCCCCGTCGAAGAGTGTATTCTGTTATTGTAGGCAAATTCCACCAAACATTGAGTCTTCTGATCCGAGATATAAGACTTCAATAAATCTAGAACCACTGAATTTGCAATCTCAGATTGCCAATGAGTCTGCGGGTTGAACGATGACCAGAACTGCAACCGCGTGCCAATGTTCTCCCAAATTGCCTTCCAAAACAAACTCGTAAATCTGGGTTCTCTATCGGAAACAATCGTCTCAGGCATGTCATGTAATCTGAAGATCTGGGCCACAAACAGTCTCGCTAAGTGATCTGGCTTGACCGTTTTCTTGATTGGATTGAAATGAGTCTGTTTTCTAAATCTGTCAATCATAGTCCAGATACCATCGTGACCACTCTGTGTTCTCGGGAGATCAAAAATGAAATCCATTGCAATACTTTCCCAGGGGCGGGTGGGTATGGGTAAAGGCTGTAACAATCCCTGTGCTTTATGCCTGTCAAACTTGACCTTCTGGCATACTAAGCAACTGCGCATAAACTCTTCCACATTCTTTTTGAGTCTCGGCCAAAAGAAGTATCTCTCTACCCCTTTCATGGTGGTAGCAATGCCGCGGTGACCCTTAAGAGGTGGACAATGGCATTCAATCATAAGCTTTTCCCTCAACGGCTGTGTAACACACAACATGGTTTTTCTCATCAAGTAGCCATATCGAATGGAATATCCCGCTACTGTCTCCCCATCCCTTATCCGTGTGAAAAAGTCTGCAAAATCTGTATTTGTGGCATACTGGTCGATCATATCCTCGAAGCTCCTATGATGTATCGTGGAAATAGTTAGAACCAACGGCTTCCGAGACAAAGCATCTGCCACCACATTCTTTTGTCCCTGCACATGGACAATCTGGAAGTGAAACTGTGACAAGATGTTCGCCCACCGCATCTGGTTTTCCGAAAGCTGCTTATGTGACAAGAAGTCGTGCAAACTCTGATGGTTTGTAAAGACAATAAAATCCGCTCCGAGTAGGTAATGCCGCCACTGAGTAAGAGCATGGATAACCGCCAAAAGCTCTTTCTCATAAATCTGTGCTGTCATTTCCGGCCTTGAGAACAAACGGCTCTCGCAAGCAATGACATGGCCTTCTTACATTAAGACCGCACCCAGACTACGACCACAAGCATCAGAATATACTTCAAATGACTTCTGCTAGTCCGACAAAGTCAAAACTGGTCCTGTAGTCAATTTCTCTTTCAATGTTTGAAAGGCAGTCACCTTTGTGAATCCCCACGGGAAAGGGACTCCTTTCTGTGTGAAGATATGCAAAGGGGAAGCAACCTCTGCAAACTTTCGAATGAACTGCCTGTAGTACGAACACAGTCCCAAGAAGCTTCTAACTTCATGGACATTCTTCAAATCGGGTCAATCACGTCTAGTCTCTATCTTGGCCGGATCCATTTGCTCTCTTGCTGTTGAGACAATGTGTCCCAAAAAGTGTATCTCTGGTAGGAAAAATTCTCTGTTCTTTGCATTAATCACTAACTTGTGATCTCGTAATGCCTGAAAGACCTGAAGCAGACGATCTCTGTGTTCTGCCTCATTCTTGGAGAAAACAATGATATCATCAAAGAAAGTGCCATCAAATGTACTCTCGAAAAATCCTGTCCATCATCCGGTGAAAAGTCGCAGGAGCATTGGTTGAGCCAAAAGGCATTACCAAAAACTCAAATAACCCAAAAGTCATCCGAAAAGCTGTCTTGTAGACGTCTCTCGGCGCGAATCTGATATGATGATATCGACTCTTAAGATCAATCCTGCTAAAGCTCGAGGATCCCTGTAATTTGTCGAGTATATCATCGATCCTAGGAATCAGAAATCTGTTCTTGATGGTGATTTTGTTAAGAGCTCTATAAGCGATGCACATTTTCCAAGATCCGTCTTTCTTCAAAACCAGCAACACTGGAGAGCAATATGGTGAAGTACTAGGTTGGACAAGACCCTTTTCCAAGAGGTCTTTCACTTGGTTCATAATCTCTTCATTCTGTGCTCTGCTCACACGGTAAGGTGACCGGTTTGGTGGTGTGCTTCCAGGTATCAGATCAATGGTATGATCTTTAGGACGAGAAGGTGGTAACTCGCTTGGTAGGCCCTCTGAGAAGCAATCTGTGTGAGAGTGGAGAAAATCTTGGCATTCTTTATCAAGTTTAGACATATTTGTCCTATCCTTATGACTCAATTCTTTCATAAAGATTGAGTAAACAAACAAACGAGATTTCATTAATTTAGAAATGGCCGAAGCCGATACAATAGGGACAGACTCGCCCTTTAGTTTAATATCAAGTACAATGGTTCTGCCCTTCTCTGTAGTCAATGTCGCTTTCCTCGCCCGATAACTGACCACGGCGTTGTTCTTGTGGTACCAGGGAATCCCTAAGAGAAGATCACAACCCTCCAAAGGCATTATGAAAAAGTCCTCATGCCCCAAATACCCCTGACAATGCAACCGAAGTTTGTCAATGACAGGTGTAATGGCTACGTCCCTGCCGGGTGCCGCTAGAACAGCCTCTGCAAGTTGTCCATCGGGAGTGATCTCGAGCCGCGCCGCCAATTCCGGTGAAATAAAGTTGGCCTTGGCTCCTCCATCAAAGAAGATCAGGGCCTCTTGATCTTTCACTTTACCCCAAGCTCGGCAAAGTTCTGTACTCTCGTCCATGGTGTTGAGATCGGTACCCACACAATCTGGAACCAGTCCTGTTTTCATTTTGCCTTTTCTTCCACGTTCCTCAGCTGCTCTCGAACTCTCAGGCCTGTCGTCGTCCTTATCGTTCTGTGCTTTCCGTGCCTATATAGGGCACTTCGCGGAGATATGTCCATGTTCCTCGCATCCAAAGCACTTCCCCTCCCTGATGAAGCGAGCTCGCTCTTGAGGAGTAAGCTTGGGTCGTTCATCCTTCTTCTCTGGGTTGTTCTTTCTCTTTCTACTTTCATTCCACCCACTATCGGGCACTGCCGACGTTAGTGGGGATGTCGTGGTATTTAGTCAATACTATGCATGATGGAGCTGATGGGTATATTGTCTTGTGGGTGACTACCATAGGTCTATACCTTGCACTTTCCTTCAAGGGTGAATCTAGGCTTATCCTGGATTCATCTGAGTATATTTCATTCCTAGAAGTCTGTTCGGCTCGTTGTGTCATGGCCTCATCGGTGGGGTAGGTCAGACTGTCAAAGTGAATGGCAAAGCCCCGCTTCGCATGACTCATCCACTCCTGAATAGAAGCTGACTTCTATTCCAAGCAGTGATCTCGGGTCTCTGTAGGTAGACCCAAGGTGAACCGCTCAATCTGTTCTCTGAACATGATCTTCTTGAATGAAGAGGTGGGTAGAAAAGAGCTCTAGAATCTCTCACAGTAAGCATCCACTGTATCTCTCTTGGTCATCCAAAGATGGTTCCAAGCAACTCGTATATCGCGTTCATACTCTTGCGTCAGCCAAGAAGAAATAAAAAGCTTCTTAAGTTTCAGCCATTTAACTGGCGCAGTCTTGTTTAAAAGAAGCGTGGACCACCAAGTTCGAGCATTCCCCTTAAAGTAGAGGCAGCTCTCCGAATCTTGGAGTGCTCTGAGTAGCGTCCTCCCGCGAAAGTGATGTCAAACTGCTGTATAAAAGACAAAGCCTTCGAAGCATCTTTGTATCCTGAAAAAGTGTCAAATTTGATCGACTATCCACCTTCCTTAAACTCTCGGACTTTCTTGCTTTTATCTTCCAGAAAGTCATACTGGTTGGCTTTATAAAAATTCTTCTTGTTCGCATAAAATTTTCCATTAGAGTCTGAACTATCCGTAGACGAGTCCTCTGTAGAACTGTCACTCACTGGGCGAGATTTAGACTTCTTTGCCTTTTTCTTGCCCTTTCCGAAGCATTGTTTCTGGCTTTGCTTTTTGCCTTTTCTGTCTTCTTCGCTCGAATCTGAAGAGCTAGAAGAACTGTCAAAAGAAGAAGAAGAAGAACTGGGTACTTCTTCAAATCGAATACGCTTCTTCTGTTTCTTTGCTTTGTCAAATGTCGATTGACGACCCAAATAACCCGGGAAGTCCGTGCCTTTCCCGTGCTTTTTGGCTTTCTTCTTCGCGTCAAAAAGGTGAGCAGTACGTGCATCGACCACCTCTTCTAATTCCTTCTCTGAATATTGCTTGTGATCAGAAGGTTTCTTGAGAGCGGGTTTCGGGGGTGGTGTTGTGGTTTTCTACCATTGTGCATGCACTTCCTGAAAAGAAGTCTCGCTCATATATTTTGCCAATTGCGGGTTCTTCGCAAAACTGAGCATCATCTTTGTTGCATGGCCGATCAATTGACGACGCTTCATCTCTCGTTGCTCCGCCTGAGTAGGCCGAGGCGGGCCATACTCAGTCGGAATCTTCGTTGTGATCTTTGCCCGCATCTCCAGATGCAAAGGGAGTCGACTGATCCTTTGGTGGAAGCCATAGGTGCTCCGGAAAAAAATTTGGGGATTGGATTTCCCATAGAAGAGAAATCGGCCGTGCTCTGATACCACTGTAACAGACTTGGACACTCCAAGTCAAGAATCAATCACGACAGCACCAAGTAACCACTTCAAAACAGTTTATAGTTCACAAAAGAGATATTGGCCCCAAAGACTGGCGCACCTTTCGGTATTTCTTTATGTATTAATCAATGTTCAAAGTACAAGAGAGCGGTTGGGGTTTCACTCTCAAACTCTACGTCCAGATGCTTTGTTGAGTGTGTGCCCAAACCGCTTATTTAAAGTTTACAAGGGTTGCCAAAAGCAGAGTCCCAAAAGCTTCAAAATCAAAAGCAAACTCTTCTTCTCTCTCACACAGGCTCTCTCTCTCTAGGGCTTTAAACTAAAAGCAAAGTCTTTTTCTCTCTCTCTCTCTCTCTCTCTCTCTCACACACACACACACACACACACACACACATTGCGTGGAGAAAAGCAGGAAACTGCCGTCGCCCAAAAGCTTGGCAAATCTGCTGCAAAAGCAGCCAGCGCAAATTTCAGGACTGCCGTACTGCCACGTCAGCATGCCAGCGCGTTTCACGGAAATTCAGCTTCTGCTTTTTAGGGTTAGGGTTTGGGTTAGGTCAGGGCAGATTTTAGGGTTAGGGTTTCTGGCAGAGATTAGGGTTTGCAGATTTTAGGGTTAGGGTTTCTAGCAGCAGTCAAGCTTTCCTCTCGGGCAGACATGTCATCACTTTGTGACAATTTGTTCATATTTGAGTTGACGAGCACCTGTAGTTTTGATTTGCTTGATTGGTAGATGTTGCATCACTCTCCCCACTGTGCATTGCGAACGTTAGTGGGGACCCGTGGTATTGGTTATAATGGTCCGATGTCTACAGTGAGTGTGAAATAAAGCTCTTTCCATGTCCGAGCTTGAAGCTAAGCCCTTGTCCGCTAGGAGCAAGCATCACTTCCTCTGTCGTCCATCCTCTAGATGTCCTTGCATGTTGAGCTCCCCTCTTGTTGAATCTCTTCCAATGATGCAATTGTGCCAAGAGACACAGGTAAGGAAATTCTGGGCAAGGATGATCAGTGCGACATGCCAGCACATGCCACATGCATGCTGTTTGTGAAAGTTGCTCTTGCTGCTGGCCGGGAGCTGATTGCAAGCGTCTTTACCTGTCTTAGATCTCGACAAGATTTCGTCTTTCAACTTTCCGACTCCTAGCTTGATGGCTCTCTTGAAATCTGATCTCCTATGAGCATTCTCTCTCTCTCTCTAGATCCGCCAGCGACTGATAATGGATCTCCTGTGATTTAGCTCTTTTGAGGATTGTACACCCTGCTCATCTTGTACCAGCCTTTGTATCAGCTCTCACCCATTATATCCTCACACGGACACCCACATTGTGTTGTATTAGCCCCCAGTCACTTCTTTCACCCCCTTACTAATATTCTACACAGTTCCAGCTAGCTGCTTAGTTCACATCTAGTAGTTAAGATTTTAGTCTTTCACTTCACTTCATTTTAGATCTACCAAGATTGTATCAGTTTGGTCTCATAGGTCATTTTGGCCTTTTGAAGACGTTTAATATAACATTTCATTTCATTTGTGTGTCCATGCACGCACCTCCATGCGTGCCTTCCAAGTGGTAGTAGAGCCAACAGTTTTTGCCTCAAATGGTATCCATGCACGTGCACATCCATTCCTGGCTTCAAGTGGTGTCAGAGCCAGCAGTTTTTCTTCTCTGGCTCTCCATGCATGCCGGCTTATCAAGAAAAATGTTTTGCTGCAGTTTTTTTGATGTGCTTCAAAGAGGGGTTTCTAACAGAGCCGGAAAGTTAGAGCCGGGTCCGGCTGTAGATTAAGAGGCTTAGTGGCATTTAATGAAAATTATAGTCCCGCTATCATAAGCAAAATACTCAAAATATTAATTTCTGTGTATCTCAAAAAAAAAAAAAAACTTAAAATGCATAAGTGAATTTACTTATACGTAGGTAAAGAGATATAGTGGCACTTACTGAAAATTATAGTTCCACTATCAAAAGCAAATTACTCATAATGCAAATGTGAAACTACCAAAAATATAAAAGTGAAACCAGGCTACTAAAAAAGTATGATTTGTGGACATAAGTCAATGAGAGTTAATACTAGAGAAAAAGTGGGTATTAGGAGCACCACAGCTTTGAAGGAATGTGTTCCCTTCGTTTTACTTAAATCAAATTAGAACAAAGTGACCACAATTGAAGACTATTTCCCTATTGAGGAGCATTGCCAGCCCCTTTATGTGCTCAAATTTGGGGTGAGCAGAGGTGTATTGTGTGGGCAGCTGGCTTCATGTGCTCGAAATGAGAGGTTCAACAACTGCTGAGGGAGACTCGTTGACTGCCCTTTCACTGTAAACTCTCGTTCACACAAACACGAACAAATACCAACCAGCTGCATGGCCTTAATTGCATCATCCTGCGATTCCCAACACCGTATCTGAGCTGAATTGTAGCAAAGCTTGAACCTCATCTCAAGGTCTACCTCTCTGTGGATCAGAGTTTTTGTGCAGTCTCCAAGCTGTCTTTGAAATCGGTCAATCAAAAGCAAGCTTCCTTGCCCAGCAAAGGTGTTTTGTGCTTCATCAAGCATGTCTGTATCCTGGCTATCCATCTACCAAGCTGGCTCATCCCTTCTTGAAGCTCTTGTTTTTCCAAGTTGAGGGATTCTTGTTCTACCCTACATGTCATGTTGGTTAATGTATTTGTTTCTAGGGCTCATTATGGGCTTTGAGGTTTTTTTCTGTCAATTCGAATGGTTTACATAGCGTAATGGCTAAGATACTCGATTGCTATCTCAGTTTGGTCTCAATTATGGTAGAAATTGCCACAGGAGGTAAAAGCATTGAATCACAAGCCAAGTCCATGGCCATAAGATCTACAGCAACAGTTTTCCTCACCCCTATGTCATTTTGGGGCACCCCTATTGCATGCTTATACACTTTTGTCAAGTTCTTCTCTTTTTGAGAAGTGAGTTTCTTCACCAAGTAAGTTGGGAAAAAGGGAGAGTATGGATGGCTTGTGCAAAATCATGAACATTTGGTGACTTTCCAAATTCATGTGATGAAGCGCTCTTAGTAGTTGTGAGCCTTTCACACCTTATTTACTCGGAACAAGGATCGACAAAGGGCATAAAGTGCCATTCCGTGTTACAAATACTCACGCCTAAAACATGGGACAGGGATTCAAAGCGGGAAGTTTGAATTGAAACAGGGAAGAGAGATTTGAAAATGGCCATTCCCTATAACTAAATTTCACACTTATATTGAATGATAGTTTGACAAGGGCAAAAGTTCCTTGTGTCGCTCCTTAAAAGAGAATTGGAGTTTTAATTTGAGTGCTAGCCTATCATAGTGGATCGAGCTCAACATCCTTATTTGAAAGGTTTGTTTCATGTTGACAATATTCTTGGTGTCATCTTGCTTGGTGTGTTTGGAATAAATACTATAACTTCTCTCATTGTCTTAGACATCTACAATGTTTGGCTTTCTTGTGAAACCGGATTCCGATCTTGGGGGAAGCCAGAAGAGATGTTTGTAAACACATAGACAGTGTTCGAGAAAGATCATTTTCACAAACATACAAAATTCCCTTTAGGGTAGATTCAAAGAGGAAATTTTGCGAAATAACCGGTTTTTTTTGCAATTTAATTCTTTTTTCTTTAATTTTCTAAGCGGATTTTCTTCTTCTCCGCCTCCCTCCAACCGGTTGATTTGGTTTATCAACCGGCTCAAGGCTAAGCTGAGGCACACTTTTCTCAAACAGTGTTCGGAATCAGACACCAACGCTTGGGAAACATTTTTTGGACCTAGCTTTTCAAAGCAGATTTTTTTCTTCTCCCCCTTCCGTCAACCCGATGACTTGGTTTTAAACTGGCTCGAGGCACACTTTTCCCGAACATTGCACACGAGGGCTTTGGAACACTTTTTGTGGACTCAGCTTTGGAATCTTTTCACACGCATATGAGAAGGCTAACTCTAAATTTGAGAGGGATAATCACACTAAAAATTCTCATATTACAACTAAAACTTCCATAATTTGGATCGGCTTGAGAATCTTCTTGCCCAAATTTGAGTCGGCCATGTTTCATTTTGAACAGGCTTTGAATATAGCGAACCTATATTTTCCCAAGCCCTGCTGGGCGCATGCGCGCGCGCACACATGCCGTATGTTCTATGTGGAACAGTTTCTCGTATCTTGGTCCTCTACCATGAAGTCGCCCATCAGCTAAACGAATTTTTACACATACATACACTCTCTCTCTCTCTCTCTCTCTCTCTCTCTCTCTCTCTCTCTCTCTCTCTCTCGTATTACTTTGAGCATATTCATAGGAGTTTTTTGAAACTTACATTTACTAGTTTTTTGAAACTTACATTTACTGAGGTCTTTTGATGCTTTTGGAAATATCCTTAGTAGAATCTCTTTAAAATGGATCCTTAACCACCAAGCCAGCATCTATTGTGGCTTTTTACCACACTTTTGATTCCCTTGCTCCACTTTTCCCTCCATGGAAATAATAAGGAGAGCTCTCACCTTGCATACCATACCTAAAGGTTGGGCAAAATTAAAAAATAAAGGGAAAATTACCACTATCCCTCAAATTTCAAAAGTTCCCAAGGTACCCCCAATATTTTGTTATAAATCCCCAAAATGCCCTTCAAATTTTCCAAAATTCCCAAAATGCCCTTGCTTGTGAGATTGAATATTTCCAAAAATAAGAAAAGTTGTAGCTTTTCATAAGAATACTAATTGCCTTCAATAGAAGATGCTAAAAGTAGAATTTGAGTTGGTTATATAGGTTTTGGAGATGAATTACTTACCTATTTTCGGATAGAATTACCTATTTTTGCTAAGTATTGTATGACAAGTTACGCATTAAGAAGTCAGAAAAAGATCTCAATAGTCAAAAGGAATAAAGATTTCAAAATCTTGAACAGTCCAACGAAAATAGATACAAGGGTATTTTGGGAATTTGATCTTAAATTAGAGGGCTATTTTGGGAATTTCCACAAATCAAAGGGGTATTTTGGTATTTTCCTCAAAAATAAATAAATCCATGAAGGAATAATTCACAAGTGAAAGATAGATTGATCCGAAGGCCTAAAATAAAGCATAAGTTTATTAAAAAAAACCCTTTGGCAAAACTGTGGCATGCCATTTCATGCACCTAAAATGGCAAATAAACCAAAAGCAATTCCACAATAACCCTATAAGAGGTTTTGCGAACCATCAAGTGCTCAACGAAAAGATATTCACTACAAGGTGGTGATACTTCATCAGAATAAAAGTTCTCTAGGGGCATCAATGCTCATGCAAAAGACATCCAAAACGAAGAATTGAGACTTTGTATGAGTAAATTCTCAGTGGGAACCTCTGTAAGGCGGGTTTGACAAAAAAAATGACGCATCTTGTATAATGGTAGAACAATAGAAAATCTGAGGATACATCCTCAAGATTATAAAGTTGAGAGAAAATCCGAGGATACATCCTCAAGATTATAAAGTTGAGAGAAAGAATCAATATATTTCATCAAATTTGGAGAGCCACACTACCATTGGTTGCAAAGAAACTAACTTTGGACTAGCAATAACTTATCCTTCCAAACCTGGCCCTTCAATTACATGCATGACAAAGATCTAAATTGTGCCATGACTATAGTACGAGACAACTGTAGCTGTGAAGACTAACCTATACTTAGCCTCTCAAATGGAAGTGGCCACAGTAGGTTGCTTCTTGGAATAAAACAAGCCAAGATGTAAAGTGCCACTTTTGTAGCGAAAAATCCTTTTAACAACCTGTCAATGCTTTGACCCTCGACTATGCATAAATCTGATGACCTGTGAGACTGCAAACTGAATATCAAGCCTCGTATTGCATACATGTAAGGCATCCAACAACAATTTGGTAAAGAGTAACATCGGTAGGATCACTAGCATCATGAAAAATCAAGTTCAAACCTATTTCCATGGGAGTAGCAATAGGCTTGCAGTCCTCAAGTCCAAACTTACATAGTGATGTCTCTATATAAGCTTGTTTGACACAAGGCAATACCACCATCACATTGTTTACATTGTATGCCCCCAGTAATGATGCAACAATTCTTTCATCTTAAAAGTAGCATTCAAATGAGCCTTAAATTCAACAATACATGTCTCGTTCGGGCCAATAATTAACAACTCATCCATGTATAGAACAACGATGAGAAATACGTCACCCTCACGCTTTACATACAAAGTGCTTTCTATTGGACTGTTACAAAATCCTCGTTTATTTATCTTCTTGTCCTTTCTTGACAAAACCGTGACAAAACCGCGAGGCTATTTTACTTAAACTTTCTTAAATATATCACCATTCAGGAAATAGTAACAATGTCTGATTAATGCATATCCCATCCAAAATGAGCTGCCGATTCACATAGAAAACGAACCACAGACATACAACAAGTGGGAGCAAAAGTCTCTTCATAATCTATACCTTTCGATTGTGCATAACCTTTTGCAATAAGTCAAGCCTTATAGCGATCAACCTCACCATCCGCCGGCTTACGTTTCAACTTGTAAACCCACTTCGTACCAATGGCCTTTTTGCCACGAGGCAAATCACATAAGTTCCATGTGTCATTTTTTATAAGTGCATCATATTCTGATTGTATGGCAGGAGCATGTTAGCCATCCAATTTTTTGAATTCTGTGTATAAGATAGAGGTTTCTCAACATCACCTAAACTAGAAATAGCCAAAGCATAGCAATCTGATGCATGACGAGAATCTGAATGAGTAAGACTAGACAAAGGTGCATCCAATTTATTGTCATGCAAAGTATGCACTAGCCATTTTTGCATACGTCTAGCCTCCTCATTCTCAGCCCTTTCCACATCAAGTACATCATGTACATCTACATCAGTAATAGGTTGATCCATAGAATTTTCAGAAATCCCCATAGGCTGTTTATTTTCCTCATTAGAATCTATATTGAAATCTCTACCATTAAAAAGAAGCAATAAACTGTCATAAATATCATGTGAGCCTACACTACTGTCTCTAGTACATGTCAACAAAGGTTGAACAGAATCTTCCACAAACACAACATCTTGTGAAACCAAGATAGGTTTTGTTTGCGGATGGTACATCTTGTAACCTTTGCTTTCAATACTGTAACCAATAAAAATGTATTTGACAATCTTATCATCCAATTTTCTGTGCTACATTTGTGGCACCAAAGCATAAGCCAAATAACCAAAAATGCACATGTGATCAATAGATGGCTTCTTATCATGCTTTGCTTCATAAGGAGTCATAGACTGCAAAGCTTTCGTAGGACACATGTTAAGTACATAAGTAGCACACATGATGAACTCAAGCCAAAAAGAATGTGGAAAAAGCTTAACTCTTGACCATACATCCCATCTCCGTAAGCGACTCGTTTTTCCTTCCAGCAACAGCATTTTGTTGAGGTGTATACGGCACTGTACATTGGTGTTTTATCCCACGATTAACCAGAAATGCATTAAACTCATGAGGCATATTCTCCCTCCCCTTGATCGGAATAGAGGGTCTCCATAGTACATTTTGAGACATTTTCAGCCATAATTAGAAATTGCTTGAACCACATAAACACTTTGGACCTATCTTGAAGTGGATATACCCATGCATGCCTGGGGCAATTATCAATGAAAGTCACGAAGTACCGGTAATTGCCTAATTGCATAGGGCCACAAACATCACTATGCACAAGTTCCAATTTGCATGTAGCCCTTACTAATCTATTCTTTGGAACCTTCAAACATTGCATTATATCCAAAATACAGCCTTTACATGTGAGTGCACGTGTACGTGGATGCGTGTATGCGCTGTGTGGTGCGTGCAGGAAGGGGAGAAGCACGAGAGTGTGGGTGGAGCAACCTCAAGAAGTGTATGAGTGAGGAGCTCCTTATTCATATATATATAATGAATAAGGGTACATACACATGGTGGGCGGGCGATCGGACACCGAACTTTCGGTCCCGGACAAAGGCACGACGCCTTTATCCCAACAAACTCCCACTTCAAGGCAATGCGCCGATAAGTGAGACCTGTTAGCTAAACTACTAGTACGTACAAGAAACTAGGTGAGAGACTCTCTCAACCTATGTCCACTGGCTCACTCAGTCGATCTACATGCACTCGTATCGGCTCTAATGATAGGCGAGTGGCATATCCACGCTCGAGCGTGCATGTAAATCCTGCAGACAACTCTGTATGGTCTGCAAAGCTCCACGAAGCGCCGTGCTAGTGTCAGTTACCGTAGGACTGACAATCCCTACTACAAATGCTCCCACTGCAGCAGCTGCTAGGTCGGGCCTCGACCACTAGAAGGTCATACATGAGATGCCCGAACGCTGACAAAATGTGTGCAAACATGGCTGTCCTAGTCTCCCGTGTGCTATCTGCATGCACTACATCATTAGGACTACTCATCGCATATGGATGTGTCATTGTCGACACTGGGATGGCTACGTCCCCCTCACCTATAGGAGGAACCGTGTGCCCTAGTTTCAACTCAATAGCCTCTAGCATGAACATATCCAAGAACTTCATGTCTGTCATCTTTGTTTGTGTCTCTAGGGAGAAAACCTGCTCTACCTCTACCTCCATAGACTCTAACAACACCAGCTGTGTCTCACTAGAGCATGGTGGAGCTGACCCGCAAAGGAGACAAGTCTGGTCTCTTGCTCAAAGCATGCCAGCAACAAAATCGAGACTATGTTGTCTCGAACCTTAGACACATGCATAGGATATACCAAGCCACTACGGGCTCCTCTGGAAATCACTAATGAACCGCTAAGAAGTGTTTGACAACTAAAATCAACTAATTGTCTCACTGAGATCAAGATTTTTTTCAACTGAGGAACATAGCGCGTAGCGTGTATGACGCACCATTCTTAAATGACAAACAAACATCTCATGCACCCTCTATGTCAAACGTCGAACCATCAGCCAAGTGCACACATCCAAAGCTCTCACTAGAAAAGGTGCTAAACCAGTCACGATGCGGTGTGACGTGGAAAGAAACTTCGCTATCTAGTAACCAATGTGGAGAAAGTGTGCTATCGATAGACATATCTGCAAGAGGTACACTCGAGGCAAGCAGGACATCAGTGTCACTGGCATAAACTGTCACTATAACTGCCTCTCTAAACATGTTTCAAAGCCGTATCTACGTCACGCATACATCTCCGCTGTTGTCTCATACGTCTGAAAGAGCGGTGCATAATGTGTCCTGTGTGACCACAATGCCAACATCATACATATCGGCGAAAACAAGACCGTCGTCTCTCACTGTCACATATGATTGTTGCCATAAGTGAATGCCAAAATGGCAACAAAGTGGGAGATCACTGGACCACTACACAATCATGAAAAGCATGATATAAAACAGCTCCACAAATTGCTATTTGCAAGCATATAATCTTGGACAAATTGCTCAATCGAGAGTAAATCGCATAACCATATACGCAAGTAGAGAGCAAACCAATTCAAAACGTATCCCATAAGAGAAATTGCTCGCAAAAATTTGCAAAAACTGTGAAACGTGTGATTGTCTATCCGATAGCAATTCCTGCGAGAGTGGGTACAAGAACACCAAATTGTGTCCAAGCTGACAAAACTTGTTAAAAGTGACAGTGAACACTCGATTACTGTCAAAGTGTGTAGCACTGCGAGGCCTTAATGCGACTTTGGCGGCCAGGGCCTTTCTTCACCATAGCTCATGGGGCACCTAGATGGCACTACCGCCCCCCAATGTGGTTGTTCCTCCTCCCATATCTTGATTTAGCCATCATTGTACACATCTTGTTTACCCATTGGGAGAGTCTCATGCAATCGTCTCTAGTAGGGGCACTTTGCAGCACATTGGGCATGGTTTTTTAACTATTGGAAGGATCTTTTCCTTGGAGAAAAAATAACAAACAAGGTGAGGACTCATGACGGCCTACATAAGGTGGGGAGAGAGAGAGAGAGAGAGAGGGAGAGGGAGAAATAAGTGGGAGCCCCATATATCTACTAACATAATATGGCGGAAGGGGGAGCCTTTTACACGTGTCGCAATCTTCGACCTGAAGGTTAAAGTCCAAAACAAAAACAAGCCCCTTTGCACGCGATAAATCTACTAACATAATATGGCGGAAGGGGGAGCCCTTTACACGTGTCGCAATTTGCGACCTGAAGGCTAAAGTCCAAAACAAAAACAAGCCCCTTTGCACGCAATAAAGAGGGAGAGAGGGGGAGAGAGAGAGGCCGCCGAAGGTGGCCGGCCGTACTAATCAATCATCTACTAATCTACTAATATAATATGGCGGAAGGGGGAGCCTTTTACACGTGTCTCAATCTGCGATCTGAAGGCTAAAGTCCAAAACAAAAGCAAGCCCCTTTGCATGCGATAAAGAGGGAGAGAGGGGGAGAGAGAGAGAGGCCGCCGAAGGCAGCCGGCCGTACTAATCAATCATCCGGCGGGACTCGGCTCCTATTGTATTTTAAGTGCTGAAGCATGTTGTGGTCAATCTCAAAGATGCATTGGACAAGTGGCAGAGAAAGCTCCTAGAAGAAACTTGCCCTAATTAAGGACCTAGGACGTGGGTGCATTAAAATGGGGGAAAATTAATATGAGAGCGGCCTTTGCAACAAGCAAAGGGCCACCGCCAATGGTAGATTGTAACGTAGTGTCAAAGCAGAGGTAGGGGGTCAAAAGTTTGGGGTTGACTTCCTAATAGCATGCAGGGTGATGGCCACAAGGACTCTGCGTGGTGTATTATTAATTTATAAAATATGTAGTAAAACCTTAGCTATTTGGGGGCAGGCTATAATAATCCACATGCGCTTCCCAGGTTGTCTCTGAATGGATTTCGCCATGGCTCCAAAGGCCATCTTCGTTTTGCTCATCGTCTTCTCCACCTGCACTTTCCCTTCTTTCGTTTCTGCTGCCCCGAAAGCCCTGCTTGCTCCCATTTCCTTCGACCCCTCCTCGTCCCTCTACTCTCTTACACTCGGCCCCAGCCCCCCCCTCCTGCTCGACATCGCCAGCAGCAACCTCTGGCTCGACTGCCTCAACCCCTCCTTCTCCTCCCCCTCTTTGGAACCCCCTTCCTTCCAACCCGTCCGCTGCAACAGTGCTGTTTGCCACTCTGCCGACGTCTGCAACTCCCTTATCTGCGGCGGTCGGGGTTGCGCCACTTGCGACGCCCCCGCCTCCCCTGTTTGCTTCAACAACAGCTGTAGCACCTCCATCTCTAACAGCGCCATCTTCACCTCCACCAGTGGCCTCGTCTGGACCGACAAATTCTCCATCCTCACTACCGATGGACGCAACACCGGCCCCCTCGTCGAAGTGCCGAAGTTTGCATTTGTCTGCGGCGATGATCTTCTCCTCAGAAACAACTCTGTTCCATCAGGCGTTCTTGGAGATGCTGGGCTCAGCAGAGCCCTACTTGCCCTGCCGACGCAACTGGCTGCGAAACGCAGCCTGAAGCGCATTTTCACATACTGCTTGCCTAGCAATGGCAATGGCAAAGGAATCCTCTTCTTTGGTGCAAGCCCCATTGTCTTCCAGCCCAATAATGACTTCACCAACAGCCTCAGGTACACACCTCTTCTCAAGGACACAAAGCAGCCGGATTCGTACTTTATCGGTGTGAAGGCGATCGCCGTCAATGAGGTTACCCTCTCCATAGATACCAATCTTCTCAAGATCAAGAATGATGGCACAGGAGGCTCAAAAGGGGGAACAATTATAAGCACAACTGTGAGGTACACACAGCTAGAGAGCTCTATATACAATGCACTGGCGAGCGATTTCAAGACGGCGGCGAATGCGAGGGGGATCAAGAGTGTGACAGCGATAAGCCCATTCGACACATGCTTTGATGCATCGACAGCATCGTCGACAAGGGTGGGATACAATGTGCCAACAATAGATCTGTTGTTGCAAGGGAGCGGGGGCGTGGTGTGGTCGATATTGGGTGCCAATTCTGTGGTCTCGTTGGATGATGGCAAGGTGATATGCCTGGCATTTCAGAGAACAAGGGAATTTGAGACAAGGGCAATAGTGATGGGCACCTTTCAACAACAGGATGCTCTTTTGCAATATGACTTGGCTACTTCTAGGCTTGGCTTTGTTTCTACTCTACTTGGGCGAATGGCTACTTGCTCCAATTTCAACTTCACCTCCTCTTCTTAGGACTATAAATTGTTCCCCTTCAAATAAAACCATGCAAATTCTTGGCTTGCATTTGGTTAATTGACACTTCCTTGTGAAGTACATGACATGAGTATCCTACTTAGTGCCAAACATGCATGTATGTGTGTGAGAGAGAGCATGTTCATGTCCATGTCCATGGGGCCCTAAATGAGCTGAAAGACCATACAAACAACTTGATATGATGGGGGCCCCCTCTCTTAGGGCGTGTTCGCACAGCGGAGGTAGAACCCCAGCCGCTCATCAGCAATTTTGTCGCATTCGGGTGATTGCTCCCAGCACAAAGGAGCTTTTGTCGAGACAAGCTGGGGTAGCCAGCTTGTTTTCCAACTCTGCCGATTTTGACAGAGTTGAGCCTCCCAACACAACACAAGAAGATTTAGAAATTTTCTCATGTAGGAAAACGGCGTCTTTTCCAGTGTTTTTCATACAATGAATAACATCATGAGCTTCTGCTCTAGAGGCATTGCATACTTAGCTAGGTACGATTGGGGGCAGGGGACCGCCGGCCCGGTGCCCCCACTCGTACCTAGCTAGGTATGCGGTGCCTCCCTCATAGAAGCTCATGATGTTGAGGTAAGTCGCAATGTGGGAATTAAAGTGAGAATTTGTTCAAAACTTCTTGTGCAAGCCGAAAACGGGCTGGGGTTCCGCACACCCTCCCGTGCGGATCCGCTCTTATGGATGCCCATTTTTGTGAGTTGCGTGTGCGGGGTTATGAGGTTGTATTAGGCAGTGATCACGTGAAGCATTGTTATCAACTAATTTATTAAATGACTATGTGTCATGCATGGTCACGTGTGCACCAATAAATTGTTGTATATTAGGTGGTGGTCACACTAGGCGTAGTTATGCGGAACTCGGACAATAGCTATGCCTTTGTCATAAAGCTAGTGAGCTTGCATAGACAAACACATTCCCTTTTGCAACTATGTTGTTACTGGCATAGTTGGACAACTATGGAAGGGGCACCATTAAGGCCCTTAGGGACTGTTCCCATGGTCCATATGATGGGTTGGCCACCTTTATCCGGCTGGGATGCTCCACCTTTATCCGGCTGGGATGCTCCACCTCACGGAGTTGGGTGTGTGAGTTGTAATTTCAAGTTCCTACTCTCTCAAAAAAAAAAAAAAAAAACTATGGAAGGGGCACCATTAAAAGTGAACCTCCACTTTTGTTGTATGAAGGGAGCACTTCTTTCTTTCTCTTTCCCAGAAGTGGATGCAGCCTCACCTCTTTCACACATTCCAATTGATTGCATGTACCATATCTCTCCTCTCTTTACGGCATCACCAGCTTATCTCAAGTGAATGGCCTTACGCGATCCTAATATTTATTTTGGCTTTAGGTATTTATTTTACTTATTTTTCAAAGTGGTTAGGGTGATTTGCCAAAGATAGTATATAAGCAAAATTCATTGCCAAGTTGGTTGGTTCCCCTCTCTCTCTCTCTCTCTCTCCTCCCCCCCCCCTTCTCTCTCTCTCTCTCTCTCTCTCTTATTTTCCCCATTGCTTTGCATTTTCGTATCGGCAACTTTGAGAAGGTATTAAAGATTTATGTTTGGTGATTGTGAGAGAGGGCAGCACAGCCAGGAGAAGGATGTCCTCATGTGGATAGTTTGAAGGCCGTTCTTGTGAACAAGTAGACAAATTAGCATTTTTGAATGAGGTGCCTATAGGAAGCTCCATCGACGGTGTTTTTAAATGCCAGCAGGCGGAAGTCTTGGTGTGCAACTTTTTTGTCACATTATCGTTGCGTTTTGATACGATATGCTACTCGATGATGTCACGTGCTTCGACAACGTTTTGAGACGTCGTACCCAGAGAAGGAACTCTTGGGAGACATTGCCATTGACAACAGTTTGGAGATAGCTCCCTCGAGGAGATTGTTTCATGTGGTTTGAGATGCGTGTTGGAATGCAGTTTGTTTTGGGCTCAAAAGGAACACAATTTTTAGGCCTTCTATGATGGCCAATACTTGCTGCCCCAACGCGGATGTTTTGAAGTGCTACAATTATGGAGCTTCTTAGAGCTTGTTCCCTTGGAGGTTCGGTCTTGAATGACCAACACCAACAAATGGCTATGGCAAGTGAATCGGCTAGTACTCAATTAGTGGCCTCGGCACGACCTAAGTTCCCAAGCTATCTGGCAACCCATTTTCATCGAAATTGTAACGCCAAGGCAAGGTTCGAATCTTGCAAAAGAGCAAAGTCTAAGGCAAGCTTAACTACGATGGTACGTCAAATGTTCAGTTAGCTACCTTGGTACCTGCGAGGTCCAAGAGCTGTTGTTTTAAATCGGAGAAGATGCTTTTCTTGGCTCGAGAATGTGAAGGCAATGGCAAATGCAAGAGCTCGCAAGAGGCAAAGGAAAGCTTGACAGAGAAAAACAATGATAAAGATTTGACTTGGGAGATTGGCATGGCACACATGGTGATGGCCATAGTGGCAACGTTTCCAGATTGCTAGCTAAGTGATCATTGCCGCAACTAGCTTCAGCCAAAGAGAGGCTTGTGAGTGGTGGAGGGGCAAACTGTGCTCCCTACAAATGATTTGGACCCATGTGTTGGAATTCAAGTTATCAATGTTTGAACCCATAAGTTAGAGTTCAAGGCACATGCATCTGGCAAGGAACCAATTTGACATGTACAAAACACTATGGATGTGTGTGCCAATCCATTGTTGTTGGACGGATTATGAACATGATGTGTTCCAAAAGTTTTTAGAAAAGTTTGGATGTGATGTGTTCACAGTTCATGAATGGGGATTCTTGAACGTAGTTTGATCTACGTTTCAATGTTCGCATGTTTCTAAGGTGAGACATTCATGGTAGCTAAACCGGGGTATATCCAATAGTCCAAGGCCTTGTGCTACGGTATCCATGTTGGCTTCTTCATCAACTTAATCTTCCTACATATGTTCACTATGAGATGTAGAGAGTGTGTTAAAGTTATAGCATCTCAAATGACTAGCCTAATGTGATCCCAATATTTATTTTGGCTTTAGTTATTTATTTTACTTATTTGTCAAAGATTTGGGTAGGGAAATTTGCCAAAGCCAATATATAAGCAACACATAGTCCCCATTGTATAATCACTAATTCATTGCCGAGTTGGTTGGTTCAACTCTCTCTCTCTCTCTCCCTCTCTCTCCTTATTGCTCTATGCTTTTGCATCGTCGACTTTGATAGTTATAATATTGTTGTTGCTTCGCATGACCATGATACTAAACATAGTCTCTTGTGTAGAAATTTGTAGGGCACATGTGCCCTTAGCTATCTAGGACGCATTCTTGAGGCATGCATGATCACATCCTAATTGTGCATGTCTTTTTGTATCTGTGGTGATTTTGGCATAGTTGCACCAATTATATCCCTAATTAATGAGCCCCAAGTGACGCGACAGGTTGAGCAAGCAAAAGGATTGTTCTAGCACCATGTGAGCAATCATCATCTAGGAAGTGCAATCGATTTAGGGAGAGACTCGAAGAGCAAAACAAGACTTCATGTGGTAAAAAAAAAAAGGTTTTGACAATCGTCTCACCTATGAATTGTTACAATCTTTTTTTTAATTTGTTTTAAAGGGAATCAAAGGCGATACTCTTTGAGTGAGTTGAGAGGAAGAAAGGTGAATACCTTTTACTTTTACTTATCTTTTTTTTTCCAACTCACAATGGTGAGTGGATTATATTGAAGTTCTTGCCATGCTCGTGACGAGCCATGACATTATCACAAGACCATAGATACATCGGCTGAGAGGGAAGCCACCGTGGAGGGGCCATGTCCTTATTCGCCAGTTACTACTTAAAATACCTCCTTGTGTTGGCGGCACTCAAAGCTTGGGCTATGCTTACCTTATTGTAATCGGTCATCTGGTTTTTTGTCGAATGTATCTCCTCGGGTTTTTTGGCTTTCTTGTAAAAAGCCCGGCTTGATGGACTTGTTTATGGGTGTGGATGGATGCCTTGGCTCGCTATGAGTAGGGCTTGTCTTGCAATTCTTTTTGGTTTTTAATTTATTTCCACTCACAGTTTGTGAGTTATATATATATATATATATATATCTTAAGTTATCATTTGAAGAAACTAATGCATCTCATTTTGTGGTGTCTTAGGGAAATTGGCTTAGTTGAAAAGGCCAAAGGGAAAGAGGGCACTTGGAGGAGAGAGAGAGAGAACAAGAGAGAGGGAGATTTTTATGGACGTCCATAAAGGCGAGAGCAAAGAGAGAGAGAGCGACAACGATATTCAGGTTTAATTAATTAATGGATATAGAGTTGTAGCGAGAAACGGAAAGGGAGGTTTGGTGTGGACGTGGCAAGAAGCTAGGCAAGGAAGGATGGAGACTACACTAGTGCCATGGAGCCAGTGTTCGGGAAAAATGTGTCTTAGCTTATTATCGTGCCGTTTTGAATTTCAAAAATGTCGGGCGAGGGCAAGGGAAAAAGAAGAAATTTCGTCCCAAAATAGAAAAAAATAGTGTGAAAACCCAAAAAAATAGCTTGATTTGCTAAAATTTCCTCTTGGAAAATTCAAGGAAAGGAATCTTGTTTGTTTGAACACTGCATGGGGCTCGCGCAGCAGAGGGCACATGGAAGAGAGAGAGGGAGAGACATGCCATGTATCGAGACGAGGGCGGAGAGAGATCTTTTGGCTTGAGGAGTACGCGGACATAGAGAGAGTGACGAATGCAGGGAAGAAACCCCTCGAGGTCGGCAAGCGCCAAGACAGGGCCCGATGTGTGGATGCATGTGTGTATTACAGGTAGCCCCAGCCTGCTGTGTTTCTTGATAGTGCTTGATGGGAAGTGGCAAGAGCAAGAATGGGGCCGCAGGGCATACGAGGCGAGGCGAAGGTGCTCAGAACATGTGTGCAGTTATAAGGTATGTTGGAATGCGTTGTGATGCACGGCAAGCATCAGACAGGAGAAAGAGACCGAGGAAGTACGACCACAAACTGTGGACAATAGCTGTAGGGTTTTTGGCAGGATGCAGGGGCGAGAGCATGCACATGGGAGAGATCACAGGGTCGGAGCTCAGACGCGAAGGGGGAGACATGTGAACGGGCAACGTAATGGGGCCATTGGGGCAGGTGGTGAGGAGGGTTACCTGCAAGGGACGTAATGGGGACATTGGGGAAGGTGGCGAGGAGGGTTTCTCCTTGCAGGCGACTGCTAACGATTGCAGGAGGAGGAGACAAAGATGGACCAGGGGGCACAGGGAGCAAAGGTCGTAGGAGTCCTAGTCAGAGAGAAAAGGGGGGGAGAGGGGGATCGCTTGCGATGAATATCCAAAAAGCTTCAATTAATTTTGGATACTGACACAATCAATTACATATGAAAACAATTAAGAGGTATTTCTAATTCAAAAAAATTAAAAGGTATTCCTAATTCAAAGATTCCTTCAACAACAACAAACAGGATGTGCTAGTCTATAACATGTAGCAATGGGCAATGACGAAGCACATAGATTGGCAACAGTATTAGTTGTGAAGGATGGAGAGAGAGAGAGAGAAGAAAACACTAAAGGGAATATAAAGGAGAAAAAAAACACCTCTTCGTATGGACACAAAAGTTCTTTTAACTTTCCACCTTAGTATGTCTTTTCATTTCCAAAACTCACCCTTCAATTATACATTTAATATATTTTGAAAGAATTTTTATTTTTCTAAGATTAGAGAGACCTAATTGTTGATTTTCCCTTCAATGTTTTTTTTTTCTTTAATAGCAAAACTCACAATTGTGAGTGAATTATATTGATCATCCCAAAAAATTACAAGAACTTGCCATGCTCGTGCCGAGCCATGACATCATCCAGAGACCGTAATTACATCGGCTATCTAGGGAGCCACCCCTAACGACCTGCCCCCTTGCCCTTGATACAGAAGGTTAATTAGCAGATAACAAGGCATATGTAATCCTAGACCAATCATCCGAGTTTTGCATGCGTCTGAGCGTCCATATTAGCACTCTGCTTTCGTGTATAATTTCTGCGAAGCTTGCCACCTCAGAAACTCCTTCAAACACACGGAGGTTCCTTGTCTTCCATACATTATGTAAGAAGAAGTACCTGATAATTTGAGTATAGACGAGGAGGGCAGAGACTACCCAAATTCTTACCTCCAAGGAGTAAATCAGTCTTGAAAAAACCAATTTTCCATGTTCTTTGTACCCAATTGCATATTTTTCTTGTGAGGCCTCTGATAGCTGGGCATTCCATAAATAGCTGGTCATGTTGGTTAGTCCATTTGTCTGCTCTAGCCTTTTGTATGAGGGGATGCATATTGTTGTCACAAGGGCCATTGTTATGATATCATCTTGAATATTCTACTATCACTCACAAAGAATTTTGGGGGAGGCAACTCTTTATTCATTGCTTTGTGTATCCTCACTAGATGTCTATGTATATTGTCATCTATCTACCATATGAGGTGTGTACCCTTTGCCATTTGGAGACTTATCTTTATCACCTAACAAACGCCACTTGTACGGGTCTCGGATTCCCGCTTCAAATAGGTCCCATGATTGTCTTTATTTCTAGGTAAAACTCCCCACAATCAATTCAAACTCTAGCCACTTCAAATCCTTTATGGAAGTCTCTTAATTATACCCACATTGGCAAGGAGCACATGCATCAAGTTACTAGTTAATCAGATCAGTGTGTTGGCATTATCTTGGTCAATTTTCTTTAGTGTTTGCATGCATAGTCAAGTATTGATTGAGCCATCGTAATGCATTATGATTGCCACCTTGACTTACAGACTATAACTCCTGAAAAGCCATTTTGTTTCTCTTCCTTAATTTTCCTTAAATTTTATGTCTACCTTCCCCCTATAACTCTCTCTCTCTCTCTCTCTCTCTCTCTCACACACACACACACACACACACATAGTTTTTTTTCTTAGTTTTTTCACCCACGGTTGGCAAAATAAACACCTGCCTAGTCAAAAAGTTTTTTTCAGTTATAAACACTACACTAGCATAGGGCCCAATCCTGCATGCGGCATTACCCTTGAAGGGGTTGCTTAGCATATCGAGTCGAGTTAATATAACTCTATCCGTGATTTGATATTTTGGCTCGCTAACCTAGGACATTATGGCCCATATTTGGGCGTTAACTCATCACGTTTGAAAGTTTTTCTCTCTGCACTAGGAATTCTAAGTCGTCTTCACGCTGTTTACTCTCTACCACTACCCCCTCCTCTACCTTGATTCCATGGCGGCTGCCACTAGCAACCGTATGCCTTGGTGATAAGTGGATGTGAACGTGATTCACCTTGCTAGCTCTACTCATTCCATCAGATGAAGACTTATCAATATATAAACAAGATGACGGATGCTTCATACCCCTCACTTAGCCTTGACTATGTGTTTGAGTTTATATGGAAAGAGAAGATTTCAAGGCTGTCTCTGGTCGATCTCTCACTTAGTGGAACATAAAGGAGCTTCACAGATCTGTACTCTGCATAATCTACCTCTCTCTTTCTGTACACTCTGCAATGAAAATGGTTTTCTACAAAAGCATCTACTTGCCCGTTGGGCTCTCGTGCTGTTTTAATTCGGGTTTTTTTACTACATAAACTAAAAGTTTCTTTTACACATGATGCTGAGCTGACTGTTTTGCTACATGAAAAGCTGATGTATATAATGGTAATTTTTTTGCTGGTTATTTGATCTTCGGGCTGGTTTACTGCATCATACTCTGTTTTTGCTTTAAGTCTAACGGGTAAAATGGGGCTCTGCATGATTTAATGTTGTTTTTATGGCTCACAAGCCTTGTGATAACACACCTTGGCCTTTTTTACTAATTGCCCTGCATAGCAAGGTAAAGGTGACCCTCGTTTGAGCAAAATTTTTATTTTGCCTCGCATATGGTATACTGCACTGGTTTTACTTTAAATAATGGCTTATGTTTTGACACCTATTGCTCGTGCTTGGCCTTGGAGATTATTGGCCGCTAGTGAATTCATATTGGTAACCAATATGTGTTTGGATTACTTTTGGGCTTTGTATTAGTTATCTTGATACTGCTCTTTTTTGGAAAAGATATGGCTCGTGTTTATGGGGCAAAAAGGGGGGATACCCTATATGATGTCACGCAAGGCAATAGAAACTCTGCACGGTTTTTTTAGTTAAGAACATTGTATGGTCTGCCCAAAAGGGGCACTAGTAGCATTGAAATGTTTTCTGGCGAGTTTTTTACTAATGGTATCGCTATCCTAACTAGACTGCACGTTTAGCATTTTTGGTTTTGTTACCGCATACTAAGAGCTGTCGTTTTTTAAGAGAGAGAGAGAGAGAGAGAGAGAGAGAGAGAGAGAGAGAGAGAGAGAGAGAGAGAGAGAGAGAGAGAGAGAGAGGGGCTTTGAGGCCCGTATGGTTTGTTTTTTAACTCCTAATGGCTATTGTTTGGTGCGGAATGTGATAGATATTGTATAGTTTTTTCATACATGTATAAGTGAGTCTTATTAAAGATTTTTGTTCAAGAAGGAGGTTAAAGGAAATCACAATCATTTGATCAGGATTGATAAATTCTTGGGCTATTTGTTTGTAAGATCCTGTAGTAGGGAAGGACATAAAATTTGGGCCTGATTTTGGGATAAATACACTTGGATCGGAAGAGGTAGTGGCCTTCCAATCAGAATGCTATGTATGTTAATATGCTATATAAGATCTTAATAAAATTGGATAATATAAAAACCATATCCATTAAAACTATATTAATTCATTGTTATCCTAAAGGAGTGATGATCTTTGGATGACTTGCCCTAAAATTAACTTAAAAAGAACAAAAATACACCTTTTTAGCAAAACTGATCACTTTGGATGACGGTCTAGGTTAAAAAGGTTGTAAGTTGGACATGTATAACAACTGATATAGTCCATTGGTACTTGTAATACGCATTCAAGGTTAACGGAATTGTTGGCTTGTTTGAATAAATGCAGGTGAGGACATTATCCTTTCTTGGAATCTCTTTGGTTTTGCTGTCATATTCATCCTTCATATATCAAACTAATCCCACTTTTTGAAGCAGACATTACAAATGTTCCTTCTTATTATGTTGCTAAAATGAGACCTCATTTTTATTGCAATGTACAAAAATAATTCTAAGACTGAGTTGTTTTTGTGCTACCCTTGGTCACTTGTTCAAAGCCAGCTATCTTTTGAACTTTATGCTTCTTTTGTGATGTATTTAAGTAACAGCTCCACACACGTCCTATTTACAAGGCTTTCCCAGGTTTTGGGAAAGCCAAGACGATGGCTTTAGAGACTAATTTGGATTATAGAACTAAGTTAGACGCATTGAAAATAATTCATGTTTTTAGGTTGGCTGGTGCTAGGTGGGTTCTCTTAGCCTATAATTATGGATTCCTTCTCACAGCTATCATAGTTCGTGGACTCAGCCGGTTTAAAGGTTGCATGGATATCCAAAACTACTAACCTTGATGTATATACAGTCTTTCAGGAACACTCACATTACAAATTGACAGCTCGCACGAGAGTTATCCAAGACCCAGAGAAGCATGGGAAAATTTTAGAGCAAATCAGACTGTACTTAAAGGACCACCCTTCAAAAAATCCCTTTACCCATAAAACAAGGCCTTTTCTTTCTAGAAAGGCCAAAAAATTTATTGCCCCCTATCCTAAGTAATCTCTTTCTAATCTTACATGTTGTTTATTATACAGGCTATGGCCCTTTCTCAAGGCATAGAGCTATCCTCTGAACCCCTTTCTGTGGCAACTTCCCTTGTCTTAAGATGTATTAACTGTCATAATAACTAATATATAGTTCTCCTAAATGATTTTCTCATGTTAAGCTGATCATTTAATATGGGGAAGTACTAGGGGAGAAAAATCTAGAGTATTGGTTAGGCTGGCAGACTGGTCACAGTAGGGATCCAAAGGAGGAAAAATAGGGATCCAAAGGGGGGGGCATCTTCAAAACATCAATGTGCAACAATGGGCTTCAAAGACCGTAAGGTTCAGCCTATTAAGACTTCCAAAATGATAAGGTTATGTCCAATGGTCAGGCTTAGGGCAAATTGGATGATTGTGGAAAGACTCAAAAGTCTTCCCACATCCCTATCCTTGACGGGGAGGGCCCTTTTAGTAGGGGATGAGAGAGAAACACACACACACACACACACACACACACACACACACACACACACACACACACACACACACACACACACACACACACACACACACACACACACACACACACACACACACACACTCTAGCAAGCTCCCTTTACACAAAGGAAATAGGGCACACACGTCAGCTCCCTAGCCCAATTGCCTCCAAGGTGAATTCAAATCCTATTGGATGGCCATAGAGGTGGACCAATGAGAATTAGGCTAGAGTACATTTAGTTTAATTGATTTAAAAACACTTGTTAAAAGAACCAATAGAAATTAAGCTCTCTAGAAGACTATTGGACAGTCTCCCAAGGGGTCCAATGAGCATTCAACAGCCCAATGGCTTGCCCGATTCCTATTGGCCAGAAGACTAAGAGGTCCAATGAGAGTTTATTGCATTAATTAAATACCTAAAGCTCTCACAAAATGGGAAAGGGGGACACATGTCACAAGGCTATCACTTATGCTTCTTAATTGTAATTGGCTAAGCTTTGCAGGGGCCAATAGGATGCCAGCATGAGCATTTAGCAAGAGGGTCGACCAAGAGAGAGAGGGGAACTGATTTTTGCAAGGATTATCACACACACACTCACACAATCTCATGTGTGAGGTAAACAAGACTATCTCCTTCTCAAGCTTTAACGAAAAGCTCATCATCTACTCCAAGCTTGTGAGAAGGGAGGCCTACACCAACAACTCTTGGCTTTGTGATGCAAATCCAACCAAGAGCCAAGCTCCAATGCATGCTCATCTCCTCTACCATGTTAATTACTAAGCTATGCTAAGCTTTTATGAGACGCGCTTCTTTCTCGTAAGAATACTCCTTCTTCCTCTTGATCTACTCTCATACCCCACTAGCTCTCACCATCTTCGAAGGTGTGTGAGGTCTTGGGTCTGAGACCGTGAGGGAATTGATGTTGTGTTTTATAAGTGTGAGCTTGGTGCTTGAAGCTTCCATCTTCATTGCACCAACAAGTTATTGAATGAACACAAAGTATTGTATTGTAAAATGTCTCCCTTGATGGGGGGAACCTATAATACAAAGCCTTCTGGAGGGGGGACCGGCTCCATGTAAATCCGGTCCTCAACTGTTGTCAAGAGCTTAATTTCTCTCTTTTTGAAGTATTGTCCATGCCTATCTAACTAGGTGTATGCTGTTGTTGCTCTCTCCATCCAAGCACTCTTGCTATGCTCATTAGGAATATATTCTAATGAAATGCTCACTATGTCTATGTCGTTTTCCGCTACACACAAGTTACTAGACCATTAAATGTTACATTGGTATCAGAGCACAAGGTTTCTCTTTTCTTGCTCAAGAGGAGAGGTCCTCAAGATAACTATAAATGGTTGGTATTACTAATTGCAATTGAATAAGTAGAATATGGATTTTTCAGCCTTGCAGCGTGCCTGCTTTGTGCAGATAACAAGGCATTACCATCGAGAGCTATGGTCTTAATAGTAGAGTCCTACGGGGCTTGCCTATACAACTTAACCACTATTGAGCTATTAGAATCTTGACAGGAGATGAACTGTTTTGGTGTTGAAAGACCCTCTCTTCTATTCCTTGTAATTAATGATATTCGAGCCATGGTATAGGAGCTTGAGTGCTTTTCTAAAGGGGTTAAGAGAAGTAGCAACTAGGGCTTGAAGTGCCAAAGTACACCTAAAAAATTTTACACCTAAAAGTTGTTAGAATGGCTGACAATAGTAAAGAAAGTGAAATTAATGTTGATAGCTTTGATTTTGCTAATGAACATGCTACTAATGATGCCCCTATGCTTGTTAACTACCTTGTTTCTAGGCTTCAAAAGGGCCATGGGCAATCCATCTCTCCAAAGTGAAGTGCAACGGCAGCTGTGTGCTCATGGGATTCTCCAAACTCCCCACCCAAGAAGAGAGAGTACCTAGGAAGCCTCCTCGTGAGACTTCCAAAAGAGGCCTCCCTCCGATAAGGGAAGAAGAAGAGGATCTGTATGAAGGGCTCAAACGACGTATCTCCTTTCCAAAGGAGAACTCAAGTTTCAATGGTAGAGCCCTCACCAAAAGAACAAGAAAGAAGTGAGTCTCCTGCCACCTTGGCGGAGATGGCTCCACAAAGACGGCGGGCAAAACGCTCTCCAACACCCCCTAAACGGAAAAGACCATCGCACACTTCTCCACACCATAATTCAAAGAGGGACGACAAAAAACAAGAGAAGGAAAAAACAAGAAAGAGGTCACCCTCTTCTCCATCTTCTTCATCCTCTTCCTCTTATGAAGGAAGTGATGGTGCAGACAAAGAGGAACAAGGAAAGAAAAAGGTGAGAAAGAGGTCACCCTCTTCTCCATCCTCCTCAAATTATTCCTCTTGTGAAGAAAGTGATGGTGCAACTTTCAACCACCAAAAAGAAGAGGCCATAGGAAATCCTATGCCACGTGGAAGAGGTCATCCAATCTCAGAAAGTTGAAAGAGGGAGGAAAGAACATCTCTTTCCTTACCTACGATGGCACCTTTGGTGCTACGGACAATGTCTTGGACTTCATCCAAAAATTTGATGCGGCGTTTGGAGATGAGGGCTTCATGGAGTCCTCTAAGCTATGCCATGTAGCTATGCATTTTCAAAAGTCCTCCAGGCAATGGTGGTCTAGCCTACGGACAAACGGTGAAGCTCCACGAACATGGAAAGATTTAAGAGCTTCCATCATGAAGCAATTTTTGGCTACCAATGCCAAAGACAAAGTACTCACCGAATGGCGAAGCTTGAAGCTCTCTCCCTACGAATCTATTCACAAATATGTAGACAAGTTTTGGGACTTACATCTCAAAGCCACTGTCTTCAAAAAGATGGCTTTTGGAGTGCGGGTCTAACTGAAGATATGGCGGAGTATGTCAACTCCCAAAGGCCGCGCACCATATCTGCAGTCATATATCATACCATGGTGGCTTTACGAATCAATTTCCAACAAGGGGCTAAGAGAAATCTTAAGCCCACGGGCAACAAGGACCATAATAATGAGCCCAAGGGGAAGGATAATGTCCAAAAGCCTCCTAAAGGCAACGCCAACAACAACAAAACTAAGAAGAAGGGAGTTTATAAAGGCAAAAATAAACTCTCTCCTGAAGAGCTTGAGCGTTATTGTAAAGATAACCGTTGTTTCAAGTGCGGGGAATAAGGGCATGCCTATCGTGCTTGTCCCCACAAGAATACACAAAATGAGCCTCCTAGAGCTACCTTGGTCGAAATCCAAGAAGAGGAGTCTCACCACAAAGGATATCCTCTATGCCATGCTTGGGGAAAGGTAAGAGAACATGATGCTTTTATTCTCTTTGACCCTGGTTCTACTCACAATTTCATATCCACAGAGTTGGCCACCAAGCTAGGCATCCAAGCCTATGAGATGGGAGATGTCCTACCCGCTGATGGTGCTTTCAAGGGGCAAGAAGCCTCAATTACTCCCTTAATTGGGAAATTGAGTCTCCATGTCCAAAGCTATGTGGACAAGGAGGACTTCTTTATCTCTCCTCTCAAGCACGAGGATGTAATCCTAGGGGCATCATGGTTTGATCGCATGGTTGCCAATGTTGAATTCCATGAAAGGCAAATCTACTACAGGTTCAGGGAAAAAGATATGTACATAGATGCTAAGGAGTTGGGTAACACCATACCCATTGTACATATGCAAGCTTTCAATAAGTCAATAAAGAGCTCTATTTCCGTGTACATGATTTTTGTTAAATATTCTCAAAATGAACCTAATGCTTTAGCAAAAGAAAATATAAACAATCACAAAAAATTAGAGTTATCCAATTTTCTCAAGGCATTTCAAGATGTTTTTATTGATGACATCTCTTGTGAACTATCTCCTAAACGAGGTGATGATGACCATGCACTTGAACTTCTTTCAGGAAGTTCACCGCCTAATAAACCTCCTTATAGAGTTTCTCAAGCCCAAGAAGAGGAGATTATGAGGCAAGTGCATGAGTTAGTTGAGAAGGGCATGGTTGGCCTAGCTCATCTCCATTTTGTTCACCCGTGTTATGAATGCAAAAGAAAGACGACACAAATCATATGTGTGTCGACTATAGAGCACTAAATAGGATCACTATCAAGAATACGTTTCCCGTTCCATGGGTAGAAGACCTATTTGATAAGCTACAAGGGTCAACCTACTTCAGTAGGATTGACCTAAAAAGTGGCTACCATCAAATAAGGATAGTTGATCAAGACATTGTAAAGACCGCATTTCCCACTATGTTTGGTCTTTACGATTACATTGTCATGCCTTTTGGCTTGACCAATGCACCAGCCACATTTAACCGTTTGATGGAGAAGCAATTCAGGCCTCACTGAACCTTTACTGGAGCGTTCTTTGATGATATAATAATCTACTCTAATTCACTAGACAAACACAAGCAACACCTCCAGGTAATATTTCAAGTCTTACGAGAGAATAAAATTTATATTAATCAAAAGAACAATGAGTTTTCCTTACAAAAGATTCAATATTTAGGTCATATTAGTTCTCAAGATGGCATCCAAATCCAAATGGATCCATCAAAGGTAGAGGTAATAAAAGGATGGCCTAATCCAAGGAATCTACATGAACTAAGAAGCTTTATAGGTATGTGTGCATACTATAGACGCTTCATAAAAAAGTTCTCACAAATTGCGGGGCCATTACATGACCTAACAAAGAAAAATGTTAGGTATACATGGTTTTCCAAGCAGAACAATGCTTTCGAGAAGCTTAAAGAAAAGCTTATCTCTCAACTTACACTACCGGATCTCTCAAAGCCATTTGAGGTCCAATGTGATGCTTGTGGTGATTGCCTTGGAGCTGTTTTGCTCCAAGAAGGGCACGCCATAGCATATGAAAGTCAAAGGCTTTAACCCTGTTGAGCAAGCTCTAGGCATATATGAAAAAAAACTCCTCGCACTTCTACATGCCTTAGACTCGTGGAAGCACTATTTATTGGGGACTCCTTTCATTCTGCGGAGGGATCACCAAAGCCTTAGGTACTTCTTGACCCAGACCAAGCTCTCCAACAAACAAATTAAGTTGGCAAATTTCCTTTCGTAATTTCATTTTCATATTGCTCACATTTCTGACAAGCATAATCAAGTAGCCGATGCACTCTCAAGACGACGGAGAGTGGATGCGGTTTCCATAGCAACTCACAATGATCTATCTTCTATGATAGATGAGTACGCTATTGATCCCGATTATAGAGATTTGATTTCAGCCCTTGCATTAGGGAAGAAAGAGGAGCCATTTACTTTACAAGATGGTTATCTTTTCTATGGCAATAGACTTTTGCGTTACTAACTCACTACGTGAGAGAGTAATGTATGAATCTCATGCTCCTTCTTATGCGGGGCATAGAGGGATTCCGTCTACCCTAAAAGGGATAAAAACATATTTGTATTGGCCTGCCATGAAAGCAAACATACAAGAGTATGTTTTTAAATGTGTGGTATGCCAAAAGACAAAGTTTGATAGAGGGAAGCAACCTCGATTGCTTCAACCTTTGCCAATTCCTAATTCACCATGGGAGAGCATGTGCATGGATTTTATGTTTGGATTGCCTAAGTCTATCCAAGGGAATACGGGAATATGGATGATAGTAGGCAGGCTCAGCAAACAAGCTCATTTTATACCTGTCAAAACGACTATCAAAGCCCATCAAATGGAAACCCTCTTCATATCACAAATCTTCAAGTACCATGGCTTGCCAATGTCAATAGTGTCGGATAGAGATCCAACACTATGGCTTGACAATGTCCATAGTGTCGGATAGAGATCCTAGAATGACCAGTAATTTTTGGAAGGGTCTCTTCGAGAATTTAGCGACAAAGTGAAATAGCTAACCTAACAATTCTTGATCTACTAAAAGCCTACGTAATTCAAGTAGATCAAAGGTCCCAACGGGAGAAGTACTTACCCTTAGTGGAGTATGCCTACAATAATATTGTACATACCTCCACGAAAAAAGCACCTTTAGAGGTAATTGAGCGAAGATCCAAAAGTCCCCTGTTACTTGAGGTACACAGGAAGATCTTCGCTGCAGATGAGTATAGCCGAGACCTACAAGAATCTTTCCAAAAGATTAAGGATGCTATCTCTATCTCACAGCAAAGGCAAAAGGCTAGCGCTGATAAGCACAGAAGAGCCCAAGCCTTTAAAGAAAATGATTGGGTCTTGCTTAAATTTCCCAAGGCTCGATTAAGGCACACGACGGGCAAGAATCCTACGGGGCACCAAAAGTACTATGCTAAGTTAGCAAAAAGGCACTATGGTCCCTTCCATATTCTTAGACCAATCAACGAGATGGCCTATCAAGTCAGTTGCCCAGTCATTGGCTCCTACACATTGCTTTCCATGTGAGCCTACTAATGCCGTACAAAGGAGAGCCACCTCAACAACCAACTATCCACCAGAGATCAAGGACCAAGACGAGGTGCTTCAGGCCGAGTCCATTCTTCGACATGAAGACAAGGTATTGAGAGGCGGTAAGATTATCCGACGATATCTTATTAAGTTTAAGAACTATCCTTTTGAAGATGCTAGATGGATGCAAGGCATACAACTAAAGGACGGCCTAAACCTTGTCAATGCTTACAGTGCTTCCCTAGAGTAAGCAAATGTAAAAATGCTTAAAATGAACAAAGTTTTTTGTCTTATAAGACTCTTTTTTTCTTTATTGTGAACAAATGTTAAGAAGTATGCATGCTTAGGATCAAGTTTGCGTAGAAGACGTCTTCCAAACACCAAGTAGAGCTTGTCACTCTTCTATGGAAGATCGATAGGACTAATGTGCAGACATGCTTGCGGCAGCTTAGGCTCTCAAGCACCAAATGGATTAGTCATCCATTCTGGAACGATGTCGTAGGGTAAGATAGGGATCCTCTTCCCGCTAGAAAAAGGACCAATGAATAGGCCTTATCTTCCCTACCCCATAGTCAAGGATGATTATGATTTCAAGAGAGAGGTAATGCCATAATAACTAATATCTAATTCTCCTAAATGATTTTCTCATGTTAAACTGATCATTTAATATGAGGAAGCACCAGGGGAGAAAAAGCTGGAATATTGGTTAGGCTAGCAGACCGGTCACATTAGGGATCCAAAGGGGGGGGCATCTACAAAAGAGAAATGTGCAAAAATGGGCTTCAAAGACTAAGGTTCAGCCCATTAAGACTTCCAAAATTTTAAGGTTATGTCCAATGGTCAAGCTTAGGGTAAATTGGATGCTTGTGGGAAGACTCAAAAGTCTTGCCACAACCCTCTCCTTGAGGGGGCAAGCCCATCTCAGTAGGAAATGAGAAAGAAACACACACACACTCTAGCAAGCTCCCTTTACACAAAGGGAACAGGGGACACATGTCAGCTCCCTAGCTCAGTTGCCCCCAAGGTGCATTCAAATCCTATTGGATGGCCATAGAGGTGGATCAATGAGAATTAGGCTAGAGTACATTTAGTTAAATTCATTTAAAAACACTTGATAAAAGAACCAATAGAGATTAAGATCTCTGAAAGACTATTGGACAGTCTCCGAAGGGGTCCAGTGAGCATTTAGCAGCCTGATGGCTGGCTTGATTCCTATTGGCCAGAAGACTAAGAGGTCCAATGAGAGTTTAATTCCATTAATTAAATACCTAAAGCTGTCACAAAAGGGGAAAGGGGAACACATGTCACAAGGCTATCACTTATGCTTCTTAATTGTCATTGGCTAAGCTTTGCAGGGGCCAATAGGATGTTAGCATGAGCATTTAGCAAGAGGGGTCGACCAAGAGAGAGGGGGACTGATTTTTGCAAGGATTATCACACACACACACACACACACACTCACACAATCTCATGTGTGAGGTGAAGAAGACTATCTCCTTCTCAAGCTTTAACGAAAAGCTCATCATCTACTCCAAGCTTGTGAGAAGGGAGGCCTACACCAACAACTCTTGGCTTTGTGATGCAAATCCAACCAAGAGCCAAGCTCCAATGCATGCTCATCTCCTCTACCATGCTAATTACTAAGCTATGATAAGATTTTATGAGTGATTATGTGAGGAGACACACTTCTTTCTCGTAAGAATACTCCTTCTTCCTCTCGATCTACTCTCATACCCCATTAGCTCTCACCATCTTTGAAGGTGTGTGAGGTCTTGGATCTGAGACCGTGAGGGAATTGATGTTGTGTTTTATAAGTGTGAGCACTTGGTGTTTGAATCTTCAATCTTCATTGCACCAGCAAGTTATTGAAAGAACGCAAAGTATTGTATTGTAAATTGTCTCCCTTGATGGGGGAAACCTATAATACAAAGCCTTTTGGAGGGGGGACCGGCTCCATGTAAATACGGTCCTCAATTGTTGTCAATAGCTTAATTTCTCTCTCTTTTTGAAGTATTTTCCATGCCTATCTAACTAGGTGTTATGCTTTTGTTGCTATCTCCATCGAAGCACTCTTGCTATGCTCATTAGGAATATATTGTAATGAAATACTCACTATGTCTATGTTATTTTCCGCTACACACAAGTTACTAGACCATTAAATGTTACATTAACAGTTTGAAAGCATCACAGTTTACATATGCTCTTTTAATGATTGGGTCAAAATCTTGGCCACTTTAGACAAAGATGGGATAGCCTTGATCTCCCAATATATTGCTCAGTTGCCTTTGCTTTCTATACAATATAACTAAGAAGTAGCACAATTTTCTTCATCAGGTGAAAAACTATCCAACTTTCTCAAGAAGCTTTGTGGCCTCAATCCCACTTTTATTAGTGCTCCTTCTACCCCTGCTACCCCACAAACAGGAGGTATATTTTGCAGAGATAGTGCTACTCTGCAAGCTATCAAAGAGTTTCAAAATAATCTTTGCTCCCTCAATGACACTAACCTTTTGGAGATGGTGCCTAAAGTTTCTAAAGTTTTTCGTTTCTTACCAGTTAGACAGATTGAAGTAGAATCTTTTGGTGTGGACCATAAACTTTGGGTCCGCCCTAACAAGGCCTTCTTGGCACCTATCCTTAGTGAACATGGGTTTACCTAGCCAACCTACCGGCTTCCACAATGGAGGATTGCAAGCTCAAGGTTTTAAAAGGAGGACTATTCTTGGACAAAGGAGAAAATTATCAAAGCCCCTTTTAGCCTCTACTTTGTTGACTAGTCTAAATGTTCCTCTACTGCTGGCTTATACATTCCAACAAAGGGAAATATGGACTTCGCAAAAAGGAACCCAGACTTCTACATAAAATCTATTTGGAATGTTTTTTGGCCATATCTAAAGTGTGCATGCAAATTTATGGACCCTAAAGTCCCTTGTGAATCTAGTATCATGTGGTTTGACCATGCTATCTGGTATATTATCAATCATCTACAACAACTCTTTCCGGAGAAACCTGTGGATTTTCATCTTTCCCTCATTTGCTCTTGGTTGGGTGGGCAAGCCAAGCAGCTTGTTATAGCTCAAATTGCTTTCAACATCTTTCAGGGTCTCATGCTAGATATTCTTAAAGAGCTCCAATCTGATGAAGCAGGCACATATCTTAAACTACTTATGCCAACTACAAAGGTGTCAAAATCATCACTGCACTACTCAAACCATGCATTGAGGATGATGATTCTCCCTCTTTGAAAAGACTAAACTCTGTAACTACCCCCAATACCTCTTTTACTTCCTTCCTTACACCTAATTCTTCTTCTAACTTTAATAGAGGAAGGTCTTGCAACTTTACTAGAGGAAGAGGCAAAGTGACTCCCATCTGCCGCTTCCTTGAGTTGTAGCCTTCTATACTTTGTAGGTACTTTTTGGCCCCTGTGGAAGGAAGAAAAAGAAGTCCTCAGCATCAAAATATATCTACATGCATTGTCTATTCCAAAATGAACTTCTCGATTGGTTTTCCCCAAAGGCAATATTTTGTGAGTGTTTTGACTTACTTTTTGGTAACCATAAACTACTAGACAATGTTGTCGTCGGCTGGACTTGTCAACAATCGATTAAAAATCTAGTCTACAAAAATGATTTTCTTAGACGAGGTAATATCCCTAATTGTGCATGTACTAAATATGGTAATTTTTTGAGTACTTTGGTGAGTTATGAAAACATGTTTGTACTTGTGATCTAAGTGTGGTTAATGAATGCATCATTCAAAGCTTTTTGGCAAATCACATCTCTATTTTTCCTAAGAACCCATACTTGGCGGTTTTAGCTTTACTTAGCTGCCTAACTGACTTGGTCAATGCTCTCCAATTAGAGAAGACAATCCTACTACACTTAAGCAATTTAGCTTACCATTGTGTCTTTCAAAAGGTGTCTCTCACCTCAAAATTGCTTGTCTACAAAGGGCTCCTGGATCACCCCAGAATTGGGATTGAAATTTCAAAAACTCGCACTAAATTGGTCTATTGTTGGTCTAGATAAAAGCGCCAACTCCCCCACTCTTATTTGCAAAAATCTTGCATGAAAAGCAGCTCACTCTTGCCTTTCTAGTGAAGAATTTACTCTGCTTAACCTCTCTCCTCGGGAGGTCACTAATAAAATTACTATTCACCTTATTAGTATGGGTTACTCACTGGAATCCGTCAAACTTCCAGTTTTGTTTCCCACTTACAAACATCACAAACATAAGTTCCGTTGGATTTCTAATAGCTCTAATGGGATATTATCCAGATTACTAAAAACATTACGGTATGCCTTGACCTTGTCCTTTCGGAGATTGAGACAGTTTGTGCTATTAAACAAAAACTTTGCTCAAAATTTTCTTAAAATACATAGTCACCTCTTTTGGCTGGTTAAAAACTTCATTGATGTCACTCTCAACTTCCCCGGTCGGTTTTTTCACCTTGGATCTGCAGAGATCACTCGATGCTATGAGAACATACCCCTAAATGGGGATGAAGGATTGAAAAATGTTCTGAGGAAAATGGTTAGGATTACGTTTGAAAATGCACGTTTAGAAGGTTTTACCTACATCTCTTTGGTAAATAAACCTAGATGAATTAAAAAAGCCACCTCTTCCCATAACTTCCACGTTGATTAAAAGAAACTAATTGATCACATTACTTGGCTTCTTGATAATTGTTCTATCCAGTTTGGCAACCAATGCTACAACCAGAGCCTTGGTATCCCTATGGGAAATTTTTGTTCACCCCTTATGTGCAATTTATACTTAGCCTATTTTGAATACAAGTGGTTTCTCGAAACTTTAAAAGATAAAAAAAAACTATCACAAATTCTCTTTGTTTAAACACACATATAGATATATGGATGATATTTTGAGCCTCAATAACAAATCCTTCTTGGATGAGTTAAAATGCATCTACCCCGATTGCTTGATTATTCATGTACGGGGATAGATTAAATATGCTCTCTGGCTTCTTCACCACCTCTTTACAATTCCTTAACATCATTATTATATTACACAATCCCTATAATGGTGACTTTGACTATCGATCCTTTTGGAAAATGGACCAACTTAACATATCTTTTAAAGAATTTGCAAGAGGAAAAGTAATATGCCACACAAATTGGCTCTTAATACTTGTATTAGTCTTCATCATATGATCATGTATTCCTCTTCTAATTGCTTCATTGCTTGGGAAGGCATTAGACGGCTTATTCAAAGATTTTGCATCAAATGGGCTCATAATAAATGACCTAATTATTACCATCATTAAGGATATCTCATTTAACCACCATTGGCTTGGTCTTGATCTCAATCGGACTATCCTTACCTCTTTAATTAGGTAGTAGGCCCTTACACAATGGGCCTACTACCAACCCATTGTGTAAGGTGCCTGGGAAAGGGCGGGCGCACACACACACACACACACACACACACACACACACACACACACACACACACACACACACACACACACACACACATTGGTCTTTTACATAGTTTTTTCACGCACGGTTGGCACCTTTGTGGCAAAATAAACACCTACCTAGTCAAAAAGGTTTTTCTAGTTATAAAAACTACACTAGCATAGGGCCCCCATCTCGTATGTGGCATTACCCTTGAAGGGGTTGCTTAGCCTCTTGGGTCAAGTTAATATAACTCTGACCATGCTTTGATATTTTGGCTCCCTAACCCAGGACACTATGGCCAATATTTGGGCGTTAACTCATCATGCTTGAAAGTTTTCCTCTCTGCACTAGGAGTTCTGAGTCGTCTTCACATTGTTTACTCTCTACCACTACCCTCTCCTCTACATTGATCTCATGGTGGTTGCCACTAGCAACCATATACCTTGGTGATAAGTGGATCTAAACATGATTTGCCTTGTTGGCTCTACTCATTGCATCGGATGAAGACTTATCAATATATAAACAAGGTGATGGATGCTTCATACCCCTCACTTACCCTTGACTATGTGTTTGACTTTATGTGAAAAGAGAAGATTTGAGGGCTTTCTCTGGTCGATCTCTCATTGCATGACTATGGACTTAGTGAAACATAAAGGAGCTTCATAAGTCTGTACTCTGCATAATCCACCTCTTTCTTTCTATACACTCTGCACTGAAAAGGTTTTTCTATAAAAGCATTCACTTGCCCGTTGGGCTCTTTTTACGACTTAATTTGGGCTTTTTTACTGCATAGACTAAAAGTTTCTTTTACACATGATGTGTAATATGATGTTGAGCTGACTGTTTTGCAGCATGAAAATTTGATGTATTCAATGGTATTTTTTACGTTGGTTATTTGTTCTTTGCGCTGGTTTATTGCATCATACTCTATTTTTGCTTTGAGTCTAACGGGTAAAATGGGGCTATGTATAACTTAAATTTTTTTTTTATGGCTCACAAGCTCTGTAATAACACACCTTGGTATTTTGTACTGATTGCCTTGCACTGCAAGGTAAGGGTGGCCTTTGTTTGCGTAAACTTTTTATTTTGCCCCGCATATGGTATACTGCACTGGTATTACTCCAAATAATGGCATATGTTTTGACATCTATTGCTCGTGCTTGGCCTTGCAGATTACTGGCCACTAGTAAATTCATATCGGTAACCAATACGTGTTTAGATTACTTTGGGGCTTTGTCTTAGTTATCTTAATACTAGTCTTTTTAGAAAAAGATATGGCTCGTGTTTATGGGTTTAAAAAAGGGGGGATACCCCATATGATGTCAGGCAAGGCAATAGAAACTCTGCACAGTTTTTTAGTTAAGAACATTGTATGCTCTGCCCAAAAGGGGCTCTAGTAGCATCGAAATGTTTTCAAATGTGTTGTTTACAAACAATGTTGCTATCCTAACTAGGTTGCATTTTTTGTTTTGTTATCGCATACTAAGAGCTATCGTTTGTGTGTGTGTGTGTGTGTGTGTGTGTGTGTGAGAGAGAGAGAGAGAGAGAGAGAGAGAGAGAGAGAGAGAGAGAAGAAGGGGCTTTGAGGCCCGTATGGTTTGTTTTTTAACACCTACTGTCTATTGTTTGGTGCGGAATGTGATAGATATTGTATATTGTTTCATACATGCATAAGTGAGTCTTATTAAATATTTTTGTTCAAGAAAGGAGGTTATAAGGAAATCACAATCATTTGATTGGGTTTGATAAATTCTTGGGCTATTTGTTTGTAAGATTCTGCAGTAGGGAAGGACTGAAAATTTGGGCCTGATTTTGGGATTAAAACACTTGGATCAAAAGAGGTAGTGGCCTTTCGATCAGTGTGGTATGTACGTTAATATGCTATATAAGGTCTTAATAGAATTGGGTGATACAAAAACCATATCTATTAAAACTATATTAGTTCACTATTATCCTAAAGGAGTGATGATCTTTGGATGACTTGCCATAAAATTAACTTAAAAAGAACAAAAACACACCTTTTTAGCAAAACTGATTACTTTGGATGATGGTCTAAGTTAAAAAGGTTGTAAGTTGGACATGTATAACAACTCATATAGTCTATTGGCACCTACTATGCGCATTCAAGGCTAACGAAATTTTTGTCTTGTTTGAATAAATGTAGGTGAGGACTCTATCCTTTCTTGGAATCTCTTTGGCTTTTTTGTCGTTCATCCTTCATATATCAAACTAATCCCACTTTTTGAAGCAGACATTACAAATGTTCCTTTTTACTCTGTTACTAGAGTGAGACCTCATTCTTATTGCAATGTACAAAAATAATTCTAAGACTGAGTTGTTTTTGTGCTACCCCTGGTCACTTTTCTACAGCCAACTGTTATTTGAACTTTATGGTTCTTTTGTGCTTATGTATTTAAGTAAAACAACTACACACATGCACACACATGGGCACATGTTCATGAGAACATACGCAAGTGTGTGTGCACATGCACATGCACACATGGACATCGTTGTGATTTTTTCAAAAGTCTTAATTTGTGTTTTAAAACTTAGGCTGGGTTCAGACTGTCCGATTGCGCATGGCTTTTGCTGAGCTGGACCAATAGAACAAGATGTCTTTTGAGCTGCGATTCAGACTGCACACGGAGTTCTTGCCCACATTCCGAGGTGGCGTGCTGAGTTGTGCCCAAGTGATGGCGAGGGTGTTCCGAGCTGGAAGGCCGCCAATGGTTGAGAGACTCCCTTCTCAACCAATTGGGTGGAGAGAAAACCCGACACACCTTACCTTTTTGTCAAAGAGCCACCCTTAGCAAGCTATGATGTGTGAACAAGCTTGCAGACGTGCGCAGTGTCTCAAGGAATTCTGAGTGGAAAAGGGAGAAGGAACCCTTGCGCAGTCTGAACGCAGCCCTATTACACACACAGAGACATGCACACATTATGCAACGCCCCATTTGTGAATGGACCGCACCGATCCTTGATAGCCACTGGTTGAGGCAAAACAATTGGCGAGCAAGACTAAGCTAATGACGTCAAATTCAAGCCTGGCATCACCATATTTTGAAGTAAATGACATTTGGCATACATGTTGACCAGGGAATGCGAAGCACAATGTTTTCTTTCAACATCCCTTGACTAACAATATGATTGTGAATTCTTTTGCCCATTTCAGTATATTGCGTAGTGTCACATGCCTTCAAGTTGAAAGCGTACGTGATTTCATCCGTGTTTTCTTTCAGTAGTAGCCCCTGACTAACAATGTCATCGTGAATTCTTTTGCCTGGCTCAACATCTTGAGTTAGTGCAGATTTAGAGAAGTTTACATTACATTAAATATATATAGTCACATTGCCATTCTAAATTTTAACAATAGGGTTAAGAAAACCTACAAACTTTAGAGAAATTCAACACAAAATTTCCGATTAGTACTCTTCAGTGTTAATGCTAACCTCTCACCTGAGATCTCTTGATAATTCCACATCTCTTACTTTTCATTTTGATCATAATTGGTTTGCATGTCTTGTGGTTTCCATTACCTATACTATGACGGCCAAATGGTGCTGCATTTACTCTGTTGTACCCTCTTTTGAGCCCGTGAAACATCTTTGCCACGCCTACAATATTTGATGGTGAGATCAGGTCCAGTTGCAACGGGGGAGCGCACCTGTTACATGACATTATTCTCGATGCTGCATTAATGAGGGGGAATGATCTCAGGGAGGCGTGTGGCAACCACGCAGGTATGCACCAGCACATTGGGAGAACATGGGATTCAATGGAGAGAGAGAGAGAGAGAGAGAGAGAGAGCGAGAGAGCTTAATGGGTCTCACTCGCTCTTACCAACGGGTTTGAATGACAATCTTATATAGTTTCTCAAGCTCACCCATGAGCACACAAAGAAACACTCACATTATCTCTCTCTCTCTCTCTCTCTCTCTCTCTCTCTCTCTCTCTCTCTCTCTCTCTCTCTCTCTCTCTCTCTCTTTTCTCTATTCTCGCTTTTGAATGTCTTTATAAATCTATGTATGCATGTAAGTAAATATATGTGTGTACGTACCTAGGTGTGTACGTATATGTACATGTATGTGTGTGTGCTCTATCTTTATAGATCTCCCCATGATACACATGCTTAATATAGTCAAGTGCTTCTTGGTCATCACTAACCATGTTGGACACACCCTGCAAGGAGTGTAATTCAAGAGACAAAATCTCACTCAAAAGGCTCATCCATTACTTGTGCCTATTTAAACAACCAAGTTAGAAAGCTAGAGTACACGAGAAAAGCTGAAATGATAGGAAATGGCAAAAGTACAAGGAATTTATAAAAAATTCTTTGCTAACATGATGTAGGGAGGGAAAGCAACTACCACAATATAGGTTGTAGGCATCAACATATGAGTTCATCTCCCTCAGTCGGGGGGGGGTGGGGGGGGTTGCTCAACATTCGGCTCAGCATCAATAAAGAAGATCAGTGGGCACAAATAGGTTTCATTTGCAAGGGTTGTCACAATACTGGCTGTTAAAAATGTTAGCCTTGGTTCACCTCAAGAGTGGACTCTTTAAGGCCTCTAATCTCCTTTATTACAACTTAGCAAGCAACCATAGTTCACGTGGATTATAGGTTCATAACCAGTTGCAAATTGGTTGTCATTGGCAGCTGAGGCTCTGCAAGTTCCCAAGAAATTTGAACGAAATGATCAAGAAAGTGTTTTTGCTTTTGAAAAATCAATTTGGTTATCAAAATTTTGAATGTTGATGAAATCCACCTTTTGTCGTTTCTGCAATTTCCTTCTCACTCCACCCCCAAGAGATGGATGTTGGAATTAGGGTTGCAGAGAAATGCACACAGCATGGAGAAGACGAAGGAAGCTCAAGGCACACAATAGAGAGTGTATTACTTAATGTGCAATGGAAAGATAGATAGCCCTAGAGTGATGGTCGTATATACAATGCAAGGGGGGAAAAACCTCCTAAAGAGGGAAACACACACAGCTTGGAGAAGACGAAGGAAGCTCAAGGCACACAATAGAGAGTGTATTACTTAGTGTGCAATGGAAAGATAGATAGCCCTAGAGTGATGGGCGTATATACAATGCACGGGGAAAAAAACCTCCTAAAGAGGGGAAAAATGCCCCGGCGGTCCTAGTGTGTTCACACACATCACTACCACATGTATATGGTAACACAAAAGACTCAACAATCGCTACATTTGTAGTGGAACCAGCATTTGCAGTGGAACCACCCTCTTTCTTCTTAGCCTCTTTGGCCTTCAACTTAGGACACTGCTTGATCAAGTGATCACTAGCTTTACAATAATAGCAACACATCTTCTTTTTGCCCTTATCACCAGAATTTCCAGACGAATTGCTGCCAGCAGAAGCATTAAGAACAGAAGTTTTTCCACTCGCAGCAGAAGTGGCTGCATTGCTGTTACCACCCATTCTTTGAGAAGCAATAAAAGCATGTTGAACTGCACGCTGCATAGTCTTGTTTTTTTTGGAAAGTGACTCTTCTAATAGCAATGTGCATAATGCATCAAACTTGACAACGTCAGGATTTCCTTGGGTCATCAGTCTCCAAGTACTAGCAAAAGTCTGGTAGGAATCTGGTAAGGCATCAAGAACAGTCTGCACAAGGGAACTGTCTGAAATGACTTCACCTGCAGAAATAAGTTGCTCATTGATATCCTTGACACCAGCAAGGAAAGTGTCCATATCATCTTCCTCATGCATAATCTTCGACTCCAGCTCTTTGCGCAGCAAAGCAATTTTAGCCTCATTGCGGCTTGCATAAAGACCAGCCAATATATCCCAAGCCTGTTTTGCAGATTTTGCTGAACGGATGTGAGGAACAATGGTGCGCTTCACAGACAACGCAATCAATGCATGAGCCTGCGCATCCTTTACATCCCAACGAGCTTGTTCTGCCGTAGGCAAAACAACTCTAATAGCAGCAAGACCTGCAACATCCTCAACATCGCCTGCATCCTCAGAACCAGGACGTACATCAATGCCCTGCACAATATTTTAGACGCCCTTTGACACAAGAACATGTTGCATCATGTAAGCCCACATAGGGTAATTGTCCCCATCCAACCTGTCCTCAGCAGCAAACATCTTGAACACATCTGTGTTGTTGTCAGCCATGGTAAATGCAGCACCTGATGTGAAAACTGCCCAAAAAGAGGAGAAACGAAGCGGGAACAACATGTGCTATATAGCACAAACCGTAGAAGATTGTAAGGCACCTATTATGTTGAGAATGGCACTGACAGAAATTTTGCACAAAATGACAAAATAGCCTGTGCAGACATGCCTGTAGTGGAAACGAAGGCCGAAATGAGCCCGAATCAAAAATTTGAGTGGACTAAGCTTTACGAGCACTCCCGAAATTTTGGTCGACCTGCGAACGCTTGCCAAACCTCATTGTAATCGAAGAAAGTGAGCAGGCGTGTGTTGGAGCAACTGGTGACTGAGCCCGGGAGGACGTACCCTGCTCTGATACCAATTGTTGGAATTAGGGTTGCAGAGAAACGCACACAGCTTGGAGAAGATGAAGGAACTCAAGGCACACAATAGAGAGTGTATTACTTAGTGTGCAATGGAAAGATAGATAGCCCTAGAGTGATGGGCATATATACAATGCATGGGGGGAAAAACCTCCTAAAGTGGGGAAAAATGCCCCGGCAGTCCTAGTGTGTTCACACACATCACTACCACATGTATATGGTAACAATGGAGTGGGTGGGCAACCAATTGGCACTCAAGAATTGAAAGCTAGGCTAGAAATTGTTCATGGAAACAAAAGAAGTTGTTAACTGGTTGCATAGAACTTGCCAATCAATGCCTCATGTGAACCGCCACTAAGACGGTTGTTTTGTAGGTGCAACTTGTCTGAGAATCTAATGCTACAAATTACCTTCATCAATTTGAACTTGTTTATTGACCCTTCCATCCTCAAATTAATTTTCAATCGCTCACATTGTAAATGTGTAAGCTTCCAATGCGCATGACGAGCATAAAAGGTTCCTAAAGTTGGCAATTTAGCTCAAGGATTCTTATCAAAATGTCCTAATGAGCTCCTTCTTAGCATGGTGTGAATGAAAAATTTTACATTTTCTTTCCAAAATATACTCTTATCTTATTAAAGCCTAGACGTGCCATATCCATCTTAAGTTTCCCATGCCTATAGTTAAAAGAAAATCCAAAGAAAGGTAGAGATGATTCAAAGGATAAAATTTAAAAGATAGGGCAAGAATAAACTACTACAAGGCAATCTTGCAAGGCATCTATACCTGGAAGTCATAGTATTTAGATATTCCAATGCTCGAATTTAGATAAATTTTAAAAGATAGGGCAAGAATAAACTACTACAAGACAATCTTGCAAGGCATCTATACTTGGAGGTCATAGTATTTAGATACTCCGATGCTCGAATGTGAGATGATAATTTTTATGGCCTATTCTCGAATGCGTCCATCGTAGATGCCTATCAAAATGTTGTTTTACAATTATATGTCTCCTTCCAAAAAGAACATTTAGTTGTAAACACTTAGTCTTGATGTGTTTTTGAAATATAGATGGTAGATAGAGAATTTTAATAAATTTGAACTATTTTTAGTATCTATTTTGACCCTTTGCTCGTTATCTCATTGGTTTTAGCTTGAAAATTGGTAACCCCCACCCACCACTGCCTTGCTCACTCAATCTGCATGTAGCCGTATTAATTGTAGTGACAGGCAAGCATGCATATCCACACTAGAGCTTGCATGTAAATCTTATAGACATCTAAGTATGGTTTGCATAGCTCCATAATGCATCTCCTACTAATAGTCTCCGTATGACTAACAATCCCTGCTACAAATGCTCCTCCTATAGCTACTAGGTCAGGACTTGACACTATTAGGTCGTACATAAGATGCCCAAACATTGACTAAATCTGGACAAACCTAGTTGTACTAGACTCCTTACTGTTATTTGCATGCATTGCATCATCAAAACTACTCTTCACACATGGATGTGTCATTGTCGACATTGGGAGGGCTATGTCCCTCTCATCCATAGGTAAAACTATGTATCCTGGCATCAATTCATGAGTCTCTACCATAAGCATATAAAAAAACTCCATGTTCGTCATCTCTGCATGTGTCTCTGGGAAGCAGACCTGCTCTACCTCTGTCTAAACAGACTCCAATGACACATGTTGTGTCTCATTAGAGCATTGTCACTCTACCTCTATCTCTACAAAACTACTAACATGTCATGCATAGCTACATGCTTTGTCTTGTGAGCATGGTGGAGCTCACTCACGAAGCAGACCCATCTCATCTCTTGATCAACGCATGCCAACAACAAAATCAAGACTATGTTGTCTCGTACCTTTGATACATACGTACAATAGACCAAGCCACTTTGGTCTCCTTTGGAAATCATTAGTGATTTGCAATGCATCTAGAAAGACCGCTCTCTAGACAGTATCTGACACCAACAATGTGCTAACTATCTCATTGAGATCAAACTCTATCTCAACTAAGGAACATAGCACACATATCGAAGCATATAGGATGCACCACTAGGTGACAAGGAAACATCTTTTGTACTTGCAATATCAAACACCAAACCATTGACTAAGTGCACACAACCAGATCTCCTATTAGAGAAAGTGCTAAACCACTCATGACATTGTGGTGTGACGTGGAAAACTTCATCCTCATCTAGCAACTAGGGAGAAGTGTCACCCTAAAAGACATGCAAGCGACAGGAACGTCAAAGCTGAACCTGACATCACTCAAATATAAATTCACATCTGTAGCATGTGTCAAAACCATATTTGCATTTTACATAGATCTTTCTTGCTACCTCATACGTCTAAAACAACGACACCTAATGTGCCATGTGATCACAATGCCAACGTCGCATGTATCAACAACTACAAGAGTATCATCTCACGAGTCGTCACTGTCAACTCTAAATTGTCACACATGATGGATGCCATATTAGCAGAGATAGCCCATATGCAACAAAAGTGTATGGTGATGAAGCCAAATTATGGATAGAAATCTTGGGAGAAAACTGGCACAAATCTCACTCCTATGAGAGTGGGTACAAGAACACAAATCAGTTTCCAAAAGGCAATTGTATGTCCTTACATAGTCTACACTAGTCTTGCCTTCATCCTTGCTTTAGGCCATACAATCCATACGTAGTCTATACCAGTCTTGCCCTTGTAAGCTTGCCAGGTTCAACTTCAAAACCCTCTCGATGTTTCATGTAGACAACTTCTTCTAGATTCTTGGGAAGGAAATCCATCTTCACGTCCATTTAAAAAGTTTCATATCCTCTGACTATTAATCCAAGCACAAGATGCAATGTAGTACTATTAGAGAGAAAATCTCATCAAATTCCATCCCTTTCTTTTTCTTGAATCCCTTAGCAACCAATCTAGCCTTATACTTAGGCTCGAGATCTTTTGCTGTGTATTTCTTCTTAGACGCCCATTTGCAAGGCAAGGCTTTTTTGCCTTCTAGAAACTCTATTAGTTCCCAAATCTCATTTTCCATTATCAAGCTATACTCCAATTGCATTGTTTGCTCCCACTTCATGCTATCTTCCATCTGAATAGCCTCTTGGTAGTAGCACATAGGTTTTTCGTAGTCAATGACCAACATAAAGTCTAACTCTAGCTCAAAATGTTCAAGGGCATGAGAGACACACATAGATCTCCTCACTACCTAGTTGTTAGACTTTGCTCTCTCTAGAGCATTACTAGTGGTAAGAATGTCACTAGTAGATTGAGTTGTTTGTTTGATCTCATTTGTGGCTACATACTAGAATTTGACCTTGCCATACTCAACCTCTTTTACATGTTGTCTATGCATTTTCAACTCATTGAAGATAATTTGTGAGCTTTTATGAATTTTTCTAGATTTTGGGTGCCAAAGACAATAGCCCATCTCTCCATCTGCCACCATATTGAATGAAGATGTATTTGTGTGGTTTGGGATCTAGCTTCTTGCATACCTCTTTAGGGACATTTGAGAATGCCTCACACCCAAATACACATATTCTAGTTTGGCTTCTTGCCAATCCACATTGCCTGTGAAATAGTATAGTTCAATGGCATACTAGGAATTTTATTGATGATGAAAAATGTTGTCATAACAACCTCTCCCCAAACCTCTGGAGGTAAGTTCACCGTAGAAAACATGGTTGTGACTCTCTTTTGGATTAATGTATTCATGCACTTAGCAATACCATTTTGAGCATGTGTGTATAGCACAGTAAAATGTTGCCTAATGTCTCAATTTCTTGAATTGAATGGAGATGTACTCTCCCCCGTTTTCAATGTGCAAAGCCTTCAACTTCTTGCCTGACTAATTTTCTACCGTTTGAAAGGCATTTCTAAAACATAGCAAAATCCAAGAGGTAGACCTACACCTTCTTATTAGATTCATCTATGAATGTTAGTAAATATAATGCCCCCCTAGAGATGTATGCGGCATAGGCCCACATAAATCACTTTATGTACCAAGTTTAGAGGACTCCCTAACTCTCTATTCAATGTCAAAGTGTTAACCCTAGTTTGTTTTCCATAACTGCAATGCTCACACCAATATAATAGGCCATGTTCACAATAGTATCATTAAAAGCGAGATCATAGCCGATATGTCTCTTAACAACAAACTTGATACCCACATTAGCTGTGATATCAAGTATCATAGTATTTCAAAGTGTATCTAATTGTTGTAATTAACAATATTAAGGATAATTTAGCAACCCCTTTTACAAGAAACAAGCAAGGCCTTAATGTACTTAGCAATGAGTCCAAATGTTTGGCCTCCAAGAGGGTTACTACCAAGCAATGCATGGGCCTTGATGAGTGAATAGGAGCCCAAATTCTCTTGGTAGAGACCCATTCAAGAGCTAAAACCATACTAAAGCCAAATGCAAGTAGCCACATGCTCTTCATTAATATAAGCAATCATAGCTCTACACATTTGGCCTTTTAAACCATCATCTTTTTGAGTATAAAGAGCATCTTAGTTTGTATGATGCAAGTATGAGTCTCCTTTTGATATGCAAAAAAATGTTATTGAGCTTTGTCTAGTTCCTTGCTTTCAAAAGTTTCAGGTCTGCCATCTTTCTCTTGTGGGCTTTATAAATTTGAAGCTTATATGAATTGGATAAAAGATTCAACTTGTCTATTTTTATTGGAAGACGTAAAAATTTGGCATGCACAATTTGGTTCTATCTTTCCATTTTGTTGCATTTTCAAGAATTTGATATGGTGGATTTGTTGCCCCCTCTTGAGGCCCCACTAAAACATGTCCGTGAAGGCTTTATTTTGGGCAAAATATAACATTGTAAATTTTCTAAGGATGGTCTTGTGTGGGCTACTTGCAAATTGTAGCTTGTCCATACTAACATTAGTGGTCTGATACATACTCCATCTTTTTGAAATAATTTTTGTACTTTGTGACTTTTATTGATGATCATTCTAGGCATGCATGGGTATAGCTGCCTAAGGAAAAGTCCTAAAGTATTTATGTGCTTCAATAAATTTTTGTTTATGGCTAAAAATTTATCTATATTTGTATTTGTAGTGAGAGGTGGGATGTAGCATCAATGTACAATGTAGTCTATGTTACCATATAGGTGGTAGTGATGTGTGTGAACACACTCAGGACTGTAGGGGAATTTTTCCCCTCATTCGAAGATTTTTTCGCCCGTGCATTGTATATACGCATGTCATTTTAAGGCTAAATTATCTTTCTATTGTGCGCTAAGCAATATGGTCTCTATTGTGTGCCTTGAGCTTCTTCATCTTCTCCAAGTTGTGTGTATCCCTAAAACCCTAATTCCAACAAATGGTATCAGAGCACGTTGTGTCCTTCGGGGCATAGCTGCCAACATTGTCAGCATTGGCCTGCTCACTTTCTCCGATTTGAGTGAGCTTTGGTGAGCATCAACATGTCAACAAAAACTTTAGGCTAGCTTGAAGAGCTTTGTTTGCTAAGAGTTTTTATTTTGACTCATTTTAGCCTCTGTTTCCACTACAAGTAGTACTATGTAGGCAATTTTGTCCATTTGTGTAAATTTTTTGTCGGTGTAAATTTCAGCAAAACAAGTCCCTTGTGGTCCTCTTGCGTTGTACTACATAGCACATAATAGTCCTACTTTACTTTTCCTCTTTTTGGGTAGTTTTCACATCGAATGTAGTTAATCATCCTGGTTGACAAACACGGATGTTTTCAATATGTTTGTTGTTGAGGATAAACTCGATGGGGATAACTACACACTGTGGGGTTATATGATGACAAATGTTCTTGTGTCAAAGAGCGTTTGGAATGTTATGTAGGGAATTGATTATGTACATCCGTCTTCTATGGATGCAAGCTCTATTGAGAATATTGCAGGTTCTTACAGGTTTGTTGTCACTGCAGTTGCTTTATCTACAATTGAGAAGGCTCGTTGGGATACTAGAGATGCACAGGCTCATGCATTGATTTCATTATCTATGTATCACGCTATTACTCCTCACGTTTGCTCAACAAAATTAGTAAAATAGGCTTGGGATACTCTAGCTGATCTTTATGCAAGTCGCAATGAGGCCAAAATTGCATTGGTGCATAAAGAGTTGAAGTTAAAGATAATGCGAGAGAAAGATGACATGGAAACTTTTCTTGCTTGTATCAAGGAGATTTATTATGAACTCATTTCTAAAGGTAGTCATTTCTAATAGTTCATTTGTGTAGACTGTTCTCAATGCATTGTTAGATTTTTACCAAACTTCTGCTAGTACTTGGAGACTTACGACCCAAGGAACCTCTCAAGCTATCAAGTTTGATGCATTATGCACATTGTTGTTGCAAGAGTCACTTTTAAGAAATAAGTGGGCTAAACAATGTGCATTTAAACATGTTTTTGTTGTTGCTCAAAGAAAAGGTGGTAACAGCAATGTAGCTACTTCTCATGGTCCTTCGGTGAGTAGCTGATCGCTTGTTCCTAATGCTTCTGCTGGCAGCACCTCACCTAGGAATTCTGGTAAAAAGGGCAAGAAGAAGATGTGTTGACATTATTTCAAGGCTAATGATCACTTGATAAAGCAATGTCCTAAGTTGAAGGCAAAGAGGGCAAGAAGAGAGAGGCTGGCTCCATTATAAGTGCAGTTATTGTAGAATCTTCTAGGAAAGGAGATTGTGATGTTGATGTAGATGTAGAGTGGGCATTTAGTGCAGAATGTACTTATGATCCTTATGTCCATGATGCATGTATGTTTGTTGTTGCATATTCAAATGTGTGGTACTTTTATAGTGGTGCTACAAAGCACATTACTTCACATTGTGACTTGTTTACCTCTCTTGTCCCTCATGGGATTACGGTCACATGTGCCAACAATGCCTCTTATCCGATCAAGGTAGTTGGTAAGATTGTGCTAGCTATTGTGAATGCAAGTTCTTTTACAATTGCTCAGGCACTTTATGTACTAAAAAAGAACCTTTTGTTTGTATATGCACTTGCAAGACTTGGCCTTGTTGTCCAATTTGTGGATGATAGATGTACACTTCATGATATCAATTTTGGTGATGAAATAGTTGCATTTGGCATTTTGTGTTGTGGGCCATATAAGCTTCCTTTGTATGACAAGTGTGGGTAGAATTTTGCAAATACAGTTGGGGATTCAAAAGCTATTTTAGATGGAAAACTTTGGCATGCACGTTTTGGGCATGTAAATTTTGCCAGTTTGCTGCATTTGCAAAAATTTAATTTGGTTCCTTCTTTGCCACCTCAGTGAAGCACCTTCTATTAAGGTTTGTGAAGGCTATAATTTGGGTAAGATGCAGTGTTTGAAGTTTCCAAAGGATGGTTCAGTAAGGGATACATGCAGATTGCAACTTGTACATAGTGATGTTTGTGGGCCTATGCAAACTCCATCCTTAGGCATTTACCTATACTTTGTGAATTTCATTGATGATTACTCCAAGCATGCATGGGTGTTTCCACTTTAAGCTAAGCCCAAAGTATTCCTGTGCTTCAAGAAATTTCTCCTATGGCTAAAAATGTCTCTAAATGTACTATGGACACCCTCCGCTCAGATAAAGGGGGGAGCATATGTCTCATGATTTTAATGCATTTATGGCCAATCGTGGGATAAAAAACCAATGTACAGTGCCGTATACACGTCAGCAAAATGGTTTTTGAAATAAAAAAATATTTCACTTACAAAGATGGCATGTGAAGAGCATTGTGCGCGGATGCGTGCTTGCACGGTGTGGATGTGGTGCGGTGCGTGCATGCGAGAAGGGGAGAGGGAGAGAGTAGAGAGTGTGTGGGTGGAGTAGTACTCAAATGAGCTACTCCCTATTGTTGTATATATGTACCATCAATAAGGTGAGCGGTGGGCGAGCGCCCATAACCTGGGTGGCCGGGCAAGGCACAGTCGCCCTTACCCCAACAATCTCCCACTTGAAGGTAAATGTATCGATAAGTGGGTCCTACTAGCTAAACTACTAGTATGTACAAGAAAACAGGTGAGAGACTCTCTCAACCTGTGTCCACTGACTCGCTCAGTCAATATACATGTAGTCGTATCGGCTCTAATGATAGACGAGTGTGCGTATCCACGCTAGAGCTTGCATGTAAATCTCGCAGACAACCTTGTATGGTATGTAAAACTCCACTATGCATCATGCTAGTGTTAGTCACCGTGCAACTGACAATCCCTGCTGCTGCAGATTCTCCCATTGTAGCTGCTAGGTCAGGCTTGCCTCGACACTAGTGATGAGCGCGCGGCGGTGTGTGCAAGTGAAAGAGCATGTGAGGAAGTGCAGTGTGTGTGCAAAGAGGGGAGGCGAAGGCCAGCAGGAGAGGAAACGCTAGCAGAAGAGAGAGGGCTCACGTTTTTGGGGAAAACTCATTAAGTGAGTTTTGGGTTTTCCCACTTTTATTATAAGTGACCTTTAAAAAATGTGTCCAAGTTCAATATAAACCTGGACAAAGTATAAAAATGTACAAAAAGGGGTTATTTAGGCTTTTAACCCAACAACCTCCCACTTAAAGGCATAAATGGCGCCTTTAAGCTACGTGACTCCCACCATCTCTATGCATAGATGATGTTGTGCTTTGGGTAAGCACTTAGTGAGAGCATTGGCTGGATTTTGTGATGTATGGACCTTAACCAATGTAATAAGGCCATCCTCAAGCACTTCTCATATGAAGTGATACCGCACATCAATATGCTTTGTGCGTGCATGAAACATGGCGTTCTTTGCCAGACATGTAGCACTCTGGCTATCACAACCAAGCATAGGTGCCTTGGCAGGCAAGCCAAACTCACGGCATAGGCGTGCTAACCAAATAGCTTCTTTGGAAGCCTCAGTGGCTGAAATATATTCAGCCTCTGTCATAGACAATGCAACAATCTTTTGCAATCTAGAACACCATGAAACAGCACCTCCCGCAAGAGTAAATACATAGCCACTTGTGGATTTTCGTGTATCCACATAACCAGCCATATCAGAGTCACAAAATCCCTTCAATTCCATCGGTCCTTTACCATAGCAGAGGCATTTGTTTTTAGTCCCTTTCAAGTACCTCATAATGGACTTCACTGCATCCCAATGCAACCTGCCTAGATTAGCCATAAATCGGATAACAACTCCCATTGCATGGGCTATGTCAGGCCTAGTAGCAACCATAGCATACATAAGTGAACCACAAGCTGAAGCATAAGGCACACCTTGCATGTCATTGGCTTCTTCCTTTGACTTGGGACAATCATCCTTGGAGATCTTGACATATGGCTGCAATGGCACACCAAGAGGCTTTGCTTCAGCCATGTTAAATCTGTCCAGCACCTTTTCAATGTACTTCTTGCGACAAATACAATAGGCGCTTGTCTCTTTGTCGTGTAACACGCACTCCAAGTATATGTTCAGCTGCCCCAAGATCTTTCATTGAAAATGCAGATTTCAGCTGCCCTTTAAGAGCATCAACAATGCTTCTTTTCTTTGCAGCTATCAACATATCGTCTACATAGAGCACAAGAATGATAGGGCTGCCATCCTCATCACGTTTGGTATACAAACAATGGTCTGCATGGCTTCTTTTGTAACCATGTTTAAGCATGAAGCGATCAAACTTCTTGTACCACTGTCTACATGATTATTTCAGCCCATACAAGCTTCTATTGAGCATACATACCAAATGTTCCTTGCCAGGGATGACAAAACCCTTGGGTTGCTTCATGTAAAGCTCTTCTTCCACATCACCATGCAAGAAAGCGGTATCTACATCCATTTGGTCCATTTCCAAATCAAGAGCAGCCACTATGGCAAACAATACACGCAACGTGGTCATCTTCACAACAGGAGAGAACACTTCCTGAAAGTCTATGCCTGTTAAGGCGGTTACGCCGCTAGCGGAAGCTAAATAGCGAGAACTCAACCAACAACAGAATTTGTCAGACGAGGACGGAGCTTGACCCGCAGGCGCATGGAAACAACTAGGTGGGTGTCAAATCACCTACTCGACCTTCTAATGACAATCACTACTAAGGAAATCAAATCTAAGTTCTAAAATACGCAAGTGACTGAAATCCGTACTACGAACGAATGCTATACAAAACAAGATCTAGAATCATAGAATCGATCTCAAACTCAAGGGGAAGTCTATACACTAGGTAAGAACAACACCCTAAAGACTTGAATTGCAAAATCAACCCATAACCACTCCGTGCGGTAAACGCGTATGAAGACAGGCCGAAAAATACAGGTGATCAAAACTTGACCCCGATGGTACTAATGTGTAGCTCTACTCGTTGTGGTTCTATAGATATGCTGCACGCTCCATTCCGACACACGAGTTGGAAGAAAACTCACACCGAAGCTCGTAGGAACTTACCACACATAGATGCCGATAGCGCGCACTCTTGGTATCTGTGCGTAGCTCTCGCCGTTGCTAACACAATGGCGATGTCGCTTCTCCAATGGCGGCTCCGTAGCTCGCGTAGCTAGATAAGACTCTCTCTCTCTCTCTCTCTCTCTCTCTCTCTCTCTCTCTCTCTCTCTCTCTCAGACACAGTCACGGCGCTCCAAAAACTCACTTTGATTAATAATCTGAATCCTCCCTTAGGTTACAAAAACTTTAGCTTATATACCTCAGCCTTGGAGGTGAGAACATCTCTAACTCATTACATCAGCAAGTGAAATTACTTCGGGATTACAAGCTGGAAACTCAATTGAGTCCCGTTACTTAATGAATGGCTCAAATCAAAATTAATGTCGGAAAGACATTTATTACAATCAATGGTTACAAAATGATGAGTGTGAGCGAAAATGTGGGTGTGATCCTCTGTTGGCTCAACACTCCCCCCCCTTCGCGTTCATGTCGTCCCCGACATGACTTTTATGCTTGGTCAATAAAGTCTTGTCTTCTTGAGCATCTGCAAATGTGATTCGTATCGTAGGTTGCCGATGGTCAAGGTTGGGCTGAATATTTTTCTTTCGTGGGTGAAAAAGCCTGTGTAGAAAGCTTCTTCGAATGTTTGCATGTGGAAGCTAGGCAAAAACATAATCCTTTGGTATAGGAGGTGTAACACTTTTGGAGAAGGCTGCAATGAAAGATCGTACATCATATCAGTCACCGTGTCGGCCATCGATAGTAGACTCGAGGTCGTGGCTTTATCTGGCGCGAACACTTCAATGCAAGCTAAGAGAGTCCTGCAGATTTTCTTGAGCATCTGACACGAAAGGTCAGGAGAGCCAGTAAAGAGCTTGATGGTGCCCGTTAGGGTTTTCACCATGTAGGCTTTACCTATTCTCTCTCCTGCCTTTGGTCCTGGCATCCTGGGATAATTAAGCCAATTTGGCTTCTTTTCTGCAATCCTGCCATGCTCTTTCCAGTTTCTGACTCTTGGCACCGGGCAGAAGGTTGCATCCTCCCGAATCTCCTTTAGTGCCTCCACCAAGTAGATGAGGTAGGTTGGGTATTTGTTCAGCCAACCTTTCCTCCATCTAGGTTGTGAATCTACTATCTTCTTTGATTGTTCCTCCTTTGTGATGTCGCCTTCGTAAAGAGCGACATACTGCTCCTCCTCTATTCTCTTTTTCGTCTTTAGCACTTCAAATTTCATCAAAGGGAAAGGCAGGCTGGGTTGCATCCACTGTTCATGGAGCACTTTTGTGTCAAGTCCCTGAAGTCTAATGGATATTAGGAGTCTCCTCTCCCATTCCATTTCCGCCTTGGCACTCTCCTCTGCTGACTTTTCTATTTGGTCATGGAGCCTTTGTTCTTCTTCTTCAGAGATTCTTGAAGTCGAGGCCACCTCTTGAGCTGGGGCTGGATCTTCAATTGTGGTTGCCTCTCCAGTTTCTGGTAGCTCTATGGCTGCTCCACCTAATTCTTCGTCTGGTGTCTCTATCTCTCTTCTTTGTTGCTCTTGTAGATCTTGGAGCTGTTTGCGGAGGGCCTTATTCTCTGTCCGTAGTGTTTGATTTTCTAATGTGAGCCTCTCCTCTGCTGCCAATGATCCCTCCGCAATGTGCAACCTTTGCACTTGCTCTAATCTCAGCTCTCTTTGTAAGCTTCGGACCTGGTCTTCCAAAGCTGGTATGATAGCTCCCTCTTGTTCGGTTCCTGCTCTGCTAGCTCTAGGGGTAGTCGTGAGTCTAGTGATTGTTCTTTCTTGGAGCTCGACTCTTTCCCTTAGCTCAATAAGCTCATCCTTGGCTGCCTCCAACTCATCTTCTATCCGCTCCTTTGCTTCCTGTGCACTTGTTACCTCTCTTGAATCCTCGGCTAGCTGGAGTATCAAGCCGTCTCTCTCGTTTTCTGCGTCATAGAGTGATGCTTTATGACTTTCAGATTCAGTCATAGCATTCTCTAATTTCCTCTGCAACTCTGCTTCCCTTTGTTTGGCTGTCTCAATCTCTACTTCCTTTGCCTTGGATCTTTCTTTGATCTTGCCTAGCAGTTCATGCACCATGTGCATGTCTTTTTCATCTTCATCTGTCAACTCTAAAGCTCTTTCTGCCACCACCTCCACTGGCTTTGGCTCTTCTAGTACTTTTGGTTCGTCCAGTTTCTCTTCACTTTCTTGTTTACTCTTTGTTTTTTCCTCCGTTCCTCTCCGTTCATCTTGTTTTTGTAGGGTGATCCCATAAACTGCCTCAAGTGCCTCTTCTTCAGTGTATCCTATAGCTACCAGATCCTCATAATCATTTCTCTTTTGCTGAACTGAATCTATCTTCTTTTCTCTAGTCTCGGCCTCTGGCTTTTCCAAATCATCTGTGTCCACCTCTACTGTGGTCTCCTCCACAATTTTTTCCGTCTTCTTCGGGCTTGGTACATCAGTCATAGAGGGATATATGTCCTCATCTTCCTTGGCTTTCCCTTTGTCGGCTTGCCCGTCTTTCTCTTGAGGCTTAGTAGACTCATCTACTTTCCTTTTCCCCTTGTCGTCTTTTTTCAGCTCAGCTTTTAAAAGCTGTACCTCCTCTTCAGTGTATGGCTCGACATGTTGCTGCTCCAGTATAGCCTCTGACTCCTCATAAGCTTTAATATATTGATCGTATTGATCAACATGTGGCCTGGCTGAGCTAGTTCCGACTTTGGTGGGGTCTGGCACCCACTTTTCTTCAAAGTCACCCTTTAGAGCTCTTTCCGCTCTAAACTGCTCCACTAGTCTTTCCATTCTTGCCACTTTCTGACTTTTGGTTTGCTTGGGAGCAACCTTCTTCTTTACTTTCTTCATAAGCGGCTCGTCCACCTCCTCTTCAGGTTCTGAAACTATTTCTAGTTTCCGGCGTGCTCTTGTGGACGCCCTCTTGGATACTTCGGGCTGTTCTTCCTCCTCGTCGGCTTCTCTAAGCCACTCATTCTGGGAGGGAACCTTTGGCCACTGATCTCTAGCTCCAATAGCTTCATAAGCTATTCTTGTCAGAATTTCCGCTCCTCCTATGTACCTTGGCTTCTTGTTGTGCATGGAAATTACTTGCTCATGGATGTGTTGAGCGTAATTCACCTCTTTTGGCATATTGCTCTTTAATGACCATGTGATGGTGGTCGCAATGGCATGGGGTGGTGTCGTATACTTTTGCGGTCTTTTACTGCAAACATGAAGAAATTGGTTGTACAGTCGGCAAAGGGTTGCCGCTCTTGGGTCCGCCATATCTCCATAGGTTGCATTTTGCTTCTTGGGCCCATAGACCTCTATGGCCTCCCTTCTTTCCCTGACCAAGCTCCCTTTGTTGTGCAGCTTCAATGAATCTACAATGAGCTGTGGAGTGATCTGTACTTCTACTTTCTCTCCATCCATGGCTGTCAATGTGGCTTTTCCATCCTTCTGAATGGATGTTGCCAACTCGTACACTCTTCTTGTATCCACACCTGATGGTCTCGAGGTGAAGAAACTGTGGAAGTCTGCCCTTTCCAGGTACCTGCTGATGTCTTCTGACCTGCTATAATCTACCAATTCCTGTGGGATCATCGGTACATCCACCGCTTGCCCTTGAGGATCTCTGAAAGTCCCCTGGTAGATCCCTCTTTCTCCAATACTGCTTCCTCCACCCAAGTTTTTGTGGGCTTGAGGGTTTCTGCTGGAATGTCAAAGGGTTCCGCTTCTGCAAGAGCATCTTTGATTGTCGGTCTTTTTCTCTTCGTTGCCGATAACTTGGCGGAATCCATGGATCCTGTAACTCCAATTTCAGAAGTTAGCATCTTTTTAGTACTGAAAGCCGAAATGAAGCTTTTAACTATTCAAATGACTTGAAAATTGAAACATGAGCTATTCAGGGCCTAAGGATGCAAGGTAGGTGAAAAAATATGCAAAATGGGCTCAAAATCATGTTGGAGACATCATACGCGTATGATGTCTTTTGTGTCAAAATGACTTCATATTGGTTGTGCTTGTAGCTGATAGTGTATACATGAGTATCATATGCATGGATTTGAGTTTGGATACCATTTGGTCAAGTTTTGGCCAATTTAGTCCAGTTCTGGCTCTTGGCAAAATTTTGAAAGAGATTTAAATTTTATGATCCAACTTGGATAAGACTTGGTGGTTCACTTTCAAATGGCATGTAGATCACTTCTGTTTGGTGGTTGAAGCCCTGAGGTGCCAAAATCACATAGTGAGACATCATACGCGTATGATGTCTTTTAGTGTATTTTTGGACCAAATTTCTCTATTGGATTTGGCTTTAGATAGGCTTATTCAGTGGATTTATGAAGTTTGGATAGATTTTGGGCTAAAAATGGCTCTGGAGACATCATACGCGTATGATGTCTTTTTCATCAATTTTGCATGGGAGTGGTTCTGTGGACTCCCCATGTACTAGTGAAGGACTATATCTACTTAAATCTTGGTTTGGACTTGAGTATGTTGGATTTGGGCCAAAAATAGGCTTTAGGTGAAGGATTTTCCCTCAATTGGGCTAATGGGGTGATCCTCTTGACCAAATGGTTCCAAATTTCATATGTAGCATGTATTAGATATGTATAATGGATGTGTGATGACAAATGAGCAGTTTTGGCTCTGTAAGTGCAAATAGACATCATACGCGTATGATGTCTTTTGTGTCAAAATGTGCTTTTTGGTTCCAGATAGCTTGTAGATGTGTTAATCAACAATCCTACAAAGTTTCAATGAGTTTGGAGTTACTTTGACAAAATTAGGACCAAAAATCAATTTTATGGCCTACTTTGCGTCTTTTTTTTTTCCTTGGGTTTTCTAACTCCAATTCTCATGATACTTGGTTCATAGGATGTGATTAACATGTGGAATGAGGCTATGCACTCAAATGTTGAAATAGATGTGAAATTCATGTTGTGAGACATCATACGCGTATGATGTCTTTTCTTGAAATGTTGGTCTTTTTGTGCAAAGAATGCTTTGTGCTAGTGCCCTAAGCCCTGCTAACTAGTTTTCAACTTAAAAAGTCATCAGTTTAGCTAAAAAGCCCCCTTATAGGCATTTTAGTCTCCGAAGTCGTCTTTTTGCCTTGGAGTTGAATTTCTTCAACTTTTCTTCTCGAGAGTTGCATTTCCAGCTCATTGGATATGTTGTGAAGCCATCTATTTGGTTGAACTTGACTTTGGCTTCTCGTTCTCCATCTTTCTCCTTTTGGTTGCTCGAAAGCGTCTTTTTCACCATCGGTAAGTGAATCAGCTTTCTTTTGGGTTTTGCTTGCAAACATAAGTCATCCATGTATATTTGAAGCTGCTTGTGAAGTTTCATTTCATTCGGTCCTCAATTTCAGCCGTTATGCCAAAATGACGCTTTGTGTGTCCGCAGCCAAATCGGTTGTTCCGACCTACTTTTGGTGGTTCAAACCTGGAGATACTCTATGGTTGCATTGTCCTTGATGTGGTTGAACTTCTTGTGAAGTTTCGTGTCGTTTCGACAATTTTTTCCTGTCTGCCTCTTGCAGGCTCTGTTGACCTAGGGTTTTTCCAGTCGTTCTTTCTCGAGCTTTGAGTGTTAGAAACCCATCTTCTATACTAGGGTAACCCACCTATAAGTTATTGCAAGGTTTGGTTAGGCGGTTGTGCCACTACCTAGCATTCTACCGCATTCCCCGTCTGCTCTTGTTTCTTGGTTTTGGTCAGTTTTCACGACAAAAGTTAATGATAGGCATCAAAAGCTTATGGCAACGAGTCTACCTCTCATTTCTGGTGTCCTCTGAGCTCTCGTAGCAGTCGTAGAAGGCTGTAGAAGGTTGGATGCTCCTGTGTGCTCTTTGCTCTCTCCAAGAAGGTAATAGTGAAAATGAGCTTGAAAGTGAAGTGAAAAATACTTAACTTCGGACTTCTCGGATCACTTGTTACCAAATTTGACATGTGCTCTTATCTCGTTGTGAAATGCACTTTAGGATTTGAAATTTCTCAATTTGGACTCCGTTTGACCTGTTTCTGAGAAATCTGTTCACTTTGCCAAAATTCTGTCATTTCGGGCTTTCCGCAACTTTTCCCGAATTGTACTCAATTTTTACCATGGGTTGCCCTTGTCATTAGGATCATCACCATCTATTCTTTTCTTTTTTCTGATCTCGTTTCACCTGCTTTTTATTTTTCTTTTACTTTTATCAAGAAAATCATAAAAAATAAAGGAAAATAGCAAATTGAAGCCAAAAAATTCCAAACATACACAATAAATAGCTGGTAACCCTGTGTATATGAATATACACTTATTTGTGATTTCTGGACTTGGATTATCACTTTTTTCCACTTTTTAGCTCCAAAAACACTCTCATTTAGTGATATTTACACGTCTAGAGACCCAAATTCATCATTTGATCTCTTCTTATTGCAAAACAAGGTATATAAGGGCATAAATATTATCAATATCCGCAATCAAACATAAAAATTGTAAAATCATGTAAGACACTGCCCTTGTAATATAATTTTTGTTTTTCTTTGTTTTTGTCGCTTGTAGCTGCTTTGTAGCTCTTGTATACCTGTATACCTCCCCCCCTCCTAGTCTGAGTATTATCAATATCCGCAATCAAACATAAAAATTGTAAAATCATGTAAGACACTGCCCTTGTAATATAATTTTTGTTTTTCTTTGTTTTTGTCGCTTGTAGCTGCTTTCTAGCTCTTGTATACCTGTATACCTCCCCCCCTCCTAGTCTGAGTCCTCCCGGACGACTATGAAGTGTTTGTGGGCGAAGCATTGTAGTTGTTTTGGTCATAAGTTCCCAATGCAATTGCAGAGCGATGATACAATAGTCTTTCCAATAAAGCTGCTCTTTGTTTGATTGAAGGATTGGGGGTCGGGTTTTGGGTTGGTTTTGGCACTTCGGTAGTAGAATCAGTAGATGGATTCTTCTTTACTTTGTTGTTCTTTTTTACAATCCAAATCTGCTTCCGCTTCACTTGTGCTTGCCACAAACTCTTTGCGACCCAAACCTGCTTTGTTCTTTGTGTTGATTTCCTCGACTTTAAATACCTAGGAGTTTCCGTTGATTGTACTGAAGGGAGTTCCTGTTTACAAATCTTTGGGATCCAAATTTGCTTGCTATAGCTTTGTGCCGTCATGAACTTCTTTGGAATCCAGGTCTGTTTTGCTGTCCTTGATTGTCTGGAATCACTCTGTTGTCCGGTATTGAAGACTCTGTTTTCCACCTTTGTGTTCTCTGGCACAACGTTTTTTGGTCTCCATACCAACTTTGACTCCGTTTTTTCCCAAGGTTGAGCTGTTATATTATTGCTTGTCTTCCTTATCCACTGTTGAGAATTCCTCGTCGAAGAGTAATCCGGTTGTATAGAAACTTTTGGTTGCCATTGCTTCTTCTTTTTCTCTGGTTGTTGTTTACCTTTGTTCTTGGATTCCTCCTTTGGAGTTGGCTCTTCTCCTTTGGTGAACTTAACTGATTGACTTTCGCCTTCGTATTTGATAAGCACTGATTTAGAACTCCAGTCAATCATTGCATTGTATTGCTTCTGCCATGGTTGTCCTAGCAATAATGGATGTTGTGTAGCTTGGTCTTCAACCACGTAAAACATATGAGGATACACATACTGGTTAATCTGTATATGTAAAACTGTGCATCCGACAGTTTTGATTGAATTCTCAGAGTAACTCTTTAACTCTTGCTTGGCAGTTTGCAATTTAGTGTCATTTGTCAATTGTCTATACAAACTGAGTGAAAGTAGGTTAGTTTGAGCTCCTGAATCCAATAGTGCTCTGGCTTTGATTTGGTTGGTTCCTACTTTGCATTCAATGATGGGTTCTTCTTTGTCATTATCCATTTCTGTTATACTGACGGCGTTTATTCGTATTGCTCCTTCATTGCGCTGTTTCTGACGTAGTAGTCTTCTTTTCTCCATTCTTTCCTTCGCCTCGGCTTGCGCTTCCTCCACAATCTTTTTCTTTTTCTCGACACGCAGCTTTTCTTGATGTATTTTGAGAAGCATGTCTTGGGTTAGCGGCAAAAGATACTTTTTCACTCTGCATCCACTAATCCAATTGGGCATTTCTTCTCCATCTAATGTAGCAAGCTTGACGGCTCCACTTGGTGATAGATCTTTAATCACCAGAGGTCCCATCCCTCGCTTTTTAAGCTTCTTAGCATGCTGTTTCAGAGTGTAAACTAGGACATAGTCCCCAACCTTAAACTCTTTAGTCTGCACATGCTTATCAAAAAATTCCTTTTGTCGCCTTTTTTGAGCGTAGATAGAAGCTACTGCTTTTAGGCGAATCTCGTCTAGCTTTTCCAGGTCATCTATTCTATCAGAAAGCTCGTGCCCTGTCCACTCTAGATCCTTAGCCACCCTTAAGGTTGAAATCAAGAATTCTATTGGTAAGATAGCATTTAGCCCAAAAACCATGTTATATGGGGTCGTTCCTATTGATGTTTTATATGCTACCCTATATGCCCATAATGTTGAATGCAACTTCTGGTCCCAGTCAGTTCTCGACTCAAATACAATCTTCGTAAGGATCGTGCATATGGTTTTGTTTGTTGCTTCAGCTTGTCCGTTTGCTTGTGGATGATACGGGGCTGATTTCCTATGGATCACCATGAATTCATCTAGAAGGATCTCTATCACTTCATTTATAAAATGCGTGCCTCGATCACTCACAATTTCTATTGGCAATCCATATCATACAAAGACGTATTCATATAGAAATTGTGTCGTGGTCCTGGCATCTGCTTTTTGAGTTGCCTTTGCTTCGACCCACTTTGTTAGATAGTCTGTAGCCACAACGATGTATTGTGCATGAGTCTTATATGCAGGAGGTGAAATGGGTCCGACATAATCAATCCCCCATTTTGCAAAAGCTCTTGCCCCCATCATTGGTCTAAGCGGCATATCATCTCTTTAAGTGGTACTTTGGTCCGCTGACAGTCATCACACCGTTTAACGTATTCCTCAGCGTCCATATGTAATGTTGGCCACCATATTCCTGCGGCTAAGACAAGTTTTGCTGTCTTATCACCTGAGAAATGGCCTCCACCTACTCCTCCATGAGCTTGCTCCAGGATTATCACATACTCAGACTCTGATGCGCAAATCCTAAGCTGGTTGTCTTTACCTCTCTTATAGAGTTGATCTCCTATTAAAGCGTAATCTCTAGCTTCTGTCTCTACAGATTTCTGACGAGCTTTTGACGTTCCTTCTGGGAAAGTTCTATTTGTGAGATATTCAATAATATACTGACTCCATTTCGGAGCGATCATTATCTGATATAATGTCGAATACTCTGCTGGCGGTTTTGATGAACATACAATACATACAGTGACATATTCATGTACGCTTTCTTTCATTCCTGGCCAATAGACTCCCAATTGTAACAAATTCCTATATGTGTTCCTTCTTGAACAATGAAATGCACATTCCTGAACATGTGCTTCGCACAGATATATATTATATTCCTCAGGATTGATGCATAGTCGTAAAACATGATCATTTCCCAATTGATACAACCTTCCTGCAACCAATTGAAGATTCTTGGATTGCTGAATAGCAATATGTTTCTGGTTGTATTCTCTTCTATCAAACTCTCCTCCATAGGTTAATAGGCTAACGACATTTTGAGACCACTTCGGTATCATTTCTATGTTGAACAAGTACGCGTCTGGCATGTCGTCATCTACTTCTATAGGGTCTTCCCCATTCGTCAATCGCGAAAGATGATCAGCTCTAAGATGTGTTTTTCCTTTCTTTACTACTACCGTGAAGTCGAATTCCAGTAAGATAATGAACCATCTCACTATTCTCCCGGTATTGCATGGTTTATTCACTAGGTAGAGCAAGGCTTGGTGATCCGTAAAAAACACAAACTTGTTGGCTAGAAGATAATGCCGAAATTTCTTCACAGCATATATCATTCCTAATCCTTCTCGCTCTGCTGTGGTGTAATTCTTCTCTGCATTGTTGAGCTGTCGACTGGCGTAACAGATAGGAAAATCCATGTTTCCTTCTTGTGGCTGAGCCAAAATGCATCCTATTGCATATGCCGAAGCATCTATATGCACATGGAATATCTTCTCCCAATCTAGTGATTTCAAGACTGGAGCAGTAATGAGTGCCTCTTTCAATTTCTTGAATGATTCCTCACACTCCTCTGTCCATTCAAAGTTCACTATTAGCCTGTAAAGTGGTTGGCCTATTATAGCGTACATGTAAATGAATCGTCTATAATATCCGCAATGTCCCATAAAGCTCTGTACTTGTTTCGCATTGGTTGGTCTACGCATATCCACTATAACTTTTATCTTCTCTAAATCCGTGGATATTCCGTTTTGTGAGACAATATGTCCCAGAATTCTGCCCTATCGGACCATAAACACACATTTCTCAGGATTGAGACAAATGCGATATGTCCTACATTTCTCAAATACTTTTCTTAGGTGTTCTAGATGCTCATCTCTTAGTAGAGAATGTACACATAAGTCATCCATGTATATTTCTAGAAACAACCTTAAGTATTCTTTGAAAGCATGCGTCATCAGCCTCTGGAAGGTTGCGGGAGCATTGGTTAGACCAAAAGGCATAACCCGATAAGCATAAATTCCCCACTCCGTTGCAAAAGCTGTTTTATGTTGATCTGGCGGTGCTATGGCTAGCTGGTTATATCCTGAAAAACCATCAAGAAAGGAGTATGCTATTTTCCCTGATACACGCTCTAGAACATGATCAGTTATCGGAAGGGGATAATTGTCCCTGATTGTTGCAGCATTCACTTTCTTTAAGTTGACACACACTCGGAGTTTTCCGTTCTTCTTGGATACCACCACAATCGGAGATACCCAATCGGTGTGTTCAATCTCGTATATGAATTCAGCTTCCATTAGCTTATCTATCTCTTCTTTGATTCGCTTAGCAAACGTATCATTACATTAGGAAATTTCGGAGGTCATTTGGAGGGCCATATGAAGAGAGAGAAAAATAGAGCGCGTCCAATGAGCATGAAGGCTACGTTACGTAGGAAAGTACCTGAAAAGACTCAAAAAATAGGAAAATAGCATAAAACTTTCACGAAACTAGGATTGTAGCATAGTAATTTCCTTCCTTTTACCAAGCTTTTAGGTGCTTGCGTGTGGTCCCACTTCTGATATTCTCTTATGGTCATTAACGTACTGGAGGGTGACCATTAAGCCCGCACAAGATATTGGAATTTTAAAACACTTTCCCTCCATTAGAATGCTTTCAAAGTGAATCTCCCTCCACTAAAGCTTTTCTCTGAGAGTTATGGCATCCACGTCTTCTCGCCCAAGAGCCTCAAGGTGTTTACTGTCTCTCACACCAACAACCAACAACGGCACTTTGCCTAGAAGGCCAAGTAGTAGCATATCCTCAATTACAATACCAGCTTCAATAAGTGCAGACAACCAATGGGTTGGACAAAGGATAAACAAAGGTTCATGGGTCCTCATGCAACCAAGAAGACCCAAGAGGTCTAGTGGTATCAACGTTTACCGCTCAGCATGGAAGGCCAGGGTGTTGGATTTCAAAGTTGAGATCGGCAAAAGATCTGTAAAGGAAGTTCTTGTTCAGCATGTGTTTACCCATCCAGAGGTGATAGCAAACGGTGGAAATGTATCAGATATACTCAACCACGTTGCAATTGTAAGTACTCTTGACATGTGAACTTACTGATACTCTCATTATAACTTTTCTTATATATTTTGCAATGTTTCTCCCGCTTGTTATGAGTAATGTCTCTACTCTTCACAACTCAATTACATTAGATTTGTCATTTGTACTTATTGATACTCTTAGTTTAACTCTTCTTATATATATTGCAGATGTTTATCCCTCTTCTTATGAGCAATGGGAGCCTGTGGAGTGCATAATAGGCCTCTTCCATGTTGTACATGCCCATATTGGTTCTCTATAGTACTCAGAGAGGAGCAGCAAAAGATTGGCTGATGAGGGAATCTTTTTTTATGACCACTTTTACCAACTCAGCTCAGGGAATAAGAATGGCATGTTGGTGAAACTGCCTCTACCAACCGATTGGAACACTGTGGACTGGCCAGTTCCCGAGGAAACAATGGTGGAGGCAATGCGAAGTAAGCTCTACAAGGATATACAAAGGTCTCTACGTAGCTCTATTCCTACCAAACTGGTTAGAATTGCAAACTTTTGTCCTGTTGCACTCTTCATAGAGCTGTTTCATAGCTACAACATCAGAGTTACAAAAACTATGTTCATGTGCAAGTCATTTCAGCAGTCATCCTGTGACAAACTTCTTGACAAAGGATGGTATGCAAAGGAAGAGATTGGTTTACGGTGCGAGGTCGCGCTTGATACTCTAGTTGTCAAGTACATGATTGCAAGCCAATCACTGTTACTCTCATTTTGGTATATGCGATCACAAATGCTAAACGGTAAGTACATTCCTATGGACCAGGTTTCTGCAGGTTTGGAAGATAATCCTACTGTGGATGTGGAAGTGATTGATAAAGAGCATGGCCTACTATTGGTGGTTACAATAAGGGAGCTATGCAGTCTTCAGCATTTGCGAAATGACATCATTGAAGAGTCAATGGACAAGGAACTATCAGATTTTTCCTTTTTCTTAGCTGGCCGTAAGGTGATGCGGCGAAGAGAAAAAGATATTTTGTGCAAAGAGTTGGATGGTCGGGTTGAAGTAGTGTCAATGTAACAGATATTCTTGTAAACCCAAGTGTATACAAATGACTTTCAAGACATGAAGTTTATTGATCTCATTTTTCAATTGTGCCCTGTGAAAAAGTGTGCTTGAAATACATTTCTTTACCACGTCAAATCTCTCTCTCTGTCTCTCTCTCTCTCTCTCTCTCTCTCTCTCTCTCTCTCTCTATATATATATATATATATATATATATATATATATATATATATATATATATATGTTAGACAAGACAAAGACAGATAGAAGAATCATCTTAATTCATTAGAAAGTACAAACTCGTCCGTGAACAATGGACTGAGATACAATTTCTGTAAGTATGGAATCAGAATGTCTTCAAGGTAAAAATCGAAGGAATGCCCCTCGAAAGAAGGTGGTGAGATAGTTGTTCCCGGCGGATTTAGTTCTCCCTTTTCAGGAGTATCATCAATTAGTAGTGTATTAGTTGCATCAAAGGGTACACCGATTTGGCTAAACGGTTTGTACAAAAGAGGTAATCCTGGTTTTTTAGGGTGGTAGTGGCCCTCAACGGTAACGCATTTTCTTTGATCATACAAAAAGGCAAAATCTGACGTGTGAGCTTGGCATACACTGCAAACTATTGCAACTAGTGGCGATAAGTTTTGCCTTTGCATTGAAGACCATATGCCAACTCTGAAGCGCGGAAGAAGAAACTCAATAAATTCCTTGGTTCCTGGACGAACCACGACTCGACAAGTTCCCATCCGAAACGTTTGCAAATCCTCAAAGGGTCCTCTGTCACCGAGAGGCACCCGCATCAGCAGCAATCCATTGACGTCCAAGATAATCAACCTCTGTAAAAGTTGACAAGTACATATAAGTAGTTAGAAGCTGAACATATTTTGCCATACTTGAATAGACATTACCGGAACAACCGTATCTACAGGTAGCAAGGGTCCATACTGGGTCTCTGTAGTGTTCATGTCGTTGTTGCTCTCCTCCACTTTATCTTCATAGTCATCATTCAAATCTTCATCAGGGGTCTCCCCCATGGCCCTTTCTGCCTGATTCAAGGTTGATCGGCTTGCCTCATACATCCTTGCCTGATCCATATCATTTTGCTCATCCCTAGGCCTGCTTTCCTCATCCATATCCTTTTGCTCATCTATAGGCCTGCTTTCCTCATCTTGGGTTTCAGCCATAGGCTCTTTTGGCTCTTCCACTGGCTGACTTGGCTCTTTCATTATCTCCTCCGGTTGAACCTTAGCAGCTTCCATATGCTCATTTGTCCTTTCCTCATCCTCGGCTATTTGATCTTCTGCTGATATGACACCCTCGGCCCGATGCGATTCCACTGTATCGGATGTAGGGGTTTGTCGTGGTGGCACGTCATGTTTTGTAAGATCAATAGTGCGCTCATCCAAGCCGCTATCTTCAAGCTCTCTAGGGCTAGACATAGTAAGCAGGTGTTGTATTAAACTTACCCGGTATCTTTGCAAATAATCATATGTGTAGTTTTTTAAAGCACTCTGCAAAATTGAAAGACCACATGGTGAGAATTCTTTTATAGACTAAACCAAAACTAACTGCATGCATTGCCAAATGGGTACCTTAGTCATGAAAGGTTTTAATGCAAAGTAGCTTTGCAGGACATATTCTGCATGGAGAAGACATCTCCAGCCGCAAGAATTCCCATCGGTTTGATTTGGGACAGGTACTTCTTTGATTGGGGCCTTGTA